>NC_058520.1:52061620-53311620 GCF_904849725.1 Hordeum vulgare subsp. vulgare | reverse complement strand
AATGTTGGCAAGTTTGTAGTAACTGGGTTTTTGATAATCATCGGGTTCACAGTCACTAGAATCAAAGGAGGAAGTATGCCTTGGTACCTTCGAATCTTTTGCCATGAAGCAATAGGTTGGAGCAAAGTCATCAGCATATTCATTAGTGTAGATAGTGTTGTCATTTTCTTCAAGGTTGAAGATTGACTTGGTGACAAATGTGGTAGGCAGTGCAAGACTTGCCACTCCAGACTCTGACTCCTCTTCAGAACCTTGATCTTCATCATATTCCTCTGGTTCTTCTTTTTTTGAGTGTAAGACAGTAGGAAAGACTCCTACTGCATGTATATATAAATAGAACTCACAATGTTACATGTACATGTGGGGGGAGGGGTGAGGTGGTGGTGGATGGTTTACACTACTAGAGGAGGGATCAGCAAAGAAGCAACAATGTTGTCCACTAGATGTGCCTTGCTAGCTGGCACCCTATGTCTAAGGTTGGAAAAATCCTTTACAAATCTATGTCTCCAAGAGTCTAGAGAGGGTGTCACATTCTCAAAACATTTGTTGTTTCTTTCTTTCCACAGACTATAGGCTGCCACCAGGAAGGTCTCCATGAACATCTTCCGGGGATATATCATCTTCTAGTGTTGCAACACCTCTAGTCTATGATCAGACACCGCCCATCTAATCCCTAACAGCTCCCGGCAACTTTTGCTGAACCCACATCCGAAGAAGAGATGTTCAAGCGTCTCCTCTATATTACGGCCACACCGTAGACAATCCAACGTGGAGCCTATATTATAGTGTCTTCTTTTGAGCATATTCCTTGTGTTAAGCCTGTCCATGAGTAGGAACCAACCAAACACATTGATCTTCGGTGTGCACTTCGATTTCCATAGCCAGTTATATGCTGCATGGGCAACCACCCCTTTGAAGCAGAACCTACGATAATCCGACGTCTTGAAGTCATCAGTCCCCCATGCACACGTCCATTTATCTGCATTAGGGTTGATCGTCTTCTCACATATTTCTGCCATTAACAGCTTGACTTCATCATGAGCCTGCGTCGAGAGTGGTAGCAGGAACCTCTCCTGCAACGATTGCGTGCTCAGAAAGTCGTGGACTGATGCATCTTCAGAGCTAGAAAAACAGAATGCTCGGGGGAATTTGTCTTCATATACCGCATTGTTCCAATCATCTTTCCAAAACAGTGCGGATCGGCCGTTGCTAGTCTGGATTCTAGTCACCCCCCTAAGCAGAGGCATGAGTTAACCAGCTCTCGCCACCAAAAGGATCCACACGGCCCCTGTGCATGCGGCACTTCATCTACATAATGTGTGTTCCAGATTAGAGATACCCAGGGAACATCACGATGGTTATAGAACATGTGCAGCATTTTCAGAAGCATGGCATCATTTTGTAATCTGAGACTTAGAACCCCAAGCCCACCATTATCTTTGGGCTTACACACCGCCTCCCAAGCTGCAAGCGCATTGCTTTTGAAACCATCCTTCACCTTCTTCCTCCACAAGCACCTCCTTCTTATCTTATCGACCTGTTCCACAATCGTCGGCGGGATCCGGAGCGTTCCCATGGGGAAGATGAGTATCGATGTAATAAGAGAGTTCATTAGGGCTAGCTTGCCCGCATACGACATCATTGTCATTGCCGCCGTTATCTTCCTTTCTACTTTACAAACCAGTGGGGTCATGTCCAAAACCGTGGGTTTTGATGTGCCCAGCGGTAGTCCCAGGTACGTGAATGGCATAGAGGCCCTCGTGCATCCGAAAATCTTCACAATATCTTCACTTTCGTTGGGGGACAGGTTGATGGGAACCGGCGTCGACTTTTCATAGTTGATCTTGAGCCCGATGGTTGCAACATAGTCATCTAGGATGTCTTTCATCTTGGCGGCCTGGACAGCACAAGCTGGCATCACAATGATCGTGTCATCAGCATATTGGATCACTGGGAAGTCCTCATTTCCTCGAGGATCGATCGGATGCGTAAAAACCCCATCGGCCATCGCTTTGTTGATCACAGTTTTGAGTAGATCTGCAGCCAAGACAAATATCACGGGGGAGAGGGGATCTCCTTGTCTGACACCACATATTCACGGAAATTGTCGTCCAGGAACCCCGTTCAACAGCATCGATGACTTCCCTGAGGAGAAAATGCACTTTATCCAACTAATCCACCGCGCGTTAAAGCCCATATGTTTCATGATGTCAATCATCGCTGAGTGCTCAACCGTATCAAATGCCTTGGCGAAGTCAAGCTTAAGTAGCACTATCTTTTTTCGAGACTCTTGGCACTGGTGGATATATTCGAACGCCCACGCTAGACAGTCATGGATCGATCTCCCCTTGAGAAAACCATATTGATTACGGTGTACAATCCGCAAGATGATCTTCTGAAGTCGTTGGGCGATAATCTTAGAGATCATCTTAAGACAACAGTTAAGCAGCATGATCGGTCTGTAATCATTGACTGTTTCAGGCGAGGATACTTTTGGGATCAGTGTGATATATCCATAGTTGAGAGATTCTAGGTTAAGTGATCCCCTGTGGAATTCTTCACAGAGTCCATAGAAATCTTCCCAGATGATTGACCAGCAAGCCTTCAGAAACGCTCCATTAAACCCATCTGGCCCTGGTGCTCGGTCCGCTGGCATTTGTTTGACGACATCATCGATCTCCGATTTTTCAAAAGGAACAGTGAGTGTATCAAAGTCAATCTCTGATCTCAGTTGTGACGCGAGGTCGAACCGTATGTCCGGTGGTCTAGACGCACCCATTCTCTCTCTATATGTTTCAAATAGGACAGCCTCTTTGTCCTTGTGATCTTCGACTACACTGCCATCCATGTTTTTAAGTGTAGCTACACAATTGCGTCGGTATCTTTCGGTCGCCATTGATTGTAAAAACTTGGTGTTTTCATCTCCGAATTTGATCCACCTAACTGTGCATCGTTTACTCCAGTATTCCTTCTGATATTGCAATAGCCTAATGATGTGAGATTTGAGGATCGACCTGAAGTTCTTCTCTGGGGTGGTGAGATTTCTCTTCTTTCTATCGCATCGATCTCTAGCAAGGCTTTGTTGGTGTTGTCAATGGCAACTGATAGACGAGATATGTTCTTGCTCCATCGTTTGAGAGCTACCCTAACCGCATTCATCTTTTGACAGATGATCGAAGCTGCATTGCTATCTTTACCGTAACGGATCGGTTTAGACCAAGCGGAGGAGACCGTGTCCATAAATCCTGGGTGCGCTATCTAGAAAGATTCAAAGCGAAAGCTTCTATTCCTAGGAATTTTCGTCTGTATCACAACAACGCAAGGAATATGATCCGAGATAGGTCTTGCTAGAGGGCGCACCATAGTGTTGGGGAATGATATGGACCAGTTCAGAGACGTGAAAAACCAGTCTAGCTGTTCTAGAAGCGGATCTTGCTGCATATTAGACCATGTATAGGTTCTACCTTTGATCAGTAGCTCCGTAAGCGCTTGCTCGCCGATGAATTCATTGAACGTGAACATGTCTTGGACATCTCCTCCCGGTCTGTTACGGTTCAGTGGGTCTCTGATATAATTGAAATCCCCAACCATCAACTAGTCTTCTGAGGTTGGGATGTTTATGTCGAACAACCATTCCGTGAATAGAGTTCTTCGATCTCCCTGACAGGGACCATAGATATTCAGAAGCTTCCATTGATGCGCTGAATGATTTGATTTAAACTGTGTTCCAAGGGCGAAATCTTTCTCTATAAACGTAGTGCCTGTGAAAACCTTGCTATTCCAGATTGTGACAATACCACCAGAGGCACCCCTAGATGGGATGTAAGCGAATCGATCAAAGCATTTAGGGCATAGTGTTTTAAGAACAGCGGCATCAGAAGTTTGCATCTTAGTTTCTTGCAAGCAAATAACCGAGCATCCACTATCACGGATTGCATTTGAGAGAGCTAGATGTTTAACCGGCGAGTTCAAGCCACGGATATTCCAACAGAGCACATTCCAGTGTTGTAAAAGAGCCATAAGAAAATATTAAAAGCTACAGTATATGACTAATTCATACATGGTCTGAATCAGCTCCCGATGCTTCCTTGAGCAAGATACTAGCTGTGAGCTCCTCTTCAGGTATGGCGCAGAGGTGGGTTCCGACGGCTTGCATGGTGGTGATGGCGGTGGGAGGCACATCCATGTCCGAGAGGGTGTTGTCTTCCTGATTTGTGATGCGGGGCATCACTCTGGGTTTGACCTTCGATTTACTGATGCGTCCGTCAGCTATTGGAGGCACTCTAAAGCCATCATATTTGTTCGAGCGGGAGCTGCAGTGCAGGGTGGAAGTATCAACATGAATTGTCATTTTACCCTTCTCCCTTGGTGGAGCCCTAATATCTCGAAGTATCACTCAGGAGAGCATATCAGATTGGGCCTCCCCTGTTTCATCAGTAGAGTCCCCTGTAGTGATCACCCCAGAGGTGTTAGGTTGAGGTGCCACAATGATCTGGTGATGGGTGACCTCTGTATCCAGTGCTAACATTGCGTGTCCAGAAGAGTAATCCTCGAGCACAACAGCAGAAGCAAGTCTAGGTGCAGGAAGCAGGGAGCCAGAGCTATTAAAGATCAGGCCTTCTTCTCCAACAGAAATGGTGACTCCCATTTGCACACACTCATGCCTGAAACCATAGCCATTGGACCAAGGCCCCCTGGTAGCTATAAGAGGTTGCAGATTTCTGAAGGTAAAATCATTAAGTTGTTGCCTGGGAGTTGAGTCTGTCAGCAGCAATGTGAGAATTGATTCTCCCTGTTCAGAAAGCCCAAAGCAAATTCCACCATTGTGTATGGATATATTGATCTGCAGAGAGTCCACAATAGATTGTTGTTGTGATGTATGTGATTGCACTACAGTCAGGGTTGGTGGTTCAACCAAAGTATCAGTACCACCAGAGCTATCAGATGTTGTGAATGTGTCATTCCAAGCTTGTGATGCACTGTCTGTGATATTATCCTCGGGCACCACACCATCTTGGACTTGAAGCCCTTGTGCAGCAAGCCAGGCTTGGAAATTAAAAAGATATGGTGGTAGAGGAGGAGGTGCCTGAGGAGGTTGGACTGGCCACACACCCCAACCTTCATTCTGAGTCTGTTGATTGGGAACATCCTGAGCAGGGGGCTGCATTGGGAGGAGCAGCATTTTGAGCTAACCAATTATGTACCTGCTGCTGGTAGAGCTGTTCAGCAGTAAGATCTGGGCCAAATTGGGGGTGAGGGTTGCCATCAGGAGGAGGTGCTTCTTCTCCAGCAGGTGGGACTTCTGGTAGCAAACTGCCCCAGTCATTGCTTCTCAGAATCATAACCTGCACTGTCCAACAATCTCTAGCCCCACATAGTTGCCATACTACAAAACTCTTGGGAATGAGCCTCATATTAAGAACCCTAACCTTGAGCAGAATGAATCGTCTGTCCTGACTTGGGTTGTACCAAGAGATTAGAGAACCAAAAATCCACCTAGAGACTTGTTGATATAATACTATGTTTGATAATCATATGGGAAACCAAAGTACATTAACCAAATTTTAGGTCCAAAAGTGGTGCTGCGACGATTCAGAGCTTCATTGTGAGGGACAAAAGTGATAAGCAGATCCTCATCTTCTAGCTCTAAAGGAGTAGCAATGGCAGTATCCCTCATAAAAGCATCCCTAAAACCAAATAACCCAATGCCCAGAGGATGATCAGAGGATTCAGTAGGAAAGATCTGGGCTTCATGCAACATACCTTCAATCTGGGTGCGGATAGCCGCACGATGATGCAGTGGAACGTAGTGGCTTGCCTTCATGATGGCGAGGTAGTCGTGGTTGAGAGGTGGAATCGGACCAACCACCATGCCGCTTCTCACCAATCTATCAGCCGGTCCAGGTTCGACTACAAATCCCGGTGGTAGGAACGGCACCGGGTTCTGGGGGTAGTTAGCCATGGCGAGCGGAGAGGATTCTTCGAGGAATAGCAGAGGTGGCAGCAATGGGCATGGAGGAGGTGGTAGCAATGGTGGTGGTGTTGGAAGCGAAAATGACGGATGTGACGAGGCGGATGGTTGCTCTGTACGGGAAGGAGAAGAATGCAAAGCGTGGGGGGTAGAATCGGGATGTTTGGGCACCCAAACCCATTTAGTATCTTTGTCTTTCTTGCGACAAGCTCGTGCCACGTGCCCGTAGACCCCACACCACTTGCATCTAATGGAACATTGTCTCGCGCCCTGTTTGGTAACCTTACACGAAACGGCAGCATTGGCGTGATTGATAGCAGGAGGATTAATCTCCAAGATTAGCGGAGATGCTGTCGGCAACGCGGGCTTTGGCACCAATGGGCAAGCGATCACCTTATGATCAGGAGCCGAACAATAAATGCATATTAGACGTGATAGACAGGTGCGTTGATGATGGCCCCATTGAAGGCATCTAGAGCATAAAATCGGCCAATTAATGGCCAAATCCGAAATGTCCTCCTCCGAGTAATGAGCATGCGCTAAATCCACTTTGTGCCTTGCCTCGAGAACCGGCAGCCATGATGTGGCAGAAGGTGCATATTTGAATGCCGAGTTTACAAAGCATTGCGGTGGTGCGGTATATGGTACATTCAATCTAAAATGGAAACTGCCCAAAGTGATATAATCCGCGGGGGTAGATATGCCAGATTCCTCCAAATACGCTTGGGCCAAGTAATTCTCCATTAAATGTTGTGGAGAGATTCCCGCTCTGACAGGCATTTTGAAATTCAAATTTGAATGCTTAGGCTCCTGGGGTGGAGGCTCAACAGCACCTGAGGAAGAAGATTCATCCACATTGTTGTTGGAAAACCCCATGTGATCCACGGGAATCAAATTCGAGGAATGATGCAGCGATGATGCAGTTTGCATGGCAACCCCATGCTTAAGAGAACGTAGATCAGCTTTGATCGCCATACTCCTCCTGGAGGAAATATCCAGTAGTTCTTCATCCGCATGCCAATGAGAATCATATTGCATAGGCCGATAGGAGCTTCCTTTGAACAGATGAAAATGGCAAACGAAATCTGGCCAAACTCTATCTTTAAGACTATAGATAAAGTGTCCCACCTTGTTGTTGGGAACCGAGAAACGAAAAGCTCTAGCCGAAATCTTGCGGACACAAAACCCTGATTTGAGACCACCCAGGCAACATTGTAGATCAATTCCCACTGAATCAGTAGACAAGGGGAAGGAGGCCGAAGAAAAGGAGACCACCAAGAAAAACTCCTTATCCCATTTGGAAGCAGAAAAATGCACCGTAGAACCAAACTTGCGCCTCACCTGATTGGCCAAAGCTATACCTGGTGAGAAATCCCGGTGCAGTAGCCCATCCATCTTGAGAAACCAAGGAGATCACCATGGTTAAGGGAAAATTTTAGTGGAGAGGAGAGGAGGAGAGATGGAGAGGTGGAGAGGAGAGGAGGAGAGGAGAGGAGCCATCTTCTATCCCTCCGATTCTTCTTCAGAATCCATTACCTTGCCAATGAGTGTCCGAGCCTTTCTGAAACTGGTCTTCTTGTGCGATGAGGACTTTGAAGATGAGGATTTTGAAGATTTCTTCTTTTTCTTCGAGTCATCAGAACTTTCATCCTTGTATTTCTTCTTCCATGATTCCTTCAGCCAGCAAGGACAGTCAGCAATGTAGTGACTAGATTTCTTGCATTTGTCGCAGGTTCTTTTCTTGTAGTCCTCAGATGAACATTCAGATTTCCTCATATCTCTTCTTGAAGATTTACCAAAATGGCCACGCTTTGTGAACTTCTGGAATTTCCTCACGAGCATTGCAAGTTCCTGTCCAAGTTCTTCAGGGTCACCAATGCTGCAATCCGAGTCTTCTTCTTCAGATAAGGAAATAGCCTTAGCTTTCAGTGCACGAGGTCATGAGTAGCTTGGTCCATAGAGATCTCGCTTTTCTTCTTGTTTGAATTCATGAGTATTGAGTCTCTCGAGTATATCAGCAGGATCAAGCATTTTGTAGTCTCTTCATTCTTGAATCATCAGAACCAGTGTGTCAAATGATGGATCAAGAGATCTTAGCAGTTTCTTCACAACTTCATGGTCAGCGATGTCTCTAGCTCCCTGTGCTTGCAGTTCATTTGAGATGTCAGTGAGGCGATAAAAGGTATCTTGACAGCTTCCATTGTCAAGCCTATTTAAGCGATTGAAGAGATTGCGAAGAACATCAACACCAGAGTCACGCTGTGTTGAGACTCCCTCATTGACTTTGGACACACTATCCCAGATAAGCTTAGATGTGCCCAAAGCACTCACTCTGCCATACCGACCTTTGCTCACATGGCCACAGATGATATTCTTCGCTTGCGAGTCAAGTTGCTAGAACTTCTTCACATCAGCGGTAGAGATAGTAACAGTGATGGAGGGAATACCATTTTCCACAGTATACCAAAGATCATTGTCAATAGCGTGAAGATGCATTTGCATCTTTGTCTTCTAGTAGAGAAAGTCCTTTCCTTCGAAGGTAGGACATCCTGCAGTAACCTTGATCATACCTGCAGTTGACTTAACTAAAACTCCAGGTGGTTAAACCAAAATCACATAGAACAAGGGAGTACCTTGCTCTGATACCAATTGAAAGTGCGTTATATCAACTAGAGGGGGTGAATAGGAGATTTTTAGAATTTCATCACTTAGGAAGTTCCTTGTGAGGAAAGTCCTCGGTTATGAACTTAGTGCAGCGGAAATAGTACAGGATCAGGAGTGCAAAAACGACTAAAGCAAAGTACTCGATGAAATTTAAGAGGTTCGGTTTGCACAGTTCGCAAGTACATAGTAAGTAGGTGATGATTAACTCAAGTGAAGAATTTGAGGTTGAGGAAATTCATAGAAAGTCTTCAGAAAAATTATTCAAACATCACAGATGAAAGTCTTCAACATACAATTGAGGAAATGAAAGAGTTGAAGAAATAGAACTATAGCTCGATGGAGACAATTGTTGATGACCGAGTTCCAACTATTCTGACAGTTGTACGTCTGGTTCGGAGTGGCTTGGTATTGAAACCAAAAGGACACACAGTCCCGGGACACACACTCCCTACCATATTCTCCTTGAGCTAAGGACACACAGTCCTCGCCCAACACTCGTGGTAAGTCTTCAGGGTAGACTTCCAAACCCTCACAAACTCGGTCACTCGGCGATCCACAATTGACTGCTGGATGCTCTAGACCATGACGCCTAACCATCTTGAAGATGCACAGTCCTCAAAGATAAAAAGTGTCGGCTCCACAAAGGAACAACTTCTTCAGTGATGCTCAATCACTTGGGTTTTTGGTTTGGGTTTGTTGTTTGGGGTATTTCCTCACTTGATGATTTTATCTCGAAGACTCTGGGGAATTTGGGTTGCTCAAAATGACAAGTGTTAGTTTCTCTCAGAGCAGCCAACCAGCAAGTGGTTGTGGAGAGCAGCTATTTATAGCTTGGGAGCATCCCGACATGATTTGACATAAATGCCCTTTAACAGTAAGGTGGCGCGTGGCGCGGCAACGGTCGGAACTTTCAACTGTGAAAGTCCTCATGTCTCATATTCCTCACTTTGAGGCTTTGGTAGATTTAGGCTTGGGTTGAGCATCATGAGGAAATTCACTCCGTAGTTTTACCTCGACCCCCTTTAACAGTACGGTGTTCCTATGACTCGGGTGTAAAGAAAATGAAACAGAAACAGTAAATCTTCACACTTCAAAGTCTTCAAAGTGTTTTCTTCAAGACACGCCGAATTCCTCATCTTCAATATCTTTATGAGGAATATCAATTTCTTCGCGATCAAAGTCTTCAAGGAAGGACCAAAGTCTTCACCTGAAGACATACATTTTTAGGGATCGATATTCATGGGATAACTCAAACTCCTCAGCGACTTACAGAGCCTATGTACACTTACAAACATATCAGTCTCTTAACCTATAAGTCTTCAAACCACCAAAATCACTAAGGGGCACTAGATGAACTTACAATTCCAAAGGATTTTGGATGATAAAGAATGGTGGTTAAGCATCATACTACTTTATTTGCTCTATGTGTAACATATATTAAAGAATCATGTATTTCTCACAACCATTCATGTGGTTCTGATTTGGAATTTATTTCAGTTTACACATCTTTAATCAGTTCAAGTGGTATAAATAAGAAATTTGATGTTGAAGTTAAATTTTTAATAGATAATATATTTGTATGCATTATTGTGCATTCCTCTTGGCCACTATTTTGGTTTTTAAGTCATGTTGGCATATGGCCTTACCTTTTAGATAAGTAGTGATCCTAGGCTTCATAGTGGTTGAATAAGTTTGGTTAACCAATTTAAATATCATGCACTATTTTGGTGTTATGTGTGTTAATAAAAATATTTGTCTTATGGTATTGTTTAAAAGATGTTATATGTGTTGATGTTTCTATTATATTGCATAGAATTTGTGTCATCATACAATACTACAAATACCAGAATTTGTTAGATCATTAAGCCATGTGGTAGTTGTTCCCATTGTCACTGAGCCATAGCAAACCACCCGTGCCACCACCAAAGAGCTCTAGCCTATATATTTATTCACATATCGGTTCACAATAGGTAACCATGTATCTATTTTTCACATTGGTTCCATAGGCTTTTCTATGATAGAGAGAATGGTGGTTGAGCGTCATACTACCTTATTTCCTATTTGGGTAACATCAATGGAAAACCACATATTACTTTTTACTTGTGTGTCTTATTTGTTTGAGATTTATTGTATGTTGTGATGTAGAATATATGCTAGTTCAAATAAAAAACGAGGTAAGCATCCTTGTCAGACTAAACTACTCGTTTTAGGAAAATATGTTAAGATCCCATCACACTTTACATGGCGAACTATTTTGAATGTTTACTAAACTTAAAGAAAGACAAATAAAATGGCAGCAAACATACAATTTACCTAACTGTAATGAACCTTCATTGAAAAGCATGGTTACTTCAAATAGAAAATGGGAAAACAAATAACATAGAACACAACCACCTATGAGTCCAGTAGTTACATAAAGAAATAACAAAAAACTGATTTAAACAAACAATGTTCTACTCTTTCACACCCACACAACATTTTGTTTTCAATCTTATGCTATTTTATTGATATATATTAGTTCTAAAAAATAAAATAAATCATAATTATTTCCTCCACTTGCAATTGAAGCTCTATGCCTTCATCCATTTTTGCGCTAGTAGAAATATGTGACCCAAGAGTCGTAATCATGAGATGTCTGGCTTGCTGGGAAGATCAACTTTGTAAGCTTTCTTATTTTCTTTGCTATGGGAACTCATGTGACCTCCATAGGCTTGAGATGAGTAGAACGTGCGATTGCAAATCTTGCAAGTGTACTTAGGTAAGCTCGTATAATCATGCACGATAACACTATGAGTGGTGACATTTGGGACACCTATAGGAATTATGTCTTCTCTCACACCATGTGGGGATGCCATGAATGGAGCAAGAAGGGTAGGTACACCATCAGTAGCATCATGGGTTAGCGTTCCACATGGTATATTCTGTTGCCCCTGAATAATAATTAGTGTGAAGGGCTAATTTTTTAGGAAGACAAAAAAATTGATTGTGGTGATTTTACCTCGATAACATGCCTGGTGGGGATCTCAAAGATTGGACCATCATTTGTTGCTCCAATAGTATTAAGGTGTGCATGAACAATGGCAAGGGGATCTCCTTGCAGTAAGGATGTCACTGATGGAGACTCCATCGACGATATCCTCATTTGGTCTGATGTACCAAGATAGTTGCTAATAGGATTTGACAAGAAAGCTTGGTACGGTAACATTTCATGGTGGTTCTCAAAGATTCCACTATGGTTAGGCTTAGAAGTAAGGGTGTTGGCCATGGGTAAAGGAGTAACTTGTGCATCGGGCAACTTAGGAGGTAGTGTTGATAGAGATCCATTGGCCTCACTTTCAGTAGATATGACTTTGTTAGAATAGGAGCCATTAGGATCCATAGCACCTATGAAAATCAAGAACTCTTGGCGAAAAGGTATGGGAATTAGAGATGTATGCACAATAGTTTTTTATTCTGATGAGGGATGTTATAGGAAGTGATATTAGGTATATTTATAAGGATATTGCATATCTATTAAACATGTAGGGACTCGTGTATTATTTAATTGTGTCATTAACTAGAAGATTTGATTTTTAATCATTATTATTCATATAATATCTATGAGATATGAGTGATAAATGTGTCTAATAATTAATGATATCCTATGGGATATATTATTGGTAAACAATTACTTGCCACCTTCGACATATATTTGGCAATAGTTCATATGCAAACAAGTGTTGAATGAAATGGTATTATTATAGAAACATAAGTCAGACGATCTTGGAAGAAGAAAAAACATCACCATTGTTGATACGAAATTGCATGTGTCTTCTTAAACTAGTGATCATTCTGTTAGTTTATTGTCTCAACTTCCTAAACATTTTTTTATTCAACGTCTTTAGCCTTGCACCAAGGCTGCAAGATACTATTTGCTAATTGATCTCAGATGGATGGGGAGAGTTAAAGCAAGAAAACAATCTTCATTTATTTATTTTTGTCAAAATCTATTTCAAATGTACGACTATACCGCCTTATTACGAGAACGTGGTCATAATAAATATACTGGGGATTTAGGGAACCCTCAAGCTATGTTATTATTATGTGCCCAGGGAGCTACATTAATGCATTTTTCTCACTTACTCTATGTCCCAAGCATGCTATTATCTCTCCTCCATGTTATGATTTGTTATAGCAGTTGAAAAAATAGAGAGGGTTGAAAAGGGTGGATACTGAGAGTAACAAGCAGGCGAATGAATATTTAATTTTATGGCGACGCATGGGATGATGCACTCCCATTATGTGATATTGTGCTAATGAAATATTCACATGAAGAAATTGGCATGAGAGCAATGTGTGTGCGGTGAGGCAACATAAATAATAAGATAATAAAAGAAGTATGCCATCTTAGTTACTTATTTTTCACATACCATGTTATGTAGGTCAACATTCACGAGGAGTGTGCTTGGTATCTACTATATATTTAAATAGGAGCCCCCACTACATGATTTTCCGGACTTCTGATGAAGCCACGGCATCACTGGTTTCTTACGCTAATGCGTGTGTTTTCCGAATATCTTACTTGCATTGGTCGTGTTTTATCCCACCTATAATTATCGTAGCAGGTCCCGAAGGGTCGGACTATGTCGGACAGGGTCCTCTGGTGTTCCCCACATCGAGTCTGACTAGAAACCATTGTTGTTTCCTCTACTCCTCCCCCCCCAACAGTGCATCTTACATTGCTACTTCCTCTCCATCCCCTAGTCGATATCTCAACGGGTAGAACAACACATTTATCCAAGTCGCCTTTCTTAACATCGTGGGTAAGCGTTGTTCCATCAAGATCGCCTATTCATGCCACCGCTACCTCCATGGGTCAGCATTTTTACACCATCATCAATACTTGATGAATTCCTCTCAATTTTCTTATATTTTTCTTCAATTAGAGGCTTGGTGTTTAGTCTCTTCCTCCTCCATCATTACGTGGGATGTCTCCTCTAAGAAAGTGGTGAGCTCCTATGGGGGTGTCGCTTCATCGCCAATGGTGCCAAAGTCCTGGAGCCTGATTGCATAGTCGCCAATGGTTCCAAACATTTCTTTTGATGACAATAGCAAGGGTAAGGCATTGTTCCATTAACTAGAAAAATTGAATTTTAGTCATTATTGTTCATACAATACCTAGGAGATATGGGTGATAAATTTGTCCAACAATTAGTGATATCCTCCAGGATGTCTTATTGACAAATTAGTACTTGCCTATCTTTGGCATCAAATTGGTAATAATTCATGTGCAAATATGTCTAGAATGGTATATCCATCATTATGCATTTTTTACATTGGTGCCCCTCATTCCTTAGATGTACTCATTCATCCCCACGCTCTTAACGTTTGCTCACTTTCCCCACTCCCTTGTCCAAAATCCTCAAACGGTCATAGCGGAGTATGTTGTCGGGTCAATGGTTTGATCGTTAACTGCTGACGAGGGGGGTCGTGATGGACAGTGTCGCCTGTTGGACCTGACGAGTGAGTCCGATCAGCCCCATTTTTAGCCACACGGACGTCAAATGGACATGCACACGCTTTCTCCTCGTCCGCCTCGGGGACATGTGGCGGCATCCCAACTACCCCCAGAGCCCAAAGTAAATGCGCATATGTGGCAGGCCCCGGTTGTCAACCGCCCATGTTTGGGTCGTCATCCTTCTTTAAGTGAACACCCGTGGACCGGCCAGTCCACAGTAGGTTCCACCCTTCCAAATCCAAGCATGCCCCCTCCACCCTGGCAGGATCTACAAACCCTAGCCCACCGGCGACAAACCCTAGCCTGTAGCCACTATGGGCATCTTCTCAGGGATCGGCCCGAGCTCCGGTAAGAACAAGGGCAAGGCCCCCGCCGTCCCTTCGCAGGTGCTACCTACACCGTCGTCTTCCCGTCCGCGTGGGTAGCATATTAGCGTCCTAGTGCACCAAGCGAGCTGGCATTGGGAGCACCGCGTCCCTCTCCCCTACCCCGAAGTGATCCTACAACATGACTCGCACTTGGATCCGTAGAGGATCCCAGTCCTGGTGGTGCCACGGTCGGTGTGGGCGCATGCGGAGGAGGTGAGGCTTCGGCAACAGCAACTCCCACCTGAGCAGCGGCTCAACCCGACCTATGTTGTAGACTCTTCTGATTGGGAGGTCTGGTTTGCATTTGAGCATGAGGATTAGCGTCGGCGTGGCGTCTATGACGTGTGAGTTGGCACCCCGCCGCTCCTTGTCGTGTGCGATGAGGATGAGGAGGCGGAGGCCGCCTACCAGGAGGCACTAGAATATGTCCTCCATGAAAGCAATGAGGAAGAGTGGTGCAAGGAGGAGGAGGAGGTGGCTTACCAAGTGTTAGAATGCTTGTGAGGATGCCCAAGTGTTAGAATGTGAGATTCGTTAAACCTTATACAGAGAAATGATTTGGGTGCGGAATGGATTGATCACCATGACGACTTACTCTTATCATTTATCGTGCTATTCGGAATGGTAAATCTGAGAGACTTACCCATAGAGAGAGACGACGTTCTTTGAAGCTTTTGTTTAAGCCTTAGAGTGGTATAAGAAAAGCCCATGTACATGGCACCTATTGTCACGCGTAGGAAATTTTATGGTGAGGGTGAAGCCAAGACCCTTCTCTCTGCAGGATAACCACAAATGGTAGACCACCATGAGAACCATCGATATATTATTTAGAATTGATCACGAGACTGTCAGTTAAGAAGACCCAGTGATGGAAGAAGCCTATATCAACGGGAGAGCAACACCAAAGGATTTAATATGAAGACTGTGCGAAGTCATGATGCCAAAAACCTCAGAGGATCGTTAAAGCATTTTGAGGGACCAGTATCTCTCATTTTAAGTGTGCTAGCACCCCACCTTGCCGGAGATTGGATTTCTTAGAAGACCCCCAAACCCTAACCTTTCTTTCTAGCCTCTTCGAATCTCGAGGACGAGATTCATTTTAAGTGTGGTAGTTTGTAACATCCCAAAATTATAAATTTTGGAATGTTAATATAATTATTAGATTGATTGTTTGTTTGATTGCTGAGTGACTGAAACTTGTGTGAAATTTGAAACTTTTCGAAACTTTTGAATGAGAGGGAATAAAATGACTTTCCCCTTCTCCGGTGAATTCAAATTCAAGCTTTTAAAAGCAAAGAGAGAAGATGACATGACTTCTTCAACTATAAATAATTTGAACGGAGATATTTGCATTTGAATTCTCTTGCATTTCTATCCGTTTTCTTCGTGCAAGAAATGTCGGGAAATACATTCTAAAGAGCGGAGGAACATGACCCTCAAATACCCGGGCAGTTTGAATGTTATTTGCACCCTAAAACTTAGAGGGTCATTTGAAAATTATTTGCAAAAAGAAATAATAGTTTTAGGGATTTTAGGAAAAATATTTTTTTGTGAAGTTTTTATTTTTGCTGTGGAAAAATGCACATCATGTATATTTTATTTTTCTGATAATTTTAGTATATAAAAACTCTTTATTCCGAATTGATTTGATTTCCTTTTTATCGTTTTAGTTTCCTAGTTTTGAAAATAGGAAGGAAATCACTTTTATTAGGAAATAGGAGCTGGCCCATTAAGCACTTTCCAAATTTGGCCCAGGAGATCTTCTTCTTCCTCCTCTCTCCCACGTGACAGAGAAACTTCCATCCATGGAGACAAAGAATCCCCACCTCCGGGATTCGCGACGCACATACCTTCCCAACGCCTCCCGTCGCCTCTATAAGAAGCCCCTCGTCCTCCTCGTTCCATTCCCGTTGAAACCGCCGCCTCTCCTCGCCTCTAGCTCGCGCACCCCTCGTCGGAGTTGTCACCGGAAAACTTGCCGGAAAACCCACTGGAACTCCTCCACCTCGCCACCCCTGCACCTCCACCCTTCGGCCACCTGTCCCCACCACCTCGGCCCCCTCCTCCACCACCTCTCCACCCCGCTGCTGCCCCTTCTCCACCTCCCCATCACCATTGCCACGAGCAGCAGCAAAACCAGCAGTTTTTTTCACCTTCCACCTCGCCCCTGCAGCCCCCCTCCCTCCACCTCGCCTCCCCACCCCTGCCGAGAGCCCCCACCCTTCGGCCCCCTTCCCCAACCCCGCCGGAGTGCCCCCCCTCCCCGCCGGCGACCCACCCCACCGGAGCCCCCTTCCCACCTCGGCCATACAGCCACGGGAGCAGCACCCCAGCCGAGGTAAGGCCCCTCCCTCCTTTCTTTTTTGTACATGTTTTGTTTTGGCCCTTAGATCCTATTTAGATGGTGTAGATTAGATCTAGAATACCTCTTCGGTTTAGTTTAGAAAACCAATGGCTTTTTAGTTCCACTTATAATTTAGCCAGCAGTCTTGCTAGCCCTCGGCCGTTTGCTCCAAACCATGAAACAAACACCCACCGCAGCCACTAGCAACTTGCCACGTGTACCCCAATAGCTAGCTAGTTATCTCCGGTTTTTTCCGTCTAAATTGCAAAAACAGCAAGTTTCAATCTTGTTTTGGCCACAACTTTTGATCCCGAAGTCCAATGACATTGATTCTTTTTCCAGTAGCTCACAAATTTACTGTAGTTTTCAAAAACATATAATTTGTCTATGTTTGAAATTTGTAAATATAAGTTAGATCAGATTTAGTTTAAACCTTGTTTTGCCTATTCTAGGAGTTTAAAAATAGCTTTTAATTTGATTCCTTTTGGTACTGATCACTAGTGATCTTAAGTATCAGTGGTAAAATTTCAGAGTTGTTTGAGTATTTTAACTCATTATTTCATGTGAAACAATTTCTGTTTCACCGTTTTCAGGATTTCAGCTAATTCTTTTTCTACTTTTGTTTTAAAATATTTTCTTTATTATTTCAGAAAGATTATTATTGTTTGTTTATGTTAGTTAACAGTAGTTTTGCAACAAGTTCTTATTTTAGTTTTATTTGTTTTTATGAAAACAATTCTAGCTCCGTAGTAACGTGCAAATGTTTTCACCGTTGTTTCAAATCCCGTTTGGGAATACTTTCAAAAGGTTTTGTGAAAAACACTTTATTTTATCTTAGTTAAACTTATACCTTAGTTCCTTGCTATTATTTTTTTCTGTTAGACAAAACTATTTAGTGGTTGACGTAGTAGAAGACTCTTTATTTCTATTTGATGTTTCTTTCGGTTTCTCATTCGCTTTCTCTCTTTTGTTTGATTGCTAGAATGATTGCTAGTATGAGTGCTTATGTGAATGTTATGTTTGCTATATAGATTTTCATCGGAGAGTGACGAGTAGTCTATCAAGTTATTTTCTCGAGAAATTCTTCTTCGTCAACATCACAGGCAAGTCACTTTGATCATACTTTCACCTATGTTTTATGCATTGTAGTTCTACCATCCTATGCCCATTTGCATGCTGCCTAGGTACTTGGAAACTTTATTCTAGTTGTAGTATCATGTGGTAGGAACACAACAACCCCGACACTTGGCCCCGGGATGACAATGTTATATTTGCTATGCTTAAGTAGATGGGTTATCGGTTGAGTGTATACCACGAGTAATGCGAGGTTGATATAATAATCAAGACCGGACTAAGACAAGATTTTCAAGACCTCGGACGCAATGCAACATTGGGTGAAGGACGGCTGATCGGCTCCCTGGAAAACCCAGTGGATGCCCGGGATGCTGGAGAGGCCATGTCATCCTGCGGAAAGCTTCACCCAGGCTCAAAGAGACGGACGGATATTTTCAAGACCCAAGGCTTACCTGCACAGCCACAAGTCATTATGGGCTCTGGCTTGGTTGGACAACGCGGCGACTCTGGACAGGCGGTGCTAGCAGATGTAGACGAACGGTAGGAATGGATGGGCACCGACAGGAATTCAGAGGGACCCGTTGAAAGACCATGTTTTGATCATCCGGTCTTCAAACACCCTGAAGTGCGAGGACAAACCCGGAGGCGATCAAATCTTGTGGGGAACGTGTGCAAAACTCTGCAGAGTACTCAAACCTAATCGATTAGCCGTGTCCACGGTCATGGACAACTTGAGCCAAAGGAATCGAAGTTATCTGGATTTCTCAACACCATTAAATATATTTGATGAGGGTAATTATTGACAACTCGGGTACGAGAACTGGTTGGCGGAACCATCTCGTTAACAACAAACAACGTAGTAAAATTTTGCTTTTAAGCGTCTCTTGATGTAGGAGAAAACTTGCTTTTCGCTAAAAACTTATAGCCCCACCTGGCATATATGCATATAGTATAGATGATTACTTTTCACCCCTCTCTTATGTGACTTGCCGGCATATTCAATATGCTGACCTACACGGCTGCAACGTCTTATGTTGCAGATATTTTTCTTCGACGAGTAAGAGTACGATTCAGGGTTACGGTCTACACTCAACTTGCCGTTGGTGTTTATTGGGTCTCCACTCCCTTGACCGCTTTCGCTGAGATAATTAAGGTATATATCCGTTTTACGCTATTTACATGTGATTGCACTTTGATATATACATTGATGTACTGTGTGTGCCAGCATACTGATCCAGGGATGGCACAGAAACATAGAGGCTTGACTCGTCTTGAGTCGGGTCGCTACATTACCTTGTTGTTATTTATAGGTTTTTATTTTATCTTACTATCAACAATTATGTACACACCTCACTTGCTTGCAAATAACAAGACAAGAGAATTGACATCCCTCTTGCCCACGTTGGGTGCAAGTTCTTTGTTCTTTTGTGCGCAACCGCTGAAAATAGTTGTGGTTTCTATTCCTATTAGTTCGATAAACCTTGGTTTCAAAAATGAAGGAAATACTTGCCCACTTTGTGTTGCGATAACCCATTCTTCTTCACGGAAAACGCAACGCACATCACGAGTATCAGGGAGGATTTCTGGCGCCGTTGCCGGGGAATATTATCACCAACTACCAAATAACTCCACACAAAATTTCATTCACTTGTTACTCTTTTTATTTGCTGGTATATTTAGTTTGTCTCATAAAAAAATAAAAATACAAAAATATTTATCTTTGCTTTCTACATGTCTTCTTGTTTGAAGTCATGGCTCGTTCTTCCTCTCTTCGCGTTACTAACAATAATGATGTTGTCAATTTTAAGCAAAGGGGAGGAGAAAGTTTAAAAGATGCATGCTATGTCAAATCATGTCAGGATGCTCCCAGGCTATAAATAGTCGCCCCCTCACAACCACTTGCTCGTTGGCTACTCCGAGAGAAACTGACACTTGTCATTTTGAGCAACCCAAATTCCTCACTCTCTTCGAGAAAAATCATCAAGTGAGTAAATACCCCAAACACCAAACTCAAACCAAAACCCCAAGTGATTGAGCATCACTTAAGAAGTTGTTCGTGTGTGGAGACGATGTTTTTTACCTTTGAGGACTGTGCATCCTCCAGACGGTTAGGCATCATAGTCTAGAGCATCCACCAGTCAATTGTGGATCGCCAGGTGACCGCGTTTGTGAGGGTTTGGAAGTCTGACCTAAAGACTTACCACGAGTGTTTGGCGAGCACTGTGTGTCCTTATATCAAGGAGAATACCGTAGGGACTGTGTGTCCCGGGACTGTGTGTCCTTTTGGTTTCCATACCAAGCCGCTCCGAACCAGACGTACAACTGTCACAGCAGTTGGAACTGGGTCATCAACAACTTTCTCCATTGAGCTACGGGTTCTATTTCTTCAACTCTTTCATTTCCTCAATTGTATGTTGAAGACTTTCATCTGGATGTTTCAAGAATTTGTCTCAAGACTTCCTCTGAATTTCCTCAACCTAAAATTCTTCAGTTGAGTTAAATTTCACCTGCTTACTCTGTACTTGTGAACTGTGCATACATAATCTCTTAAATTTCATCGAGTACTTTGTTGTAGTCGTTTTTGCACTCCTCGTCATGTACTATTTCCGCTGCACTAAGTTCATAACTGAGGACTTTACTCACAAGGAATTTCCTCAGTGATGAAATTCTAAAAATCTCCTATTCACCCCCCTCTAGTCGATATAATGCACTTTCAATTCGTATCAGAGCAAGGTACTCCCTTGTTCTGTGTGATTTTGGTTTAACCACCTGGAGTTTTAGTTATGTCGACCGCATGTATGATCAAGGTTACTGCAGGATGTCCTACCTTCAAAGGAAAGGATTTTCCCTACTGGAAAACCAAGATGCAAATGCATCTTCAAGCTATTGACAATGATCTTTTGTATATTGTGGAACATGGTATTCCCTCCATCACTGCTACTATCTTTGCTGCTGATGTGAAGAAGTTCAAGCAACTTGACTCACAAGTGAAGAATATCATCTGTGGCCATCTGAGCAAAGGTCAGTATGGCAGAGTGAGTGCTTTGGGCACATCTAAGCTTATCTTGGATAGTTTGTCCAAAGTCAATGAGGGAGTCTCAACACAGCGTGACTCTCGTGTTGATGTTCTTCGCAATCTCTTCAATTGCTTCAATAGGCTTGACAATGAAAGCTGCCAAGATACCTTTGATCGCCTCACTGACATCTCAAATGAACTGCAAGCACTGGGAGCTAGAGACATCACTGACCATGAAGTTGTGAAGAAACTCCTAAGATCTCTTGATCCATCATTTGGCACACTAGTTCTGATGATTCAAGAATAAAGAGACTACAAAATGCTTGATCCTGCTGATATACTCGAGAGACTCAATACTCATGAATTCCAACAAGAATAAAAGAGAGATCTCTACGGACCAAGCTACTCAAGATCTCGTGCATTGAAAGCTAAGGCTATTTCCTAATCTGAAGAAGAAGACTCGGATTGCAGCATTGGTGACCCTGAAGAACTTGGACAGGAACTTGCAATGCTCGTGAGGAAATTCCAGAAGTTCGCAAAGCATGGCCAGTTTGGTAAATCTTCAAGAAGAGATATGAGGAAATCAGAATCTTCATCTGAGGACTACCAGAAAAGAACCTCCCACAAATGCAAGAAATATGGTCACTACATTGCTGACAGCCCTCATTGGGTGAAGGAATCAAGGAAGAAGAAATACAAGGATGAAAGTTCTGATGACTCAAAGAAAAAGAAGAAATCTTAAAAATCCTCATCTTCAAAGTCCTCATCGCACAAGAAGACCAGTTTGAGAAAGGATCGGGCACTCATTGGCAAGGTAATGGATTCTGACGAAGAATCTGAGGAATGTGATGAAGAGGAAGGTTCTAAAGAGGATTCACAGTCTGGTGTGGCAAGTCTTGCACTGGCTGCCCCATTGTCACCAAGTCAATCTTCAACCTTGAAGAAAATGGCAACGTTATCTACACTGATGAATATGCTGATGACTTCTCTCCAACCAATTGCTTCATGGCAAAAGGTTCAAAGGTACCAAACCATAAGTCCTCCTCTAATTCTAGTGATTATGAACCTGATGATTATCAAAAACCCAGTTACTATAAACTTGCCAACATTGCCACTAAGCAACAAAGTGCCATTGAAAAGCTTCAGAAACTCCTAGACAGAAGCGATGATCTGTTGAACGATGAAATGAATCATACTCAAGTCCTCATTGAAGATGTGAAAAGTCTTCATTCTAGGTTTGATAGTCTTCAAGATCGTTATGGCACCCTCTTGGCTGATCATGCGAAACTTTCCTATGAATTTCTTCACAGGAAACTTGATCTTGGGAAGTTGAAAATGTCTCATGATGATCTTCGAATGGAAAATGATTCATTACTTGCTCAACAGATCAGTACCTCTCATGTTGAATTCATTCCACCATGTTTGAAATGCATCGAGCATGAAACTGCTAATTCTTCACCCGAATCATGAAACGCTTCTATCGCTACAAATTCTTCAACTATCCCTATGGTATCAAATTCTTCACTTGAAGAAACCACAAATGCTACTAACAAAAATGCAGGGTTGAAGGAATTGTATGTGACAGGCTTATACAAAAATCTCAAAGGGGATCAAACCCTTTGTGATGTGCTCAAAAACCAGATTCTGAACAGGAACCCGAGGAAAGAAGGCATTATCTTTGAGAGGAAATTGAATGCCGATGGATCATACTGGAAACCTGAGTAGTACCCCAAAACCTCATGGGTTACTGCTAAAGGCCCTCCCATTGATCCATCCACTCTAACAGGCTTTGCATGTGAATTATCCTATTCCTCAGATGAGTCATTTGACTCCAACTATAAACTGTTCAAAAATCAATCTGGTGAAGTATTTGCTCGATATGTTGGAACTAACTACAGGAATGAACCACCCCTGAGGAAAATCTGGGTCCCCAAAAGTTGCTTGGAAAATTTTCAGGTGAATGTCTTCATGACACCACCTGTGAAGAACCAGAAACCCAGATCAATTTCCTCACGTGGACAGAAGTCTTCACGAGGATCAAATTCCTCAAATGGTCAATATTATGCTCGTACTCGCGCTAATGCTTCTGATATGCAGAGAAATTACAAGGGGCATGAATATGAGTGTTATTCCTCAAATCATTATGTTCATAAGTCCTCAAAGAATTTCTGCGCCTATTCATTTGAGTACTCTAACCCCCCTACTCTGAAAATAAGTGCATTAGCTTCAATGCCTCCATTCTCATATGGTGCTTGCAGGATGATAAACGCTTTGCCACCCCTTCAGATGTGTGTGGTGAAGAAAATGAATTAATCACTTCTACAGGTCAGGTCTCCAGATGAAAGTCATCATCTGAAGAATTTGCTGGAGACCTGAGGAAATTGCTTGATTGGACACAAGCTAAAAATGATGAAATGATGACATTTCACACGTCCTCAAATTTACTGTTTATGATGAAATTCTTATCCGGTGAAATTGATATCATATTATTCAAGTCTGAAGCATATGAGATGGTAAGCTGTACTAATTCATCTGCACGATGACAAACCCAAGAATACAGAACGGGTTCTTGACAGTGGTTGCACAAATCACATGACTGGTGATAAAACCTTGTTGATGAAATATGCCACTAACCCCGTCACCACCGAAGCAAATCACTTATGCTAATAAAGGTAAAAGCAAGGTATTGGTACTTGGCAAAGTGGCTATCTCCAAGGACAGGCACATGGACAAAGTCATGCTTTTCGAATCCCTTGGGTTTAACCTCATGTCAGTCTCAATGCTTTGTGATCTTGATATGATTGTCATTTTTGGATAATATAGATGCGTAGTCATCATGGAATCTGACAAATCCAAAGTCTTTGAAGGCTTTAGGAGAGGAGATTTGTACATTGTTGATTTTGCCACAGGTCCTCAACCAGCCACATGCTTACTAGCAAAAACATCAGAAGGCTGGCTATGGCATCGATGACTTGGTCATGCAGGCATGAGGAATTTGCATACACTGGCGAAGAAAAATCATGTCATTGGCATCGAATCCGTCAAATTCCTCAAGGACCATCATCTTTGTGGTGCTTGTGAATCTGGAAAGATTGCCACATCCAAACTCTCCTCGAAGACTATCATGACTACTACTCGTCCGTTTGAATTGCTTCACATGCATCTGTTCGGACCTACTCATTATGCTACTATAACCAATGCAACATATTTATATGGCTTTGCCATCGTTGATGACGATTCTCGCTATACTTGGGTACACATCATTATGTATAAAACTGAAGTGCAGGAAGTCTTGAAACAATTTTCTTCAAACTTTGCCGTGAAGATCAAACACATCAGGAGTGATAATGGGATAGGATTCAAAAACACTGGTCTTGATGATTATCTTGATGAACTTGGTATTACTCACGAATTATCTGCTCCTTATACTCCTCAACAAAATGGCATCATTGAATGCAAGAAGAGGACTCTGGTTTAAATGGCACGGGCTATGCTTGAAGAATATCAGACTCCTCGTTGCTTCTGGCCTGAAGCAATCAACACAGCTTACCACATCATCAACCGGGTATATCTTCACAAATTCCTCAACAAAACCTCACATGAACTCCTTACTCACAAGAAGCCCAATGTAAGTTATTTCAAAGTCTTCGGTGCAAGATGCTGGATTAGAGATCCTCACCATAGCTCAAAGTTTGCACCTAAAGCACATGACGGTTTTATGCTTGGTTACGGGAAGGACTCGCACACCTACAGAGTCTTCAACACCTATCACAACAAGGTTGTTGAAACTGTAGATGTGCGGTTCGATGAAACTAATGGCTCGCAAAGAGAGCAACTACCTCTGGTGCCAGATAAACTATCTCCTGAGGAAGCCATCAAGCTCAAGGCTACTGAAGATATCATTCCTACTGAGGAATAACCCCTTGTTGAAGAAGTCATCCCCAACACTGACGAAATTCAAATTGGTGCACCTAAGGAAAATGCTACAGATCAAATTCCTCAGCCCAACCAAAGTCTTCAACCAGTTCATCCGAGGATTGCAAATGAAGTAGAACTTGCGAAAATCCTCGATGACATCAATGGGCCAGGTCCTCTCACTCGCTCAAAAGCTTCACATTTAGTTAACTTTTGTGTGCATTCCTTGTTTGTGTCTATCATAGAACCCTCAAAAGGTGTTGAATCCTTCATGGAACCTTAGTGGATTCAAGCCATGCAAGATGAACTTCTTTAGTTCAAGCTAAATGACGTGTGGGAACTCATCAAAGACCAGATCCACGTAAGCACAATATCATCGGCACCAAGTGGATCTACCGAAACAAGCAAGATGAGGATGGTCAAGCAGTGAGGAATAAGGCACGACTTGTAGCCTAAGGCTACACACAGGTTGAAGGAATTGACTTCGATGAAACTTTTGCACCTGTTGCTAGACTTGAAGCTATTTCAATATTACTTGCTTATGCTAATCATCACAATATAACTCTATATCAAATGGATGTGAAAAGTGCATTCCTCAATGGTAAGCTTGAGGAAGAAGTATATGTTGCTCAGCTCCCAGGTTTTGAAGACCCGAAGCATCCGGACAAAGTCTTCAAACTCAAAAAGGCACTCTATGGCCTCAAGCAAGCCCCTCGGCCGTGGTATGATACATTGAAAGAATTCCTCATGAAGAAAGGCTTCAAACCCCGTTCACTTGATCCTACTCTTTTCACAAAATCCTATGACAATGAACTATTTGTGTGCCAAATATATGTCGACGACATTATTTTTGGTTGTACTGACAAACTTTACAGTGATGAATTTGCCTACATGATGAGTGAAAAATATCAAATATCTATGTTGGGGAGCTGAAATTCTTCTTAGGTCTGCAAATTCGTCAACAACGCAATGGCATCTTCATATCTCAGGAGAAATACCTCAAGGACGTTCTGAGAAAATTCAACATGCATGAATGCAAAGGCGTCAAGATTCCTATGCCTAGCAACGGCCACCTCTGCACTGACGAAAATGGTAAAGATTTTGATCGACAGGTATATCGCTCTACGATTGGCTCTTTATTGTACCTATGTGCATCTATGCCAGATATTATGCTTAGTGTTTGCATGTGTGCTCGTTTTCAAGCAAAACCGAAGGAATCACACCATAAGGCTGTGAAACATATTCTTCGTTATCTAGCTCACACACCAACACTAGGATTATGGTACCCCAAGGGCTCAAATCTTCACCTCATTGGATATTCTGATTCTGATTATGCTGGTGAGCGTGTGATCGCAAGTCAACATCTCGCACATGCCATTTCCTCGGGAGGACATTAGTCTGCTGGTCCTCAAAGAAGCAGAACTGTGTTTCTCTCTCCACTGCCAAAGTTGAATACATTGTTGCTGGATCTTGTTGTGCTCAACTGCTATGGATGAAACAAACCCTCAGAGACTAAGGCATCAACATGAAGAATGTGCCTCTCTACTGCGACAACGAGAGTGCAATCAAGATCGCCTACAACCCAGTACAACACTCGAAGACCAAGCACATCCAAATTCGTCATCATTTTCTTTGTGACCATGTTCTCAAGGGGAATATCATCATCGATCATGTGAAGACTGATGATCAACTAGAAGATATCTTCACGAAGCCCTTGGATGAGAGAAGGTTTTGCAAGTTGTGGTGTGAGCTAAACATCCTAGAATCTTCGAATGTCTTGTAAATATGCACACGTCCTAACAATTATGCAAAATTGATGACTTAGATGTGCAACACACAAAGTAACGATTTTCTTCAACCAATGAAGAAAATCACTCTAAGTGTGAAGAAATCAATGAAGAATTTGGTTCTAACGGCCCTACCACAATTGTACGCGGCACATGAAATCATCAATCTTATACGGTGGGTCACACCACCACCCAACTTTGAAATTATTCAAGCTGATTTTTCTTCAAAGTTGAAATTCTTCAATCTCAGACTTTGTCACAAAATCCTCAAATTTTCAAAATCTTCAAATTCTTCATGCTTTTTGATGATCTTCATTTGAGTATATATATATAATGAGCTTTCAATGTCCACAACAACATTCACTTATACCTCAGTATTCAATTTGATATTTCCTCTAAGTGAATGTGATCGGACCCGACTCCCCTCTATGCTAAGCTCAACCCAGTCTATTCTCAATTCTTCATATGCTTTCTATTTCACACTTGTTCAAAGTCCTCACTGAATCCTAGTCAGCTGAGGACACGAAATCCTCAAAATTCAAAGAACAAGTTAAATGTTACAATAGTAACCACACCCACTACTCACGTTCGGATAATCACGATCTCCACCGCTTCAATCGTGGGCACCACATGTCAAGCGGATACAAAGGGGCAAGGGCAGTTTGGTCCGAAAGTTTCAGCCCGAACAGTTTTTCACCTGAGCTATAGGTAGCCCCTTGATACGTCTCTAGCTTATCTATAATTTTTGATGGTTTCATGATGTTATCTTGTCAAACTTTGGATGTTTTATATGCCTTTTATATCTTTTTTGGGACTAACCTATTAACTCAGTGCCAAGTGCCAGTTTCTGTTTTTTCCGTGTTTTTGACCCTTTTTCAGACGGAGTCCAAATGGAATGAAACTTTACGATGACTTTTTTGGACCAAAAGAGACCCCCGAAGCTTTGGAAGAAGGCCAGAAGAGCCATGCTGGAGTCACAAGCCCTGACGCCGCGGCCACCCCCCCAGGCCGCATCATGCAGGCTTGTGACCTCCTCGTTGGCCCAACTGACGCAATTCCACCGCCATAAATTCCTATAAATTCAAAAACCCCCAGAAAGAAACCTAGATCGGGAATTCCGCCGCCGCAAGCCTCTGTAGCCACCAAAAACCAATCTGGAGCCTGTTCCGGCACCCTGCCAGAGGGGGAATCCATCTCCGGTGGCCATCTTCATCATCCCGGCGATCTCCATGACGACGAGGGAGTACTTCTCCCTCGGGGCTCAGGGTATGTACCAGTAGCTATGTGTTTGATCTCTCTCTCTCTCGTGTTCTTGAGATGTCTTGATCTCGATGTACCACGGGCTTTGCTACTATAGTTGGATCTTATGACATTCTTCCCTCTCTACCTTCTTGTAATGAATTGAGTTTCCCCTTTGGAGTTATCTTATCGGCTTGAGTCTTTGAGAACACTTGATGTATGTCTTGCACGTGTCTATCTGTTGTGATCAACTTGCGGGTTTGTGACAATTGGGAACCTATGCATATGGGTTGGCACACGTGGATTCATGTGAGTACTTGATGTATGTTTTGGTGATCAACTTGCGGGTTCGTGACATTGGGAACCTATGCATAGGGGTTGGCACACGTTTTGACTCTCCGATAGAAACTTTGGGGCACTCTTTGAAGTACTATGTGTTGGTTGAATAGATGATTCTGAGATTGTGTGATGCATATCGTATAATCATGCCCACGGATACTTGAGGTGACAATGGAGTATCTAGGTGACATTAGGGTTTTGGTTGATATGTATCTTAAGGTGTTATTCTAGTACGAACTCTTGAATAGATCGATCAGAAAGAATAACTTTATGGTGGTTTCGTACCCGACAATAATCTCTTCGTTTGTTCCCCGTTATTAGTGACTTTGGAGTGACTCTTTGTTACATGTTGAGGGCTAGTTATATGATCCAATTATGTTATCATTGTTGAGAGAACTTCACTAGTGAATGTATGAACCCTAGGCCTTGTTTCCACGCATTGCAATACCGTTCGTGCTCACTTTTACCATTTGTTACCTTTCTGTTTTTGTAATTTCAGATTACAAAAACCTATATCTACCATCCATATTGCACTTGTATCACCATCTCTTCGCCGAACTAATGCACCTATACAACTTACCATTGTATTAGGTGTGTTGGGGACACAAGAGACTCTTTGTTATTTGGTTGCAGGGTTGCTTGAGAGAGACCATCTTCATCCTACGCCTCCCGCGGATTGATAAACCTTAGGTCACCCACTTGAGGGAAAATTGCTACTGTCCTACAAACCTCTGCACTTGGAGGCCCAACAACGTCTACAAGGAGAAGGTTGCGTAGTAGACATCAAGCTCTTTTCTGGCGCCGTTGCCGGGGAGGTTAGCGCTTGAAGGTATATCTTTAGATCTTGCAATCGAATCTTTTTGTTTCTTGTTCTTTCGCTAGAAAACTAGAAAAAAAATGGAATTGAGGATGCCTCATATGATCCATATTTTCAATGTCTTTCGTGAGCATGATGGGAAGGAAAATTGTGCTCAAGTGTTGAAAGAAGAATTACATAGAATGCTTGGCATAGAATATGTGAATGATGAGCATGATTGCAATGTTGTTAGCATGAATTCTATGAATACCCATGATGCTAATGATATGCAAAGCCACAAGCTTGGGGATGCTATATTTGATGAAGATGATCTTCTTAGTTCTTCCACTTTGAATGATCAAAATCATTTTGATGAAAGCATGCCCCCTATCTATGATGATTATTGTGAGGACACTTATGCTTTAAAGAAGAGGGGTGATAAAACTTGTCATGCTCTCGAGAACCCCTTTGCTAAACCTTGCTTTTTCATTGTGGACACAATTTGTAGTGCTCAAGTCTTTTACGATACTCCCACTACTATTCTTGAGAATATATTTCCTTATGTGGAGAGTAGTAAAATTCCTATGCTTGTAGATCATGAAAAGAAAGCCTTAGGTGCTGGTTATATTGTTGAATTCATTCATGATGCTACTGAAAATTACTATGAGAGAGGATCATATGCTTCTACTTATTGCAATAGTATCAAGCTTCCTCTCCATATGTTGAAATTTTTGAAGCTATGCTTGTTTTGCCTTCCTATGCTGGTTGATTCTTGCTCCAATAAATTGTTTGATCACAAAATCCCTATGCATAGGAAGTGGGTTAGACTTAAATGTGCTAGCCATTTGCTCCATGATGCTCTCATTGTGTTTCAATCCTTACCTTTTATGTGAGCATCATTGAAATCAATGCCTAGCTAAGGGCGTTAAACGATAGTGCTTGTTGGGAGGCAACCCAATGAATAAAATTTTCTTTGCTTTTTGCTTCCTGTTTTGTTTTATCCACACCATCATAATTCTGTCTTTTGTGTTTATTTTTGTGTTTGTGCCAAGCAAAACCGTTATGATTAGTCTTGGTGATGATTGTTTGATCATGCTGGAAAAAAACAGAAACTTTCTGCTCACGAAAAGAATTTTCATTTTTATTCTGTAAGAGCTTTTGAGTTGCTTCTTTTTTCTGCTGATTTCTATGCAATTTCGTCAGACTGTCGTAAGAAGTACCATAAGTATACGAAGTATACAGGTTGCTACAGACTGGTCTGCTGTTAACAGATTTTGTTTTCTGTTGAGTTGGTTGCTTATTTTGATGAAACTATGGATAGTATCGGAGGGTACTAGCCATGGAAAAGTGAAAATATAGCAACCCAAAACCAACATAAGTAGAATTTAAGTTTGCTACAGTACCTAAGGAAGTGGTGGTTTGCTTTCTTATACTAATGATATCACGAGTTTCTATTTAAGTTTTGTGTTGTGAAGTTTTCAAGTTCTGGGTGAAGTTCTTATGGACAAAGAGATAAAGAGTGGCAAGAGCTCAAGCTTGGGGATGCCCAAGGCACCCCAAGTTGATTCAAGGATGCCGAAAAATCCTAAGCTTGGGGATGCCCCGGGAAGGCATCCCCTCTTTCGTCTTCAATCCATCGGTAATGTTACTTGGAGCTATATTTTTATTCACCACATGATACGTGTTTTGCTTGGAGCGTCTTGTATCGTAGGAGTATTTTATTTTTGTTGTGTCACAATCTTCCTTGCTGCACACCTAGAGAGAGAGACATGCACTCACCGTGATTTTGTTGAGCTTCACTTATATCCTTTGAGTTAGGCAATTCAGCTCACATGTGTTTCACTTATATCTTTTGAGCTAGTTGATTTTGCTCTATGCTCTTCACTTCTATCTTTTGGAGCACGGCAGTGCGTGGCGTGGTAGTTGATATATGCTATGAAAGTAGTCTCAAAAGGGGTAGTTATCCAAAGGGATATGAAAACTTCCAACTTTATGTGCATTGAGTAGTTAGAGAAGTTTGATTCATCTCAATTAGTTTTGAGTTGTGGTTGTGGTAATATTGAAGTTATACTAGTAAGGTGTTGTGGATCTAGAAATACTTGTGTTGAATTTAGTGATTCCCGTAGCATGCACGTATGGTGAACCGCTATGTGATCAAGTCTGAGCATGATTAGTTTATTGATTGTCATCCTTTGTGTAGCGGTCGGGATCGCGCGATGGTTTATACCTACCAACCCTTCCCCTAGGAGTATGCGTTGAATGCTTTGTTTCGATTACTCCTAAGACTTTTGCAACAAGTATATGAGTTCTTCATGACTAATGGTGAGTCCATGGTTTAGATGCACTTTCACCTTCCACCATCAATATCTTCTTTAGTGCCGTGCAACTTTCACCAGTGCATAAAACCACCATTAGCCTCCCTCAAAACAGCCACCATACCTACCTACTATGGATTTTTCAAAGCCATTCCGAGATATATTGCCATGCAACTACCACCATGACATGTGCCACAGCTTCTACATTGCCATTGCATGATCATAAGATAGCTAGCATGATGTTTCCATTGATGTCTATGACATGCTAGACCATTTTCATGGTACACTACCGAAGGCATTCCATATAGAGTCATCATTCCTCTAAGTTTTGAGTTGTAAGTGTGATTATCATCATTGATGGAGCATTGTCCCATGTGAGGAAATAAAATAGGCCAGCGAAGCCCATTTACAAAAAGAGGCCAAAGATGCCCACACAAAAAAGAGAGGCCAAAGAGCCCACCAAAAAAATGAGAGAAAAAGAGAGAAGGGACAATGCTACTATCTCCTTTCCACACGTGTGCTTCATATTAAGCACCATGATCTTCATGATTGAGAATCTCTCGTTTTGTCACCTCCATATAGCTAGTGGGAAATTTTCATTATATAACTTGGCTTGTATATTCCTATGATGGGCTTCCTCAAAATTGCCCTAGGTCTTCGTGAGCAAGCAAGTTGGATGCACACCCACTAGGTTTCCTTAAGAGCTTTCACATACTCATAGCTCTAGTGCATCTCTTGCATGGCAATCCCTACTCATTCACATTGATATCTATTGATAAGCATCTCCATAGCTCATTGATATGCCTATTCAATGTGACCATCTTCTCCTTTTTTTGTCTCACAACCTCCACCACTCCATTCCACCTATAGTGCTATAACCATGGCTCACGCTCATGTATTGCATGAGAGTTCAAAAAGTTTGAGAAAGTAAAGGTGTGAAAACAATTACTTGGCCAATACCGAGGTTGTGCATGATTTAAATTCGTTGTGCAAGGATGATAGAGCATAGCCAGACTATATGATTTTGTAGGGATAACTTTCTTTTGGCCTTGTTATTTTGAAAGTTCATAATTACCTTGCTAGTTTGTTTGAAGTATTATTGTCTCCACATCAATAGCAAACTATTGTTTTGAATCTAACGGATCTGAACATCCATGTTACATAAGAGGAGTTACAAAGGACATCTATGCTAGGTAGCATGAAAGCATCAAAAATTCATTCTTTATCACTTCCCTACTCGAGGACGAGCAGGAGTTAAGCTTGGGGATGCTTGATACGTCTCCAACGTATCTATAATTTTTGATGGTTTCATGTTGTTATCTTGTCAAACTTTGGATGTTTTATATGCCTTTTATATCTTTTTTGGGACTAACCTATTAACTCAGTACCAAGTGCAAGTTTCTGTTTTTTCGGTGTTTTTGACCCTTTTTCACACGGAGTCCAAATGGAATGAAGCTTTACGATGATTTTTTTTGGACAAAAGAGACCCTCGAAGCTTTGGAAGAAGGCCAGAAGAGTCACGAGGGAGTCACACGCCCTAACGCCGCGGCCACCCCCCCCCCCAGGTCGCACCGTGCCGGCTTGTGACCTCCTCGTTGACCCAACTGACGCAATTCCACCGCCATAAATTCCTATAAATTCAGAAACCCCAGAAAGAAACCTAGATCGGGAGTTCCGCCACCGCAATCCTCTGTAGCCACCAAAAACCAATCTGGAGCCCGTTCCGGCACCCTGTTGGAGGGGGAATCCATCTCCGATGGCCATCTTCATCATCCCGACGATCTCTATGACGAGGAGGGAGTAGTTCTCCCTCGGGGCTGAGGGTATATACCAGTAGCTATGTGTTTGATCTCTCTCTCTCTCGTGTTCTTGAGATGTCTTGATCTCGATGTACCGCGGGCTTTGCTACTATAGTTGGATCTTATGACGTTCTTCCCTCTCTCCCTTCTTGTAATGAATTGAGTTTCCCCTTTGGAGTTATCTTATCGGCTTGAGTCTTTGAGAACACTTGATGTATGTCTTGCACGTGTCTACCTGTTGTGATCAACTTGCGGGTTTGTGAAAATTGGGAACCTATGCATATGGGTTGGCACACGTGGATTCATGTGAGTACTCGATGTATGTTTTGGTGATAAACTTGCGGGTTCGTGACATTGGGAACCTATGCATAGGGGTTGGCACACGTTTTGACTCTCTGGTAGAAACTTTGGGGCACTCTTTGAAGTTCTATGTGTTGGTTGAATAGATGATTCTGAGATTGTGTGATGCATATCGTATAATCATGCCCACGGATACTTGAGGTGACATGGAGTATCTAGGTGACATTAGGGTTTTGGTTGATATGTATCTTAAGGTGTTATTCTAGTATGAATTCTTGAATAGATCGATCACAAAGAATAACTTTATGGTGGTTTCGTACCCGACAATAATCTCTTCGTTTGTTCTCCGCTATTAGTGACTTTGGAGTGACGCTTTGTTGCATGTTGAGGGCTAGTTATATGATCCAATTATGTTATCATTGTTGAGAGAACTTCACTAGTGAAAGTATGAACCCTAGGCCTTGTTTCCACGCATTGCAATACCGTTCGTGCTCACTTTTGTTACTAGTTACCTTGCTGTTTTTGTAATTTCAGATTACAAAAACCTTTATCTACCATCCTTATTGCACTTGTTTCACCATCTCTTCGCCGAACTAGTGCACCTATACAATTTACCATTGTATTGGGTGTGTTGGGGACACAAGAGACTCTTTGTTATTTGGTTGCAGGGTTGCTTGAGAGAGACCATCTTCATCCTACGCCTACCATGGATTGATAAACCTTAGGTCACCCACTTGAGGGAAAATTGCTACTGTCCTACAAACCTCTGCACTTGGAGGCCCAACAACGTCTACAAGGAGAAGGTTGCGTAGTAGACATCACCCCTTAACCCCCCTCAGTCAAAACTCTTCTCTCCCTCTCATATTCTCCGCTCGAGCTCGAACCCTAGCATCGTCGCTAGCATCTTCTTCGTCGGTGAGGAAAAGGTTCACAGCCTCGCCCTCGTCGTCGCAGGACTCACGCCGATTGCAGAATATCTTCCTATGCCGCTGTCGTATCTATCTTCAGTCGCCAAGTTAGGGCACTGAAGATCTGGACCGAAGAACTTCCTCTTTTTACTGCTTCAGTTCATCGTGTTCTTCGCATAGGGTAAATAAAATCCTATTTTACTGCCCCCGTTGATCACTTAATTCTCTTTAGATTCGTGAAATCAGTTTTTCCTCAGAAATTTCCTCAGCAGTGCACACCCATGTCCAGAACACTTCATGAATTTCACTAAGTCACTAAAATTCTTCACGAGATTCCTCAATTGTGTAAATTTTCGAATCTACACAACTCTGAAACCCAAGATCAGAATGCTTAGTCAAATTCCTCAACTAACTGGTCAAATTCCTCAACTTAAGTAATTCTTCAATTACCTCAAATCTGAGAGCGCATATGACCTCTCCAAATTCTTCGCACCTATACTCTGTTCACACGTACAAAATGTTAGCTGATGAATAACTAGGTTCTCATCAACTTAACTCATTTGCAGCATTTCTAGAAAAAACCTTACCTGTGTCTTCAGAATCATAAAGAGTTCAAATTCCTCACCAAAAACCTCAGCTGAAGAAAATGGAAGAAGACCGGAAACAGAAAGGTGGCAAGAAGCTGGAACAGAATACTTCCTTTGAGATCCTTGAAGAAATCTATGCTGATTATTGTACACCTGATGAGGAAATTCATGGTAAAGAGACCATGGTGAAGCGCAAAATAAGGCTTCAGAGGTTGAACTCAATGGGAAAAAGAGCGGAAAGAGTACACATATGTGACTCCAAAATATGCCAAGAAGTTCTCCTCAAGCCTCCCTGCAAAAGGTTGCCACATGGAGATCAACAAACAGCTCATCCATCAAGTGTAGCCACTATTGAGGATTACCCTGATGAAAAAGACAAATACTTGTCTAAATTGCAGAAAAAGGCCAAAGCTGTCGTGACGAAATTCAATGAGGACTTTGCTGCTGCAGCCACTGCTGCCACTTCTTCAGCTGCTCAGGCTTCTTCCGCTGAAATTCCTCAGAAGAAGGCTCTACTGAAGAAACCAAAAGCCTCAACAACTGCGTTAAAAGAGCAGTTTCCTCAGAAAGTTGCAACGACTACAAAATCTTCAACTGTAGCAAAGTCTTCACCCCCTCCGTAGCTCAGTAAGATTCAATTTGAACAACCCAGTTCCTCTGTACCATCTGCCACTGGCTCGGCCTCAAAATCTTCACCAAGTCTGTTGAAGACTAAGATGACTGTTGGTAGAGGTACCAGACCAAGTCCAAACAAAATCGTCAACGTTCCTTCTGCATCAGAAGGAAGTGAAGAATTTGATGATGAAACACTTCAAGCCATTATCAAAATCAAACAAGAAAGAGTTGCACAAGCCACTGGCAGTTCCATTCCTCTTGCAATGGATCCGAAGGTATTGCTAGACTTCAAAGACCTCTTGTATGAAGATCCAAACACTCTGATTGATGATTTGAAGCTTCCCCCTAGTGTAAGCCACATGGTTGCCACTTTCATCAATGAAGTCAAATGGAAGGAACGGCAAGCCAAACAAGCCAGGGCTGCTAAAGTTAAAAAGGAGAAATTTCTGAAGCAGAACCTCCTCAACCTATCGCCTAAGAAACTCGTTTCAACTCAAGCTGAACTGGAAACCCTCACGGACAAGTATACAAGTCTTCACGCTGATCGTAAGAGGGTCAAAGTGCAATTCGTCAAGGCTGCAACTTCTACAATTGATGAATACAATAGCAGAATGGCAGCTCCAAAGCGGCAAACAAACCCTCAGCCAAGCTACACTATTGAATTGCATGAGGAAGATGAAAATGAAGAACCAGCTGCTGAAGAAACTCCTCAGAATATTCCAGCTGAAGAATATGCCACGCCTGACTTTGATAAAATAGCGCCTGATGAAATTGCTCCTTCACGTAAATCCTCAAAGGTAAATAAAGTAACTCCGTCTGCAGCAAACGTGAAGAAAACCAAAGCGGCTGAAAAAGAAGCTAAAAAGAGAAAAGCTTCAATGGCTTCAGAATCCTTAGAAGCAAAACGTCTGAAGATTATGCCTTCAAAATCTTCATCGGCCCCGGTGGATGCTACTCCTTCAAATGTAGCACCATCGTATATGATGGTTCCATTCGGTGAGGAATACATCATTCCCGGAGAGGATGAAGAAATGGAAGACACTCGCTCTCGTGCATCCACACCGATGGATGAGGAAATTTAAATTCATGATATTCCTCAAACCGCCACACCTCCAATGACAATTGAAGAAAAGGAGGGTGATAAAGAAATTGGATGCAGCACACCTGTGATCCATGATGAGTTTTGGGAACAAGCTCACCCTAACTCACCAAGAACAACCCAAATTCCTCAAACTCCGGCTGACACTGAAATTCTGACTGGCTCTAATGAAAAGAGCATACATGAGGAATCAGCACAAGACCGCGAATCAGCTGCATCAGCTGAAGAAAATGCAGCATCAAAAACTGCAACTGCTTCCTCAAGTCAGCAAATTCCTCAAGCTAAAGAAAATCCTCAAGCTAAAGAAAATGCTCAAGATGAATAAAATGCTTCTGCCCCAAATGCTGAAACTGACCTTGTTGTAGTGAATCCTGAAACTGCCATTGTGGTGGTGGCCACAACTCCTCAAGATGCACAGCAGCATAATCTTCAGCCGAAGCCTAATCAACCCTTCCCCAAGAGGCCGAAGTTTTAGAAGGAAGCATTCTTTTATGAACGACATTACTTCACAGGTGCAAACCCCTATGATAAGCTTCGCATAAGGCACAGAAAATTGTGGACCAGAAATCAACTCAACTATTATGCCTCTGTGCTTTGTGGAAGAAAGAAGATATTTCTTCACATCCATATTCCTCATTGTGACATGGAGGAAATACCTTGCTTCACCCCAGTCCTCAATGTTCTTCACGAAGCTGGGCTACTGCCATTCTGCACAGATATCAGAGATTGGAACACGTACATAATTCTTCAATTTTATGCCACAGTGCATATCTCAGACGACCCAAAAGACGTCACCACATGGGTCTTGGACTGGATGACTCAGCACACGCATTACAAAGCTCCAGCCACAAAATTGCTTCGAGCTCTCCTAATATCAATTCCCTCAGAGGATCCAGTCAAAATGTATGATGAATGAGAACTGTCGAACAAGCTCATGAAAGTCCTCATTAAGCCTTTGGCTCAAGGCCAACCTCCAAGGACTAGATTCCTCGTAAAGGATCTGAAGTATGATCCCAGAACCGTCTATCGAATCTTGTCATATTCTTTCGCTCCAATCAAAGGGCATGACAATGAAGAAGATGTTGTAGGCATCATGAAGAATATCCTATTCAACGTAATTCATGGCATTCCCATGGATCTCCATGATTTCTTCTTGAGGACTTTGGCTGACAACGCTTTGACACCATATGAGCTGAAGATTTATGCACCGTGGATTATGAGGTTCATCAGGAACAGATCGGGCATCAATTATCAAGCTGACTTTCAGAATCACCTCGGACATCTGCCGCCTATCAAAGTCACTAAGCAATCTTTTGAATGTGTTGAAGGCAAAGGCAAGTCCGTGATTGATGAAGGAAATCGACCCCTAGACGGCCAATTTCCCAAGGTTGATTCATATTCTTCATATGATGATACTGCTACTCAAGAACCTCCAAGCCCAACTGCCCCTCAGGTGATGACTAACAGAGAGCTTCTCCTCGGTCTTTACCAAAAAGTCGATCGCAATCACAAGTGGGTGAAACGCTAGTTTGGTGCCATTGTGAAAACCCTCAATGAGACTCAAAATGCGGTAAAGAAAAATCATTATTATCTTCATAAGGTTTTTGATCGCACTTGGGCCACTTTGGCTCACGTGGAGACTCCTGAGGAACTTGAGGAAATGGAATTTACTCAAGACTTTGACTGGTCGTGGCCTCCAAAGAAGAAATTCAAGCCAATTCCAGTTCCTGACTTGGAGGACAGTTCATTTTCTTCATTTCGCACTTCAGAGTCAGATGAAGAACCAGAGGACACTGCAACTGGTCCAAGAAAGAAGTATGTCCCCAAGGATGCTCACGCCTTTACATCAACAAAGAATTGAATTTCTTCAAAGGCATTAGTCATCAGTTTTGTCCCTTTTTGTCACTTGATGACAAAGGGGGGAAATCTGAGAGTTAGTCTTCAAGCGGGATACTTTATGGGCTTATAAACTTTATTAAGTTACAAACTCTTGGTTCTTCTGAAGTTTTTTATGTAATGAGTTGTAACTTAAGCCTGATGGTGTTCTAACTCTTTTGAATGTTTTTCCTCGCATGCTTATTCCTCAAAGTTTATTAATGCAGGCATGCTGAAATTCCTCAAACACCATTTTTCATCATGCATATCCAATTCCTCATACTATATGTCAAATGCATGCATGAATTGTAAGATACACAGGGAGATCTCCATGATATAAATCATCAATGTGCATCTGCTGTTCAAAGCAAATTCCTCAAAATATGCACATCTTCAGGGGTAGTTTCTGTGTATCTTAACTTCAAATTCCTCAAAACTCTGTAATTACATCCCATATTATTATCCCCGTTGAAAACTTAACCTAATTTTCATCAACCACCAAAAAGGGGGAGATTGTAATTGCATCTAGAGCCCCTTAGTGTACACAGGCTCTGTAAGTCGTGAGGAATTTGAGTTATATGATGAATATCGACCCCTAAAAACGTATGTATTCGGGTGAATACTTTGGTCCTTCCTTGAAGACTTTGATCACGAAGAAATTGCGATGAAATTGATATTCCTCATGAAGATATTGAAGATGAGGAATTCGGTTTGTCCTGAAGAAAACACTCTGAAGACTTTGAAGCGTGAAGACTTACTCTTTCTGTTTCATTTTCTTTATACTTGTCATAGGAATACCGTACTGTTAAAGGGGGTCGAGGTAAAACTACGGAATGATTTCCCTCATGATGCTCAACCCAAGCCTAAATCTACCAAAGCCTCAAAGTGAGGAATATGAGGACATGTGGACTTTCACAGTTGAAAGTTCCGACTGTTGTCGCTCCACGCGCCACCTCACTGATCTTATCCACCCAACGGTCACATTATTTAAGGGAATTCATGTCAAATCATGTCGGTATGCTCCCAGGATATAAATAGCCCCCCCCCCCCACACACACACACAACCACTTGTTGGTTGGCTGCTCCGAGAGAAACTGACACTTGTCATTTTGAGCAACCCAAATTCCTCAGAGTCTTCGAGAGAAAAAATTTAAGTGAGGAAATACCCCAAACACCAAACCAAAACCAAAACCCCAAGTGATTGAGCATCACTAAAGAAGTTGTTCCTGTGTGGAGCCGACGCTTTTTACCTTTGACTACTCTGCAGCCTCGAGACGGTTAGGCGTCATGGTCTAGAGCATCCAGCAATCAATTGTGAATCGTCGGGCGATCGAGTTTGTGAGGGTTTGGAAGTCTGCCCTGAAGACTTACCATGAGTGTTGGGTGAGGACTGTGTGTCCTTAGATAAGGAGAAGATGGTAGGGACTATTTGTCCCGGGACTGTGTGTCCTTTTGGTTTCAATACCAAGCCGCTCCGAACAAGACGTAGAACTATCACAGTAGTTGGAACTGGGTCATCAACAACTGTCTCCATCGAGCTATGGGTTCTATTTATTCAACTTTTTCATTTCCTCAATTGTATGTTGAAGAATTTCATCTGTGATGTTTGAAGAATTTATCTGAAGACTTTCTCTGAATTTCCTCAACCTCAAATTCTTCACTTGAGTTAATCTTCACCTGCTTACTCCGTACTTGCGAACTGTGCAAACCTAATCTCTTAAATTTCATCGAGTACTTTGTTGTAGTCGTTTTTGCACTCCTGATCCTATACTATGTCCGTTGCACTAAGTTCATAACTGAGGACTTTCCTCACAAGGAATTTCCTCAGTGATGAAATTCTAAAAATCTCCTATTCACCCCCCCCCTCTAGTGATATAACACACTTTCAATAATGATATCACTCAACTTGGGTCACGTGTAGGAATGACTTTGAAATCCTTAAAGGAAAAGGACATTATTATTGATAATAGGGTGGAACAAGGTTTGAGTAGAATTAGTATAATGGAGGAGGTGATTGACAAAGTAGGTTCTACTTTTACACCATCTAAAACTAATGCTAGTATTTGTCGAGACAAAAGTCCCAAGTTCATATATGTTCCTAAGAGCATTAGTACAGCTCCCACCGAAAGAAACAAAGATCTCAAAACGATTAGTGTTCACCCTAACTTCATAGATATGATAAAGGATCCTATTCTCAAGTCTTCTCTTGTTCCTACTATCCATGGTTTTATTATTAAGGAGCTTGATAACAAAGATGACAACACTTGAAACTATGCAATGTGCCTAGCTAGGGGCATAAAACAGTAGCGCGCGTTGGGAGGCAACCCAATAGTTATGTTTAACTTTTTCTTTTATTTTTGTTAGTGTGTGATAACATGATTATTGCCTCTGCAATGATGTGTTTTTAAGTAAATCCTTTGGGATGATTTGCAAGATCAGTAGAATTGATATGGTGCAAAAACAGAAACTTTGACGTCCAGTGCAGAATTTCTCTGATTTTACTAGAATGTCTTTTTAAGTTGAACGTTTTACACAATATTGGTATACATATTCCTCGGGTCTTCCTAATTTTTCATAATTTTTGGAATTACAGAAGTATAGGTTCATTACAGATTACCACAGATTGTTCTGTTTCGGTCAGATTCTGTTTTTGCATGTGTAGTTTGCTTGTTTTGATGATGCTATGGATTGTATCGAGGGGTCTAAGCCATGGAGGAGTTAATATATAGTACCATATGCTAAAATGAAATAATAATTAATTTTTAACAGCACCTGAAAGTATTTGATATGTTGCTTATACTAACGGATCTCGCGAAGTTTTGTTGAGTTTTATGTGATTGAAGTTTTCAAGTTTTGGGTATTGTCCCGATGGACAAGGCATTGAGGAGAAGAAAAATCAAAGCTTGGGGATGCCCAAGGCACCCCAAGGTAGTATTCTAGGAAGACTCAAGCGTCTAAGCTTGGGGATTTCCCGGAAGGCATCTGCTCTTTTCGTCTCAATCCATCGGTATGTTACTTGGAGTTATATTTTTATTCGTCACATGATATGAGTTTTGCTTGGAGCATCGTTTGCTTTTGTTTGCTTTTACTTTCAGTTTACCACAAACATTTTTTGTTGGTCACACCTATTTGAGAGAGAGAGAGACCACATCATCACAACTTGCTAGAATACTTTATGTGCTTCACTTATATCTTTTGAGCTTAGAAGTTTCTCTAGTACTTCACTTATATATTTTTGAACACGGTGGCGTGTACATTTTATAGAAATATTATGCTCTCGTTCTTCATTTATTTTTGTTTGAGATCTGGACAAATAGTGACGGTAATTTGCATGGGTCATAATATTAGATCAAAAATAATGAGTATCCAATGAGTGATGATAAAAACCATCATGTAGAACATATAGAGGAATTGTTGGTTAATGATATTGATGTCGTGATATGAAAAAGGTGAGAGTGCATTATCATTAATTCAGATAGGTGTCGATATTAGGAGATGTTAAACTTCTTGTTCATCTATAAAAATTAAAAAGGCATGGTGATGAAGTGTGAGCATTTCTATTCCTCGTTGAAATCCTTGTGTTGTTTTGAGTCAGAGTCGCGCGATGGTTAATTCCTACCAACCCTCTACCTCGGGGCATGTGGGTAGTACTTTGATTTATGATAAAACTAATAAAACTTTGCAATAAGTATATGAGTTCTTCATGACTAATTTTACACCATGGACATACGCTCTCTCACCTCCTCATATTTGCTAGCCTCTTCGGTACCGTGCATCGCCCGTTCTAACCTTGAGGATCGGTGCAATTTCACCGGTGCATCCAAACCCCATGACATGACATGCTCTGTTTCACATAAACATTTTTATATCCTCCTCAAAATAGCCACCATACCTACCTATCTTGGCATTTCCACATCCCTTCTGAGATATATTGCCATGCAAATGCCATCTTCACTTCACATGACTAGTCCGTTCATCATTATAATGCTTTGCATGATCATATAGAGATAACATAGTATTTGTGGCAAAGCCACCGTTCATCATGTTTTTTATACATGTCACGCTAGATCTTTGCACATCCTGGTACACTGCTAGAGGCATTCATTCAGAGTCATATCGTCCTGTCACTTTTTATGATGAGTTGTAAGTAAATAAAAGTGTGATGATCATCATTATCAGAGCATTGTCCCAGTGAGGAAATAAAACTGGGGGAGGCCAAATGATCCCACCATAAAAAAATGAATGAGAGAAAAAGAGAGAAGGGACTTTGCTGCTATCCTTTACCACACTTGTGCCTCAAAGTGGCACCTTGTTCTTCACATAGAGAGTCTCATGTTATAGCATTCATATGCTAGTGGGAATCACTTTTTCATAAACTTGGCTTGCATATTCCGATAACAGGCTTCCTCAAATGCCCGAGATCTTCATGAGCAAGCAAGTTGGATGCACACCCCACTTAGCTTCAGTGGAGCTTTCATACACTTATAGCTCTTGTGCATAGTTTGCATGGCAATCCATACTCCTCGCATCAATATCTATCGGCAGGCATCTCCATATCTCGTTGTGCGCCTAGTTGATGTGAGACTGTCTTATCCACTTTTACCCCTTTGAAACCTACAACCATATTCTGTTCCATCTTTATGTTATGTCCAATGGTTCACGCTCATGTATTGCGTGAAGAATAAAAGGTTGATGCATATTGAAAAAGTACGATCCAATTGCGTGACTTGAATATTGTGGTGCTTGACATTTGTATTAATGTGGTGAAGATGGAGCCATGCCTTGCTAATATAATAAAGATGGATGGGGGTAAAACAATCTTTGAGGATCATATACTTTGAAAGATTAATTATTTCCTACATATACCTATAAGTATTGCTATGTTAATGTTTGTTAATTCATCGTTTCTCAGTGAGCATACATGCATAAGGTTACATCATGGATAGCATGTCACATCAAAAATTATGTTTCTATCATTTACCTACTCGAGGACGAGCGGGAATTAAGCTTGGGGATGCTTGATACGTCTCCAACGTATCTATATTTTTTTATTGTTCCATGTTGATATATTATCATTCTAGAATACTTTTGGGGTATTTATTTATCATTTTATATTATTGTTTTGCACTAACCTATTGACCTTGTGCCCAGTGCTAGTTGCTATTTTCTGCGTGTTTTTCACTTTGCAGGTTTTCCATACCAAACGAGATCCAATTGCCCTAAAACTTTTTGGTGATTTTTTCTGGACCAAAATAAGACCAATGAGCATCGAAAGAAGGCTGGAGGCCTCAGGAGAGGCCCACAAGCCAATAGGGTGTGGCCTGGGGGCGTCCTGATGGATTGTGCCTCCCTCGTGGCCCTCCCGACTCCGTTCTTTGGCTTATAAATTCTCATCTACCCTAAAAACACTAGAGGGAGTCCTAAAACACTTTTTACACTGTCGCAAGTCTCTGTTTCGATGGGAGGCCATCTGGAGCTCTGTTCTGGCACCCTGTCAGAGGGGGGATCAATCACGGAGGGCCTCTTCATCAATCTTCCTGCCCTCATGATGATGTGTGAGTAGTTTACCACAGACCTGCGGGTCCATAGTGAGTACCTAGATGGCAATCTCTCTCTCTCTCTCTTTGATATTCAATACAATGATCATCGCATCTTTGCTTTGATCCATATGATGTAATTCCTTTTGTGCGGTGCGTTTGTTGGGATCCAATGAATTGTGGGCTTATGTTCAGTTTATTCATGATAAATATTTGAGTCACCTCTGAATAATTATATGATTCTTATGTGCATGATTATGATAGCTTCGTAATTCTCTCCGATCTATTAAAATAGTTTGGCCAACAAGATCGATATTTATTCGGTGAGAGAAGTGTTTTGTGGTAGGTTTAGCCTGGAGAATTTCTATATCCCAGTGATAGAAGGGGACAAGATGTGTCTTTCTATTGCTCCTACTAAGGATAAAACGATGGGGTTTACCCATATTGCTTGAGTTTACTTTGTCTACATCATGTCATTGTTCTCCATGCATTACTTTGTTTTACTTAATATTCTAGATGCATGATGGATAGATGTCGATGAGTGGAGTAAAAGTAATAGGTGCACGGGGGAGTCGACCTATTTGTTTATGAACGTGATGCCTATATACACATGATCATTGTCGTGAATATCGCATAACTATCTGCTTTTCTGCCAATTGCCCAACGGTAATTTGTTTACCCAGCATATGCTATTTTTCATGAAAGATGCCATTAGGGAAAGCTATGGCCACCGGGTCCATTCACAACATATTAATAAAACCTTCATTACCTTGTTGTTATTTATTTGTTTTTATTTTATCTTACTATCTACAGTTATCTACACACCTCACTTGCTTGCAAATAACAAGACAAGAGGATTGACAACCCTCTTGCTCGCGTTGGTTTCAAGTTGTTTGTTCTTTTGTGTGCAGCCGCTGAAGACGGTTGTGGTTGATATCCATGTTGGTTCGATAAACCTTGGTTTCATAACTGAGGGAAATACTTACCCACTTTGTGTTGCGATAACCCACGCAGATCACAAGTGTCACTGATGTGATGTGATGTTCGGATGTGATGTGATGTGATGTTAGGATGTGATGTGATGTGATGTGGTGTGAGGTGATGTTTAATTAAGGCAAAATTTGAATTTGAACTAACCTTTAAATTATAAGCAACATTTGAAATCCATTGCTTTGTGATGTGATGTTGCAATGATTTTGAATTATGACACATGTTAGATGATCAATCCGATGTATGTGTGTAGTCATGATAAATATGGCATGGTGATGAGCTCTAAAGTTAGGGTAAACAGACCATTTTTAATAGAAATCATTATGAAAACGGTTTAAAATTTCAGAAATTCAATAATAAGTTTATATCGTTCTCACATATTAGGCATATGCATGTTCAGATCCTTCCCACTTATTGTTGATGTGAATACTAGTCATGAAAAATGTGCTCCAAATGAGCTCCGAAGTTAGGCTAAACACCCCATTCCTAAGCAAAATTTTGCGACCTTTTCTAAATGAGCCAAAAATCAAAAGTTGACATATAGTGTGCAAATATGGGGTCCATGCCCAATAAGAGCATTTTAAAAAACTATGACATGCTTAGCCCTAAACCCTAGCTTGAATCTCATGCAACCTCGTTCATGATAGCTATGTTTTGTGAAGGATTTTTCATGAGAATACCCATAGACCAAGTTTCTTGTTTTTCCCAGCAACTCGGTCATAGAAAACGGTGATGGGTGCAAGTTTCATATTTTTTTGATTTTTTTGAATTAGTTCTGCTCATTTGAACTTGGAAATGGTAGCTCACCTCAAAAAATGATTTTCATAAAAATGTCCCTAAACCAGGTCTATATTTTTATGGTAACTATGTCTTATAGAACGACAAATCGGGAAGGTTTCCTTTTTTTGAATTAGTTAAGGTCATTTGAAAGTTGGTCAAACCTAAGATAACCACATTGACCGGAACAAAACCCCACAGTATCTCTCCAAACCCTAACGGCGAACTGCAGCCGTCCGATCATACCCTAGCTCCAAGCGACAGCCCTCACATATTGTCTCTAGAAGGAATTCCGAGGGTAGGTTGTGTGCAGGCTTCGCGTTGTTGGATCACATGGACGGCTCCGCATCGTTGAATCGTTGGGCGATCCGCGAGAGGTTGGTTCTGCTCGCCCACTCGTCTACCCAAAATGAAACCAAGTCCTCGTTGGGCCTGCACAAGGTTTTGACTGTCGAAGGCCCACAAAGATAAGAGAGGCCTAGAATATAGTGCATGTGTTGGTTCTGGGTTTTTTCTTTCTTGATTTGATTGCACCTACAAAGTCAACAATTAGCTTTTTGTTTCATGCAATATGGCCACCAACAAGTAAACAATTAGCTTATTTTTGTTCATTAAATATATAGGTAATATATATGGCCACCAATAATTCAAAAAAATAGCTTCTTTTCCTTCTTATTTTCAACATCAACATGGCTCATTTTTTTAGCTTTATCTCCCTTTTTTGACACCTCAACTAGTCCATTAGCCGCACGTGCCAAAACTTGGAACCAATAAAATATAAGGACCAAAATACAAATATCACACAACATGAATATAACAAGCCGAATGGACTACCCTCCATCCATTTTTATGAGGATAACCCCAAAATCAGTTTTTCCACGAATAGAAATAGCAAGCATAACACAGATAATATAAATAGTAGCAAGCATAACATGGTTCTTACATAAAACATGACATAACACGACAGGGATAAAAGGTCCACGGTACAAGCAACGACATAATATGCAAATATATAAAAAGCCCTAACACCCTAGGGCAAGACATGCTTCACGACATTGCGCCTTCTCTTCATTGCTCCTCCTCCATGTTATTCTCGCCGAGGTAGTAGGGGAGGTTATGGATGATGTTGCGGGTGAAGAAGATTCTATCGAGATCCGTGAAGATGTTGTAGGTTGTGAAAGCGATGAACTCGCACCCACACCAGAACACCTTGCCCAGCAGGTGGTACGCATCAAATCTGTTGGTGAAATTAGCGATGAGCCTTGTCGGCGGAGAGCTGGAGTTTGGACGCAATTCCTCCAGTGGGAACATCACTGGCAAGCCCGCCGGGAGGTGGGGGAAGCCCGCACGGAGGAACCACTCGGCCAAATCCCTAGCCCCCCTCCAGTGTGAGATCGTCCACACGCGGAGCATTTTCTCCACGACGACGCCTGCGGGGTACCACCTCTCCAGCACGAACGGTGGCAGCTGGAAGGTGGGGCCGTAGTGCTCCATCTTCGCCTCGCTTCGAGAGTGCTCTAGATTTGGGTGAAGAAGAGAAGGGGTCGGCACAAATAGATGTGTGGAGAATAGGTGCAGGGGTGGGTGGTTGAAATAAGGGTGGGCATCGACCGCATGTTGCTACGTTCAAACGAGATGTGTCGATCGTTATGCCCTAGAATTTAGTTGTCACGCTGAATAGATGCGGAGTGGATCGAAAAGGCTGAAACGATGTAAAGATATGAATCGATTGAGGAGACGCGTGCGAGAAGAGAACCAGCGGCAGCGATCGTCGCTGCGTCTGTGGCGGCTCACATGCAGGAAGGTTGTGTCAGTGGGGCATCATGGCGACGCGCATCAGTGCATGGAGGCAGGCTAGCTGGCTCATATCATGCATGCATAACAAGGTTTCTGTATCATGGCGGCGTGCATCAACGTATGCATGCACGCGTTTCATGGAACGACCCAATAGTCGAATGAAACCATAACCCAACGGCCCAACCAACGCCACTGTCCAACATGGCCCCACTTGGCAGGTCCACCGGGCGATACGGTCCAACGCGGCCCCACTTGTCAGCAGTTAACAATCAAATCATTGACCCGGCAGTGTCCTCCACTGTGACCATTTTTTAGGGTTTCGGATAAGGGAGTGAAAAAAGTAAGCAAAAATTAACAGCGTGGAGATGAATGAGTACAACTAAGAAATCGGGGGCACAAGAATAGTAAACCCTATTGTTATAGAAACATAAGTCACTCGATCTTTACAAAAAAAAAAACATCACCGATGTTGATACAAGATTGCATGTGTTTTCTTAAACTGGTGATGATTGTGTCAATTTATTGCCTCAACTTCGTATTCAGCTTCTAAAGGTTCTCAGAGTGGTTAGGAGAAAGAGACAGAGAGAGTGAGGTAGAGATAGAGAAAAAAATATTTATTAAATTTTCTTGAAATCTATTTTAAATATACAAGTATACCACCATTACCAGAAGGTCAACATAATAACTGAAATATATTGTGAATTCATGGAAACCTCAAGCTATGCCAATACTATGTTCCCGTACAGCTGTGCACCTTTGTCGCTTCCTCTATGTCCCACTCATACTATTATTCCACATAGTACTCCCTCCGTTCCTAAATATAAGTCTTTCTAGAGATTCTATTAGAGAATTACATACGGATGTATATAGACATACTTTAGAATGTAGATTCGTTCATTTTGTTTTGTATGTAGTTTATTTATAAAATCTCTTAAAAGACTTATATTTAGGAACGGAGGGAGTACATAACAATGGATTCAAGACCCTCCTCCGTGTAATGATTTGTTATAGCGGTCGAAAAGATTAGAAAGGGTTGGAAGGGGTGGATGTTGAGATGAACAAACAGGCTAACTAATAATTACTCCCTTCGTTTTTAAATATAAGACCTTTTAGATATTGTATTATGAACTACATACGGATGTACATAGACATATTTTAGAATGTAGATTCACTCATTTTGCTCCGTATGTAGTCTTCGAGTGTAATCTTTAAAAGGTCTTATATTTTGAAACAGAGGGAGTAATTGTTAAGGTGGGACATGGGATGGTGCACCCGCATTATGTGACGTTGCGTTTGGAATATTCACACAAAGAAAATGGTGTCAGAGCAACGTATGTGCAGCAAGGCAACGTCAATAATAAGATGGATACAAGATGAAATTATATAAAAAGATGAATGTGAATTCCAGAGAAGCTCAGTCGAGACTAGACCAATTTCATGTCCATCCTTTTTGACTCAACCAACTACAGCCGCATCGAAATTAGTGTTCAACTTATTACGGAATAACCACGCGAATAGGATTAAATATTGCTCATGATATTTAGCCACTGCGTTCTTTTCATGATTTTTTTTGAACTTCTACACCATTCAACTATAGCAAGTGAAGATTTGTGCCCCAGATCAGAGTCAATGTGATGTGATACAACTTACAAACTCACACAAGAGGACGTTACAAAATGTTTGTATTCCACATACAGACAGTATAGGCATTTCCAACCGTCCAGCCAAATGATGCAACAAAGCAAGTTGCTGTTTCAGGTGGTAAAGACGGAGTTCAACCATTTCAGTTACAAGCATTTTGATACAGAGACCGCATGAGAACGCATGGTGAACTCAACTCATTAGTCTGCCGTCCAGCTCTGCTCGACAATCTCCCGCACTTTGCGGTTGTACTCTCGCTTATTCTCACTGAACATGCGGGCAGCTTCTGAGTTAGCAGGCGAATTCGGGTTAGGATCACACAGCAGCGACTGCAAATGGGACAAAAGCTCAGGTTAGTTCAGCACAACCACAACCAACACCGTTGCCTCCAACAGAGACATGCAAAGTGATTGCTGTCAAAAAAAGAGAGAGAGACATGCTGAGTGATTGGAAACACAACACGGTTTCCATGTACAGGATAGCAGGCCTTTAATATGTATCAAAACTGAGGATAGGCCTTTAATATGTTACTATTAAACGAGCAGGATAGCAGGAGTACCAGAACTGAGGAGGAACTTGATTCATCTGATCCAGTGGCTATCAAACCCATAGGCCTCAAGCATAGTAATAATTGTGGAGCCCTCCAATGTCTAAAGGCTTTTCTTAAGTCTATAGTTTGAGCGCCACAATCTCCCTATTAGACTGATTGCACCGACGGAGAAATTCAGAACTCCAAGCATTATAGGCCTTTGATGAATCCGTATTGATTCCCGTGCCCAAGGTCAAGAATGACTTTCAAGGCGATTAGGTGAGATTTTAGGTGGTATTTTTGCGTTTGGTAGCCATCCATGCAAGGGACAGGTCCACTTTTTGGTGTGACACCACTAGTTTGGAAGGAAGGATGGCAGGTCTGCGGGGATAAGGGCAACCCAATTTTGGGAACACTCTGTATATGTTGGTTGACGATAGCCGCGGAAACCTACCAGATGAGAGAAACCAGCTTGCGGACGCGCAATTCCCTCACCCTCTTGAAAAAAAATCTCCTATCACCCGCCTTTATCTCCTGTACAATAACCCAGCCTACCCAGATCCCGTCTCTCTCGCTAATCCCTAGCTGTGGCAGTGGCGGTTGTGCACAGAGATACGGCAAAGCGAGCGACGATGATATGTCAGGGCCTCATCTCCTCTTTCTCTTCCTAGGATTTCCTCTCACCTCTCACCGTGCCCTCTCCTTTCTTCTATGTCTGCAGGAAGAGTGCGAGCGGCAGGGCTGGCTACTAGGTGAGCAGTGGCACATACCCCATCCGCCTCATCGACCTGATTCGCGTGAGCGGTGATGGCCACCGGCAAGATCTCCACCGTGGGTCGCTGCCATCCCATCCTCAAGGTGTGGCCTCCATCCGTTGCATACTATGGGTTTGAAGTGTCAGTGTATTTGACCTCGATGTATAAATTGGGTTGGATCGATGGCCAGTGCTTGCTGCTAGTCCTACAGTTCCTGGTTTTGACCAAACAATAGGTTGCCTTTGCTGCCATAGTAGTATTAGAGCAAATTATAAGCCTACCTTCAGCAAATTTTCAGGCTATGAGCAACTTTCGGCAAATGTTATGTGTGTATAAAATGGATGCATCTATATTTATTGGGAAAACTGTGAATGCATGTGTGGTATACCAGATTATTTCACTGATGTAAGACGCTTTGGCAGTTCGAACAAACTGTCAAAACGTCTTACATTAGTGAACAGAGGTAGTATATACATATTGGTCTAATTATAGTCATATATAATATATTTTACTTCACAGCACATGTATCAATTTGTGAATTAATTTGGTTTGGAGAAATAATAATTTTGTATGCAAAGAGGTAGAATCACCATCTCTCGTGAAAAAAGGGCATCACAACAAGCCAACAACTTATGTTTTCATGTAACCAAACAAAAAAGCTTGGCTATCCAACCAAACCCTCATCCTTACAACCAAAGATATCCCCAACCAATACCCCGCAGCCATCAAACTAAACGCCACCTTAGTGATGATTTTGAGGCAACAGTTGTGTTGGAAAATTGGGCGGTAGTCTCCATGTACTTCTGATTTGGGGGTTTTAGGGTAGTAAGGATGTCATGGATGCTTTGTAAACTACCCGTACCATAGAAAAATCTTCACACAGCTTGTACAAATCATGTCTAATGATATGCCAACACTTTTTAATGAACAACCCACTAAAACTATCTAGGCCCGAGGCACGATCAGTGGGGATGCTATTAACAGTCCTCAACAGCAGACCTAACCAAAACCTTGTGCATGCTGTCCCTCGGCTCATGCCAATGCAGCAGTATTCAAAAAGAATTAATTATCTTCCAAATACAGGACTGCCTAATAAGCCACTGCGATAAACCAAGTAAAAGAACCCAGCACTCAAATGGGTCCTGAATGATACTTCCTGGCCTCATATTCATGATAAAAGATAAGGTACACGGTCCGTTGAACTCAGAAATCAGGATGGGAATTTTGCATTTTGCACCATGCGACCTCTAGACATAACAGATGAAACTGGAAGAGACCAACAGCCAGAGGGTGATGTCCTGAGATGGCTACCGTTTCTCCCTTGACAACTCTGACATAGGTACGAATGGCCACTCTTGCCTCCTGCTTGAGCTCCTCAGATTCTAGTTCGGGAAGATACAAGCGTCACCAACATCAGGAGGATCCTCGGAGGAGAGAACGAACCCTCATTTGCAGGACCCGCTGATCTCGCCCCTCTCTAATGGTGAAGCCAGGGGCGGAGCTAGACTAATTCAAGGGTATGCAATGTATACCCAATATTTTTTGTCAAATAATTTCAGTTTATATGTCCATGTGTATATATCAAGCATGGTAGCCTTTTTACGCGTGTAATCAGGAAAAACAAGAGCAGAAGCACTGTTCATGGCTTCTGGCGTCCTCCCACGTTCTGGTTTCCTCCACGTGGGCCAATATCTCACTTAGGCCCGCCACCGGGCTTTTTAAGTTTGCTGCTGGGCAAACGTAAGGGGTCGAAGGCTCAGAGCGGAGGAATTGCTGATTGATACACGATTCGCACGAAAGAACTAGGGCATCCTGCGGCCGCGCGCGGGTCAACAATCAGATCAGTGTCTCAGCCGCTACCGCGTAGGCACTCCCTGCCCTCGTCGTTCACAGTGACGGCAGCAGGACGATGGTTAGCGGTGCGCGCATCCGGCACTCCGGCAAGCAACTGGCAAGTCCAACGCCCAACCACGACGTGTACGTACTCCCCCAACTGCGGCAACATCCATCATGGTTATCTTTTTGTTCTATCAGTTCTTCATTTCCCCTTATTATCAATTTGAGAACAGATGATATAACCTATATTTCTTGATTATAATTGATATATGTCCAATAATCCATCGTGGGTATCATTAATAATTGATTATTAATAATTGATATATGTCAACAGAATAGATGCAAGAGAAACAAGGTGAATTTATGCATTTTAATCATCATTTATTGTTTCCAAAATCGTGATCATATTGATAAAATGTGATTCTATCGTTGACATCTGAACATAATAAATTATGTGAGGGATTGTTTGTTACAAACAATAATGCAGTCTTATTACTTCCATTATTGTGTGGACTTTCGTATCTTATGTATTGTTGTCTCACAAAATAATCGACTTTGCATACCCATATCAGAATTCCTGGCTCCGGCCCTGGGTGAAGCCATGGGGAACGTACGGAAGGTGATTCACTCCAAAGTTCACCATTGTTGCAGGAAGAGAATAATGTGGATGGACACAAGGAGAGGGAGTGGGGAGAAGGCATTTGCCCCCAGCGTATAAGCAGGAACACTACTCTGTGGCCCACCTCCCTTGCACATCCACAGACTCTGGCGATTGTGCTTCTCAATTACTCCCTCTGTATCTAAATATAAGTCTTTTAAGATATTTAACTAGATGTCTACATACGAAGTAAAATGAATGAATCTATACTCTAAAGTATGTCTATATACATCCGTATGTAGTCTATTAGTTGAACATCTAGAAAGACTTATATTTAGAAACGGAGGGAGTAGACAGGATCCGTTCACATGTCCGTATTATAACAGGCTTTGCATCTAACATCCGAGATGCAATTAGCCTGTGGGTGGCCGAATCCCAGGCATTTACTGCAAGATACAGGCAGCGGGGCGTGGATTGGCTGGTTGAAGTTGCCAACAAATGAAGATGCACTAATTAAATTGATCCCCCACATGCTCCAACAATTGGAGCAAGTGCGTTGAAAATATACGTATCACCGAAGAGCTACCAATATGTAATGAGTCGAGGCTTGAACAGATTGAAAAGTTGAATTTTCAAATATATGCTCTATAGTTAAGTGTAACAAACTGGCATTGCAAAACGTTGGTGTATAAAACTATAAATAATCAGAGCTGCTTATTTTGTACCTGGATGGATGTAAGTATAGCAGCTACATCATATATTGGGCTCCACTGATTCTGTAGGATATCTAAGCATATGCTTCCATCAGCATAAACTGCAGGCCATAAGAAAAAGGTCACGATGACAAGTAGAAGTGGAGAGTACATGATTTGTATCCTTGTTTTTGGCTTTCTATCAGCGGAGTAAAAAGAAAGCGAGAGTTTCATCAGTTCAAAATCATAAGCTACGCATGCACTCAAAGTGTGCTGTAAAGGCTGCAGCATGCTTGCTCAAGGTAATCAGCAAAGATGTGTTCACGGCATAAAATCAATATCAAGCCTTCACAGCACAACCGACAAGTGTACATCTATAAAGCAGGTAACAAAATACAAAGAACAGTAGTTAATTGTTGGAAGTCTCTGAAACAGAAGGAACAAGAGAACTAAGCGCAAACAAAATAAGTAGGCTCCATTTACAAAAAACATATGCATAGATTTAAAAATTAGATACACTTAGTAGTATGTTACAGATCAATATTTCAGTTAGAAATACAAATACGTTAAGAACAATCTTTCAATTAGAAATGCATGCCAGCTCAATTTAATCTAACTATTTCATGTGTACACACGTATTTAAAGATCACGTGAAACAACTTACTGTTAGGGTGAAACATCCGAGAAATAAACCGAACTGTTGGTGGCTTATTAGGATATTCTTCATTGAACTGGAGAGTCAGCTTAAACGTACCTGAAAATGGGATACAGCTCAGCACAAAATGGAAAGAAAGAAATCAAAATATGCAATCAGAACTAAAAATAACAGGGATACTATAAGCAACCTATGAGCCATACAAATCGTGCATGTGATGCTAGTTACTGCAATGAAGCTGGGCTAGACTCGGTTCTCAAATTTAGTATTTTCGATCTATTGACGAAGGTTCTAAATAGCTAGCTGAGCTGCAGATTTTTTGGATCCTAATCGTTCAGCGATATGCCAATGTTCCACTACGGTAGCGACAGCCGTATAGCTTCAAATAGCTCAGCTATTTGCCTTAGCTAGCCATAACTCTTCTATTCTATATAGGTACCTTTTACCAACACAACATGCTAACTTTGGAACTCAACTTCGTAACAAAGCCTACTTATATTATAAACTTAACTTGTGAGATACCTATCAAAGTACCTCTTTTTTCTCTGCTCAGCACTCTTATCACTATGACTATATGTCTAAGTAATTAAGTACTTGGTAATTATTCTGAAGAAAAACAGGTTCCGGTCATTTGTTTCGTTTTATATTCCACACTGCCTTATATGAATTATGTTGTATATCTATTATTTTCCTATTACAATAGACAAGGCACCATTCCAGCAGCCTCAGGACAGGAGTGCATGGACAGCAGTGGCATTGACAAAATACGACGTTAGGGTATCCATCGTGACGTTGTTTGGCACATAACCATCACGGTGCACCCCCATTTCGATGTCGGACCACACCCCTGCACCGCCACATCATTCCATATGTCGAACTCCCAATATTACGACATGAGATATCCAGGTTGGAATCACATTGCTAATCTTTGGTGGCCATGGCACCTAGCATGTAACAACCAAAACCAAGGGAGTCCAGCAAGGAAATTCTAGGATTCTAGGACATCATTGAAAAAGCTATTGCAACTACACTTATATCAACTAACCTCCGTCCCACGGGCTATCATCAGGGCTGCAAATCAACACGAGCAAATGCATGAGCACACCACAACCCAAAGACATTGAAGAGGAAAAGAAAGGAACGGCGCAACCATGTAATCCTAGCATCATTCATACCCAAAAATCACAGCATTCCACAGCATTATGTTGTTGTCCTGCGGCGCCCCGCTTATGCCCGCAGGAGGGTCCTGCATCAGCCGCTTGAAGTCCCTCATCAGCCTCTTCCTTGAAGGAGTCGACATCCTCAAAGTTATCTGCGAAAACCACACCGCCATGTGAGCACACCGCCACAAAACCCAGCAACCGACACATACCGGCGCAAACCTAAATTCTCGCGAACACCGGACATCAAATCTACGGACACGGAATTCGCTCGCGGCTCAAATCCTCCCTCCTCCGAGACAGCTGCTCGTGCCCCCGCCGTCCCGCGCACACGATTTTGACAAGAGAACAAGCGTATATCTAGGTCGAATCGGGAGCTCTAGCCTACGAATATCCCCAAAGCGAACCGAATCTGGGGAGCGAAGCGAGGAGGGCTCGAGCGATCTGGCAGGGGGGAGGGGATCGGTGGTCACCTGAGATGCGGCCGGCGGTGGTGGTGGAGATGTAGGCTCCCGCGTGCTCGTTGTCCTAGAGCATGGAGACGACGGGGTGGACGGCTTTAGGTCAGCCTGGGCGATGGAAGGGCAGGTCGGGGATGGAGAGGGGGCTATGTAGAGAGGAGGGCAAAAGGATTGGACAGGAGAGTCGAGGAAAGTCAGCGATGACAACACCGCCAGCCACTGGTCGATTCACGCACGCAAGACGCAAGTGATCCAAATATCCTGCCGAAAGGCACCTACTCAATTGTTTTCTCCCCTAATAATAAAGCGCGTAGCCATTCTGCCGTCCGTCGTGGCAATTTTACAGAAAACACTCTGTATTTTGTTGAAATCAACCCGCAGTCCTTCATTAAGTGGAAAAAAAACCTGTCCCGTTACCTCCGTCTTCCCCACCCCGCAGATCGAACCAGAGAGAGAAGAAGAGGGGAGCCACCGCCGCCCCCGCCGTCCCCGCCACAAGCCCCCGGCAAGCGCCGCCCCCGAGGAGGAGAGGCGAGAGAGGAGAGGGATTCGGCCGGAAGGTTCCGAGAGATGGCAGTCCCGGCGTTCTACAGGTGGCTGGCGGACCGGTACCCACAGACGGTGTCGGACGCGGAGGAGGAGGAGCCCATGGAGCTCGAGCCCGGGGCCTTCGTCCCCGTCGACCCCCACCACCCCAACCCCAACGGCCTCCAGGCCTCCGTCGTCACGCTGGCCGACCAGCTCTGCCGCCTCCACCTCGGGCAGATGCAGCCCATGCCCATGCCCATGGCGCGCCTCGCCTCCTCGGACGAGAAGCTCCGCCCCCTCCACGTCGGGCAGACGCAGGCGCAGGTCGTGCCGGCTCCCCCGGTGCTGCCCGCCTCCCCGGCCGAGAAGCACGCGGCGATGCCCAAGAGCATCTCCATCCGCTCCAAAGGCTACCTGAAGCATCGCGTGACGAAGCCGGTGAACGTCGGCTCGGTGAGATCATCGAAACCCAACCCCTCCATTCCCCCAACTCAATCCCGCGGCTCTGTGCCAGTCCAATCCATGACGCTCACGTGTTCGACCATTTGCTTGTGTCGACGCAATGACAGCAGCAGCGCGTGTTCGTGGGCGTGGACGGCGCGAAGGAGGAGGAGCACAAGGGCGGAAGCGATGGCGGGGAGAAGGGCGGTCAGGTCGCCACGGCTCCCGGCGGGTTGAAGTTCCAGGTGTTATATATGCCACATCAGAAAACAAGCAAAAAGCACAAAAATGGGAGACCTAAGTAACGCAAATTTTGATTTAGATGCACAGAGCAAACGACACTTGAGTCAACAGAGTTAGGACATACCGGCAAAAATGTGAATATTTGAGCTGCTTATCGGTGGGGTTGATCTGGGATTCTGGATCATCAGAGAGGTAAATTCATGTGTTGGAGGGTACTTTCGTACATGGTTTGTTATGTAAGTTATTCTGAATTGCTAGCTGACCTTCACGTTTCTCTAAAATTGTGCGCAACTGCCAGGGTATGATCCGTGCAGTGATTATCCTATCAATGGCTATCTCAATGATCCAGCAGTGCAGGACGCTTTCCACGCTAGGATGACAGAGTGGTCACCCTGCAAGTAATTAGATGAATGGACATTGATTTAGCATATACCGGTCAACGATTTTTCAATGATTTTCACCCACACGTCCGAAAGTTAACCGTGTGATTCATGCTTGCAGAAACTTCAAGTGGAAATATGCGCCAGTGACTATGCTGCCATCCATCAAGTTCTTGATCGAGAACAAGCTTCCCGTTTGGATATTCAGGTAGTAACAGATTAACATCAGTTATTATCAGACACCTAAAAAATATTTAGTTTTAGTAGTACGATAAAGTTTCCTGCATTTTACAGTGGTGATTTCGACTCTGTATGCCCTCTTCCGGCGACGAGGTACTCTATTCAAGACCTTGGCCTTCCTGTGACCACTCCATGGCGCCCATGGGTAGCAAAGGGGGAGGTAATTAAATCCCATCATCGAAAACATTATTCATCTACAATGTTCTGGTCACTCTGAAATTGACGGCTTCACTCACTGGTTAGGTGGCAGGATATGTTCAGCAGTACGCCGGAGGATTGACATTTCTATCAGTGAGAGGTGCCGGTCATCTTGTTCCGTCCTTCCAGCCTGAGAGAGCGCTGGTAATGTTGACCTCTTTCCTGAAAGGGATGCTTCCACCTTACATTACATAGAAGGTCGGTGAGTCATGCAGGAGTTGGCAATTGCTACTATGTGAAAATAGAGTTGCCACTTGCTATGAGTTAATTAATGTTTTCCTTTGGAAGGTTTATTTGCTTAATAATGATATAATATGTACCTGTATCCGGTAGATTTGAAGAAGGTCTCCTGCGCCGACTTTTTTAGAAGACCATCAGTCGTCGCTTAGACCTTCTTTGCCACAGGTATCTACCTTCACCAATCTTCCGCCTCAATCGCTTTAGGTTCTTGAGGGGGCAACACTCTTGTTGCCGGGTCAAAGCATTGTTGCTGTTGCAGCTTTCTTTATCTTACTTTGTCCCTGCCTTGATTATGTTGTTGTAAGGTGTGATCTAGGAGATGACCGAAGTGCTTGTAGTCGCATGCATTAGATGGAGTTGTGTTTGATTTACAGCTATTTACATAAAGATTTTGCTGATATTTTTCTGGGTTGAAGCAAACACATCCAGATAGTTTCAGTGTTTTTTCAGAAAAATTGAACTTAAGAAAATAGAAGTTGTGGTTCACACAAGTTATAACTTAATGTCTATGCAGCATCTCGCCGTCCCTGAAGGCCTGGACATGATTCCCAACTTCCTGAAACCGAGGTTATCCATAGGAGCCTTCCTCTGGGTGTTAGGCTCCACATCATCGTCGGCCGCTGCAGGTCGGTGTCAATGTCGAGGGCTCGAGGCAGGTCGGAATTTAGGAGTTAACTTGTGATTATAGCTTTATATTGCTTTGCCATCTTCTTTCCTTTGTGAAACTAGCTGCAGCAAGTAGAAATTTAAATTTATGTGAGCAAGTAATTAACACAATTTTTCTGTTGGCATATGCTCAAGCAATCACCTTTTCGATCTGTACTTTTTCATCTTCTTTTCTTTGTGAAACTAGCTGCATCAAGTACCAATTGAAATTGATGCGAGCAAGTGGTAACCATGAACAAGATATAGCAACCATGAACAAGATGTTCCAGATTCTGTAGTATGTGTTGTACAATACACTTCTTTTTTGCTGTAGAATCAGGTCCTCTTATTTTTTTTATGCTAATATGACATAGATATTTTGATTAGACTCTTGTTGGTCACATATATGCACAGTTCTCTGCCCATGACTTGCTGGAATCCGAAAATCCACCCTATAATGAGCTTTTCAATATTGTTAGATGATTTCAAAATTGGAGGTTTGACTTTAAATTGTGTTGTTATCACAGAAAATGAATGACATCGCTAAACTGATAATTGTAGACGATTTTGATAACCGACCTTCAAAAAAAGCAAAATATTCTGAATCAGGTGTTTTGGAGACATCACCTATGTCACCATCAATCTCAACATCATCTTCGTTTTTTGAATGTTTTGCATTGATTGTGCCGGAATGAGATAATCAGATAAATCATTATCCATTGCCATCACCTCATTCTCCAAACAGCATGACATTATCTCCAGATTTTGAGTTGATGAATGAAGCAAAAGTGTCAATAGATGATGATAATGAACCATATGAGCATAAACAGATCAAAGTTGATGAACCATAAGACTATCTCCCACAAGGTAATTCTTTAATTTATAACATGTACTTTAATACCTCGCATCTTCAATCTTTTTTCTATGTGTGTCAGTCTATTTATTATTTGTTCATGTGTATGGTTCACCTATATTTACATGTAGATTTATTCAATACATTTTGTTAAACTTTTTGACCTTTTTGCAGATTATGAATTGACAGACCATGATTTATGTGCTCATATAGCAATAGAAACATCTTCATGAAAAGAATTGTTGGTGACGACAAATGGAAGTTCTGTCTTAGAAAATCAATTGATGTGCCTCCTAGATGAAAAGGGGTGGGTAAATGATAATGTAAGTAACCTTACGCAAACCGAAAAAGGTTCTAATCTGTAATATCCATTACTAATGTATTTTTTAAATGTTTATAGATGATCATCAGTGCATATATATGTTGTTTAAAGGACCAAGTACATGTTTAGAATGATAGTAAAGTATATTTTGAGATTCCTTTTGTTGTTGCACTATTAAAACGGGATGGTAATCTTGGAATATAACAAGATGAGACCTTTATGACAGAGATTGTTAAAAACTATGTGAAGTATGACATGATAATATCCTGATTGATAATTTCCATGTTCAAGGTTTCATACACTTTTATTTATATTTTTTTGTTTCATCAAGATTAAGATCCTCTCTTTCATCAGGATTAAGATGGTTGAACATGTAAGCAGTGTATAATTTTTGCCCGGTGCAACACACAGGCATTTGTACTAGTGGTGTACAATGCCGAGAAGGATACCAAGAGAAAATATTGCACGAAATCATACTCCTCCATTTTGTTATATATACAAAGGTCATTTCGGGTTTCTTTGTTAGACTTTAACTTATAATTTGGATCAATATAAAATAGGTTATATGTCATCAAAAATATATCATCATAATTTCTTTGAAATGTGCATTCGGTGACATAATTTTTTAGGCCACATAACTTACACTCTATTGATAAAATTAATGATTGAACTTACACATAAAAAATACCCCCTCCGTAAACTAATATAACAGCGTTTAGATCACTATTTTAATTGTCTAAACACTTTTATATTAGTTTATAAAGGGAGTATAAGATAGCCTTGTATACAAATACGGAGGGAGTATATTTGAAGATGAACTTTCTAATCTAGTTATCTTAACATGATTCTTCCGCCTCCCGACTGTAACCCTATATTGATAGAATAAACTCTATTGCCTAAAAACATAAAAACATCTATATTAACATGAAATCATGCATGAAAATACGTGAAAATGATTCATCGTGCAACCATAATAAGTGGAAATAGTTATCATTATATTATGTTATTTGTATTAAAAAAATACAACTGCAAAACAAACAAATATAATAATCATGTGTATTCCTATTTCAATTCAAATGTTCATGCTCCATACAACCAAATATTATTATAACCTTATGACCACATTTTATTCAAAACAAATCATATAAACACATGTTTTCAGGTGATTTTTTGCATTTCAGCCAAAAACAATACATAGAAACTTATAGACGATGCTTTTAGCTTGCAAGTGCTCATGTGGCATATAGACATCAAGGAAGTTTGGCAGACATGAAATATATTGGTTGAGCAACGGGCAAATAATAGCATTGGCACTATTGATAGATATTGCTATCAACAAAAAAAGTACCAAGACCATATACAATGCAAGATGCGTAGAGAGGAGGTTGTAAAAATAAACTTTTTTTCAAGCAAGAGTGCTTGTTTCTATGATAGAAGTACCTAGTAAGTTTTTATGTTATCAAATAATCACTGGTGTTTAAGAAAAAAACACTTCTCTAAGTACCTTCTATTGTACAAGGTCTAATGCAGTCGTGTCAATCAAGGTTGCATGGTCTGCTTGACACTTGAATAAATATTAGAACCAGTTATTTTTGTTTTTGGTTTTAAGAGCGATAACGCGTCTAATTTGGATGAGATAAAACCAATTACCTCAAAACTCGTGGTCGTGTGCATTTCCTTTCAAAGCATGTGGTTCATTGTGCAAGTCTGGTGGTTGTGACATGAAATTGTGTGTTAGACAAATTGTATTTTGTGTCAAAGTGAAATAAAAAAGTTTATTTGAATCTTGACAGTATGGTATGTTACCCCGCGCATAAAAAAGTATGTGATATCACGCGCGAGAAGGGATTATACAAATAAGTTGTCATGGTTTTGTTTTCATCATCATCTTCTGAGACAGTATTGTTAGCACCTAGCTATAAGGGGAGTGAAATAAAATGAAGTAAAACATACAACAGTACATGATTTCGGCATTGATGTACACTTTGATACATCAACTTGCAATAACAACATCGAAGGACCATAACTTTGAACTACCTATTAGTTTAGTCCAAATTAGTATGCGCAATGGAAATACGACAAGTAGGCACTCACATGGGCACATAGATATTTTCTATGGATAATGTGCAAAGCATTTCCAATTATTTCATTTTAGATTATTCCACATTTTATTCACATATGCACCGAGATTATTCTTCCCAATTCCTAGCTAGCTTATATCTCATCCTTGACATGGAGTCAGCGACATCACCATCCATACTCCTCGTAGACAATGTGTGTGCCAGCTTGCTGCGGCTTCATTTATCCCTTTCTTGTCATTCCCTCTCCCCCCAAATTCTATCTCTCTCTAATGCACTTCACTCCATGGTTGAGAGAAGAAGCAAACGTTGCCTCACATGTCGCTTGTGAATTTGCACTTCGAGCGGGTGGAGCGTTGTAAGTGTGTACACCTCGAAAACAAAGGACATTTAAAAAAAGTTTATACATATGAGTGGTAGGTAAACTCGATCAAGTTTTGGGTTTTTCATTCATTGTGTCTTCGTGAGTTAGATACATGGAACTTTCTCTTAGTTTTATGGAAGAATCATGAACAATTAACTCCTTAACCACCCATTTTATTTGGCAATTTTTATCTAAAAATAATTCTTTAGCAATTGTGTGCCCCTTTCTAAGTGTGCACTAAATAACTACTTAATATGTAGTCAAAGCTGATTTTGAACCTTCAAGAGTAGCCTTTTGTGACTCTGTTCTAGAGATCTCATTCATACTCTTCATAAACGGCACCATGTTCCCGGTGCCATGCTCTATGAGATCTTCTCTTACTTACATAGTCGTGGAGAAGACCACAAGAACAACTAATTGGCTCCTTCTTTTTTTATCCCTCGATGCATGTTCTTCTTCATTTTTCCTATTTTTATCTCTCGATGCATCCTTTTCTTCTCCTTTGTTTTCACCATGCTCTGTGAGATCTTCTCTAGTTATTTGTTTGCTTGTGCAATGAAATGGTATAAAGGTGTTGTCTACACACCTTTGTAAAGACCCTATGGTGTGATGAACCTAGAGTGACTTAGGATATTTTTATTATTTCACAAAAATGCAGAGACAACTCTTATTTTTGGAATTGATTACACATATTTATTTCCTATTTATAAATGTTGGAGTTGTTGTTGAATTTGCATTCCTACTTGTGAAGATTGAAGTTGATGCTGAGTTCTTACGGGGCATCGACAAAATACACAAATATACAAATACACTTCTAACCACATGTGGGATTTGCAATGTTGTCAAAAGCTACTAAAGCTACAACCATCAACGAGTAATAATTTTGTTTCTTAGATGCTGCCATATTTTTTCATCACATTTCACCAAGATGTTAGATTCAAACAACTTTTACTATGAAAACAGAACCTACTTTGTTGGTTTGTAGAACATAGCTTGTTGGTTACTCCCTCGATCTCTATGCACATGACCCCTTCATATTTCACAATTCAATCATTGGTCGCCAATGTCTAATAATGCATGACTACAATGTGGCAAAAATTGTATCTTTGTACATTATTTGTAACACATACTCAAAGGTGTAATTTGGGTGACACGTAAACCATGCTATGTTGGTCAAATTGATAGTCAAACTAAAACCCCAAAATGCATGTGTGTCACTTAGAACTGAGGTGGAGAGAGCCTATGCTTCGAATACATCATTGATGTAGACGGTCAGACTTATCATTTCCTATCCTCTTGTGATTTTACATGATAAAGAAAAACTAATTCTTCTCTATGTAGCTGCATGATTTGGCGTAGACAGGAACACAACCTCCGAGCCGCGCAATCAAGACAAAATTGAGATCCCGTCAATAGGCACAATTAAGGAGTTCACAAGAGGTGGCATATGTCAATAGTACGATAGTTTGCATGTGGTAGACCTATGTCTCCTTGTGCATTTAATTTTGCTTTGCGAAAAAACTATAGTTTTTTATAATAAAATGTGAATTGAGATCTATTTTCACCTTTGGGTTTCCCTTGATAGGCTCTTCAAAACCAGATCACATTTGTATATGCTTTGACACACTTTAAAAATAAGCAACTTTGGTGCTATATGAGGCACCTTTTAGTGTTGCATATATCAACTTCATATCAAGTTTCCTACCATGACTTTTTAACTATCCATTGCCATTTTATGTTGGATACTAAGAACACCAAGTTTCCTAATGTTATCTTCAATTTGTTGCCATGACCTTCAAATTGCTTAACATTATCCTAAGTTGCCTACAATGATATATGAGTATCCAAATACTATGTTATGTTGCTCTATAATATTTTTTGTTGTCATAGACAACTTAAAAATAGGAGAGATTACTTCATAATAGTGCAAACAACTTAGTTTACAAGTTAGGAAACTTAGAAACCAGGGTGGACAACTTTCACAATGTCGTAGGCAACTAATTAGCATACAATTGAGCATTACATATAAACAACTTCATAAATTATAATTAACTTCACTTTCAAGGTGGGCAACTTTCACAATACCGCAAACAACTAATTAGTAGTAGTGTGCAACTTAACATCAATGGGAAGCAACTTCCAAGATAAAGGTGGTGGTATGGAACTTTAGAGGTGACATTTGGCAACTTGATACACATGGTATCGAGCTTAGGGGTGCATTTGGTTCATAGGAAACTATTGTATATAACTTTAGAGGCGATGTTACGCAACTTGACAATCATCGTATCCAACTTAGGTGGGCATTGGGTTGATAGGCATTCTACCAACAAAAATGCTTCATATAGCATCATAGCACCAAAGTTGTTCGTGGAAGTAGTCTAAACCTTCCCATATGACTTCTAGTTTTGAAAAGCTCGTCAAGAGAAAGCTAATGGTAAAAACATATATGAATTTCAACGCACTATTCAAAAGTTGTGGTGTTTTGTATTTTCTAAAAATGATGATACATAAATAATGCACGTGACTAGGGGGATATTTTGTTGAGGCACTACACGAGACAAATGGAAACCAATATTTCCTTTTTAGGTCAAGCCAACAAATGTCGGACATGATGTTTTTCCTTTTTGGTGTACAAATCGCTATTCAACAAACATGCGATGGCTAGTTGTGGCCTACAAAATACTTTTGTTCGGTTTTCACACACAGTGTAAGTATAGATCGCCACAACTATAATCATGTGATTCTCTTAATGTGGCAAAAATAATCTTAACTATAGGCATATTTTTCTCAAAACAACCAGTAATTTTGAAAGCTACACCTCCTTTCATAGAAAAATCCATATATTGCAAATGAGAAACTATGCCCTGAAATATAGAAATATGTGGTTATAGTTTCCCCGCGTGAATGATTAGGACCTATCCTTTTCTAGCACAAACGATGTCTCCTTTGGTGCGAACGATAAGCATTGTATGTTGGTACTAATGATGATAATGTCCAAATCACTATGTCCGGTAACAACATGGTCATAGTTTGTGGAAAGTCCCTATTGTAGCATTGTATATTATTAATAATTAAACAATTAGTGATGTTTCAACCAGGCTTGATGTTTTGATCCCATCATAGTAATGTTGCACATACAGGATGCATACAAGATCTTTACGGGTTGATTAGAGGTGGCAAGTTTTGGTTGATTTCAGTTGAGGGGAGAGTTTTAGTATACACAAAAAGGTTTGTAAACTCTCGTAATTTACTATAAGTCCAACATTTTTGGTTCTGCTATGATCTACCACGATTAAGAAAATACATCTCTTCGGGTTTTTACTGACAAATGCTCAAGTAGAGATTGCCACGAGTATGAACATGTGATTTTATCAACGTGACACAAATCTATTTCACAACTATAGTCATTTATTTTGTTTTTCCTCAAATGCACTTACAAGTCTGGACAAAGCAAAGCACATATGTTGTGAATAAGAAAATATGCATCAAGAGTATCTCATGCATCTCCCTATCGGTAATACATTTCTTGTATTGAAGGAATTGGACAAAAAAGAATGCGAAAGCTCCCCTTTCCCCAAACAATGATTGGTGATCACTGATACATCTCAAACGTATCTATAATTTTTGATGGTTTCACGCTGTTATCTTGTCTTCATTGGTTGTTTTATGTACCTTTTATATCTTTTTTGGAACTAACTTATTAATTCAGTGCCAAGTGCCAGTTCCTGTTTTTTCCGTGTTTTTGACTCTTTTCAGATCTGATTTTGGAACGGAGTCCAAATAGAAGAAAAACCCCGAAATGATTTTTTCCCGAACGGAAGAAGACCAGGGGGCTTTTGGGCCAAGCCAGGTTGGCTCCAGGGAGCCCACAAGCCCCCACAACGCCACCAGGGGGGCGGCGGTGGGCAGGCTTGTGGCCTCCCTGGCCGCCCCCTGGCCTAGGTCTTTGGCCTATAAATTCCCAAATATTCCGCAAAAAATTAGGGGAGCCTCGAAAATACTTTTCCGCTGCCGCAAGCTTCCGTTTTCGCGAGATCTCATCTAGAGACCCTTCCCGGCACCCTGCCGGAGGGGACTTTGGAGTTGGAGGGCTTCTTCATCATCATCATCGCCCCTCCAATGACTCGTGAGTAGTTCACTTCAGACCTACGGGTTCGTAGTTAGTAGCTAGATGGCTTCTTCTCTCTCTTGGATCTTCAATACAAAGTTCTCCATGATGTTCATGGAGATCTATCCGATGTAATGTTCTTTGGCGGTGTGTTTGTCGAGATCCGATGAATTGTGGATTTGTGATAAGATTATCTATGATATATATTTGAGTCTTTGCTGATTTCTTATATGCATGATTTGAAATCCTTGTAAGTCTCTCCGAGTCTTGGGTTTTGTTTGGCCAACTAGATCTATGATTCTTGCAATGGGAGAAGTGCTTGGTTTTGGGTTCTGCCATGTGGTGACCTTTCCCAGTGACAGTAGGGGAAGCAAGGCACACATCAAGTAGTTGCCATCAAGTGTAAAAAGATGGGGATTTTATCATTGGTTTGAGATTATCCCTCTACATCATGTCATCTTGCTTAAGGCGTTACTCTGTTCTTATGGACTTAATACACTAGATGCATGCTGGATAGCGGTCGACGTGTGGAGTAATAGTAGTAGATGTAGAAAGTATCGGTCTACTTGTTTCGTACGTGATGCCTATAGAAACAATCATTGCATAGATATCGTCACGACTTTGCGCGGTTCTATCAATTGCTCGACAGTAATTTGTTCACCCACCGTCTACTTGCTTTCATGGGAGAATCCACTAGTAAACACCACGGCCCCCGGGTCTATTCACATCCATCATTTACACCTTCGCTTTTACTTTGCTTTGTTACTTTGTTGCTTTCAGTTCTCACTTGGCAAACAATCTATAAGGGATTGACAACCCCTTCATAGCGTTGGGAGCAAGTTTTTGTGTTTGTGCATGATCTTGAGATACTCCTCCACTGGATTGATACCTTGGTTCTCAAACTGAGGGAAGTACTTACCACCGCTATGCTACATCACCCTTTCCGCTTCGAGGGAACACCAACGCAAGGCTCCAAGGCCACGGGGGAAATCCTTTGCATACTTGCCTAGGAAGTCCATTAAGGCGTAGCCGCAACAGAAGGATCAAGCCAAGTATTCTCCCGTCGACGTGCCTATTTCTGGCGCTATTGGAAGGTCTTTTGTTGCAGTAGCAGAAGTATTTCTGGCGCCGTTGCCGGGGAGGAGAGATCAAGATCTATCCAAGTAGGTCTCACAAACTCATCTCCTGCATTTACTTTTGTTGCCAGTTGCCTCTCGTTTTCCTCTCCCCCACTTCACATTTGCCGTTTTCATTCGTCTTTCTCCTTCGCCGTTTTCTTTTGCCCTTGCCGTTTTCCTTTGCCGGTTTCTTGCTTGCTTGTGTGCTTGTTTGTTTGTTGAAGACATCATGTCTGAAAACACCAAACTTTGCGACTTCTCGAGCACTAATAATAATGATTTTATTAGTACTCCGATTGCTCCCGCCACTAGTGCGGAATCGTATGAAATCAACGCAGCTTTGCTGAATCTTGTTATGAAAGAGCAATTCTCTGGCCTTCCTAGTGAATATGTTGCATCCCATCTGAATACCTTCATTGAGCTTTGCGATATGCAAAAGAAAAGAGATGTGGAAAATGACGTGACTAAGTTGAAACTTCTTCCTTTCTCGTTGCGAGATCGCGCAAAAACTTGGTTTTCTTCTTTGCTTAAAAATAGTATCGATTATTGGGATAGGTGCAAAGATGCTTACATATCCAAGTATTTTCCACCAGCTAAGATCATCTCCTTACGTAACGATATCATGAATTTCAAGCAACTTGATCATGAACACGTTGCACAATCTTGGGAAAGGATGAAGCTTATGATTAGAAATTGTCCCGCTCATGGCTTGAGTTTGTGGATGATTATACAAATCTTTTACGCTGGCTTGAATTTCGCTTCTCGCAATATCTTGGACTCCACCTCAGGTGGAACGTTCATGGAAATCACGTTAGGAGACGCTAAAAAACTCCTAGACAATATCATGACCAACTACTCTCAGTGGCACACTGAAAGGTCGCCTGCTAGCAAAAAGGTGCACGCTATAGAAGTGATTAACTCGCTTAGTGCTAAGATGGACGAGTTGATGAATTTGGTTGCTAGTAGAAACGCTACCGTAGATCCTAATGACATGCCACTATCTTCTTTGATTGAGAGTAGCAACACTAGTTTGGACGTGAATTTTGTTGGTAGGAACAATTTTGGCAACAACAATGCTTTTAGAGGAAACTATGTTCCTAGGCCTTTTCCTAGTAACTCCTCTAACAATTATGGCAATTCCTACAACAACACTTATGGAAATCACAACAAATTACCCTCTGATCTAGAGGGTAATATCAAAGAGTTCATCAACTCTCAAAAGATTTTCAATGCGTCCATAGAAGAAAAACTACTCAAAATAGACGATTTGGCTAGGAGCGTTGATAGGATGTCTTGTGATATTGATGCTTTGAAAGTTAGATGCGCTCCTCCCAAGATCAACTTGGATGAAACTTTTAAAGCTATGCGTATCTCCATGAATGAGAGCAAAGAAAGAACCTCCCAAATTCGCACTAGACATGAATGGTTTAAAAGGGTGCATTCTAGTGATGCAAATCACGAAGATCTTAAAGTGCTTGGTGTGTCTCCTCTTGAATCTTTGTTTTCGCGTGTCAAACCTACTTATGGAGGGGCTGGATATGAATCCAGTTTGGTTGAAAAATGCCCCAATGATTCGGAGTCCACCTATCTTGATGATAAAGGTGTGGAGAGTGGAGTAGAAGAAGTCAAAATTTTGGGTAGTAATGAAACTCCCACTTTGGATTTCAAGGAATTCAATTATGATAATTGCTCCTTGTTTGAATGCATTTCTTTGATGCAATCCATTGCAAACTCTCCACATGCTTATAGCCAAAGCAAATCCTTTACCGCGCATATCGTAGATGCTATGATGAAATCTCTTGAAGAGAAGCTCGAACTAGAAGTCTCTATACCTAGAAAACTTCATGATGAGTGGGAACCTACTATCAAAATCAAGATCAAAAACTATGAGTGCAATGCTTTGTGTGATTTGGGTGCGAGTGTTTCCGCGATTCCAAAGTCTTTATGTGATATTCTTGGTTTTCATGAGATTGAAGAGTGTTCTCTTAATTTGCATCTTGCGGATTCTACTATCAAGAAACCCATGGGGAGGATCGATGATGTTCTTATTATTGCAAATAAGAACTATGTACCCGTGGATTTCACTGTACTTGACATAGATTGCAATCCTTCATGTCCCATTATTCTTGGTAGACCTTGTTGGAATTATGCCCTAGAGGCAATAATAAATATAGTTATTATTATAATTCCTGTATCAAGATAATCGTTTATTATCCATGCTATAATTGTATTGAATGAAGACTTATATACATGTGTGGATACATAGACAAAACACTGTCCCTAGCAAGCCTCTAGTTGGCTAGCCAATTGATCAAAGATAGTGAGGGTCTTCTGATTATGAACAAGGTGTTGTTGCTTGATAACTGGATCACGTCATTAGGAGAATCACGTGATGGACTAGACCCAAACTAATAGACGTAGCATGTTGATCGTGTCATTTTGTTGCTACTGTTTTCTGCGTGTCAAGTATTTGTTCCTATGACCATGAGATCATATAACTCACTGACATCGGAGGAATGCTTTGTGTGTATCAAACGTTGCAACGTAACTGGGTGACTATAAAGATGCTCTACAGGTATCTCCGAAGGTGTTCGTTGAGTTATTATGGATCGAGACTGGGATTTGTCACTCCGTGTGATGGAGAGGTATCTCGGGGCCCACTCGGTAATACAACATCACACACAAGCCTGGCAAGCAATGTGACTTAGTGTAAGTTGCGGGATCTTGTATTACGGAACGAGTAAAGAGACTTGTCGGTGAACGAGATTGAAATAGGTATGCGGATACTGACGATCGAATCTCGGGCAAGTAACATACCGAAGGACAAAGGGAATGACATACGGGATTATATGAATCCTTGGCACTGAGGTTCAAACGATAAGATCTTCGTAGAATATGTAGGATCCAATATGGGCATCCAGGTCCCGCTATTGGATATTGACCGAGGAGTCTCTCGGGTCATGTCTACATAGTTCTCGAACCCGCAGGGTCTGCACACTTAAGGTTTGACGTTGTTTTATGCGTATTTGAGTTATATGGTTGGTTACCGAATGTTGTTCGGAGTCCCGGATGAGATCACGGACGTCACGAGGGTTTCCGGAATGGTCCGGAAACGAAGATTGATATATAGGATGACCTCATTTGATTACCGGAAGGTTTTCGGAGTTATCGGGAATGACGAATGGGTTCCGGGTGTTCATCGGGGGGGGGGGGGGGGGCAGCCCACCCCGGGGAAGCCCATAGGCCTTGGGGGTGGCTCACCAACCCTTAGTGGGCTGGTGGGACAGCCCAAGAAGGCCCTATGCGCCGTAGGAAGAAAATCAAAGAGAAAAGAAAAAAAAGAGGAGGTGGGAAAAAGGGGAAGGACTCCTCCTTCCAAACCTAGTTGGACTCGGTTTGGAAGGGGAGGGTTGCCCCCCTTGGCTCGGCCGACCCCCTTGGGAGTCCTTGGACCCCAAGGCAAGGCTTCCCCTCCTCCCCCTATATATACGGAGGTTTTAGGGCTGATTTGAGATAACTTTGCCACGGCAGCCTGACCACATATCTCCACGGTTTTACCTCTAGATCGCGTTTCTGCGGAGCTCGGGCGGAGCCCTGCTGAGATAAGATCACCACCAACCTCCGGAGCGTCGTCACGCTGCCGAAGAACTCTTCTACCTCTCCGTCTCTCTTGCTGGATCAAGAAGGCCGAGATTATCGTCAAGCTGTACGTGTGCTGAACGCGGAGGTGCCGTCCGTTCGGCACTAGATCGTGGGACTGATCGCGGGACGGTTCGCGGGGCGGATCGAGGGACGTGAGGACGTTCCACTACATCAACCGCGTTCACTAACGCTTCTGCTGTACGGTCTACAAGGGTACGTAGATCGAATATCCCCTCTTGTAGATGGACATCACCATGATAGGTCTTCATGCGCGTAGGAAATTTTTTGTTTCCCATGCGATGTTCCCCAACAGTGGCATCATGAGCTAGGTTCATGCGTAGATGTCTTCTCGAGTAGAACACAAAAGTTTTTGTGGGCGGTGATGTGCGTTTTGCTGCCCTCCTTAGTCTTTTCTTGATTCTGCGGTATTGTTGGATTGAAGTGGCTTGGACCGACATTACTCGTACGCTTACGAGAGACTGGTTTCATCGCTACGAGTAACCCCGTTGCTCAAAGATGACTGGAAAGTGTCAGTTTCTCCAACTTTAGTTGAATCGGAATTGACCGAGGAGGTCCTTGGATGAGGTTAAATAGCAACTCATATATCTCTGTTGTGGTGTTTGCGTAAGTAAGATGCGATCCTACTAGATACCCATGGTCACCACGTAAAACATGCAATAACAAAATTAGAGGACGTCTAACTTGTTTTTGCAGGGTATGCTTGTGATGTGATATGGCCAACGATGTGATGTGATATATTGGATGTATGAGATGATCATGTTGTAATAGATAATATCGACTTGCACGTCGATGGTACGGCAACCGGCAGGAGCCATAGGGTTGTCTTTAAACTAACGTTTGTGCTTGCACATGCGTTTACTATTTTGCTAGGATGTAGCTTTAGTAGTAATAGCATGAGTAGCACGACAACCCCGATGGCGACACATTGATGGAGATCATGGTGTGGCGCCGGTGACAAGAAGATCGTGCCGGTGCTTTGGTGATGGAGATCAAGGAGCACGTGATGATGGCCATATCATGTCACTTATGAATTGCATGTGACGTTAATCCTATACGTGATTCCATCACTTTCGCCTAGCTAAGGGCGTTAAACAAAAGCGCTTGTTGGGAGGTAACCCAACAAATCTATCCTTTTTCTTTCTATTTTGTGTTTTCCACACTTTCATAATTCTGTTATGATTGTGTTTTTTGTGTTTCTATTTGCGTTTTTGCCAAGCAAAACCGTTATGATTAGTCTTGGGGATGATCGTTTGGTCATGCTGGAAAAGACAGAAACTTTCTGCTCACAAAAAGAATTTTCATTTTTTCTGTAAGAGCTTTTGAGTTGATTCTTTTTGCTGTTGATTGCTACGCAAATTCTTCAGACCATCATAATTTTTCAGAATTTTGGAAGTACCATAGGTATACGAAATATAAAGATTGCTACAGACTGGTCTGCTGTTAACAGATTCTGTTTTTGTTGTGTTGGTTGCTTATTTTGATGAAACTATGGATAGTATCAGGGGGTATTAGCCATGGAAGATTGAAAGTACAGTAACCCAACATCAACACAAGTAGAATTTAAGTTTGCTACAGTACCTAAGGAAGTGGTGGTTTGCTTTCTTGTACTAATGTTATCACGAGTTTCTGTTTAAGTTTCGTGTTGTGAAGTTTTCAAGTTTTGGGTGAAGTTCTTATGGACAAAAAGATAAAGTGTGGCAAGAGATCAAGCTTGGGGATGCCCAAGGCACCCCAAGAGATTCAAGGATGCTGTAAAAGCCTAAGCTTGGGGATGCCCCGGGAAGGCATCCCCTCTTTCGTCTTCAATCCATTGGTAACGTTACTTGGGGCTATATTTTTATTCACCACATGTTATGTGTTTTTGCTTGGAGCGTCTTGTATCGTAGGAGTCTTTTATTTTTGTTGTGTCACAATCATCCTTGATGCACACCTAGAGAGAGAGACATGCACACACCGTGATTTTGTCGAGCTTCACTTATATCTTTTGATAGACAATTCAGCTCACATGTGCTTCGCTTATATCTTTTGAGCTAGATACTTTTGCTCTATGTGCTTCACTTATATCTTTTAGAGCGCAGCGGTGCGTGGCTTGGTAGTTGATCTATGCTTTGAAAGTAGTCTCAAAAGGGGTAGTTATCCAAAGGGATACGAAAACTTCCACCTTCATGTGCATTGAATAGTTAGAGAAGTTTGATTCATCTCAATTAGTTTTGAGTTGTGGTTATGGTAATATTGAAGTCATGTTAGTAAGGTGTTGTGGATCTAGAAATACTTGTGTTGAAGTTAGTGATTCCCGTAGCATGCACGTATGGTGAACCGCTATGTGATGAAATCTGAGCATGATTAGTATATTGATTGTCATCCTTTGCGTGGCGGTCAGGATCGCGCGATGGTTTATACCTACCAACCCTTCCCCTAGGAGTATGCGTTGAATGCTTTGTTTCGATTACTAATAAAACTTTTGCAACAAGTATATGAGTTCTTCATGACTAATGTTGAGTCCATGGTTTAGATGCACTTTCACCTTCCACCATCACTATCTTCTTAGTGTCGTGCAACTTTCGCCGGTGCACAAAACCCACCATTAGCCTCCCTCAAAACAACCACCATACCTACCTATCATGGCTTTTTTAAAGTCATTCCGAGATATATTGCCATGCAACTACTACCATGACATGTGCCACCACGTCTACTTTTCCTTTGCACGATCGTAAGATAGCAAGCATGATATTTCCATTGATGTCTATGCCATGCTAGATCATTGCCACGGTACACTACCGAAGGCATTCCATATAGAGTCATAGTTGCTCTAAGTTTTGAGTTGAAAGTGTGATGATCATCATTAATGGAGCATTGTCCCATGTGAGGAAATAAAAGAGGCCAAAGAAGCCCATAAAAAAATAGGCCAAAGAGCCCACCAAAATTTAAAAAAATGAGAGAAAAAGAGAGAAGGGACAATGCTACCACTTTTTCCACACTTGTGCATATTAAAGCACCATGATCTTCATGATTGAGAGTATCTCATTTTGTCACCACCATATAGCTAGTGGGAAATTTTCATTATATAACTTGGCTTTTATATTCCAATGATAGGCTTCCTCAAAATTGCCTTAGGTCTTCGTGAGCAAGCAAGTTGGATGCACACCCACTAGTTTTCTTTAAGAGCTTTTGCATGCTCGTAGCTCTAGTGCATCATTTGTATGGCAATCCCTACTCATTCACATTGATATCTATTGATGAGCATCTCCACAGCTCATTGATATGCCTAGTTAATGTGACTATCTTCTCCTTTTTTGTCTTGCAACCTCCACCACATTCCACACCATCTATAGTGCTATAACCATGGCTCACACTCATGTATTGCGTGAGAGTTGAAAAGATTTGAGAAAGTAAAGGTGTGAAACAGTTACTTGGCTAATACCAGGGTTGTGCATGATTTAAATTCGTTGTGCAATGATGATAGAGCATAGCCAGACTATATGCTTTTGTAGGGATAACTTTCTTTTGGCCTTCTTATTTTGAAAGTTCATGATTACTTTGCTAGTTTGCTTGAATTACTATTGTTTCCACGTCAATAGCAAACTATTGTTTTGAATCTAATGGATCTGAACATTCACGTCACATAAGAGGAATTACAAAGGACACCTATGCTAGGTAGCATGAAAGCATCAAAAATTCATTCTTATCACTTCCCTACTCGAGGACGAGCACGATTTAAGCTTGGGGATGCTTGATACGTCTCAAACGTATCTACAATTTTTGATGGTTTCACGCTGTTATCTTGTCTTCTTTGGTTGTTTTATGTACCTTTTATATCTTTTTTGGGACTAACTTATTAATTCAGTGCCAAGTGCCAGTTCCTGTTTTTTCCGTGTTTTTGACTCTTTTCAGATCTGATTTTGGAACGGAGTCCAAATAGAAGAAAAACCCCGAAATGATTTTTTCCCGAACGGAAGAAGACCAGGGGGCTTTTGGGCCAAGCCAGGTGGGCTCCAGGGAGCCCACAAGCCCCCACTCCGCCACCAGGGGGGCGGCGGTAGGTAGGCTTGAGGCCTCCCTGGCCGCCCCCTGGCCTAGGTCTTTGGCCTATAAATTCCCAAATATTCCGCAAAAAATCAGGGGAGCCTGGAAATACTTTTCCGCCGCCGCAAGCTTCCGTTTCCGCGAGATCTCATCTGGAGACCCTTCCCGGCACCCTACCGGAGGGGACTTTGGTGTTGGAGGGCTTCTTCATCATCATCATCGCCCGTCCAATGACTCGTGAGTAGTTCACTTCAGACCTACGGGTCCGTAGTTAGTAGCTAGATGTCTTCTTCTCTCTCTTGGATCTTCAATACAAAGTTCTCCATGATTTTCATGGAGATCTACCCGATGTAATCTTCTTTGGCAGTGTGTTTGTCGAGATCCGATGAATTCTGGATTTGTGATCAGATTATCTATGATATATATTTGAGTCTTTTCTGATTTCTTATATGCATGATTTGATATCATTGTAAGTCTCTCCGAGTCTTGGGTTTTGTTTGGCCAACTAGATCTATGATTCTTGCAATGGGAGAAGTGCTTCATTTTGGGTTGTGCCATGTGGTGACCTTTCCCAGTGATAGTAGGGGCAGCAAGGCACACATCAACTAGTTGCCATCAAGGGTAAAAAGATGGGGGTTTATCATTGGTTTGAGATTATCCCTCTACATCATGTCATCTTGCTTAAGGCGTTACTCTGTTCTTATGGACTTAATACACTAGATGCATGCTGGATAGCGGTCGACGTGTGGAGTAATAGTAGTAGATGTAGAAAGTATCGGTCTACTTTTTCGGACGTGATGCCTATAGAAAAAATCATTGCATAGATATCGTCACGACTTTGCGCGGTTCTATCAATTGCTCGACAGTGATTTGTTCACCCACCGTCTACTTGCTTTCATGAGATAAGCCACTAGTAAACACTACGACCCCCGGGTCTATTCACATCCATCGTTTACACCTCCGCTTTTACTTTGCTTTGTTATTTTGTTGCTTTCAGTTCTCACTTGGCAAACAATCTATAAGGGATTGACAACCCCTTCATAGCGTTGGGAGCAAGTTTTTGTGTTTGTGCAGGATCTTGAGATACTCCTCCACTGGATTGATACCTTGGTTCTCAAACTGAGGGAAGTACTTACCACCGCTACACTACATCACCCTTTTCGCTTCGAGGGAACACCAACGCAAGGCTCCAAGGCCACGGGGGAAATCCTTTGCATACTTGCTTAGGAAGTCCCTTAAGGCGTAGCCGCAGTAGAAGGATCAAGCCAAGTATTCTCCCGTCGACGTGCCTATTTCTGGCGCCATTGGAAGGTCTTTTGTTGAAGTAGCAATCACCAAAAAATATCATAACTTAGAAAATTTGCACCCTCAATAACATCACAGTGTTGTATGATGACCCACAAGTATAGGGGATCAATCGTAGCCCTTTCGATAAGTAAGAGTGTCGAACCCAACGAGGAGCACAAGGAAATGACAAATGGTTTTCAGCAAGGTATTCTCCGCAAGTACTGAAGTAGCGGTAACATATAGTTTTGTAGCAAGGCAATTCGTATCAAGTAGCAAGTAACAATAGTAGCAAAGGTGCAACAAGGTGGCCAAATCCTTTTTATAGCAAAGGACAAGGAGGAAAGTTCTCTTACAACAAGCAAAGAGTTCTTGAGGACACATGAGAATTCTCCTCTAGTCACGTTCATCATGTTTAGTTAATTTACATTCGTTACTTTGATAATTTGATATGTCTCTGGACTTGTCCTAGGGTGTTGTCCTTACTTAAACAAATAACCCTCTTATGATTATCCATATCGCAAGCATCCAGAACTACGAAAGAAGAATCAAGATAACTCTAACGATAACATGAAACATATGGATCCAAATCAGCCCCTTACGGAATAACGCATAAACTTCATTCACAAGCTAAATTATGAACGGCTAAGGATGATAAGGTGAGGTGAAAGCACAACTTTTCCCTAGATGATTTTGGTAATTAACAACAACATATAGTTCCTCGAACTAACGAGCCTATCAAGTATTTTACAGGAAAGTTTAGTGAGTGGATTGGCTAGAAATTATGAGAAGGACCCCCTAAGATGCAAAGAACACCTATTAGCAAAATCTTCAAAACCGTACACTTTTTTATATGAGCAATCACAATTTAGTCCATAGAAAAGCCAATACTATTAAAAGGGGATGAGGTAATGATGATGATCTGGTTGCTCCAGTGCTTAGAGATATACTACGAAAAGCCTCAACTAAATTCTCATAAAACATTCTATCCAAAACCCTAAACTATCAAAACCGCTCAAACCAAGTTTTCCATTTTGTTCACATTGAGTTAGCCCCACACAGAACCTATGCCAAATCCTAACAACTTGATAGAACTGAGACTGAGTTTGGTGAAACCGAAAAGCAATGACCAATTTGCTAGAATCAAAATGTTCAATTTTGGAATTTCTGAGTTTTACATTTTGGTGTCACCGGCATACTAGAGCTGCTTAGGTTAATCCTAATTGGTCTCACCAAGATGTTTCCTTCAGTCTCATCGAAAAGCCAAAAGTTAGGTCATTTTGACATGAAAAGTAACTTTGCTTTTGTTGCAATCAGTAACAACCCCTGCAGTATTTAGGAAGGGTCTACCAAGGATATCAGCATCTTGTTGTCCTCGAGCATATCAAGAATAACAAAGTATGTTAAGATAGTAACATTTGCAACCAAAATAGGGACATCCTCACAAATTCCAATAGGTATAGCAGTCGATTTATCAACCATTTGCAAAGATATTTTAGTTGGTGTAAGATTATTCAAATCAAGTCTTTTATATAAATAGAAAGGCACAACACTAACACCGACTCCTAGATCACATAAAGCAGTTTTAACATAACTTTATTTAATGGAGAAAGGTATTGTGGGTATACCAGGGTCTCCCAACTTCTTAGGCACTCCACCGTCAAATGAATAATTAGCAAGCATGGTGGAAATCTTAGTTTTTGGTATCTTTATTTTATTGGTGATAATATCTTTCATATACTTAGCATATGGAGGCATTTTCAAAATATCAGTTAAGAGAGTGCGCAAAAGGACAGGTCTGGTCATTTTAGCAAAGCGCTCAAAATCCTCCTTGTCCTTACTCTTAGAAGGATTATGAGGGAATGGCATGGGTTTCTGAACCCATGGCTCTCTTTCTCTACCATTTTTTCTAGCAACAAAGTCCCTCTTATTCATAACATTTATTTTTGTGATGTGGGTTATCGAGATCTTCAACAAGTTCCACATCATTATCAAGTTCTTTATCATTATCGAGTTGAGCATCTACGTGAACATAATTATCACCATTATCATTATAATTATCACTAGGTTAATGTTCATTACGAGGTTGTGTCTCAGCATCAGAAATAGAAACATCATTGTGATTTCGAGTAGGTTTTTCTCATTTTTTTGTTCTTTTTCTTTTTAGATGGACTAGGTGCATCGTCACTAATTCTCTGAGAATCTTGTTCAATTATTTTAGGGCGACCTTTAGGATTGAGAGGTTCCTGAGTCATTCTACCCCATCTATTCATTACTCTAACAACATGATCATTTAGGTTATCACTTATTTCAACAAGCAAATCATTTTGTGACTTAGCAACTTGGTCTAGTTGAGTATGAACCATGGATGCATGTTTACCTAGACCTGTAACATCATTATCAATTCTAAACATTAAGTCACTCAAGCGATCAATCATCATAACATTGTGTTGTAATTGATCCTTAACATAGATATTAAAATATTCTTGCTTAACAATGTAATTATCAAATTCATCCATGCGTTGACTAGGAGTTTTAGTGTAAGGTATATCACTTTCATCAAATCTACGGAGAGAATTTACCATTACTACTTTACTTGTGTAGGGATACCAAGTCCATGTACTTCAATAGGTGGTAAATTCTTGACATCTCCGAATTTAATACATTTTTATTTCATAGATATCTTGGCTTCTTGCTTATCTTCATGACTGAGGAATGAAATACTTCTTCTATTTTGGCTAGGGTCTGGTGGTGGTTCAGGAAGTATCCAATCATGAGCATTCTTCAATATATTATTCAATAGTTCTTCAGCTTGTCCAATAGTTTGTTCCCAAAAAACACAACCAGCACAACTATCTAGGTAGTCCCTAAAAGCATCAGTTAGTCCATTATAAAAGATATGAAGTACTTCATTTTTCTTAAGTGGATGATCGGGCAAAGCTTTAAGTAGCTAGTGAAGCCTCCCCCAAGCTTGAGGGAGATTCTCTTCTTCAATTTGCACAAAGTTAAATATTTCCTGTAAAGTAGCTTATTTCTTATAAGAAGGAAAATATTTTTCAAAGAAGTAATGTATTATATCCTGAGGGCTATGCACACAACAAGGAGAAAGAGTATGAAACCATTTCTTAACATCACCTTTTAGTGATAAAGGGAAAAGTTGAAGTGTATAGTAATAGTGCATATTTTTCTCATGAGCAAAGAGGGTGCCAATATCATGCAAACAGGGTGACACAACAGTTTCACACTCATACCTATGAAAAGGATTATATTCTACTAAGGCAATTAACTAAGGATCAACAGATAATTCATAATCCCTATCATTAACATATATAGGAGAAGTAGCAAGTTTAGGATCATGTTTCATTTTCTCCATCATAGATTTTTCTTTCAGTTTACATAGAAAATTTCTCAAATCATCTCTATCATTACAAGTAAGAAAGTCTCTAGCTATATTCCCATCCGTAACATAACCCTCGGACACTCTAGGCATATCATATATAGTAGGAGAGCTAGGCATAATAGGTGAATCATAGTTTTCATGAGTTTCAACATTTTTAATTTCTATAGATCTAGGAATATGAGCATCAAGTAATTCACCAACTCGCATAGTTTCAGTTTTGTCTAGCATATTACTAGCATCATCATAAACATACTCCACAGTAGAATCAATATCACATTGAATAACAAGTGGAGGTGTCATAAGCTGGTTCAGAACAGTAGGTGAATCAAAAGTAGAGCTAGATGACAGTTCCTTACACTATAGCAATCAACTTCTTTTCTGTCTGCCATAGCGGACGGCACATGTCCACTCCACGGACGACAAAGGTCTTTGCCGTCTACCAGCCGACGGCAAAATTTCTGACACTGAAGGTCACGACAAAGCCTTTCTTTACCATCTGTCGGCTGGTAGCGAACGTAAAAAATCTTTGTCATTGGTCTGTATAGGCCTGTAGACGGCAAAGGTGCTAAACGACAGCGGATAGGAATCTGCTCTGTTAGCTGGCTAACGGAGCCTTTGTCGTCTGCCAGGTGGCGGCAACCTTTGTCGTCTGCGTGAGTGCCCCTTTGCCATCTGCCTTACTTTAGCTGACGACAAAGTGACCACATAGGTTAGACCTGCTGCTCCTAGGTTGCACAGGTAGCTGCCATGTGGCACCTTTGCCATCACCTGGCAGACGGCAAAATGCATGTATTGCCACTTTTTTATTTGTTTTCTGTTATTTTTCTATATTTTCAGAATACTTCTATGATATATATAATTTCAAACATCATATGTAGTTTCAAAATTCATAGAAGAAGCATAGGCCATGTAACCAACATCATCGTGGAAACATTGAGCAAGACAATGAATAGGCTAGCTTCACATTGTTCATCCATATATACACATAGTTCCAACATCACACTATTCATCCATACAAATCAAAACAAAAAGGAAACAATAGCAGCCCATCAATGCCAACTTCCATGAAGTGGATCAAATCTGCAAAATGAGAATAAGAAAGTTAGAAGGAGGAGAAGAAGAAGAAGTAGAAAGAGAAGGAAAATAATAAGAAGAAAGAAAGAAGAAGCTCATTCTTATTCTTATATTCTTTCTTTTTCTCCTCCTTCCTCTTCTATTCTTTCCTTTTCTTTTCATGCCATTTTTCACCTTATTATGTCATTTTGGAGGAAAATAAGCTAAGTGTATGACATTTATGAGCTAACCAAGGTTATTATGCCATTTTTGACCTAACTAAGCTAATTATGTCATTTTATAGAAAAACAAGCTAAGTATATGCCATTTATGAGCTAACCAAGGTTATTATGCCATTTCTGACCTAACTAAGCTAATTATGTCATTTTGGAGGAAGATATGCTAAGTATGTGACATTTATGGGCTAACCAAGGTTCTTATGCCATTCCTAACCTAACTAAGCTAATTATGTCATTTTGGAGGAAGATAAGCTGAGTATATGGCATTTATGAGCTAACCAAGGTTCTTATGAAATTTCTGACCTAACTAAGCTAATTATGTCATAAATGAAGTACATAAGCTAATTATAGATAATTAGCTAAGAAGAAGAAGAAGAAGAAGAAGAAGAAGAAGTAGAATAACGAGAAGAAGAAGAAGAAGAAGGAGGAGGAGGAGGAGGAGGAGGAGGAGAAGAAGAAGAAGAAGAAGAAAAGAAGAAGAAGAAGAAGAAGAAGAAGAAGAAGACGAAGGAGGGGGAGAAGAAGAAGGAGAAGGAGAAGAAGAAGGAGGAGAAGAAGAATAATAAGAAGAAGAAGAAGGGGAAGGAGAAGGAGAAGAAGAAGGGGAAGGAGAAGGAGAAGAAGAATAAGAAGAAGGAGTAGGAGAAGAAGAAGAGGGAGAAGGAGAAGAAGAAGGAGAAGGAGAAGAAGAAGAAGGAGTATAATAATAATAATAATAATAATAAGATGATGATGATGAGGAGGAGGAGGAGAAAATAAGCTAAGTATATGACATTTATGAGCTAACCTAGGTTATTATTACATTTTTGACCTAACTAATCTAATTATGTCATAAATGAAGTAAATAAGCTAATTATGTCATTTTGGAGGATAATTAGCTAAATATGTCTTTCTTAGGGAAAATAAGATAAGTATGTGGCATAATAGGGCTAACTAGCATGTGCGAAGCTAAGTATGCATTTGTTAAGCAAAACACTAGAGAAAACTAACCGTCATCGTCATCACACATGTGAATCACATGGGTCGCTCGGGGCGGTTTCACCTAGAGAAGGTTGCCCTGGACAAGGGTTATGCGATGCGGCTAGGGAGTTATTTTGCAACAAAGATCATTTTTGCAATGTCTCGTTAGCATGATGACACTCAAATGTTAATACTAGTAACTAATGACCATTCAAATGAAACTCACCATTCCAACTACAGAAATGGCTGGCATCGGCACAGGGGTCTGACCGTTCTTCTCGCACATAGACTACACGTTTTGAAGAGTCGGTCATATTAATTAGTAGTGAAACAGACATTACATGCATGATTTGGCTAATATGAAAAAGAAACTTACCACAAGGAGCTCGTACATGGCCCGGTGAGCCGCTCATTCCATGCCCTCTCCTCCTCCAATAACCGAGCAGTCCTCTCCTCCGCAGCTCAAGCCGTCTCCGCTGCCACCCAGTCCCTCTCCTGGATAAGCTCTTGAACAACACCCTGGGCTCTCTCTCTCTCTCTCTCTCTCTCTCTTTGAAGAGCAGACTGCAACACCACTCCTCGTTAGCATTGTAATCATCGATGGCCACACACACAACATGTAATGGAGGAAAGTTTTCTGAGTCCATATAACTAACCTCGATGGCGTGGACGAGGAATTATCTCAGTACACGAGATTGTTTGGCATGCCTTGGTCCGTGGGAGAGTGAGAGGACAACATATCAGCCCATCTCCAATGGCTATCGAGCCATGGGGCCTCCCGCCACCACATATCATCACTAGCTTTGGATCCAAAGGTTCCTCGCTCGGGTTAAAGTCCTTGCCTTCCCCACCTCCTTGTATCTCATGAGCTTTTTGTAGGAGGAGATGTTGGTGAACCGCTCTGGATGATCGAGGTCAGACTTAGAGAATTTCATGGCCTTCTTGTAGGAGGTAGTATGGGCCATGGCATAGAGGTCGTACACCTCTCGCACCTCCGTGTTATTGTGATGCGCCTAAAAGAGAGGAACAAAGTATTAGTAAAGGGCTCATGCTAGCATGAGGAATGAATTGCATAAAGAATGAAGAAAACCACATACCCAGTTCCGCCCAAACTGATATAAGTTGGCGTTGCCTTGTTGGTGTGGCACACCAATCATTTGTGCACGCTGGTCCTTCGCATTGTTGTGGACAGACTGCCATTGTCATGTGCACCACTCATCCACCAACGCCTCCCAACAATCCATCTTATCCGCACACCATCTAGGGGGCACCTATAAGTTAGTAAAGAGAAATTTGGGGGCTACGCCTACGAATGAAATCAAGGAAACTAAGTATAAGGCCTTAAGAATAAGTAACTACCTTCATGTACTACTCCTTCTTCAGAAACTTTTAGCAGCACAATGAATTTTCCTTCTTAATACTACGCGATGTGTAGTAGTCTCGAACATCCTACACCCAAGCCTCATGACGTAAGTTTTGTAATAGGCGCTTGCACTCGATTTCGATAACCTTGGCCACCGCCTCCTCATATCCCTCCTCACACCTATAGAAGGTCTGCAATCAAATGAGACAACACTAATTAGTACAATAACTAGCTATATTGTTAATTTTAGATTGTGTAAAAGGAGAAATTACCCAAAAGTTGTTGATCACCATCTCGGCCCTCGTGTGGCACAAGATACCATCGATCATCTCCTTCGGTGGGGCCTGGGCAGCCTTGTAGTGCTCCGAGCTAAATCTAGTTGAGGAACGTGACCCTCACTGGGCAACGTCACAAACCCCGGGAAATTTTGCCGGTGAAGCACACCAAGGACGGTGTTCGGCTTGCGGACTCCAAGGGGGTGATGCCAACCCATGCAATATGACAAGGTAAACGCATTAGATATTTGAAGAAACGTGAAGGCAAAAGGTACAAAAGGAGTAAATGCACTTACTTATCCCCTGCATGCCTAATCAACGGCTTGTGCTCGCGGGTCGCAAGCACAGCCGAGAGACGTGTACCACCACACTGGTACACAATGACCCCCTCAACCACCTCGCCCTCAGTATGAGTACACTCATCCCCGACACCATTAGCATGGCCACCCGGCCCCTCGGTCCGATCCGGCTAGGTACCCCATCCGGATGTCTCCTGGGACGTAGCCCCGGGATCCCGAGTCTTGTTGGCCGAAGTCTCTAGGGCCGAAGTCTCCTCGGACGTAGCCTCTAGTATAGGAGTCTCGTGGGTCGAAGCCTCTGGAACCGAAGTCTCATGGGTTGAAGGCTCGTCGTCCCGAGGCTCCTGGTCCGGATTCCCCGTAGCCTCCACCTCAAATGTATGCACCCTAGTAGTCATGTGCTTGGGTGAATGAGCTGGGGTGGCGGCGAGGATGGCGTAGCAGTCCGCCTACCTCTCCCGCGACCACGTCATGTACCCTTCACCTTCTTCCCTACCCGACCTCCTATCCCGATGGGCAATGACACCGATGAAGAAGCACCCATGGGTGACCCCAGATTGTCTTCCAAAACTCTATAGAGAGATTGGGGTGGAATGGAAGTACCCCCTCCCACGGGCCGCCGGCGAAGAAGTACCCGCGGAGCGATCTCGACCCGCGCCCACCATCTTTCAACACCTACCATGACAAAGAGTAAAAGAAATTAGTACAACATAAAAAATTGAATATCTGACATGAATAATAATATGTACATATATAATTTAAGTTGGGATGCATACAAACAATAATTTGGATCGTCTATATATGCTCCGGGTGTTGGGGTAACGTAGCAAACATTCAAAATTTTCCTATGCCATATTCAGATCTTCCTATGGAGAAACCAGCAACGAGAGAGGGGTGAGAGCATCTTGATACCTTTGAAGATCGATAAGCGGAAGCATTGCTAGAACGCGGTTGATGGAGTCGTACTTGCTGCGATTCAGATTGCGGTGTGATTCCGACCTAGTGCCGAACCACGACACCTCCGCGTTCAACACACGTGCAACCCGGTGACGTCTCCCGTACCTTGATCCAGCAAGGAGGAGGGAGAGGTTGGGGAAGATCTCCAGCAACATGACAGCGTGGTGGCAATGGAGCGACGAGGTCTCCCACCATGGCTTCGCCAAGCACCGTGGGAGAGGAGGAAGAAGAGAGACGGGGCTGTGTCGAGAGAGAGAGAGAAATTGCCGTGTCTCCAATGGCCAAAACCCCCACTATATATAGGGGGAAAGGGAGGGTGGCGCCCCCTTAGGGTTCCCACCCCTAAGGAGTGCGGCAGCCCTAGATGGGGAAGGAGGTGGCGGCCAAGAGGGGAGGAGGGGGTGGCGCACCCCCTCGTGGGCCTAAGGCCCACCTGACTTAGGGTTTCCCCCCTTTCCCTCTCTTGGCGCCTTGGGCTGGGTGTGGGGGCGCACCAGCCCACCCAGGGGCTGGTTCCCTTTCACACTTGGCCCATGTTGCCTCCCTGGGCTGGTGGCCCCTCCCGGTGGGCCTCCGGAACCATTTCGGTGGTCCTGACACATTGCCGGTGGTGCCCGAAACATTTCCGGCGTGCAAATCCATCCATCTTATATATCAATCTCATCCAGGACTACGGACAACCTTCAGTAACCTCGTACAACAATTCCCTATTACCCTAGCATCATCGAACCTTAAGTGTGTAGACCCTATGGGTTCGGGAGGCATGCAGACATGACCGAGACACCTCTCCGGCCAATAACCACCAGCGGGATCTGGATACCCATGGTGGCTCCCACATGTTCCACGATGATCTCATCGGATGAACCAGGATGTCGAGGATTCAATCAATCCCGTAAACAATTCCCTTTGCCTGTCGGTATAGAACTTGCCCGAGATTCGATCGTCGGTATCCCTATACCTTGTTCAATCTCGTTACCGGTAAGTCTCTTTACTTGTTCCGTAGCACATCATCCCGTGACTAACTCCTTAGTCACATTGAGCTCATTATGATGATGTTCTACCAAGTGGCCCCAGAGATACCTCTCCGTCACACAGAGTGACAAATCCCGATCTCGATTTGTGCCAACCCAACAGACACTTTCGGAGATACCCATAGTGCACCTTTATAGTCACCCAGTTATGTTGTGACGTTTGATACACCCATAGTACTCCTACGGTATCCGGGAGTTTCACAATATCACGGTCGAAGGAAAAGACACTTGACATTAGAAAAGCTTTAGCATACGAACAACACGATCTAGCGCTATGCTTAGGATTGGGTCTTGTCCATCACATCATTCTCCTAATGATGTGATCCCGTTATCAATGACATCCAATGTCCATGATCAAGAAACCATGATCATATATTGATCAACGAGCTAGCCAACTAGAGGCTTGCTAGGGACACATTGTGATCTATTTATTCACACATGTATTACTGTTTCCTGTTAATACAATTATAGCATGAACAATAGACGATTATCATGAACAAGGAAATATGATAATAACCATTTTATTATTGCCTCTAGGGCATATTTCCAACAGTCTCCCACTTGCACTAGAGTCAATAATCTAGTTACATTGTGATGAATCGAACACCCATAGCATTGTGGTGTTGATAATGTTTTGCTCGAGGAAGAGGTTTAGTCAACGGGTCTGCAATATTCAGATCCGTGTGTACTTTACAAATATCTATGACTCCTCTCTGGACCTGGTCCTGGATGGAGTTGTAGCGGCGTTGGATTTGCTTGGTCTTCTTGTGAAATCTGGGCTCCTTGGCTATGGCAATGGCTCTAGTGTTATCACAGAAGAGTGTCATCGGACCTGACGCGCTTGGAACCACTCCAAGGTCGGTGATGAACTCCTTCATCCAGATCCCTTCATGAGCTGCTTTCGAAGCAGCTATATACTCCGCTTCACATGTAGATGCTGCCACGACATCTTGCTTGCTGCTGCACCAGCTCACTGCCCCACCATTCAGAACATACACATATCCGGTCTGTGACTTAGAGTCATCCAGATCTGTGTTGAAGCTAGCATCAGCGTAACCCTTTACGACGAGCTCTTCGTCACCTCCATAAACGAGAAACATCTCCTTAGTCCTTTTCAGGTACTTAAGGATATTCTTGACCGCTATCCAGTGTTCCATACCGGGACCACTTTGGTACCTCCATACCAAACTTATGGCAAGGTTTATATCAGGTCTGGTACACAGCATGGCGTACATTAGAGACCCCACGGCTGAAGCGTAGGGGACAATACTCATCTTCTCTCTATCTGCTGCCGTGGTCGGTGACTGAGTCGTACTCAAGCTCTTACCTTGCAAAACTGGCAAGAACCCCTTCTTCGAGTTTTCCATATTGAACTTCTTCAATATCTTGTAAGGTATGTACTTTGTGAAAGACCTATGAGGCGTCTCGATCTATCTCTATAGATCTTGATGCCTAATTGTATGCAACTTCTCCAAGGTCTTTCATTGAAAAACTCTTGTTCAAGTAGGCCTTTATGCTCTCCAATAACTCTATATTGTTCCCCATCAATAATATGTCATCCACATATAGTATGAGAAAAGCTACAGAGCTCCCACTCACTTTCTTGTAGAAACAGGCTTCTCCATAAACCTGTATGAACCCAAACGCTTTAATCACCTCATTAAAGCGAATGTTCCAACTCCAAGATGCTTGCACCAGCCCATAGATGGAGCGCTGGAGCTTGCATACCTTGTTAGCATTCTTAGGATCGACAAAACCTTCTGGTTGCATCATATACAACTCTTCCTTAAGATACCCATTAAGGAACGCTGTTTTGACGTCCATTTGACAAATTCCATAATCATAAAAAGCGGCAATTGCTAACATGATTCAGACTGACTTCAGCTTCGCTATGGGAGAGAAAGTCTCATCGTAGTCAACTCCTTGAATTTGTCGAAAACCCTTTGCGACAAGTTGAGCTTGATAAACGATGACATTACCGTTTGCACCAGTCTTTTTCTTGAAGATCCATTTATTTTCTATGGCTCGCCGATCATCAGGCAAGTCCACCAAAGTCCATACTTTGTTCTCATACATGGATCCTTTCTCAAATTTCATGGCCTCAAGCCATTTGTTGGAATCCGGGCCCGCCACTCCTTCTTCATAGGTCGAAGGTTCACCGTTGTCTTACAACATGATTTCCATCATAGAGTTGCGTAACCACTCTGGTGAGGAACGTACCCTTGTGGACCTTCGTGGTTCAGTAGCAACTTGATTCGAAGCTTCATGATCATCATCATTAACTTCCTCTTCAGTTGGCGTAGGCGCCATAGGAACAGTTTCCCGCGCTGCGCTACTCTCCGGTTCGAGTACAATTACCTCATCAAGTTCTACTTTCCTCCCACTTACTTCTTTCGAGAGAAACTCTCTTTCTAGAAAGGATCCTTTCTTGGCAACAAAGATTTTACCTTCGGATCTAAGATAGAAGGTATACCCAATAGTTTCCTTAGGGTATCCCATGAATACGCATTTCTCCGCTTTGGTTTCGAGCTTTTCTGGTTGAAGTTTCTTCACATAAGCATCGCAGCCCCAAACTTTTAGAAACGACGGCTTAGGTTTCTTGCCAAACCATAATTCGTACGGTGTCATCTCAACGGATTTAGACGGTGCCCTATTTAAAGTGAATGTTGTAGTTTCCAATGTGTATCCCCAAAATGATAGCGGTAAGTCGGTAAGAGACATCATAGATCATACCATATCTAATAAAGTGTGATTACGACGTTCAGACACTCCGTTACGTTGCGGTATGCCAGGTGACGTCAATTGTGAAACAATTCCACATTTCCTTAGGTGTGTGCCAAACTCGTGATTCAAATATTCTCCTCCACGATCATATCGTAGACACTTTATTTTCTTGTCACGTTGATTCTCAACCTCACTCTGAAATACCTTGAACTTTTCAAATGTTTCAGACTTGTGCTTCATCAAGTAGATATATCCATACGTACTCAAATCATCGGTGAGAGTGAGAACATAACGATAGCCACTACGAGCTTCAACGTTCATTGGACCACACACGTCGGTATGTATTATTTCCAATAAGTCAGTTGCTCTCACCATTATTCCTGAGAATGGAGTCTTAGTCATCTTGCCCATGAGGCACGGTTCACATGTGTCAAATGATTCGAAGTCAAGAGACTCTAACAGTCCATCAATATGGAGTTTCTTCATGCGCTTAACACTGATATGACCAAGGCGGCAGTGCCACAAGTATGTGGGACTATCATTATCAACTTTACATCTTTTGGTATTCACACTATGAATATGTGTAACATCACGATCGAGATTCATCAAGAATAAACCATTTACAAGTGGAGCATGACCATAAAACATATCACTCATATAAATAGAACAACCATTATTCTCTGACTTAAATGACTAGCCGTCTCGCATTAAACAAGACCCCGATACAATGTTCATGCTCAAAGCTGGTACTAAATAACAATTGTTAAGGTTTAAAACTAATCCCGAAGGTAGATGTAGAGGCAGCATGCCGACGGCGATCACATCGACCTTGGAGCCATTCCCAACGTGCATCGTTACCTCGTCCTTAGCCAGCCTCCGTTTATTCCACAGTTCTTGCTTTGAGTTGCAAATGTGAGCAACAACACCAGTATTAAATACCCAGGAGCTACTACGAGCGCTGGTAAGGTACACATCAATAACATGTATATCACATATACCTTTGACGTTGCCGGCCTTCTTATCCGCTAAGTACTTGGGGCAGTTCCGCTTCCAGTGACCTTTTCCCTTGCAATAGAAGCACTCAGTCTCAGGCTTGGGTCCATTCTTTTTCTTTTTCCCGGTATCTGGCTTACCGGGCGCGGCAACAGCTTTGCCGTCTTTCTTGAAGTTCTTCTTACCCTTGCCCTTCTTGAAACTAGTGGTCTTGTTGACCATCAACACTTGATGCTCCTTCTTGATTTCTACTTCTGCAGATTTCAGCATCGAGTACAACTCGGGAATGGTCTTATCCATTCCTTGCATGTTGTAGTTCAACACAAAACCCTTGTAGCTTGGTGGGACAGACTGGAGGATTCTGTCAATTACAATGTCATCCGAAAGTTCGACTCCAAGCTGAGTGAGACGACCATGCAACCCAGACATTCTGAGTATATGCTCAGTAACAGAACTGTTCTCCTCCATCTTGCAACTAAAGAACTTATCAGAGACTTCATATCTCTCGACCCGGGCATGAGCTTGAGAAACTAGCTTCAGCTCCTGGAACATCTCATATGCTCCGTGTTTCTCAAAACGCCTTTGGATCCCCGGTTCTAAACTGTATAACATGCCACACCTAACCAGAGAGTAGTCATCACTCAGTGCTTGCCAGACGTTCTGAACATGTTGGGTTGCCGCAGGAACAGGAGGGTCACCTAGCGGCGCATCAAGGACGTAATCCTTCTTGGATGCAATGAGGATGAGCTTCAAGTTGCGGACCCAGTCCGCATAGTTGCTACCATCATCTTTCAGCTTGTTTTTCTCTAGGAACGCGTTGAAATTAAGGTTGACAGGTGCGTTGGCCATTGGATGTATAATATTTGTAAAGACAACTTTTAGACTAAGTTCATGATAATTAAGTTCATTTAATCAAATTATGTATGAACTCCCACTTAAATCGACATCCCTCTAGTCATCTAAGTGTTACATGATCCATGTCGACTAACCCGTGTCCGATCATCACGTGAGACGGACTAGTCGTCGATGGTGAGCATCTTCATGTTGATCATATTCAACCATACGACTCATGTTCGACCTTTCGGTCTCTCGTATTCGAGGTCATGTCTGTACATGCTAAGCTCGTCGAGTCAACCTAAGTGTTTTGCGTGTGTAAATCTGGCTTACACCCGTTGTATGCGAACGTTAGAATCTATCACACCCGATCATCACGTGGTGCTTCGAGACAACGATCCTTCGCAACGGTGCACACTTAGGGGAATACTTTCTCAAATTTTTTATGAGGGATCATGTTATTATGCTACCGTTGTTCTAAGCAATAAGATGAAAAACATGATAAACATCACATGCAATCATATAGTGACATGATATGGCCATTATCATCTTTGCTCCTTCGATCTCCATCTTCGGGCATCGCATGATCATCATCTTCACCGGTGTGACACCATGATCTCCATCACCGTGTCTTCGTGAAGTTATCACGCCAACTACTACTACTAGTACTACTACAACTAACCATTAGCAATGAAGTAAAAGTAGTAAGCACATGGCGTTGCATCTCATACAATAAATTAAGACAACTCCTATGGCTCCTGTCAGTTGTCATACTCATCGACATACAAGTCGTGAATCCTATTACAAGAACATGATGATCTCATACATCACACATGTAACATCACATCCTTTGGCCATATCACATCACATGTCAAACCCTGCAAAAACAAGTTAGACGTCCTTTAATTGTTGCTGCAAGTTTTACGTGGCTGATTTGGGTTTCTAGCAAGAACGCCTTCTTACCTACGCGACAGCCACAACGATGATATGCCAAAGATATTTACCCTTCATAAGGACCATTTTCATCAAATCCAATCCGACTAGAGTAGGAGAGACAGACACCCGCTAGCCACCTTATGCACCGTGTGCATGTCAACCGGTGGAACCTATCTCACGTAAGTGTATGTGTAAGGTCGGTCCGGGACGCTTCATCCCACAATACCGCCGGAAAATAATAAGACTAGTAGCGACAAACAATTGACAAAATCAGCGCCCACAACCTTTTTGTGTTCTACTCGTGCAAAGAATCTACGCATAGAAAACCTGGCTCTAATACCACTGTTGGGGTAACGTAGCAAAAATTCAAAATTTTCCAACGCCATATTCAGATCTTCCTATGGAGAAACCAGCAAAGAGAGAGGGGTGAGAGCATCTTCGTACCTTTGAAGATCGTTAAGCGGAAGCGTTGCTAGAACGCGGTTGATGAAACCGTACTCGCTGCGATTCAGATCGCGGTGTGATTCCAATCTAGTGCCGAACCACGACACCTCCGCGTTCAACACACGTGCAGCCCGGTGATGTCTCCCGCACCTTGATCTAGCAAGGAGGAGGGAGAGGTTGGGGAAGAGCTCCGGCAGCATGACGACGTGGTGGCGATGGAGCGACGAGGTCTCCCGGCAGGGCTTCGCCAAGAGAGAGAGAAATTGTCGTGTCTCCAATGGCCAAAACCCCCACTATATATAGGGGGAAGGGGAGGGTGCCCCCCCTTAGGGTTCCCACCCCTAAGGGGTGCGGCAGCCCTAGATGGGGTAGGGGGTGGCGGCCAGGAGGGGAGGAGGGGGTGGCGCACCCCTTGGTGGGCCTAAGGCCCACTTGACTTAGGGTTTCCCCCATTTCCCTCTCTTTGCGCCTTGGGCTGGGTGTGGGAGGCACACCAGCCCACCCAGGGGCTGGTTCCCTCTCACAATTGGCCCATGTAGCCTCCCGGGGCTGGTGGCCCCTCCCGGTGGGCCTCCGAAACCCTTCCGGTGGTCCCGACACATTGCCGGTGGTGCCCGAAACATTTCCGGCGTCCAAACTCATCCATTCTATGTATTAATCTTTACCTCCGGACCATTCCGGAGCTCCTCGTGACGTCCGGGATATCATTCAGGATTCCGAACAACCTTCGGTAACCTCGTACAACAATTCCCTATTACCCTAGCGCCATCGAACCTTAAGTGTGTAGACCCTACGGGTTCAGGAGGCATGCACACATGAACGAGACACCTCTTCGGCCAATAACCACCAGCGGGATATGGATACCCATGGTGCCTCCCACATGTTCCACGATGATCTCATTGGATGAACCACGATGTCAAGGATTCAATCAATCCCGTATACAATTCCCTTTGTCTGTTGGTATAGAACTTGCTCGAGATTCGATCGTCGGTATCCCTATACCTTGTTCAATCTTGTTACCGATAAGTCTCTTTACTCGTTCCGTAGCACATCATCCCTTGACTAACTCCTTAGTCACATTGAGCTCATTATGATGATGTTCTTCCGAGTGGGCCCAGAGATACCTCTCCGTCACACGGAGTGACAAATCCCGATCTCGATTCGTGCCAACCCAACAGACACTTTCGGAGATACCCGTAGTGCACCTTTATAGTCACCGAGTTATGCTGTGACGTTTGATACACCCAAAGCACTCCTACGGTATCTGGGAGTTGCACAATCTCACGGTCGAAGGAAAAGACACTTGACATTAGAAAAGCTTTAGCATACGAACAACACGATCTAGTGCTATGCTTAGGATTGGGTCTTGTCCATCACATCATTCTCCTAATGATGTGATCCTGTTATCAATGACATCCAATGTCCATGATCAGGAAACCATGATCATCTATTGATCAACGAGCTAGCCAAGTAGAGGCTTGCTAGGGACACATTGTGATATATTTCTTCACACATGTATTACTGTTTCCTGTTAATACAATTATAGCATGAACAATAGGCGATTACATGAACAAGGAAATAGGACAATAACCATTTTATTATTGCCTCTAGGGCATATTTCCAACATCGGGATCAATAAATGCATCATCATCATCACTATCACACGTGTCATCACGAATGACGTGCTCATCGGGTTTAGCGGCATCAAAATGTGGAAGGCCTTTTTGTATTCAGTCATGCATTGTATGTCATCCACAGTAGTACCTTTTCTAGTTCTGGCTCTGCTGGTTCTGGCTTGGGGTGAAGCCAGATTCACTACCGCTCTCTACTTCCATGTTCTAGGGTGAAGTAGAGCGATTCTTGAAACGTTTGTTGGAAATACGTGTTTCTTGGAATAATTCTCCGTCATATGTGTCTGGGTTAATGTGAGGTTCATAGTACTCTTCATTGGGGGGTGGTGGTCTAGCATGTGGCGGCACTTCATAAACAACATCCCAACCATTCAGATTCCCATCAGTTTGGCAGGCCCACGGTAGATAAAAAACGTGGGTCGCCTGTTGAGCCATAATATAGACAACCGGAACATCTAAATGGGTGCTTTGTTTGATTTCGACTAGCCCTATATGTTCATGAGTCCTTCTAGTCTCCTTCGGCTGGAACCAATAACATTCGAAGATTACGAGGTTCGGTGGGTTTTCCCCATAGAATTGAAGTTCATAAATTGCTTCAACTCTTCCATAATACTTTGTACCTCTTTCGCCAATAGCAAAGACACCACAATTTGTAGATTTCCAGTCTGTCATAGATAACTCTTTGCCAAAGGTACGAAAGCGATACCCATTGATGTTGTATTTCTCAAACGAACGAACCTTATAGTCAAAACCATTAGCGGTTTGTCTCAATTTGGCGTCCATAGACTTTGAATTAGCATACAAGTTTAATACAGAAGTATTCTTGCATTAGCCGCAAATTTGACCAAGAAATGAAATGGTCCATTATTGATAATTACCGTTTGTTCGAACCAAGAGATGAAACCAGGATAGCCGCCTCCATGCTTTTCCAAAAGCTCATACTCTTCGACGGTATCCTTTTGGATCACCGCTCCATCTGACAATTTGGCGAAGTATTAATTGTATCAAATATTCGGGAATATGAGTAGTTCAAAGGTATTAGAAGTTACGGAAAAATGTATCGAGAACTTACTCGATGTACAACCGCACTTCTGTTAGGTTGTTGAAGATATGCAACGAAATGGCCTGCCATTCTTCGACATCCAACATTATTGGTTTCGAAGCACCGGATGGTGCAAGCTTACCTTTGAATAGGTTGAGGTTGACCTTTTTTAGGGTCACCATCATTGTAACGAGGCCTGGAATTATGCAAATGACGATTTCTGGCTTCGTAGTGTGCTGTCACAAAGTTTTCCACCTCCTGAGTAACGAATGCCTCGGCCATTGATGCTTCAATTCTATGTTTTTTCTACATTTTGCTTGAAGCGTCTGTTGCATCCTTTTAGTTGCAAAGCACCAACGATTTTGCATAGGCCCACCCAATCTTGCCTCTCTCGGGAGATGTAAAATCAAATGCCGCATTGGATTAAAGAAGCCCGATGGAAAGTGTTGGAAATATGCCCTAGAGGCAATAATAAATTGGTTATTATTACATTTCCTTGTTCATGATAATCGTTTATTATCCATGCTAGAATTGTATTGATTGGAAACTCAAATACATGTGTGGATACACAGACAACACACTGTCCCTAGTGAGCCTCTAGTTGACTGGCTCGTTGATCAAAGATGGTCAAGGTTTCCTGACCATAGGCAAGTGTTGTCACTTGATAACGAGATCACATCATTAGGAGAATGATGTGATGGACAAGACCCAAACTATAAACATAACATATGATCGTGTCAATTTATTGCTACTGTTTTCTGCATGTCAATGTATCTGTTCCTATGACCATAGGATCATGCAACTCCCGGACACCAAAGGAATACCTTGTGTGTATCAAACTTCGCAATGTTACTGGGTGACTATAAAGGTGCTCTACAGGTATCTCCAAAGGTGTCTGTTGGGTTGACATGGATCAAGACTCGGATTTGTCACTCCGTGTGACGGAGAGGTATCTCGGGGCCCACTCGGTAATACAACATCACAATATGCCCTCTAAGCAATGTGACTAAGGAGTTAGTCACGGGATCTTGTATTGTGGAACGAGTAAAGAGACTTGCTAGTAACGGGATTGAACTAGGTATAGAGATACCAACAATCGAATCTCGGGCAAGTAACATATCGAAGGACAAAGGGAACAACATACATGGTTAACTGAATCCTTGACATAGAGGTTCAACCGATAGAGATCTTCATATAAAATGTGGGAGCCAATATGGACATCCAGGTCCTGCTATTGGTTATTGACCATAGAGTGTCTCGGATCATGTCTGCATAGTTCTCAAACCCACAGGTTGTGCACGCTTAAGGTTCGATGACGTTTCAGTATAGTTGAGTTATATGTGTTGGTGACCGAAAGTTTTTTGGAGTCCTGGATGAGATCCCGGACGTCACGAGGAGCTCCAGAATGGTTTGGAGGTAAATATTGATATATAGGAAGTCATGTTTTGGTCACCAGAAAAGTTTCGGGCTCATCTGTAGTGTACCGGGAGTGCCGGGAGGGAACCGGGGACCATCGGGAGGGGTGTCACGCCCCGAGGGGCCTTGTGGGTTGTGGGAGGATACAAACCAGCCCCTAGTGGGCTGACATAAGCTCCCACTAAGGCCCATGAGGTTTGAGAGGCAAAAAACCCAAAGGTGGAAAAGGTGGAAAAGGTTTCCAAGTGGAAAGGAGGAATCCTACTCGTAGTAGGATTGGAGTGGGACTCCTCCACCTCCAATTTCAGACAAACCTTGAGGTTTTGAGGCTGCCTCCTCCCCTCCCTCCCTCCTATATATACTAGAGGTTTTGAGGGTTTCTGAGACACAACAAATCAGCCACGTACTGCCCTCTCTCTCTAGATCTGTTTCTCCTCTAGTCTAGTTTCAACGGCGCTTAGGCGAAGCCCTGCTGGATTAGTTCAGCACCACCACCACCACCATGCCGCCGTGCTGGAGAACTCATCTACCTCTCCGCCATTCTTGCTAGATCAAGAAGGCGGGAATCGTCATCGAGCTGTACGTGTGCTGAACGCGGAGGTGTCGTCCGTTCGGCACTAGATCGGGATGGATCGTGATGGGATTGTGAGACAGATCGTGATGAGATTGCGGGACGGGCTGCGATTTGGATCACGAAGATGTTCCACTACATCAACCGTGTTATATACGCTTCCGCTTAGCAATCTACAAGGGTATCTAAATTCACTCTCCCCCTCTCGTAGATGATCATTGATACGTATCCGTCGTATCTACTTTTCCAAACTCTTTTGCCCTTGTTTTGGACTCTAATTTGCATGATTTGAATGGAACTAACCCGGACTAACACTGTTTTCAGCAGAATTGCCATGGTGTTGTTTTTGAGCAGAAATAAAAGTTCTCGGAATGACCTGGAAATTTACGAGGATTTTTGTGGAATATATAGAAAATACTAGCGCAAGAATCAATTGGAGGAGTGGAGCGAGGAGCCCACAAGCCCAGGAGGCGCGAGCCCCCCTGGCCGGGCCTAGCAGGCTTGTGGGGCCCTCAGGGCTCCGCCGCCTCCAACTCAAGCTCTATTTAGTCCCTTCGTTCAAAAAAAAATCTGGGAGAAGAGTTCATCGCGTTTTACGATACGGAGGCGCCGCCACCACCTGTTCTTCCTCTGGAGGGCAGTTCTGGAGTCCGTTCAGGGCTCCGGAGAGGGGAGATCGTCGCCATCGTCATCACCAACCTTCCTTCATTGCCAATTCCATGATGCTCTTCACCGTTCGTGAGTAATCTCATCGTAGGCTTGCTGGATGGTGATGGGTTGGATGAGATCTATCATGTAATCGAGTTAGTTTTGATAGGGATTGATCCCTAGTATCAACTATGTTCTGAGATTGATGTTGCTAGTACTTTGCCATGCTTAATGCCTATCACTAGGGCCCGAGTGCCATGATTTCAGATTTGAACCTATTATGTTCTCGTCAATATATGTGTGTTCTTGATCCTATCTTGCAAGTTGTAGTCACCTACTATGTGTTATGACCCGGCAACCCCGGAGTGACAATAGCCGAAACCACTCCCGGAGATGACCATAGTATGAGGAGTTAATGTATTCACTAAGTGCTAATGCTTTGTTCCGGTTCTCTATTAAAAGGAGAACCTTAATATCCCGTAGTTTCCATTAGGACCCCGCTGCCACGGGAGGGATGGACAATAGATGTCATGCAAGTTCTTTTCCCTAAGCACGTATGACTATATACGGAATACATGCCTACATTACATTGACGAACTGGAGCTAGTTACATATGTCCCCATGTTATAGTTGTTGCATGATGAATGTCATCCGGCATAATTATCCATCAACGATCTAATGCCTACAAGTTTTTCCTACTGGTCCTTGCCACTGTTACTCTGTCGCTACTGTTGTCATTGCTACTACTGTTACTCTGTCGCTACTGCTATCACTGCTGCTACTGTTACTGCTACTGCTGTCATTGCTGCTACTGCTGCTACTGTTACCATTGTTATTGTTGCTATCACACTACTTTGCTACTGATACTTTGCTACATATACTAAGCCTTTCAGGTGTGGTTGAATTGACAACTCAACTTCTAATACTCGAGAATATTCTTTGGCTTCCCCTTGTGTCGAATCAACAAATTTGGGTTGAATACTCTACCCTCACAAACTGTTGCGACCCCCTATACTTGTGGGTTATCAAGACTATTTTCTGGCGCCGTTGCCGGGGAGGCCTAGCACTATTCTCTGAGTCACTTGGGATTTACATCTGCTGATCACTATGAGGAATCCGAGAGATCCAAAAACTAAAGTATTGCCCTCAACTACGAGGAGAGGTAAGGAACTGCCATCTAGCTCCGCACTTGATTCACCTTCAGTTATGAGTAAGTTTGCGACACCACCTCATGCTAGAAATTTTGATGTGTCGCCTGTGCTTGATGGTGCTACTTCTGCTATCCATGATGCTTGTGATGATGCTTTGCTTGATATTGCTTTGCCACTAGGTGCATTTCTTGATGCACAAATTGCTAGAGTTGCTGCTGAATGTGATGATACTTCTGAAACTACTGAGATAATTGAAGTAGAACCTGCTATTTCACATGTTAGAACTAGCTCTCCTAGATATGAATTGCCTGATATGCCTGAGGGTTATGTTATGGAGGGAGAGATAGCTGAGGACTTTCTTGCTTGTAAGGATAGCTATGATCTTGAGAAATTACTGCGCAAGTGGAAAGAAAAATCTTTGAACACTAGGATGAAATATGACCCGAAGTTTGCTACTTCACATATCTTTGTGACCGATAAGGATTATGAATTCTCTGTCGACCCTGAGTTAATCACTTTGGTCGAATCTGATGCTTTTCATGGTTATGAGTCTGAAACGGTTGTAGCACATCTTACTAAGTTGCACGATATAGCCACCCTATTCACGAGTGAGGAAAAGATCCGTCACTACTATATCCTTAAGCTGTTTCCTTTCTCGCTAAAGGATGATGCTAAGACTTCGTTCACTTCTCTTGCTCCTGGTTGTGTGCGTAGTCCCGAGGATATGATCTACTACTTCTCTGAGAAATATTTCCTGCCCATAAGAAACAAGCTGCCTTGCAGGAAATATATAACTTTGTGCAAGTTGAAGAAGAGAGTCTCCCACAAGCTTGGGGGAGGCTTGTCCAGCTACTGAATGCTTTGCCCGATCACCCTCTTGAGAAGAATGAAATACTTGATATCTTCTATAATGGACTAACCGATGCTTCTAAGGACCACCTAGATAGTTGTGCTGGTTGTGTTTTGAAGGAACGAACTGTAGAACAAGCTGAGATCCTATTGAATAATATCTTGTGCAATGAGAATGCTTGGACTATTCCCGAACCACCTCCGAAGCCAATTCCGAAGAAAAGAGGTATTCTATTCCTCAATCCTGAAGATATGCAAGAAGCTAAGAAATCTATGAAAGAGAAAGGCATTAAATCTGAAGATGTCAAAAAACTACAACCTATCGAAGAGATCCATGGTCTTGATAACCCGACACAGGTACTAGAGGTAAATTCTCTTCGTAGATTCAATGAGAGTGATATTTTTTGATAAACCTGCTAGCTTATGCCTGGATGAATTTGATAACTTTGTTGCCAAACAACAAAGTTTCAATGATTATGTTAGCAGAGAATTGGAACAAAATGCTCGTATGCTTAGTCATTTAAGTGCTTGTGTGGACAGAAACGTCAATGATCTTAACCTTTTGAGTAAACATGCCTCTATGGTTACTACTCAAGTAGAACAAGTACTTAAGGCTCAAAACAACTTGCTCAATGAGTTGAATGACAATTCTGTCAGAGTCCTCACTAGAGGCGGTAGAATGACCCATGAACCTTTGTATCGTGAGGGTCATCCTAAGAGAATTGAACAAGATTCTCAAGGAGTTAGCACCGAGGCACCTAGTCATCCTAGAAACAGAAAGAAAGATCATAGGAACTTGCAGGCTAGCAACCCCATTGCTATTACACCCGAGAATCCAAATGATACATCTGTTTCTGATGTCGAAACACAATCTGGTGATGAACTGAGCCTAATGATAATATCGATAGTGGTGCTCAGGATGATGCTCAACCTAGCAATGATAAGGATGTGGAGATTGAACCTAGTGTTGATCTTGATAACTCACAACCTAAGAATAGGAGATACGATAATAACGACTTCATTGCTAGGAAGTATGGTAAAGAAAGGGAACCATGGGTTCAGAAACCCATGCCCTTTCCTCCGAAACCATCCAAGAAAAAGGATGATGAGGATTTTGAGCGATTTGTTGAAATGATTAGACCTGTCTTTCTGCAAATGCGTTTGACAGGTATGCTCAAAATGTATCCTTATGCTAAGTACATGAAGGATATTGTGACTAATAAGAGGAGGATACCTGAGGTTGAGATTTCCACCATGCTCGCTAATTACACCTTCAAGGGTGGAAATCCTAAGAAACTAGGTGATCCCGGAGTGCCCACTATACCTTGCTCCATTAAAGGAAACTACGTTAGAACTTCTTTATGCGACCTTGGAGCTGGTGTTAGTGTTATGCCTATCTCTCTTTATCGTAGGCTTGAACTGGATAAGTTCACACCCACTGAAATCTCCCTGCAAATGGCCGACAAATCAACTGCTTTCCCTATCGGCATTTACGAAGATGTGCGTGTTGTGGTTGCTAACATTACTATCTTAACGGACTTTGTTATTCTGGATATTCCCGAGGATGATGCCATGGCGGTCATCCTTGGAAGACCCTTTTTAAACACTGCAGGAGCTGTTATTGATTGCAACAAAGGCAATGTCACTTTGCATGTCAATGGTAATGAGCATACAGTGCACTTTCCGAAGAAACAATATCGAGTACATTGCATCAATGCTATTGAAAAAACTTCATCGATTCTTATTGGGTGCTTTGAATGCCCTATACCTACTGTTAAGATGAAGTATGATTTGCTTGTTGAGGATATGCACATCCCCATTGAGGTAACCTAGTGACTATTCGAAAATTCTCCGTTTTTACGCGATTCGAAAAAAGTTTGTCAAGGAGCATTGATCAACCTCATTGACATATTTCTTTTGATGACCATGAGATGGATGAATCTGAGAGTCACAACCCTTTGTTCCAAACCTTTACCTTCGGTTGCTTAGAAGAAAAATGATAGATTTAGCTTTAGTGTCTCCTGTTTTCTGCTTTTTGCATCCCGTAAAAAAGTGTCCCAAAAATAAAAGTTCTCCGAATGCCCTGAAAATCAAGTATGATTTTTTCTGGAATTTTTGAAAAATTCTGAGACGGAGAGCTAGTCAGGGGGATGCACCAGTGGGCCACAAGCCCAGGAGGCGCGGGCACCCCCCTGGCCGCGCCTACCAGGCTTGTGGGGCCCATGTGTCAGGCGTCTTTTCACTTCCTGAAAACTATGCTCACACTTTGGTGTCCACTCGAACTTTTTATCTTTCTTGAGGAGTTCAGTTAGAGGCTTTGCAACCTTGGAGAAATTCTCGACAAAGCGGCGACAATAGGTCGCTAGGCCAAGAAAACTCCTAACTTGCTTAACCGATTCAGGTTGAGTCCAATCAAGGACGGCTTGAACTCTCTCGGGATTGACAACAATACCCTTACCAGAGATTACGTGGCCTAGATAGGTCACTTCTGGTAACCAAAATTCACATTTTGAAAACCTGGCATAAAGGCGGTGCTCTCGAAGTTTCATCAATACCATCCTTAGATGATCGGCATGTTCTTGTTCGTTCTTCGAGTAGATGAGAATGTCATCGAGGTATACCACGACGAATTTATCCAAATACTCCATGAAGATTGAATTCATCAAGCGAGAGAAGGTGGCTGGGGCATTGGTTAACCCAAAGGACATGACAATGTACTCGTATTGGCCATAACGAGTGACAAAAGCCGTTTTTGGAATGTCCCCGTTTTTTATCTTGATTTGATGGTAACCCAACCTCAAATCCATTTTGGAGAAGACTGAGGATCCAGCGAGCTGATCATATAGGTTGTTGATCCTAGGGAGCGGATACTTGTTCTTTATGGTGACCAGGTTAACTGGTCGATAATATACAACCATCCGATCCGTTCTGTCTTTCTTCTTGACGAAAAGGACGGGACAAGCCCAAGGAGAAGAGCTAGGACGAATGAAACCTTTATTCAAGGCCTCATCTAGTTGCTTCTTAAGTTCGGCTAGCTCTAGGGGTGCCATCTTATAAGGTCTTCTGGCTATTGGAACAGTTCCCGGAACAAGGTCTATCACAAACTCTACATCCCTGTCAGGTAGAATTCCTGGCAGTTCTTCTGAAAAAACATCCGGAAAGTCACGGACTACCGGAATGTCTTCTATTTCTGGAAGAGGGTTGGCATTGAGGGAATAGAGTTGGCATTTGGCAACTTGAGTAGAGACATTGACTATCTCACCCGAGGGATGGGTAAGCTGAACATTTCTAGAATGAGTATCAATCTTGGCATAATGAGCTGACATCCAGTCCATACCCAAGAAGATATTGATATCCGAAGATTTCAGGGCTATCAAAGATTCTAGAAAAACTAGCCTGTCTACTAGAATTTCATTGTCATAGGTTATCCTGGAGGTTTGCCACTTACTACCAGGGGTTTGGACAACCAATAGGATTGGCATATCACAGAAAGACATGTTATGAAACCATGCATAACTTTCTGAAATGAAGGAATGAGATGACCCAGTGTAAAAAAGAACATACGTTGGGTTATGATTGACAAGGAGCATACCCAAAATGACGTCGGGATCCTCTGCAGCTTCTTCTGTTGAAACATAGTTCACGCGGCCACGTGCAGGAGTTGGCTTGACATAGTAAGCTTTGCCCGACTTGCCTTGCCCAACGGACTTTCCAGGTTGCTTGGCACCCATATTCTGTGGACACTCTCGGAGTAGTGCCGTGGTTCTCCACACTTGTAACAGATCACCTGATTGGCACGTGGTGCAACATTGCTAGCTCGACCACCATAGGTTTTTGCTGGAGGGTTGGTCTGATTCGCTTGAGGTGCCACATAGGATGGCCTCGGGGTATATCTTGGCGGCATAGAGCTATTTGGAACCCACAGCCTGTGTTTTGGGAACGCGGAACCAGATGATGAGCCAGAGTCACTGAAGTGCTTCTTTGTGGCTTCATAGTCGGTATGACCAGTGTCGGCACTGATCGCCTTGTTGACAAGAGCTTGAAAACTTGTACATTCATGGAGGCACAGATCATGATGAAGTTCAGGGCTCAGACCCTTGCGGAATATTGCTTGCTTCTTGGCATCAGTTGACACCTCTTCAGTTGCATAGCGGGCGAGGTTACCGAACTCGCGGCTATAGGCATCCACGGTCAATTCTCCCTGGGTGAATGCACATAACTCCTCTCTCTTTCTATCCATCAGACCCTCTGGAATATGGTGTAGACGGAAGGCTGCAATAAAGTCTGCCCATGTGGGTGCTGGTCTGGCAGGACGCATAGCTTCAAAGTTCTCCCACCAAAGATTGGCGGGTCCTTCCAGAAAGTACGCCGCAAAGGTCACCTTGTCGGCCTTAGAAACATTTGCAGAGCGAATCTTGCGCGATATACTGCACAACGAGTCGTCAGCGTCGAGGGGGTCGACGGAGTGATGGAACTTCGGAGGATTCAACTTCACGAAGTCATTGAGGGACACTGCATAATTCCTCGGCCGACGAGCCATATTTTCCTCAATACGCTCTAGCAGACGGTTGGTCTCCCTTTTGTTTCTTTCCGCCTCAAGCATAACTTCCGCCAGAGAAGGCGGGTGAGGCAGTTCCTCCTGCGATGCTTGACTACCCTCTCCCTGCTCATGAGCAGGGGCATGGTTCAACCTGGTGAACACCATCCTGACAAACAAACTCACAGCTTAGACCAATATCAACATCAATACTAACTATGTATTAAGAATCACTGAACACATGGAATGCGGAAATGAACATCCGAACAACATGGTAACAAGCAACTGCTATATATACACCATGGTTCATACACACCATTACATAGTTCAGTACAACCTTAACCGAAGAGCAAACTACTGAAAAGATGATACTACTCATCAGAGCTTTCCAGGCTTCCTATACATTATTTATCTTTTCCTCCGGAACTCATCTCACGACATAAGCATACTCCACAAGACACACAGGACTCTGGAAGTACAACTACTACCATACTACTCTTCCACTCACGGGTTCAGGCATCTGCATAGAACATCTCATAAAGGTTGCCTCCATGGCCTGGGAGCTCAACCTGCGGATCAGGAAATACTCGAGCCTGAGACCCCTGGGAACCATAAGGGCACGGGTGTGGCCTTGGTCCCGTGACTGGTGGTAGTATAGGTCCCCGAACAGGGGTGACTCCTCCTATAGCAGGCCAGTCAACATGAGCCGGAAGATGGGTCCTAACACGGTTCTCCATATCTCCATACCCTTTCTGGACTACAGGTGCCAGCTGTGTCAAAGCCGTCCACAGACGGGCACGTGTAGCATAGAGCTCCATACGAAGGGCACGAGCATCCCTGTCTCTATTCTCTAACATCTCAGCGCTGGACTGCATCAGCGGATCCTCCATAGAGGAATCAAAGTAGACCCCACTGAGGTATCCTTCTTCTCGTGGCTGAGAGGCATGAACATAGCAGAACTCTGAATTCTGCAGCAGTGCATGTCTCGCCCTCATAATGGTCAACATTGAATAGGCAACATCTTGTACTGCCATGTCAACAGTAACCCCCAATCCATAAGACCAATGGATCGGCTCCTCGGCTCCTGGGTAATCTAGGAATACCCTAACAGATACTGACTCTGATTAAAATCCCGGTACTGCTCCTCCACTGTATACTCGGGGTACCAGCGATAACCGGCTACTGACATCATCCTTACTAACATAGCCGTATGACCCGGCACATCAATGCACCTAGTCAGACGGACCACCTGACGAGAAGTACGGCCAGGCATCTGAAAAAAGAGAGTAATGCAAAGGCATTAGAGCTCTGAAGACAAAATTGGGCAGCATAACGACTGTAAATGCTCAAAAACAATTTTGAGACAACCCACAACAGACAAGATAACATAACCACTCAACTATCAAGTTCAATTCCATGGTCATCAAAACTTACTTTCTTTTCCTTGGAATAAAAGAAACCCGGAGTAACTCTCGACTCATTGTCCTATAATCTACCGATCAGTAATACACGATCCTGAGAGAAAGATAAGTAACCTAGTTCTTAATCCCGCAGAAAAGACGAGGATGACTAGAATAGAATAATTTAAGAAGAGAAGCAAGAGTCTTACGTTCCCTTCCACAAACAATTCCCTTATATATAACTAAAGCAATTCTAGACTCAACTTCGACAAGTTTCGCTTAGTAATCCTACAGTCAGTCAGGCTCTCATGCCAACGCTGTCGGGACCCCGATCCTAAGCCATAGGAATCCAGCCTGTAACACATCACATCTCTTTGCGGTCTCACGCACGGTTATCCCCACGGCTGCAGCCTTACCTTAGCCGAGACCGTTTGCGCCTTTTGACTCGCGTATGCAATTGTTTTGCTAGCATTCCAATGTCAAAGAACCCGGATCGATATGTCTAGTCATAAACTTAAGTGGCAGTTCCGTACAGGGACATGCATACATGACCCAGCAAAGCAGGTGTCGATCAACAGCGAGTGTAGACGAGTCGTAGCAAGCTACAAGGACTCCATTACACCGCGTGACATTTTCCCAAAGGGACACACACTACAGCTAAGAAGGACACATGCCGATCAACCAATGTGTCCGGAGCAGTAGCGAACTACCGTGGCTCGGTGGAAACACAAAGGGGCATTTCCCCGTAAGGAGTGCCACTAAGGCATACGACTAGGTGTTCGAACCCCATACATATCAAGTACAACACATGTACGCATGACATACTGATGACCCACAAGTATAGGGGATCAATCGTAGTCCTTTCGATAAGTAAGAGTGTCAAACCCAACGAGGAGCAGAAGGCTCTGATAAACGGTTTTCAGCAAGGAAATAACTGCAAGCACTGAAAGTAGCGGTAACAAGTGATGGTGTAGCGAGGTGAAACATAACAAGTGAAAAGTAACGAGTAACAACAATGGTGCAGCAAGTGGCCCAATCCATTTTGCAGCAAGGGACAAGCCTGAACAAAGTCTTATAGGAGGAAAAACGCTCCCGAGGACACACAAGAATTTTTGTCATGCTAGTTTCATCATGTTCATATGATTCACGTTCGTTACTTTGGTAGTTTGATATGTGGGTGGACCGGCGCTTGGGTACTGCCCTTACTTGGACAAGCATCCCACTTATGATTAACCCCTCTCGCAAGCATCCGCAACTACGAAAGAAGAATTAAGACAACGTCTAACCATAGCATTAAACTAGTGGATCCAAATCAGCCCCTTACGAAGCAACGCATAGACTGGGGTTTAAGCTTCTGTCACTCCAACAAGCCATCAGCTACTTACTACTCCCCAATGCCTTCCTCTAGGCCCAAATATGGTGAAGTGTTATGTAGTCGACATTCACATAACACCACTAGAGGAAAAGACAACATACAACATATCAAAATACCGAACGAATATCAAAGTCACATGACTATTATCAGCATGACTTATCGCATGTCCTCAGGAACAAAAGTAACTACTCACAAAGCATAATCATAACCATGATCAGAGGTGTAATGAATAGCATCAAGGATCTAAACATAAACTCTTCCACCAAGTAATCCAACTAGCATCAACTACAAAGAGTAATCAACACCACTAGCAACCTTACAAGTACCAATCGGAGTCGCGAGATGAAGATTGGTTACAAGAGATGAACTAGGGATTGGAGAGGAGATGGTGCGGATGAAGATGTTGATGAAGATGCCTCCCCTCCGACGAGAGGAGTGTTGGTGATGACGATGGCGATGATTTCCCCTTCCAGGAGGGAAGTTTCCCCGGCAGGATCGTCCTGCCGGAGCTCTAGATTGGATCTGCTCAAGTTCCGCCTTGTGGCGGCGGCAAAACCACGAAAAAGCTCCCGATTGATTTTTTCTGGAACGAAACCCTTCATATAGCAAAAGAGGGGGCTAGTGGGCCGTCAGGGAGCCCACAAGCTTGCTAGCCGCCACCAGGGGGGTGGCGGCTACCAGGCTTGTGGCGCCCTGGTAGCTCCCCTTTGGTACTTCTTTTGCCCAATATTTTTTATATAATCCCAAAAAGTTCCACGTAAATTTTCAGGGCATTTGGAGATGTGTAGAATAGTGGACTAAGATTTGCTCCTTTTCCAGTCAAGAATTCTAGCTGCCTGAATTCTCCCTCTTCAAATAAACCTTGCAAAATAAGAGAGAAAAGACATAAATATGGTACCACAAAGTAATATAACAGCCCATAAAGCGATAAATATCAACATGAAAGCATGATGCAAAATGAACGTATCAGCTCCCCCAAGCTTAGACCTCGCTTGTCCTCAAGCGAAAACCAAGTTCCATAATCATGTCCACATGTTTAGGGACGAAGGTGTCGATAAAACATAATACGGACATGAGGACATCATGATCACACATAGAACAACAATACATCATAAAGATTCTTATGGGAAAGTAACAATTCCTTCACAAAGCAAAGCATGAAGCAAAAACCTTACCGAGAAGTAGCCAACAACAGTCCAAAGTCATTGAAGCAATTGCAATTTATCATACCATCAGAAAGAGTCAAATAAGAGCTTGTAAGGCAAACCCACATACTCAATCATCTCTTTTGTTTTCTAGAATTGTTACAACTCACGTGGTACTCATGGTGTCAAAGTTTCAGCTGGACACAGAGGAAGATAGGGGCTTATAGTTTTGCCTCCTAACTATTTATCTCAAGGGTAAAGTGAACAATAATAAAGCATAAGTACTCAACTCCAAGTTGATATATGAATGCAGATCTTTCCCAAGCATGTGACGGTAGCCAAGACAAAGGAAAAAATAGGGAATTGGTGAAGATCACCTTGACTCTTACAAGGGCAAAAAGTAAAGGTACAAGATAGGCCCTTCGCAAAGGGAAGCAGAGGTTGTCATGCACTTTTGAGGTTTGAATGCGTGTCCTCTTAGTGCGGAGGAACGTCACTTTATATTGCCTCCTGTGATAAAGAACTTTATTATGCAGTCTGTCGCTTTTATGTCTTCCTCATCACAGGTTCGTACAAAGCTTATTTTCCACACACTAATAGATCATACATATTAGAGAGCAATTTTTATTGCTTGCACCGATGACAACTTACTTGAAGGATCTTATTCAATCCATAGGTAGGTATGGTGGACTCTTATGGCAAAACTGGGTTGAAGGTTTATGGATGCACAAGTAGTATCTCTACTTGGTGTGGGAGTTTTGGCTAATATGAGGTGGAAGCAATCGTCACATGCTAAGGGATCTCTAATCGTATAACATTGTTTGGAACCAAGCAAACACAATTCATTATGTTGTCTTCCTTGTCCAACATCTACTCCTAAGCATGTAATAGTTTGGTGAGTGCTCACAATTGTAAAAAGTGTCTAAGATGATATATTTATATGGGAACCTCTCTTTCCTTATCACTTCTTATTAATTGCAACAATGACTGAGGTCTATGTTGATTTATTCTCAACAAGTTTCAATCATCATATGTGTCATATGTGAAGTTATCACTTTCCATAAGATCGTCTCATGATCTTTCATGCTATCGTTCTTTTCATACTTTTGATCACGACAAAAAGCAAAGCCCTTGACTAAGATACTCTTTATTATATAGCTCGTAAGCTCGAATACATCGGGGGAGAGACAAAAGAAAAAGACTCAAACTAAACACTAAAGACTTATTCCTCTAAGAGAAGAAATAAAAACTGAAAAGGAAAGAACTAAAACAAAGGTAAAAGCAAAAGATATAAAGGTGATATTATACCAGGGCAACTCCCCCAAGCTTGGCAGAAGCCAAGGGGATTGCCCATACCAATGCTTAGTTGTCTTCCTTTGGTGGTGATGGTGGTGTTGTTGTCGCCTTTGATTCCAGGAGAGCTATCAATCTTTGATTTATACCTTTGAGATCTATGACAGAAACAAGCTCGAAACAAAAACAGAGGGAAACTACGCAATACGGAGATCAAAACCTTCGGGCGACTATATATTGATTTTTTCTGGGCCAGAAGGAGTCCTCTGCAAGAAAACGGAGTCCGGGAGGCACACGAGGTGCCCACAAGCTTGCCCTCCGCCACCAGGGTGTGGTGGCGCTGTGGGCCCATGTGGCTGCCTCGTTTGCTCTCCGGACTGCTTTTTATTTTTCTAATTTTCCAAAAATTCCAAAACTGAGGAAATTTCCTATTGGAAAAGTATCGGAGTCCAATTTCTTGCCGAAACAGATACATCTTCGTTTTCAAGGTCTGAAACAGACTGATGAACATCCCTTATGTACTCCTGTGGAGTTATGACATTGATGATATTGGTCTCAACATTTATGGGAGTACCAGAGTTGTAAAGCTTGATTCTTTGCCCATTTACCACTCTAGGAAAATTTCCTTCCATGTTAAAGATTTTGATGGCACCGGAACGATATACTTCCTCGACAACATAGGGACCTTCCCATTTAGAGAGAAGCTTGCCTGCAAAGAATCTCAAACGAGAATTGTATAGCAAGACATAATCACCTACATGGAACTCTCATTTCTGTATTCACTTGTCGTGCCATCTCTTAACCTTTTCCTTGAACAACCTGCAAAGAATCATATATATTGATTTTTTCTGGACCAGAAGGAGTGCTTTGTAAGAAAACGGAGTCCGGGAGGCACACGAGGTGCCCACAAGCCCTCTAGCCGCCACCAGGGGGGTAGGGGGTGGTTACCAAGCTTGTGGCTGCCTCGTGCGCTCCCCTGACTGCTTTTTATTTTTCTAATTTGCCAAAAATTCCAAAACGGAGGAAATTTCCTATTGGAAAAGTTTCGCAGTCCAATTACTTACCGAAACAGACACCTCTTCGTTTTTAGGGTCTGAAACAGGCTGATAAACATCCCTTATGTACTCCTCTGGAGTTATGACATTGATGATATTGGTCTCAACATTTATGGGAGTACCGGAGATATAACGCTTGATTCTTTGCCCATTTACCACTCTAGGAAAATTTACTTCCGTCTTATTGATTTTGATGGCACCAGAACGATATACTTCCTCGATAACGTAAGGACCTTCCCATTTAGAGAGAAGCTTGCCTGCGAAGAATCTCAAACGAGAATTGTATAGCAGGACATAATCACCTACATTGAACTCTCATTTCTGTATTCGTTTATCGTGCCATCTCTTAACCTTTTCCTTGAACAACTTGGCATTCTCATATGCCTGAGCCCTCCATTCATCCAACGAGCTGATATCAAACAACCGCTTCTCACCGGCAAGTTTGAAACCGAAGTTGAGCTCTTTGATTGCCCAATAAGCTTTGTGTTCCAGCTCAAGAGGTAAGTGACATGCCTTACCGTAAACCATTTTATACGGTGACATGCCCATGGGATTCTTATAGGCAGTCCTGTAAGCCCATAGTGCATCGTCAAGTTTAATAGACCAATTCTTTCGAGATCTATTGACGGTCTTTTCTAGGATCAATTTGATCTCCCTATTACTCAACTCCACTTGACCACTAGACTGAGGATGATAAGGAGATGCAACTCTATGGTTGACATCAGACTTAGCGAGCATCTTGCGGAAAACACCATGAATGAAGTGTGAACCGCCATCAGTCATCAGATATCTAGGGACTCCAAATCTTGGGAAAATGACTTCTTTAAGCATCTTAATAGAAGTGTGGTGATCAGCATTTTTAGTGGGAATAGCCTCTACCCACTTGGTGACATAATCCACAACAACTAAGATGTGAGTGTACCCATTGGAACTCGGGAAGGGTCCCATATAATCAAAGCCCCAGACATCAAATGGTTCAATGACAAGTGAATAGTTCATAGGCATTTGCTGACGCTTACTGATGTTCCCTATTCTTTGGCATTCGTCACAAGACAAGACAAACTTATGGGCATCCTTGAAGAGAGTGGGCCAATAGAAACCTGATTGCAATACCTTATGGGCAGTTCTATCTCCAGCGTGGTGTCCTCCGTAGGCTTCGGAATGACACTTCTGCAAGATCTGTGCCTATTCATGTTCACGCACACAATGTCTAATAACACCATCTACTCCTTCCTTATAAAATGAGGATCATCCCAAAAGTAGTGTCTCAAATCAAAGAAGAATTTCTTATTTTGCTGATAGGTGAAACTGGGTGGTATGTATTTGGCTACGATATAATTTGCATAATCGGCATACCACGGTCACTATGTGAAGTGCGGATGACATTTAATTTCTCATCAGGAAAGCTGTCATCAATAGGCCGTGGGTCATCAAGGACATTCTCTAGCCTGGACAAGTTATCTGCTACAGGGTTATCATCACCCTTTCGGTCAACGACGTGCAAATAAAATTCCTGTAGCAGGAGAACCCATCCGATCAGCCTAGGCTTAGCATCCTTCTTCTCCATAAGGTACTTAATAGCAGCATGATTAGAGTGAATAGTGACTTTGGAGTCAACTATGTAAGATCTGAACTTTTCACATGCAAACACAACTACTAAAAACTCCTTTTCCGTAGTGGCATAGTTTCTTTGGGCACTGTCTAGAGTTTTACTAGCGTAGTGAATAACATTCAACTTCTTGTCAACTCTTTGTCATATAAATACACCAACAACATAATCACTAGCGTCGCACATGATTTTAAAGGGCAAGTTCCAGTCAGGTGGTTGAACAATAGGTGTGGTTATCAAAGCCTTCTTAAGTATTTCGAAGGCTTCCTCACAGTCCTCATCAAAAACAAAAGGAACATCCTTCTGCAAGAGGTTGGTAAGAGGCCTAGAAATCTTAGAGAAGTCTTTAATGAACCTTCTATAGAAACCAACATGACCTAGGAAACTTCGTATACCTCTGATATCTGTGGGGCAAGGCATTTTCTCAATTGCATCAACCTTAGCCTTATCAACTTCAATGCCTCTTTCAGAGATTTTGTGTCCTAAGACGACACCTTCATTAACCATAAAGTGGCACTTTTCCCAATTCAAGACGAGGTTGGTATCTTCGCATATCTATAAGACTCGATCAAGGTTGCTGAGGCAATCATCAAAGGAAGACCCGTAAACGGAGAAGTCATCCATGAAAACCTCGACAATCTTTTCACAAAAGTCAGAGAATATAGCCATCATACATCTTTGACAGGTGGCAGGTGCATTGCATAAGCGAAAAGGCATACGTCTATAAGCAAAGGTACCGAAGGGGCAGGTGAAAGTGGTTTTCTCCTGATCAGATTGTGCAACATGTATTTGCGAGAAACCTGAATAACCGTCTAGAAAGCAGAAGTGTGTGTGTTTTGATAGCCTTTCTAGCATTTGGTCGATAAACGGCAAAGGATAATGGTCTTTCCTGGTTGCCTTGTTCAGTTTATGGAAGTCTATCACCATCCTATAGCCAGTAATAATCCTTTGTGGGATTAGTTCATCCTTATCATTAGGAACGATGGTGATACCTCCCTTCTTAGGTACGCAATGTACTGGACTCACCCAATCACTATGAGCAACAGGATAAATGATTCCTGCTTCCAGAAGCTTAAATATTTCTTTTCTAATGACCTCTTTCATATTAGGATTTAATCTCCTTTGATGATCGGCAACTGGTTTAGAATCAGGATCAGTTTTAATATTGTGCTGACATAGAGTGGGACTAATACCCTTAAGATCATCAAGAGTATATCCAATAGCAGCACGGTGCTTCCTTAGAATTTTTAGTAACTTCTTCTCTTCATGCTCTGAGAGGAGAGCACTAATAATAACAGGATATATCTCCTTCTCATCAAGATAGGCATACTTAAGAGTATCACGCAACTGTTTAAGCTCGAACACAGGATCATCCTTTGGTGGGGGAGGATCCCCAAGCAGTTCAACAGGCAGATTATTCTTGAGAATAGGATATTGTTCTAAGACAATTTTATCTATCTCATCTCTCTGTTGGGGAACGTCGCATGGGAAACAAAATTTTTCCTACGCGCACGAAAACCTATCATGGTGATGTCCATCTACGAGAGGGGATTTCCGATCTACGTACCCTTGTAGATCGCACAGTAGAAGCGTTAATAAACGTGGTTGATGTAGTGGAACGTCCTCACGTCCCTCGATCCGCCCCGCGAACCGTCCCGCGATCCGTCCCACGATCCGCTCCGATCTAGTGCCGAACGGACGGCACCTCCGCGTTCAGCACATGTACAGCTCGACGATGATCTCGACCTTCTTGATCCAGCAAGAGAGACGGAGAGGTAGATGAGTTCTCCGGCAGCATGACGGCGCTCTGGAGGTTGGTGGTGATCTAATCTCAGCAGGGCTCTGCCCGAGCTTCGCAGAAACGCGATCTAGAGGAAAACCTTTGGAGCCCTAAAACCTCTGTATATATAGGTGGGAGGGGAGGGGCCTTTCCTTGGGGCTCAAGGAGCCCCAAGGGGTGTGGCCGAAACAAGGGGGAGAGTCCTCCCCTTCCAATCCTAGTCCAACTAGGATTGGAAGGTGGAGTCCTTCTCCACTTTCCCACTTCCCTATTTTTTCTCTTTCATTTTTCTTTCTCCTGCGCATAGGGCTTCTTGGGCTGTCCCACCAGCCCACTAAGGTCTGGTGTGGCACCCCTAAGGCCTATTGGCTTCCCCCGGGTGGGCTGGCCCTCCCGGTGAACATCCGGAACCCATTCGTCATTCCCGGTACATTCCCGATAACTTCGAAAACCTTCCGGTAATCAAATGAGGTCATCCTATATATCAATCTTCACCTCCGGACCATTCCGGAAACCCTTGTGACGTCTGTGATCTCATTCGGGACTCCGAACAACATTCGGTAACCAACCATATAACTCAAATACGCATAAAACAACGTCGAACCTTAAGTGTGCAGACCCTGCGGGTTCGAGAACTATGTAGACATGACCTGAGGGACTCCTCGGTCAATATCCAACAGCGGGACCTGGATGCCCATATTGGATCCTACATATTCTACGAAGATCTTATCGTTTGAACCTCAGTGCCAAGGATTCATATAATCCCGTATGTTATTCCCTTTGTTCTTCGGTATGTTACTTGCCCGAGATTCGATCGTCAGTATCCGCATACCTATTTCAATCTCGTTTACCGGCAAGTCTCTTTACTCGTTCCGTAATACAAGATACCGTGAAATACACTAAGTCACATTGCTTGCAAGGCTTGTGTGTGATGTTGTATTACCGAGTGGGCCCCGAGATACCTCTCCGTCACACGGAGTGACAAATCCCAGTCTTGATCCATACTAAGTCAACGGACACCTTCGGAGATACCTGTAGAGCATCTTTATAGTCACCCAGTTACGTTGCGACGTTTGATACACACAAAGCATTCCTCCGGTGTCAGTGAGTTATATGATCTCATGGTCATAGGAATAAATACTTGAGACGCACAAAACAGTAGCAACAAAATGACACGATCAACATGCTACGTTTATTAGTTGGGGTCTATTCCATCACATGATTCTCCTAATGATGTGATCCCATTATCAAGTAACAACACTTGCCTATGGTCAGGAAACCTTGACCATCTTTGATCAACGAGCTAGTCAACTAGAGGCTTACTAGGGACAGTGTTTTGTCTATGTATCCACACAAGTATTGTGTTTCCAATCAATACAATTAGAGCATGGACAATAAATGATTATCATGGACAAAGAAATATAATAATAACTAATTTATTATTGCCTCTAGGGCATATTTCCAACAGTCTCCCACTTGCACTAGAGCCAATAATCTAGTTCACATCACCATGTGATTCTAACGAATCCAACACCCATATAGTTCAGGGGTCTGATCACGTCTTGCTCGCGAGAGAGGTTTTAGTCAACGGTTCTAAAACTTTCAGATCCGTTTGTTCTTTACAAATCTTTATGTCATCTTATGGATGCTGCTACTACGTGCTATTTGGAAATACTCCAAATATCTACTCTATTATACAAATCCGTTTCACTACTCATAGTTATTCGGATTAGTGTCAAAGCTTGCATCGACATAACCCTTTATGACGAACTCTTTAACCACCTCCATAATCGAGAGAAATTCCTTAGTCCATTTAGTTACTAAGGATAATTTTGACCGCTGATTAGTGATTCAATCCCGGGTCACTCTCTGTACCTCTTAACAGACTTGCTGCAAGGCACACATCAGGTGCGGTACTCAGCATGACATACTTTAGATTCTACGACCAAGGCATAAAAGACGACATTCGTCTATTCTCTTTATTCTGCCGTGGTCGGGTTTTGAGTCTTACTCAAATTCACACCTTACAACACAGTCAAGAACTCCTTCTTTGCTAATCTATTTTGAACTCCTTCAAAAACTTGTCAAGGCATGCATCTTGTTGAAACTTCTATTAAGCGTTTCGATCTATCTCCATAGATCTTGATGCTCAACATTCAAGTAGCTCAATCTAGGTATTCCTTTGAAAAACTCCTTTCAAACAACCTTGTATGCTTTACAGAAATTCTACATTACTTCTGATCAACAATATGTCAACCACATATACTTATCAGAAATTCTATAGTGCTCCCACTCACTTCTTTGGAAATACAAGTTTCTCATAAACCTTGTACAAACCCAAAATCTTTGATCATCTCATCAAAGTGTGTTTTCAAACTCCGAGATGCTTGCACCAGTCCATTGAAGGATCGCTAGAGCTTGCATACTTGTTAGTATCCTTAGGATCGACAAAACATTCTGATTGTATCTCATACAATCTTTCCTCAAGGAAACCGTCGATGAAACAATGTTTTGACTTCCTATGTGCAATATTTCACAAATAATGCAGCAACTACTAACATAATTCCAACAGACTTTTTAGCATCGCTATGAGTGAGAAAATCACATCATAGTCAACTCTTTGATCTTGTCGAAAACATCTTTGTGACAAGTCGAGCTTTTCTTAATAGTGACTTATCACCATCATTGTTTGTCTTCCTTTTAAAGATCCATCTTTACTTAATAGTCTTACTACCATCAAGCAGTTATTCCAAAGTCTACACTTTGTTCTCACACATGGATTCTCTCTCGGATTTCATGGCCTCCAGCCATTTGTCGGAATCTGGGCCCACCATTGCTTGTCCATAACTCGTAGGTTCAATGTTGCTCAACAACATGACCTCCAAGACAGGGTTACCGTACCACTCTATAGCTGTACACGACCTTTGTCGACCTACGAGGTTTGTAGTAACTTGATCCGAAGCTCTAATGATCACTATCATCAGCTTCCACTTCAATTGGTGTAGGTGCCACAGGAATAACTTCCTGCACCCTGCTACACACTGGTTGAAGTGACGGTTCAATAACCTCATCAAGTTCCACCACTCTCCCACTCAACTCTTTCGAGAGAAACCTTTCCTCGAGAAAGGATCCGTTTATATAAACAAACACTTTGCTTCCGGATCTGGGATAGGAGATGTATCCGACTACTTTGGATATCCTATGAATATGCTTTCATCCGCTTTGGGTTCGAGCTTATCAGACTGAAATATTTTTTCACATAAGCATCGCAGCCCCAAACTTTCAAGAAACGACAGCTTAGATTTCTCTAAACCTCAGTCTATACTGTGTCATCTCAACGGAAATACGCGGTGCCCTATTTAAAGTGAATGCGGTTGTCTCTAATGCATAACCCATAATCGATAGTGGTAATTCGATAAGAGACATCATAGTATGCACCATATCAAATAGGGCGTGGCTATCACGTTCAGACACATCATCACACTATGGTGTTCCAGGTGGCATGAACTGCGAAACAATTTCCACATTGTCTTAACTGCGTACCAAAACTCGTAACTCAGATATTCATTTCTATGATCATATCGTAGACAGTTTATCCTCTTGTTATAACGAACTTCACTCTGAAACAGAATTGAACTTTTCAATATTTCAGACTTTGTGATTCATCAAGTAAATACTCCTGTATCTACTCAAATCGTCAGTAAAGTAAGAACATAATGATATCCACTGCGTGCCTTAGCACTCATTGGACTGCACACATCAAAAATGTATTATTCCCAACAAGTTACTCTCTTGTTTCATGTGGCATGTTTTCCATGTCTCAAGTGATTCAAAATCAAGCGAGTCCAAACGATCCATCTCTCATGGAGTTTTCTTCATGCATTTATACCAACAGGTATGGTTTGCATGTCTCAAACGTTTCAAAAATGAGCGAGTACAAAGATCCATCAGCATGGAGCTTCTACATGCATTTTATACAAACATGACTCAAGTGGCAGTGCCACAACTAAGTGGTACTATCATTATTACTTTGCATCTTTGGCACTAATATTATGAACATGTGTAACACTACGATCGAGATTCAATAAACCATTGAGGATAATTATTCAAGAAAATAGAACAACTATTATTATCTTTAAATGAATAATCGTATTGCAATAAACATGATCCAATCATGTTCATGCTCAACGCAAACAGCAAATAACAATTATTTAGGTTTTACCACCAATCCCAATGATAGAGGGAGCGTGCGATGTTTGATCACATCAACCTTGGAAACACTTCCAACACTTATTGTCACCTCGCTTTTAGCTAGTCTCCGTTTATACCGTAGCTTTCATTTCGTGTTACTAATCACTTAGCAACCGAACCGGTATCCAATACCCTCGCGCTACTAGGAGTACTAGTAAAGTACACATCAACATCATGTATATCAAATATACTTCTTTCGACTTTGCCAACCTTCTTATCTACCAAACATCTAGGGTAGATTCGCCTCAGTGACCGTTCCCCTCATAACACAAGCACTTAGTCTCGGGTTTGCGTTTAATCTTGGGTCTTTTCATTAGTGCAGCAACTGTTTAGCCGTTTCATGAAGTATCCCTTCTAGCCCTTGCCTTTCTTGAAACTTAGTGGTTTTACTAACCATCAACCATTGATGCTCCTTCTTGATTTCTACTTTCATAGTGTTAAACATCGCGAATCGCTCAAGGATCATTGTATCTATCCTTGATATGTTATAGTTCATCACGAAGCTCTCACAGCTTGGTGGCAGTGACTTTGGAGAACCATCACTATCTCATCTGGAAGATTAACTCCCACTTGATTCAAGCGATTGTCGTCCTCAGACAATCTGAGCACACGCTCAACGATTGAGCTTTTCTCCTTTACTTCGTGGACAAAGAATCTTGTCGGAGGTCTCATATCTCTTAACAAGGGCACAAGCATGAAATCACTATTTCATCTCTTTAGAACATCTCTTATGTTCCGTGATGTTTCAAAAACATCTTCGGCGTCTTGCTTCTAAGCCATTAAGTATTTTGCACTGGACTATCGTGTAGTCATCGGTAACGTGTATGTTGGATGTTCACAACATCCACAGACGACGCTCGAGGTGCAGCACACTGAGTGGTGCATTAAGGACATAAGCCCTCTGTACAGCAACGAGGACAATCCTCAGTTTTACAGACTCAGTCCGCAAAGTTTGCTACTATCAACTTTCAACTAAATTTTCTCTAGGAACATATAAAAACAGTAGAGCTATAGCGCAAGCTACATCATATCGCAAAGACCATTAGACTATGTTCATGACAATTAGTTCAATTAATCATATTACCTAAGAACTCCCACTCAAAAAGTACATATCTCTAGTCATTTGAGTGGTACATGATCCAAATCCACTATCTCAAGTCCGATCATCACGTGAGTCGAGAATAATTTCAGTGGTAAGCATCTTTGTGCTAATCATATCAACTATACGATTCATGCTCGACCTTTCAGTCTCATGTGTTCCGAGGTCATGTCTGCACATGCTAGGCTCGTCAAGTTTAACCCGAGTGTTCCGCGTGTGCAACTGTTTTACACCCGTTGTATGTGAACGTTGAGTCTATCACACCCGATCATGACGTGGTGTCTCGAAACGACGAACTGTCACAACGGTGCACAATCGGGGAGAACACAATTTGAGCTTGAAATTTTAGTGAGAGATCACCCCATAATGCTACCGTCGTTCTAAGCAAAATAAGGTGCATAAAAGGATTACCATCACATGCAATTCATAAGTGACATGATATGGCCATCATCATGTGCTTTCTTGATCTCCATCACCAAAGCACCGGCACGATCTTCTTGTCACCGGCGCCACACCATGATCTCCATCAATGTGTCGCCATCGGGGTTGTCGTGCTACTCATGCTATTACTACTAAAGCTACGTCCTAGCAATATAATAAACGCATCTAAAAGCACAAACGTTAGTTTAAAGACAACCCTATGGATCCTGCCGGTTGCCGTACCATCGACGTGCAAGTCGATATTAACTATTAAAACATGATCATCTCATACATCCAATATATCACATCACATTGTTGGCCATATCACATCACAAGCATACCCTGCAAAAACAAGTTAGACGTCCTCTAATTGTTGTTGCATGTTTTACGTGGTGACCATGGGTATCTAGTAGGATTGCATCTTACTTACGCAAACACCACAACGGAGATATATGAATTGTTATTTAACCTCATCCAAGGACCTCTTAGGTCAAATCCGATTCAACTAAAGTTGGAGAAACCGACACTCGCCAGTCATCTTTGAGCAACGGAGTTACTCGTAGCGATGAAACCAGTCTCTCGTAAGCGTACGAGTAATGTCGGTCCGAGCCGCTTCGATCCAACAATACCGCGGAATCAAGAAAAGACTAAGGAGGGCAGCAAATCGCACATCACCACCCACAATTTTTTTTGTGTTCTACTCGAGATAACATCTACGCATGAACCTGGCTCATGATGCCACTGTTGGGGAACGTCGCATGGGAAACAAAATTTTTCCTACGCGCACGAAAACCTATCATGGTGATGTCCATCTACGAGAGGGGATTTCCGATCTACGTACCCTTGTAGATCGCACAACAGAAGCGTTAATAAACGCGGTTGATGTAGTGGAATGTCCTCACGTCCCTCGATCCGCCCCGCGAACCGTCCCACGAACCGTCCTGCGATCCGTCCCACGATCCGCTCCGATCTAGTGCCGAACGGACGACACCTCCGTGTTCAGCACACGTACAGCTCGACGATTATCTCGACCTTCTTGATCCAGCAAGAGAGACAGAGAGATAGATGAGTTCTCCAACAGCGTAACGGCGCTCCGGAGGTTGGTGGTGATCTAATCTCAACAGGGCTCCGCCCGAGCTCCGTAGAAACACGATCTAGAGGAAAAACCGTGGAGGTACGTGGTCGGGCTGCCGTGGCAAAGTTGTGTCAAATCAGCCCTAAAACCTCCATATATATAGGTGGGAGGGGAGGGGCCTTGCCTTGGGGCTCAAGGAGCCCCAAGGGGTGTGGCCGAAGCAAGGGGGAGAGTCCTCCCCTTCCAATCCTAGTCCAACTAGGATTGGAAGGTGGAGTTCTTCTCAACTTTCCCATTTCCCCTTTTTTTTCTTTTCTCTTTGATTTTTCTTTCTCCTGGGCATAGGGCTTCTTGGGCTGTCCCACCAGCCCACTAAGGGCTGGTGTGGCACCCCTAAGGCCTATGGGCTTCCCCCGGGTGGGCTGGCCCTCCCGGTGAACATCCGGAACCCATTCGTCATTCCCGATACATTCCCGATAACTCCGAAAACCTTCCGGTAATCAAATGAGGTCATCCTATATATCAATCTTCGTCTCCGGACCATTCCGGAAACCCTCGTGACGTCCGTGATCTCATCCGAGACTCCGAACAACATTCGGTAACCAACCATATAACTCAAATACGCATAAAACAACGTCGAACCTTAAGTGTGCAGACCCTGCGGGTTCGAGAACTATGTAGACATGACCTGAGGGACTCCTCGGTCAATATCCAATAACGGGACCTGGATGCCCATATTGGATCCTACATATTCTACGAAGATCTTATCGTTTGAACCTCAGTGCCAAGGATTCATATAATCCCGTATGTTATTCCCTTTGTCCTTCATTATGTTACTTGCCCGAGATTCGATCGTTAGTATCCGGATACCTATTTCAATCTCGTTTACCGGCAAGTCTCTTTACTCTTTCCATAATACAAGATACCGTGACATACACTAAGTCACATTGCTTGCAAGGCTTGTGTGTGATGTTGTAATACCGAGTGGGCCCTGAGATACCTCTCCGTCACACGGAGTGACAAATTTCAGTCTTGATCCATACTAACTCAACGGACACCTTTGGAGATACCTATAGAGCATCTTTATAGTCACCCAGTTACGTTGCGATGTTTGATACACACAAAGCATTCCTCCGGTGTCAGTGAGTTATATGATCTCATGGTCATAGGAATAAATACTTGAGACGCACAAAACAGTAGCAACAAAATGACACGATCAACATGCTACATTTATTAGTTTGGGTCTAGTCCATCACATGATTCTCCTAATGATGTGATCCCGTTATCAAGTAACAACACTTGCCTATGGTCAGGAAACCTTGACTATCTTTGATCAACGAGCTAGTCAACTAGAGGCTTACTAGGGACAATGTTTTGTCTATGTATCCACACAAGTATTGTGTTTCCAATCAATACAATTATAGCATGGACAATAAACGATTCTCATGAACAAAGAAATATAATAATAACTAATTTATTATTTCCTCTAGGGCATATTTCCAAAACTCTCTCCTCCATATGCATATCGTTTTCATGCTCAAGCAGATATTGCTCTAAAGGATCCGTAGGAGGTACGGCAATAGAAGCAAGAACAATGATTTCATCCCTACCAGACGACTCTTTTTCATGGGGTTTTCTTCCAAACTTGGAGAAGTTAAATTCATGAGACACACCCTCGAAACTAACAGTGACGGTCTAGTTAATGCAATCAATGTGAGCATTGACACTGTTGAGAAAGGGTCTACCAAATATGATGGGACAAAAGCTATCTTGTGAAGTACCAATGACGAGGAAATCAGTAGGATACTTCGTCTTACCACACAGGACTTCTACGTCTCTCACAATTCCCAAAGGGCAGATAGTGTCTCTATTAGCTAGCATAATAGTGACATCAATGGGTTCTAGCTCAGCATGTGCAATCTCATCTTTGATTTCATCATATAGAGAACGGGGTATTGCACTAACACTAGCACCCATATCACATAAACCATGGTAACAGTGATCTCCTATCTTGATAGAAACAACAGGCAGGCCAACTACAGGTCCGTATTTGTCTTTCGCGTGAGGTTTAGCAATTCTAGCAGAGTCCTCACAGAATATAATAACATGCCCGTCTGCGTCTTCGGCTAAGAGATCTTTGATAATAGCAACACTAGGTTCAACTCTAATCTCCTCAGGGGGTGCAAGTGGTCTAATGTAACCCCTACATATCACAGTTGGAGCTTTAGAATAATCCTTTATCCTAGCAGGGTATGGTGGTTTCTCAGTGTAGGCACAAGGAACAACAGTATCACTAAAAGCAATGACTTTCTCCTCAACTAGATTGGTTTTGACTATGCTGCTTTCTACTGGAGGATGATACTTAAACCACTTCTCCTTGGGAAGATCAACATGAGCAGCAAAAGATTCACATAGAGAAGCTACTATCTCAGAGTCAAGTCCATACTTAGCGCTAAAATCTCTAGAATTGTTTGTCTCAACAAAAGATTTAACACAATCAAACTGGAAATTCATACCTGACTCCTTACCTTCCTCCAGCTCCCAATCTTCAGGGCTACGTTTGATTCTTTCCAATAAATTCCACTTGTGGTCAATATCCTTCTTCATAAAAGAACCGGTACAAGAAGTGTCAAGCATGGTACGATCTTCATGAGAAAGCCGAGCATAAAAGTTTTGAGTGATAATTTCTCTCGAGAGCTCATGATTGGGGCATGAATATAGCATTGATTTAAGCCTCCCCCAAGCTTGAGCTTGCTTTCCCTGTCATGAGGCCAAAAGTTATAAATATAATTCCGATCACAATGTACTAAATGCATAGGATAAAACTTTTGATGAAATTCCAATTTCAATCGATTGTAGTCCCATGATCCAGTATCATCACATAGCCTATACCATGTCAACGCCTTATCCATCAAAGATAAAGGAAAGACTTTCTTATTTACCTCATCCTCGGGCAAACCTGCAAGCTTAAAGAAACCACAAACTTCATCTACATAGATCAGATGCAAGTCTGGATGTGAAGATCCATCTCCTGTAAAAGGATTACCAGCAGTTTCTCAAGCATACCCGAAGGAATTTCATAAATGATATTTTCAGTAGGTACCTCAGGTTGAGGAACAACTCCTCGTGCTTCCATTCGCGGTGAAGATACCCCGAACAAACTCCTTAAAGGAACAGTTTCCATAGTGACAAGTGACAATAAATTTCAGCACAATATATAAATGTTTCCTTACCAATTTCCACTTACCAAAGGCACTTCACTCCCCGGCAACGGCACCAGAAAAGATTCTTGATGACCCACAAGTATAGGGGATCAATTGTAGTCCTTTAGATAAGTAAGAGTGTCGAACCCAACGAGGAGCAGAAGGCTGTGATAAACGGTTTTGAGCAAGGAAATAACTGCAAGCACTTAAAGTAGCGGTAACAAGTGATGGTGTAGCGAGGTGAAACGTAACAAGTGAAAAGTAACAAGTAACAGCAATGGTGCAGCAAGTGGCCCAATCCCTTTTGCAACAAGAGACAAGCCTGAACAAAGTCTTATAGGAGGAAAAACGCTCCCCAGGACACACGGGAATTTCTATCATGCTAGTTTCATCATGTTCATATGATTCGCGTTCGTTACTTTGGTAGTTTGATATGTGGGTGGACCGGCACTTGGGTACTGCCCTTACTTGGACAAGCATCCCACTTATGATTAACCCCTCTCGCAAGCATCCGCAACTAGGAAAGAAGAATTAAGACAACGTCTAACCATAGCATTAAATTAGTGGATCCAAATCAGCCCCTTACGAAGCAACGCATAGACTGGGGTTTAAGCTTCTGTCACTCCAGCAACCCATCATCTACTTACTACTCCCCAATGCCTTCCTCTAGGCCCAAATATGGTGAAGTGTTATCTAGTCGACGTTCACATAACACCACTAGAGGAAAATACAACATACAACATATCAAAATACCGAACGAATATCAAATTCACGTGACTATTATCAGCATGACTTATCCCATGTCCTCAGGAACAAAAGTAACTACTCACAGAGAATAATCATAATCATGATCAGAGGTGTAATGAATAGCATCAAGGATATGAACATAAACTCTTCCACCAAGTAATCCAACTAGCATCAACTACAAAGAGTAATCAACACTACTAGCAACCTTACAAGTACCAATCGGAGTCGCGAGACAAAGATTGGTTACAAGAGATGAACTAGGGATTGGAGAGGAGATGGTGCTTATGAAGATGTTGATGAAGATGCCTCCCTCCGACGAGAGGAGTGTTGGTGATGACGATGGCGACGATTTCCCCTTCCGGGAGGGAAGTTTCCGCGGCAGGATCATCCTGGCGGAGCTCTAGATTGGATCTCCTCAAGTTCCGCCTCGTGGCGGCGGTGAAACCACGAAAAAGCTCCCGATTGATTTTTTCTGGAACGAAACCCTTCATATAGCAAAAGAGGGGGGCGAGTGGGCCGTCAGGGAGCCCACAAGCTTGCTAGCCGCCACCAGAGGGGGGGGGGGGGTGGCGGCTACCACGCTTGTGGAGCCCTGGTAGCTCCCCTCTGGTACTTCTTTCGCCCAGTATTTTTTATATAATCCCAAAAAACTCCACGTAAATTTTCAGGGCATTTGGAGATGTGCAGAATAATGAACTAAGATTTGCTCCTTTCCAAGTCCAGAATTCCAGCTACTTGAATTCTCCCTCTTGAAATAAACCTTGCAAAATAAGAGAGAAAAGGCATAAATATGGTACCACAAAGTAATATAACAGCCCATAAAGCGATAAATATCAACATGAAAGCATGATGCAAAATGGACGCATCACATACCGATATGCATAGATACATCGATGGCATCACAACATAACCATAAACATACAAACTTTATTTAGAAGGCTCGGAAGAACCTCACAATAATATTAAACAGACAGGGGTCTCACGACCCATCATCACAAGTCATTCAAACATGTCTTACAAGCCAGCGGAAGATTAAAACTGTCTGAGTACAGACATATGGAAAGGTAAAGGCAGATGGCCTGACTATCTATAGACCCAACCTAGGGCCAGATCGTAGCTGGGACACCAGCTACTCGTCGTCGTCAACATCTAGATAGAACCCTCCATTAGGGTCATTAACAACCTCCGCAACAATTTATTAAGCAAACGTGTGTACAAAAGTACTCAGCAAGACTTTAGGATAATGTATCTACTCATCTAATGTATCAACAAGGAGTTGTGGGGTTTCATGCAGAAAGCCAACATTTGACTCTTGGCTAGACAAACTTGCATTTTCAAATAGCTTTGACAACTTTGTTTTCTCGCACACGAGTCCACTAACACCACAACAATACTCCATCGTGGAATCATTCCATCTCCCTAAGGAAATGCCATCCACGACACACACTTATCTTGACATTTTTATGAGTAGCCATTATAGTTGTCTATGAACAACATATGTTTCCAAGTAGTCCATATCCGCGGATGCGGCTATTCGAATAGTTCATAACCCTGCAGGGGTGTACTTATTCACACACGCTCTCGCCACTTATCGCCATGTGCACATCATGCACCTCGGCAACCTTCAAGCGGAAGCCCAGCGAGGGAGTCGGCCACGACCGTTAACCACTCTAATACCTAGTCTAGGTTTATCGCCTATCTGACGGTAACCCACACGGAAGTCTGGCCGAGGTTTCCGCCATGGCCCCAAACGATGTGCGCAGGGTTCCCAAGCCCACCATCCGGGTGCCACTTGGTACACCGTGCCGCTGCCTACCGCATCATAGCCCACCTCTAAGGTTAGCGCTACGCACGACCTCCAACATGACTATAAACACCAGAAACTACGTGCAACTCCTGGACCGAGTACTAAGTGATTAATAAGTCGAGCGGGGTCATATTTTAGGGCCCAGCATGTGGTAGTATCTTGTCTTGGATTACATACATGGAACTCAGTTCCTAAGGACGGTTCCAATGAAACAACCCGCCATGTACTCCTACATAGCCTTTCACCGGTACCTTTACCAAATCAGGTTCAATACACAACATTTATTAACTGAACACATTCTCATGATCCTGTTCATCATCCAGATGACAGACCATACACAACTCTAAGCATAGCATGTATAGCAGGATAAGGCACATCAGAGTTCAAGCATCTACCAGGTATGCTAGGTTGCAAGGTTCAGCTATTTACTGTGACAAGGACAGGTCATGCAAAGGAAGTGGGTTCAACTAACATGGTAAAAGTATTGAAAACATTTTGACCTAATGCAATAAGTAAGAGCAGGAGAGAGAACATGGGATTTATCGGGATGATCAAAATGGTTGCTTGCCTTGTTGCTCAGCAGAGGGGTGATATCCGTCAGTCGGATATTCAGTCGAATCCGGAGGGGCGGAGCCTACCGGAATAACAAAAACAATCAATAACACTCATATGCAACAATATGAAGCATGAGCATGGCATGAAAAGTAATGTAGCATGAGCTAATGTGATTGCCAAATCTTTGGTTTGATGTTGGTTTGAATTCAAATTCAAATTCCAATTGAAATGTTTATTTATTAACTTCCTTTAATTGATTTGACCTGATGCTATTTTATAACTTTGTTTTTCATGCATGAAAGTAGCACCATTGTGTTCATTGAATTTTTCTGATCAATTTACATATATTATTTGTCTGATTTGGAGTTATATTCAATTTTCTATGAATTTCCAAAGTTTTGAACCTATTCTGAATTATTTTTAAACAGAAAAAGGTTTTATTGCATCAGCATGACATCACCACGTCAGCTGGCCGTTGAAAGTCAAACCTGACCACTGGGACCCACTAGTGAGTGACTCTGGCCAGTTTTTAGTTTAACTTTAACTTAAATAGTTAATTAACAGGGCTGGACCCACATGTCAGTGACTGTTTAGGTTTTAATAAATTCTTTATTTTTATTTTTATTAAACTTAATCGGTTTGAAGGTGGCCCCACATGTCAGTGACTCTGAGGGGCTCAGATCCACCGGCGGTGAGGTGGAATTCGCGGATGGTGAGCTCCGGCGACCAGAGAGATGACGGAGGGGCTTGGGTTTCCTATTCCGGCGACCAAACGCACGACAGAAGGGCTCATTCGATCGGCCACTCGATCGTGAGCAGAAAGGAACAAGCCTCAGGGGCTGAGATGACCGGAATCGACGCCGACAACGAGCTCGGCGGCTGCTGGAGCTCGGCCTTCGTCGAGGTCATCGTAACAAAGGGTATTTCACGCGGGAATGGGCTCCTAGAGCATCTACGCGACGAGCTGGAGCCATTGCAGGCCTCGGGTGGACCAACCGGTCACCGTAGGGTCACCGGCGATGAACTATCGCGGCGGTCCTTGTCGGGCTCCGGTGAAACTAGGCCTAGAGCTCGGAATCGAGAGGGGAAACAAGGGGGAAAGCACCCTGAGCTCACAGGGAGTGCAGAGACGTCGAAAGCGGGCTCGAGGATTGCCTGAGGAGGGAGAACGACTGTGGTGAACGTCGGTGATCCGAGGAAGACGACGACGACGTTGAGCTGATGCAGGGCTCGAGAGCTTGCGTGACTTGCTGGAGAGCTTCAGGAGTTCTCGGCAGTTCTTTTGCGCGGCTCACAAGAGAGGGAGAGGAGCTGGAGCGACGGCGAGCTCGAGCTCGGCTCGGGCTCTAATGGCGTCCGAGATGAAGAGGGGAGAGAGACCGAACGGGGAGAGGATGAGGTCAGGAATGGATCTCGGAGGACTTATCCCTCCTCTCCAGCGCATCAGGGAGGTCTAGGCAAGCGCACAGGTGCGTGGCCGCGCCGGAACGAGCGGCAGCCTCTTCCTGCTGCTCGCTGGCACGAGGTATACGACACGAGAAAAGGTGGGCTGGGCCTCAGGTAAGCGTTAGATAGTTTTGTTTCCATTTTCTTGCTTTCCAGTTTCTGTTTATTCTTCTGACATTTGTTTCCATTTTAATTTTGACTCAGAACTAAATCAAAAATAGTTTGAAAAATACTAGAGTGTTAGTTGGAATATTTCCAACCACACATAAAGTTCTCAACATTTTTGGAAACTTTGAATTATTTGAAATCAAATATATAATTGATTTTAGTGACTTTCAAATTTAAAATAAAATGCCAAAAGCATTTTTAAAATATGTTTCACCCCTGATATCTTGTTTTCAACATTTATCAGAAAAGATGAACTTTTCTAATGGCCATTTTGGGTTCATTGATTTAGCACTAGTTGAATTGTTTTTTTGAATAAGGAGTGTCTAGGGTTTTGCTTTGATTTCACCACTTCCTTTGAGTTCATTTCCATTTCTTGAATGCAAAGAAAGAAAACATGATCACAACTTGCTAATTATAATAGGGATCAGGGATGTGACACTTGATCTTCTCAAGTTCTTCTACCAGATATTCCCTGTTGACCCGGAGTTTCCAATGTCATCCTTGTAGTTCGAGGAGTTGGTTCTTGAGCTTATGGATTTTAACATCACCAGCATGTGCCATGGCTTGACTATTCTTCAAGTTTGATGAAGCTTCTGAATCTCGGGATCGTGTTTCTTCACATTGGCTACCTTCAGTTTCTCGGCCTTGAGACTCTCTTGGAGTGCGTCATTTTGAAATAATTATGAGAGAAGGTCCATCTGAAGGTTCTTGATATAATGTTCTAGTTCTTGATTATACACCAATACATGTGAAAACTTCACCCTCTGCTCGTTTGTCAGGATGATGTGTGCTCCCTCAGGCTTCTACCATCCAAGCCTTCCAAGGTAGTGAGTACCCAACTCAACACGATGACGATAGCTCAAATGTGCGATAGCATCATGAATAGCAGTGTTCATGCCCATATCACAGTCATGGGTCAATGTGCCATAGTTGATGTCCTCAGTCTTGGGGTCTTCTTTACGTCCAAATTTTTTAGTTCCGACACCCCAAAATCCAGACTTCCTCTTAGTCACCTTGATCTCAGGTATCGACAACTTCATCATCTATACCAGCTCCATGAGAAACGGGCCTCTGAGAACATGTTCGTAGTGTTCTCTTTCATTCAGAGTTTAGCTCTCCATCTATAGTTTTAAAATAGGGAATGTTTAGTAAAAGAATTAAGAGGTACGAGAGTAGTGAAAACAAAAGTTGTTCCTATCAAGGTCTTCCTATTTCTAAGCCAATTCCTAGGGTCACGTCCTACAATCAACATGTGCTCTGATACCATATCTGTAGCTACCTGACTCAAAACGAGTCAAGCCTCTATGTGTTCTGTGCCATCCCTGGATCAGTATGCTGGCACACACAGTACATCAATGTATATATCCTAGTGCAATCACATGTAAATAACGTAAAACTGATATATACATCAAAATCTCAGCGGAAACAGTCAAAGGAGTGGAGTCTCAATAAACACCAACGACAGGTTGAGTGCAGACCGTAACCCTGAATCGTACTCTTACTCGTCGTAGAAAATATCTGCAACATAAGACGTTGCAACCATGTAGGTCAACATATTGAATATGTGATACGTCTCCAACGTATCTATAATTTTTGATGGTTTCATGCTATTATCTTGTCAAACTTTGGATGTTCTCTATGCCTTTTATATCTTTTTTGGGACTAACTTATTAACTCAGTGCCAAGTGCCAATTCCTGTTTTTTCCGTGTTTTTGACCCTTTTCAGAGGAGGATTTTAAATGGAGTCCAAAAGGAATAAAACTACCGAAAATATTTTTTTTGGAACAGAAGATATGCAGAAAGCTTGGGAACCAAGGCAGGGAGTCCCGGGGGAGGCCACAAGCCCCCATGGCGCGGCCAGGGGGGCCCGCGCCTCCTAGGCTTGTGGGCTCCCTGGGCCTCCCCTTCCCTAGCTTCTTCGCCTATAAATTCCGTAAAATCCCTAAAAAATGAGGAGACCCATGAAAATACTTTTCTGCTGCCGCAAGCTTCTGTCTCCGCAAGATCCCATCTAGGGCATGTTCTGATGCCATGCTGGAGGGGGGATTCGGATACGGAGGGCTTCTTCATCAACACCATGACCTCTCCGATGATGCGTGAGTAGTTCACCATAGACCTTCGGGTCCATAGCTAGTAGCTAGATGGCTTCTTCTCTCTCTTGGATCTTCAATACAAAGTTCTCCATGATCTTCATGGAGATCTATCCGATGTAATCTTCTTTGTGGTGTGTTTGTCGAGATCCGATGAATTGTGGATGTATGATCAGATTATCTATGAATCTTATTTGAGTTTATTCTGATCTCTCTGATGCATGATTTCATATCCTTCTAATTCTCTTCGAGTTGTGGGTTTTGTTTGGCCAACTTGATCTATGATTCTTGCAATGGGAGAAGTGCTTGGTTTCGGGTTCATACCATGCGATGACCTCACCGAGTGACAGAAGGGGTAGCGAGGCACGCATCCTTTTGTTGCCATAAAGGGTAAAAATATGGGGTTTTCAACATTGGTTTGAGTTTATCCCTCTACATCATGTGATCTTGCTTAAGGCATTACTCTGTTCGTCATGAACTCAATACACTAGATGCATGCTGGATAGCGGACGATGTGTGGAGTAATAGTAGTAGATGCAGAAAGTATCGGTCTACTTGTCACGGATGTGATGCCTATATGTATGATCATTGCCTTAGATATCATCATGACTTTGCGCGGTTCTATCAATTGCTCGACAGTAATTTGTTCACCCACCGTAATATTTGCTATTTTGAGAGAAGCCTCCAGTGAACACTATGGCCCCCGGGTCTACCTCACACCATATTTTCAGCCTTACTCTTTTACTTCGTTGCACTTTCCGCCTTCAGATCTCACTTTGCAATCAATCTTGAAGGGATTGACAACCCCTTTATAGCGTTGGGTGCAAGCTCTTTTGTGTTTGCGCAGGTACTCTGAATTTGACGAGATTCTCCTACTGGATTGATTCCTTGGTTCTCAAACTGAGGGCAATACTTACTGCTCCTGTGCTACATCACCCTTTCCTCTTCAAGGGAAAAACCAACGCAAGCCAAGTCTCCGTCAACGTGCCAATTTCTGGCGCTGTTGTTTGAGAAGTAGCACAAGGATTTCTGGCACCGTTGCCGGGGAGGATCAAGTCAAGAACTCATCCAAGTGTCGCAACTCATCTCTTGCATTAATTTTTTGCCTCTCGTTTTCCTCTCCCCCACTTCTGAAAAACAAAAAATTACAAAAATATTTGCCTTTTTCGTTCGCCCTTTTCTCTCGCTTGCTTTCTGTTCGCTTGTGTGCTTGCTTGCTTGCTGAAGTCACCATGACTGAAAACACCAAACTTTGTGACTTCTCGAATACTAATAATAATGATTTTATTAGTACTCTGATTGCTCCCGCCACTAGTGCGGAATCATACGAAATCAATGCTGCTTTGCTGAATCTTGTTATGAAAGAGCAATTCTCCGGCCTTCCTAGTGAAGATGCCGCATCCCATCTTAATACCTTCATTGAGCTTTGCGATATGCAAAAGAAGAAAGATGTGGATAATGATGTGATTAAATTGAATCTTTTTTTCCTTTCTCGTTGCGAGGTCGAGCAAAAACTTGGTTTTTGTCTTTGCCCAAAAATAGTATTGATTCTTGGAAAAAGTGCAAAGATGCTTACATATCCAAGTTTTTTCCGCCGGCTAAGATTATCTCTCTCCGTAATGATATAATGAATTTTAAGCAACTTGATCATGAACATGTTGCACAATCTTGGGAGAGAATGAAATTGATGATTAGTAATTGTCCCGCTCATGGCTTGAGTCTTTGGATGATTATACAAATCTTTTACGCTGGCTTGAGTTTCGCTTCTAGAAATATCTTGGGCTCCGCCTCAGGTGGAACGTTCATGGAAATCACGTTAGGAGAAGCTACAAAACTCCTAGAGAATATCAAGACGAACTACTCTCAGTGGCACACTGAAAGGTCACCTACTAGTAAGAAGGTACACGCTATAGAAGAAATTAACTCGTTGAGTGCTAAGATGGATGAGTTAATGAATTTGGTTGCTAGTAGAAGTGCTCCTTTAGATCCTAATGATATGCCCTTGTCTTCCTTGATTGAGAGTAGCAACGCTAGCTTGGACGTTAATTTTGTTGGTAGGAATAATTTTGGCAACAACAATGCTTTTAGAGAAAACTATGTTCCTAGGCCTTTTCCTAGTAACCCCTCTAATAACTTTGGCAACTCCTACAACAATACTCATGGAAATTACAATAGATTACCCTCTGATCTAGAGAGTAATATCAAAGAGTTTATCAACTCACAAAAGATTTTCAATGCGTCCATAGAGGAAAAACTACTCAAAATTGACGATTTGGCTCGGAGCGTTGATAGAATGTCTAGTGATATTGATGCTTTGAAAGTTAGATGTGCTCCTCCCAAGATCAATATGGATGAAACTTTGAAAGCTATGCATGTTTCCATGAGTGAGAGCAAAGAAAGAACCGCCCAAATTCGTGCTAGACATGAATGGCTTAAAAAGGCGTGTTCTCATGATAAGAATCACGAAGATCTTAAATCGCTTGGTGTGACTCCCATTGAATCTTTGTTTTCTTGTGTCAAACCTAATGATGATGGGGCTGGATATCAATCCACTTTGGTTGAAAAGCTCCCCAATGATTCGGAGTCCATCTATCTTGATGCTAAAAGTATTGAAAGTGGAGTAGAAGATATTAAAACCATGAGTAGTAATGAAATTACTACTTTGGATTTCAAGGAATTCAATTATGATAGTTGCTCCTTGATTTAATGCATTTCCTTGATGCAATCCATGCTAAACTCTCCACACGCTTATAGCCAAAACAAGGCCTTTACCGATCATATCATCGAAGCTATGATAAAATCTCTTGAAGAGAAAATTGAATTGGAAGTTTCTATCCCTAGAAAGCTTAATGATGAGTGGTAACCTAATATCAAAATCAAAATAAAAAATTATGAATGGAATGCTTTGTGTGATATGGGTGCTAGTGTTTCCGCGATTCCAAAGTCTTTATGTGATGTTCTCGGTTTTAATGAGATTGAGGAGTATTCTCTTAATTTGCATCTTGCGGATTCTACTGTCAAGAAACCCATGGGAAGGATCAATGATGTTCTTATTATTGCAAATAGGAACTATGTACCCGTGGATTTCGTTGTTCTTGACATTGATTGCAATCCTACATGCCCTATCATTCTTGGCAGACCTTTCCTAAGGACTATCGGTACTATCATTGATATGAAGGAAGGGAATATTAGATTTCAATTTCCTTTAAATAAGGGCATGGAGAATTTTCCTAGAAAGAAAATAAGATTGCCTTATGAATCCATGATGAGGGCTACTTATGGTTTGAGCACCAAAGACGATGATACATGATTCTATTGCCTTATGCCTAGCTTAGGGCATTAAACAATAGCGCTTGTTGGGAGGCAACCCAATGAATTTATCTTTTTTTTTCTGTTTTGTTGTGTCCACACTATCATAATTCTGTTATTATAGTGTCTTTTGTGTTTCTTTTTGTGTTTGAGCCAAGCAAAACCTTTATGACTAGTCTTGGTGATGGTTGCTTGATCCTGCTGGAAAAAGACAAAAACTTTTCGCTCACGAGATTATTTTTCATTTTTATTCAGAAAGAGATTTTGAGTTTATTCTTTTTTGCTTCTGGTTGATATTACTTTTTCCCTGGCATTCGTAATTTTTCAGAATTTTTGAGGTACCAGAAGTATACTAAGTATACATATTGCTACAGACTGGTATGTTTTTGACAGATTCTGTTTTTCTTGTGTTGGTTGCTTGTTTTGATGAAACTATGGATAGTATCGGGGGTGGGGGGTACTAGCCATGGAGAAGTGAGAATACAGTAATCTAACACCAATATAAATAGAAATCAAGATTTCTACAACACCTAAACAGGTGGTAGTTTGTTTTCTTGTGCTAATGATATCACGAGTTTCTGTTTAAGTTTTGTGTTGTGAAGTTTTCAAGTTTTGGGTGATGTTCTCATGGACAAAGGGATAAAGAGTGGAAATAGCTCAAGATTTGGGATGCCCAAGGAATCCCAAGCCAAATTCAACGACACCAAAAAGCCTAAGCTTGGGGATGCCCCGGGAAGGCATCCCCTCTTTCGTCTTCAATCGATCGGTAACATTACTTGGAGCTATATTTTTATTCACCACATGATATGTGTTTTGCTTGGAGCGTCTTGTATCGTAGGAGTCTTTTATTTTTGTTGTGTCACAATCATCCTTGTTGCACACCTTTTGATAGAGACATTCATTCATCGTGATTTTGCTAGAATGCTCATTGTGCTTTACTTATACCTTTTGAGCCTAGATAATTTTGCTCTATGTGCTTCACTTAGATCTTTTAGAGCACGGCGGTGCGTGATTTGGTAGTTGGTTTGTGCTATGAAAGTAGTCCCAAAGGTGATAGGTACCCAAAGAGGATACAAAAAGTTCCATCTTCATGTGCATTGAGTAGAAAGAGAAGTTTGATTCATCTCAATTAGTTTTGAGACGTGGATTTGGTAATATTAAGAGTTATGTTAGTAGGGTGTTGTGAATCTAGAAATATTTGTGTTGAAGTTAGTGATTCCCGTAACATGCACGTATGGTGAACCGCGATGTTAGGAAGTCGGAGCATAATTAATCTATTGATTGTCATCCTTTGTGTTGCGGTCGGGCTCGCGCGATGGTTAACACCTACCAACCCCTCCCCTAGGAGTATGCGTTTAGCACTTTGTTTCGATTACTAATAAAAACTTTCTCAACAAGTATGTGAGTTCTTCATGACTAATGTGAGTCCATGGTATAGATGCACTTTCACCTTCCACCATTACTAGCCTCTCTAGTACCGCACAATTTTCGCCTACTGTGGCATTTTCATTGCCATTCCGAGATATATTGCCATGCAACTCTCGCCGTTCCGTCTCAGGACTTGTGCCATCACTCTCATATTGCCATTGCGTGATCGTAAGATAGCTAGCGATATGTTTCAACATCATATGCCAAGCTAGATCATTGCACATCCCGGTACACTGCCGGAGGCATTTCCTGTAGAGTCATCATCGTTCTAAGCTTTGAGCTGTGAGTAAATAAAAGTGTGATGATCATCATTATTAGAGCATTGTCCCGTGTGAGGAAATAAAAAAGGCCAAAGAGCCCAAATAAATAAAAAAGAGAAAAGATAAAAAAGAGCCCAAATAAAAAAAAGAGAAAAAGAGAGAAGGGACAATGCTACTATCTTTTTCAACACTTGTGCTTCATAATAGCACCATGTTCTTTATGATTGAGAGCCTCTCGTTTTGTCACCACCATATACTAGTGGGAATCTTTATTATATAACTTGGCTTGTATATTCCAATGATGGCCTTCCTGAAATTGCCCTAGGTCTTCGTGAGCAAGCAAGTTGGATGCACACCCACTAGTTCTCCTTTTGAGCTTTCACATACTTATAGCTCTAGCGCATCCCTTGTATGGCAATCCCTACTCATTCCCATTGATATCTATTAATGGGCATCTCCGTAGATCTTTAATACGCCGAGTCAATGTGACCATCTCCTCCTTTTTGTCTCACAACCACCACCACACGTTATTCCACCTATAGTGCTATATCCATGGCTCACGCTCATATATTGCGTGATAGTTGGAAAAGGTTTGAGAAAGTAAGAGTTCGAAAACAATTACTTGGCCAATACCGGGGTTGTGCATGATTTAAATTAGTTGTGTGAGGATGATGGAGCATAGCCAGACTATATGGTTTTGTAGGGATAACTTTCTTTCGCCTTGTTATTTCGAAAGTTCATGATTACCTTGCTAGTTTGCTTCAAGTATTATTGTTTTCAAGTCAATAGCAAACTATTGTTTTGAATCATACGGATCTGAACATTCATGTCACATGAAAGAAGTTACAAAGGAAAACTATGCTAGGTAGCATTGCACATCAAAAATTCAGTCTTTATCACTTCCCTACTCGAGGACGAGCAGGAGTTAAGCTTGGGGATGCTTGATACGTCTCCAACGTATCTATAATTTTTGATGGTTTCATGCTATTATCTTGTCAAACTTTGGATGTTTTGTATGCTTTTTATATCTTTTTTGGGACTAACTTATTAACTCAGTGCCAAGTGCTAGTTCCTGTTTTTCCATGTTTTTGACCCTTTTCAGAGGAGGATTTTAAACTGAGTCCAAACGGAACAAAACTGCCGAAAATATTTTTTCTGGAACAAAAGATACACAGAAAGCTTGGAACCAAGGCGGGGAGTCCCGGGGGAGGCCACAAGCCCCCATGGCGCGGCCAGGGGGGCCCGCGCCTCCCAGGCTTGTGGGCTCCCTGGGCCTCCCCTACCCTAGCTCTTTCGCCTATAAATTCCCTAAAGTCCCTAAAAAATCAGGAGACCCACCAAAATACTTTTTCGCCGCCGCAAGCTTCTGTCTCCGCAAGATCCCATCTGGGCACGTTTTGGTGCCCTGCCGGAGGGGGATTCAGATACGGAGGGCTTCTTCATCAACACCATGACCTCTCCGATGATGCGTGAGTAGTTCACCATAGACCTTCGGGTCCATAGCTAGTAGCTAGATGGCTTCTTCTCTCTCTTGGATCTTCAATACAAAGTTCTCCATGATATTCATGGAGATCTATCCGATGTAATCTTCTTTGCGGTGTGTTTGTCGAGATCCGATGAATTGTGGATTTATGATCAGATAATCTATGAATCTTATTTGAGTTTCTTCTGATCTCTGTTATGCATGATTTCATATCCTTGTAATTCTCTTCGAGTTGTGGGTTTTGTTTGGCCAACTTGATCTATGATTCTTGCAATGGGGGAAGTGCTTGGTTTTGGGTTCATACCGTGCGGTGACCTCATTGTACGTCTCAAACGTATCTATATTTTTTGATGGTTTCACGCTGTTATCTTGTCAACTTTGGATGTTTTGTTTACCTTTTATATCTTTTTTGGGACTAACTTATTAACTCAGTGCCAAGTGCCAGTTCCTGTTTTTTCTGTGTTTTTGACTCTTTTCAGATCTGATTTTGGAATGGAGTCCAAACGGAATAAAATCCCCAAAATGATCCTTTCCAGAACGGAAGAAGATCGAGAGGCTTGAGGGCCAAGCAAGTGGGCCCACAGGGGGCCCACAAGCCCTGTTGCCACGGTCAGGGGGAGGCCGCGGCAACCAAGCTTGTGGCCCCCATGGCACTCCCCTGCCCTAGGTCTTTGGCCTATAAATTCCCTAAAAATCCAGAAAAAATCAGGGCGTCCACGAAAAGACTTTTCCGCCGCCGCAAGCTTCCGTTTCCGCGAGATCTCATCTGGAGACCCTTCCCGGTGCCCTACAGGAGGGGACTTTGGAGTTGGAGGGCTTCTTCATTAACATCATCACCCCTCCAATGACTCGTGAGTAGTTTACTTCAGACCTACGGGTCCGTAGTCAGTAGCTAGATGCCTTCTTCTCTCTCTTGGATCTTCAATACAAAGTTCTCCATGATCTTCATGGAGATCTATCCGATGTAATCCTCTTTGGCGGTGTGTTTGTCGAGATCCGATGAATTGTGGATTTGTGATCAGATTATCTATGATATATATTGGAGTCTTTGCTGATTTCTTTTATGCATGATTTGATATCCTTGTAATTCTCTCCAAGTCTTGGGTTTTGTTTGGCCAACTAGATCTATGATTTTTGCAATGGGAGAAGTGCTTGGTTTTGGGTTCATACCGTGTGGTGACCTTTCCCAGTGAGAGAAAGGGCAGCGAGGCACGCGTCATGTTGTTGCCATCAAGGGTAACAAGATGGGCTTTTATCGTAGATATGAGATTGTCCATCTACATCATGTCATCTTGCTTAAGGCGTTACTCTGTTCTTTTGGACTCAATACACTAGATGCATGCTGGATAGCGGTCGACGTGTGGAGTAATAGTAGTAGATGCAGAAAGTATCGGTCTACTTGTTTTGGACGTGATGCCTATAGATATAATCATTGCCATTGATAACGTCACGACTTTGCGCGGTTCTATCAATTGCTCGACAGTAATTCGTTCACCCACCGTTTACTTGCTTCCATGAGAGAAGCCACTAGTGAACACTACAACTCCCGAGTCTATTCACACCTATCGTTTCCACCTTCGCTTTTACTTTGCTTTGTTACTTTGTTGCTTTCAGTTCTCACTTGGCAAACAATCTATAAGGGATTGACAACCCCTTCATAGCGTTGGGAGAAAGCTCTTTGTGTTTGTGCAGGTACTTGTGATATCCCTTCACTGGATCGATACCTTGGTTCTCAAAACTGAGGGAAATACTTACCGCCGATGTGCTACATCACCCTTTCCACTTCGAGGGAACACCAATGCAAGGCTCCAAGGCCACGGGGGAATCCTTTGCATATTTGCCTAGGAAGTCCCTAAAGGCGTATCCGTAGCAGAAGGATTCCTGGTGCCGTTGCTGAGGAGTATCAAGACAAGAATAGTCTCCCGTCAGCACGCTTGTTTCTGGCGCCATTGGAAGGTCTTTTGTTGCAGTAGCAAGAAGTATTTCTGGCACCGTAGCCGGGGAAGGAGAGATCTATCCAAGTAGGTCTCACAAACTCATCTCTTGCATTTACTTTTTTGCCAGTTGCCTCTTGTTTTCCTCTCCCCCACTTCACATTTGCCGTTTTCATTTGCCTTTCTTCTTTGCAGTTTTCTTTTGCCTATTGCCTTTTTGCTGTCTTCCTTTGCCGTTCTCTTTCGCCCGCTTCACTCGCTTTCTTCCTGCTCGTTCTTGTGTGGGATAGTCCATCAATGGCTAGACCCACTACTCCAAACAATACCCTTGAGAACGAAGTTCTCAATTTCAGGCAGAATGAGGAAGAAAATTTAAAGGACGCTTGGTACAGGATTTGCAATGCTCAAAGTAGATCCACTCGTAAGCAATCCACTACCATCCTTCTTCGCAGTTTTTATGTTGGAATCACTCCTTGGAATAGGTATATTCTTGATACCATCGTAGGTGGGAATTTTTTGGGGAGCCATACTATTGACTCCTATGGAGCTATCATGAATTTGGTAGGCTCACCCCCGCTCATGGTTAATGGAACTACCTTAACCTTGGAACACGTGATGCAAAGGCTTGACGCTACTGAAAACAAAATTACCACAGTTGAACTTATTGAGGGTTTGGAAAGAAAGATCCACAATCAAATTACTTAGTACGGATCCAAAGTGGAAAATGTTTTGAAAAATTTAAGGGAGAAGGAACCTATAGTTAATGATTCTTCTAGAATTGGCAAACTAGAAGATGTCATAACAAACTTGGGTTCCGCTTTTGCCGCTGTGCAAAATACTCCAAATCTCACTCTCAAAAAGACCGTCAAGTCTGTTTTTGTTCCTAAAGCTAGTGGTGAGTCATCCAATAAAGTTGAAGATCTTAAGATGATAAATTATCACACTACTTATGGTTTGAGCACCAAAGATGACTATACGTGATTCCATCACCTTTTGCCTAGATAAGGGCGTTAAACAATAGCGCTTGTTGGGAGGCAACCCAACAAATCTATCCTTTTTCTTTCTGTTTTGTGATTTCCACACTTTCATAATTCTGTTATGATTGTGTTTCTTGTGTTTCTTTTTGCGTTTGTGCCAAGCAAAACCGTTATGATTAGTCTTGGGGATGATCGTTTGGTCATGCTGGAAATGACAGAAACTTTCTGCTCATGAAAAGAATTTTCGTTTTTTGTATGTAAGAGATTTTGAGTTGATTATTTTTGCTGCTGATTGCTACGCAAATTCTTGAGACCGTCGTAATATTTCAGAATTGTTTAAGTACCAGAATTATACGAAGTATACATATTGCTACAGACTGCTCTGCTGTTAATAGATTCTTTTTTTGTTCTGTTGGTTGCTTATTTTGATGAAACTATGGATAGTATCGGGGGGTATTAGCCATGGAAGATTGAAAATACAGTAACGCAACATCAACATAAGTAGAATTTAAGTTTGTTACAGTACCTAAGGAAGTGGTGGTTTGCTTTCTCATACTAATGTTATCACGAGTTTCTGTTTAAGTTTCGTGTTGTGAAGTTTTCAAGTTTTGGATGAAGTTCTTATGGACAAAAAGATAAAGAGTGGCAAGAGCTCAAGCTTGGGGATGCCCAAGGCACCCAAAGATGATTCAAGGATGCCGTAAAATCCTAAGCTTGGGGATGCCCCGGGAAGGCATACCCTCTTTCGTCTTCAATCCATCGGTAACGTTACTTGGGGCTATATTTTTATTCACCACATGTTATGTGTTTTGCTTGGAGCGTCTTGTATCGTAGGAGTCTTTTATTTTTGTTGTGTCACAATAATCCTTAGTGCACACCTAGAGATAGAGACATGCACTCACCGTGATTTTGTCGAGCTTCACTTATATCCTTTGGTTAAACAATTCAGCTCACATGTGCTTCACTTATATCTTTTGAGCTAGTTGATTTTGTTCTATGTGCTTCACTTATATCTTTTAGAGCACGGCAGTGCGTGGCTTGGTAGTTGATCTATGCTATAAAAGCAGTCTCAAAAGGGTTAGTTATCCAAAGGGATACAAAAACTTCCACCTTCATGTGCATTGAATAGTTAGAGAAGTTAGATTCATGTCAACTAGTTTTGAGTTGTGGTTATGGTAATATTGAAGGTATATTAGTAAGGTGTTGTGATTCTAGAAATACTTGTGTTGAAGTTAGTGATTCCCGTAGCATGCACGTATGGTGAACCGCTATGTGATGAAGTCTGAGCATGATTAGTCTATCGATTGTCATCCTTTGTGTGGTGGTCGGGATCGCGCGATGGTTTATACCTACCAACCCTTCCCCTAGGAGTATGCGTTGAATGCTTTGTTTCGATTACTAATAAAACTTTTGCAACAAGTATATGAGTTCTTCATGACTAATGTTGAGTCCATGGTTTAGATGCACTTTCACCTTCCACCATCACTATCTTCTTTAGTGTCGTGCAACTTTCGTCGGTGCACAAAACCCACCATTAGCCTCCCTCAAAACAGCCACCATACCTACCTACTATGGCTTTTTCAAAGTCATTCCGAGATATATTGCCGTGCAACTACCACCATGACATGTGCCACCACGTCTACATTGCCATTGAATGATCGTAAGATAGCTAGCATGATGTTTCCATTAATGTCCATGCCATGCTAGATCATTGTGACGGTACACTACCGAAGGCATTCCATATAGAGTCATCGTTGCTCTAAGTTTTGAGTTGAAAGTGTGATGATCATCATTGATGGAGCATTGTGCCATGTGAGGAAATAAAAGAGGCCAAAGATGCCCACCAAAAAAAGAGAGGCCAAAGAGCCCACTAAAAAAATGATGAGAGAAAAAGAGAGAAGGGACAATGCTACCACCTATCCACACTTGTGCATATTAAGCACCATGATCTTCATGATTGAGAGTCTCTCATTTTGTCACCACCATATAGCTGGTGGGAAATTTTCATTATATAACTTGGCTTGTATATTCCAATGATAGGCTTCCTCAAATTTGCCTTAGGTCTTCGTGAGCAAGCAAGTTGGATGTACACCCACTAGTTTTCTTTAAGAGCTTTCACATACTCTTAGCTCTAGTGCATCATTTGTATGGCAATCCCTACTCATTCACATTGATATCTATTGATGAGCATCTCCACAGCTCATTGATATGCCTAGTTAATGTGACCATCTTCTCCTTGTTTGTCTTGCAACCTCCACCACACTCCACACCACTTATAGTGCTAAAACCATGGCTCACGCTCATGTATTGCATGAGAGTTGAAAAGGTTTGATAAAATAAAGGTGTGAAAACAATTACTTGGCCAATAACGGGGTTGTGCATAATTTAAACTCGTTGTGCAATGATGATAGAGCATAGCCAGACTATATGATTTTGTAGTGATAACTTTCTTTTGGCCTTGTTATTTTGAAAGTTCATGATTACCTTGCTAGTTTGCTTGAATTATTATTGTTTCCACGTCAATAGCAAACTATTGTTTTGAATCTAATGGATCTGAACATTCACGTCACATAAGAGGAGTTACAAAGGACATCTATGCTAGGTAGCATGAAAGCATCAAAAAATCATTCTTTATCACTTCCCGACTCGAGGACAAGCAGGAGTTAAGCTTGGGGATGCTTGATACGTCTCAAACGTGTCTATAATTTTTGATGGTTTCACGGTGTTATCTTGTCAACTTTGCATGTTTTTTTTACCTTTTATATCTTTTTGGGACTAACTTATTAACTCAGTGCCAAGTGCTAGTTCCTGTTTTTTCTGTGTTTTTGACTCTTTTCAGATCTGATTTTGGAACGGAGTCCAAACGGAATAATATCCCCAAAATGATTTTTTCCAGAACGAAAGAAGATCAGGAGGCTTGAGGGCCAAGCAAGTGGGCCCACAGAGGGCCCACAAGCCCTGTTGCCGCGACCAGGGGGAGGCCGCGACAACCAGGCTTGTGCCCCCCTGGCGCTCCCCTGCCCTAGGTCTTTGGCCTATAAATTCTCTAAAAATCCAAAAAAAAATCAAGGCGTCCACGAAAACACTTTTCCGCCGCCGCAATCTGCCGTTTCCGCGAGATCTCATCTAGAGACCCTTCCCGGTGCCCTGCCGGAGGGGACTTTGGAGTTGGAGGGCTTCTTCGTCAACATCATCGCCCCTCCAATGACTCATGAGTAGTTCATTTCAGACCTACGGGTCCGTAGTCAGTAGCTAGATGGCTTCTTCTCTCTCTTGGATCTTCAATACAAAGTTCTCCATGATCTTCAAGGAGATCTATCCAATGTAATCCTCTTTGGCCGTGTGTTTGTCTCCGATGAATTGTGGATTTTTGATCAGATTATCTATGATATATATTGGAGTCTTTGCCGATTTCTTTTATGCATGATTTTATATCCTTGTAAGTCTCTCCGAGTCTTGGGTTTTGTTTGACCAACTAGATCTATGATTCTTGCAATGGGAGAAGTGCTTGGTTTTGGGTTCATACCGTCTGGTGACCTTTCCCAGTGACAGAAAGGGCAGCAAGGCACGCACCGTGTTGTTGCCATCAAGGGTAACAAGATGGGCTTTTATCGTAGATATGAGATTGTCCATCTACATCATGTCATCTTGCTTAAGGCGTTACTCTGTTCTTTTGGACTTAATACACTAGATGCATGCTGGATAGCGGTCGACGTGTGGAGTAATAGTAGTAGATGCAGAAAGTATCGGTCTACTTGTTTTGGACATGATGCTTATAGATATAATCATTGCCATAGATAACGTCACGACTTTGTGCGGTTCTATCAATTGCTCGACAGTAATTCGTTCACCCACCGTCTACTTGCTTTCATGAGAGAAGCCACTAGTGAACACTACGACCCCCGGGTCTATTCACAGCTATCGTTTCCACCTTTGCTTTTACTTTGTTTTGTTACTTTGTTGCTTTCAGTTCTCACTTGGCAAACAATCTATAAGGGATTGACAACCCCTTCATAGCGTTGGGAGCAAGATCTTTGTGTTTGTGCAGGTACTTGTGATATTCCTTCACTGGATCGATACCTTGGTTCTCAAAACTGAGGGAAATACTTACCGCCGCTGTGCTACATCACCCTTTCCGCTTCGAGGGAACACCAACGCAAGGCTCCAAGGCCACGGGGAAATCCTTTGCATATTTGCCTAGGAAGTCCCTAATGGCGTAGCTGTAGCAGAAGGATTCCTGGTGCCGTTGCTGAGGAGTATCAAGACAAGATAGTCTCCCGTCAGCACGCTTGTTTCTGGCGCCATTGGAAAATCTTTTGTTGCAGTAGCACCTCACCCAGTGACATAAGGGGTAGCAAGGCACGCATCATGTTGTTGCCATCAAGGGTAAAAAGATGTGGTTTTCATCATTGGTTTGAGTTTATCCCTCTAAATCATGTCATCTTGCTTAAGGCGTTACTCTGTTCGTCATGAACTCAATACACTAGATGCATGCTGGATAGCGGTTGATGTGTGGAGTAATAGTAGTAGATGCATAAAGTATCGGTCTACTTGTCTCGGACGTGATGCCTATATGTATGATCATTGCCTTAGATATCGTCATGACTTTGCGCGGTTCTATCAATTGCTCAATAGTAATTTGTTCACCCACCGTAATATTTGCTATTTTGAGAGAAGCCTCTAGTGAACACTATGGCTCCCGGGTCTACTTCACACCATATTTTCAGCCTTACTCTTTTACTTCCTTGCACTTTCCGCCTTCAGATCTCACTTTGCAATCAATCTTGAAGGGATTGACAACCCCTTTATAGCGTTGGGTGCAAGCTCTTTTGTGTTTGCGCAGGTTCTGTGGACTTGACGAGATTCTCCTACTGGATTGATACCTTTGTTCTCAAACTAAGGGAAATACTTACTGCTCCTGTGCAGCATCACCCTTTCCTCTTCAAGGGAAAAACCAACGCAAGCCAAGTCTCCGTCAACGTGCCAATTTCTGGCGCTGTTGTTTGAGAAGTAGCAATATGCCAGCAAGTCACAAAAGAGAGGGTGAAAATATCATCTATACTATATGCATATATGGAAGGTGGGGTTGTAGTTTAAGTTATCCATAAAGCAAATATTTCCAACAACAAGAGAGAGGTAAAGCAAAATTTACTACATTGTTGGTTGTTAATGAGAAAGGTTCCACCGACCATTTCTCATACCCAAGTTATCAATATTACCCACATCAATAAGTTAATGGTGTTGATAATTCCTGATAGCTCCAGTTCCTTTGGCTCAAGTTGTCCATGACCGTGGACATGGCTAATCGATTAGGTTTGAGTACTCTGCGGAGTTTTGCACATGTTCCCCACAATATTTGATCGCCTCCGTTGGAGTCCTCACACTTCAGGGTGTTTGAGAACCGGATGTTCAAAGCACGGTCTTCCAACGGGTTCCTCTAAGCCACTGTTGGTGCCCATCCAATCCTACCGTCCTTCTACATCTCATAGCACCGGCCGTCCAGAGTCACCACGTTGTCCAACCAAGCCAGAGCCCATAATGACTTGTGTCTGTGCAGGTAAGCCTCGGGTCTTTAAGAATCCATCCATCTCCTCGTGCCTGGGTGAAGCTTTCTGCAAGATGTCATGGCACTTCCCCATGCATCCCGGGTCATCCACTGGTTTCCCCTGGGAGCCCATCTAAACCATCCTTCACCCATAGGTGTGTTGCATGAAGAGGCCTTGAAAAGTCTTGAAATCTTCCAGTCTTGATTATTAAATTCTCACAACACTCGTGATAAGCACTCATCCAAAACCCCGTCTACTAAAAGCATAGCAATATAAAATTATCGTCCCGGGCCAAGTAACAAGGGTGATGGGTGCCTACCACATGATACTACATCAAGATCCAAATTTCCAAGTACCTACTTTGCATGCAATGGGTGGAGAAGGTTGAGCTACAATGCATATAAAACCATAGGTAAAACATGATCAACGTGACTTGCCTAGTAGGGTTGATGAAGATAGATATCGCTCTCAAGAAATAACTTGATAGAACTATTCGTCACTCTCCGACGAATTCTATATAAATAAACATAGTATTCACATCAGCAATCATACTATCAATCATCCTAACAATCCATAACAAAACAACAATTGCAATTGATGCAAAAAGATTAATAGGAAAAATCAAATAAGAATCCAAAAGAACTTCAGAGAATAGCTATGGAGTCTTCGGTTTCAACAACACAAAATAGTTGTTGTCCTAATTAAACTTAACATCAAATAAAACACTAAAATAGTAAAATAACAGAAAAGAAAATATAAAGTTAACTAAGATAACAAAAAGTATTTTCATAAAACAATATTATTTTGAAAGTATTTTCAAATAGGAAATCAACTAGCAACGAAATCAATTTGCAAGTTATTACAGAACTAGACTTGATTCCATGCAAACTAATAATAATAAATGAAATAAATTTTTGTTGTTGGTGAAAAGTTATTGGTAAATATCGTAAAACCAAATATAACTTGTCACAATTACAAAATAAAACAAATTAAGAACGACTAATGCAAAAGAAATATCAAGAAAACTAAAAAGAGCTAAAACAGAATCTGTTTTGCTTAAAACCTTAATTTAAAATATCCTAAAAATTCTGAAATTAAACCACTGATAAATAATATTACTAGTGATTAGTAGCTAAAAGAATAAACTCAAAAGCTATTTTTAAACTCCCGATATTCACAAAACAAGGTTTAAACCAAATCTGTTTAAATTCAAAATTTAAAAATTCAAAAATATTTTTTTGTTGGGTCCACGGGATAGATGGGATTTTTATGAACCGGTAGCAAAAATAATCACTGGATTTGGAGTTGTAGACTAATATATATGAATTTTCTAAATTTGCTCTTTTTCTGAAGAAAAAAATGTTACGGGATTTCTGAAGCTCACCGAAGATAGTCGTCAGAGTTGGAGAAGAAGACAGGGAGGTGGCTCCGATGGCGGGCCGAGGCAGCGGAGGGGTCCACGCGAAGGACGAGGGTTTGGGACGAAGGTTGGTGGTGTCGGCAGGGGCTGGGGGCCACGGGAGGGAGCAGCAAAAGCTCCTGGAGCTTCGGTGGGGGCGAGCTTCGGCGAGGGTGGCGGGACGGCGTTCCGACGAGGGGAGTGCGGGGCTTGGGAGGAATAGAGAGAGGGGAGTCTCCTCTATTTATAGGCGGCCTCGGGAGGGTCTGGGAAGGAAAGGGGAAAGCGATCGACTCGGGATTCGTTGCTACGACGAGGAACCTTCAGTATGCGGAGGGAAGGAAGGGAGGAGCTCGTCAGGAAGAAGAAGAGGATACGTGCCACATTTGCTAACGGGACCAAGTCACTTTCCTAATACAAACGATATATTTCCTATTATACGAAAAACGGGAAAGAAAACTAAATAAAGGAAAATCAATAATACTTTTATATAGACATATTATATATCAAAATTTGCAGAAAAATATTTCCTACGAGATGAATATATTTTCAAGGCCAAACAAAATCTCATAAAATCAGAAAATTCAAACAAAGTTGTTGGTTTAAGAAAAATGCAAAAAAAACATTTTGAAAATACTAAAATGGATTCAAATTAATTTATCTCCATTTTTATATTGAAGGGAATCATTTTACCCTATTTTCCATGTATTTTATTTTTGGAGAAAAATAAATTTGAAAACCACTTCGAAAATTGTTTTTGAAACATAATATAAAACATTTTTAGAATAGTCTTGTGAGTTTCATAAGTTCAAATAAAATTTCGAATGGCCCCTCGTTTGGAGTGTCATATTGCTCCTCTCAAGATTTTGAATTATGGGCAAGGGGATTTGAATTCATTTAAAGTTTCAAATAGGACCAAATATGAAATAGATCGTGAAAGGAATTATTTTTCACAGACCACCTTTTTTTCCAAGTCCTTTATTTTGAATGTCATGTTATCTTCTCTCGCTGATTTGTATTGGATGAAATTGGAATTCAAAAGAAAATGGGAAAGTAATTTTATTCCCTCTCATTCAAATTTTTTTAAAGAGTTTCTAATTTCATTCAAGTTTCAATCACTCCATCAAACAATCAATCAATCTAGTAAGTATTATAACATACCAAAATTTGGGATGTTACAGTATATCTTACTTGGAGCTATATTTATATTCTTCACATAATATGTATTTTTCTTGGAGCGTCATTTTATTTTGTTAGAATTTGCTTGATGTTACTTATAATCTTCTTTATCAATTAAAACTTCCAATAATTGCGTTTAGAACGCTTGAATTGCATGTGATAGGTGTGTTGTATAAAAATAGAAACTTTTGATGTTGTATTTGAATTATGAGATTTTATTGGATCATGGAAAGTTTTTGAAATTTTTACATGGTACTGCCATACAAATGCTTTAGCTTTTCTAAACTTTCGAAATTTTTGTAGATACATAAGTACACTGTTTAAATTGATTACTATAGACTATTTTGTTTGGACAGATTGTTATCATAGTTTTGTTGTCTACTTACCCTAGACTTTTCATGGCTTATATTGGTAGATATAAATTGTGGAAATCATAGTATACAGTACCTAATGCTTGAAAGTTATTATGCAACTTGTCTTGGCAGCACATGAAGTGTTGATTTATTCTTATGAGTACTAACCTATCTCACAAGTTGTTTTCAAGTTTTTGTGTGGATGAAGTTTTTGAGACTTAGGTGAAATTGAGATATGAGAGTATTGAACGGGACACAAAATCTCAATCTTGGAGATGCAAAAGGCACCCCAAGTAAATATTACAAGAAGTATTAAGCATCTAAGTTTGGGGATGCTACTCATCCCACCTCTCTTCGTCAACAACTATTGGTTAACCAATGTTGATCCTAAGTTTTCGTTCGCTCACATGTGCTATTCTTGGAGCATATTTTGTGTTTACTATTACCTTTTTTTATGTACCATGCTGGTATGAGATAATCCTTGGTTGATTTATAGAATGCTTCATGTTCTTCACTTAAATATTTTGAGTATGGCTTTATAGAATGCTTCGCGTGCTTCACTTATATATTTTGAGCTTGGATATTGGTCTACCTATATTCATTGAAGAATGCTCTATGAACTTCACTTCTATCTTTTTGAGAGTAGATTGATGATCACTCTTGTGATTCACTTATATCCTAAGAGAAAATGGTGAATGAATTGAATGTCATAAAACATGAAATTATACATGCTTCCTATGCTTGCCCATGGGGAGTAGTGACTTCACATACTAAGAGTATAAGCAATAAAGTTTATTTGACATTAGCAAACATAGCGTTGGTGACTTAAATAATTCATGAAAGAATATTGAAGGAAGAGAGATTTCACATATAAATATACTATCTTGGACATCTTCTATGATTGTGAGCCCCCATCCATTATTTTCAAACTTGATCAAGCAGTTGACGTTGGATAAGGAAGAGAATGTAATGGTTGTGTTTGCTTACATTCACATAGTAGTTATATTTTCATGGATCCTCTAACATGTGGTGCTTGCTTAGGATATTTTGCTAGCCCAAAAATTCGCACGAAGTAGAGATAGTACTTGGGCATCCATAACCCTTAAACCTAGTTTCTTGCCATAAGATTCCACCATAGCTACCTATGGATTGAATAAGATCCTTCAAGTAAGTTATCATAGGTGCAAAAAGCAATAACAAAATGCTCCTAAACATGTATGATCTTTTATTGTAAGGGAAAATAAGCTTTGTATGATCTTGTGATGGCAAAGAAATAGAAGAGACCAACTGCATAATAAAGTTTGCTATCACAAGGGGCAATATAAAGTGAAGTTCCTTTTCATTAAGAGATTGCACATACAAAAATAAGAAGTGCGTGAAAACCACTGTTTCCCTTTGTAAAGGGCCTATCTTTTACATTTCTATTTTTACTTTTATGCAAGAGTCAATAATGTTCGTCCCTATTCCAATCTATTAATTATTTAGTAGGCAAGCATCGTGTGGTGGGGAATGATCGAGGCACATATATCCACTTGGATATAGGTGAGCATGATTCATTATTATTGACATTAACCTTGAGATAAATAAGTTGGGAGGCAAAACATTAAGCCCCTATGTTCCTATGTGTTTGATTGAAACTTCTTGTTCTAAAAATATGCCTTGAGTGTCAGCAATCATCGAAGACTAAATGATATTTGAGTATGTGGAATTTGCTAAATCAAATATCTTACATAGACCCTTCTCAAAATAACATGAATTGTAATTGTTTGATGACTGAAAACATAGTTTGCCAGTTTTTAAGAAAGTTTATGGTCAATACTTTAACATGTGAATAGTTTGTGACTTGATCATGAGAAGTTCTATGAGAAAAGAGTTTATGTTCTATGATGCTAGAAAATTTATTGGGAGTAACATGAATCAAACTTATATACTATGCTAGTATTCACACTTCATAAATTATTTCTTTTATAATTACCTACTCGAGGACGAGCAGTAATTAAGCTTGGGTATATTGATACGTCTCCAACATATTGATAAATTATGAAGTATTTATGCCATATTCACCTATGTTACAAAACTTTTATATGGCTTTGATGCACTTTTTGTGATTTAATTAGAACTAACCTGGATAGACGCTATTTTCAGCAAAATTACCGCAGTATCGTTTTGTGTGCAGAAAATGAAATCTCTCGGAATCTCCCGAAACTTTTTGGTGATTTTATCTAGAACATATGATCAACATTGGAGCGAAGAATCATCGGGGGGGGGGGGGGTCCCCTGTTGTCCACAAGCCAACAGGGCGCGCCCTCGGAGTGCTAAATACTTGTGGGGCCCTCGTAACTCCACTTTGCGTGATTCCAACGCCAAAAAATCCAATAAATAGAGAAACCATCCGAAATTAGAACAGACTCTCTGCCTCGCCTCCACAACTCTCCATATTGATGAAAAGCCAATCTGGAGAGAAAACAGTAGGAAAAACAGGAGAGAAACAAAGAGAGAGCTCTAACCTCGGAGTGGCTCTCGCCCCTCGAGATCCATGGCGGTCAAGGACCAGAGGGGAGAACCTCTCCCCATATAGGGAGAGGCCATGGATAAGGAATCCTAAGGGGGGAGACTCTCTCCCCCTCTCTTCCAGTGGCGCCAAAGTGCCACAGGGGGAACCATCACCGCGGTGATCATCTTCATCAACATCACCGTCTCCATCACCTTCCATCATTTATCTATGGTGGTCCACTCTCCTGCACCCCACTGTAATCCCCTACTTGAACATGGTGTTTCATGCCACATATTATTAATCAATGATGTATTTCCATCCTATGAAGTTTGAGTAGATTTATATTGTCATTTGGGTTGATTGATGATCTTGATTGATTTGAGTGTATGTTTTATTTTGGTGTGTTCTATGGTGCCCTTCGTGCCGCCTACACATGAGGGAAATATCGTTGTAGGGTTTGCAATATGTTCATGATTCTCTTATAGTGGGTGGCTAGAGTGACAGGCGCTTACACCCGAGGAAGGGAGTTGTTTGCGTATGGGAGTAAAGGGGACTTGATGTTTAATGCTATGGTTGGGTTTACCTTAATGATTTCTAGTAGTTGCTAATGCTTGCTAGAGATCCAATCATAAGTTCTTATGACCCAAGTACGGAAAATATGTTAGCTCATGCCTATCCCTCATATAAAATTGCTAGAATAATTAGCGATGTTGTTATCAATTACCTAGGATGATTCCGCACACCATAGCATCATTATTCCACACTCGCTATTTGTAATATATTGTGATATATTCTAACTCTATTTAGTGCAGACACTATTTTTCATATTTTAGTTGTCCAATTTCATGCAAGGATATCCTCTCTATACCCACAACACAGTTTTATTTCCCGTTACTAGATGAAGAAAATGTCCGGTGTATGTAGAGCCATGTCGGGGGAGATTGGACCTGAGAGAATATTGATCTTACCTTTAGCTCCTTCTCGATTCGACACTCCATACTTACCACTTCCATCTTTGGAAATTGCTATGATGATTCCTTGCACTTGGGGATCATTAGAGCTCTGTCCAGTGGCACAACTGCTTCAACATGTTATGTATCCTAGGAGGCAGCGTCATGGAGGCGTAGTTCATGGCCATGTAAGCTAGCTTCCCGTGCATCTCTTTCCAAGAATCCATCCACGAGGCTGCTTGTTACCTAGCTTACCAGGTAATACTAATCTAATCTTGTTTTTGTATGTCTAAGTATGATGTCTTTAGCCATGTAATCTATTCTTCATTCACCTCATCCATCGAGATTCCCTAAGGCATCAAATTATCTCTTCCAATACTTTTTGAGAAAAAATATGCATAATTTGTGTAAGAACTAATTTCAAGTAGGATAACTGAGTGTGTAATAGAAAAGTTCATAACAAATAGGGAAAAAATATTCAAAAATACCATTTTTTCCATGGTAGATAATTTAGTGCATGAGGTACTCCTGAAATTTCAGCTTATTTGGACATATGAGTAGCTCTGAGCAAAAAAGACAAATAGGGTCACAACAGTTCATGAACAATATAATTTTTTTACAAAGACCAAATTTGTCTTGTTGCCTAGGAATACTCAAATGTCCAAATGATTTGAAATTTGAAGCGAAACCCACCTACCAAATTCTGTACCATGCAAAATGTTTTCTATTTATTTTTGATTTTTTCTAGTATTTGTTTCGAGTTTTTATGCATCGTAGGTGCACATGAGCCTGGTCACTGAATCACTGTTGTGTGTAGTCATGTATTTTTTGGCCTTGTCACCTTTTTCTCTTGGTTTTCTAGATGAGATACAATAATAAATCTTAGCAGGTTTGGAAGTTGATGTAATCGGTGGACAAGAGACTAATGAAGATCACAACATAATTAGATGTGATTACTAGTTGTATGTGTTGCTTGTCATGTGATGTGAGATAGTACGTATGTAGTTGTGTATCTTGTATGACAAAAAGCTTGGAAAGAAATCTTATAGTGTATTTTTAATGTGCATTGATACGTCTCAAACGTATCTATAATTTTTGATGGTTTCACGCTGTTATCTTGTCAACTTTGGATGTTGTGTTTACCTTTTATATCTTTTTTGGGACTAACTTATTAACTCAGTGCCAAGTGCCCGTTCCTGTTTTTTTCTGTGTTTTTTACTCTTTTCAGATCTGATTTTGGAACGAAGTCCAAATGGAATAAAATCCCCAAAATGATTTTTTCCAGAACGGAAGAAGATCGGGAGGCTTGAGGGCCAAGAAAGTGGGCCCACAAGCCCTGTTGCTGCGGCCAGGGGGAGGCCGCGACAACCAAGCTTGTGCCCCCCTGGCGCTCCCCTGCCCTAGGTCTTTGTCCTATAAATTCCCTAAAAATCCAGAAAAAATCAGGGCGTCCACTAAAAATCTCATCTGGAGACCCTTCCCGGTGCCCTGCCGGAGGGGACTTTGGAAATGGAGGGCTTCTTCATCAACATCATCGCCCCTCCAATGACTTGTGAGTAGTTCACTTCAGACCTACGGGTCCGTAGTTAGTAGCTAGATGGATTCTTCTCTCTCTTGGATCTTCAATACAAAGTTCTCCATGATCTTCATGGAGATCTATCCGATGTAATCTTCTTTGCGATGTGTTTGTCGAGATCCGATGAATTGTGGATTTATGATCGGATTATTTATGAATCTTATTTGAGTTTCTTATGATCTCTCTTATGCATGATTTCATATCCTTGTAATTCTCTTCGAGTTGTGGGTTTGGTAGTTGATCTATGCTATGTGCTTCACTTATATCATTTAGAGCACGACGGTGCGTGGTTTGGTAGTTGATTATGCTATGAAAGTAGTCTCAAAAGGGGTAGTTATCCAAAGGGATACGAAAACTTCCACCTTCATGTGCATTGAATAGTTAGAGAAGTTTGATTCATCTCAACTAGTTTTGAGTTGTGGTTATGGTAATATTGAAGTTATATTAGTAAGGTGTCGTGGATCTAGAAATACTTGTGCTGAAGTTAGTGATTCCCGTAGCATGCACGTATGGTGAACCGCTATGTGATGAAGTCTGAGCATGATTAGTCTATTGATTGTCATCCTTTGTGTGGCGGTCGGGATCGCGCGATGGTTTATACCTACCAACCCTTCCCCTAGGAGTATACGTTGAATGCTTTGTTTCTATAACTACTAAAACTTTTGCAACAAGTGTATGAGTTCTTCATGACTAATGTTGAGTCCATGGTTTAGATGCACTTTCACCTTCCACCATCACTATCTTCTTTAGTGCCGTGCAACTTTCGCCGGTGCACAAAACCCACCATTAGCCTCCCTCAAAACAGCCACCATACCTACCTACTATGGCTTTTTCAAAGTCATTCCGAGAAATATTGCCATGCAACTACCACCATGACATGTGCCACCACGTCTACATTGCCATTGCATGATCGTAAGATAGCTAGCATGATGTTTCCATTAATGTCCATGCCATGCTAGATCATTGTCATGGTACACTACCAAAGGCATTCCATATAGAGTCATCGTTGCTCTAAGTTTTGAGTTGTAAGTGTGATGATCATCATTGATGGAGCATTGTCCCATGTGAGGAAATAAAAGAGGCCAAAGATGCTATCAAAACCCTAGCATAGCTCTGTTTGCCAGGCATTCATGCATGCATTCAAATCAACTCTTTGGAATGGGGATGATCTACAAAAGGGAAGTGATCAAGCCCAAATGAATTGAAATTTGACAAAAAAGCAATAAAAATATTACCTTAAAAGGGACCAGGAAAATGTTCCAAATAATTGGGAAAATAGTGACATAGAATAAATTTGTCAAACCAAAATTTTAAGTCAGAGAAACATTTTGAGATGGATTTTTGATTTGATCAAATAACGGTTTGGAATGGAGTTATTTTGTTTTCTTTTAAAATAAAGGTTTCAAAAATGTTGAAACTATATTGTGGCATTGATTATTTTATCTCTCTCACATAACACTATTTTAGGGTTTTATAAAATAGTTAAACATTTTGTTCTAAACCTAAATCTAAGTGCGAGAAAGAAATAAAACAGAAATAGGAAAACAAGAAGAAAGAACTTACCTGACCCAGCACTTGGAGCCCATCTGGCCAAAGTGCTAGTCATCCTCAACCTCTCGTGAGGAGGAGAGGCGTGGCATGAACCGAGGCCTCCACCTCCTGCTTCACGCTGGAGGCGCCTCCTCCATCCCTATCCCGCGTCTGGGACGATGTCGATAAGCCCCTGGACCGTTTCCCCCTCCCCTATCGCCGTTTCCCTTCTCCTCTCTTTTCCCCTCGCCATGGCCGAGCTCGGCTCGAGCAGGCCGCCGCTGTCCACGCAGCCCCGACCTCCCCTCGCCTCTCCGAGAAACTCAGGAGATCAGTCGCGACGTCCCGGTCCTCCCCGCCTCACGAATCGAAGCCGGAGCCCCCTGGCGCTGCCACCGTCGTCATCTTCACCTCCGGCCACCAAAGTTCGCCGACCCCGATTCGCGCCGCCCAAAGCGCCCCGAGCCCACGGAACCGCCATTCGAGCCCCCCGTGAGTTCTCCGTTGATTCCCCATGTTTCCCTCTCCTCTTGCACGCCGTAGCCGCTGCTCCACCACAGCCGAGCTCCGCCCGCCGCTTACCACGTCGCCGGCGCCGTTCCAGTGCTTCCCTGCTCTAGCCACCGCCCCAAATGCATTCGGCCAAGTCCGAGGACCGCGTAGATGCCCTCCGCCGGCCATTTGGTCGCCGGAGGAGGAAATCCGTCAGCGCCTTCGTGCTCCACCGGTCTGGGTCGCTAACAAGCGGGCCCAGCCGGTGAGGTGTTTAATTAGCGCCTAATATCATTTTAGTTAATCTATGACTCAGCGACAGTGGGCCCTCCGGCTCTAAAATAAGAATTAAGATTAACCTAACCTTGTTAATTAAACTCTGTCACTGACGTGCGGACCCCACACGTCAGGTTTGACTCTGACCTGGGTCCGCTGACCTGATGACGCAGTGCTGACGTAATAAAAGTATTTTCCAATGTAATTTTTTTTCCAAAAATGCCTAAAACTTCTAAAAATCATAGAAAATAATCTGTAAGTCCAATGAAAATAATTTATATATGAAGAAGGATCAGAAAAATCCAAAGAATCTGATTATGGCGTTTTCGTGCTGGTTTGAGAAAGTTAACAACACCAAATAGGAAAAATGATGAATAGGGTAAATTTAATAAATAGTTTGGAGTTGGAATTTGATTCATATTTGAATTCCACTTCAATTACTATGACAAAACAATGATCTAGGAAACTCAGCACCCCAATATGCCATCTTCATGCAAGTTAAAACAAGTTTACCTAAGCATTAGGTCGAATCAATTAAAAGGGTATCCACGGAAAATACCTTGCTTGAAGTGATATTTGAATCCTGATTCAAATCCAGCTTCAACCTAAGAAATGGTAGCTATATTGGCCCTGCCACATTTCATCTCCATTTCTTGATCATGCATCATAGTATTGCATTTCCGTGAAGTAATTGTTGTTCCTTTCTTGTTTGCCGGTGTTGTTCCCTCTCGGTAGACGATGGTTCCGACGATGTGATCGTTGACATTGATGAAGACTCATTGCTATCTTCAGACGTGTCAGGCAAGCAAACCCCCCTTGAGCATATTGATATAAATCCGCTCTCTCGCTCCTGCTCTCTTTTACTGCATTAGGACAAACATGATTCAACTGTACATGTTATCGGTAGTTGAACCCATTCCTCTGCATGACCTGATTTTGTCACAGTAAATAGTTGAAACCACTTAGCATGAGTAGCAACAGCTTGAGCCTTGTTGTGCTTACTCATCCATGCTTGCTTACAATGCCTGTTATGCTTAGAGTCATGTCGGGTCTGATCCATCTGTATGATGAATCGAAATGGTTGTGTTCATGTCCTACAGTGTGAGAGTAAAAGTGTGAATTCGATTTGGTAAAGGTAGCGATGAGAGGCCATGTAGGAGTACATGGTGGGTTGTCTCATTGGGACCGTCCTTAAGAACTGAGTTATGTGTATGTTATCCAAGTCAAGATACTACCACACATTGGGATACTTAATTGACCCTCTTGGCTTATTAATCGCCTAGATCTCTGTCCAGGAGTTGCAACTAGTTTCTGGTGTTTGTACGAAAAGTGTTGGCGGCCGTGTTTAGCCCTGCCCGACGGGGTAGGGTTCTCTGCGGTAGATACACAGTGGCACGGTGTACCAAGTGGCACCCGGATGGTGGGCTTGGGAACCCTGCACACATCGTTTGGGGTCGTAGAGGAAACCTCGACCGGACTTCCTTGCGGGTTCAGTCTCAAATAGGCGATAAACCTGGACTAGGGTCTTGTGTGGTTAACGGTCGTGGCCGACACCCACGCCAGTGCTTCCGCTTGAAGGTTGCCGAGATGCATGACGTGCATATGGTGCTAAGTGGTGAGAGCATGTGTGAAGAAGTATACCCCTGCAGGGTGATTTAATCTGTTCGATTAGCCGTGTCCTCGGATATGGACTACTTGGAAGCATTACGTGGTACATAGACAATTTAAATGGATACTCTAAAACATGCAAGACAAGTGTGAGTGCTATGGAAGGCTTTCTCGTAGGGAGACGAGAGTGAATCCATAGTGGTGTATTGATTGGTGAATATGTGGACTCATGTGCGCTATCCCACCTCAAAGAAAGAACTTATAGTCGTAGTACAGGTTAGCTAAGAGTCAAAGATGGCTTGCTGCAATCAAACCCCACAATTCTTTCATTGAAACATGATGCATATGTAGATAGTTCTGATGTAAGTCTTGCTGAGTACCTTTGTACTCACGGTTGATTTATTTATGTTTTGCAGAGAAGATTTAGTCTCTTTCAAATGTTCTACACGATGTGTTCAATGTTGACTGGAATAGCTTGGGAATCCCAGACAGAGGTCTGGCTCCTTTGGTAGGGTCATAGTAGCTTTTCAGGCTCTTCCAGCCACTTTTAGTAGATGTGTGTACCCAGACATGTTTTGCTTCTGCTTGTTGTTTGTATGACTTGAGTGTCGGGTCACGGGACCCCTGTTTGTAATAACACACCATGTTGATTCTTATGAGTCCTTAATAAAAGCTTGAGTCATAGAGTTATGTTGTGATGCCATGTTGTATCTACACATATCGTGCATATTGTGTGTATGTTATGAAATGCATTATATGTGTGGGATTCGACACCTAGTTGTGTGCCTTTAGTAGTACTCTTTACAGGGAAATGCCTCTTTGTGCTTCTATCGAGCCTTGGTAGCTTGCGACTGCTCTAGACACATTGATTGACCGGCGTGTATCCTTCTTTGCTGCTGTGTTTGTCCCCTCGGGGAAATGTCATGCGGTGTAATGGAGTCCTTGTAGTTTGCTACGACTCGTCTACACACGCTGTTGATCGCCACCTGCCTTGCTGGGTTATGTATGCCTGTCCCTGTACGGATGTACCGCTTGGGTTTATAACTAGTCATGTCGACCCGGGTTCTTTGTCGTTTGAACGCTAGCAACATATTCATATACGTGAGCCAAAAGACGCAAACGGTCCCGACCAAGGTAAGGTGGCAGCCATGGAGTTTACCGTGCGGGAGGCCATAAAGTGATGTGATGTGTTACAGGCTGGGTTCTTATGACTCAGGATCGGGGTCCCAATAACTTTGGTATCAGAGCTTGACTGCCTGTAGGATAACCAAGCCAAACTGGTCGATGTTGACTCTAGCAACTCTTTAGTTATATAAGGGAATTGTTTGTGGAAGGGAACGTAAGGCTCTTTTTACTCCTTTTCTTGTGTCATTCTTATTCCGAGTCATCATCTTCTTTATTCTACGGGGTTTAAGAATTAGGCTTTCTCATCTATTCATTAGGATGACGAGTTACTATGCTGGAGACTTATAGAAAAGTTGTTGTCTTCCTGGATCAGTGTCGTCATAAGAATTCAATGGTTATGTTGTTAGTTTTCTTGCAGGTTGCTTCATATTTCTTGCCCGTACAGCCGCTATGTTGTCCGAGTTTTCCAAAGTTCCCAAATAGTCTGATGCGATTGCAAATTCCTTCCTCTTTTTCCAATGTCTTTTGGCTGGACAATGCACACTAATTATTGTGTTGAGGTACTCTATTACCTCGACGTTTTGTTGAAGTATTAGGAAAACATGTTACTTCGAAAACTACCCAAAATTCTAGATGTGTGCAATGTTTCCAGTGCAATAATTCTGGCCATCCTTTTAGAAAAACATCTCGTGATGTTATTTAGTTTTTAGATATTCTATTTCTGGGTCTTTGAATCCAAGGATCATTCTGCTCATCTCTGTTGATAGTGTAGCTAGTTCCTTTAGAATGATTGGTAACCTTGTTGTAGCTCCCAAGGTTCATGGTATAACATTCTTCCAACACCATGAATCATCTTTGGCAGAAGTTCTCCGTGAACTAAAGATCATAACAAGAGTGCTCGTGATGAGTTCTCTACTCCATATCGTGATTCTGCCTACTTCGCCCTTCTGCATGGGTTATCTGGAAGAATTATGTTGAACCCGTTCGACATGCTAATCCATGCATACACAACTCAAGAAACCATGTCCTCTTGAGTTGGCCCTATCTAGTTGTATTTTGACCTTCATCGATGAGAGGATAGTCAAAAGTAGTTGTGCATTCGTGTCATCAATGTCTTTTATTCCTGTGGTCTGTCAAGTTATTATATTCTCGAATGACTCGGACAAGCAAACTCCAGTACCTCATCCATTTCTTGGATTGGGTCAAAGTAATTGTATTCCACAGATCGAAATGCTAACCCAGCTTTTGTTCTGTTCTATCTGGGAGTATTACCCTCTTTTTGGTAAGAGTGTCGTGAGAATTGCACCATCTCTTATGATCTCTTGATGTAGTGATACTTTTCGCTATCATTGTTCGTTCCTCGGTTTTCGTGTTGGTTGTAATCGGAATATCGACAAGTGAACCATGATGTGTGAAGTCAATACTCCTAGCAATGTTATTGCTTGGTAGCTAATGGACACTAATTTCACTCTTATGGTGATGGTGATTGAATCATCATCCTAAGACTGAGCGTGCTACCTAGTCCATGTTTCATGGTGCAGTTTTCGATCAATGGGTTAGGATTATGTCAATCCTTCGCTCTTTGATCACATCATCTTGCCCTGAAAAGCGAGATTGTTCCTGAGCTTAATAATATATCGGTGGTTCGTGATTTTCCGAATATCTTCTCGCAAGTATTACCAGGTTGTTTCCTAACTGTTATGATAGAGCTCGTGATCAAGTTGGTTTCTTTATAAGCCATCTTCTCCAAGAATCCGTGTTGGATACCCCGAGCTAGTTGGTTAAGCTAAACAACAACTTGGAGAGTTGGAAGATAAAAGCTTCGCCTAAACTCAGTTCATTTTAAAGGGATATCTTTCCTGTTGTGAGAGTCTTGAAGAAAGATGATATTGTCATCGGTTGATCCGTGTGATCAATTGTTGCATATATTATCTTGTCGAATCTTGATTTGAATATGGGCTATTGTCAAATCAAACTCAGAACCAAAGATTTTCGTAACGGTGTCTTACTCAGGGTTTTCCTTGAGCCTACACTATTGTATTCTTTGATCTGACCAATGCTATTATCTTGCTCACATAGTTGTGGAAATCCATTTATATGGGTATCTTCATGAATTGTTGTTGAGCCCACAGGCAACATTCTGATTTGTTCCATGATCTATGTTGGACATTAAGCTAGTGCTGGAAACTTTGTAGACATTGTTTTCGTGTCTCGAGCACGGGGTATATGTTAGGTGTAAGAAGTGACTTCCTCTAATTCATGTGAATCTGATGCAAGTTGCCGCCGTGAATTCAAGAAAAGTTAATTTGTTTCTTCGGAATCATCCCAAGTCAATCATGCACATGCGAAGTATTCTATTGTTTGATAGACTGATCATCTTCACTCCATATGTATCTCCTATCACACCAAGCCACTGATTGATTTGTTCAAGGAAAATAAGTTAAGTGCCATTACTGAAGGTACCAGACGGACTTGCACATGGCTTCGTCATCCGCAATGATGGTTCCCATCCAGAACTCGGTAGTGTTTTGTTGTAAGACTTTTCATGTGGTCATGATTGTCTTGGGCAGTGTGTTCACATGTGTCTTGCAATCCAGCTCATGTTTTGGACCTCTAATGTAATGGAGAAAATTGACCACACCAACGTGATCCAGGTGATCCTGCATCGCGGCCTTCTCCCCCACCAGCATCGATCTGTCCCAATGTGGGACTACAATCCAGAGGATCCGGATACTGCGGCTAGCCGTGTGCGGAGTTTTTTCTGCACCACTCACGAGAAGTTGTGGAAGGTGCTCTTTAAGTCACAAATGACTTGGCCCGACAAGGAGGAAGACGAAGGCATGTCCTTCCTCAACCCTGCGGGACCGGTAAGGTTTTCACCATATTTTTTAGATTCCCTCCCTTCCTTTTAACAAGGCACTCATTCCTTGCTTCCCGAATGCGTGCACATCTCGTTGAAGAAGTCTGGATGGATTAATTGTCTAGCACCTTTGCCCAAGGACGTCATGACCCCTCTGCTGGCAGCCATGTTAGCCGAGAAAACGTACACGACTCCGAGGGAGAAGGAGGAAAAGAAGAAGGGGAAGAAGAAGAAGACCCGGGAGGGTCTTCGGTCGAAGGGTCCCCCAGAGACCAAGTCCGAAGATGCATTGGCTCCCTCCAATCTGGAGGGAGAGGAAGAAGAGGATGGGGAGGAGGTGAGTGACTCCTCTCATACAAAGAAATGGGCGGCGTCCGAAGATGCCAAAGGACATCAAGCTCCCATTTCTGTGAAGAAGCTGCGTAGGGTCCCCATGGCCCTTTTTTAGGATATTCCGGACGCAGACGAGGAGTCTGAGGATGAAACACTGATACCCCGAAGGACCCTGAGGGTGAAATCCCAAACAAAAAGGTATTTATTAAAAATCAGAACACATCATTCCTCTAGGTGCCATAGCTCTAATGAGGCTTATTTTCCGTATTAGAGCCCATAGTGTGATTTCCCCACCGATCAAGTTTTGGAGGGGGGTTCCGTGCCGACTGCTACTTCTCAAACAACAGCGCCAGAAATTGACACGTTGATGGAGACTGGGCTTGCGTTGGTTTTTCCCTTGAAGAGGAAAGGGTGATGCAGCACAGGAGCAGTAAGTATTTCCCTGAGTTTGAGAACCAAGGTATTGATCCAGAAGGAGGATCTCGTCAAGTCCAGAGTACCTGCGCAAACACAAACAAGCTTGCACCCAACGCTTCAAAGGGGTTGTCAATCCCTTCAAGATTGTTTGCAAAAGTGAGATCTGAAGGCGGGAAGTGCAACGAAGTAAAAAGTGTAAGGCTGAAAATATGGTGTGGAGTAGACCGTCGGGGCCATAGTGTTCACTAGAGGCTTCTCTCAAAATAGCAAGTAATACGGTGGTGAACAAATTACTGTCGAGCAATTGATAGAACCGCGCAAAGTCATGACGATATATAAGGCAATGATCATACATATAGGCATCATGTTCGAGACAAGTAGACCGATACTTTTTGCATCTACTACTATTACTCCACACATTGACCGCTATCCAACATGCATCTAGTGTATTGAGTTCATGACGAACAGAGTAACACCTTAAGCAAGATGACATGATGTAGAGGGATAATCTCAAACCAATGATGAAAACCCCATCCTTTTACCCTTCATGGCAACAACACGATGCGTGCCTCGCTACCCCTTCTGTCACTGGGTGAGGTCCCCGTACGGTATGAACCAAAGACCAAGCACTTCTCCCATTGCAAGAATCATAGATCTAGTTGGCTAGACAAAACCCACAACTCGAAGAGAATTACAAGGATATGAAATCATGCATAAGAGAGATCAGAAGAAACTCAAATAAGATTCATAGATAATCTGATCATAAATCCACAATTCATCGGATCTCGACAAACACACCGCAAAAGAAGATTACATCGGATAGATCTCCATGAAGATCATGGAGAACTTTGTATTGAAGATCCAAGAGAGAGAAGAAGCCATCTAGTTACTAGTTATGGACCCGTAGGTCTATGGTGAACTACTCACACATCATCGGAGAGGTCATGGTGTTGACGAAGAATCCCTCCGTGTCTGAATCCCTCTGTCGTGGGTATAAGTCTGACAGTAGAAGTACGGGGTACGAAAGTATATGGGCAAAGCCTTAGCTACGACGAGGATGTATGAGTTCAAGCCCCTCTACGGTGGAGGTAAAATCCCTACGTCTCAGTGCTCTTGGGAGCTTTGGGTCGAGTGTATTAAGGGATTACAGCAAGTGCCAACCCCTGTACCAGTGGTGAAGGGCGGCTTATATAGAGTGCGCTGCCCTTCATAATGGTCCGATGGACAGGGGTGGAGTAGTGGCGAGTAAACGCTGGCGTTACTGGGAACATAAGCTTTAAATGCTAGTTATGGTGTATGAATACGTATGACCGTTGCCCTCCTGGGAGGTTACGATGTACAGAGTGGATTCCAGTCGGTACGTTAGATATGCTCCGATTGGATCATCGCCGACTGGATGATGGGGGCGTCCACAGTTCAGTCGGAACAGTCTAAGGGCCTTGTCCCCTATGAAGGGTAGTCCTTGGGTAGGACCTATAGGGCATACCTATGACCCTACCCTGGGACTATAACCCCATCATTAGTCCCCGAATGGATCGGGGCTGGAACGATGAAGTGAAGCCCGGAGTTTGGAGCCGACTGGTATTGAGGTGATCTTAGCGTTGTCTGCCTCGATCCATTTTATCTTTGCGGCTAGTGATCCGAGTGAATATGTCATGCCCAAGATGCGACCCTATCCCCAATTTGGCACGAAGGCCTCGCCAGGGATAGAAGCGCATCTCGTCGTGTCGCAAGAATGGATATCGTTACAAGTACATGTACTGAAAAGAGGAGTATTTATACAGAGTTGGCTTACACTCGCCACAAGCTACATCAGAGTCACATCAGTACATTACATTAACATCAAGAGTAAGAGCAGGGTCCGACTACGGACGAAAACAAACGACAAAAGAAGAACGACGTCCATCCTTGCTATCCCAGGCTACAGGCCTGGAACCCATCCTAGATCGATGAAGAAGAAGAAGAAGTAACAACTCCAAATGAACAATCAACGCACTCGCGTCGGGTAACCTTTACTTGTACCTGCAACTGGTGTTGTAGTAATCTGTGAGCCACAGGGGACTCAGCAATCTCATTTCCAAAGGTATCAAGACTAGCAAAGCTTAATGGGTGAGGCATGGTTAAGTGGTGAGGTTGCAGCAGCGGCTAAGCATGTATTTGGTGGCTAACTTACGAGTACCAGAAATAAGAGGGGGAAGATCTACGCATAGCGGATGTGAACTACAGATGATTAAATGAATGATCCTGAACACCTACCTATGTCAGACATAACCCCACCGTGTCCTCGATCGGAGAAGGAACTCATGAAAGAGACAGTCACGGTTACGCACACAGTTGGCATATTTTCATTAAGTTAACTTCAAGTTATCTAGAACCAGTGTTAAACAAAGTATCCACGTTGCCACATAACCGCGGGCACGGCTTTCCGAAAGATTTAACCCTGCAGGGGTGCTCCAACTAGTCCATCACAAATTACCACAAGCCGCATAGAAATCCTCAATCACGAAGCTCGCGATCTCGTCGGATTCCCTAGTGGAAAACCTCAACTCTGAGATTACCCAAAGCATCACCGGAATCCCGATGCACAAGATATCTCGTCAAAGGTAAAACTAATCCAGCAAGGCCGCCCGACGTGTCGACGATCCCGATAGGAGTCGCGTACCTCGTTCTCAAGACACGACGGATGAGCTATGGTTACCACGCCAAACGCCGAGTTGCCCCGGGTAGCGTTAATAAGCTGCTCTGTTTTGGACCAACACTCATGAGGAGCACTGGCCCGGGGGTTGATTAAAATAGTCCGCGGGTGCCGGCGGGTCCCTATGCAATTTTATTAGGTGATTAGGCAAATGTAGTACCAATGTTGGGCCTTGCCAGACCAGCTTTAATCTAAAACGAATTATCAAGGGGGTCCCCATAACAACCCCGATCGTGTTAGGAGCGTTCAGTTATGGAACATAACACCGGTAGCCGGTAACTAAAGGGGGCAAAGGTGGAACAAAACACCAGGCTAGAAAGGCCGAGCCTTCCAACTTTTACCAAGTATATAGGTGCATTAAATTAAATAACATTTAATATGGTGATATAACAAGGAACCCATGTTATCACATGGAAGCAACTACACCTGCAACTAGCAACGCTACCAACAGGGTTAAGCAAGCAGTATCATAGCCAAATAGTGGTTTGCTAGGTCGAACAGGTTGAAGGTAATCATGGCATTGTTGAGAGGCTGATATTTAACAGGTGGTAGGCAACGAGACATAAACGATAGCAACGGTAAAACTAGCATGGCAATGATAGTAATGGTATCTGGGGAAATGATCATCTTGCCTGAGATCCCGCTTGGAAGAAGAATGCCTCCGTGAAGCAGACGAACCGACGTAGTCGAACGGGTCCTCACATCCGACACGCTTGCGGTACTCTATCGAGATGGGGAAACCGGAAACAAGCATCAACACACGATATTCACCACACGATGCACAATAGATATGATGCATGAGCTACTGGATACATGCAAGTCACGGCATGACAATTCACACAACCAAACACTACACATTAAGTGAAGTTCAATATGCAAAGAGTTGCATATTGACGATACTCCACGTCTATTTATTTAGTTCACTCTCGGTTATCTACACGGCCATATTAATGTTGTCAAACATGCTAGAGGTGAAGCGGAAAATAAACTACCTATCTAGGCATTTTAAGTGAGGTCGGAAATGACATATAGCACCTCCGAGACGACCTCACATGTTAATTTACAATTCTGTCCAGATCTGAACTAATGCATTTAATTGGTTGTTAAACAGCAAAACAAATAGGTTCACGTGATTCTACGCGTCAAGGCAAGCAATCTACACATAAAGAACATCTCCAACGGAGCTACGGTTCAAAAGATACGAGCACCGCAAGATATGATGGCATGAATGCAATATGTGTGCAACGACGGCTACGAGCACTTCAAAACAAACAACCAGCAAGAGAAAATGAAACTACACAAGATTCTAAGCAAGTTTCATGTAGGACTCGATCAAAACGGAGCTACGGTTCGAAAACTACGAGCAAAACAAGAAAACGCAACAATCTGCCAAAATCAGCCACATAGCAATTTCTACGCCTCACAACTTCGGCTACACAACTCCTATAAGCTCAAGCAAGGCATGGAACGGAAGAGGGCAAGAAGCACTACTAGAAACAACTAACAACAACTAGCATGGCAGCAAGGATCACTAGAGGTAGAGGTCACAAAATGGCATCTCACACACAATTTCAGACTTAGTGAAAATAACACCTCATGAAAGTGCAGTTTTCAGCCTGAAGCAATATTGACAGCAGCAAAACCTATATCTACAGGACTCCAAATGGCATGAAACTTAACAGCATGCTAGAGAAGCATAAGGGGTACAACTAACTCCATTGGACCAACCCCAAAAGAGCTACAGATCACAAGATGCAAGCAAGACAAGACAGCAACAAAATAATAACAGATTCCAGACTTAGAAATATTTCAGCACGTCTAAAACAGCACTATTTCTAGCAACTTGAGAGCAAGCAAACAACACCTAAACATGCATTTCTTTTGCAACCAAAAATACCAGGAGCTAGACAAAACATCCAAGCACAACTTCCTAGTTGACAACTCCGTCAAACGACGCACGGAATAAATCCTACGAATTAAACAAAAGGGCAACACGGCAAAATATCTCGCGAACTAACTTCCTCAAAAGCTAAAACTAATTGCACAGAAAAATCCAGGGATTTTTCTACCTCGGAAACATATAAAATATGTGAGGTTTGCAACACAAAATAAAGCCACACATTAAAGCGAGATAATACCTCTATACGGGAAAATAAACTACCGGCAAAACCCTACACGGAAAAATACGAGTGACCGCTCTAAAATACATGCAAAAAGATCCCTAAAAACATGGGCATTTAATCTACGATATACGGGCAGTCCGGATCGGCTCGAAAATAAATACGGGCACAAACCTAATGTGACAGCACGATAAACAGAGCATTTGGCACGTTAAACTACGTTAAATAAATACGCAAGTTTCAAATTCGTACTCTACGCGCGAAACTACCCCAAAAGCATATAAAATACGCGTCGTTCCGACTTACGGGTAAAAAGATACGGGCATATGAAAATATCCTATTTTCCTGAAATTATTAAGTCGCAGAAAAACCCTAAATTCTAATCGGGCCAAAACTGATAAGCGTAAGATACTAAAATGTGCTCATGTGTTGGATAGAGGGGCAGAGGGGCGCTCACATTGGGCCGGTTGGGATGTGGCCAGAGAGATGGGCCGGCGGGTGGCGAGCTGGGCCGAAGCCCACTACCACGAGCGGGAGGCTCCTGGGCCGCGGGAGGCCTCGTCTCCCTCCCGTCGCCTCGTGGGAGCGAGGCCAGAGGACATGGCGGCGCTGGCGGGTTTGCAGGCGCACGGGGAGGGTCCGCAGGGCAGGCCGGTGAGGCCTACGACGGTCCAGCGAGGGCGCGGCGGCCGGATCTGGAACTGCGCTGTGCTGCGGCGGCCGGGGACCTGCTGTGGCGGCGGGATCTGGCGAGACGCCGGCGCGGGGCGAGCTTCTCTGACGCGCCTGGAGGCGACGCGAGCAGGGAACGCGGCGGCGGGGCTGGCTCCGAGCTGCCGCCGGGAACGTCACAGGGCGCAGGCAGGGCTGGCACGGGCGGCGGGATCTCGTCGGACGGCGACTGCCGGCTTGCAGGAGGTGGCGCGGCGCGCGGCGCGAGGAAGGCGGCACTCGGGGAGCCCGGGGCGGCGCGGGTACGGGAACCATACGGGCGGCGGCGGCGGCGGTTCGGGCTCGGGCGGGCCTGCGATGGGCTTCGCGGGCCCGGCGGCGCTGGCAGAGGAGAGAGAGTGGGGCGGCGCGGCTAGGGTTAGGTTTAGGTGGGGCGCGGATTCCGAGGAGAGATGAGAGGGGGCTGTCTAATTAATGGCATGGGGGTGTATTTATAGACAAATGGGGGGCTCGGTTAACCGGAATCGCGATCCGGATCCAACCGCGGGGTCGGATTCAGACGATTCCGAACGCGGGACGTGCTAAGTGGCCGTGTTGTGTAGACATCCGGAGACGAGAGGGGAACGGGCGGCGCGGCAACGAATATGAAACACCGACAGACGTCCGACGGAAGCCCGAATACGGTGCCGCTACGCTCGACCGTTCGGGTACCAGACGGTCTCCGATCGCGACAAAATTCGACAGGCGGCCTAGCTATAACTAATCGCGACCGCGTGCCAAGTTTCACCTCGATCAGAGAAAGTTTTAAACGCACTTTAAAAACAGGGTTTCGACGGTGCCGCGGGCGCGTGCGTGTGCGGTCAGGCTCGGAACGAACGACGACGATAACCGGCAACTAACAACGGATGCAAGTTTTGAAAACGGGCGGCAATGGAGATGCCGATGCGATGCAGATGATGCACATGATGCGATAATGATGCGGCAACTGAAAATACCCACACGACGAAAACGGAAAGAAAAGGGGAAGCTTCTGGAACGTCGGCATCGGGCTGTCACAGAATATGCAAGCGAAACGATCCGTGAGGGACCGATTGCTTCCGCGGAATCTTTCGACGTGACCGGTCATACTGACAGCGCCGGATTTTACGGGATTCTCAAATTTCGGTTGCCGCGCACTCAGCGGGGATGACGACATCGCCATTGAGTAGATTTCGCCTCCTCGATTACCACGCCGCAATCTTCTCCACTGATCTTGCACCAGCCGGTTGGGAGGATAAGATCTTGGGCCCACCTGTAGGTGACTCAGTCGGGGGCCTTTTAAAGCCTTCCCGGCGGACCTTCCTGTTGTGCTGCTCGTCTTCCTCCCATCGATCTCGCCTCCCCGCAACTCCCTGCACACCTCTAGCCACCTCCTTCCCGTCGCCCTCGCCATGACGAAGGGGCAGACCAGCAAGCTTGAGGTGAAAAAGAAGAAGAAGGGGGCGGCCTCCACTCAGCGGCGGCAGCGGACGTTGCCGGCGTGCTGGATACAGGGGACTTCCTCCCCTCCACGGTGAGGGAGACCGACGTGCTAGAGCTGGTGGAGCACGGCATGGTCGTCAATAAGTCTTGGAGGCTGCCGGAAGGCGATATGGAGCCGGCACCGAGGGAGGGGGAGCGCGTCCTGCTGCTCAGCCACGTGGCCAAAGGTTTCTCCCTGCCTCCCCATCCTTTCTTCCGAGGTATTATGAACTACTTCGGGGCGCAGCTTCATCACTTTCCGCCGAATGCAATAGCTCATCTTTCCGCATTCATCACCCTCTGCGAGTGTTTCATAGGATGTCCTCCCCACTGGGGGCTCTTCAAATATGTTTTCTCCGCTAGATCTCAAACGATTAAGAAGCTTAGCCAGTCTGATGATAAGACACACATCCTCCAGCTCTGCGGGGGTTTAGTATTTCAGAAGAAAATGAAAAGTAGTTATCCCTCCCTTCAGCTATCTGAGTCGGTTAGGAACTGGCAATCGTCCTGGTTCTATTGCCAGGACATTGCCTGCCCGAATGCTCCGAGTGGGTTACCACCCTTTAGTTTAGACCGTCCGGGCCCTCCCAGGAAGCTGGCGCTCTCTAAGGGGGGAAAACCCAGATCCAGTCTTTGATTGACGCGCTGATTGTCGTCGTCCGGAAGGGAGTCACTGGCATGGACCCGTTGGAGACTTTTCTGGATCGACGCATCCAGCCACTCTAGGCCCGAGACCACGCAATGTTGCATTACACGGGGCCTTCGGATACCACTCGGTCCCATCCTGAAGATGTGAGCACGGAGACCGTGGGTGCGTGGGTCCGCAGCATCATGGGCACATGTGATAACCCCGTGAGAGCTCAGCGGGTGAAGGCCTTCCGCGCCCAAAATCCTCCTCCGAATGAGGTGAGTACATGTTGTCGAGTGCTTTTAACCTTCTCAGTTTTATTGCTTTTCTTGTCTCGCCGACTGACGTTGCCGACTGTGTTTTGTGCAGGAGTGGACGAACTGGCATTCTGTAGTCTCAGGTGGGGATCCGGTCGAGGAAGAAGAAGGCAACATGGAGGGTAGCGCGGGTAGTGTCGTGTACGTCTCTGGTAGTAGGGAGACGGAGGAGGAAACAGAAGAGGAGGAGGAGGAGAGTGAAGAGAAGAGCTCGTCACCCTCACCACCAGAACTCTGAACCAAGCACCGTCATGACCCCGTTGTTCCGCCGGCTCCTCCCGTGGCCCCGAGTGCTCGGAGTGTGAAGAGAACCAGGGGTTCTGCTGCCGAGCCGGTGGATCAGCCGTCCAAGTTGGCTAAACCCAGCGGGTCTAAACCTCAGAAAGCTTTGCCCCGGATGAGGATTGTTGTTCCGGTTGCCTCAGCGTAAGTATCTTTGCTCTTCCATCTTCCTTCAGTATCCGATTAGACTCTTCTTTTTGGGAATTCATGTTTACCCGTCGAATGGATTTCACTCAACAGAGCTGCTACCTCCGCCACTTCTCTGCCACGTCAGGGTGACGATCCCATGGACATTGATGACGCCGCCACGTCCCAGCAAGGTACGTTGTCACGACTCCGAGAGCTGTATTTGATCTTGATCTTTTTCTGTACTTTTATTTTGTTCAGTCGGGCTTCCTTCAGACGTGATCCATCTGGACGACGACGACAAAAGGGGGTCGGAACCAGCTTTGGCGCCTGTCCCTGGGGTTATCCAACCTGCTGCCAACCCCGCCATGGGCGTGCCGCCGACTGAGACGGCGGCCTTCACGGCGAAACCGACTGGAGCAGAGCTCGGGATGCCCAGGGAGCGCGGGATGCCCAGGGCGCCTTCTGCCATGTCGGGTCCATCGACTGTTCGCTATGATGCCCGACGCCTCCCGGAAGATCAAGTAGGAGCCGCCAAGGACGCCATGGTACAAGTGGAGCTGATGGTGGGCGAAGCCAAGGGAGCATATGACTCCCTTGCGTCCCTGTACAAGAAGAGCTTGGAGCTTCGAGATGATATCCGAGTAAGTGCGCTAGTAAGTGTTTACATTCCTCTTGGTGCCCACTGGGGGTTTGGCGAGATACTTAGATACAGTAGGTTAATTTTCTAGTGGGTTCACTCTGAGTGAACCCAGTGGGTGTAGTCCCCGAGACTTCTGCCGAGTATTTGCACCGGCAGTTGTCTTTATATGTATTTTCCATAGTCTCTACAGATCAGAGCTGATCTGCCCAAATGGTACCAGTGGGGGCTCGCCGAGTGCACCCACTGGGTGTAGTCCCCGAGAGTAGTGTTGCTCGGGTCGAGTAATAGTAGTCTCATAGTGTTGTTGGTTTGCTATGGAGCTCAATGGGACCGACCTGTTCGAGCTTCATACCAGTGGGGTCACTCTCAGTGAACCCACTGGGTGTAGTCCCCGAGACCGCTGTCGATTGCTTGCATCGGCAGGGGTCTGAAGAATCTTGAGTTTTGATTGTTTTGTCATATCTGTTGAGACTTTTTTCTTGTTGAATTTGGTTGATCCTCCCTTTGTGTTTCTTTGACAGAAGACTTGTGAAGTGGGATCGGCCTATACTGCTCTGATGGCTGAGAAGACTCAACTTGCTGCCGACTTCGAGGTAGCTGTGACTGATATGGCTGGCATGAAGAAGGTTGTCGCTGAACGAGAAATATCTTTGGAGAAATCTCGGGAGACTAACAAGGCACTGTTAGCCGAGTTAGAAAATATGAAGAAGGAGAGATCTGAATGGGTGGGTCAGCTGAAGTCAATGAACGCTCGGTGCAAAGCGCAGGAGAAATACGTCGGCGACTGGGCGAAGAAGATGGTCGCACTGCTTGGTGGTAAGTTGCTTGTCGAGTGCTCTTTGACTTTGGAGTTCACTCCGCGCTTATTTTCTCCGTGTCTTTTCTTTGCAGATTTCTGTCGGGACGTTGAAGCCGAGACCGCCGAAATTGAACAGACGCTTGGGCAACCGAATGTTCCACTCGGTGATGAAGCTAACCGGGACATGTTCCGACTGAATACCCGCCTTAACAACGTGGGTCCTTTCGTTGGTCGCCTGAGAGAAGTTGTCGGCCGAATTGACAAAGAGCTGTGGCCTGAAGATGACTCCCGGAATGAGATGGAGGGGTTGATGACTCGACTGGAGGATGTTCCAAGCAGAGTGCAGGCGGAAGAAGTCTGCCGCTCGGTGTGGCACGGACGTAGCGCTGTCTCTGGTCCGAGTGCACTGTAAGGAAGCCCGTGAAGACAAGCTGAAGATGTTGCAGGTCGCCAACACCAAGAAGCTTCGATTTGAAGACTTCATGGAGAGCTTCCTCTACAAGGCCACTCGGATTGCAGATGGAATCGACCTCGACACCTTCGTGGAGCCTGCCAGCCCTGGCGATGCTTGATTAACTTTATGTTGAACGCGCATTTACCTCGGTATGACGAGTGGAGTTTGTATTAAACTTTGGCCACTGTTGTTGGCCGGTACATTTGTGGCTCAGTGTGGATAAACTTGATTCACACGGAGCCGACTGATTGTTGAACCCAATTTGAATTCGAACCGGATCTTTTGCTCTTCTTTCACTGAGTTTTTTTTGACACGATTTTGGCTCGTGGTTTTTGTTTAGGCGACTCAGCTAAGCCTCCGAGTGTAACTTGTGTGACCACTCGGAGGAAGCTCTTTACTTAGGGAACTCTGGTTCGCAGCTAAGTCTTTGAGTGTGACTTGAAATGCACACTCGGAGCAACTTGTTTGCTTAGGAGACGCTGGGTCGCAGCTAAGTCCCCGAGTGTGACTTTAAATGCACACTCGGAGCAAGTTGTTTACTTAGGCGACTCTGGATCACAACTAAGTCCCCGAGTGTGACTATTGGTGCACACTCGGAGCAAGTTGTTTACTTAGGCGACTCTGGGTCGCAGCTAAGTTCCCGAGTGTGACTTTTTTGGTGCACACTCGAAGCAAGTTGTTTACTTAGGCGACGCTGGGTTGCAGCTAAGTCCCCGAGTGTGACTTTTGGTGCACACTCGGAGAAAGTTGTTTACTTAGGCGATGTTGGGTCGTAGCTAATTCCCCGAGTGTGACTTTTGGCGCACACTCGGAGTAAGTTGTTTACTTAGGCGACGCTGGGTCGCAGCTAAGTCCCCGAGTGTGACTTTTGGTGCACACTCGGAGCAAGTTGTTTACTTAGGCGACTCTGGGTCGCAGCTAAGTCCCCGAGTGTGACTGTTGGTGCACACTCGGAGCAAGTTGTTTACTTAGGCGACTCTGGGTCACAGCTAAGTCCCCGAGTGTGACTTTTGGTGCACACTCGCAGCAAGTTGTTTACTTAGGTGACTCTGGGTCGCAGCTAAGTCCCCGAGTGTGACTTTTGGTGCACACTCGGAGCAAGTTGTTTACTTAGGCGACTCTGGGTCGCACCTAAGTTCCTGAGTGTGACTTTTTTGGTGCACACTCGGAGCAAGTTGTTTACTTAGGCGACGCTGGGTCACAGCTAAGTCCCCGAGTGTGACTTTTGGCACACACTCGGAGCAAGTTGTTTACTTAGGCGACTCTGGGTCGCAGCTAAGTCCCCGAGTGTGACTTTTGGCACACACTCGGAGCAAGTTGTTTACTTAGGCGACTCTGGGTCGCAGCTAAGTCGCCGAGTGTGACTTTTGGTGCACACTTGGAGCAAGTTGTTTACTTAGGCGACTCTGGGTCGCAGCTAAGTCCCCGAGTGTGGCTTTTGGTGCACACCCAGAGCAAGTTGTTTACTTAGGCGACTATGGGTCGCAGCTAAGTCGCCGAGTGTGACTTTTGGTGCACACTCGGAGCAAGTTGTTTACTTAGGCGACTCTGGGTCGCAGCTAAGTCCCTGAGTGTGACTTTTGGTGCACACTCGGAGCAAGTTGTTTACTTAGGCGGCTCTGGGTCGCAGCTAAGTCCCCGAGTGTGACTTTTGGTGCACACTCGGAGCAAGTTGTTTACTTAGGTGACTCTGGGTCGCAGCTAAGTCCCCAAGTGTGACTTTTGGTGCACACTCGGAGCAAGTTGTTTACTTAGGCAACTCTGGGTCACAGCTAAGTCCTCGAGTGTGACTTTTTGTTGCACACTCGGAGCAAGTTGTTTACTTAGGCGACTCCGGGTCACAGCTAAGTCCCCGAGTGTGACTTTTGGTGCACACTCCGAGCAAGTTGTTTACTTAGGCGAGTCTGGGTCGCAGCTAAGTCCCCGAGTGTGACTTTTGGTGCACACTCGGAGCAAGTTGTTTACTTAGGCGACTCTGGGTCGCAGCTAAGTCCCCGAGTGTGGCTTTTGGTGCACATTCGGAGCAAGTTGTTTACTTAGGCATCTCTGGGTCGCAGCTAAGTCGCCGAGTGTGACTTTTGGTGCACACTCGGAGCAAGTTGTTTACTTAGGCGACTCTGGGTCGCAGCTAAGTCCCCGAGTGTGACTTTTGGTGCACACTCGGAGCAAGTTGTTTACTTAGGCGACTCTGGGTCGCAGCTAAGTCCCTGAGTGTGACTTTTGGTGCACACTCGGAGCAAGTTGTTTACTTAGGCGACTCTGGGTCGCAGCTAAGTCCCCGAGTGTGACTTTTGGTGCACACTCGGAGCAAGTTGTTTACTTAGGCGACTCTGGGTCGCAGCTAAGTCTTCGAGTGTGACTTTTTGTTGCACACTCGGAGCAAGTTGTTTACTTAGGCGACTCCGGGTCATAGCTAAGTCCCCGAGTGTGACTTTTGGTGCACACTCGGAGCGAGTTGTTTACTTAGGCGACTCTGGGTCGTAGCTAAGTCTCCGAGTGTGACTTTTTGGTGCACACTCGGAGCAAGTTGTTTACTTAGGCGACTCTGGGTCGCAGCTAAGTCCCCGAGTGTGGCTTTTGGTGCACACTCGGAGCAAGTTGTTTACTTAGGCGACTTTGGGTCGCAGCGAAGTCCCCGAGTGTGACTTTTGGTGCACACTCGGAGCTAGTTTTTTAGAGCGGAGTCTGCAAACGCGGAAGAATTTTGAATCGGCAAGAAATTAATCAGCTTTGTATTACTTCGATGACATTTGTTCTTTACATTGTCTCTGTCGACGGTTATGTGTAGAAGCGCTGCAGTAGATCTCCATTCCATGCTTGCGGCTCGTCCGTCTCCCTGTCGAGGTTGTAGAGTCGATACGCTCCGTTGTTGAGCACCTTAGAAATGATGAACGGTCCTTCCGAGGCGGGAGCCAACTTGTGTGGTCTCTGTGTGTCCACTCGGAGCACCAGGTCGCCTGCTTGGAACGTGCGGCTCCTGACGTGTCGCGCATGAAATCACCGCAGATCTTGCTGATAAATTGTTGAACGGATCAATGCCATCTCGCGCTCCTCTTCCAAAAGGTCTACTCCGTCTTGCGTGGCTTGCTCTGCTTCGGCTTCAGAGAAGAGTTCGACTCATGGAGAGTTGTGAAGCAAGTCACTCGGAAGGACTGCCTCTGCTCCATAAATGAGGAAAAACGGGGATTGTCCTGTCGATCTATTCGGAGTTGTTCGGAGGCCCCACAGCACCGAAGGCAGCTCGGTGACCCATGCGCCGGCGGCATGTCCAACTTCCCACAGGAGTCGAGGCTTCAACCCTTGAAGAACGAGTCCATTCACCCTCTCCGCTTGTCCATTTGTTTGGGGGTGCGCAAGGGATGCAAAATCCACTCGGATACCTTGGCCTGCGCAAAAACCTTTGAACCCGTCCGAGTGAAAGTTCGTGCCATTGTCGGTGATTATGCTGTGTGGAACCCCGTATCTAGCGATGATGTCTGTGATAAATTTGATGGCCGTGAGGGCGTCAAGCTTCTTGATTGGCTTGGCTTCAATCCACTTGGTAAACTTGTCGACTGCTACCAGCAGATGGGTGAATCCTCCTTGGCCTGTTCTGAATGGTCCGACTGTATCTAACCCCCACACGGCGAATGGCCAAGAAAGGGGAATTGTCTTCAGCGCGGACGTTGGCTTGTGGGACTTGTTTGAATAGAACTGACAACCTTCGCAATGGTCGACTATATATTTTGCCATTTCATTCGCCTGCAACCATAAGAAACCAACTTTGAATGCTTTGGTGACCATTGCCCTTGAGGAGGCATGATGGCCGCAGGTTCCCGAGTGAATTTCTTCCAAAATTAACTGACCCTCCTCAGGAGAGATACACCGCTGAAGGACGCCTGAAACATTTTCTCTGTATAACTGGTCATCAACGACGGGGAAGGACTTCGACGTGCGAACGATCTACCTAGCTTGGACCTCGTCTTCCGGTAACTCTTGCCTCAGGATGTACGCAATGAATGGCACAGTCCATTCGGGAATGACAGCTAGAATCTCCATGACCAGGTCAACCACAACGGGAACCTCGACTTCAGTCTGATCTGTTGAGCTCTTCGGTTGCATAGGTTCCTCTGGAAAAGAATCTTCTTTTACCGAGGGCAGGTGTAGGTGCTTGAGGCAGACATCACTCGGGACAGGTCTCCGTGTGGATCCAAGTTTTGCCAATTCATCTGCTGCTTGGTTTTTCAGTCGGGGAACATGGTGAAGTTCCAGACCTTCGAACTTCTTTTCGAGCTTTCTTATTGCGTTGCAGTATGCAGTCATGGTGGGGTTCCTTACATCCCACTCCTTCATTACTTGATTAACCACTAGATCTGAGTCGCCATAGACCATCAAGCGACGGACGCCGAGTGTGATGGCCATGCGCAACCCGTAAAGGAGAGCTTCGTACTCTGCTTCGTTGTTGGAAGAATCAAAATGGATCTGCAACACATACTTGAGTTTATCACCTTTCGGGGATATGAGCACTACGCCGGCGCTGGAGCCATTCAACATCTTGGACCCATCGAAGAACATGGTCCAATGAGCCGAGTAGATGTGAGTCGGTTGCTGTTGTTCTACCCATTCTGCTATGAAGTCAGCAAGAGCTTGAGACTTTATAGCTTTCTTGGCTTCGAACTTGATGTCGCAGTATAGCATCTCCATTGCTCACTTTGCCACTCGCCTGATGCGTCCCGATTGTGGAGAATTTCCGACAACGGAGCATCAGATATGACAGATACCGAGTGGTCTTGGAAATAATGAGCCACCTTCTTTGCAGTCATGTAGATCCCATAAATAAGCTTCTGATAATGGGGATACCTCTGCTTGGAAGGAGTCAGGACTTCGGAAACATAATATACGGGCCGCTGAACCTTGTACGCTTTGCCTTCTTCTTCGCGTTCGACTGTCAGAACGGTGCTGACGACTTGATTTGTAGCCGCGATGTACAAAAGAAGGGGTTCTTTACTGAGCGGGTTAGTAAGAACCGGCTGGGTGGAAAGCAGGGCTTTGAGGTCGTCGAATGCGGTTTGGGTTTCGTCTGTCCACTCGAAGGTATCCGACTTCTTCATGAGTCGGTACAGAGGTAACGCCTTCTCGCCGAGTCGAGCGATAAACCTGCTCAAAGCCGCTAGGCAACCTGTGAGCTTTTGTACGTCATGTACTCTTACCGGCCGCTCCATTCGAACAATGGCCCCGATCTTTTCGGGGTTGACATCGGTCCCTCGTTTGGAAACGAAGAAACCGAGTAACTTCCCGCTGGGAACGCCGAATGAACACATGGCTGGGTTGAGCTTGATATCGTACCTACGTAGGTTGGTGAATGTTTCTGCCAAGTCAGTCAGTAGGTCGGAACCTTTGCGTGACTTGACTACGATATCGTCCATATATGCCTCCACATTTCGACCAATCTGGTCTAGGAGGCATTTTTGGATCATTCGCATAAAAGTTGCTCCTGCATTTTTCAAACCGAATGGCATAGTGATGTAACAGAAGCACCCGAATGGGGTGATGAAAGATGTTTTTAATTCATCTGGACCATACACACAGATCTGATGATAGCCCGAATAGGCATCAAGGAAGGATAAGCGCTCGCAACCCGCAGTCGAATCAATGATTTGATCAATGCGGGGGAGCGGGAAGTGGTCTTTCGGACAGACCTTATTAAGGTGCTTGAAATCGATGCACATACGGAGAGACTTGTCCTTCTTGGGCACCATGACAACATTAGCGAGCCACTCGGAGTGGTGCACCTCGCGAATGAAGTTGGCTGCCAGAAGTTTAGCTACCTCCTCTCCGATTGCTTTTCTCTTGTGCGCGGCGAACCGACGCAGGCGTTCTTGGACAGGCCGAGCGGCAGGATCCACATGCAGTCGGTGCTCAGCCAACTCCCTGGGTACACCTCGCATGTCAGCAGGCTTCCATGCAAAAATGTCCCAGTTCTCACGGAGGAATTGGATGAGCTCGGCTTCCTATTTTGGATCAAGGGTGGTGGAGATGTTTGTTGGGGTGGCGGTGGCATCCATCGGGTGGATGCTTACTTTCTTCGTGTCTCCCGCCGACTGGAATGCGGACTCGGAAGCTGGCTTCTTTGAATGTATCAGGTCGGCGGGGTCGGCAATCTTCTTGTACTCATCCAACTCGAGTACAGCCATCTGATGGTCTGCAATTCTCGACCCCTGCTGCAGACACTCCTCGGCCCGCTGCCGATTGCCTGTGACAGTAATCACACCTTTGGGACCAGGCATCTTCAGCTTCAAATATACGTAACATGGACGGGCCATGAAACGTACATATGCCGGACGGCCCAGAATGGCATGGTATGCACTGTGGAAGTCTACCACCTCGAATGTTAACTTCTCTTTGTGGAAATTCTTGTCAGAGCCGAAAACGACATCCAACGCAATCTGGCCGAGTGATTTAGCCTTTCTTCCCAGGACGACTCCATGGAATTGCATACTGCTCTCGCTAAGTCTGGACATCGGAATGCCCATTCCCCTGAGAGTATCGGCGTACATGATATTCAAGCCGTTGCCGCCGTCCATGAGGACTTTGCGCAGCCTAACTCCATCCACCACCGGGTCGACGACCAGAGCTTGCCTCCCTGGGTGGGTACGTGTGCTGGGTGGTCTGACTGATCAAAAGTGATTGCAGTCTGTGACCACTTGAGGACGTGGGAGTGGATGGTGTTGCCATGTTTACCTCCCCGTTGACCAGCTTCAGTCAACTTTTTCTTTCTACATCAGCAAAAATCATTAACGTTGCATGGACTTGAGGGAACGGATCCTCCTTGTCCTCATCATCTTGCTCGGTATCTTTCTCACTCGGCTGTCCTTCACCGAATCCTTGGATCAGGAGGCGACACTGTCGAGTGGTATGTTTCGGCAATATGACATTGCCTTCTTCATCCGTGTTCGTGTGGATTGGACACGGTTGATCTAGGATGGAATTTCCTGACTGTTTCTTCTTGTGGTGTACTGTAGTTTCCCCTTGCCTTTGAACTTAGCGTTTGTAACGACTGCCGCCTCTCCTTGCGGAGTGGATTGGGCTTTCTGTTTCTGCTTCCGGCTACTGCTCCCATCTCTGTCGGCGACTGACTTATGCTTGCCGCTACGTATGCGGTCCTCCTCTTCGCCATTTGCATAGCGCGTGGCTATCTCCATCATCTTGCTCATGGAGATGTCGCCTGTCCGACCAAACTTCAGGTATAGATCTCTGTACCGAACGCCTGCCTTGAAGGCGTAGACTGCTTGGTGTTCTGTAACATTCTCCACCGTGTGGTAGAGGGTTGTCCATCGCTGGATGAAATCACGTAAGGGCTCATTTTGATTTTGGACACAGTGCTGAAGCTCTGTGAGACCAGCAGGGCGTTTGCACGTACCCTCGAAGGTCCTGATGAAGACCCGGGACAGATCTGCCCAACTGTAAATGCTTGATGGAGCTAACTGGTTTAGCCAAGCTCGAGTCGAACCGTCAAGCATCAGTGGGAGATGTTTCATGGCGACATGGTCATCTCCGCCACCGATCTGGACCGCCACTCTGTAGTCGTCTAACCAAGTTTCTGGTTTGGACTCTCCTGTGAATTTGCTGATTCCCGTCGCCAATCGGAAGTTGGGAGGGATGTCAGCCGAGCGAATGGCCCGACTGAAACACTCGGGACCAGAAACAACGGTCCTGCTTCCACTCGTATGATCTCTATCGTGACCATCACGGTGGGCTCGACTTCTATCAACCTTCTTCTGAGTGATATACCCTCTTGCATCAGGCGTTTGATCATGCGCGTCACCGCCCGAACGATGACCATCGTAATGCCGGGGTCCGTAAGTCCCACTCCGCGAAGGAGTACGCGAACGGCGACGATCTTCGGGATGAGACTGAATGGAAAGCGGATTCCGACTCTGGTCCCTGGAACGATCGTTCCAGAGGCTACCCCCTCTGCGACGCTGGTGAGAGCCGGGACTGAAAACCGACCGATGCATGTTCGCTTGAACGGAACTGTTGTGGATCTTGTTGTGCGACTGGGAGACCGCCGAGTTTTGCTGCCGTGCCGTATGTAACAAGGCACAGATCTTCTCGATTCCTCTACCAGCCTCCGAATCAGTCGGCTGGAGAGAATCAGCGATCCTGGCGGCTGCAGCCAAGTTGGGCATGGGTGTGCTGAACACCTCGACGTTGCTCTGGCGAGCGCGTCGACTCGAAGAACGAGGGTGCAGATGACGAGCGCCGGATGATTCTCCGGTCCCACGCTCGTTCCGACCAGTCCCGGAGGGACTTTCGTGGGAATCGGCCATGACTACTTCGGCTGCAGGCCCGTGACCCTGATACTCGGAAGGTAGTTCAGTCAGAACTGACTCCAAGCACTGGGATGACCGCGGGACCACAACCGATTCGAGCACCGCCACTTGAGAGGACATGTTTTGTCACGCTAGGGCGTGTCACACCCAACGCTGGAGCCGCGAACGACCGGATCGCTTTTTGCGGCGGGTGACGGGGGCGAAGATCGACACCGGGGTCGATGGCTGGAGAAGAAGAATGCTGCAGGAACTGGCACAGAAGTGCGTAGCCCCGCGACTCGGGAGCGTCTCGATGTCGAGGGGCGCATCCTGAAGCCATGCCGAATCATCGGCGATGAAGGAGAGTGCACCGAAGAGTATCTCATGACCCATGCACAGATCTCCGCCTGATGACATGACGAAAAGATGAAATCTCACCCGCCGGAAGTCGCTTAGATGCCTGCCCCACGGTGGGCGCCAACTGTCGTGGGTATAAGTCTGACAGTAGAAGTATGGGGTACGAAAGTATATGGGCAGAGCCTTAGCTACGACGAGGATGTATGAGTTCAGGCCCCTCTATGGTGGAGGTAAAAGCCCTACGTCTCAGTGCTCTTGGGAGCTTTGTGTCGAGTGTATTAAGGGATTACAACAAGTGCCAACCCCTGTACCAGTGGTGAAGGGCGGCTTATATAGAGTGCGCTGCCCTTCATAATGGTCCGGTGGACAGGGGTGGAGTAGTGGCGAGTAAACGTTGGCGTTATTGGTAACATAAGCTTTAAATGCTAGTTATGGTGTATGAAAATGTATGACCATTGCCCTCCTGGGAGGTTACGATGTACAGAGTGGATTCGAGTCGTTACGTTAGATATGCTCCGAGTGGATCGTCGCCGACTGGATGATGGGGGCGTCCACAGTTCAGTTGGAACTGTCTAAGGGCCTTGTCCCCTATGAAGGGTAGTCCTTAGGTAGGACCTATAGGGCAGACCTATGACCCTACCCTAGGACTATAACCCCATCACCCCCCTCCGGCAGAGCACCAGAACATGCCCCATATGGGATCTTGTGGAGACAGAAGCTTGCGGCAGCGGAAAAGTACTTTCGACGATCTCCTGATTTTTTTGGGATTTTAGGGAATATATAGGCGCAACCCCTAGGGCAGAGGGCGCCCAGGGGGCCCACAAGCCTGTGGGCCGCGACCTCCCCCTGGCCGCGGGGTGGGGGCTTGTGGGGCCCCTGAGGGCCCCCTGCCTTGGCTCTCAAGCTTCCCGATCTTCTTCCGTTACAGAAAAAATCTTTTCGGGGATTTTCTTCCATTTGGACTCTGTTTCAAAATCTCCTCTGAAAGGGGTCAAAAACATGGAAAAAACAGGAACTGGCACTTGGCACTGAGTTAATAAGTTAGTCCCAAAAAATATATAAAAGGCATGCAAAACATCCAAAGTTTGACAAGACAATAGCATGAAACCATAAAAAAATATAGATACATTGGAGACGTATCACCGACCAATATGGCTGAAATTGGGACTGGCTCGCACCACACACCTCCCCATGCAACATAGGAGATCGTGGAGGTGGTATCCTGGGAGGCCCCCCTCCCCCGCGCTGGAGATTATGACCGGGGGTGACGATATTATGGATGAGATTAACACTTTGGCCACAAAGGACCACGAGGATGAACTTCTCCTGGCGACAAAGGATGGAGGGTCTGGACCTTCTGGGTATCCTCTGAAGACAACCCTGGAGCATCCTCCCTCTCCGGCGCCATCAGTAGTAGTCCCTCCGCTAAGGGATTCTATTATGGCGCGCCTGTAGCCATCCACAACGGAGCCACTCGAAACTGGATGGACTAACTTAAGGGAGGAAGGTCTGAACGACCCTTCCGTTCATGAAGAATGCCGCACTCATCTGAGTGCAGTTTTGCAAAGCGTTGAGTCCGTTGATAACGGTCTGAAAGGAGATTTTGTTGCACTGCTAGCAGGCATCAAGGTAATCCGCATACTTTTCCTTTTGTAATTATGCATTGCCTAAAAGTTTTCTTATGCCTAGTAGCCCCCAAGCCGTGTGTGAGTCTGAAAGACTCATGCGGGGGTTAGAATAGTTCGGAAAAAATGTGTATAGCTCCCAAGGCTACGATGGGTTGATGAGAACACACCCTAGCAAAAGATTTTGATTTTTTTTTGAAAACTTACAAAATATCTTGTTCTGCAGGCCTCTACATTAGCCGCAACCCCCAACTCTGTGGAGTTGGTGGAAATGAATCGGAAATTAAAAGTTTCCTAAGAGGAGCTGGATCACATCAACATGCGTTTTGAAGATGCTCAAAGTAAGTGTGCAAGCCTTAGCTCTCTTATTTAATTATTTGTAATATTTATCTCTAAATGCATGTTATCCAAATGACTGTCTCACATGTTGTTGCTGACGCTGATCGGCTTAAAGCCAAACTGGGCCATGCCAAGCAAGAGACCGCCGAAGAGAGGGTGGCAGCCGCACAGGCCAAAGCTGTTAGTGAAAAATCCGAGGCCCGGGTCAACAAAGTTCAGTAAGAGCTTACGGAGGCCATCACGAATAATGCGTCCCTTGAGCAGAAAAGAAAGAGATAAAACGATCGAACTCACATCGGTCACCGCTGCACTCCAAGAAGCGTGGAAGGAGGCACACGACCTTCTAAAAGAGGTCCATCACATCAAGCAAATCACACTTGGTAAGCAATATTTACTACAATGTACCTTTGGCGGATGAAGATTTGCATCTCTTACTCGAATATGGAGTTCTCAAGGTGCGACTGTAGATCTTCCAAAGAGCGCAGAAGAAGCTGAGAAGTAATGTGCTTCTCAGGAGGGCGCAACACAACAAAGGCTGTTCTAGGCACAATTCCAAAATTCGGAGCATGCTCAGCTAGCGTCTGATCAATTGGAACAGCCAATGGAGCTACACAAGATGACCGAGCCGGCCTTTAAGGACTTGTTCATGAGGCTATGGCCGGCCAATCCATTGCCGAGTAGCTACTTTGGCTTGGTTCAAAAGGTGATTGTTGCATCCCCCCGAATCGATGTTGTGAAGCGTCTAGTCTACATCGAAGGAGGTCGTATGGCCTTTGCGAAGACCATGACACACTTGCCGAAGTTAGAGCAATCGAAGATGTCCACTGCACCTCCACCGCCTAGGAAGGAGCACAGATGTCCCAAACTATATTTCGCTACTGCTATGGAAGGTGCCCAAGTTATAGAGTCACAATGCTCTAAAGACATATTCTTTGAGTAAAAAATACTATCCTGTAAAATTGGTTGTATAATACAATGCATTTTTTAATTTTTGCATGGTAGACCATGTCTTTTTAATTGCAACTCTTGTTTTGGTTGTTTTGATACTGAAAGTTTCCAGTCGTCAGCTTCAGTCCCCCGCCAGATTCTAGCGGGCGTGTTTTCGGCTTCCACATTATTACCCTTAGCCAACGTCTTGGCACCCTAAAGGCGGTATTATGGGAGAAAACTAGGAAATCGTACTTTTGGCTTTAATGCTTTCATTCAACCATAAGAGCTTGATCATGGGTGCCAAGTAGAACCCTTCAGAAAATTGTGATATTCGGCTTATCTCGTGGTATAAAAACCTGTAATCACTTGGTCTAAATGATTTCAAACTTTTCATAGAACGTGATGAACCCCAAACGGTTCTTTAGTTTAACACTTGTCTCTGGATGATGTTGATCAGTTTACGGCTTTCTCATCATGTTGGTCAGTTTACGGCTTACTCCACTTAGGTACTTAACCAGACTAGATGGAAATACAATCACAGTGGTTCTCCCTTTACCCTTTTAGCTGAAGTAGCGGAACGTAAATGGGTAAACACAGGAGCGGGGCAACCCAACATTTAACCAAAGACATAATTCAAAACCGATGCATATAATGCAAATCCAAGACGCCACACATGTGAAATGCCAAATAGTAATGTAATGGTTCGAAATGGGTGGTCGTGGCGGCCTAGCCCCCGTTAATTCAGCCAACATGTGCATAAAATGAACTTATATAAGAGTTTGAGAAATAGTTCGGGAAAAGTAGGAAGCAAAAAGTCACTGCGAAGCTCATAAATCACAGAGAGCGTTCCGTACTTTCGAGTTTTTCAAACTATATAATTCAAACTCAACAAGCAGATGTATATGCATAGATGAAATAGAAGTGTATAGAGTAGAGATTTACACATGGTTTGATATAACTATCTTGATGTTCCTATAAGCACCCTACTCCACGTCTGTGCTTTCACTCTTCGGAGAATACTCCTTGAACATGAGAGAACTTTAGTGAACAACTCTTGTGAACAATGGCGGTCTTGAGATGCCACCGATGTGTAAGTGTGCTCGACACAAAGATTGGTACTTGATGGTACGTGTATATGTCTGTGCTACCTCTTGAGCTTGCATTGGATTTCCCTTGAGGAGAAAAGGGTGATGCAGCGAAGTAGATAAGTATTTCCCTTAGTTTGTTGAGAACGAAGGCATCAATCCAGTAGGATGAACAAGCAAGACCCCAATAGTAGCACCTACACAAATAATCAAACACTTGCACCCAATGCTATAAAGGGATTGTCAATCCCTTCATAGTTATTTGCAAGGATGAGATCTGATAGAGATAGATATAAAATATTTATAGATCTGAAAGTAAAACTAAAGTAAATAAATTGCAGCAAAGTATTATTTGGTATTTTTGGTTCATATACCTGAAAAATATGATATGGAAAATAGACCCGGGGGCCATAGGTTTCACTAGAGGCTTCTTTCATAAAGGAAAATAATACGGTGTGTGAACAAATTACCGTCGAGTAATTGATAGAAAAGCGAATAATCATGAACATATCTAAGGCAATGATTATGCATATAGGCATCACGTCCATATCAAGTAGACCGAAACAATTCTGCATCTACTACCATTACTCTACACATCGACCGACTCCTGCCTGCATCTAGAGTATTAAGTTCATGAAGAACAGAGTAACGCATTAAGCAAGATGACATGATGTAGAGGGATAAACTCAAGCAATATGATGAAAACCCCATCCTTTTACCCTTGATGGCAACAATATAATATGTGCCTCGCTACCCCTACTGTCACTGGGTGAGGACACCGCAAGATTGAATCCAAAACTAAGCACTTCTCCCATTGCAAGAATTACTAATCTAGTTGGCCAAACCAAACCAATAACTTGAAGAGACTTGCAAAAATATGAAATCATGCATACAAAAATACAGAAGAGACTCAAATAATATTCATAGATAATCTGAACATAAACTCACAATTCATCGAATGTCGACAAACACACCACAAAAGAGTCTTACATCAGATAGATATTCATGAAGATCATGGTATTGAAGATCAAAGAGAGAGAAGCAGCCATCTAGCTACTAGTTATGGACCCGTAGGTCTGTTGGTGAACTACTCATGCTTCATCGGAGGGGCAATGGAGTTGATGTAGATGCCCTTCGTGATCAATTCCCTCCCCGACAGATTACCGGAAAATGCTCCCAGATTGGATCTCTCGGGAACAGAGGATCCCGGTAGTGTAAACATATTTGTTTGGCTCTTTTTGGCGATACTGGAATATTTGGGAATTTATAGGCCAAGAATTAGGGTTAGGAGACCTGCAGGGGCCCACAAGCCAGGGGGCGCGACCACCCCCAGGGCGCACCATGTAGGCTTGTGGCCTCCCGGCAATTGCCTTGCCCCCTAATCCAAGTGTGTTGCGTGTCTTCTCGTCCAAGAAAATTTTTTCCGGAGATTTTATTCCATTTGAACTCCATTTAATATTCCTTATTTGCAATATTCAAAAACGTGGAAAAAACATAAACTGGTACTAGGCTCTAGATTAATAGGTTAGTCCCAAAAATAATATAAAACAACATATAAATGCATATAGAACATCGAAAACATATAATATAATAGCATGGAACAATAAAAAACTATAGATACGTTGGAGATGTATCAGTTCGAAGAATGTACTGTCCATGATTCATTTTGTCCGAACAATAATCCTTATATTATTAATCCCCATAGCTGCCTATGGTATCTTGAGCACAAAGTTGTGTCTTCGAGATACATACTTTGATGGAGGCAAGGTGCTGCTATGAGGAGCGTATCCCTATTTAGCTGTCGTGGTATGTGACTGTGATGGGGTACGAGCCTGTTTATGCTCCCTGACGGATAATTTTGGCTTGGGAGTCATGTCACCAGCCTGTACTTCGGCAGCTAAAGCCGTAGTGTGTTCCTTAGTCCGAAGGGATCACTCGGTGTTACCATTGACTGTAATAACACCTTTAGGTCCTAGCATCTTCACCTTAACGTATGCATAATGGGGGACAACATTAAAGCGGGCGAATGACGTACGATCGAGAAGTGCATGGTACCCTCTGTGGAAAGGGACAATGTCGAACATCAAATCATCGCTGCCAAAGTTGTCGGGTGAGCCGAACACTACCTCTAGGTTTATCATGCTCGAGCAGCGAGCTTCAACGCCAGGAATTACTCCTTTGAATGTGGTTTTGCTAGGTTTGATTCTTGATGGATCAATACCCATTTTCTGCACTGTATCCTCCTAAAGAAGATTGAGGCTACTGCCTCCATCCATGAGGACTTGTGTGAGGTGGTATCCGTCAATGATGGGTCAAGTACGAAAGCCACTGACCCCCATGCCAAATACTGGTAGGGTGGTCCATGCGATCATAGGTGATCGGGCATGCCGACCATGGATTGTACTTCAGGTCTACTGGCTATATGGCATATACGTCCAGAAGCACACGCTTCCACTCCTTCTTCCGCAAGTGGGTGACATAGATCATGTTCACCATTTTTACTTCAGGGGTAAACTGCTTTTGTCCCTTGTTGTTTGGGTGATGAGGTTCTATGTTGTCCTTGTTGCGTGGTCTCTTGGCCTCATCGTTGGCCATTATCTTCCTCGCCACTTTGATCACCCAACAGTTACGGTTGGTGTGAGTAGCGAATTATTCTGAGTATCATGCGTGCATCCGATAGGGTTTCTTGAGCATTTTGTCCAGCGCAGTCGACCCATCCTGATTTCCTCTGAAAGGTTTCTTCTTGGGTCCAGGCCTGGAGTTGCTGAATCCGGCATTGACCATCGTGCCATCAGCCTCATCGCTGTTGTGTTAATGCTTATTCTTGTTGCGTTGTGGCTTTCCATTACTGTCACGGACTATAGAAGTGTCGGGGTTTGAGGGAGGGTTATTCCATCGAGCCAGCCAAGTATCCTCACCCGCGCAATGGCGGGTCATGAGGGAGGTGAGGGCAGCCATTGTCCTCTGCCTTTCCTGTCCAAGTGTCCGGGCGATCCATTAATCTCGTATATTGTTGCGGAAGGAAGCTAATGCCTCAGCATCCGAACAATCAATGATCTAATTTTTTTGGGTGCGGAATCTGTTCTCAAATTGCCGAGATGACTCATCGTGGTGCTGGATTATGTGGCTAAGTCATCGGCCCCAGGTGGCCAAACATAAGTGCCATGATAGTTGTCTCAAAAGGCATTTTCAAGATCCTCCCAACTCCAGATGGAGTTTTCTGGGAGGCAGATGACCCACTAGTATGGGGATCTATCATAGTCCTTTCGATAAGTAAGAGTGTCGAACCCAACGACGAGCAGAAGGATCTGACAAGTGGTTTTCAGCAAGGTAATATCTGCAAGCACTGAAATTGTCGGTAACAAGTGGTTGTGTGGTGAGATGATTCGTAGCAAGGAACAAGTAACAAAAGTAGCAACGGTGCAGCAAAGTGGCCCAATCCATTTTGTAGCAAGGGACAAGCCTGGACAAAGTCTTATAGGAGGAAAAACGCTCCCGAGGACACACGGGAATTTCTGTCATGCTAGTTTTCATCATGTTCATATGATTCGCGTTTGTTACTTTGATAGTTTGATATGTGGGTGGACCAGCGCTTGGGTACTGCCCTTACTTGGACAAGCATCCCACTTATGATTAACCCCTCTCGCAAGCATCGACAACTACGAAAAAAGAATTAAGACAAAGTCTAACCATAGCATTAAACTAGTGGATCCAAATCAGCCCCTTACGAAGCAACGCATAAACTAGGGTTTGAGCTTCTGTCACTCTAGCAACCCATCATCTACTTACTACTTCCCAATGTCTTCCTCTAGGCCCAAATAATGGTGAAGTGCTATGTAGTCGACGTTCACATAACACCACTAAAGGAAAAACAACATACAACACATCAAAATACCGAACGAATACCAAATTCACATGACTATTATTAGCATGACTTATCACATGTCCTCTGGAACAAAAGTAACTACTCACAAAGCATAATCATATTCATGACCAGAGAGGTCATGACTAACATCAAGGATCTGAACATAAACTCTTCCACCAAGTAATCCAACTAGCATCAACTACAAAGAGTAATTAACACTACTAGCATCCTTACAAGTACCAATCGGAGTCGCAAGACGGAGATTGCTTACAAGAGATGAACTAGGGTTTGGAGATGACATGGTGCTGATGAAGATGTTGATGGTGATGAGTCCCCTCCGATGAGAGGAGTGTTGGTGATGACGATGTCAACGATTTCCCCCTCCGGGAGGTAAGTTTCCCCGGCAGGATCGTCCTGCCGGAGCTCTAGATTGGTTCTGCTCAAGCTCTAGATTGGCGAATCCACGAAAAAGCCTCCTCTTGATTTTTTTTCCGGACGAAACCCTTCATATAGCAGAAGAGGGGGGCAGAGGGCCAGCTGGGTGCCCACAAGCCCCCTAGGCATGGCCAGGGGGTTGGCCGCGCCTAGCAGGCTTGTGGCCACCTGCTGGCGCCCCTCTCGCACTTCTTCGGCCCATTATTTTTTATAAATCCCGAAAAAATCCTCGTTGATTTTTACGGCGTTTGGAGTTGCGCAGAATAGGTATCTCAAACTTGCTCCAATTTCAGGCCAGAATTCAAGCTATCGGCATTCTCCCTCTTCATGTAAACCTTGCAAAATAAGAGAGAAAAGGCATAAGTATTGTACCGTGAAGTGAAATAACAGCCTAAAAAGCGATAAATATCAACATAAAAGCATGATGCAAAATGGACGTATCAACTCTCCCAAGCTTAGACCTCGCTTGTCCTCAAGCGAAAGCCTAGCTCAATAAATATGTCCACATGTTTAGGGAGAGAGGTGTCGACAAAACAAAATACGAACATGCATGCATCATGATCATGATAAGAACAGCAATACCAACATATAATCTCTCATGCTAAAGTGATAATTCCTTCACAAAGTAAAGCATGGATCAAGAACCTTACAGAGAAGTAACAACCGATAGCCTTTAGTCATTGAAGCAATTGCAATTTATCACAACATCAGAAAGAGTCAAATAAGAGCTTGTAAAGAAAATCCACATACTCAATCATCTATTCATTCTCTACAATTGCTACAACTCACGTGGTACTCATGAGATCAAAGTTTCAGCTGAACACAGAGAAAGATAGGGGCTTATAGTTTTGCCTCCCAACTGCTTACCTCAAGGGTAATGTCAACAATAATAATTCATGAATGCTTACCTCCAAGTTGACATATAAATATAGATCTTTCCCTAGCATATGACGTTAGCCAAGATAAAGGCGAGATAAGGAATTGGAGAAGATCACTGATACGTCTCCAATGTATCTATAATGTTTGATGGTTTCATGCTATTATCTTTTCAAACTTTGGATGTTTTGCATGCCTTTTATATATTTTTTGGGACTAACTTATTAACTCAGTGCCAAGTGCCAGTTCGTGTTTTTCCATGTTTTGGACCCTTTTAGAGTAGAATTTGAAACGGAGTCCAAACGGAATAAAATCCCCGAAAAGATTTTTTCCGTAACAGAAGAAGATCAGGAGACTTGAGAGCCAAGGCAGGGGGTCCCCAGGGGCCCCACAAGCCCCCTCATCGCGGCCAGGGGCGAGGCCGCGGCCCCCAGGCTTGTTGCCCCCTGGAAAAACTTTGCCCTAGGTTTTGTGCCTATATATCCCCAAAAAATCCACAAAAAATCAGGAGATCATCGAAAGTACTTTTCCGCCGCCGCAAGCTTCTGTCTCCGCAAGATCCCATCTGGGGCACATTCTGGTGCCCTGCCGGAGGGGGGATTCGGATACGGAGGGCTTCTTCATCAACACCATGACCTCTCCGATGATGCGTGAGTAGTTCACCATAGACCTATGGGTCCATAGCTAGTAACTAGATGGCTTCTTCTCTCTCTTGGATCTTCAATACAAAGTTCTCCATGATCTTCATGGAGATCTATCCGATGTAATCTTCTTTTGCGGTGTGTTTGTCGAGATCCATTGAATTGTGGATTTATGATCAGATTATCTTTGAATCTTATTTGAGTTTCTTCTGATCTCTCTTATGCATGATTTCATATCCTTGTAATTCTCTTCGAGTTGTGGGTTTTGTTTGGCCAACTAGATCTATGATTCTTGCAATGGGGGAAGTGCTTGGTTTTGGGTTCATAGCATGCAGTGACCTCACCCAGTGACAGAAGGGGTAGCGAGGCACGCATCATGTTGTTGCCATCAAGGGTAAAAATATGGGGTTTTCGTCATTGGTTTGAGATTATCCCTCTACATCATGTCGTCTTGCTTAAGGCGTTACTCTGTTCGTCATGAACTCAATACACTAGATGCATGCTAGATAGCGGTCAATGTGTGGAGTAATAGTAGTAGATGCAGAAAGTATCGGTCTAATTGTCTCGGACGTGATGCCTAAATGTATGATCATTGCCTTAGATATCGTCATGACTTTGCGCGGTTCTATCAATTGCTCCACAGTAATTTGTTCACCCACCGTGATATTTGCTATTTTGAGAGAAGCCTCTAATGAACACTATGGCCCCCGGGTATACTCCACACCATATTTTCAGCCTTACACTTTTTACTTCATTGCACTTTTCTCCTTCAGATCTCACTTTGCAAACAACCTTGAAGGGATTGACAACCCCTTTGTAGCGTTGGGTGCAAGCTCTTTTGTGTTTGTGCAGGTATTCTAGACTTGACGAGATTCTCCTACTGGATTGATACATTGGTTCTCAAACTGAGGGAAATACTTACTGCTCCTCTGTTGCATCACCCTTTCCTCTTCAAGGGAAAAACCAATGCAATCTCAAGAGACGACAGAAGGATCTCTGGCACCACTGCCGAGGAAGGAATTTTGTTGCCGTAGTAATCACCATGACTCTTTCAAGGGAAAAAAAGTAAAGGTACAAGATAGGCCCTTCACAGAGGGAAGCAGAGGTTGTCATGCGCTTTTTGAGGTTTGGATGTGTGTCCTCTTAGTGCGGACGAACGTCACTTTATATTGCCTCCTGTGATAAATAACTTTATTATGCAGTCTGTCGCTTTTTTGTCTTCCTCATCACAGGTTCGTATAAAGCTTATTTTCCAAACACTAATAGATCATACATATTAGGGAGCAATTTTTATTGCTTGCACCGATGACAACTTACTTGAGGGATCTTATTCAATACATAGGTAGGTATGGTGGACTCTCATGGCAAAACTGGGTTGAAGGTTTATGGATGCACAAGTAGCATCTTGCTGCGGCAACAAAAGCCCTTCCCTGGCGCGTAGGAATTCTTCTTGTTACTTCTCTGGTTTGCGTCGGTTTTTCCCTTGAAGAGGAAAGGGTGATGCAGCACAGGAGCGGTAAGTATTTCCCTCAGTTTGAGAACCAAGGTATCGAACCAAAAGGAGGGCCTCGTCAAGTCCAAAGTACCTGCACAAAAACAAACAACTTGCACCCAACGCTTCAAAGGGGTTGTCAATCCCTTCAAGATTGTTTGCAAAAGTGAGACCTGAAGGCGGAAAGTGCAACGAAGTAAAAAGTATAAGGCTGAAAATATGGTGTGGAGTAGACCCTGGGGGCCGTAGTGTTCACTAGAGGCTTCTCTCATAATAGCAAATATCATAGTGGGTGAACAAATTACCGTCGAGTAATTGATAGAACCGCGCAAAGTCATGATGATATCTAAGGCAATGATCATGCATATAGGCATCACGTCCGAGACAAGTAGACCGATACTTTCTGCATCTACTACTATTACTCCTCACATCGACCGCTATCCAGCATGCATCTAGTGTATTGAGTTCATGACGAACAGAGTAACGCTTTAAGCAAGATGACATGATGTAGAGGGATAATCTCAAACCAATGATGAAAACCCCATCTTTTTACCCTTGATGGCAAAAACACGATACGTGCCTCGCTACCCCTTCTGTCACTGGGTGAGGTCACCGCACGGTATGAACCCAAAACCAAGCACTTCTCCCATTGCAAGCATCATAGATCTAGTTGGCCAAACAAAACCCACAACTCGAAGAGAATTACAAGGATATGAAATCATGCATAAGAGAGATCAGAAGAAACTCAAATAAGATTCATAGATAATCTGATCATAAATCCACAATTCATCGGATCACGACAAACACACCACAAAAGAAGATTACATTGGATAGATCTCCATGAAGATCATGGAGAACTTTGTATTGAAGATCCAAGAGAGAGAAGAAGCCATCTAGTTACTAGCTATGGACCCGTAGGTCTATGGTGAACTAGTCACGCATCATCGGAGAGGTCATGGTGTTGATGAAGAAGCCCTCCTTGTCTAAATCCTCCTCCGGTAGGGCACCAAGACGTGCCCCAGATGGGATCTTGCGGAGACAGAAGCTTGCGGTGGCGGAAAAGTAATTGCGATCGTCTCTTGATTTTTTTGGGAATATTTGGCAATTTATAGGCGCAAGATCTAGGTCAGGAGACCTCCAGGGGGCCCACAAGCCTGGATGGCGTGCCCCCCTGGCCGCGGGGTGGGGGCTTGTGGGGCCCCTGGGGCTCTTCTGGCTTGGCTCCCAACTCCTCCGATCTTCTTCCGTTCCAGAAAAAAATCTTTTTGGGGATTTTCTTCCGTTTGGACTCCGTTTCAAAATCTCCTCTCAAAGAGGTCAAAAACATGGAAAAAACAGGAACTAGCACTTCGCACTGAGTTAATAAGTTAGTCCTAGATTATAAATAAAAGGCATGCAAAACATCCAAAGTTTGAGAAGGTAATAGCATGAAACCATCAAAAATTATAGATACGTTGGAGACGTATCACATGACAACCTCTCCTTCCCTCTGCTAAGGGCCTATCTTGTACCTTTACTTTTCGCCCTTTAAAGAGTCATGGTGATCTTCACCAATTCAATATTTTGCCTTTGTCTTGGCTACCGTCACATGCTTGGGAAAGATCTATATTCATATGTCAACTCGGAGGTAAGTATCCATGAATTATTATTGTTGACATTACCCTTGAGGTAAGCAGTTGGGAGGCAAATATAAGCCCCTATCTTTGTCTGTGTTCAGCTGAAACTTTGATCTCATGAGTACCACGTGAGTTGTAGCAATTGTAGAGAACGAAAGAATGATTGAGTATGTGGATTTGCTTTACAAGCTCTTACTTGACTCTTTCTGATGTTGTGATAAATTGCAATTGCTTCAATGACTAAAGGCTATCGGTTGTTACTTCTCGTTAAGGTTCTTGATCCATGCTTTACTTTGTGAAGGAATTATCACTTTAGCATGAGAGATTATATGTTTGTATTGCTATTCTGATCATGATCATGATGCACACATGTTTGTATCTTGTTTTGTCGACAACTTGCTCCCTAAACATGTGGACATATTTATTGAGCTCGGCTTTCGCTTGAGGACAAGCGAGGTCTAAGCTTGGGGGAGTTGATACGTCCATTTTGCATCATGTTTTCATGTTGATATTTATCACTCCTTTTGTTGTTATTTCACTTCACGGTATGCCTTTTCTCTCTTATTTTGCAAGGTTTACATGAAGAGGGAGAATACCGGCAACTGGAATTCTGGCCTGAAAGTGGAGCAAAGTTGAGATACCTATTCTGCGCAACTCCAAACACCGTGAAAATCAACGGAGATTTTATTCCCAATTTATAAAAAATACTGGGCCGAAGAAGTGCTCGAGTGGCACCAGGGGGTGCACACAAGCCTGCGCGGCCACCCTCCCCCCCAGGCCGCACCATGGGGGCTTGTGGGCAGCCCACTGGCCCACTGGCCCCCCTCTTTTGCTATATGGAGGGTTTCGTCCAGAAAAAAAATCAGAAGGGAGCTTTTTCGTGGTTTCGCCGCCGCCATGAGGTGGAACTTGCGCAGAACCAATCTGGAGCTCCGGCAGGACGATCCTGCCGGGGAAACTTCCCTCCCGGAGGGGGAAATCGTCACCATCGTCATCACGAACACTCCTCTCATCGGAGGGGACTAGTCACCATCAACATCTTCATCAGCACCATCTCATCTCCAAACCCTAGTTCATCTCTAGTAACCAATCTCCGTCTCGCGACTCCGATTGGTACTTGTAAGGTTGCTACTAGTGTTGATTACTCTTTGTAGTTGATGCTAGTTGGATTACTTGGTGGAAGAGTTTATGTTCAGATCCTTGATGCTAATCATTACCCCTCTGATCATGATTATGATTATGCTTTGTGAGTAGTTACTTTTGTTCCCGAGGACATGGGATAAGTCATGCTAATAATAGTCATGTGAATTTGGTATTTGTTCGGTATTTTGATATGTTGTATGTTGTTTTTCCTCTAGTGGTGTTATGTGATCGTCGACTACATAGCACTTCAACATTATTTGGGCCTAGAGGAAGGCATTAGGAAGTAGTAAGTAGATGATGGGTTGCTAGAGTGACAGAAGCTTAAACCCTAGTTTATGTGTTGCTTCGTAAGGGGCTGATTTGGATCCACTAGTTTAATGCTATGGTTAGACTTTGTCTTAATTCATCTTTCGTAGTTGCGGATGCTTGCGAGAGGGGTTAATCATAAGTGGGATGCTTGTCCAAGTAAGGGCAGTACCCAAGCGCCGGTCCACCCACATATCAAACTATCAAAGTAACGAACGTGAATCATACGAACATGATGAAACTAGCATGACAGAAATTCCCGTGTGTCCTTGGGAGCGTTTTTCCTCTTATAAGACTTTGTTCAGGCTTGTACCTTGCTACAAATGGGATTGGGCCACTTTGTTGCACCGTTTCTACTTTTGTTACTTGTTGCTTGCTATGAATCATCTCACCACACAATCACTTGTTACCGACAATTTCAGTGCTTGCAGATTTTTCCTTGCTGAAAACCACTTGTCAGATCCTTCTACTCCTCGTTGGGTTCGACACTCTTACTTATCGAAATGACTATGATTGATCGCCTATACTTGTGGGTCATCATGCAGCACTCCCGTGAGGTAGGTATTGATGACCTTCTCAAAGATCTTGTGCTTCAGAGATTTTGGGGACGTCATAGCGATCTAGATCTGCCACAGAAACATGCTCGAAACGAAAACAGAGAGATTCTGCGTGATACAAGGCTCAGGCCTCACGGGAGAATATATAATAATTTTTTTCCAGACCAGAAGGAGTACTCCGCACGAAAACGGAGTCCGGGAGGCGCACGAGGTGATAATTCCTTATGATTAAGAACAACAATACCAATATATAATCTTTCATGCTAAAGTGATAATTCCTTCACAAAGTAAAGCATGGATCAAGAACCTTACCGAGAAGTAACAACCGATAGCCTTTAGTCACTGAAGCAATTGCAATTTATCACAACATTAGAAAGAGTCAAATAAGAGCTTGTAAAGCAAATCCACATACTCAATCATCTTTTCATTCTCTACAATTGCTACAACTCACGTGGTACTCATGAGATCAAAGTTTCAGCTGAACACAGAGAAAGATAGGGGCTTATAGTTTTGCCTCCCAACTGCTTACCTCAAGGGTAATGTCAACAATAATAATTCATGAATGCTTACCTCCAAGTTGACATATGAATATAGATCTTTCCCTAGCATATGACGTTAGCCGAGATAAAGGCGAGATAAGGAATTGGTGAAGATCTTGGTATCTGTTTTGTCATGCTGTGTATCTTGAACTCCATCATCCTGATTGGGTTGAGCTTGGTATCTGTTTTGTCTTGTGGGAGTGCGACTTCTGGATCCGTAAATGGATCTAGTTTGTTCTGCTTTAGACTTAATTTTCTACCATAGATCACATCGGCCTTCGGGTTGAACTGATTCCTTTTGCTTGTCTCGTCCTCAAGGAGGATGGTCTGGTTGATTGTCTTGTGTGAATCTGGGTGGTGTGGGTTCCAAGGCCTCGTCTTCGAACTCTGGCAACAGTGTCGACCTCGGTAACTCTTGGTTTGCCCATGTCGCTCTTGTTCATACCCTTCTTTGGCAGGCAAGACTTTGGCCCATCTTTCATTGATGTCGTCTTGTTTGGCTTTGAGCTATCTCTTCTTTAGCTTAAGGCTCTGAACAGTTGCAATGAGTTGTTGCCTGAATACTTCGTGATCCAGTGGGTCTTCAGGGACAATAAAATCTTTGGCTCCGAGGATCTCATCCTCCACAATCAGAGGGACATAGTTATTGTCTTTAGAATTGCCGAGATCTTCAGGATGGTTTGTATCCATGTATCCTGGTAGGCCGGGGTTGTATGTGGGGTCCGACGGTTTTGGGGATTCTATGATATTTTGTGGGTCTCAAGATCTAGATTTTCCCTTGTGCCTACATTGCTTTCTTTGCCCATGCAATCTTTAGGTTTTTTACGCTGGCGGCGACGCTTGACGGGTTCGTCACCGCTGTTCTTGGCTAAGGTGTTGATGACCCACAAGTGTAGGGGGTCTATCATAGCCTTTTCGATAAGCAAGAGTGTCGAACCCAATGAGGAGCAGAAGGTACTCACAAGTGATCTTGAGCAAGGAATAACTGCAAGCACTGAAAGGTAACTTTTTATGGGTTTTCTAGTAATAGCAACAAGGAAATAAATGCAAGGAAAGTAAATGGTGCCGAGGTGCAGCAAGTAGACCAATCCTTTTGAACACAAAGGATATGCCGAGGGACTAAACTTATATAGACTAAGGCATTCCTGAGGACACACAAGAGAGATAGTAAAGTGCTTTCACTATATTCCATATAGTATTATGTTTTGTATTGATAAGTGTTATGTGGGTGGATCTTAACTAGTGCACCGTCTAGGCTAAGACAAGTACACTCTTACGATTAATCCCTCTTGCAAGCATCCGCAAATACAAGAGAGAAATTAAGGCAAAGCCTAACCATAGCAATAAGCTTTAGGATCCAATACCCCCTCATGCAAAAGTATGCGAACTGGGGTTCAGGTTTCCGTCACTCCGGCAACCCACCACAAGCATTATTTATACACGATGCATTCCCCTAGGCCCTTAAAAAGGCGAAGTGTTATGTAGTCGACGTCCACATAACACCACTAGAAGAATAACACTGTAACTTAAATATCAATCAACACATATTACTTCAACATCATATGACTACTAGCATCTAGACTTTTCCCAAGTCCTCAAGAACTAACAGAACTACTCACAAGACATAAATATATCATGATCAAAGGTGATGAAAATATGATTAACAATCTGGTCATAACAATAATCCTCCAACAAAACTCAATAGCATTCACCACAAAAGAGTAATCAACACCGGTAGAGTAGAGGGGATGAATAGTGCAAGGTACAACTCCGATTGCAATGGTGAAGTAGATGGGATGAAGATGGAGATGGTCATGATGGTGATGATGATCTTGATGATGCTTGTGAGGATGGTGATGACGATGAGGACGATCTCCCCTTCCCGGAGGAGTTCTCCCCGACGGAACCTGCCCACCGGAAAGGTCTTTTCTTCTCTGTAGGTTTCCCACGCGGAGCGGCGGTGGAACTACAGAAACAATAACTTTTAGGTCAAGAGGGTGATAAGGCCAAAGGAGAGCGCCGGAGGCGGGACCCACCACCCAAGCGGCCTACGGGTGGCCCGCGCTAGCAGGTCGCTGGGTGACCTGTGGCCCCCCTCCGCCCCTCCTTCGGCCTGTCTTCGAGATCTGTTTGGAAACTCCTTCCCTCCAATTTTTAGCGCAGTTGGAGATGTTCTGGTATTGCAACTCTTCGTGTTGTTTTCTCCGCTGAATCCTACGTCTGTTGTTTCGGCACTCGAAAGTTGTAAATTGTGTAAAATAAGCCAAAACACGATAAGTACATCATCATAATGTGAAATATATCGATGAATAGAGATAAATTATGATACAAAATAGTGATGCATTTTGGACGTATCAACTCCCCCAAGCTTAGACCTCGCTTGTCCCCAAGCGAATATTGAGGTCGGTAAACCTGTCCACAAGTTTAGAGAGTGAAGTGTTGATAAATAACAATACGGACAAGAAGCATCATAATTTCTCTACTAGACTCAACCATCCTCAATAGAAATCTCAACTCATCAGGCCCTTATGAAAGATTAATATCAATTACCATCAAAAGTAGGTCTAAGGAAACTCATCAAACCATGGCAAACATGTCCTTGGTCAAAGAACAACTAGTAACTTTGAACTTTTGCTCTTCCTCTTATATTTTGATGAGATCAATTGAAGCTTTTTGAAAGAACTTGTTATTAGTCAAGAAGTGAAAATGCTAACACAAAGGAAGATGTTCTCTTTAGCTAGGCTTAACGAACAACTTACTCATCTTAATGATGTTGTCAACAAAGTTGTGATATGGCAATTCCCAATGAAACAATATAAATGCATGAATGTTTGTCAACATAAAGTGTCTGCTCTTTTATAGGATAGAAAGAAGTAGGTTTTACTGACTCAACATAAAAGTGAAAGAATGGCCCTTCGCAGAGGGAAGTAGGGAAAACTCATGTGCTAGAGATTTTAGGGATTTTAAAAATCAACAAGATTGTAAAACAAGCTTTTGAGAGCTGCATAATTTGTCAAAGAGTGCTAGTAGATAGCCCAATACTTCTCATGCTGGACAAGTTTTGAGGAACGACTCCCAGAGTAGGGATGATCACATCCCCTTAGTCTCCTTTGTTTATCACTACCAAAGTTTTCTGATTTCTCATCAACAAAGCGTGAAGGAGGTTTTGTTTGTTGTTATTATCTTTTACGAGCTGGGCGCGCTCATGCCAGTTCCTTCTTGTATTAGGGGTTTGCAGATTAGACATGCAAACCGAGGATAAAACTTGTCCAGTATGAGAAGATCATGAATTATCTACTACTTCCTCATGAGCTAAAACAGAGGCACAAAATAGCGAGTAATATTTGAAGGTTTAAAGATAGCACAAGAGTAATAAACTTTAGGAGTGGCGATGAAATATCACGTATAGGGAAGGTGTGGTGAACTCTTGGGAAGCTTGAGGTCTCAGGGTATGGATGCACAAGAAGTATTCCCGCTTAGTGCAACGGTTGGCTAGCAAAGGCTTTTGAGAGAAGACAAATAATGTTGACTTGGATGCAAAACAATATAAAGTTTAACATAAAGAACTGGCATAATACATCAAGTTGTCTTCCTTGTCAGCATAACACTTCAAGCATAAGAACATAAAGGTTTTGGCTATGTCGCTACTAGAAAAACTCATTCTTGTTGTTATGACCAATGCTATGTTTGCCAAGATTAAATAAAGTTTTCAAAGCCATACCTGATATGTAAGATCAATACTCCCATAAGAGTCAGCATATAAGATCGATTGCATGAAGAGAATACCAAGTGCAGCAAAGAAACCAATAGACTTCTCATTAATATTCCATCATAGACACTGCACGCTCACACATACAAGACTCTCCACAAAGGAGTGATAGACCTCAATGCAAACACCTATTTCACAAGATAACTTCCCTAGACATGATACGACACTAAACTTGACCATAAAAGGTAAAGGATAAAAATAAAGATATCGGGAACTCCCCCAAGCTTGGAACAAGCTAAGGGAATGCCATTACACATGAAGATTTCACTCTTCATCCTTGTTCTTGTTGTTCTTCAAGTACTCTATTATGTGCCGAAGGGTTTTGTTTTCACCTTCCAATGTGGCCACCTGTACTTTACGCATACAGAAGTCTTCACAGAATTGGTTAGTGATTTTGTAAGCTTCAGATATAGTAGATGACATAGGTGGAGCTCCCGGTGGAGGGACAGTTTCTGAAAGGTTCAGACAAAGATCATGTTGAGGGTTAATAAACCCCACGAGGATGGGGTTGTTGGAGCTAGATCCTCATGATGAAGGATCTCCTTCTTGCTGGGTGGTGACCATCTTGACTTCCTCTCTCACGAAGCACTCCATCTCCGCTTGTCTTGCGTCTATCTCTTCATTATTAGTAGCCCTTCTGGTGACCTTCCCTTGGTTGATATCTTGCTGGACATGGCGGAGATGACGACCCGTGTAGTCTTCCCCGCTTGAGTCACAAGAAGACATCTCGAACAATAGCTTCTTAGCCTGGCAGAAAAAGATCGAAAGAGAAAACGCACGGAGTCGCAAGATACAAAGCCGGGACGATCCGGGAAAATATATAGCAAAAATTTCTGCACTAAAAGGAAGGTAACAAGCCAAAGTAGAGTTGGAGACGGACTCCGGGTGGTCCAGGCGGCCTCCTGGCGCGGCCAGGAGGTGGCCGGCGCCCGCAGGTCGCCTGGGTAACCAGTGGCCTCCCTCCGGCTCTGCTTTGGCTAGGAATTTTCCTAATTTTGCAAAAACACATAATTCAGAACTTTTATTGATGTTTGCGAAGTTTCCTTACATTATTTCATACCTATCCTTACTTTGCTTCTCCCGGTGTCTGATACAGTGTTGCAATATGTTCTTCATGAGTGGCTACTTGTATCATATCCACCACTACATTGATGGGGTCTCCAGCCATGTAATGCTTCAGTCTTTGCCCATTCACAACATGTGGTTTTGTGCCTTCAAAAGTATTAATCTTGATTGCACGAGAGCGATAGACTTCTTCGATATGGTACGGTCCTTCCCACTTGGAAAGTAATTTACCTAGAGAAAACCTGAAACGAGATCCATACAATAAAACTTTATCACCAACATTAAATTCACGTTTCAAAATTCTTTTGTCATGCCACTTCTTTACCTTTTCTCTGAACATTTTTGTGCTCTCTTAAGCTTCACTTCTCCACTCATCTAGAGAAGTCAAGTTCATGAGACGCTTTTCACCAGCAAGCTTTGGGTCAGCATTAATCTCTCTAGCAGCCCAGCAAGCTTTGTGATCTAACTCTAAAGGTAGATGGCATGCTTTTCCATAGACCATCTTATACGGAGACATCCCCATGGGATTTTTGTAAGCAGTTCTATACGCCCACAAGGCATCTCCTAGCTTATTGGACGAGTCCTTTCTAGAACTGTTCACTATCTTTTGCTAGATCAACTTGATCTCTCTATTTGTGAGCTCAACTTGCCCACTTGTTTGAGGGTGGTCAGGTGAAGCAATTCTATGATTAACATCATATTTGGCTAGAGCTTTTCCAAAAGCACCGTGTGTAAAATGTGATCCTCCATCGGTCATGAGGTACCTAGGTACACCAAACCTAGGGAAGATTACCTCCTTGAGCATTTTCAAATTTGCTTGTGATCATCACTTTCAGTGGGGATTGCTTCAACCCACTTGGTCACATAATCAACAGCTACTAAGATGTGAGTGTACTTGTGTGAAGGAGGGAAAGGACCCATAAAATCAAAACCCCAGCAATCAAAAGGCTCATCGACTAGAGAATAATTCATAGGCATCTCATTTCTCCTACTAATATTACCAACTCTTTGGCACTTATCACAAGATAAAACATAATTTCTAGCATCTTTAAAGAGAGTAGGCCAATAAAAACCTGACTGGAGAACCTTGTGTGTGGTCCTCTCACCGGCATGATGTCCTCCATAAGGACTGCTATGACATTGTCTCAAGATATTCTTCTACTCATGCTCCAGTATGCATCTCCTCAAGATCCCATCTGCGCCTTCTCTAAAAAGATGTGAGTCATCCGAGAAGTAATGCCTCAAGTCATGGAAGAACTTCTTCCTCTGCTTGAATGTTAAACCCGGAGGCAAAAACTTTGCAACAATAAAGTTAGCATAATCTGCATACCATGGATCGGAATTAGATTGTACTTTCAAAGCAGCTAATTGTTCATCAGGAAAACTATGTTGACCGGAGTGGGATCATGTGGTATTTCCTCCATCCTGGAAAGGTTGTTGATGTTTGTTGTGTATCCCTTGCAACGGCGCCAGAAATAGTTGTGTCGACGGCACCAGGAATCCTTCAACTATGGCTATGCCTTAAGGGACTTCCTAGGCAAGTATGCAAAGGATTTCCCCCGTGGCCTTGGAGCCTCGCGTTGGTGTTCCCTTGAAGCGGAAAGGGTGATGTAGCACAGCGACGGTAAGTATTTCCGTCAGTTTGAAAACCAAGGTATCAATCCGGCGGAAGAGTATCTCAAGATCCTGCACAAACACAAAAGCTTGCACCCAACGCTATGAAGGGGTTGTCAATCCCTTATAGATTGTTTGCCAAGTGAGAACTGAAAGCAACAAAGTAACAAAGCAAAGTAAAAGCGGAGGTGTAAACGATGGATGTGAATAGACCCAGGGGCCATAGTGTTTACTAGTGGCTTCTCTCACGAAAGCAAGTAGACGGTGGGTGAACAAATTACTGTCGAGCAATTGATAGAACCACGCAAAGTCGTGACGATATCTATGCGATGATTATTTCTATAGGCATCACGTCCGAAACAAGTAGACCGATACTTTTTGCATCTACTACTATTACTCCACACGTCGACCACTATCCAGCATGCATCTAGTGTATTAAGTCCATAAGAACAGAGTAATGCCTTAAGCAAGATGACACGATGTAGAGGGATAATCTCAAACCAATGATAAAAAAACCCATCTTTTTACCCTTGATGGCAAGTACTTGATGTGTTCCTTGCTGCCCCTACTGTCACTAGGAAAGGTCACCACATGGCAGAACCCAAAACCAAGCACTTCTCCCATTGCAAGAATCATAGATCTAGTTGGCCAAACGAAACCCAAGACTCGGAGAGACTTACAAGGATATCAAATCATGCATATAAGAAATCAGCAAAGACTCAAATATATATCATGGATAATCTGATCACAAATCCACAATTCATCGGATCTCGACAAACACACCGCCAAAGAAGATTACATCGGATAGATCTCCATGAAGATCATGGAGAACTTTGTATTGAAGATCCAAGAGAGAGAAGAAGCCATCTAGCTACTAACTACGGACCCGTAGGTCTGAAGTGAACTACTCAGGAGTCATTGGAGGGGCGATAATGATGATGAAGAAGCCCTCCAACTCCAAAGTCCCCTCCGGCAGGGCGCCGGGAAGGGTCTCCAGATGAGATCCCGCGGAAACGGAAGCTTGCGCCGGCGGAAAAGTATTTTCGAGGCTCCCCTGATTTTTTGCGGAATATTTGGGAATTTATAGGCCAAAGACCTAAGTCAGGGGGCGGCCAGGGAGGCCACAAGCCTGCCCACCACCGCCTCCCCCCTGGTGGCGGAGTGGGGGCTTGTGGGCTCCCTGGAACCCACCTGGCTTGGCCCAAAAGCCCCCTGGTCTTCTTCCGTTCGGGAAAAATATCATTTCGGGGTTTTTCTTCCGTTTGGACTGCATTCCAAAATCAGATCTGAAAAGAGTCAAAAACAGGGAAAAAACAGGAACTGGCACTTGGCACTGAATTAATAAGTTAGTCTCAAAAAGATATAAAAAGATACATAAAACAACCAAAGAAGACAAGATAACAGTGTGAAACAATCAAAAATTATAGATATGTTTGAGACGTATCAAGCACCCCCAAGCTTAACTCCTGGTCGTCCTCGAGTAGGGAAGTGATAACAATGAATTTTTGATGATTTCATGCTACCTAGCATAGGTGTCCTTTGTAATTCCTCTTATGTGACGTGGATGTTCAGATCCATTAGATTCAAAACAATAGTTTGCTATTGACGTGGAAACAATAATAATTCAAGCAAACTAGCAAAGTAATCATGAACTTTCAAAATAACAAGGCCAAAAGAAAGTTATCCCTACAAAAGCATATAGTCTGGCTATGCTCTATCATCATTGCACAACGAATTTAAATCATGCACAACCCCGATATTGGCCAAGTAATTGTTTCACACCTTTACTTTCTCAAACATTTTCAACTCTCACGCAATACATGAGCGTGAGCCATGGTTATAGCACTATAGATGGTGTGGAATGTGGTGGAGGTTGCAAGACAAAAAGGAGAAGATAGTCACATTAACTAGGCATATCAATGAGCTATGGAGATGCTCATCAATAGATATCAATGTGAATGAGTAGGGATTGCCATACAAATGATGCACTAGAGCTACGAGTATGTGAAAGCTCTTAAAGAGAACTAGTGGGTGTGCATCCAACTTGCTTGCTCACGAAGACCTAAGGCACTTTTGAGGAAGCCTATCATTGGAATATACAAGCCAAGTTATATAACGAAAATTCCCACTAGCTATATGGTGGTGACAAAACGAGAGACTCTCAATCATGAAGATCATGGTGCTTAATATGCACAAGTGTGGAAAACGTGGTAGCATTGTCCCTTCTCTCTTTTTCTCTCATTTTTTTTATTTGGTGGGCTCTTTGGCCTCTCTTTTTTGGTGGGCTTCTTTGGACTCTTTTATTTCCTCACATGGGATAATGCTCCATTAATGATTATCATCACACTTTCAACTCAAAACTTAGAGTAGCGAAGACTCTATATGGAATGCCTTCGGTAGTGTACCGTGGCAATGATCTAGCATGGCATAGACATCAATGGAAACATCATGCTAGCTATCTTACGATCATGCAATGGCAATGTAGACGTGGCGGCACATATCATGGTGGTAGTTGCATGGCAATATATCTCGGAATGACTTTGAAAAAGCCATAATAGGTAGGTATGGTGGCTGTTTTGAGGGAGGCTAATGGTGGGTTTTGTGCACCGGCGAAAATTGCACGGCACTAAGAAGATAGTGATGGTGGAAGGTGAAAGTGCATCTAAACCATGGACTCAACATTAGTAATGAAGAACTCATATACATGTTGCTAAAGTTTTATTAGTATACGAAACAAAGCATTCAACGCATACTCCTAGGGGAAGGGTTGGTAGGTATAAACCATCGCGCGATCCCGACCACCACGCAAAGGATGACAATCAATAGACTAATCATGCTCAGACTTCATCACATAGCGGTTCACCATACGTGCATGCTACGGGAATCACCAACTTCAACACAAGTATTTCTATATCTACAACACCTTACTAGCATGACTTCAATATTACCACAATCATATCTCAAAACTAATTGAGAGGAATCAAACTTCTCTAACTATTCAATGCACATGAGGTGGAAGTTTTCGTATCCCTTTGGATAACTACCCCTTTTGAGACTAATTTTAAAGCATAGATCAACTACCAAGCCACGCACCGCTGCGCTCTAAAAGATATAAGTGAAGCACATAGAGCAAAAGTATCTAGCTCAAAAGATATAAGGGAAGCACATGTGAGCTGAATTGTCTACCGAAAGATATAAGTGAAGCTCGACAAAATCACGGTGAGTGCATGTATCTCTCTCTATGTGTGCAGCAAGGATGATTGTGACACATCAAAAATAAAAGACTCCTACGATACAAGACGCTCCAAGCAAAAACACATAACATGTGGTGAATAAAAATACAGCCCCAAGTAACATTACCGATGGATTGAAGACGAGAGAGGGGATGCCTTCCCAGGGCATCCCCAAGCTTAGGCTTTTACGGCGTCCTTGAATCTCTTGTGGTGCCTTGGGCATCCCCAAGCTTGAACTCTTGCCACTCTTTTATCTCTTTGTCCATAAGAACTTCACCCAAAACTTGAAAACTTCACAACACGAAACTTAAACAGAAACTCGTGATAACATTAGTACAAGAAAGCAAACCACCACTTCCTTAGGTACTGTAGCAAACTTAAATTCTACTTGTTGTGATGTTGGGTTACTGTACTTTCAATCTTCCATGGCTAATACCCCCCGATACTATCCATAGTTTCATCAAAATAAGCAACCAACACAAAAAAACAGAATCTGTTAACAGCAGACCAGTCTCTATCAATCTGTATATTTCGTATACCTCTGGTACTTCAAAAATTCTAAAAATTACGACAGTCTGAAGAATTTGCATAGCAATCAGCAGCAAAAGAATCAACTCAAAAGCTCTTACAGAAAAAAATGAAAATTCTTTTCGTGAGCAGAAAGTTTCTGTCTTTTCCAGCATGACCTAACGATCATCCCCAAAACTAATCATAACGGTTTTGCTTGGCACAAACGCAAAAAGAAACACAAAAAACACAATGATAATAGAATTATGAAAGTGTAGAAAACACAAAACAGAAAGAAAAATGATAGATTCGTTGGGTTGCCTCCCAACAAGCGCTTTTGTTTAACGCCCTTAGCTAGGCATTCAAAGATGCTCACACAAAAGACAAGAGTTGAGGCACAACAAGAGCATCATAAAGCATGTGAGAATCACATCTAAGTCTAACATACTTCCTATGCATAGGCATTTTATAGGAAAATAGATTGTCAAGACAACCAATAGTTGCCATATGCAAGGAAGAAGAAAGAGACAATAGCAATCTCAACATAACGAGAGGTAATTTGGTAACATGAAAGTTTCTACCAAAATATTTTCCTCTCTCATAGCAATTACATGTGGGATCATATTCGAATTCAACAATGTAACTATCACATAGGATATTCTTTTCATGATCCACATGCATGCAAAGTTGACGCTCTTCAAAAATAGTGGGATTATCATCAACTAAAGTCATGACGTCTCCAAACCCACTTTCAATATTATTGCAAATATCATATTCATCATGAGGTTTGAACAAATTTTCAAGATCATTAGAAAGATCATCACCCCAATCATGATTATTGCAACAAGTAGTGGACAAAGCAAAACTAGCATCCCCAAGCTTAGGGTTTTGCATAATTTCAGCATGATTATCACTAATAGAATTTATAGTGAAACCATTGCAATCATGCTTTTAATCCAAGGAGCCCTCGTGAATCACTTCATGAATTTATTCCTCACAATTTTCATATTCACCCATCTTAAGCAAAACTCCATAGAAAGTCAATTGCCCTCAACTCACTAGCAATTCGTTCAACAATAGTGGGTCTATTAAAGAGACTAGCTAGTGGATGAGGATCCATATCAATAGATTTTCAGCAAGCGAAGATGCAAGCATATTGAAGGCACATGGCACACGAGCAAAGGAAAGGCAAACGAAAATGGCAAAGGATAAAGGCAAAAGAAAACGGCAAATGTGAAGTGGGGGATAGGAAAACGAGAGGCAACTGACAACAAAAGTAAATGCAAGAGAAGAGTTTTGAGACCTACTTGGATAGATCTTGATTTCTCCTCCCCGGCAACGGCGCCAGAAATACTTCTGATGTTTGTTGTGTATCCCTTGCAACGGCGCCAAAAATATTTGTGTCGACGGCACCAGGAATCCTTCAGCTACGACTACACCTTAAGGGACTTCCTAGGAAAGTATGCAAAGGATTTCCCCCGTGGCCTTGGAGCCTTGCGTTGGTGTTCCCTCGAAGCGGAAAGGGTGATGTAGCACAATGAAGGTAAGTATTTCCCTCAGTTTGAGAACCAAGGTATCAATCCGGCGGAAAGGTATCTCAAGATCCTGCACAAACACAAAAGCTTGCACCCAACGCTATGAAGGGGTTGTCAATCCCTTATAGATTGTTTGCCAAGTGAGAACTAAAAGCAACAAAGTAACAAAGCAAAGTAAAAGCGGAGGTGCAAACGATGGATGTGAATAGACCCGGGGGCCGTAGTGTTTACTAGTGGCTTCTCTCATGAAAGCAAGTAGACGGTGGGTGAACAAATTACTGTCGAGCAATTGATAGAACCGCGCAAAGTCGTGACGATATCTATCCGATGATTATTTCTATAGGCATCACGTCCGAAACAAGTAGACCGATACTTTCTGCATCTACTACTATTACTCCACACGTCGACCGCTAACCAGCATGCATCTAGTGTATTAAGTCCATAAGAACAGAGTAATGCCTTAAGCAAGATGACATGATGTAGAGGGATAATCTCAAACCAATGATAAAAACCCCACCTTTTTACCCTTGATGGCAACTACTTGATGTGTGCCTTGCTGCCCCTACTGTCACTGGGAAAGGTCACCACATGGAAGAACCCAAAACCAAGCACTTCTCCCATTGCAAGAATCATAGATCTAGTTGGCCAAACAAAACCCAAGACTCGGAGAGACTTACAAGGATATTAAATCATGCATATAAGAAATCAACAAAGACTCAAATATATATCATAGATAATCTGATCACAAATCCACAATTCATCGGATCTCGACAAACACATCGCCAAAGAAGATTACATCGGATAGATCTCCATGAAGATCATGGAGAACTTTGTATTGAAGATCCAAGAGAGAGAAGAATCCATCTAGCTACTAACTACGGACCCGTAGGTCTAAAGTGAACTACTCACGAGTCATTGGAGGGGAGATGATGATGAAGAAGAAGCCCTCCAACTCCGAAGTCCCCTCCGGCAGGGCGCAGGGAAGGGTCTCCAGATGAGATCTCGCGAAAACGGAAGCTTGCGGCGGCGGAAAAGTATTTTCGAGGCTCCCCTAATTTTTTGCGGAATATTTGAGAATTTATAGGCCAAAGACCTAGGTCAGTGGGCGGCCAGGGAGGCCACAAGCCTGCCCACCGCTGCCTCCCCCTGGTGGCGGAGTGGGGGCTTGTGGGCTCCCTGGAGCCCACCTGGCTTGGCCAAAAGCCCCCTGGTCTTCTTCCGTTCGGGAAAAATATCATTTCGGGGTTTTCTTCCGTTTGGACTCCGTTCCAAAATCAGATCTGAAAAGAGTCAAAAACACGGAAAAAACAGGAACTGGCACTTGGCACTGAATTAACAAGTTAGTCCCAAAAAGATATAAAAAGATACATAAAACAACCAAAGAAGACAAGATAACAGCGTGAAACCATCAAAAATTATAGATACGTTTGAGACGTATCAGTTGTGTGCTACTGGGTTGTTTGCTCCCTTCCTATCAACAATCTGCAAATCAAATTCTTGAAGAAGAAGGACCCATCTGATAAGCCTTGGTTTGGCATCCTTCTTTTCCGTCAGATACTTAATAGCAGCATGATTAGTATGAATGATGACTTTAGAATCAACAATGTAAGGCCTAAACTTATCACAAGCAAACACTAACACTAAGAATTCTTTCTCAGTAGTAGCGTAATTCTTTTGATCACTATAAAGAGTTTTGCTAGCATAATGTATAACATTCAATTTCTTATCAATCCTTTGTCCTAACAAATCTCCAAGAGCAAAATCATTAGCATCACCCATGATTTCAAAAGGCAAATTCCAATCAGGTGGTTGGACTATAGGGGCGGTTATCAAGGCTTTCTTAAGAACTTCGAAGGCTTCCTTACAATCTTCATCAAACACAAAAGGAATATCCTTTTGGAGAAGATTAGTGAGGGCTTTCGAACTCTTAGAAAAGTCTTTAATAAATCTTCTATAGAAACCAGCATGACCGAGGAAACTAGGAATACCTCTGATGTCCTTTGGATAAGGCATTCTCTCGATTGCTTCAAACTTTTCCCTGTCCACCTCGATTCCCTTTTCAGAAATCTTGTGGCCAAGAACAGTTCCCTCATTGACCATGAAATGGCACTTCTCCCAGTTGAGTACCAAGTTCGTCTCCTTACATCTCTGCAAAACTTTATTAAGGTTGTGGAGACAATGGTCAAAAGAGGTTCCATAGACTAAGAAATCGTCCATGAAGACCTCCACAATTTCCTCACAAAAACCATGAAAGATAGCAGACATACACCTTTGAAAATTAGCAGGAGCATTGAGTAAACCAAAGGGCATACGTCTATAATCATAAGTACCAAAGGGACAAGTAAAAGTGGTCTTCTCTTGATCGGCAGTGTTAACATGAATTTGAGAGAAGCCAAAGTACCCATCAAGATAGCAAAAGTGAGTGTTTTTGGATAAATTTTCAAGCATTTGGTCGATGAACGGCAGCGGGTAGTGGTCCTTCCTGGTTTCCTTGTTCAGCTTCATGTAATCAATACACATTCTATGTCCAATAATAATTCTTCGAGGTATTAGTTCATTCTTCTCATTAGGAACCACAGTCATACCTCCTTTCTTGGGAACACAATGTACCAGACTTACCCACTTACTATCAGCTATAGGGTAGATAATACCTACGCTAGAAGCTTGGGGATTTCGGTCCTCACAACATCCTTCATCTTTGGTTCAACGGTCGTTGATGATCAACAACCGGTTTAGCATCAGGCTCAAGATTGATAGTATGTTGACAAATAGATGGACTAATCCCCTTAATATCATCAAGGGTATAGCCAATAGCGCCTCGGTGTTTACGAAGGTCTTCCAATAAACGCTCTTCTTCATATCCTGAAAGGTTAGAATTAATAATAACAGGATGTACTTTCTTTTCATCTAAATAAGCATACTTGAGCGTACTCGGAAGAGGTTTGAGATCAAACACTGGGTCTTCTTTTGGTTTTTGTTAAAATTCCCAAAGGCTCAACCGAAAGGTTGTGCTTCAGGATAGCAAATGTCTCAAGAATATGTCATCTAGCTCATTCCTTTCCTGCATATGCATATCATTCGCGTGGTCCTCCATATATTGCTGCAAAGGATCGTTAGGAGGAATGGCAATAGAAGCAATCTCTTCAATAATTTTATCATTACTAGGCAAATAAGTACCACGAGTTTGCTTCGAAAACTTAGAAAAGTTAAATTCATATGGCTCATGACGAGATGTTGTATATACTTCTCTCTCCTTGTTTGTTACCCCAAGTGGAAGGTTGAGATGTAGTCAGCAGCAAGTTTTCCCTCACACGGGAACTGTAAGGTTTATCGAACCAGGAGGACTCCTAGGATCAACAAGTAGTTGTCTTCCACCCTGGCGCTAGCAGAAGACGTGGACCTGCACACACAACAAATAACTTTGCTCCCAACGAGTACAAAGAGGTTGTCAATCTCTCCGACCTTGTAATTTGCAAAGCATCAAAACACAAGAGGGAAAGTAATAGTGATTGCAACGGAAAAGTAAATGAAAACGGTAAATGATAGAGGTGTAAACAATGATGGTGATATGGACCGGAGTCAGATGATGTTCACTAGTGATGTCTCTCTCTCAAACACGGCATGTTGTTGCACTTTCTGCCTTCAGATCTCACTTTGCAATCAATCTTGAAGGGATTGACAACCCCTTTATAGCGTTGGGTGCAAGCTCGTTTGTGTTTGCGTAGGTACTCTGGACACTTGGCTTGATTCTCCTACTGGATTGATATCTTGGTTCTCAAACTGAGGGAAATACTTACTACTACTGTGTTGCATCACCCTTTCCTCTTCAAGGGAAAAACCAACGCAAGCTCAAGAGGTAGCAAGAAGAATTTTTGGCGCCGTTGCCAGGGAGGATCAAGTCAAGAATAGTCTCCCGTCAACGTGTCAATTTCTGGCACCGAGGATTATTATAAGTGAAGCTTATCCAAGTAAATGTCGCAAACTCATCTCTTGCATTTTTTTGCCTCTCGTTTTCCTCTCCCCCACTTCTGAAAAACAAAAATTTACAAAAATATTTGCCTTTTTCGTTTGCCTTTCCTTTGCTTGTGTGCTATGTGCCTTCAATATGCTTGGATCTTCGCTTGCTGAAAATCTAGTGATATGGATCCTCATCCACTTGCTAATCTCTTTAAGAGATACAATTGCTAGTGAGTTGAGTGCACTTGACTTTCTCTATGGAGTTTTGCTTGAGATGCGTGAATCGGAAAATCGTGATGAAGAAATTTATGAAGTGATTCACAAGGGCTCCTTAAATGAAAAGCATGATTCCAATGGTTTCACTATAAATTCTATTAGTGACAATCATGCTAAAAATATGCGAAACCCTAAGCTTGGGGATGCTAGTTTTGCTATGTCCACTACTTGTCGCAATGATCGTGGTTGGGGTAATGATTTTTCTTATGATCTTGAAAATTTGTTTAAGCCTCATGATGATTATGATATTTGCAATAATATTGAATTTGGGTTTGGAGAAGTCATGACTTTAGTTGATGATAATCCCACAATGTTTGAAGAGCGTCAACTTTGCATGGATGTGGATCATGAAAAGAATATCCTTTGTGATAGATATATTGTTGAATTTGATTATGATCCCACATGTAATTGCTATGAGAGAGGAACATATTGTGGTAGAAACTTTCATGTTACCAAATCACCTCTCGTTATGTTGAGATTGATATTGTCTCTTTCTTCTTGCTTGCATATGGTAGTCATTGCTCGTCTTGATAATTTGTTTTCCTATAAAATGCCTATGCATAGGAAGTATGTTAGACTTAGATGTGATTTTAACATGCTTTATGATGCTCTCGTTGTGCTTCAATTCTTGTCTTTTGGGTGAGCATCATTGAATTATTAATGCCTGGCTAAGGGCGTTAAACAATAGCGCTTGTTGGGAGGCAACCCAAAGAATTTATCTTTGCATTTTGCTTTCTGTTTTGTTGCATCCACTCCATCATAATTCTGTTATGATTGTGTCTTTTGTGTTTGTTTTTGTGTTTGAGCCAAGTAAAACATTTATGACTAGTTTGGTGATGGTTGTTTGATCCTGCTGGAAAAAGACAGAAACTTTTCGCTCACGAAAATATTTTTCACTTTTATCCACAAAGAGCTTTTGAGTTGATTCTTTTTGCCGCTGGTTGATATGCCAATTTCCCAAACTGTCGTAATGTTTCAGAATACCAGAAGTATACCAAGTATACAGATTGCTACAGACTGGTCTGTTTTTGACAGATTCTGTTTTTGTTGAGTTGGTTGCTTGTTTTGATAAAACTATGGATAGTATCAGGGGGGTACTAGCCATGGAAAAGTGAGAATACAGTAATCTAACACCAATATAAATAGAAATCAAGTTTGCTAGAGTACCTAAAGAGGTGGTAGTTTGTTTTCTTGTGCTAATGATATCACGAGTTTCTGTTTAAGTTTTGTGTTGTGAAGTTTTCAAGTTTTGGGTGATGTTCTCATGGACAAAGGGATAAAGAGTGGAAAGAGCTCGAGTTTGGGGATTCCCAAGGCACCCCAAGACAAATTCAAGGACACCAAAAAGCCTAAGCTTGGGGATGCCCCGAGAAGGCATCCCCTCTTTCGTCTTCAATCCATCGGTAACATTACTTGGAGTTATATTTTTATTCACCACATGATATGTGTTTTGCTTGGAGCGTCTTGTATCATATGCATCTTTTCTTTTTGTTGTGTCACAATCATCCTTGCTACACACCTTTTGAGAGAGACATGCACTCATCGTGATTTTGCTAGAATACTCTTGATCTTCACTTATATCTTTTTGAGAGTGATCTCTCTGAGTAACTTGCTAATTGGCTTGTGCTATGAAAGCAGACCCAAAGGTGATAGGAATCCAAAGAGGATACAATAAAACTTCCATCTTCATGTGCATTATTAGAAAGAGAAGTTTAATTCCTCTCAAATAATTTTGAGATATGGATTTGGTGATACTAAGAGTCAGTTTAGTAGGGTGTTGTGAATCTAGAAATACTTGTGTTTAAGTTAGTGATTCCCGTAACATGCACGTATGGTGAACCGCTATGTTAGGAAGTCATAGCATAATTGATCTATTGATTGTCATCCTTTGTGTTGCGGTCGGGATCGCGCGATGGTTAACACCTACCAACCCTTCCCTTAGGAATATGGGTTTAGCACTTTGTTTCGATTACTAATAAAAACTTTCGCAATAAGTATGTGAGTTCTTCATGACTAATGTGAGTCCATGGTATAGATGCACTATCACCTTCCACCATTGCTAGCCTCTCTAGTGCCGCGCAACTTTCGTCGGTGCACAAACCCACCATATGCGTTCCTCAAAACAACCACCATACCTACCTACTATGGCATATTCATAGCCATTCCGAGATATATTGCCATGCAACTCCCATAGTTCCATCTAATGACTTGTGTCGTCACTTTCATATTGCCATTGCATGATCGTAAGATAGCTAGCGAGTCATACGCCAAGCTAGATCGTTGCACATCCCGGTACATTGTCGGAGGCATTTCCTATAAGAGTCATCATTGTTCTAAGCATTGAGCTTTGAGTAAATTAAAGTGTGATGATCATCATTCTTAGAGCATTGTCCCATGTGAGGAAATAAAAAAAGAGGCCAAAGTTGCCCACAAAAAAAATATGGAAAGAGGCCAAAGAGCTTAAACAAAAAAAAGAGAGAAAAAGAGAGAAGGGACAATGCTACTATCTTATTCCACACTTGTGCTTTATAATAGCACCATGTTCTTCATGATTGAGAGTTCTTGATTTGTCACCACCGTATGCTAGTGGGAATCTTCGTTATATAACTTGGCTTCTATGTTCCAATGATGGGCTTCCTCAAAATTGCCATAGGTCTTCGTGAGCAAGCAAGTTGGATGCACACCCACTAGTTCTTCTTTTGAGCTTTCACATACTTCTAGCTCTAAGTGCATCCATTGCATGGTAATACCTACTCTTTCACATTGATATCTATTAATGGGCATCTCCATAGCCCTTTGATACGCCGATTTGATGTGACCATCTCCTCCCTTTTTCTCTCACAACCTCCACCACACTCTATTCCACCCATAGTGCTATATCCATGGCTCACGCTCATGTATTGCGTGAAAGTTGAAAAAGGTTTGAGAAAGTAAGAGTGCGAAAACAATTACCTGGCCAATACTGGGGTTGTGCATGATTTAAATTAGTTGTCTGGGGATGATGGAGAATAGCCAGACTATATGATTTTGTAGGGATAACTTTCTTTGGCCTTGTTATTTCGAAAGTTCATGATTACCTTGCTAGTTTGCTTGAAGTATTATTGTTTTCATGCCAATAGCAAACTATTGTTTTGAATCTTACGGATATGAACATTCATGTCACATGAAAGAAGTTACAAAGGACAAACATGCTAGGTAGCATTCCACATCAAAAATTCAGTCTTTATCACTTCCCTATTCGAGGACGAGCAGGAGTTAAGCTTGGGGATGCTTGATACGTCTCCAACGTATCTATAATTTTTGATGGTTCCATGCTATTATCTTGTCAAACTTTGGATGTTTTGTATGCCTTTTATATCTTTTTGGGACTAACTTATTAACTCAGTGCCAAGTGCCAGTTCCTGTTTTTCCGTGTTTTTGACCCTTTTCAGAAGAGAATATTGAACGGAGTCCAAACGGAATAAAACTTCTGAAAATATTTTTTCCGAAACAGAAGATACGCACGGGGCGTGAGAACCAAGGCAGAGGCCACCAGGGGAGGCCACAAGCCCCCTAGGCGCGGCCAGGGGGGTCGCTCCTAGCAGGCTTGTGGGCCCCCTGTAGCTCGTCTGCCCTACCTCATCCGCCTATAAATTCCCAAAAAATCCAAAACCACGGGAGAGATCCACGAAAATACTTTTCCGCTGTCGCAAGCTTCTGTCTCCGCAAGATCCCATCCGGGGCACATTCCGGGGTCCTGCCGGAGGGGGGATTCGGATACAGAGTGCTTCTTCATCAACACCATTGCCTCTCCGATTGTGGGGACCCCGACTAGCAAGTCGAGTTCGCCATGCCCAGTGACCCCAAGGATCAATGTTCACTGAACACAGATACTGAATAATAAAGTCTTACATCCAAGTACCGATTTATTACATCAAATGACCAGAAGGTCGGGTTCAAGAGCAAGGCCTAAAGCCAAATAAAGGGATACATCGAGTAGCGGAAACTCGTAAGGGCTAAGCAGTGCCCATGCCATCAAGCCTACACCGACAGGCATTCTGACTCGGAAGCGTCCTAGATCGCAGGTTCGTCTCCGACGGCGTACTCATTGCCAAACTCCGGTCCTTCCATGTCTGGTCAATAACATAACCAGTGGCAAGCCAATGAGTACTTTGAATGTACTCGCAAACAGCCCATGACATAAATGGTAATAAATAACAGTGACATTATCTTGAGTGGAATGCAATGCGGTGGTATGATCATGTATATGCAACAAATTAAAGAACTACTTTTGAAGAACAAGTTACAGATATCAATATATCTGACAAGGGTTGAACACACCGGGTTCACCCTATTTGCCAAGTCATCGGACTTGTCATAACCTCAGTGTATTAATGAGGGATAAACCATCCGGGTTTACCCTATATCTCAAGTCACCGAACTTGATCATATTATTGACATTATCATGATTATAACAGCACCTTTTTAACACCACGCCCACACGCTTGGTTTATGGGGAAACTCAGGACGTAGTTTAAGCAGCACCACCCAACTGTCCTTGATCGTGGACATGGCTATTCGAATAGTTTACACTCTGCAGAGGTAGTACGCTGGACCCACGAGAAATGGAATACTTCCGTGTCATCCATGACTCGCGGTATATCACATATACCCGAGGTAAGTATCCGATCATCATCTTTCCCCTGACGATGCTAGACAAAGAGATCCACTCGATTGGTACCCAGCCCACATGTTGTACGTCTTACGAGCACCGACTTTGGACTGTACCAACCATGCAGGGACCAACGCTGTGCATGGAACTCATAATAATGGCATAGTCGTCCTACCTGGCACGACCCCATCACGAGAGTGACACCGATCACTCCCGCCACTAGTAATGTGGCTCTTTGCTAGCACCGACCAGAGAAATCAACAAAGCCCCATCCCATAAAGGGGTATCGTGGTCGTACTGGGTAAGGTTGGGACGGTCAACACATCATAAATCTAATCCATTTCCGAAACCATAGTCACACCAAAATCACCGGTGCATCACTTCACCAAAAGTGATCACCAACTCATCATCACCCTCGGGCATTAGTGGCACCCGACGGGGTTTTCATAAACTCTTTGTTTATCTCATCATTATGCTCATGATAATATGCCTTAACATTACTTGTCAACATGATAATATCATGACCCTCACGGGGTAGGGTCAAGCTCAATGCAGTGATTATACTCTACTAGTCAACATGACAGTAGCATGGTCCTCGTAGATGGTAGGATCAAGCTCATCATATTTGCGCTCCGAGGAGCCATGTGATTATCACTACTATAATGCAAGGGCTTCGAAGAAGCCTTCGGTACCATCACATCAATGATGAACCGGCATCGTGATTACATGCAACGGAAAATACTTGCTATTCTAGCATGCATCATTTTCTTTACTTAAGTCATGGCAAAAGGGCTTCTTGCCTTGTTCAGCTAGGTATCCGGGGTCTTCGGGGTCTTCCGCTCCGGATCCTCCGTCACTCGGTAACTCTACCGTCGAGAAAGGAATGGATAAATACTAGCTTTTACTAAAACAGTTCACGAAGTGCTTTTAAAAATGTTGCAAGGCTTGAATAAATTCAGGTTATTATTTTGAAAAATGTTCCCTACTGTTTTATTAGCTTAGTTTATTTATTTAAAAGCAAACAGAAGCAAACAAGTGCTTTTTAATATCATTTTATTATACCAAAATAGTTTCTGTTATTGATAAATGTCAACTATTACAGAATCAAATACTACTCATTTTTAGAAAAATACTGGTGGAAGAATTATATTTTTCTACTGGCTAAATCTTTTTATAAAAATCATTTAGTTTCAGGATTAAAAGAAAAAGGAAAAAGGCCAGGGAAACAGATCCAGTCGGCCCAGCCAGCAGGCCTGGACACCAGACGCGCGTGGGCCAGGTTCAAACCTGACCTGCGGGCCCCTGGGGTCAGCGTCAGCAGCTGCGCGCGCTGGCTGCCCCAGGACACCGACAGGTGGGCTCCACCTGTCGGGTCCTTCTCCTACCTCTGGCCAGAGAGGTGGAGATGGACGCCGGCGAGGCTGCCGTTTTCCTCAGGCCTAGCTAGGAACGGGAACGGGTTCCTCGTGCCTCCGCCTACCTGCTCGTGGTCGGGATGTCACCGGAGGTGGTCTGGATCGCCAACGACGAGGTGCTCGTGGCGAAAGGGTTTCGGGGTCGTGTTGAACTAGGGGCTAGAGGTGTGGATTTGCTCGGGAGAGTTAGGGGAAACGTTCCTGGTGTCGAGGGGAGTGTAATGAGAGGTCGGGCAGCGCAGGAGCCGACATGTAGCCGGAGATCGACTGGAGCTCCGAGGCGGAGGGGCCTCGGTCGATCTCAAGCACCGGGGCTCTGCGAGCTCGATTGGGCGGTTAGGGAGAGTCTACTGGTCGTGCTGAAGCTTCTTGGATGGTGCTGGAGTGCCGGGGGGGCTCTATTTATAGGCCAACGACGGTGACCCGACTCGGGCATGCCGGTGACTCATCGTGGCACGCGTGCAAGCACAGTGAGGTGCTGGCCACGAAACCATGGGTTCGGGACGTGGTTTAGGGCCTCCTGGTGCAACGGCCGCAGAGGGAGAGCGAGTGGGGACGAGCTGCAGCGACCGTGCATGCTTGGCCGCGTCGGGCGCGCACGAGTACGCGTCGCCTGAGCGCTTGCGCGAGGGGGAGAGGGTCCCTGGGGTAGCTTTGCACTGAGGGGCTGTCGGGGGTGTGCTTGGACACAACTGGGGAGGCTGGGACCGGCCGGAGCGTCGGCCCCTTGCGAGTGGCTCTCTGCAGCGCCCCCAGAGTGCAGTTTTGGCATGCCACGGCATGCTGGCTCGCTCTGGGGCAAGTGGGACGTGTCCTCCATGTCCTGGGTGTTGCTGGGAGTGAGCCTAGCTGTTGTGGTTTAGTGGGAGCTCGAGCTGGTCAAGGGAGCAAGGAACACTAGTGTTGCCAGTACTGTCCTGCAGCTCAAATTGGATTTCTTGTCACTTGTGCTTGGAGTTGGGGAGGGGCTGGTTGACTGGGTGCTCAGGGTGTTCTGGTGCTCTAACCCACCAAGTTTGGGGCCTTGACATTGGGTAAAACAGTGGCTAGGAAGGTTTTTACCTTCCTGTTAGTAGGTGTTCGACAGTGACTTGGGGTGCTTCCACTCCATCACTGTAAATGAAACTTAACAGGTTTGGTCTAGGGGTAAAAACATGGGGTTCTACTAAATATGAGCTCCATTGAACACGTTTGGCTTTGCAAACTTGAAAATGTCTCTAAATGACCAGTATTGTCCTTTACAAAGGAAGTGTGGCCAAATAGAGTCTCACAAATCCCATTTTTGGTGTGGAGTCCTCAATTGGGGTGTTAAACACCTGTGCAAAGTTTCAGCTACATTGGACAAACTTTGCAATGTAGAGTTGTTCCAACTCTACTCTGGACAGAGAGGGTTTTGGGCTCTCTAAGTGCACTTACCCACCATGGAACAAGGTGAGATTTTAGGTGAGCACCTAATATGGCTTGGGAGGGCTCGTGTAATTTTATGGGAATTTACTGAGATACTTTCCTTTGGAAACATCTCCAAAAGCTAAAACAGACAGAAATGGTTTTCAGGGTTTTACTCAAATAATATTAATATAAAATAGGGTTGAAAATCTTATGTATGGAAAATATATGTCCTTCTGAGCTTCCATGAATTTACTCAAAATTTTCTAAGGCAGGAGAGTAATTTTCCTTGTGGAAATATCATTACTGGCCTTAGAAATAGACATAGATATAAAATAGGAAAATAATATTATAAATCACTAAATAGTGTTTTTAATGAATGAAAATTATATTAGGATCAGATCACCAACTTTAGTTGAAAGTACCACTTGGCTTCATGAGCTAGTAGTGTATCCCATCATGATGAAGGTGATCTTGATGTAAAGGAAAAAGGGTTTTTGATGATAGCAAAATAATAAGTTTTTCATGGGTTGAGACATCAAACAAGCAAGCATACACTCAAACAAGGGTTGACATTGCACTCACGACATTATTTGGAAAAGTTTTAACAAGCTCTGATTTTTGAAATACAGAAAACTTGGGGTGGAAAACAGAGTGTGACAGACCTATCCCCCTTACAAGAATCTCGTCCCCGAGATTCCTAAGCTAAGCGTTAAACAGCTCGGGAAATTCTGATCGGAGATAGTCTTCACGTTCCCATGTGGCTTCTGCTTCGGTATGGTTGCTCCACTGAACCTTGAAAAACTTGATGGTGCGGCTTCTGGTGCAACGCTCTGCTTCGTCCAAAATGCGGATCGGCCTGTCGCGGTAGGTAAGATCTGGTTGAAGGTCAATAGCTTGATGATCAATGTCCTTCTAAAGATCGGGACAGTTCGGCACTTCCAAACACTTCCTGAGCTGTGACACGTGAAATACGTTGTGCACACCCGAAAGTTCAGGAGGTAGCTCCAACTGATAAGCTACTTCCCCGCGCCTTGCCGTGATCTTGAAGGGTCCAATGAACCTTGGAGCTAGCTTCCCCTTGACATGGAAACGCTTGGTCCCCTTGAGAGGCGTGACTCGCAAGTACACTTGGTCTCCGGGAACAACTCCACGTTTCTGCGGCAAGGGTCCGCATAGCTCTTCTGCCTTGACTTAGCTGCCTCCAAGTTCTCTCGGACAAGCTGGACCTTGTCCCCTGCTTCCTGCAGTGCTTGTGGTCCGAAAACTAGCCCTTCACCGGTTTCGGACCAATTGAGCGGGGTGCGGCATTTCCGCCCGTATAATGCTTCGAATGGGGCCATTTGAAGACTGGACTGGTAGCTGTTGTTGTAGGAGAACTCGGCAAATGGTAGGCAGTCTTCCCACTTGGCACTGTGGGCCAAAACACAAGCGCGGAGCATGTCCTCAAGTATCTGGTTCACCCTCTCGGTCTGTCTGCCCGTCTGCGGGTGGAAAGCCGTACTGAAGGAGAGTTTGGTTCCGAGAGCTTCTTGAAACTTCTTCCAGAATCTTGAGGTGAATTGCATGCCGCGGTCAGACACAATCTCTTTGGGGACTCCATGGAGACTCGCCACCCGGTGAATGTACAGACTCGCCAGCTGGCTGCCGTCGTAAGTGGTGTTAACGGGGATGAAATGGGCCACTTTGGTCAAATGATCAACTATGACCCAAATGGAGTTATGACCCTTATTCGACCGGGCAACCCGGTGATGAAGTCCATGCCGACTATATCCCACTTCCATTCTGGCACTTGAAGAGGTTGTAGCAATCCAGCGGGTCGTTGGTGTTCAGCCTTGACTCGCTCACATACATCGCATTTAGCAACATAGGAGCCAATTTCCCTCTTCATGCCATGCCACCAGAATCGTTCTCGGATGTATTGGTACATCTTGGTACCACCCGGATGGATAGAGTACGGTGTGTCATGTGCCTCTTGTAGGATCAAGTCCTTAAGTTTGGCCTTGTTGGGTACGCATAAGCGCTTCCCGTACCATAATACTCCTTGCTCAACAATTGAGAATCCTAGGGCTTTGCCTTCTCGCACCTTCCTCTTGAGGCCTTTGATACTCTTGTGCCCCTTCTGGGCTTCCTTGATGTCGTCTGCCAGAGTAGTCTTGACTTTGAGGTTGGCCAGGTACCCTGGTTCGACTATCTCAAGTCCTAAACCCTCCATCTCTTCATAAAAGGCGGGTAACCTTTCCTTGAGCGCGACGTTCAAGGAGCCTGCCTTCCGGCTCACGGCATCGGCTACCACGTTCGCCTTGCCGGGATGATACTGAATGCTGAGGTCGTAATCCTTGATTAACTCAAGCCATCACCGCTGGCTCATGTTCAACTCTCTCTGGGTGAAGATATACTTCAGACTTTTGTGGTATGTATATATCTCGCATCGCTTTCCCAGAAGGTAATGTCGCCACGTCTTTACAGCATGCACTACCGCTGCTAGCTCGAGATCATGGGTGGCGTAGTTCTCCTCATGCGGTCACCGTTGCCGTGACAAGTACGCCACGACCCTGCCATCTTGCATCCGGACTCCATCGAGCCCGGTTCCCGAGGCATCACAATATATCACAAATCCCTTGTTGATGTCTGGGGTAGCCAATACCAGAGCGGTAGTTAGCCTCTTCTTCAACTCCTCGAAGCTTGCTTCACACGCCGGTGTCCACTCGAACTTCCGGCCTTTCTTCAAGAGCTGAGTCATAGGTCGAGCGATGCTGGAGAATCCCTCGACAAACTTGCGGTAGTATCCTGCGAGCCCGAGGAAACTCCTAACATCCTTCACGTCCTTGGGTGATTCCCAGTTGGTTACTGTAGAAATCTTGGACTGACCCATGGCTAAACCGCGTGCCGTCAGGGTATGACCCAGAAATCCAACTTCGTTCAGCCAGAACTGACACTTGCTGAATTTGGCATAAAGTTGGTGCTCTCGAAGCTTTCCCAGAACTAGCCTCAGGTGTTGCTCATGCTCTTCTTCGGACTTGGAGAAGATTAGTATGTCATCGATGAACACGACGACAAACTTGTCCAAATATTCCATGAAGACCTTGTTCATGAGGTACATGAAGTAGGCTGGGGCATTTGTCAAACCGAAGGGCATGACCGTGCATTCATACAGACCGTACCGGGTCACGAATGCAGTCTTGGGTATATCTTCTGGTCGGATCTTCAACTGGTAGTATCCCGATCGGAGATCGATCTTGGAAAATACCCTGGCCCCGTTTAACTGGTCAAACAGGTCTTCGATCTTGGGGAGCGGGTACTTGTTCTTAATCGTTACTTCATTAACGGAACGGTAGTCGACGCAGAGTCGAATGGTACCATCCTTCTTTGAAACAAACAGAACATGTGATCCCCAAGGTGACGCACTCGGACGAATGAACCCTTTCCTGAGTTGCTCATCCAGTTGTTTCTTCAGCTCTGCCAACTCCTCGGAACCCATCCTGTAAGGCTTTTTATAAATAGGCCTCGATCCGGGCATAAGCTCAATGATGAACTCAATGTCTCGGTCAGGAGGCATTCCGGGTAGCTCGTCAGGAAAGACGTCCGGGTATTCACACACTATAGGCACTCGATCTAGCTCTACCTCGGAGAGATTGCTGACTCGAGGTGCGTGAGCCGATACTGGTTCGGAGACGAACTTGACCTTGACCCCTTGGTTGCTTATCATGGTGATGGCTCTGTTGGCGCAGTCCAAAAGACTCTGGTGCTTGGCCAACCAATCCATACCAAGGATTACTTCCACACCTTGTGATTTAAGCACAATGAGGTCTGCCAAGAAACTCGTCCCACTGATAACTATCTCGACCCTTCTACACCCTAGGTTGGTCCTTAATACTGCTCCCGGGGTTTGGATTGCCATCTGTCCGTGGAGTAAAGTAGGTTTTAAACCGCATTTCTCCGCAAACCCTTGAGTAACAAAAGAATGCGAAGCACCATAATCAAACAACACTGTTGCTGGAGTTGAGTTGACGAGGAACGTACCCAGAATGCAGTCCGGGTCTTCCTCTGCTTCTTCTGCAGTGATGTGATTGATCCGGCCCCTACCATTGAACTGTTGGTTGCGGGGGGCCTGGATCCTCCCTGGTGCACCTTGACCGGGGTTGGGTGCATTGGGACGCGGTGCGTCGGGCTTCTTGTTGGGGCACTGCCTGGAATAATGCCCAGTCTGACCACACCCAAAGCAAGTGACTTGCCCTGGAGGGTTGGTCTTGACTCCACCGTTGTTCGGCGGTTTGACTACTGGCTTGACTTGCTGCTGGGGCTGATAATTCTGGCGGAACACCGGGTACTTGTACTATTGCTGCTGAAAGTTGGGTCTTGCACGTGCTGACTGCCACGGTCTTGGTCTTGCATTACCGGGTCCTCCACTGCCTATCAGCTTGCGCTTGCGGGTGTCGTCCATTGCATGACGCTTGTCTTCCAGCATAAGCGCCTTGTTAACCAACTCGTTGAAAGTCTGGCAGTCGCAAACCACCAGCTGGTATTGCAGGGACTGTTGTAACCCTTCCATGAAGCGTTCCACTTTAGCAGCCTCAGTGTTAACATCTTCAGGTGCGTACCTTGACAGGAGATTAAACTTCTGTAGGTACTCCTTAACAGTTCCACTGCCCTGCCTTAAGGCTCGGAATTCCCGCTTCTAAATGGTCATCAGTCCAGGCGGAATGTGAGCCGCGCGGAATCCTTCCTTGAACATCTCCCACGTGATGACTTGTCCTGCCCGCATGATCTGGAACCCATCCCACCATGCCCTGGCGGTGCCTCCGAGACAGTGAGAAGCATAAAGGACCTTCTCATGATCATCGGTGCACTTAACCAGCGCAAGGAGGTCCTCAATGGTGCGAATCCAGTCATCGACGTCCAGGGGTTCAGTCGACTCCGTGAATATGGGGGGCGTAGTCCGCATGAACTCAGAAAGAGTAGAGCGACCACCGCCATACTCATTCCGCGGCGGGTTGTCCACCAGGACTTGGGTCAGCTGCTGGATAGCGGGATTACTGGCTTGACGCTCCTCCCGAAGAGCTTGAAGAAACTGAGCCATCGTCAAGTTCTCAGGAGGAGGTGGTGGCGGAAGGTCTCTAGGCTGCTCGTGCTGACCTCCAGCGTGAGCTTCTCCTTTGGTTCCCTGCGGCGTCCCTGAGGAGCCGGTGCCGGGGTTGCCGAAGGTGCTGTTGCGGGTTGCGTTCACCATCCTGTCATAGAAACAGACAGGTCAAAATGCCACCTAGCTCGGGAGTACAAGGATTTCCTCCTAGTAAGAGGGGGTCCAATACGTGCATGTGCCAAGTTTTTAAAACCAAAGTTTTTAACAAACTGGAAATTGCATTCATGACAACTAGGTGACGTAGTCACTTACAGACTGCCCAAGGCAATAGGTGACTTACATCAAGCACACATGCGCAAATTAAAAACGGATACAAGGATACCCTATACTCGGGTACTCCAATTGCCTACGCTAAAACCTACGCGACGGACTGCTTGGTCTCAAAGGCGGACTCAACAGGATCTTCATCTTCATAAACATCCTCTTCCTTTATAGGAGTGGAAGAAAGAATCCGCACGTCTCGGCGTCTCTTGGGCGAGGCGGCGAAGATCTCAGTGTACTCTTCCGCTGTCAGGCGGCGACTCTAAAGAGGGACTGCCTGGATGGGTAACACACCACCCCTAGTGGCAACAGCTGCCCTCCCTTCAGATGCGCTTGCCTTCTTTACTTTGCGGTTCTGCATCTTCTCAATGTGGAGTAGACCTTTGACTAGGTGCTCCTCTTGGCGAAGCTTGACTGATTCCTTAACCAGGAAGTGTGTCAGGGTGTCTGACGAGAGACTGAAGTAGGTCTGAAACCTCAGTGGCATCCCATCCTCCGTGGCTAGGGTGAGTGTCCAGCTCCCATCCACTCCTTCCTTAATGAAAGGTAGATGACCAGTGAAAGGATCATTAGCCATCTCAGGGAGGATGCGGCGGAGTTGTACGAGCACCTCTCGTGCAGCTGTCTCCATTGACAACATCAGCTCTCCCATCTGTGGTCCTTCAAAGAACCAACTAGACGGGGAGTCATTAGCCTTCACTATCACGTCCACGTGATATTCCTTGGTGTCGGCGTTGACCCAGTGCTCGTGGTAGAGGAAGATGGGCGTGCGTCGTACGTGGCACTTCTCGAGACAATCCACCAAGAGTAGTGGAAAGTCGGTCTCCAGAAGCGTCTCAGGTATGGCAGCCATCTACAAGGTATAGGAGAGAAGTCAGAAGGTTTGCATGTGCAAGAGTCTTGTGCAAGGCTGGCGTCCTAACGTTTTCAGCTAACGTCCATGCTATCTAAGGCTTCCTATAGTCAGGATGGCTCTGATACCAGTTCTGTGGAGACCCCGACTAGCAAGTCGAGTTCGCCGTGCCCAGTGACCCCAAGGATCAATGTTCACTGAACACAGATACTGAATAATAAAGTCTTACATCCAAGTACCGATTTATTACATCAAATGACCAGAAGGTCGGGTTCAAGAGCAAGGCCTAAAGCCAAATAAAGGGATACATCGAGTAGCGGAAACTCGTAAGGGCTAAGCGGTGCCCATGCCATCAAGCCTACACCGAAAGGCATTCTGACTCGGAAGCGTCCTAGATCGCAGGTTCGTCTCCGACGGCGTACTCATCACCAAACTCCGGTCCTTCCATGTCTGGTCAATAACATAACCAGTGGCAAGCCAATGAGTACTTTGAATGTACTCGCAAACAGCCCATGACATAAATGGTAATGAATAACAGTGACATTATCTTGAGTGGAATGCGATGCGGTGGTATGATCATGTATATGCAACAAATGAAAGAACTACTTTTGAAGAACAGGTTACAGATATCAATATATCTGACAAGGGTTGAACACACTGGGTTCACCCTATTTGCCAAGTCATCGGACTTGTCATAACCTCAGTGTATTAATGAGGGCTAAACCATCCGGGTTTACCCTATATGTCAAGTCACCGAACTTGATCATATTATTGAGATTATCATGATTATAACAACACCTTTTTAACACCACGCACACACGCTTGGTTTATGCGGAAACTCAGGACGTAGTTTAAGCAGCACCACCCAATTGTCCTTGACCGTGGACACGGCTATTCAAATAGTTTACACTCTGCAGAGGTAGTACGCTGGACCCACGATAAACGGAATACTTCCGTGTCATCCACGACTCGCGGTATATCACATATACCCGAGGTAAGTATCCGATCATCATCTTTCCCCTGACGATACTAGACAAAGAGATCCACTCGATTGGTACCCAGCCCACATGTTGTACGTCTTACGAGCACCGACTATGGACTGTATCAACCATGCAGGGACCAACGGTGTGCCTGGAACTCATAATAATGGCATAGTCGTCCTACCTGGCATGACCCCATCACGAGAGTGACACCGATCACTCCCGCCACTAGTAATGTGGCTCTTTGCTAGCACCAACCAGAGTAATCAACAAAGCCCCGTCCCATAAAGGGGTATCGTGGTCGTACTGGGTAAGGTTGGGACGGTGGACACATCATAAATCTAATCCATTTCCGAAATCATACTCACACCAAAATCACTGGTGCATCACTTCACCAAAAGTGATCACCAACTCATCATCACCCTCGGGAATTAGTGGCACCCGACGGGGTTTTCATAAACTCTTTATTTATCTCATCATTATGCTCATGATAATATGCCTTAACATTACTTGTCAACATGATAATATCATGACCCTCACGGGGTAGGGTCAAGCTCAATGCAGTGATTATACTCTACTAGTCAACATGACAGTAGCATGGTCCTCGTAGATGGTAGGATCAAGCTCATCATATTTGCGCTCCGAGGAGCCATGTGAATATCACTACTATAATGCAAGGGCTTCGAAGAAGCCTTCGGTACCATCACATCAATGATGAACCGACATCGTGATTACATGCAACGGAAAATACTTGCTATTCTAGCATGCATCATTTTCTTTACTTAAGTCATGGCAAAAGGGCTGCTTGCCTTGGTCAGCTAGGTATCCGGGGTCTTCGGGGTCTTCCGCTCCGGATCCTCCGTCACTCGGTAACTCTACCGTCGAGAAAGGATTAGATATATACTAGCTTTTACTAAAACAGTTCACAAAGAGCTTTTAAAAATGTCGCAAGGCTTGAATAAATTCAGGTTATTATTTTGAAAAATGTTCCCTACTGTTTTATTAGCTAAGCATATTTATTTAAAAGAAAACAGAAGCAAACAAGTGCTTTTTAATATCATTTTATTATACCAAAACAGTTTGTGTTATTGATAAATGTCAACTATTACAGAATCAAATACGACTCATTTTTAGAAAAATACTGGTGGAAGAATTATATTTTTCTACTGGCTAAATCTTTTTATAAAAATCATTTAGTTTCAGGATTAAAAGAAAAAGGAAAAAGGCCAGGGAAACAGATCCAGTCGGCCCAGCAAGCACGCCTGGCCACCACGCGCGCGCTGGCCAGGTTCAAACCTGACATTCGGGCCCCTGGGGTCAGCGTCAGCGGCTGCGCGCGTTGGCTGCCCCAGGACACCGACAGGTGGGCTCCACCTATCGGGTCCTTCTCCTACCTCTGGCCAGAGAGGTGGAGATGGAAGCCGGCGAGGCTGCCGTTGTCCTCGGGCCTAGCTAGGAACGGGAACGGGTACCTCGTGCCTCCGCCTACCTGCTCGTGGTCGGGATGTCACCGGAGGTGGTCTGGGTCGCCGGCGACGAGGTGCTCGTGGCGGAAGGGATTTGGGGTCGTGTTGAACTAGGGGCTAGAGGTGTGGATTTGCTCGGGAGAGTTAGGGGAAATGTTTCTGGTGTTGAGGGGAGTGTAATGAGAGGTCGGGCAGCGCAGGAGCCGACGTGTAGCCGGAGATCGACCGGAGCTCCGAGGCGGAGGGGCCTCGGTCGATCTCGAGCACCGGGCTCTGCGAGTGCAATTGGGCGGTTAGGGAGTGTCTACTGGTCGTGCTGAAGCTGCTTGGAGGGTGCTGGAGTGCCGGGGGGGTCTATTTATAGGTCAATGACGGTGACCCGACTCGGGCACGCCGGTGACTCACCGTGGCACGCGTGCAAGCACAGTGAGGTGCTGGCCGCGAAACCATGGGTTCGGGACGTGGTTTAGGGCCTCCTAGTGCAACGGCCACAGAGGGAGAGCGAGTGGGGACGAGTTGCAGCGACCGTGCATGCTCGGCCGCGTCGGGCGCGCACGGGCACGCGTCGCCTGAGCTCTTGCGCGAGGGGGAGAGGGTCCCTGGGGTAGCTTTGCACTGAGGGGCAGTCGGGGGTGTCCTTGGACACAACTGGGGAGGCTGGGACCGGCGAAAGCGTCGGCCCCTTGTGGGTGGCTCTCTGCAGCACGCCCAGAGCGCAGTTTTGGCATGCCACGGCATGCTGTCTCACTCTGGGGCACTTGGGATGTGTCCTCCATGTCCTGGGTGTTGCTGGGAGTGAGCCTAGCCGTTGTGGTTTAGTGGGAGCTCGAGCTGGTCAAGGGAGCAAGGAACACTAGTGTTGCCAGTACTGTCCTGCAGCTCAAATTGGAGTTCTTGTCACTTGTTCTTGGAGTTGGGGAGGGGTTGGTTGACTGGGTGCTCAGGGTGTTCTGGTGCTCTAACCCACCAAGTTTGGGGCCTTGACATTGGGTAAAACAGTGGCTAGGAAGGTTTTTACCTTCCTGTCAGTAGGTGTTGGACAGTGACTTGGGGTGCTTCCACTCCATCACTGTAAATGAAACTTAGCATGTTTGGTCTAGGGGTAAAAACATGGGGTTCTACCAAATATGAGCTCCATTGAACAAGTTTGGCTTTGCAAACTTGAAAATGTCTCTAAATGACCAGTACTGTCCTTTACAAAGGAAGTGTGGCCAAACAGAGTCTCACAAATCCCATTTTTGGTGTGGAGTCCTCAATTGGGGTGTTAAACACCTCTGTAAAGTTTCAGCTACATTGGAGAAACTTTGCAATGTATAGTTGTTCCAACTCTACTCTGGATAGAGAGGGTTTTGGTCTCTCTAAGTGCACTTACCCACCTTGGAACAAGGTGAGATTTTAGGTGAGCGCCTAATATGGCTTGGGAGGGCTCCTGTAATTTTATGGGAATTTACTGAGATACTTTCCTTTGGAAACATCTCCAAAAGCTAAAACAGACAGAAATGGTTTTCAGGGTTTTACTCAAATAATATTAATATAAAATAGGGTTGAAAATCTTATGTATGGAAAATATATGTCCTTCTGAGCTTCCGTGAATTTACTCAGAATTTTCTAAGGCAGGAAAGTAATTTCCCTTGTGGAAATATCATTACTGGCCTTAGAAATAGACATAGATATAAACTAGGAAAATAATATTTTAAATCACTAAATAGTGTTTTTAATGAATGAAAATGATATTAGGATCAGATCACCAACTTTAGTTGAAAGTACCACTTGGCTTCATGAGCTAGTAGTGTATCCCATCATGATGAAGGTGATCTTGATGTAAAGGAAAAGGGGTTTCTGATGAGAGCAAAATAATAAGTTTTTCATGGGTTGAGACATCAAACAAGCAAGCATACACTCAAACAAGGGTTGACATTGCACTCACAACATTATTTGGAAAAGTTTTAACAAGCTCTGATTTTTGAAATACAGAAAACTTGGGGTGGAAATCAGGGTGTGACACCGATGATGCGTCAATAGTTCGCCATAAACCTTCGGGTCCATAGCTAGTAGCTAGATGGGTTATTCTCTCTCTTGGATCTTCAGTACAAAATTCTCCGTGATCTTCATGTAGATCTATCCGATGTAATCTTCTTTTGCGGTGTGTTTGTCGAGATCCGATGAATTGTGGATTTATGATCAGATTATCTATGAATCTTATTTGAGTTTCTTCTGATCTCTTATATGCATGATTTCATATCCTTGTAATTCTCTTCAAGTTGTGGGTTTTGTTTGGCCAACTTGATAAATCATTCTTGCAATGGGAGAAGTGCTTGGTTTTGGGTTCATACCGTGCAGTGACCTCACCCAGTGACAGAAGGGGTAGCAAGGCACGCATCGTGTTGTTGCCATCCAGGGTAAAAAGATGGGGTTTATATCTATTGCATGAATTTATCCCTCTACATCATGTCATCTTGCTTAACGCGTTACTCTGTTCGTCATGAACTCAATACACTAGATGCATGATGGATAGCGGTCGATGTGTGGAGTAATAGTAGTAGATGCAGAAAGTATCGGTCTACTTGTCCCGGACGTGATGCCTATATGTATGATCATTGCCTTAGATATCGTCATAACTTTGCGCGGTTCTATCAATTGCTCGACAGTAATTTGTTCGCCCACCGTAATATTTGCTATTTTGAGAGAAGACTCTAGTGAACACTATGGCCCCGGGTCTACTTCACATCATATTTTCAGCCTTACACTTTTACTTCGTTGCACTTTCCGCCTTCAAATCTCACTTTGCAATCAATCTTGAAGGGATTGACAACCCCTTTATAGCGTTGGGTGCAAGCTCGTTTGTGTTTGCGCAGGTACTCTGGACACTTGGCTTGATTCTCCAACTGGATTGATACCTTGGTTCTCAAACTGAGGGAAATACTTACTGCTACTGTGCTGCATCACCCTTTCCTCTTCAAGGGAAAAACCAATGCAAGCTCAAGAGGTAACAGTTCTCTCCAATCTTGTGCTTCAATGGTTAGTCCTTGTGAGCTGCCCTACATGATCAAGGCATCTATGAAATTCTCTTGCTATTACTATGCTCGGTTTGTTGGGATCCGATGGATTATGAGATTATATTCAGATTGTTATGATGTATATATTTGATTGTCCTTTTATATTATGTCCCTTAGTGATTCATGCATGTTCTCCGTTGCTATTTATTGCTTTGGCCGAGTAGTAGATTGTAACTCCATGAGGGAGCGTTATGCATGATTGTGGGTTCATGCCCCTCGATGTCTAGCTTGAGTGACAGAAACATGAGACTAGGGGATGTGTTGTTTCCACCAGGAAGAAAACAACGGTGCTTGTGACCGCGGTTGCAAGGATTGTTTTCCTTACACATAGTTCGTTAAGGCAGTTGTGTGTTGCTTTGAGTTTACACTTCGGGTGGGGCTCGCAACTTAATACCGACGAGATGTTCTGGATAGATATCTCAAGGTGGATGATTAGTAAGTAGATGCTGATGAATAAACGGTCTACTTGTCTTGGCGTAATGTCCATTACTATTGAACCTCTAACTATCAAGTATCATAATTAGCATTGCGGTGCGTTCATAATTCTGTCAATTTCCCAACTGTAGTTTGTTTACCTAAGCACAGTTGTTTATTGTCTTTTGGGAGAGAGACATCACTAGTGAACATCATGTGACTCCGGCCCATATCACCATCATTGTTTACACCTCCATCATTTACTGCTTTCATTTACTTTCCCGTTGCAATCACTATTACTATTCCACTTGTGTTTTGATCCTTTGCAAACTAGAAGGCCGAAGAGATTGACAACCTCTTTGTATTCGTTGGGAGCAAAGTTATTTGTGTGTGTCCAGGACCACGTCTTCTGCTAGTGCTAGGGTGGGAGACACCTACTTGTTGATCCTAGGAGTCCTCCTGGTTCAATAAACCTTACAGTCACCGTATAAGGGAAAACTTGGTGCTGACTACATCTTAACCTTCCACTTGGGGTAACCAACGAGGAGCAAGAAGTATATACATCATCTCGTCATCACATGCCCATAGTAATATCATAATAAATATTTTCAGTAGGTTCAATAGGTTGGGATACAACCTTTTCCACTTCCATTCGAGTGGAAGATGCCTCGAACAAGACACTCAAAGGGTGACCATCCATACTAACAAGCAATAGTAAATTTCAGCACGTACTGAAAATGTTTCCTTACCAATTTCCACTTACCAAAGGCGCTTCACTACCCGGCAACGGCACCATAAAAGAGTCTTGATGACCCACAAGTACAGGGGATCAATTGTAGTCCTTTTGATAAATAAGAGTGTCAAACCCAACAAGCACCAGAAGGAAATGATAAGCATTTTCAGCAAGGTTATTCTCTAAAGTGCTATGAGTAGCAATGATAAATAGTTTGGTAGCAAGATAATTCATAACAAGTGACAAGTAAAAATAGTAACAAGTATGTAGCAAGATAACCCAATCATTTTTATAGCAAAGGACGTACCTGAAAGTACTCTTATATGAACCAAGCACGCGCGAGGACACATGGTGTCGTGGTTTTATCACGGCATATGTCCTCGTGCAAGGACTTAGGTGTGAGGCCATCACACTATATGGCGGCTTGAGAGGGGTTGGTAGGAATCAAGAGATGCGGGTTTACCCAGGTTCGCCCCCTCCGATGGAGGTAAAAGCCTACGTCATGCTTGTGTTTCATTGATGAAGATGATGATCTTGATCACAAGGGTGCGGAATCGCTACCTCCAATCTCGAGGGTGTCTAATTTGTCTAGCTCTAATGACTTGAACCTATCCCTCTTAGCGTGCCTTACCCCTCCTTATATAGCTGGAAGGGGTAGCTTTACATGTAGAGTCCTACTAGGGGTAGGACTAGGACTAGTCTCTCTTGAATCCTAATCTGGGTCTTATTTCCTTTGCGAGTCGGCCCTCCCATGAGCCACCTTTTGGGCCGTTGGATCTTTGTCGTTTGTCTGAGTCACCTGCGGGGTCATGTATGAGCCGCCCGCCAGGTCACTGATGAGTCGCCAGTGAGTCTCCAAGTCCCAGCCGGGTTACACCACGGGGTATATCCCCGACATTAGCCCCCAGGTTAATTTGAATTTATTCATGGTAAGCTCCTGAAACAGGAATAACAAATATGTTAAGGGACCAACTTGCTCCATTGGCCGGCTTGATTTAATGAAGTGGCTCCTTGAAAATCTGGGTTTCTTCGAGTTGTCTACACAATCATCTTGCAGGTACGTGTCCTTTGCAATAAAATACATATGGCATTGAGTCACCCTCCAATGCTTTGGATTGATGAAAATATTAGACTTAAAATATCCTTCTAGTGCTGATACAGCTTTGAATACTTCCGGCTTGAGGATGTTTAGAGCTTGTCAAGTTGCGTCATCGAAGTTGTCAGGTTATGATTGATAATGTCGGGTCATGATTGTTGGTAATGCCTGGTCAAAAAAACTTAACTCCAATTGACTTGATCAAATTATTGGGATTAAAGAAGTCTATGATGTTGAGCCGGCCTTTCAATGCTTCAACTAGATAAAAATATGTTGAGCCGGTCTGGCAATTGACATCTTGAAAGTGCTCTTCAATTTTTTTTTATTCATATTACCTGTAGCCCCCAAGTTCCAAGTTTATCAGTTCGGGACGACTTGGTGGTTTGCAATAATATCTTTAACCATGTAGCCCCCAAGTGTCAGGTTGTCTTGCTTGCAGCAACCTCAGACTTGTAACTGTCTTATTATTTATAAAGCTTCAGCTCGTGTAGCACTCAATGGTCGGCTCATTAGTATGTGATGGATCGGGTCTTCAATTTGGAATTTATAATCTGTTTGAACATCTTAATACTGTAGCCCGCAAATGTTGGGTTGTCTTGCCTGCAGCTACCTACGACTTCAGAAATTTTGATCTGAGTAGTGTAGCCCCCAAGTGCCGAGTTGATTGCTTGCGGTGACTCGGGACTTACATGTTCTTCTCCTTAGAAAATAAAACATCATATGATGTAGCCCCCAAGGACCGGGTCATTATAAAAATGATGAGCAGGTTCTTCCTTGAATCCATACTTGAATGAAGAGTGACCTGTAGCCCCCAAGGGCTGGCTTATCTCTTTGAGATAGCCGGATTTGCTGATCATGTGATGAGTTGAAAAGCAATTTGTATTATCCCCCAAGTGTCATGGTGCATGCTTGCAGCGACATGGGACTTTCATACTTTGATGTAATCATGATTTGACTTATATAGCCCCCAAGTGTCGGGTCGTGTGCCTGAAGCAACTCGGGACTTTTCCTTCCATTGTACAATAAAATCATATCCACTCTACGAACCGATGATGCCTTTGCAATGAAATAAATCCTTGATCATGGTTGCAATGTAACCCGACAAATATATGTCTGAGAAATCCATAAGTGTTGGAGTTTACTACAGATCACAAGTTGAAGAAATCCAAGAGCCGGTCAATTAGACGACCCGGCATTATTTGCGATGGGGTGGCTCTTCGGAAATAATCAATTCTTCCGAGTTGACTTAAAAAACTCCAATCATTTAATATTGGTTATGATAAACCATGATGAAGATCCAACCACATTGGCTATCAAAGATCTAATTGCTCCTGCAGAAGTTTATGGTTTGACACGGTTTGAAGACCCACATGATATGTATGTATGATGCATGATGCAATTCAAGATGATGCATGTATATGATAAAATAGTGTCGGTTTTTTGAGAAAAGATATCACCATATAAGGCATCAAATTATTTTTAATAGGCCGGCTCAATGCGTCACGACGAGTAGACGGGCTTGCAAGGCTCTAGTCATACCCGGAGTTAGGTTTGTGCAATAACCTTTGTAATTTAGACCGGCGGATCACGCTCAAGTCAGGCTTCACTGAAGCAGGTTCTATGAACCCATGGTTTATCTATTTTCCATATGTCGGCTCTCACACGACACCTCAATGTTTTAATGTTGACAAGCTCAGGGTCCGCACTGGATTGACTCGCCAAGAGTACACAGGGCTAATAGGGGGAGTCACAAAGGCATACACTCGAGTATAACCATTGTAAAGTGATACGTCTCCAACGTATCTATAATTTTTTATGGTTTCATGCTATTATCTTGTCAAACTTTGGATGTTTTGCATGCCTTTTATATAATTTCTAGGACTAACTTATTAACACAATGCCAAGTGTCAGTTCCTGTTTTTTCCATGTTTTTGACCCCTTTCAGAGGAAATTTTGAAACGGAGTCCAAACGGAAGAAAATCCCCGAAAAGATTTTTTTCTCGAACGAAAGAAGATCAGAGAACTTGGAAGCCAAGCCAGAAGAGCCCCAGGGGCCCCACAAGCCCCCACCCCGCGGCCAGGGGGCGCGCCATCCAGGCTTGTGGGCCCCCTGGAGGTCCCCTAACCTAAATCTTGCGCCTATATATTCCCAAATATTCCAAAAAAATCAATAGACAATCGCAATTACTTTCCCGCCGCCGCAAGCTTCTCTCTCCGCAAGATCCCATCTAGGGCACGTCCTGGTGCCCTGCCGGAGGGGTGATTCGGACACGGAGGGCTTCTTCATCAACACCATGACCTCTTCGATGATGCGTGAGTAGTTCACCATAGACCTACGGGTCCATAGCTAGTAACTAGATGGCTTCTTCTCTCTCTTGGATCTTCAATACAAAGTTCTCCATCATCTTCATGGAGATCTATCCGATGTAATCTTCTTTTGCGGTGTGTTTGTCGAGATCCGATGAATTGTGGATTTATGATCAGATTATCTATGAATCTTATTTAAGTTTCTTATTATCTCTCTTATGCATGATTTCATATCCTTGTAATTCTCTTCGAGTTGTGGGTTTTGTTTGGCCAACTAGATCTATGATTCTTGCAATGGGAGAAGTGCTTGGTTTTGGGTTCATACCGTGCGGTGACCTTACCCAGTGACAGAAGGGGTAGCGAGGCACGTATCGTGCTGTTGCCATCAAGGGTAAAAAGATGGGGTTTTCATCATTGGTTTGAGATTATCCCTCTACATCATGTCATCTTTCTTAAAGCGTTACTCTATTCGTCATGAACTCAATACACTAGATGCATGCTGGATAGCGGTCGATGTGTGGAGTAATAGTAGTAGATGCAGAAAGTATCGGTCTACTTGTCTCGGACGTGATGCCTATGTGCTAGATCATTGCCTTAGATATCGTCGTGACTTTGCGCGGTTCTATCAATTGCTCGCCAGTAATTTGTTCACCCACCATGATATTTGCTATTATGAGAGAAGCCTCCAGTGAACACTATGGCCCCGAGGGTCTACTCCACACCATATTTTCAGCCTTACACTTTTTACTTTGTTGCACTTTCCGCCTTCATATCTCACTTTGCAACCAATCTTGAAGGGATTGTCAACCCCTTTGAAGCGTTAGGTGCAAGCTTCTTTGTGTTTGCGTAGGTACTTTGGACTTGACGAGGCTCTCCTTCTGGATCGATACCTTGGTTCTCAAACTGAGGGATATACTTACTGCTCCTGTGCTGCATCACCCTTTCCTCTTCAAGGGAAAAACCGACGCAAACCAGAGAAGTAACAAGAAGAATTCCTAAGCGCCAGGGAAGGACTTTTGTTGCCGCAGCAGAAGAATTTCTGGCGCCGTTGCCGGGGAGGAAGATCAAGTCAAGAACTCATCCACGTAGGTGTCGCAAACTCATCTCTAGAATTTACTTTGTTTGCCAGTTGCCTCTCGTTTTCCTCTACCCCACTTCACAAGTTTGCCTTTTTCGTTTGCCTTTTCGTTCGCCCTTTTCTTTCGCTTGCTTTTTGTTCTCTTGTGTGCTTTGTGCCTTCAATATGCTTGCATCTTCGCTTGCTGAAAATCTAGTGATATGGATCCACATCCACTTCTAATCCTTTAAGAGATCCAATTATGTTGATCCAATTGCTAGTGAGTTGAGTGCACTTGACTATCTTTATGGAGTTTTGCTTGAGATGCGTGAATCTAAAAATTGTGAGGAAGAAATTTATGAAGTGATTCACGAGGGCTCCTTGGATGAAAAGCATGATTGCAATGGTTTCACTATAAATTCTATTAGTGACAATCATGCTAAAAAATGCAAAACCCTAAGCTTGGGGATGCTAGTTTTGCTATGACCACTACTTGTTGCAATAATCATGATTGGGGTGATGATTTTTCTTACGATCTTGAAAATTTGTTCAAGCCTCATGATGAATATGATATTTGCAATTTTATTGAAAGTGGGTTTGGAGAAGTCATGACTTTAGATGATAATCCCACTATTTTTGAAGAGCGTCAACTTTGCACGCATGTGGATCATGAAAAGACTATCCTATGTGATAGCTATATTGTTGAATTTGAATATGATCCCACATGTAATGAGAGAGGAAAATATTGTGGTAGAAACTTTCATATCACTAAATCACCTCTCGTGATGTTGAGATTGCTCTTGTCTCTTTCTTCTTCCTTGCATATGGCAGTTATTGGTTGTCTTGACAATTTGTTTTCCTATAAAATGTCTATGCGTGGGAAGTATGTTAGACATAGATGTGATTTTCACATGCTTTATGATGCTCTCGTTGTGCTTCAATTCTTGTCTTTTGTGTGAGCATCATTGAATTATCAATGCCTAGCTAAGGGCGTTAAACAATAGCGCTTGTTGGGAGGCAACCCAATGAATTTATCTTTTTTCTTTCTGTTGTGTTGCATCCACACCATCACAATTCTGTTGTGATTGTGTTTTTTGTGTTTCTTTTTGTGTTTGAGCCTAGCAAAACCTTTATGACTAGTCTTGGTAATGGTTGTTTGATCCTGCTGGAAAAAGACAGAAACTTTTTGCTCACGAGATGATTTTTTATTTTTATTCAGAAAGAGATTTTGAGTTGATTCTTTTTGCTGCTGGTTGATATGCTTTTTTCCCAGGCCGTAGTAATGTTTCAGATTTTCTGAGGTACCAGAAGTATACGAAGTATGCAGATTGCTACAGACTGGTCTGTTTTTGACAGATTCTGTTTTTTGTTGAGTTGGTTGCTTGTTTCGATGAAACTATGGTTAGTATCGGGGGGTACTAGCCATGGAAAAGTGAGAATAGAGTAGCCCAACACCAATATAAATGGAATTCAAGTTTGCTCCAGTACCAAAAGAAGTGGTAGTTTGTTTTCTTGTACTAACGTTATCACGAGTTTCTGTTTAAGTTTTGTGTTGTGAAGTTTTCAAGTTTTGGGTGATGTTCTCATGGACGATGAGATAAGGAGTGGAAATAGCTCAAGCTTGGGTATGCGCAAGCCATCCCAAGCAAAATTCAAGGACACCAAAAATTCTAAGCTTGGGGGTGCCCCGGGAAGGCATCCCCTCTTTCGTCTTCAATCCATCGGTAACATTACTTGGAGCTATATTTTTATTCACCACATGTTATGTGTTTTTCTTGGAGCGTATTGTATCTTAGGAGTCTTTTCTTTTTGTTATGTCACAATCATCCTTGCTGCACACCTTTTTGAGAGAGAGAGACATGCACTCATCGTGATTTTGCTAGAATGCTCATAGTGCTTTACTTATATCTTTTGAGCTAGATACTTTTTGCTCTTGTGCTTCACTTATATCTTTAGAGCACGGCGGTGCGTGATTTGGTAGTTGGCTTATGCTATGAAAGTAGTCCCAAATGTGCTAGGTACCCAAAGAGGATGCAGAAACCTCCATCTTCATATGCATTGAATAGAAAGAGAAGTTTTTATTCCTCTCAATTAGTTTTGAGACGTGGATTCGGTAATATTGAGAGTTATGTTAGTAGGGTGTTGTGAATCTAGAGATACTTGTGTTGGAGTTAGTGATTCCCGTAGCATGCACGTATGGTGAACCGCTATGTTAGGAAGTCGGAGCATAATTGATCTAATGATTGTCATCCTTTGTGTTGAGGTCGGGATCGCGCGATGGTTTACACCTACCAACCCTTCCCCTCGGAGTATGCGTTTAGCACTTTGTTTCGATTACTAATAAAAACTTCCGCAATAAGTATATGAGTTCTTCATGACTAATGTGAGCCCATGGTATAGATGCACTTTCACCTTCCACCATTGCTAGCCTCTCTAGTGCCGCGCAATTCTCTCCGGTGCACAAACCCACCAAATTCCTTCCTCAAAATAGCCACCATACCTACCTACTATGGCATTATCATAGCCATTCCGAGATATATTGCCATGCAATTCCCACCGTTCCATCTCATGACTTGTGCCGTCACTCTCATATTGCCATTGCATGATCATACTAGATCGTTGCACATCCCGGTACACTGCCGGAGGCATTTCCTATGGAGTCATCATCATTGTGATCTTTGAGCTTTGAGTAACTAAAAAGTGTGATGATCATCATTATTAGAGCATTGTCCAATGTGAGGAAATAAAAAAAAAGAGGCCAAAGAGCCCAAAAAAAAAGAGGCCTAAGAGCCCAAATAAAAAAATGAGAGAAAAAGAGAGAAGGGACAATGCTACTATCTTTTTTCACACTTGTGCTTCATGTTAGCACCATGTTCTTCATGATTGAGAGCTTCTTATTTTGTCACTACCATATGCTAGTGGGAATCTTCGTTTTATAACTTGGCTTGTATATTCCAATGATGGGCTTCCTCAAAATTGCCCTAGGTCTTCGTGAGCAAGCAAGTTGGATGCACACCCACTAGTTTTCCTCTTGAGCTTTCACATACTTATAGCTCTAGTGCATCTCTTGTATGGCAATCCCTACTCATTCACATTGATATCTATTAATGGGCATCTTCATAGCCTATTGATACGCCAAGTCAGTGTGACCATCTCCTCCTTTTTGTCTCACAACCACCACCACACTCTATTCCACCTATAGTGTTATATCCATGGCTCACGCTCATGTATTGCGTGATAGTTATAAAAAGTTTGAGAAAGTAAGAGTGCGAAAACAATTACTTGGCCAATTCCGGGGTTGTGCATGATTTACATTAGTTGTGTGAGGATGATGGATTATAGCCAGACTATATGATTTTGTAGGGATAACTTTCTTTGGCCTTGTTATTTTGAAAGTTCATGATTACTTTCCTAGTTTGCTTGAAGTATTATTGTTTTCATGTCAATAGCAAACTATTGTTTTGAATCTTACGGATCTGAACATTCATTCCACGTGAAAGAAGTTGCAAAGGACAACTATGCTAGGTAGCATTCCACATAAAAAATGCATTCTTTATCACTTCCCTACTCGAGGACGAGCAGGAGTTAAGCTTGGGGATGCTTGATACGTCTCCAACATATCTATAATTTTTTATGGTTTCATGCTATTATCTTGTCAAACTTTGGATGTTTTGCATGTCTTTTATATAATTTCTGGGACTAACTTATTAACTCAGTGCCAAGTGCCAGTTCCTGTTTTTTCCATGTTTTTGACCCCTTTCAGAGGAGATTTTGAAACAGAGTCCAAACGGAAGAAAATCGACGAAAAGATTTTTTTCTGGAACGGAAGAAGATCGGAGAACTTGTGAGTGAAGCGAGAAGAGCCCCAGGGGCCCCACAAGCCCCCACCCCGCGGCCAGGGGGGCGCCATCCAGGCTTGTGGCCCCCCTGGAGGTCCCCTGACCTAGATCTTGCGCCTATATATTCCCAAATATTCCCCAAAAAATCAACAGATGATCACAATTACTTTTCCGCCGCCGCAAGCTTCTCTCTCCGCAAGATCCCATCTGGGGCACGTCCTGGTGCCCTGCCGGAGGGGGGATTCGGACACGGAGGGCTTCTTCATCAACACCATGACCTCTCCGATGATGCGTGAGTAGTTCACCATAGACCTACGGGTCCATAGCTAGTAACTATATGGCTTATTCTCTCTCTTGGATCTTCAATACAAAGTTCTCCATGATCTTCATGGAGATCTATCCGATGTAATCTTCTTTTGCAGTGTGTTTGTCGAGATCCGATGAATTGTGGATTTATGATCAGATTATCTATGAATCTTATTTGAGTTTCTTCTCATCTCTCTTATGCATGATTTCATTTCCTTGTAATTCTCTTCGAGTTGTGGGTTTTGTTTGGCCAACTAGATCTATGATTCTTGCAATGGGAGAAGTGCTTGGTTTTGCGTTCATACCGTGTGGTGACCTCACCCAGTGACAGAAGGGGTAGCGAGGCACGTATCGTGTTATACGTCTCCATCGTATCTACTTTTCCAAACTCTTTTGCCCTTGTTTTGGACTCTAATTTGCATGATTTGAATGGAACTAACCTGGACTCACGCTGTTTTCAGCAGAATTGCCTTGGTGTTATTTTTGTGCAGAAATCAAAGTTCTCCAAACGTCCTGAAAATTTATGGGGAGTAGTTTTGGAAAATAAGAAAAATATTGTTGGAAATATGCCCTAGAGGCAATAATAATCAGTTATTACTATATTCCTTTGTTCATGATAATCGTTTATTATCCATACTATAATTGCATTGATTGGAAACACGGTGCATGTGTGGATACATAGACAAAACACTGTCCCTAGTAAGCCTCTAGTTGACTAGATCATTGATCAAAGATGGTTAAGGTTTCCTGACCATAGGCAAGTGTTGTCACTTGATAACGGGATCACATCATTAGGAGAATCATGTGATGGACTAGACCGAAACTAATAGACGTAGCATGTTGATCGTGTCATTTTGTTGCTATTGTTTTCTGTGTGTCAAGTATTTGTTCCTATGACCATGAGATCATATAACTCACTGACACCGGAGGAATACTTTGTGTGTATCAAACGTCGCAACGTAACTGGGTGACTATAAAGATGCTCTACAGGTATCTCCGAAGGTGTTCGTTGAGTTAGTATGGATCGAGACTGGGATTTGTCACTCCGTGTGACACACAGGTATCTCGGGGCCCACTCGGTAATACAACATCACGCACAAGCCTTGCAAGCAATGTGACTTAGTGTAAGTTGCGGGATCTTGTATTACGGAACGAGTAAAGATACTTGCTGGTAAACGAGATTGAGATAGGTATGCGGATACTGACGATCCAATCTCGGGCAAGTAACATACCGAAGGACAAAGGGAATGACATACGAGATTATATGAATCCTTGGCACTGAGGTTCAAACGATAAGATCTTCATAGAATATGTAGGATCCAATATGGTCAGCCAGGTCCCGCTATTGGATATTGACCGAGGAGTCACTCGGGTCATGTCTACATAGTTCTCGAACCCGCAGGGTCTGCACACTTAAGGTTCGACGTTGTTTTATGCGTATTTGAGTTATATGGTTGGTTACCGAATGTTGTTCGGAGTCCCGGATGAGATCACGGACATCACGAGGGTTTCCGGAATGGTCCGGAAACGAAGATTGATATATAGGATGACCTCATTTGATTACCGGAAGGTTTTCGGAGTTACCGGGAATGTACTGGAATGACGAATGGGTTCCGGGTGTTCACCGGGGGGGCAACCCACCCCGTGGAAGCCCATAGGCCTTGGGGTGGCGCACCAGCCCTTGGTGGGCTGGTGGGACAGCCCGAGAAGGCCCTATGCGCCAAGGATAGAAAATTAAAGAGAAAAGAGAAAAAAAGAGGTGGGAAAGGAGAGAAGGACTCCACTTTCCAATCCTAGTTGGACTAGGATTGGAGGAGGACTCCTCCTCCCTTGGTGGCGCATCCCTTGGGGCTCCTTGAGCCTCAAGGCAAGCCTCCCCTCCCTCCTCCTATATATATGGAGCAATTAGGGCTGATTTGAGACAACTTTTTCAAGGCAGCCCGACCACATACCTCCATGGTTTTACCTCTAGATCGCGTTTCTGCGGAGCTCGGGCGGAGCCCTGCCGAGATTAGATCACCACCAACCTCCGGAGCGCTGTCACGCTTCCGGAGAACTCATCTACCTATCTGTCTCTCTTGCTGGATCAAGAAGGCCGAGATCATCATCGAGCTGTACGTGTGCTGAACGCGGAGGTGCCGTCCGTTCGGCACTAGATCGTGGGACGGATCGCGGGACGGTTCGTGGGACGGTTCGCAGGGCGGATCGAGGGACGTGAGGACGTTCCACTACATCAACCGCGTTCACTAACGCTTCTGCTGTGCGATCTACAAGGGTACGTAGATCGGAAATCCCCTCTCGTAGATGAACATCATCATGATAGGTCTTCATGCGCGTAGGAAAATATTTGTTTCCCATGCGACGTTCCCCAACAGTGGTATCAGAGCTAGGTTCATGCGTAGATGTCTTCTCGAGTAGAACACAAAAGTTTTTGTGGGCGGTGATGTGCGTTTTTCTTCCCTCATTAGTCTTTTCTTGATTCCGCGGTATTGTTGGATCGAAGCGACTCGGACCGACATTACTCGTACGCTTACGGGAGACTGGTTTCATCGCTACGAGTAACTCCGTTGCTCAAAGATGACCAGCGTGTGTCGGTTTCTCCAACTTTAGTTGAATCAGATTTGATCGAGGAGGTCCTTGGATAAGGTTAAATAGCAATTCATATATCTCCGTTGTGGTGTTTTCGTAAGTAAGATGCGATCCTACTAGATACCCATGGTCACCACGTAAAACATGCAACAACAAATTAGAGGACGTCTAACTTGTTTTTGCAGGGTATGCATGTGATGTGATATGGCCAACGACGTGATGTGATATATTGGATGTATGAGATGATCATGTTGTAATAGTTAATATCGACTTGCACGTCGATGGTACGGCAACCGACAGGAGCCATAGAGTTGTCTTTAAACTAACGTTTGTGCTTGTAGATGCGTTTACTATATTGCTAGGACGTAGCTTTAGTAGTAATAGCATGAGTAGCACGACAACCCCGATGGCGACACGTTGATGGAGATCATGATGATGGAGATCATGGTGTGATGCCAGTGACAAGAAGATCGTGCCGGTGCTTTGGTGATGGAGATCAAGAAGCACATGATGATGGCCATATCATGTCATTTATGAATTGCATGTGATGTTAATCCTTTATGCACCTTATCTTGCTTAGTACGACGGTAGCATTATGAGGTGATCTCTCACTAAAATTTCAAGACAAAATTGTGTTCTCCCCGACTGTGCACCATTGCGACAGTTCTTTGTTTCGAGACACCACGTGATGATCGGGTGTGATAGACTCAACGTTCACATACAACGGGTGCAAAACAGTTGCACACACGGAACACTCGGGTTAAGCTTGACGAGCCTAGCATGTGCAGACATGGCCTCAGAACACATGAGACCGAAAGGTCGAGCATGAATCGTATAGTTGATATGATTAGCATAGAGATGCTTACCGCTGAAACTATTCTCGACTCACGTGATGATCGGACTTGAGATAGTGGATTTGGATCATGTACCACTCAAATGACTAGAGAGATGTACTTTTTGAGTGGGAGTTCTTAAGCAATATGATAAATTGAACTAATTGTCATGAACATAGTCTAATGGTCTTTGCGAATTACGATGTAGCTTGCGCTATAGCTCTACTATTTTTATATGTTCCTAGAGAAAATTTAGTTGAAAGTTGATAGTAGCAAACTTTGCAAACTGAGTCTGTAAAACTGAGGATTGTCCTCGTTGCTTCGCAGAAGGCTTATGTCCTCAATGCACCACTCGGTGTGCTGCACCTCGAGCGTCGTCTGTAGATGTTGTGAACATCCGACATACACGTTTCTGAAGACTACACGATAGTTCAGTACAAAATATTTAATGGCTTAGAAGCAAGGCACTGAAGACGTTTTTGAAACGTCACGGAACATAAGAGATGTTCTAAAGAGATGAAATTGTGATTTCATGCTTGTGCCCTTGTTAAGAGGTATGAGACCTCCGACAAGATTCTTTGTCCACGAAGTAAAGGAGAAAATCTCAATCGTTGAGCATGTGCTCAGATTATCTGAGTACGACAATCGCTTGAATCAAGTGGGAGTTGACCTTCGAGATAAGATAGTGATGGTTCTCCAAAGTCACTGCTACCAAGCTGTGAGAGCTTCGTGATGAACTATAACATATCAACGATAGATACAATGATCCTTGAGCGATTTGCGATGTTTGACGCTGCGAAAGTAGAAATCAAGAAGGAGCATCAATAGTTGATGGTTAGTAAAACCACTAAGTTTCGAGAAAGGCAAGGGCTAGAAGGGATACTTCTGAAACGGCAAAGCAGTTGCTGCACTAATGAAGAGACCCCAGATTAAACCCAAGCCCGGGACTAAGTGCTTCTGTTATGAGGGGAACGGTCACTGAGGCGGAGCAACTCTAGATACTTGGTACATAAGAAGGCTGGCAAAAGTCGAAAGAAGTATATTTGATATACATGATGTTGATGTGTACTTTACTAGTACTCCTAGTAGCCCGAGGGTATTGGATACCGGTTCGGTTGCTAAGTGATTAGTAACACGAAATGAAAGCTACGACATAAACGGAGACTAGCTAAAGGCGAGGTGACGATACATGTTGGAAGTGTTTCCAAGGTTGATATGATCAAACGTCACACACTCCCTCTACCATCGGGACTGGTGTTAAACCTAAATGATTGTTATTTGGTGCTTGCGTTAAGCATGAACATGATTGGATCATGTTTATTGCAATACGATTATTCATTTAAAGAGAATAATGGTTACTCTATTTGCTTGAATAATCACCTTCAATGGTTTATTGAATCTCGATCGTAGTGTTACACATGTTCATGATATTGGTGCCAAAAGATACGAGGTAATGATGATAGTACCACTTACTTGTGGCACTGCCGCTTGAGTCATGTTGGTATAAATTGCATGAAGAGGCTCCATGTTGATGGATCTTTATACTCACTTGATTTTGAATCACTAGTGACATGCAAATCATACCACATGACCAAGTCCTTGTTTTCATTGAGATGAAACAAGATAGTAACTTGTTGGAAGTGATACATTTTGATGTATGCAGTCCAATGGGTGTTGAGGCACGCAGTGGATATCATTATGTTCTTACTTCAATGACGATTTGAGTAGATACAAGAGTATTTACTTAATGAATCACAAGTCTGAAATATTGAAAAGTTCAATTCTGTTTCAGGAGTGAAGTTCGTCGTAACAAGAGGATAAACAGTCTACGATATGATCATAGAAATGAATATCTGAGTTACGTGTTTTGGTACGCAATTAAGACAATGTGGAAATTGTTTTGTAGTTCATGCCACCTGGAACATCATAGTGTGATGATGTGTGTGAACGTCATAGCCACGCACTATTTGGTATGGTGCATGCTATGATGTCTCTTATCGAATTACCACTATCGTTTATGGGTTATGCATTAGAGACATCCGCATTCGCTTTAAATAGGGCACCGCGTATTTCCGTTGAGATGACACAGTATAGACTGAGGTTTAGAGAAATCTAAACTATCGTTTCTTGAAAGTTTGGGGCTTCGATACTTATGTGAAAAACTTTCAGTCTGATAAGCTCGAACCCAAAGCGGATAAATGCATCTTCATAGGATATCCAAAGCAGTTGGGTACATCTCCTATCTCAGATCCGAAAGCAAAGTGTTTGTTTCTAGAAACGGATCCTTTCTCGAGGAAAGGTTTCTCTCGAAAGAATTGAGTGGGAGGGTGGTAGAACTTGATGAGGTTATTGAACCATCACTTCAACCAGTGTGTAGCAGGGTGCAGGAAGTTGTTCATGTGGCGCCTACACCAATTGAAGTGAAAGCTGATGATGGTGATCATCGAGCATCAGATCAAGTTACTACAAACCTCGTAGGTTGACAAGGTCGCGTACTACTGCAAAGTGGTACGGTAACCCTGTCTTGGAGGTCATGTTGTTGAGCAACAGTGAACCTACGAGTTATGAAGAAAGCAATGGTGGGCCCGAATTCCGACAAATGGCTGGAAGCCATGAAATCCAAGAGAAGATCCATGTATGAAAACAAAGTGTAGACTTTGGAAGAACTACTTGATGGTCATAAGACTATTGAGTAAAGATGGATCTTTAAAAGGAAGACAGACGATGATGGTGATAAGTCACTATTAAGAAAAGCTCGACTTGTCGCAAAGATGTTTCCGACAAGATCAAACAGTTGACTATGATGAGACTTTCTCACTCGTAGCGATGCTAAAAGTCTGTTAGAATTATGTTAGTAGTTGTTGCGTTATTTATGAAATATTGCACATAGGATGTCAAAACATTGTTTCCTCGACGGTTTCCTTGAGCAAACATTGTATGTGATACAACCAGGAGGTTTTGTCGATCCTAAAGATACTAACAAGTATGCGAGCTCCAGCGATCCTTCATTGGACTGGTGCAAGCATCTCGGAGTTGGAATATACACTTTGATGAGATGATCAAAGATTTTGGGTTTGTACAAGGTTTATGAGAAACTTGTATTTCCAAAGAAGTGAGTGGGAGCACTATAGAATTTCTGATAAGTATATGTGGTTGACATATTGTGGATCAGAAGTAATGTAGAATTTCTGTAAAGCATACAAGGTTGTTTGAAAGGAGTTTTTCAAAGGAATTCCTGGATTGAGCTACTTGAACGTTGAGCATCAAGATCTATGGAGATAGATCGAAACGCTTGATAGCAGTTTCAACAAGATGCATGCCTTGACCAATCTTTGAAGGAGTTCAAAACAGATCAGCAAAGAAGGAGTTCTTGGTTGTGTTGTAAGGTGTGAATTTGAGTAAGACTCAAAACCCGACCCCGGCAGAATAAAGAGAATAGACGAAGGTCGTCTTCTATGCCTTGGCCGTAGAATCTAAAGTATGCCATGCTGAGTACCGCACCTGATGTGTGCCTTGCAGCAAGTCTGTTAAGAGGTACACAGAGTGATCCAGGATTGAATCACTAGCAGCGGTCAAAATTTATCCTTAGTAACTGATGGACTAAGGAATTTTTCTCGATTATGGAGGTGGTTAAAGAGTTCGTCGTAAAGGGTTACGTCGATGCAAGCTTTGACACTAATCCGAATAACTATGAGTAGTGAAACGGATTCGTATAGTAGAGTAGATATTTGTAGTATTTCTGAATAGCACATAGTAGCAGCATCTATAAGATGACATAAAGATTTGTAAAGAACACACGAATCTGAAAGTTTCAGAACCGTTGACTGAAACCTCTCTCACGAGCAAGACGTGATCAGACCCCATAACTATATGGGTGTTGGATTCGTTGGAATCACATGGTGATGTGAACTAGATTATTGACTCTACTGCAAGTGGGAGACTGTTGGAAATATGCCCTAGAGGCAATAATAATTAGTTATTATTATATTTCTTTGTTCATGATAATCGTTTATTATCCATACTATAATTGTATTGATTGGAAACACAGTGCATGTGTGCATACATAGACAAAACATTGTCCCTAGTAAGCCTCTAGTTGACTAGCTCGTTGATCAAAGATGGTCAAGGTTTCCTGACCATAGGCAAGTGTTGTCACTTGATAACGGGATCACATCACTAGGAGAATCATGTGATGGACTAGACCCAAACTAATAGACGTAGCATGTTGATCGTGTCATTTTGTTGCTACTATTTTCTGCGTGTCAAGTATTTGTTCCTATGACCATGAGATCATATAACTCACTGACACCGGAGGAATACTTTGTGTGTATCAAACGTTGCAACATAACTGGGTGACTATAAAGATGCTCTACAGGTATCTCCGAAGGTGTTCGTTGAGTTAGTATGGATCGAGACTGGGATTTGTCACTCCGTTTGACGGACAGGTACCTCGGGGCCCACTCGGTAATACAACATCACACACAAGCCTTGCAAGCAATGTGACTTAGTGTAAGTTGCGGGATCTTGTATTACGGAACGAGTAAAGAGACTTGCCGGTAAACGAGATTGAAATAGGTATGCGGATACTGACGATCCAATCTCGGGCAAGTAACATACCGAAGGACAAAGGGAATGACATACGAGATTATATGAATCCTTGGCACTGAGGTTCAAATGATAAGATCTTCCTAGAATATGTAGGATCCAATATGGGCATCCAGGTCCCGCTATTGGATATTGACCGAGGAGTCACTCGGGTCATGTCTACATAGTTCTCGAACCCGCAGGGTCTGCACACTTAAGGTTCGACGTTGTTTTATGCGTATTTGAGTTATATGGTTGGTTACCGAATGTTGTTCGGAGTCCCGGATGAGATCACGGACATCACGAGGGTTTCCGGAATGGTATGGAAAAGAAGATTGATATATAGGATGACCTCATTTGATTACCGGAAGGTTTTCGGAGTTACCGGGAATGTACCGGGAATGACGAATGGGTTCCGGGTGTTCACCGGGGGGGGCAACCCACCCCGGGGAAGCCCATAGGCCTTGTGGTGGCGCACCAGCCCTTGGTGGGCTGGTGGGACAGCCCAAGAAGGCCCTATTCTCCAAGGATAGAAAATCAAAGAGAAAAGAAAAAAAAGAGGTGGGAAAGGAGAGAAGGACTCCACTTTCCAATCCTAGTTGGACTAGGATTGGAGGAGGACTCCTCCTCCCTTCGTGGCGCAGCCCTTGGGGCTCCTTGAGCCTCAAGGCAAGCCTCCCCTCCCTCCTCCTATATATATGGAGCAATTAGGGATGATTTGAGACAACTTTTTCAAGGCAGCCCGACCACATACCTCCACGGTTTTACCTCTAGATCGCGTTTCTGCGGGGCTCGGGCGGAGCCCTGCCGAGATTAGATCACCACCAACCTCCGGAGCGCCGTCACGCTGCCGGAGAACTCGTCTACCTCTCTGTCTCTCTTGCTGGATCAAGAAGGCCGAGATCATCGTCGAGCTGTACGTGTGCTAAACGCGGAGGTGCCGTCCGTTCGGCACTAGATCGAGGGACGGATCGCGGGACGGTTCGTGGGACGGTTCGCGGGGCGGATCGAGGGACGTGAGGACGTTCCACTACATCAACTGCGTTCACTAACGCTTCTGCTGTGCGATCTACAAGGGTACGTAGATCGGAAATCCCCTCTCGTAGATGAACATCACCATGATAGGTCTTCGTGCGCGTAGGAAATTTTTTGTTTCCCATGCGACGTTCCCCAACAAATATATGCGCCAAGTTCCACCTGATGGGGTGGGCCAGTGGGCCACCAGCCTTGGCTCCGCCACCACCCCCTGGTGGCGGTGGGCAGGCTTGTGGGGCCCACACGGCTCTGCCGCCCCCAATCTCAGGTCTATAAGATCCCTTTTGTCCCAAGAAAATTAAAAAGAGAAGTTTTTGTCGCGTTTTCGATACGGAGGCGTCGCCACCATTTGATCTTCATCTGGAGGGCAGATCTGGAGTCCGTCTTGGGCTCCGGAGAGGGGAAATCATCGCCATCGTCATCATCAACCTTCTTCCCTCTCCAATTCCATGAAGCTCTTCGTCGTTCTTGAGTAATATATTCATAGGCTCGTTCGGCGGTGATGAGTAGGATGAGATCTATCATGTAATCGAGTTAGTTTTGATGGGGATTGATCCCTAGTATCCACTTTGTTCTGAGATTGATGTTGCTACTACTTTGCCATGCTTAATGCTTGTCAGTAGGGCCCGAGTGCCATGATTTCATATCTGAAATTATTATGTTGTCACCAATATATGTGTGTTTTATATCCGATCTTGCAAGTTATAGTTACCTACTATGTGTTATGATCCGGCAACCCCGGAGTGACAATAACCGGAACCACTCCCGGTGATGACCATAGTTTGAGGAGTTCATGTGTTCACCAAGTGCTAATGCGTTGGTCTGGTTCTTTATTAAAAGGAGAACCTTAATATCCCGTAGTTTCCTTTTGGACCCCGCTGCCACGGGAGGGATGGACAATAGATGTCATGCAAGTTCTTTTCCCTAAGCACGTATGACGACACACGGAATGCATGCCTACATCACATTGATGAACGGGAGCTAGCCACATATCTCTCAGTGTTATAGCTGTTGCATGATGAATATCATCCAATCAAATCACCGACCCATTGCCTACGAGTTTGTCCTACTGCTGCTGTTACTACTGTTGCTGCTGCTGCTGTTACTTGTCTTGCTCTTCTGCTACTATTGCTACTACTGTCGCTTGCTATTGTTGCTACTTGCTACTGCTGTCACTACTGTTGTTCCTTGCCACTACTATTGCTCGTTGAAAAGGACGTGGATGTCGCCTAGAGGGGGGGTGAATAGGCGCTTTAAAATAATTAAGGTTTAGGCTTGAACAAATGCGGAATAAAACTAACGTTTAATATGTCAAGCACAAAACCTCAAACAACTAGGCTCACCTATGTGCACCAACAACTTATGGTTAGCAAGATAAACAACTAAGTGATAGCAAGATATATGACAAGTGACAATATGGCTATCACAAAGTAAAGTGCATAAGTAAAGGGTTCGGGTAAGAGATAACCGGGGTACGTGGAGACGATGATGTATCCCGAAGTTCACACCCTTGCGGATGCTAATCTCCGTTGGAGCGGTGTGGAGGCACAATGCTCCCCAAGATGCCACTAAGGCCACCGTAATCTCCTCACGCCCTCGCACAATGCAAGATGCCGTGATTCCACTAAGGGACCCTTGAGGGCGGTCACCGAACCCGTACAAATGGCAAACCTTGGGGGCGGTCACCGAACCCGTACACGTGGCAACCCTTGGGGGCGGTTACCGGTACCCGTACAAATAGCTCGGGGCAATCTCCACAACCTAATTGGAGACCCCGACGCTTGCTCGGAGCTTCACACCACAATGATTGAGCTCCGAGACACCACCAAGCTTCTAGCACGCCAAAGCATCCACGAAGAACAATATCTAGGGTACTAAGTACCAAAGGTAGTAAGCTTCTCAACTTCTCACTTCCATGTATCATCATGGAGAACTCAAACCGATGCAACTAATGCAATGGCAAGAACACACGAAGTGGTCAAGTCCCTCACACTCAAATCCCTCCACAGCAACAAAAGCTATGGAGAAATATGAGAGGAAGAACAAGGCGCTCACAAAGAACTCCAAGATCTAGATCCAAGGGGTGTTGGTGAACGTCGCAAGGGAAACAAAAAATTTCCTACGCGCACGAAGACCTATCATGGTGATGTCCATCTACGAGAGGGGATGAGTGATCTACGTACCCTTGTAGATCGTACAGCAGAAGCGTTAGAGAACGCGGTTGATGTAGTGGAACGTCCTCACGTCCCTCGATCCGCCCCGCGAACAATCCCGCGATCAGTCCCACGATCTAGTACCGAACGGACGGCACCTCCGCGTTCAGCACACGTACAGCTTGACGGTGATCTCGGCCTTCTTGATCCAGCAAGAGAGACGTAGAGGTAGAAGAGTTCTCCGGCAGCGTGACGGCGCTCCGGAGGTTGGTGATGATCTTGTCTCAGCAGGGCTCCGCCCGAGCTCCGCAAAAACGCGATCTAGAGGAAAAACTATGGAGGTATGTGGTCGGGCAGCCGTGAGAAAGTCGTCTCAAATCAGCCCTAAAACCTCCGTATATATAGGTGGGAGGGAGGGGAGGAGGCAGCCTCAAAACCTAAAGGTTTGGCCGAAATTGGAGGTGGAGGAGTCCTACTCCAATCCTACTTGGAGTAGGATTCCACCTTCCCACTTGGAAACTCTTTCCACCTTGTGTTTTTTCCTTCTCAAACCTTATGGGCCTTAGTGGGAACTTATTCCAGCCCACTAGGGGATGGTTTATCTCTTCCCATAGCCCATGAGACCCCTTGGGGCGTGACACCCCTCCCGATGGTCCCCGGCACCCCTCCCGGCACTCCCGGTACACTACCGATGAGCCCGAAACTTTTCCGGTAATGCATGAAAACCTTCCGGTAACCAAATGAGGTCATCCTATATATCAATCTTCGTTTCCGGACCATTCCGGAAACCCTCGTGACGTCCGTGATCTCATACGGAACTCCGAACAACATTCGGTAACCAACCATATAACTCAAATACGCATAAAACAACGTCGAACCTTAAGTGTGCAGACCCTGCGGGTTCGAGAACTATGTAGACATGACCCGAGAGACTCCTCGGTCAATATCCAATAGTGGGACCTGGATGCCCATATTGGATCCTACATATTCTACGAAGATCTTATCGTTTGAACCTCAGTGCCAAGGATTCATATAATCCCGTATGTCATTCCCTTTGTCCTTCGGTATGTTACTTGCCCGAGATTCGATCGTCAGTATCCGTATACCTATTTCAATCTCGTTTACTGGCAAGTCTCTTTACTCGTTCCGTAATACAAGATCCCGCAACTTACAATAAGTTACATTGCTTGCAAGGCTTGTGTGTGTGATGTTGTATTACCGAGTGGGCCCCGAGATACCTCTCCGTCACACGGAGTGACAAATCCCAGTCTTGATCCATACTAACTCAACTAACACCTTCGGAGATACCTATAGAGCATCTTTATAGTCACCCAGTTACGTTGCGACGTTTGATACACACAAAGCATTCCTCCGGTGTCAGTGAGTTATATGATCTCATGGTCATAGGAATAAATACTTGACACGCAGAAAACAGTAGCAACAAAATGACACGATCAACATGCTACGTCTATTAGTTTGGGTCTAGTCCATCACATGATTCTCCTAATGATGTGATCTCGTTATCAAGTGACAACACTTGCCTATGGCCAGGAAACCTTGACCATCTTTGAACAACGAGCTAGTCAACTAGAGGCTTACTAGGGACAGTGTTTTGTCTATGTATCCACACAAGTATTGTGTTTCCAATCAATACAATTATAGCATGGATAATAAATGATTATCATGAACTAAGAAATATAATAATAACTAATTTATTATTGCCTCTAGGGCATATTTCCAACAGTCTCCCACTTGCACTAGAGTCAATAATCTAGTTCACATCACCATGTGATTCCAACGAATCCAACACCCATATAGTTATGGGGTCTGATCACGTCTTGCTCGTGAGAGAGGTTTTAGTCAACGGTTCTGAAACTTTCAGATCCGTGCGTTCTTTACAAATCTTTATGTCATCTTATAGATGCTGCTACTATATGCTATTCGGAAATGCTCCAAACATCTACTCTACCATACGAATCCGTTTCACTACTCATAGTTATTCGGATTAGTGTCAAAGCTTACATCGACGTAACCCTTTACGACGAACTCTTCAACCACCTCCATAATCAAGAAAAATTCCTTAGTCCATTAGTTACTAAGGATAAATTTTGACCGCTGCTAGTGATTCAATCATGGATCACTCTCTGTACCTCTCAACATACTTTGAGTCAAGGCACACATCAGGTGCGGTACATAGCATGGCATACTTTAGATTCTACGGCTAAGGCATAGAAGACGACCTTCGTCTATTCTCTTTATTCTGCCGGGGTCGGGTTTTGAGTCTTACTCAAATTCACACCTCACAACGCAACCAAGAACTCCTTCTTTGCTGACCTATTTTGAACTCCTTTCAAAAACTTGTCAAGCCATGTATCTTGTTGAAACTTCCGTTAAGCGCTTTTCGATCTATCTCCATAGATCTTTGATGCTCAACGTTCAAGTAGCGTAATCCAGGTACTCCTTTGAAAACTTCTTTCAAAACAACCTTGTATGCTTTACAGAAATTCTACATTACTTCTGATCCACAATATGTCAACCACATATACCTATCAGAAATTCTATAGTGCTCCCACTCACTTCTTTGGAAATACAAGTTTCTCATAAACCTTGTACAAACCCAAAATCCTTGATCATCTCATCAAAGTGTATATTCCAACTCCGAGATGCTTGCACCAGTCCATTGAAGGATCACTGGAGCTTGCATACTTGCTAGTATCTTTTAGGATCGACAAAACCTTCTGGTTGTATCACATACAATGTTTGCTCAAGGAAACCGTCGAGTAAACAATGTTTTGACATCCTACGTGCAATATTTCATAAATAATGCATCAACAACTAACATAATTCTAACAGACCTTTAGCATCGCTATGAGTGAGAAAGTCTCATCATAGTCAACTGTTTGATCTTGTCGAAAACATCTTTGCGACAAGTCGAGCTTTTCTTAATAGTGACTTATCACCATCATCGTCTGTCTTCTTTTAAAGATCCATCTTTACTCAATAGTCCTATGACCATCAAGTAGTTCTTCCAAAGTCTACACTTTGGTTTCATACATGGATCCTCTCTCGGATTTCGTGGCTTCCAGCCATTTGTCGGAACCCGGGCCCACCATCGCTTTCTCCATAACTCGTAGGTTCACTGTTGCTCAACAACATGACCTCCAAGACAGGGTTACCGTACTACTCTGCAGCAGTACGCGACCTTGTCGACCTACGAGGTTTGTAGTAACTTGATTCGAAGCTCAATGATCATCATCATCAGCTTCCACTTCAATTGGTGTAGGCGCTACATGAACAACTTCTTGCGCCCTGCTACACACTGGTTGAAGTGATGGTTCAATAACCTCATCAAGTTCTACTACCCTCCCACTCAATTCTTTCGAGAGAAACCTTTCCTCGAGAAAGGATCCGTTTCTAGAAACAAACACTTTGCTTTCGGATCTGAGATAGGAGATGTACCCAACTGTTTTGGATATCCTATGAAGATGCATTTATCCGCTTTGGGTTCGAGCTTATCAGACTGAAACTTTTTCACATAAGTGTCGAAACCCCAAACTTTCAAGAAACGACAGTTTAGATTTCTCTAAACCTCAGTCTATACTGTGTCATCTCAACGGAAATACGCGGTGCCCTATTTAAAGTGAGTGCGGTTGTCTCTAATGCATAACCCATAAACGATAGTGGTAATTCGATAAGAGACATCATAGTATGTATTATACCAAATAGTGCGTGGCTATGATGTTCAGACACATCATCACACTATGATGTTCCAGGTGGCATGAACTGCGAAATAACTTCCACATTGTCTTAACTGCGTACCAAAACTCGTAACTCAGATATTCATTTCTATGATCATATCGTAGACAGTTTATCCTCTTGTTACGACGATCTTCACTCTGAAACAGAATTGAACTTTTCAATATTTCAGACTTGTGATTCATTAAGTAAATACTCTAGTATCTACTCAAATCGTCAGTGAAGTAAGAACATAATGATATCCACTGCGTGCCTCAGCACCCATTGGACTGCATACATCAAAATGTATCACTTCCAACAAGTTACTATCTTATTTCATCTCAATGAAAACAAGGCCTTGCTCATGTGGTATGATTTGCATGTCACTAGTGATTCGAAATCAGGTGAGTACAAAGATCCATCAGCATGGAGCCTCTTCATGCAATTTATACTAACATGACTCAAGCGGCAGTGCCACGAGTAAGTGGTACTATCATTATTAACTCGTATCTTTTGGCACCAATGTGTAACACTACAATCGAGATTCAATAAACCATTGAAGGTGATTATTCAAGCAAAATAGAGTAACCTTTATTCTCTTTGAATGAATAATCGTATTGCAACAAACACGATCCAATCATGTTCATGCTTAACGCAAGCACTAAATAACAATTATTTCGGTTTAACACCAATCCCGATGGTAGAGGGAGCGTGCGACGTTTGATCATATCAACCTTGGAAACACTTCCAACACGTATCGTCACCTCACCTTTAGCTAGTCTCCGTTTATGCCGTAGCTTTTATTTCGTGTTACTAATCACTTAGCAACCGAACCGGTATCCAATACCCTCATGCTACTAGGAGTACTAGTAAGGTACACATCAACATCATGTATATCAAATACACTTCTTTCGACTTTTGCCAGCCTTCTTATCTACCAAGTATCTAGAGTTGCTCCGCCTCAGTGACTGTTCCCCTCATTACAGAAGCACTTAGTCTTGGGTTTGGGTTTAGTCTTGGGTCTCTTCATTAGCGCAGCAACTGTTTTGCCGTTTCACGAAGTATCCCTTCTAGCCCTCGCCTTTCTTGAAACTTAGTGGTTTTTCAAACCATCAACTATTGATGCTCCTTCTTGATTTCTACTTTCGCAGTGTCAAACGTCGCGAATCTCTCAAAGATCATTGTATCTATCCTTGATATGTTATAGTTCATCACGAAGCTCTCAAAGCTTGGTGGCAGTGACTTTTGGAGAACCATCACTATCTCATCTGGAAGATTAGCTCCCACTTGATTCAAGTGATTGTCGTACTCAGACAATCTGAGCACACGCTCAACGATTGAGCTTTTCTCCTTTGCTTTGTGGTCAAAGAATTTTGTTGGAGGTCTCGTACCTTTTAACAAGGGCACAAGCATGAAATCACAATTTCATCTCTTTAGAACATCACTTATGTTCCGTGACGTTTAAAACGTTTTCGGTGCCTTGCTTCTAAGCCATTAAGTACTTTGCACTGAACTATCGTGTAGTCATCAGAAACGTGTATGTCGGATGTTCACAGCATCCACAGACGACGCTCGAGGTGCAGCACACCGAGTGGTGCATTAAGGACATAAGCCTTCTGCGCAGCAACGAGGACAATCCTCGGTTTTACAGACTCAGTCTGCAAAGTTTGCTACTATCAATTTTTCAACTAAATTTTCTCTAGGAACATAAAAAAAACAGTAGAGCTATAGCGCAAGCTACATCGTAATTCGCAAAGACCATTAGACTATGTTCATGACAATTAGTTCAATTAATCATATTACTTAAGAACTCCCACTCAAAAAGTACATCTCTCTAGTCATTTGAGTGGTACATGATCCAAATCCACTATCTCAAGTCCGATCATCACGTGAGTCGAGAATAGTTTCAGTGGTAAGCATCCCTATGCTAATCATATCAACTATACGATTCATGCTCGACCTTTCGGTCTCATGTGTTCCGAGTCCATGTCTGCACATGCTAGGCTCGTCAAGCTTAACCCGAGTGTTCTGCGTGTGCAACTGTTTTGCACCCGTTGTATGTGAACGTTGAGTCTATCACACCCGATCATCACGTGGTGTCTCGAAACGAAGAACTGTCGCAACGGTGCACAGTCGGGGAGAACACAACTTCGTCTTGAAATTTTAGTGAGAGATCACCTCATAATGCTACCGTCGTTCTAAGCAAAATAAGGTGCATAAAAGGATTAACATCACATGCAATTCATAAGTGACATGATATGGCCATCATCACGTGCTTCTTGATCTCCATCACCAAAGCACCGGCACGATCTTCTTGTCACCGGCGCCACACCATGATCATCCATCAACGTGTTGCCATCAGGGTTGTCGTGCTACTTATGCTATTACTACTAAAGCTACATCCTAGCAAAATAGTAAACGCATCTGCAAGCACAAACGTTAGTATAAAGACAACCCTATGGCTCCTGCCGGTTGCCGTACCATCGACGTGCAAGTCGATATTTCTATTACAACATGATCATCTCATACATCCAATATATCACATCACATCGTTGGCCATATCACATCACAATCATACCCTGCAAAAACAAGTTAGACGTCCTCTAATTTTGTTGTTGCATGTTTTACGTGGTGACCGAGGGTATCTAGTAGGATCGCATCTTACTTACGCAAACACCACAACGGAGATATATGAGTTGCTATTTAACCTCATCCAAGGACCTCCTCGGTCAAATCCGATTCAACTAAAGTTGGAGAAACAGTCACTTGCCAGTCATCTTTGAGCAAAGGGGGTTACTCGTAACGATGAAACCAGTCTCTCGTAAGCGTACGAGTAATGTCGGTCCAAGCCGCTTCAATCCAACAATACCGCGGAATCAAGAAAAGAATAAGGAGGGCAGCAAAACGCACATCACCGCCCACAAAAACTTTTGTGTTCTACTCGAGAAGACATCTACGCATGAACCTAGCTCATGATGCCACTGTTGGTGAACGTCGCAAGGGAAACAAAAAAATTCCTACGCGCACGAAGACCTATCATGGTGATGTCCATCTACGAGAGGGGATGAGTGATCTACGTACCCTTGTAGATCGTACAGCAGAAGCGTTAGAGAACGCGGTTGATGTAGTGGAACGTCCTCACGTCCCTCGATCCGCACCGCGAACAATCCCGCGATCAGTCCCACGATCTAGTACCGAACGGACGGCACCTCCGCGTTCAGCACACGTACAGCTTGACGATGATCTCGGCCTTCTTGATCCAGCAAGAGAGACGGAGAGGTAGAAGAGTTCTCCGGCAGCGTGACGGCGCTCCGGAGGTTGGTGATGATCTTGTCTCAGCAGGGCTCCGCCCGAGCTCCGCAGAAACGCGATCTAGAGGAAAAACTATGGAGGTATGTGGTCGGGCAGCCGTGAGAAAGTCGTCTCAAATCAGCCCTAAAACCTCCGTATATATAGGTGGGAGGGAGGGGAGGAGGCAGCCTCAAAACCTAAAGGTTTGGCCGAAATTGGAGGTGGAGGAGTCCTACTCCAATCCTACTTGGAGTAGGATTCCACCTTCCCACTTGGAAACTCTTTCCACCTTGTGTTTTTTCCTTCTCAAACCTTATGGGCCTTAGTGGGAACTTATTCCAGCCCACTAGGGGCTGGTTTATCTCTTCCCATAGCCCATGAGACCCCTTGGGGCGTGACACCCCTCCCGATGGTCCCCGGCACCCCTCCCGGCACTCCCGGTACACTACCGATGAGCCCGAAACTTTTCCGGTAATGCACGAAAACCTTCCGGTAACCAAATGAGGTCATCCTATATATCAATCTTCGTTTCCGGACCATTCCGGAAACCCTCGTGACGTCCGTGATCTCATCCGGGACTCCGAACAACATTCGGTAACCAACCATATAACTCAAATACGCATAAAACAACGTCGAACCTTAAGTGTGCAGACCCTGCGGGTTCGAGAACTATGTAGACATGACCCGAGAGACTCCTCGGTCAATATCCAATAGCGGGACCTGGATGCCCATATTGGATCCTACATATTCTACGAAGATCTTATCGTTTGAACCTCAGTGCCAAGGATTCATATAATCCCGTATGTCATTCCCTTTGTCCTTCGGTATGTTACTTGCCCGAGATTCGATCGTCAGTATCCGTATACCTATTTCAATCTCGTTTACTGGCAAGTCTCTTTACTCGTTCCGTAATACAAGATCCCGCAACTTACAATAAGTTACATTGCTTGCAAGGCTTGTGTGTGTGATGTTGTATTACCGAGTGGGCCCCGAGATACCTCTCCGTCACACGGAGTGACAAATCCCAGTCTTGATCCATACTAACTCAACTAACACCTTCGGAGATACCTGTAGAGCATCTTTATAGTCACCCAGTTACGTTGCGACGTTTGATACACACAAAGCATTCCTCCGGTGTCAGTGAGTTATATGATCTCATGGTCATAGGAATAAATACTTGACACGCAGAAAACAGTAGCAACAAAATGACACGATCAACATGCTACGTCTATTAGTTTGGGTCTAGTCCATCACATGATTCTCCTAATGATGTGATCTCGTTATCAAGTGACAACACTTGCCTATGGCCAGGAAACCTTGACCATCTTTGAACAACGAGCTAGTCAACTAGAGGCTTACTAGGGACAGTGTTTTGTCTATGTATCCACACAAGTATTGTGTTTCCAATCAATACAATTATAGCATGGATAATAAACGATTATCATGAACTAAGAAATATAATAATAACTAATTTATTATTGCCTCTAGGGCATATTTCCAACAAGGGGTTCCCCTCACATAGAGGAGAAAGTGATTGGTGGAGATGTGGATCTAGATCTCCTCTCTCTTTTCCCTTCAAGAACAAGCAAGAATCATTGGAGGGATTGAGAGTTAGCAAGCTCTAAGAATGTCAGCAATGGAGGTACAACAAGAGCTCAACGGATAGATAAGGCCAAGGGGGAAAAAGACCCCCTTTATATAGTGGGGGAAGGAATCAGAGCGTTACCCCCACTCTCTGCCCGAGCTCCAGCGGTACTACCACTGGCTGCATCGGTACTACCGCTCGCACTCCAGCGGTACTACCGCCAGCTAGCGGTACTACCGCTGGTTGCAGCGGTACTACCGCTGGCACTCCAACGGTACTACCGCTGGCCACAGCGGTACTACCGCTGGGCCCCTGGTAGTGCAAAGGCACTACCACCGCCAAGAAAGTCTTCGCAAAAAGGTCCGTCCATGAACAACCGCTAGGCAGGCGGTACTAAGCTCCTGGAGCGGTACTACCGCTGACCAGGGGCGGTACTACCGCCAGCCAGCGGTACTACTGCTAGGGCCAGCGGTACTACCGCCAACTCTAGCGGTACTACCGCTAGGTCCAGCGGTACTACCGCTCGCCACTGAAACAGCCATAACTTTCGCATACGAGCTCCGAATCGAGCAAACCCAAGCTTGTTGGATTCAGGACGACAAGAGCTATCCAAACAGCGAAAATGCCAATGATATAGAGATGTGAGTCCTCTATGAATGAAGAACCGGCAAAAACTCCAACATCGAAAACATCATAGTACATGCATATGGACTCCGTTTTCGATGAACTCGAGCTTGTCACGAAGATGACCATAAGCTCTAAAACTCACAAAGAGAAACACCAAACAAGAACCAAGAAGTATGATGCAAGGATGCAAATGGTTTGAGCTCTCAACGAACGATATGATCAAGCTACTCACTTGAGAGCCCCCCTTGACAGTACAGCAATCTATCCTAAACAGAAAACCTATCAAGGGCAAACCTATACCTTGCACCTCGTCCTCTTGAGCTAGATGATGATGATCTTGGCTTCCTCAAGATGGACCACCTTTCTTGATTGTGTTGGCTTGATGAAGACTAGTTGATTGCTCCCCCATACTCACTATGGGTGAGCCACTCTTTACCATATCTTCATAAGTCCATTGCCACCACAACGGACGGCAAGCTTCAAGCATGATATCTTCATGCTGATCCGCTTGAACTTGCACATCACAATCTTGATGACGATCACAACTTGACGTCATACTTCATGGGTTGTATGAGATCTTCCCTTTGACGCAAGCCCATGGAAACACACCTAACCCCCACATAGAACTCTCACGAAGACCATGGGTTAGTGCACAAATACGTAATGGACAATGCTTACCATACCATGGGATCACTTGATCCCTCTCGGTACATCTTGTACGCTTTGTGTGTTGATCATCTTGATTTGCTCTTTGTCTGAGATCTTGATCAACCATGTGTCTCTATGACCATTCTTTGGATAATACCTTGAATACCATCTTGGTCATCGACGTCATACTTCATGGGTTGTATGAGATCTTCCCTTTGACGCAAGCCCATGGAAACACACCTAACCCCCACATAGAACTCTCACGAAGACCATGGGTTAGTACACAAATACGTAATGGACAATGCTTACCATACCATGGGATCACTTGATCCCTCTCGGTACATCTTGTACGCTTTGTGTGTTGATCATCTTGATTTGCTCTTTGTCTGAGATCTTGATCAACCATGTGTCTCTATGACCATTCTTTGGATAATACCTTGAATACCATCTTGGTCATCATATAAACTCCTTGAACCCAACAGATGGACTTCAAGAAGTGCCTATGGACAAATCCTATAAATGTAACTTAAGGCAACCATTAGTCCATAGGAATTGTCATCAATTACCAAAACCACATATGGAGATATATGCTCTAACACTCGTTACACTGTTGTTACCTGCTACAATACTCTTTCGCTGGACGTTGACGGGAACTGACAATTTCCATCGATGGGCAACTTGGCGCCATTGATACAATCGTCAGGAATAGTCTGCCGTCAACAGATCGTTTCTCACACCGTTGTTATCATACTACTTTGTTGTTACTACTTTGCTTGCAGATACTAATCTTTCAGGTGTGGTAGAATCTGACACATTCAGCTGCTAATACTCGAGGGTATTCTCTCACCTCCTGCCTGGCTAACCAAGAAATTTGGGTCGAATACTCTACCCTCGAAAACTGTTGCGAACCCATGCGCTGGTGGGCCATCAACAACATTCTTCTAGTTCCGTTGCCAGGGAGTGCTAGAAGCATTCTTCTGGTGCCGTTGGAGGGGAAGGTTTGTTGTCATTATCATTCGTCTAGCCATCGCCAGAAATTGCAATCATCGTGTTGTTGCCATCAAGGGTAAAAAGATGGGGTTTTCATCATTGGTTTGAGATTATCCCTCTACATCATGTCATCTTGCTTAAAGCGTTACTCTGTTCGTCATGAACTCAATACACTAAATGCATGATGGATAGCGGTCGATGTGTGGAGAAATAATAGTAGATGCAGAAAGTATCGGTCTACTTGTCTCAGACGTGATGCCTATATGCTAGATCATTGCCTTAGATATCGTCATGACTTTGCGCGGTTCTATCAATTGCTCGACAGTAATTTGTTCACCCACCGTGATATTTGCTATTATGAGAGAAGTCTCTAGTGAACACTATGGCCCCTAGGGTCTACTCCACACCATATTTTCAGCCTTACACTTTTTACTTCGTTGCACTTCCCGCCTTCAGATCTACTTTGCAAACAATCTTGAAGGGATTGACAACCCCTTTGAAGCGTTGGGTGCAAGCTTGTTTGTGTTTGCGCAGGTACTTTGGACTTGACGAGGCCCTCCTTCTGGATCGATACATTGGTTCTCAAACTGAGGGAAATACTTACTGCTCCTGTGCTGCATCACCCTTTCCTCTTCAAGGGAAAAACCGACGCAAACCAGAGAAGTAACAAGAAGAATTCCTAAGCGCCAGGGAAGGACTTTTGTTGCCGCAGCATAAAGCGGTAATTTTTCACAAGCCAAGAGGGTAAGAAAGTTGAACTCAATGAGTTGGAAGCCCCCAAGTGACCTATGACCAGGGAAAAGCCAAGCATAGGATTGCAGAAGACAATGCTATTACTGCTAAACAACCTGGGGACTAATAGCCACCAAGTAAGCCGGCTTGATTCTCCAGAACATAAATTGGCGCCTATGTTTGAACCATGCATCATGGCAACTGGTCCTCTTTGGCTTATCAGCATCCATGTTTGAACGATCGTAACATGGAGCTCATCCTGTTTGATACTAATAGCGTCCATGTTTGAATGACCTCCTTACAGCGGCTCTTCCTCTTGGGCGGATTTTAAATCACCCACCGATGAGGCAGGGCACCCATGTTTGAAGGATCGCATCATGGCGGCTCATCCTCTTGGGCGACTTTAAATCTTTTCACCAATGAGGCAGCAGCCCCCGGGACCGGCTAAACTTTCCTGTATTGACCTGGGTTCTTGAATTATTCAGCCCAGTTGAATTTATCGAGCCATGTCTGTGTAGCCCCCGAGTATTAAGTCGACTCAAGGAGGTGGCTTGAGGGTCTCCATACTTGATTGTGACATAAGTCGGTATAATGTTGATGGTTGAACGATGGATTCTATCCAGACTGGAAACGACGTAGTGAACTGATGATCTTATGACGCTCATCAGATGTCTTTGGCAAATACCATGGCCAAATTGAGTGCATATATATCTTGGCCTATGCTTTATTCTCATGTAGTCCGGCTCTCGTGGCTCCTCCAGGGCCATTTTCCTTTTTCTTTGCCGCTTGCTTGGAATTGCCAGCTCAATGATGGTCGGCTCAAATTGTAGCTTCACAAGGGATGTTTCCTTCATGACAAACTATTTTGTTTTTTGATATGTTGAAGTAGATAGTGTTGCCAGGGTAACGGGTCAATGCATATATCCCTTGAGCAACCCAGCGTGAGTAGGAGTTGGTGCGTGTTTCGATGATGTTGTGTAAGACATGAATGTCATTTTTTTCCTTGCTCCAATGTTGTTGGGGAAGACGGGTTGCGAGGGCGGTTTTCGTGTGTCCGTTGGGCGGCTTGTGGAGGTGAGCACCGCACCGATATGTTGATGTACACCAGACGTGGGGGGCAGCGTCTTGCGCGCGTATATTGGGCGGCTCATATAGGCGAGCTCTACACCGATATGTTGATATAGATCGAACTGCGGGGGCGGCGACTTGCGCGCGACTGTTGGGCGGCTCATATAAGCGAGCACTGCACCGATATGTTGTTGGAGAACAGACCGTGGATACGGTGGCTTGTGCGCGTCCATTGTGCGGCTCGCATAACTGAGCATTGAATCGACACGTTCATGTAGTTGTGAGAGTTAGCTGCGGCGTTTGAAAACCATCATAGACGAAGAGTCGACCATGGCGTTGTAAGCCAGCGCGAATGGTGAGTCGGCCGCGTCACTTATAAGCCAGCGTGGACGGCGAGTTGGCCGCATCATTCATAAGCCGGTGCGGACGACGAGTTGGCCGCGTCATTCATAAGCCGGTGCGGGCGACGAGTCGGCCGCGTCATTTATAAGCTGACGCGGAAGGCGAGTTGATTAGGTCGTTGTAAGCCGTCTTGGTCGCGCGGACGTGAGAGTTGGCCGCGTCATTGTAAGTCGTCTTGGACGACGAGTCAGCCGCGTGGGGTTGATGTAGATCGTACCACGGGGGCGGCGGCTTGCACGCGTCTGTTGAAAGATGCGGCGTGGACGGATGCTGGCACATGATAATATTGTCGCGAGCTCCATATCCCTAATATTATATCACCTTTGAAGTGAGAACTTGTCATACGCAGGAAAAGATTGCAGACAAAGTAATTATTCTCAAAAATAAAAATCATACTGATAGAATAAATAAGACGGATAACACCTAGTATTTTTCATGGATGAACGTCAGATAGCTTCTGACATATTGAATATAGACCAGCCCGCGGCGACGGCGGCTCGTACGGGCGGGCGCGACCCCGGCGAGTTGATGTTGATGCGGGGGTCAGCCGCGGCATTATAAGCCATTGCGGACGCAGGAGTTGCCGCGGCGTTCGAGGCCTATGCGGATGAGAGAGTCGTCCGCAACATCGCAAGCCGGTGTGGTCGCACGAGCCGGCCGCGGCGTTGATGTGGACTGGGCCGAGAGGGCGGGGGCCGGGGCTTACGCGTGTGTCCGTCGAACAGCGTGGCACGAACGAACGCCACTACAAAATGATGTGTCCGCGGTATAGCGTCATTTTTGTTTGAAATAATTGCCCTGCATAAAAATATTACAAGAAAACAGAGCAGTTGTTCCATGATGAATTAATATATGAGAAAATAGAGTGGGAAAATAGCACTTGTATTTTTGCTGGGTTAATGCGATGCTGGTGCAGCCTCGGGTGTCATCTGTCGACTAGACCACGGAAACGGCGGCATGCATGCCTATTCACCGACTCGATCCGCCTTCTTTTCTTTTCTCCGTTCCTCGGCGCAACGCCCACCTCATCTTAAAAAAATAATGGCAGATTGCTTTGCAGGCCGACGGGACGCTCCTGTGTAACTTGCCGCATAGGGCCGGTCCATACATATTCTGGGTCCCAGGACGAGACGATAAAATGGGGTCCTTGTGGATAAATAAAAATTAAGAATATATTGTTTTTCGGAAGAAATTCAGTACATAGCATAGATTGATCGTCTAGAGAACTACTCCCTCCGTTTCAAAATTCTTGTCTTAGATTTGTCTACATATAAATGTATCTAATCACGTTTTAGTATTTTGATACATTCATTTCTAGACAAATCTAACAAGAATTTTGGGACGCAGGGAGTACATCATAATAATATGGAAACAATATAGTTCTATAAAAGAGCGCTCTTCTAAGTTGTACAAAAGAGACTATGATCTCGTTCTTTTAAGTATGAAAACTTGTCAAAACTGATAGCAACTTGAACATTTTATGTATTTTTCTCTTTCTTTTCTTATAGATAAACAATTTTTAGAACACATGTCATCAAATAATTGCAGAAAAACTGTCAATATATTAAGCAAACAAAAGCACCTGAGTATGGGCATATGGCTTGATGTCGAATTGTCGATGTAGTTTCCGAGATCTACAAGGCTGCAATACTCATTCCCCGTCCCCCTTCTCGTTGCTGGATCGAATGAAGGTTTGAAGAACAAGCCAACAAAAGAGTAAGAACTAGGAAGAAAAGAATTAAAGATGTCAGATGGAGAGGCGGGCTGTTTAACAAGAATGAAAAAAAAGTACTTGATTAGAAGAAGAAGGGAGACATGCCATCTTTGATGTGGTGATGCCTCAAACGTCTATTGATGGGCAACATTGAAGATGCAATGAGAGGTGATTGGGGAAGGGGATAGCACCATCGGTCTCCATTAATGAATGCAGGAGCACCACCTCGAATTTGGAAGTGCACGAGGGACGGCGCTGTTCTCTGGATTGGAGAATTTGGGGAGGATCCGAGGAGGCTAGGTTTTTTTTTAGGAGCCGAAGAGGCGAGGTGACTGGAGGAGATCGATGGAGTGTTGCAGCAGCCTAGCTAACCGGACATAGATTTTTTCCATCTGGGAGTGCTAGCTATGTGGTGGGCTTGGGCCTTTTTTCCCTCTTATTTTTTAACCTAAAGGAACAAATATCCTAATACGTAAACTGTACTACTACCTAGGAAGGGGCCCCTACCTTCCAAGGGCCCAGGGCGGTAGCCCCGTTGCCCCGGCCTATGGGCCGGCCCTGTTGCCGCATGTAGGCACAACCAAGCATATTCTTGAGTTAATTGCAAAAGATTATCACAATTCGAGCCGTATTCACAAATTGATGCCATCTTTCAATTTTTTTTAAATACGTATCAAGATACATGTCATATTTTACAGATCCTATATTTCTACGTATAGATGCTCTATCTGACACACATGACCCACCGGTCAGTATCTTACACGGAAAACCGGCCCGGACCGCTTCGATCCGGGAAAAACCGACTCTCTCTCTCCAGCTGGACCGGACAGGCAAAAAAACCTTCTCCTCCACACCTAGCCCACCCTGCTCCTCTCGGCCGCCCCGCCCCGCCCATCTCCGACCTGCAGCCGGCGGCCGACGAGCTCGCCGCGCTGGTCCGCTCCGGCCTGGCCTCCGCCTTCCGCCGCGTCGTGCAGGGACAACCGGGGTCCGACCGCGTCTTGGCCTGCCTCGTCGCCGCCTCGCTTCCCGCCGGCGCCCGCGCGGCGGACCTCGTCGCCCACGGCCGCCGCACAGAGGTGCCAGCCGTGCGCGGACATCTTCGCGCCGTCGACGACGGCAACGTCGGCCGCGGGCCGGTACTCGGAGTTGTTGGCGCTCGCCGCGGCTGATCTGGCGCAGAAGGGCGATGGCCTGCGGCCCGTACAGGAGCTGCCGCCTCCCACCGACACGCGGGGCCAGCGAGGACCGACGGACGTGGCCACATGCTCCACGGCGCTGGCGCAAAAATACTACCTGGCTGCCACCACATATCCAGGGAGGAGCGGCGCGCTGCGAGCCGAGGCGGAGGAGCGGAGTAGAGGCAGACGTCGCCGGACTGCGATGACACCGGGCGCCGACGCCGTCATCATCGCCGTAGCCGGAGCGAGCAGGCCAGGAGGAGCAGCCGGAGAGCGGCGGAGGCGCCGTCCGTCCCGTCGTCCTACGTCGTGTGCGAGAAGGAGCGGTAACTGGTTCGTTGGAGCTAGCGGTCTAAGAGGGGCGAGAGCATGGAGGTGGAGGCGGCGAGGTGCGAGTGCTGCGGCTTCACGGAGGAGTGCACGCCGGAGTACATCACGGCGGTGCGGGCCGAGTACCTGGGCCGGTGGGTCTGCGGGCTCTGCGCGGCGGCCGTGGGCGACGAGGTCCGCCGCGCGGGCGTCGACGGGCAGCGAGGCGGCGACGAGCAGCGCGGCGGCGGCGAGGCAGGCCAAGACGCGGCCGGACCCCGGTTGTCCCTGCGCGACGCGGCGGAAGGCGGAGGCCAGGCCGGCGAGGCCGGAGCGGACCAGCGCGGCGAGCTCGTCGGCCGCCGGCTGCAGGTCGGAGATGGACGGGGCGGGGCGGCCGAGGAGGAGCAGGGTGGGCTAGGTGTGGAGGAGAAGAAGTTTTTTTTTTTTGCCTTTCCGGTCCAGCTGGAGAGAGAGTCGTTTTTTCCGGATCGAAGCGGTCCGGGCCGGTTTTCTGTGTAAGAGACTGATCGGTGGATCATGTGTGTCAGAAAGAGCATCTATACATAGAAATACAGGATCTGCAAAATACGGCATGTATCTTGACACGTTTTTAAAAAAAAAATGAAAGATGACATCAACTTGTGAGTACGGTCCGAATTGTGGTAGTCTTTTGTAATTAACCCCATATTCTTGAATCTTGACTCGAAGAGCCGGCCAAGGGGCAACGCAGGCGGTCGGCTCACACATGCGCAGAAGCCAGCAAGGTGCAATGAAAAGCAGGGCGCGCGGAGGTGTGAGCCTCCCGGGGCAAAAGCACACAGAGGCACAGCGTGCATAGCTGGCCACAGAACAACACGTGGAGGCATGAACGACCGGGGCACGAGGCAAGACCAGTCCGGCGTGGTCGGGCGAAGACGGCCGGAGGCCAGGTCACAGGTTCGGCTGAGTCAGACGGGGCCAGCACGGCGTGATGTGCGTGGTGGCGTACAATTGAGCCTGTGTCCAGGTCCTGGCTGGCTTTGCAGCTCGGACGCGCGGTGGCAGAACAAGGCGAGCTCAGAGCGATGGATGGGTGTGCGCCTCGTGCGTGGATGGATGGATCTGTGGGTTGTGTATTTCTCTTATAAAATGCGCTAGGCTCCTATGCAGGGGGAAATTGGATGATTTGCCCTACTTTATTTGGGCATTAGATGATTTGGCCCATTTTACATATGATTAAATCATTTGGCCCACTTTTTATTTTTCTTTTGATGATTTGCCCTTTTCAATTACTGTAATCATTTTCGGATTTATATCTTTTTTTCACATGCGAAAAGACACAATTGCCCCTGTGGCTAAATTATAATTTGATACTGTACAAATCTACTCTTTACAAGGCTGTATCCAACCGAATCAACTAATTAACAGGAAACAAATCATATCCTTTCTTCATGTGGCTTTACACAACAGAACCAATTATATACTAACAAATCATAGATTGATTCTCTTGCTTTGGTCGTCATGTTCATGGCTAGAGGAGAGGTGGATCCACCGCCGACCGCCAAACCATCAACAACTGCGATGACCACCGGACAACGGGGTTTCACACAAATGGCCGCCGAGACAATTCCACAGACTGCCGGACATGGAGGCGCCTCTTGCGTCCATGGCTCACCACGATCTGCTCCAGATTGGTCAGTATATGATCTCCCCTCTCTCCCATCCCACCCCAAACACACATGGTGCCACACGGATCCAGAATTTGAATCTCTTGTCATGCTACACTTGTAGTAACCCCAGCAACTGCAAGACCATGATGGAAACATTTGCTATCAAGATTCAGCAGTATAAGGTTCTAAAATTATCCAAATCTTTGAACCATGTGGATGAATACTTGTAGGAGGATCATGAATGCAATGTTCATGGCTAGATGATACACCTAGTTTTACTGGAAAATGAAAAATCAAACAATATGTACTTGTTTCCTTACGTAACAGAATGACAGTCACAATGATGCCCTTATGTCCCCTCCATTACTAAAAATCTTTATTTGTTTTCCAAGTAGGTCTCAGTCGGTGGCTAAAAATGGTACATATGTATCAACTATGGAAGGAAGTGTTGATTGGTCCCAGATTGAGATAGCACCAATGAATGATGAAGAAATTGATGTTCCTATATCAGAAGAGAACATGTGCTCGGTGCTTGGCATCAATGATGAACCTGAGCATCGGAAAATTGTATCTGAAGCAGCTATGAAAGCCTATATTGCAGATGTTGATGCATGTGTGGCGGGGGAAGCACGAATTTCATGCACTAAAGAGGAAGGAGAAGGGCGTGGGAGGCGAGAGATGTAGGGGATCAAGAGTGGATTGAGAGCGCCGACTCTATCGCTCGCTGTGGGCTGCAAGGGGCGCAAAATCCTTATGTGGTGTGCTGCAGTCGTGCGATTGACAAAGCGCCCGTTCCCCTCTGTCTCCCCCTTTCTCTTCCCTCCAGTTGTGATTTGGCTGACGTGGAATGGCTTATAGATAGCTATGTTAGATCTATTATACTTGCTCTTATGAGGCGTGGTTGTCCTTTATCAGTTTATGTCTTTCCTAAAGTTGCTAAAAAAAGATGTCAATATTTGCTAAAAAATGTTACTGACAAAGTCTGAGATTGAATAGTGAACTGTTCCAAATGGGGAATTATTGAATTAAAGAAACTTGCCGAAAATTTTCCCCTTCCACGATATAAAGATTTTTTGCATTTTGGCTATTGAATAAGATCGAGATGTTTTTATTAGTATTTGTCTCATTGATTCTTATTTATATTTAGGGCATGTACTCGCAAGGGAGCAGCGACCTCACCTTCAATGGCACCACAATCAGGAAATGGTGACCCCGAGGCCAACTAGATAGTAGCTCGGTTACAACTACATCCATCTCTATTCGAAAATCTTACCTCCAGCATTGGAGCCACACTGATATTTCATTCTGAGCCCAACTTTGAGCCGGGATAAATTTCTTCATTTTACAGATTCTCTTTGTCAGATTACTCACATATGCATCCTTAGTTTGTTAATGATCTTATTATCCCCGTAATGAGGCAAATCCACTCAATATTTACTGTCCCAAAACAAAAGAAATAATAGATGAGAAATCATCGTCTCCAATTCTTGTGCCCTGGTGATTGCTTCGAATGGCTCACCCCTTGTTCCGCTCACGTTGTTGTTGTTCTTGTGCCAGTGCTGCTGCCACGGAGGACTGCTTTGGTTGGTTGATCAATTCATGGTTGATGTCTCTACCATCGAATCCACGTGGGGTTTGGGGGTAGGCGGCTTCGTGTCCTGTGTTATGCTCACACATTTCTGGCTCGGGTTTGCGGGTCGCGCGCGGGTGTGTGTAGATGATGATGATAAGGAGGAGGTTACTGAAAAACTGGAAGATGACTTCAACTGGAGGGACATGGATGACTGATCATGTGTGGCTGTAATGCACGCCCACAAAACCTACCGTTGCGGCACTGACCTCGATGGCGTGCCACTTCTTTTTGGCCCAACCCCAACATTTCCCTCATCACATACTGTAGATTCAAGGAAAATTTAAAAAAATTATGCATTCTATCTTCACTTCTTTGTGTGTATATGTTCTGACTATTAAGTTAACTCAGTTGGCGCTATAGAAAGTGTGCTCTCTATTCAGTTCACTAATAGTTTTTGTTCCTACCGTTAACACATATAATTCTTTTAAAGGGAAACATACCTATTGTTTTAATTAACCATGTATATATATAGCAATTTCTTCTAATTTTTTGTTCTTAACTACTGAAGGAGCCTTTTTTGTGGCACGTGCACACAATTTTCATATGTATAGGTATAGCTATAATGAACATACAATACTGAGAAAATTTTATTTTTTAGTTACATGATGACAATGTTAGAATCCTTACTATTTATAACTTTTGTATGCATGAAAGATGAAAAATCAATACAATAACTTTCCTGTTTTTGAGGTGTACTTTTTAAAACTGGTGGCATTGGGGAAATCATTATCAATGTTATTTTATGTCTTATCTGGTTAACATAGTGTTAGTTGAGAACCCATGATAAGAACAGTTACTTCCTGTCGAATTACTAGGCTAAATATGCTCTTTTTTGCAATTCAATGCTAATTCAATCAAATTACCAGCTTGAAAAGCTCATCAATGCTAATTCGACTGAGGTTGATTGGGAACGTTCCTTCTATTTGAATTTAATCTCTCACATGTCATATACCGCCAATGGCATTGTGCATGTTTGTTTTTCTGGCACTTCTGCTGAGATCTTACTATGCTCTGAACAACTGGCTATAACTGCATAAGAATAACTATTATGCTGAGAATAAATGTCCACATTATCCATATCCCAAATGTCTAGGCTGATTCCTGTTTTTTTCATTTTCATCTAATCTTCACCGACCAAATTTCTTGTATGGATATCACCAATTACTTTTCTGCGTAGAGATCAGAATTGGTGATTCATACATTGTAATTTGTAGCCTAATAGCTACATAAAAAAAATTCACTTCACTGATTCGGTTTAAGGTTTTCACTCAGACATACAGTGGTTAGTGATGTTAATCCATACATAGTCGTATTTGTATCTTGATGTTGCCATATCTTTCATTCAAGTCTTGTGAATCCATGTTGATTTCTAGACCCATAAAGTGATACGATGTTACATGAAGCTCTTCCTTTTGTTATTATCCTACGGGAGCCCGTGCAGTCCTAATGCCCTTGAGCCCAGATATGCACTTGCTTTTGGATCTTTAGTGCTTCCCTTTCTATGGTATTAAGAATATTGCCCGAAATGGCTCCATTTATTTCTTGGATAGAATAAGCTGTGAAAATAGAGAGAAAAGATGCAGATCTTTTCTTGAAGACCACAACATTGATGCCTTTTGTTGATCATTGGTCTCTAAATATTCTCACTTCCATGGTTTGAATACTGGTTTTGCTTTCGTCCTTTGCGCCATCGACACAACGGGTCATCTAGTATGGATGATGGATGGATGAGAAGTGATGACGACTTGATGAATATACTTCTTGCCCCTCGTTGGTTACCCCAAGTGGAAGGTGGAGATGTAGTCAGCAGCAAGTTTCCCTTACACGAAGACTGTAAGGTTTATCGAACTAGGAGGACTCCGAGGATCAACAAGTAGGTGTCCGCTGCCCTGGCACCAGCGGAAGACGTGGACCTGCACACACAACAAATAACTTTTCTCCCAACGAGTACAGAGAGGTTGTCAATCTCTCCGGCCTTGTAGTTTGCAAAGGGTCAAAACACAAGCGGGAATAGTGATAGTGATTGCAACAGAAAAGTAAATGAGAGCAGTTAATGATGGAGGTGTAAGCAATGGTGGTGATATGGACCTGAGTCACATGATGTTCATTAGTGATGTCTCTCTCCCAAAAGACGATAAAAAACTATGCTTGGGTAAACAAATTACAGTTGGGCAATTGACAGAATTATAAACGCACCGCAATGCTAATTATGCTACTTGAAAGTTAGAGGCTCAATAGTAATGGGCAGAATGCCAAGAAAAGTAGACCATTTATTAATCAGCATCTACTTACTAATCATCCACCTTGAGACATCTATCCAGAACATCTCGCTGGTATTAAGTTGCGAGCCCCACCCAAAGTGTAAACTCAAAACAACACACAACTGCATTAACGAACTATGCGTAAGGTAAACAATCTTTGCAACCGTGGTCACAAGCACCGTTGTTTTCTCCCTGGTGGCAACAACACATCCCCTAGTCTCATGTTTCTGTCACTCAAGCTAGACATCAGGGGGCATGAACCCACAATCATGCATAATGCTCCCTCTTGGAGTTACAATCTACTAGTCGGCCAAAGCAATAAAGAGAAACGGAGGACATGCATGAATCACTAAAGAACATAATATAAAAGGATAATCAAATATATAACTCATCACAATCTGAACATAATCTCATATTCCATCGGATCCCAGCAAACCGAGCATAGAAATAGCAGGAAAATTACGTAGATGCCTTGATCATGTAGGGCAGCTCACAAGGGCTAATCATGAAAGCACAAGATTGGAGAGAAGACATCGCATAGCTACTCGTCATGGACTCATGGTCCAAGGAGAACTACTCATGGCACGTCCAGGAAGCATCCATGGCGGTGGAGAAGCTCACGGAGGTCAATCCTCCCTCTGGCAGGGTGCCAGGAAGAGGTCTCCTAACGCTCCCGAGGCGCTGCGGCGGCGGAACAATGGAGAAATTCGTGATTCTGGATATCGTCCAAGGATTTTCGATCGGAGGGGTAAATATAGGCCAAAGGAGGGCATCAGAGGAGGTGGGGCCCACTGATGACCCACAAGTATAGGGGATCAATCGTAGTCCTTTCGATAAGTAAGAGTGTCGAATCCAACGAGGAGCAGAAGGATGTGACAAGTGGTTTTCAGCAAGGAAATATCTGCAAGCACTGAAATTATCGGTAACAAGTGATTGTGTGGTGAGATGATTCGTAGCAAGCAACAAGTAAGAAAAGTAGCAACGGTGCATCAAAGTGGTCCAATCCCTTTTGCAGCAAGGGACAAGCCTGGACAAAGTCTTATAGGAGGAAAAACGCTCCCGAGGACACACGGGAATTTTTGTCATGCTAGTTTCATCATGTTCATATGATTCGCGTTCGTTACTTTGATAGTTTGATATGTGGGTGGACCGGCGCTTGGGTACTGCCCTTACTTGGACAAGCATCCCATTTATGATTAACCCCTCTCGCAAGCATCCGCAACTATGAAATAAGAATTAAGACAAAGTCTAACCATAGCATTAAACTAGTGGATCCAAATCAACCCCTTACGAAGCAACACATAAACTAGGGTTTAAGCTTCTATCTCTCTAGCAACCCATCATCTACTTACTACTTCCCAATGCCTTCCTCTAGGCCCAAATAATGGTGAAGTGTTATGTAGTCGACATTCACATAACACCACTAGAGGAAAAACAACATACAACATATCAAAATACCGAACGAATACCAAATTCACATGACTATTATTAGCATGACTTAACCCATGTCCTCAGGAACAAAAGTAACTACTCACAAAGCATAATCATAATCATGATCAGAGGTGTAATGAGTAGCATCAAGGATCTGAACATAAACTCTTCCACCAAATAATCCAACTAGCATCAACTACAAAGAGTAATCAACACTACTAGCAACCTTACAAGTACCAATCGGAGTCGCGAGACGGAGATTGGTTATAAGGGATGAACTAGGCTTTGGAGGTGAGATGGTTCTGATGAAGATCTTGATGGTAACGAGCCCCCTCTGATGAGAGGAGTGTTGGTGATGACGATGGTGACGATTTCCCCCTCCAGGAGGGAAGTTTCCCCGGCAGGATCGCCCTGCCGGAGCTCTAGATTGGTTCTGCTCAAGTTCTGCCTCGTGGCAGCGTCGAAACCACGAAAAAGATCCCTCCTGTTGTTTTCCTGGACGAAACCCTCCATATAGCAAAAGAGGGGGCCAGTGGGCCAGTGGGCTGCCCACAAGCCCCCATGGCGCGGCCTGGGGGTGGTGGCTGCGTTGTGCAGGCTTGTGGGCACCCCGTGATGCCCCTCTGGCACTTCTTCGGCCTAGTATTTTTTATAAATTGGGAAAAAAAATCTCCGTTGATTTTCACGGCGTTTGGAGTTGCGCAGAATAGTTATCTCAACTTTGCTCCACTTTCAGGCCAGAATGCCAGTTGCCGGTATTCTCCCTCTTCATGTAAACCTTGCAAAATAAGAGAGAAAAGACATAAGAATAGTACCGTGAAGTGAAATAACAGCCAAAGAAGCGATAAATATCAACATGAAAACATGATGCAAAATGGACGTATCAACTCCCCCAAGCTTAGATCTCGCTTGTCCTCAAGCGAAAGCCGAGCTCAATCAATATGTCCACATGTTTAGGGAGAGAGGTGTCGACAAAACAAGATACGAACATGCATGCGTCATGATCATGATCAGAACAGCATACCAACATATAATCTCTCATGCTAAAGTGATAATTCCTTCACAAAGTAAAGCATGGATCAAGAACCTTACCGAGAAGTAACAACCGATAGCCTTTAGTCATTGAAGCAATTGCAATTTATCACAACATCAGAAAGAGTCAAATAAGAGCTTATAAAGAAAATCCACATACTCAATCATTCTTTCGTTCTCTACAATTGCTACAACTCACGTGGTACTCATGAGATCAAAGTTTCAGCTGGGCACAGAGAAAGATAGGGGCTTATAGTTTTGCCTCCCAACTGCTTACCTCAAGGGTAATGTCAACAATAATAATTCATGAATGCCTACCTCCAAGTTGACATATGAATATAGATCTTTCCCAAGCATGTGACGGTAGCCAAGATAAAGGCGGAATAAGGAATTGGTGAAGATCACCATGACTCTTTCAAGGGAAAAAAGTAAAGGTACAAGATAGGCCCTTCGCAGAGGGAAGCAGACGTTGTCATGCGCTTTTGGGGTTTGTATGCGTGTCCTCTTAGTGCGGGAACGTCACTTTATATTGCCTCCTGTGATAAAGAAATTTATTATGCAGTCTGTCGCTTTTATGTCTTCCTCATCACAGGTTCGTATAAAGCTTATTTTCCACACACTAATAGATCATACATATTAGAGAGCAGTTTTTATTGCTTGCACCGATGACAACTTGCTTGAGGGATCTTATTCAATCCATAGGTAGGTATGGTGGACACTCATGGCAAAACTGGTTTGAAGGTTTATGGATGCACAAGTAGTATCTCTACTTGGTGCGGGAGTTTTGGCTAATATGAGGTGGAAGCAATCGTCACATGCTAAGGGATCTCTAATCATATAACATTGTTCAGAGCCAAGCAAACACAATCCATTACGTTGTCTTCCTTGTCCAACATCTACTTCTAGGCATGCAATAGTTTGGTGAGTGTTCACAATCATAGATGCTGTCAGAGATGATATATTTATATGTGAACCTCTCCTTCCTTATCACTTCCTATTAATTGCAACAATGACCAAGGTCTACGTTTGCCTACCCTCAACAAGTTTCAATCCTCATTCTTTTTATATGTGAAGCCATCACTTCCCATAAGATCATTACATGATCTTTCATGCTTTTGTTCTATTCTCACTCTTTTGATCATGGCAAGAGGCAAAACCCTTCAACTAAGACACTCTTTATTATATGGCTCACGAGCAAGAATACATCAGGGGTGACACAAAGCAAAACTCAAGACTAAAACACTAAGACTTTTAAACTACTAGAGAAAAAGAAAACTGAAAAGGAAAACTAAAACAAAGGTAAAGGCAAAAGGATGTGATGGTGATACGATACCGGGGCAACTCCCCAAGCTTGGCAAAATCCAAGGGGATTTCCCATACCAATGCTCAGTTGTCTTCCTTTGGCGGTGATGGTGGAGTTGTTGCAACATGAGTTTGATTCTCCGTCTTCCAAGGAATAGGTGCTCCATCATGGAAAGATGACTGAGTCTTCGGAATCCTCAAATCTGCAGCCAACCTTATTGATTTAAATATATACTCATACTCACAGTTTTGGTTCTGCAGGTCATAGATCTGGCCCCGGAGTTGATCAACCCTGTCATAGAGCCTGGAGATATGCTTCCCAATGTCATTGGCATCAATCATGTGCTTGTTGGTGAACTCCGTGATCATCATATGGTTGGCGTTGAGTCCACGCTCCACCATCCCCTGGCACTTGAAGACTTGTTGCTCCATTGCTTCGAGCCTCGTCTCCATGCTTCCAATCTTCTTAGGCCCCTCAACATCATGGATGTGCAACATCCCCTCACGCATCTCGATAGATTGAGGGTGTTGCAGCACTTCTGTGAGGTAGGGATTGATGACCTTCTCGAAGATCTTTTCCTTAGGAGCTTTTGGGGAAGTCACGGTGATCTAGATCTGCAACAGAAACAGGCTCGAAACGAAAAACAGAGGAAATCTGCATGATGCAGGGGTCAGACCAAATGGAAGTATATATAATGATTTTTTCCAGGCCAGAAGGAGTCCCCTGCACGAAAACGGAGTCCGGGAGGCGCACGAGGTGGCCACAAGCCCTCACGGCGTGGCCAGGGGGTGGGCCCGCACCGTGCAGGCTTGTCGCCTCATCGCGCACTTTCCGGACTACTTCCAATTTTTGTATTTTTCAAAAATTCCAAAACAGAGAAAAATTCCTATTGGAAAAGTTTTGGACTCTGTTTTCTTACCGAATCTCATACCTCTTCATTTTGGGAGTCTGAAACAGGCTGATAAATGTCCCTTAGGTATTCTTCCGGAGTTATGGTATTGATGATATTGCTTTCAACATTTATGGGAGTACCTGAGATATAATGCTTGATTCTCTGCCCATTTACCACTCTCAGACAATCACCTTCCGTGTTGTTGATCTTGATAGCACCGGAACGATATACTTCCTCAACAACATAGGGACCTTCCCATTTAGAGAGAAGCTTGCCTGCAAAGAATCTTAAACGAGAGTTATATAGGAAGACATAATCACCTATGTTGAACTCACGCTTTTGTATCCTCTTATCATGCCACCTCTTAACCTTCTCTTTGAAGAGTTTGGCATTCTCATATGCCTGAGTTCTCCACTCATCAAATGATCTAATGTCAAATAACCTCTTCTCACCGGCAAGTTTGAAATCAAAGTTGAGCTCCTTGATTGCCCAATAAGCTTTATGCTCTAGCTCAAGAGGTAAATGACATGCTTTCCCATACACCATTTTGTACGGAGACATGCCCATGGGATTCTTATAGGCAGTTCTATAAGCCCATGGTGCATCATCGAGCTTCTTAGACCAATTCTTTCTAGACCTGTTGACAATCTTTTGCAGAATTCTATGGTTGACATCATACTTAGCAAGCATTTTACGGAAAGCACCATGAATGAAGTGTGAACCACCGTCGGTCATTAGATATCTAGGGACTCCAAATCTAGGGAAGATAACTTCTTTCAGCATCTTGATAGAGGTGTTGTGATCAGCACTACTAGTGGGGATAGCTTCTACCCACTTAGTGACGTAATCAACAACAACTAAGATGTGAGTATACCCGTTGGATTTGGGAAAAGGTCCCATATAATCAAAGCCCCAGACATCAAATGGTTCAATGACAAGTGAATAGTTCATAGGTATTTCCTGACGTTTGCTAATATAACCTATTCTTTGACATTCATCACAAGACAAGACAAACTTACGAGCATCCTTGAAGAGAGTGGGCCAATAGAAACCTGATCGCAATACCTTGTGTGCAGTTCTATCTCCCGCATGGTGTCCTCCGTAGGCCTTGGAGTGACACTTCTGTAGGATTTGTCCCTGTTCATGTTCAGGTACAGAACGTCTAATAACACCATCTACTCCTTCCTTATAAAGATGAGGATCATCCCAAAAGTAGTGTCTCAAGTCAAAGAAGAATTTCTTCTTTTGCTGATACGTGAAACCAGGTGGTATGTATTTAGCAACGATATAGTTTGCATAATCGGCATACCACGGTGCACTACATGAAGCATTGATGGCATTCAATTGCTCATCGGGAAAGCTATCATCAATAGGTTGTGGGTCATCAAGAACGTTCTCCAAACTAGACAAGTTATCCGCTACTGGGTTATCAGCACCCTTTCTGTCAACAACGTGTAGATCAAATTCTTGTAGCAAGAGGACCCATATGATAAGTCTAGGTTTAGCGTCCTTCTTCTCCATGAGGTACTTAATAGCAGCATGATCAATGTGAATAGTGACTTCGGAATCAACTATGTAAGACCTGAACTTTTCACATGCAAACACGACTGCTAAAAATTCCTTCTCCGTAGTAGCATAGTTTCTGTGGGCACTGTCTAGATTTTTACTAGCGTAGTGAATAACATTCAACTTCTTGTCAACTCTTTGCCCTAGAATAGCACCAATTGCATAATCACTAGCGTCACACATGATCTCAAAAGGTAAGTTCCAATCAGGTGGTTGAACAATAGGTGCAGTTATCAAAGTCCTCTTAAGTATTTCGAAGGCTTCCTCACAATCATCGTCAAAAACAAAAGGAATATCCTTTTGCAAGAGATTGGTAAGAGGCCTAGAAATCTTAGAGAAGTCTTTAATGGACCTTCTATAGAAACCAGCATGACCAAGGAAACTTCTTATACCTTTGATATCTATGGGGTATGGCATTTTCTCGAATGCATCAACCTTAGCCTTATCAAGTTCAATACCTCTTTCAGAAATTTTATGTCCTAAGACGATGCCTTCATTAACCATAAAGTGTCACTTCTCCCAATTCAAGACAAGATTGGTGTCTTTGCATATCTGTAAGACTCGATCAAGGTTGCTGAGGCAATCATCAAAGGAAGACCCGTAAACGGAAAAGTCAACCATGAAAACCTCGACAATCTTTTCACAAAAGTCAGAGAATATAGCCATCATACATCTTTGAAAGGTGGCAGGTGCATTACATAAGCCAAAAGGCATACATCTATAAGCAAAGGTACCGAAAGGGCAAGTGAAAGTGGTTTTCTCCTGATGAGATTGTGCAGCTAGTATTTGGGAGAAACCAGAATAACCGTCTAGAAAGGAGAAGTGTGTGTGTTTAGACAGCCTTTCTAGCATTTGGTTGATAAAAGGCAAAGGGTAATGATCTTTCCTAGTGGCCTTATTCAACTACCTAAAATCAATCACCATCCTATAGCCAGTAATAATCCTCTGTGGGATCAACTCATCCTTATCATTAGGGACATCGGTAATGCCTCCCTTCTTAGGAATGCAATGCACCGGACTCACCCAATCGCTATGAGCAACAGGATAGATAATACCCGCTTCTAGGAGATTTAGTATTTCTTTTCTCACTACTTCTTTCATCTTAGGATTCAATCTCCTTTGATGATCAGCAACTGGTTTGAATTCAGGATCAGTTTTGATCTTGTGCTGGCATAGAGTGGGACTAATGCCCTTAAGATCATCAAGAGTATATCCTATAGCAGCACGGTGCTTCCTCAGAGTTTTTAGTAGCTTCTTTTCTTCATGCTCTAAGAGGTTAGCACTAATAATGACAGGGTATGTCTCCTTTTCATCAAGATAGGCATACTTAAGAGTATCAGGCAACTGTTTAAGCTCGAACACAGGATCACCCTTTGTTGGGGGTGGATCCCCAAGAAGTTCAACATGCAAGTTATTCTTAAGGATAGGATATTGTTCTAAGACAACTCTATCTATTTCATCCCTTTCATCCATATGCATATCATTTTCATGCTCAAGCAAGTATTGCTCTAAGGGATCAGTAGGAGGCACAGCAATAGAGGCTAAGGCAATAGTTTCATCCCTACTAGGCAATTCCTTTTCATGAGGTTGTCTACCAAACTTAGAGAAACTTAACTCATGTGACACACCTTCAACGCCAACAGTGACAGTTTGCTTCTCACAATCAATATGAGCATTGACGGTATTGAGAAAAGGTCTGCCAAATATGATGGGACAAAAGCTATCTTGAGCGGTAGCAAGAACGAGGAAATCAGCAGGATACTTCGTTTTACCACACCAGACTTCAACATCCCTAACAATTCCCACACGGCAGATAGTATCTCTATTGGTAAGCTGAATAGTAACATCTATAGGTTCTATCTCAACAGGTGCAATCTCATCTTTGACTTCATCGTATAAGGATTGAGGTATTGCATTAACACTAGCACCCAAGTCACATAAACCATGATAACAATGATCTCCTATCTTAACAGAAACCACAGGCATGCCAACAACAGGCCTATGTTTGTCTCTAACGTGAGGTTTAGCAATTCTAGCAGCATCCTCACAAAAGTGAATATTATGTCCCTCAACTTCTTCAGACAGAAGATCTTTGATAATAGCAATGCCAGGTTCAACTCTAATTTTCTCAGGGGGTGTAGGTGTTCTAATATAGCCTCTACGTATCACAGTTGAAGCTTTGGAATGATCCTTTATCCTAACAGGGTGTCACACCCTGTTTTCCACCCCAAGTTTTCTGTATTTCAAAAATCAGAGCTTGTTAAAACTTTTCCAAATAATGTCGTGAGTGCAATGTCAACCCTTGTTTGAGTGTATGCTTGCTTGTTTGATGTCTCAACCCATGAAAAACTTATTATTTTGCTCTCATCAAAAACTCGTTTTCCTTTACATCAAGATCACCTTCATCATGATGGGATACACTACTAGCTCATGAAGCCAAGTGGTACTTTCAACTAAAGTTGGTGATCTGATCCTAATATCATTTTCATTCATTAAAAACACTATTTAGTGATTTAAATATTATTTTCCTATTTTATATCTATGTCTATTTCTAAGGCAAGTAATGATATTTCCACAAGGAAAATTACTTTTCTGCCTTAGAAAATTATGAGTAAATTCATGGAAGCTCAGAAGGACATATATTTTCCATACATAAGATTTTCAACCCTATTTTATATTAATATTATTTGAGTAAAACCCTGAAAACCATTTCTGTCTGTTTTAGCTTTTGGAGATGTTTCCAAAGGAAAGTATCTCAGTAAATTCCCATAAAATTACAGGAGCCCTCCCAAGCCATATTAGGTGCTCACCTAAAATCTCACCTTGTTCCAAGGTGGGTAAGTGCACTTAGAGAGCCCAAAACCCTCTCTGTCCAGAGTAGAGTTGGAACAACTCTACATTGCAAAGTTTCTCCAATGTAGCTGAAACTTTGCAGAGGTGTTTAACACCCCAATTGAGGACTCCACACCAAAAATTGGATTTGTGAGACTCTGTTTGGCAACACTTCCTTTGTAAAAGACAGTACTGGTCATTTAGAGACATTTTCAAGTTTGCAAAGCCAAACTTGTTCAATGGAGCTCATATTTGGTAGAACCCCATGTTTTTACCCCTAGAACAAACCTGTTAAGTTTCATTTACAGTGATGGAGTGGAAGCACCCCAAGTCACTGTCGAACAGCTATTGACAGGAAGGTAAAAACCTTCCTAGCCACTGTTTTACCCAATGTCAAGGCCCCAAACTTGGTGGGTTAGAGCACCAGAACACCCTAAGCACCCAGTCAACCAGCCCCTCCCCAACTCCAAGCACAAGTGACAAGAACTCCAATTTGAGCTGCAGGACGGTACTGGCAACACTAGTGTTCCTTGCTCCCTTGACCAGCTCGAGCTCCCACTAAACCACAACGGCTAGGCTCACTCCCAGCAACACCCAGGACATGGAGGACACGTCCCAAGTGCCCCAGAGCGAGCCAGCATGCCGTGGCATGCCAAAACTGCGCTCTGGGCGCGTTGCAGAGAGCCACCCGCAAGGGGCCGACGCTCCGGCCGGTCCCAGCCTCCCCAGTTGTGTCCAAGCACACCCCCGACAGCCCCTCAGTGCAAAGCTACCCAGGGACCCTCTCCCCCTCGCGCAAGATCTCAAGCGACGCATGCCCGTGCGCGCCCGACGCGGCCGAGCATGCACGGTCGCTGCAGCTCGTCCCCACTCGCTCTCCCTCTGCGGCCGTTGCACCAGGAGGCCCTAAACCACGTCCCGAACCCGTGGTTTCGCGGCCAGCACCTCACTGTGCTTGCACGCGTGCCACGGTGAGTCACCAGCGTGCCCGAGTCGGGTCACCGTCGTTGGCCTATAAATAGACCCCCCCGGCACTCCAGCACCCTCCAAGCAGCTTCAGCACGACCAGTAGACACTCCCTAACCGCCCAATCGAGCTCGCAGAGCCCCGATGCTCGAGATCGACCGAGGCCCCTCCGCCTCGGAGCTCCGATCGATCTCTGGCTACACGTCGGCTCCTGCGCTGCCCGACCTCTCATTACACTCCCCTCGACACCAGGAACGTTTCCCCTAACTCTCCCGAGCAAATCCTCACCTCTAGCCCCTAGTTCAACACGACCCCGAAACCCTTCCGCCCCGAGCACCTCGTCGCCGGCGACCCAGACCACCTCCGGTGACATCCCGACCACGAGCAGGTATGTGGAGGCACGAGGAACCCGTTCCCGTTCCTAGCTAGGCCTGAGGACAACGGCAGCCTCGCCGGCGTCCATCTCCACCTCTCCGGCCAGAGGTAGGAGAAGGACCCGACAGCTGGAGCCCACCTGTCGGTGTCCTGGGGTAGCTAGCGCGCGCAGCCGCTGACGCTGACCCCAGGGGCCCGCAGGTCAGGTTTGAACCTGGCACGCGCGCGCCTGGTGGCCAGGCCTGCTGGCTGGGCCTACTGGATCTGTTTCCCTGGCCTTTTTCCTTTTTCTTTTAATCCTGAAACTAAATGATTTTTATAAAAAGATTTAGCCAGTAGAAAAATATAATTCTTCCACCAGTATTTTTCTAAAAATGAGTAGTATTTGATTCTGTAATAGTTGACATTTATCAATAACAGAAACTATTTTGGTATAATAAAATGATATTAAAAAGCACTTGTTTGCTTCTGTTTGCTTTTAAATAAATATGCTTAGCTAATAAAACAGTAGGGAACATTTTTCAAAATAATAACCTGAATTTATTCAAGCCTTGCAACATTTTTTAAAAGCACTTTGTGAACTGTTTTAGTAAAAGCTAGTATTTATCTATTCCTTTCTCGACAGTAGAGTTACCGAGTGATGGAGGATCCGGAGCGGAAGACCTCGAAGACCCCGGATACCTAGCTGACCAAGGCAAGCATGCCCTTTTGCCATTACTTAAGTAAAGAAAATGATGCATGCTAGAATAGCAAGTATTTTCCGTTGCATGTAATCACGATGCCGGTTCATCATTAATGTGATGGTACCGAAGGCTTCTTCGAAGCCCTTGCATTATAGTAGTGATAATCACATGGCTCCTCGGAGCGCAAATATGATGAGCTTGATCCTACCATCTACGAGGACCATGCTACTGTCATGTTGATTAGTAGAGTATAAACACTGCGTTGAGCTTGACCCTACCCCGTGAGGGTCATGATATTATCATGTTGACAAGTAATGTTAAGGCATATTATCATGAGCATAATGATGAGATAAATAAAGAGTTTATGAAAACCCCTTCGGGTGCCACTAATGCCCGAGGGTGATGATGAGTTGGTGATCACTTTTGGTGAAGTGATGCACCGGTGATTTTGGTGTGAGTATGGTTTCAGAAATGGATTAGATTTATGATGTTTCGACCGTCCCAACCTTACCTAGTACGACCATGATACCCCTTTATGGGACGGGGTTTTGTTGATTACTCTGGTCGGTGCTAGCAAAGAGCCACATTACTAGTGGCGGGAGTGATCGGTGTCACTCTCGTGATGGGGTCGTGCCACGTAGGACGACTATGCCATTATTATGAGTTCCAGGCACACCGTTGGTCCCTGCATGGTTGATACAGTCCAGAGTCGGTTCTCGTAAGACGTACAACATGTGGGCTGGGTACCAATCGAGTGGATCTCTTTGTCTAGTATCGATAGGGCAAAGATGACGACTTACCTCGGGTATATGTGATATACCGCGAGTCGTGGATGACACGGAAGTATTCCGTTTTTCGTGGGTCCAGCGTACTACTTGTGCAGAGTGTAAACTATTCGAATAGCCGTGTCCACGGTCAAGGACAGTTGGGTGGTGCTGCTTAAACTACGTCATGAGTTTCCGCATAAACCAAGCGTGTGTGTGTGGTGTTAAAAAGGTGTTCTTATAATCATGATAATCTCAATAATATGATCAAGTTCGGTGACTTGACATATAGGGTAAACCCGGATGGTTTAGCCCTCATTAATACACTGAGGTTATGACAAGTCCGATGAATTGGTAAATAGGGTGAACCCGGTGTGTTCAACCCTTGTCAGATATATTGATATCTGTAACCTGTTCTTCAAAAGTAGTTCTTTAATTTGTTGCATATACATGATCATACCACCGCATCGCATTCCACTCAAGATAATGTCACTGTTATTCATTACCATTTATGTCATGGGTTGTTTGTGAGTACATTCAAAATACTCATTGGCTTGCCACTGGTTATGTTATTGACCAGACATGGAAGGACCGGAGTTTGGCCATGAGTACGCCGTCGGAGACGAACCTGCGATCTAGGACGCTTCCGAGTCAGAATGCCTGTCGGTGTAGGCTTGATGGCATGGGCACCGCTTAGCCCTTACGAGTTTCCGCTACTCGATGTATCCCTTTATTTGGCTTTAGGCCTTGCTCTTGAACCTGACCTTCTGGTCATTTGATGTAATAAATCGGTACTTGGATGTAAGACTCTATTATTCAGTATCTGTGTTCAGTGAACATTGATCCTTGGGGTCACTGGGCACGGCGAACTCGACTTGCTAGTCGGGGTCCCCACAGAACTGGTATCAGAGCCATCCTGACTACAGGAAGCATTAGATATCATGGACGTTAGCCGAAAACGTTAGGGCGCCAGCCTTGCACAAGACTCTTGCACATGCAAACCTTCTGACTTCTCTCCTATGCCTTGTAGATGGCTGCCGTACCTGAGACGCTTCTGGAAACTGGCTTTCCACTACTCCTGGTGGATTGTCTCGAGAAGTGCCACGTACGACGCACGCCCATCTTCCTCTACCACGAGCACTGGGTTAACGCCGATACCAAGGAATATCACGTGGACGTGATAGTGAAGGCTAATGACTCCCCGTCTAGTTGGTTCTTTGAAGGACCACAGATGGGAGAGCCGATGTTGGCAGTGGAGATAGCTGCACGAGAGGCGCTCGTACAACTCCGCAGCATCCTCCCTGAGATGGCTAATGAGCCTGTCACTCGTCATCTACCTTTCATTAATGAAGGAGTGGATGGGAGTTGGACACTCACCCCAGCCACGGAGGATGGGATGCCACTAAGGTTTCAGACCTACTTCAGTCTCTCGTGAGACACCCTGACACACTTCCTGGTTAAGGAATCAGTCAAGCTTCGCCAAGATCTGCACCTAGTCAAAGGCCTGCTCCACACTGAGAAGATGCAGAACCGCAAAGTAAAGAAGGCAATCGCATCTGAAGGGAGGGCAGTTGTTGCCACTAGGGGTGGTGTGTTACCCATCCAGGCAGTCCCTCTTCAGAGTCGCCGCCTGAAAGCGGAAGAGTACACTGAGATCTTCGCCGCCTCGCCCAAGAGACGCTGAGACGTGCGGATTCTTTCTTCCACTCCTATAAAGGAAGAGGATGTTGATGAAGATGAAGATCCTATTGAGTTCGCCTTTGAGACCGAGCAGTCCGCCGCGTAGGTTTTAGCTTAGGCAATCGGAGTACCGGAGTATAGGGTATCCTTGTATCCGTTTTTAATTTGCACATGTGTGCTTGATGTAAGTCAGCTATTGCCTTGGGCAGTCTGTAAGCGACTACGTCACCTAGTTGTCATGAATGCAATTTCCAGTTTGTCAAAAACTTTGGTTTTAAAAACTTGGCACATGCACGTATTGGACCCCCTCTTACTAGGAGAAAATCCTTGTACTCCCGAGCTAGGTGGCATTTTGACCTGTCTGTTTCTATGACAGGATGGTGAACGCAACCCGCAACAGCACCTTCGGCAACCCCGGCGCCGGCTCCTCAGGGACGCTGCAGGGAACCGAAGGAGAAGCTCACGCTGGAGGTCACCACGAGCAGCCTAGAGACCTTCCGCCACCACCTCCTCCTGAGAACATGACGATGGCTCAGTTTCTTCAAGCTCTTCGGGAGGAGCGTCAAGCCAGCAATGCCGCTATCCAGCAGCTGACCCAAGTCCTGGTGGACAACCTGCCGCGGAATGAGTATGGCGGTGGTCGCTCTACTCTTTCTGAGTTCATGCGGACTACGCCCCCCATATTCACGGAGTCGACTGAACCCCTCGATGCCGATGACTGGATTCGCACCATTGAGGACCTCCTTGCGCTGGTCAAGTGCACCGATGATCATGAGAAGGTCCTTTATGTTTCTCACTGTCTCGGAGGCACCGCCAGGGCATGGTGGGATGGGTTCCAGATCATGCGGGCAGGGCAAGTCATCACGTGGGAGATGTTCAAGGAAGGATTCCGCGCGGCTCACATTCCGCCTGGACTGATGACCATTAAGAAGCGGGAATTCCGAGCCTTAAGGCAGGGCAGTGGAACTGTTAAGGAGTACCTGCAGAAGTTTAACCTCCTGTCAAGGTACGCACCTGAAGATGTTAACACTGAGGCCGCTAAGCTGGAACGCTTCATGGAAGGGTTACAGCAGTCCCTGGAATACCAGCTGGTGGTTTGCGACTGCCAGACATTCAGCGAGTTGGTTAACAAGGTGCTTATGCTGGAAGACAAGCGTCGTACAATGGACGACACCCGCAAGCGCAAGCTGATAGGCAGTGGAGGACCTGGTAATGCAAGACCAAGACCGTGGCAGTCAGCACCTGCAAGACCCAACTTTCAGCAGCAACAGTACAAGTACCCGGTGTTCCGCCAGAATTATCAGCCCCAGCAGCAAGTCAAGCCAGTAGTCAAACCGCCGAACAACGATGGAGTCAAGACCAACCCTCCAGGGCAAGTCACCTGCTTTGGGTGTGGTCAGACTGGGCATTATTCCAGGCAGTGCCCCAAAAAGAAGCCCGACGCACCGCGTCCCAATGCACCCAACCCCGGTCAAGGTGCACCAGGGAGGAACCAGGCCCCCCACAACCAACAGTTCAATGGTAGGGGCCGGATCAATCACATCACTGCAGAAGAAGCACAGGAAGACCTGGACTGCATTCTGGGTACATTCCTCGTCAACTCAACTCCAGCAACAGTGTTGTTTGATTGTTCACATTCTTTTGTTACTCAAGGGTTTGCGGAGAAATGCGGTTTAAAACCTACTTTACTCCGCGGACAGATGGCAATCCAAACCCCGGGAGCAGTATTAAGGACCAACCTAGGGTGTAGAAGGGTCGAGATAGTTATCAATGGGACGAGTTTCTTGGCAGACCTCATTGTGCTTAAATCACAAGGTGTGGAAGTAATCCTCGGTATGGATTGGTTGGCCAAGCACCAGAGTCTTTTGGACTGCGCCAATAGAGCCATCACCAGGATAAGCAACCAAGGGGTCAAGGTCAAGTTCGTCTCCGAACCAGTATCAGCTCACGCACCTCGAGTCAACAGTCTCTCCGAGGTAGAGCTAGATCGAGTACCTATAGTTTGTGAATACCCGGACGTCTTTCCTCACGAGCTGCCCGGAATGCCTCCTGGCCAAGACATTGAGTTCATCATTGAGCTTATGCCCGGATCGAGGCCTATTTATAAAAAGCCTTACAGGATGGGTTCCGAGGAGTTGGCAGAGCTGAAGAAACAGCTTGATGAGCAACTCAGGAAAGGTTTCATTCGTCCGAGTGCGTCACCTTGGGGATCACCTGTTCTGTTTGTTTCAAAGAAGGATGGTACCATTCGACTCTGCGTCGACTACCGTTCCCTTAATGAAGTAACGATTAAGAACAAGTACCCGCTCCCCAAGATCGAAGACCTGTTTGACCAGTTAAACGGGGCCAGGGTATTTTCCAAGATCGATCTCCAATCGGGGTACTACCAGTTGAAGATCCGACCAGAAGATATACCCAAGACTGCATTCGTGACCCGGTACGGTCTGTATGAATGCACGGTCATGCCCTTCGGTTTGACAAATGCCCCGGCCTACTTCATGTACCTCATGAACAAGGTCTTCATGGAATATTTGGACAAGTTTGTCGTCGTGTTCATCGATGACATACTAATATTCTCCAAGTCCGAAGAAGAGCATGAGCAACACCTTAGGCTAGTTCTGGGAAAGCTTCGAGAGCACCAACTTTACGCCAAATTCAGCAAGTGTCAGTTCTGGCTGAACGAAGTTGGATTTCTGGGTCATACCCTGACGGCACGCGGTTTAGCCGTGGATCAGTCCAAGATTTCTACAGTGACCAACTGGGAATCACCCAAGGACGTGAAGGATGTCAGGAGTTTCCTCGGGCTCGCAGGATACTACCGCAAGTTTGTCGAGGGATTCTCCAGCATCGCTCGACCTATGACTCAGCTCTTGAAGAAAGGCCGGAAGTTCGAGTGGACACCGGCGTGTGAAGCAAGCTTCGAGGAGTTGAAGAAGAGGCTAATTACCGCTCCGGTATTGGCTACCCCAGACATCAACAAGGGATTTGTGATATATTGTGATGCCTCGGGAACCGGGCTCGATGGAGTCCTGATGAAAGATGGCAGGGTCATGGCGTACTTGTCACGGCAACTGCGAACGCATGAGGAGAACTACGCCACCCATGATATCGAGCTAGCAGCGGTAGTGCATGCTCTGAAGACGTGGCGACATTACCTTCTGGAAAAGCGATGCGAGATATATACAGACCACAAAAGTCTGAAGTATATCTTCACCCAGAGAGAGTTGAACATGAGACAACGGAGATGGCTTGAGTTAATCAAGGATTACGACCTCAGCATTCAGTATCATCCCGGCAAGGCGAACGTGGTAGCCGATGCCCTGAGCCGGAAGGCAGGCTCCTTGAACATCGCGCTCAAGGAAAGGTTACCCGCCTTGTATGAAGAGATGGATGGTTTAGAACTTGAGATAGTCGAACCAGGGTACCTGGCCAACCTCGAAGTTAAGCCTACTCTAGCAGACGACATCAAGGAAGCCCAGAAGGGGCACAAGAGTATCGAAGGCCTCAAGAGGAAGGTGCGAGAAGGCAAAGCCCCAGGATTCTCGATTGATGAGCAAGGAGTATTATGGTACGGGAAGCGCTTATGCGTACGCAACAAGGCCGAACTTAAGGACTTGATCCTACAAGAGGCACATGACACACCGTACTCTATCCATCCGGGTGGTACCAAGATGTACCAAGACATCCGAGAACGATTCTGGTGGCATGGCATGAAGAGGGAAATTGGCTCCTATGTCGCTAAATGCGATGTATGTCAGGGAGTCAAGGATAAACACCGATGACCCGCTGGATTGCTACAACCTCTTCAAGTGCCAGAATGGAAGTGGGATATATTCGGCATGGACTTCATCACCGGGTTGCCCCGGTCGAATAAGGGTCATCACTCCATTTGGGTCATAGTTGATCATTTGACCAAAGTGGCCCATTTCATCCCCGTTAACAACACTTACGACGGCAGCCAGCTGGCCAGTCTGTACATTCATCGGGTGGTGAGTCTCCATGGAGTCCCCAAAGAGATTGTGTCCGACCGCGGCACGCAATTCACCTCAAGATTATGGAAGAAGTTTCAAGAAGCTCTCGGAACCAAACTCTCCTTCAGTACGGCTTTCCACCCGCAAACGGGCGGACAAACCGAGAGGGTGAACCAGATACTTGAGGACATGCTCCGCGCTTGTGTTTTGGCCCACGGTGCCAAGTGGGAAGACTGCCTACCATTTGCTGACTTCTCCTACAACAACAACTACCAGTCCAGTCTTCAAATGGCCCCATTCCAAGCATTATACGGGCGGAAATGCCGCACCCCGCTCAATTGGTCCGAAACCGGTGAAGGGCTAGTTTTCGGACCAGAAGCACTGCAGGAAGAAGGGGACAAGGTCCAGCTTGTCCGAGAGAACTTGGAGGCAGCTAAGTCAAGGCAGAAGAGCTATGCGGACCCTCGCCGCAGAAATGTGGAGTTTGTTCCCGGAGACCAAGTGTACTTGCGAGTCACGCCTCTCAAGGGGACCAAGCGTTTCCATGTCAAGGGAAGCTAGCTCCAAGGTTCATTGGACCCTTCAATATCACGGCAAGGCGCGGGGAAGTAGCTTATCAGTTGGAGCTACCTCCAGAACTTTCGGGTGTGCACAATGTATTTCACGTGTCACAGCTCAGGAAGTGTTTGCAAGTGCTGAACCGTCCCGATCTTTACAAGGACATTGATCATCAAGCTATTGACCTTCAACGAGATCTTACCTACCGCGAGAGGCCGATCCGCATTTTGGACGAAGCAGAGCGTTGCACCAGAAGCCGCACCATCAAGTTTTTCAAGGTTCAGTAGAGCAACCATACCGAAGCAGAAGCCACATGGGAACGTGAAGACTATCTCCGATCAGAATTTCCCGAGCTGCTTAACTCTTAGCTTAGGAATCTCGGGGACGAGATTCTTGTAAGGGGATAGGTCTGTCACACCCTGTTTTCCACCCCAAGTTTTCTTTATTTCAAAAATCAGAGCTTGTTAAAACTTTTCCAAATAATGTCGTGAGTGCAATGTCAACCCTTGTTTGAGTGTATGCTTGCTTGTTTGATGTCTCAACCCATGAAAAACTTATTATTTTGCTCTCATAAAAAACCCTTTTTCCTTTACATCAAGATCACCTTCATCATGATGGGATACACTACTAGCTCATGAAGCCAAGTGATACTTTGAACTAAAGTTGGTGATCTGATCCTAATATCATTTTCATTCATTAAAAACACTATTTAGTGATTTAAAATATTATTTTCCTATTTTATATCTATGTCTATTTCTAAGGCCAGTAATGATATTTCCACAAGGAAAATTACTTTCCTGCCTTAGAAAATTCTGAGTAAATTCATGGAAGCTCAGAAGGACATATATTTTCCATACATAAGATTTTCAACCCTATTTTATATTAATATTATTTGAGTAAAACCCTGAAAACCATTTCTGTCTGTTTTAGCTTTTGGAGATGTTTCCAAAGGAAAGTATCTCAGTAAATTCCCATAAAATTACAGGAGCCCTCCCAAGCCATATTAGGCGCTCACCTAAAATCTCACCTTGTTCCAAGGTGGGTAAGTGCACTTAGAGAGCCCAAAACCCTCTCTGTCCAGAGTAGAGTTGGAACAACTCTACATTGCAAAGTTTCTCCAATGTAGATGAAACTTTGCAGAGGTGTTTAACACCCCAATTGAGAACTCCACACCAAAATGGGATTTGTGAGACTCTGTTTGGCCACACTTCCTTTGTAAAGGACAGTACTGGTCATTTAGAGACATTTTCAAGTTTGCAAAGCCAAACTTGTTCAATGGAGCTCATATTTGGTAGAACCCCATGTTTTTACCCCTAGAACAAACCTGTTAAGTTTCATTTACAGTGATGGAGTGGAAGCACCCCAAGTCACTGTCGAACAACTACTGACAGGAAGGTAAAACCCTTCCTAGCCACTGTTTTACCCAATGTCAAGGCCCCAAACTTGGTGGGTTAGAGCACCAGAACACCCTAAGCACCCAGTCAACCAGCCCCTCCCCAACTCCAAGCACAAGTGACAAGAACTCCAATTTGAGCTGCAGGACGGTACTGGCAACACTAGTGTTCCTTGCTCCCTTGACCAGCTCGAGCTCCCACTAAACCACAACGGCTAGGCTCACTCCCAGCAACACCCAGGACATGGAGGACACGTCCCAAGTGCCCCAGAGCGAGCCAGCATGCCGTGGCATGCCAAAACTGCGCTCTGGGCGCGTTGCAGAGAGCCACCCGCAAGGGGCCGACGCTCCGGCCGGTCCCAGCCTCCCCAGTTGTGTCCAAGCACACCCCCGACAGCCCCTCAGTGCAAAGCTACCCCAGTGCCCGTGCGCGCCCGACGCGGCCGAGCATGCACGGTCGCTGCAGCTCGTCCCCACTCGCTCTCCCTCTGCGGCCGTTGCACCAGGAGGCCCTAAACCACGTCCTGAACCCATGGTTTCGCGGCTAGCACCTCACTGTGCTTGCACGCGTGCCACGGTGAGTCACCGGCGTGCCCGAGTCGGGTCACCGTCGTTGGCCTACAAATAGACCCCCCCCGGCACTCCAGCACCTTCCAAGCAGCTTCAGCACCACCAGTAGACACTCCCTAACCGCCCAATCGAGCTCGCAGAGCCCCGGTGCTCGAGATCGACCGAGGCCCCTCCGCCTCGGAGCTCCGGTCGATCTCCGGCTACACGTCGGCTCCTGCGCTGCCCGACCTCTCATTACAGTCCACTCGACGCCAAGAACGTTTCCCCTAACTCTCCCGAGCAAATCAACACCTCTAGCCCCTAGTTCAACACGACCCCGAAACCCTTCCGCCACGAGCACCTCGTCGCCGGCGACCCAGACCACATCCGGTGACATCCCGACCACGAGCAGGTAGGCGGAGGCACGAGGAACCCGTTCCCGTTCCTAGCTAGGCCTGAGGACAACGGCAGCCTCGCCGGCGTCCATCTCCACCTCTCTGGCCTGAGGTAGGAGAAGGACCCGACAGGTGGAGCCCACCTGTCAGTGTCATGGGGCAGCCAGCGCGTGCAGCTACTGACGCTGACCCCCGGGGCCCGCAGGTCAGGTTTGAACCTGGCCCGCGCGCGCCTGGTCGCCAGGCCTGCTGGCTGGGCCGACTGGATCTGTTTCCCTGGCCTTTTTCCTTTTTCTTTTAAGCCTGAAACTAAATGATTTTTATAAAAAGATTTAGCCAGTAGAAAAATATAATTCTTCCACCAGTATTTTTCTAAAAATGAGTAGTATTTGATTCTGTAATAGTTGACATTTATCAATAACAGAAACTATTTTGGTATAATAAAATGATATTAAAAAGCACTTGTTTGCTTCTGTTTGCTTTTAAATAAATATGCTTAGCTAATAAAACAGTAGGGAACATTTTTCAAAATAATAACCTGAATTTATTCAAGCCTTGCAACACTTTTTAAAAGCACTTTGTGAACTGTTTTAGTAAAAGCTAGTATTTATCTATTCCTTTCTCGACGGTAGAGTTACCGAGTGACGGAGGATCCGGAGCGGAAGACCTCGAAGCCCCGGATACCTAGCTGACCAAGGCAAGCATGCCCTTTTGCCATGACTTAAGTAAATAAAATGTTGCATGCTAGAATAGCAAGTATTTTCCGCTGCATGTAATCACGATGCCGGTTCATCATTGATGTGATGGTACCGAAGGCTTCTTCGAAGCCCTTGCATTATAGTAGTGATAATCACATGGCTCCTCGGAGCGCAAATATGATGAGCTTGATCCTACCATCTACGAGGACCATGCTACTATCATGTTGACTAGTAGAGTATAAACACTGCATTGAGCTTGACCCTACCCCGTGAGGGTCATGATATTATCATGTTGACAAGTAATGTTAAGACATATTATCATGAGCATAATGATGAGATAAATAAAGAGTTTATGAAAACCCCGTCGGGTGCCACTAATGCGCGAGGGTGATGATGAGTTGGTGATCACTTTTGGTGAAGTGATGCACCGGTGATTTTGGTGTGAGTATGGTTTCGGAAATGGATTAGATTTATGATGTGTCGACCGTCCCAACCTTACCCAGTACGACCATGATACCCCTTTATGGGACGGGGCTTTGTTGATTACTCTAGTCGGTGCTAGCAAAGAGCCACATTACTAGTGGTGGGAGTGATCGGTGTCACTCTCGTGATGGGGTCGTGCCAGGTAGGACGACTATGCCATTATTATGAGTTCCAGGCACACCGTTGGTCCCTGCATGGTTGATACAGTCCAGAGTCGGTGCTCGTAAGATGTACAACATGTGGGCTGGGTACCAATCGAGTGGATCTCTTTGTCTAGTATCGACAGGGGAAAGATGACGATCAGATACTTACCTCGGGTATATGTGATATATCGCGATTCGTGGATGACACGGAAGTATTCCGTTTCTCGTGGGTCCAGCGTACTACCTGTGCAGAGTGTAAACTATTCGAATAGCCGTGTCCACGGTCAAGGACAGTTGGGTGGTGCTGCTTAAACTATGTCCTAAGTTTCCGCATAAACCAAGCGTGTGTGCGTGGTGTTAAAAAGGTGTTTTTATAATCATGATAATCTCAATAATATGATCAAGTTCGGTGACTTGACATATAGGGTAAACCCGGATGGTTTAGCCCTCATTAATACACTGAGGTTATGACAAGTCCGATGACTTGGTAAATAGGGTGAACCCGGTGTGTTCAACCCTTGTCAGATATATTGATATCTGTAACCTGTTCTTCAAAAGTAGTTCTTTAACTTGTTGCGTATACATGATCATACCACCGCATGGCATTCTACTCAAGATAATGTCACTGTTATTCATTACCATTTATGTCATGGGCTGTTTGCGAGTACATTCAAAGTACTCATTGGCTTGCCACTGGTTATGTTATTGACCAGACATGGAAGGACCGGAGTTTGGCGATGAGTACGCCGTCGGAGACGAACCTGCGATCTAGGACGCTTCCGAGTCAAAATGCCTGTCGGTGTAGGCTTGATGGCATGGGCACCGCTTAGCCCTTACGAGTTTCCACTACTCGATGTATCCCTTTATTTGGCTTTAGGACTTGCTCTTGAACCCGACCTTCTGGTCATTTGATGTAATAAATCGGTACTTGGATGTAAGACTCACGATGTACTAAATGCATAGGATAAAACTTTTGATGAAATTCCAATTTCAACCGATTGTAGTCCCATGATCCAGTATCATCACATAGGCTATACCATGTCAACGCCTTATCCTTCAAAGATAAAGGAAAGACCTCCTTCTTGACCTCATCCTCGGGCACACCTGCAAGCTTAAATAAACCACAAACTTCATCCACATAGATCAGATGCAAGTCTGGATGTGATGTTCCATCTCCTATAAAAGGATTAGCCAGCAGTTTCTCAAGCATACCCGAAGGAAATTCAAAGAAAATATTTTCAGTAGGTGCAGCAACTTGAGGAGCAACTATTTGTGCTTCCGTTCGAGGTGAAGATACACCGAACAAGCCCCTCAAAGGATTAGTATCCATAGTGACAAGTGACAATAAATTTCAGCACACTATATGAATGTTTCCTTACCAAGTTCCACTTACCAAAGGCGCTTCACTCCCCGGCAACGGCGCCAGAAAAGAGTTTTGATGACCCACAAGTATAGGGGATCCATTGTAGTCCTTTCGGTAAGTAAGAGTGTCAAACCCAATGAGGAGCAGAAGGATCTGACAAGTGGTTTTCAGCAAGAAAATATCTGCAAGCTCTGAAATTATCGGTAACAACTGATTGTGTGGTGAGATGATTCGTAGCAAGCAACAAGTAACAAAAGTAGCAACGGTGCAGCAAAGTGGCCCAATCCCTTTTGTAGCAAGGTACAAGCCTGGACAAAGTCTTATAAGAGGAAAAACGCTCCCAAGGACACACGGGAATTTCTCTCATGCTAGTTTCATCATGTTCATATGATTCGCGTTCGTTACTTTGATAGTTTGATATGTGGGTGGACCGGCGCTTGGGTACTGCCCTTACTTGGACAAGCATCCCACTTATGATTAACCCCACTCGCAAGCATCCGCAACTACGAAAGAAGAATTAAGACAAAGTCTAACCATAGCATTAAACTAGTGGATCCAAATCAGCCCCTTACGAAGCAACACATAAACTAGGGTTTAAGCTTCTGTCAATCTAGCAACCCATCATCTACTTACTACTTCCCAATGCCTTCCTCTAGGCCCAAATAATGGTGAAGTGTTATGTAGTCGGCGTTCACATAACACCACTAGAGGAAAAACAACATACAACATATCAAAATACCGAACGAATACCAAATTCACATGACTATTATTAGCATGACTTAACCCATGTCCTCAGGAACAAAAGTAACTACTCACAAAGCATAATCATAATCATGATCAGAGGTGTAATGAGTAGCATCAAGGATCTGAACATAAACTCTTCCACCAAATAATCCAACTAGCATCAACTACAAAGAGTAATCAACACTACTAGCAACCTTACAAGTACCAATCAGAGTCGCGAGACGGAGATTGGTTACAAGTGATGAACTAGGGTTTGGAGATGAGATGGTGCTGATGAAGATGTTGATGGTGACGAGCCCCCTTCGATGAGAGAAGTGTTGGTGATGACGATGGAGACGATTTCCCCCTCCGGGAGGGAAGTTTCCCCGACACGATCGCCCTGCCGGAGCTCTAGATTGGTTCTGCTCAAGTTCCGCCTCGTGGTGGCGGCGAAACCACGAAAAAGCTCCCTCCTGATTTTTTTCCTGGACGAAACCCTCCATATAGCAAAAGAGGGGGCTAGTGGGCCAGTGGGCTGCCCACAAGCCCCCATGGCGCGGCCTGGGGGGTGGCCGCGCTGTGCAGGCTTGTGGGCACCCCCTGGTGCCCCTCCGGCACTTCTTCGGCCCAGTATTTTTTATAAATTGGGAAAAAATCTTCGTTGATTTTCACGGCGTTTCGAGTTGCGTAGAATAGGTATCTCAACTTTGCTCCACTTTCAGGCCAGAATTCCAGTTGCCGGTATTCTCCTATTCATGTAAACCTTGCAAAATAAGAGAGAAAAGGCATAAGAATAGTACCGTGAAGTGAAATAACAGCCAAAGAAGCGATAAATATCAACATGAAAACATGATGCAAAATGGACGTATCACCCACCTAGGCGGCCTGTGGGCGCGGCCAGGGGCCAGGCCATGCAAGGTAGCCACCTGGGCAGCCCCTGGCTCCCCTCTAGACCATCTTTGTGATCTGGAAGCTTCCGTCACGCTGATTTTTATATATTTTTCTCGGGGTTTTTAGGGCGCTGGAAATTTGGGTAAAAGCCCATGCAAAAAAGACATCGGCAGACAGCAACTGGCACTGGGTGCACTGAGTTAGTAGATTAGTCCAAATATGTGTAAAAAGATATAAAAGTGTAGCAAAACATATAACAATGTCACCCAAAAGATAATGGAACAACCAGAAATTATAGATATGTTTGGGACGTATCAACATCCCTAAGCTTAATTCCTGCTCGTCCTCGAGTAGGTAAATGATAACACAATAATTTCTGTGGTGACATGCTAACACACATATAACAACTTCAAAGTAAAGCAAGTAAGTTATGTAATTCAAGTCAAGACAATAACAAGCAAGAGTCTATATTTAGTATTGGGTTTAGCAAAGTAATAACATAAAGGTGTAAGAGCTCTCGCTGTCCGTGACTCGAATGTCTCCAAATGGTGTTTGCATGCAAGAAGTGGGAGATGGGTTTAGAGAATAAAAATATTTTTTTAATTGAGAACTCAATCTACTAAACCTCACACTTGGTCTCCTTCAGAATCTTATTTTGACTCATCCCCAGACCACTAGTCAGGCACAAGTCAAAATGATCCTCTCCCTTTAGACTTTGAGCACTATGTTGGCACTTAGGATGGCAAATAGAATAATGATGGGGAAGGAAGAAAAAAAGGTGTGAAAGGTTCACATCAATGAGGACAACCATAGGCGAGAGAAAGCCAAATGATAGATATGATGTGAGGAGTAGGGATTGCCATGCAACGGATGCACATATGAGCTAAGGTAAGCTATCCAATGGAACTAGTGGGGGTGCATCCAACTTGCTTGCTCATGAAGACCTAGAGTTCATTTGAGGAGGCTCATCATTGGAATAGACAAGCCAAGTTCTATAGTGTAAGGGTCCCCACATAGTTATGCATGAATAATAATCTCTATGGAGTACAAATATAACAATGGAGTACGAGTGTGGATCTTTCAAAAGGAATAGTAGTGTTTCCCCCTTCTCTCTTTTTATTTATTTTTTCTTTCTCTTTCTTTTTATTATTTTATTTTTTGTGCCCTCTTTGGCTCTTTCTATTTATCTCTCGTTGTCCTCTTTGGGATCTTTTCATTTGTCCTCTTTGGGATCTTTTAATTTGCCTTCTTTGGGATCTTTTCCTCACTTAAGGGCAACACTCTATGTTTTCCAAGAATAGAAAGAAGACATTCACACTTTATAAGAAGTACTCAACATAAAGACAAATGAAAACTGTCATGATGTACGCAACTGTATGCCTCTCCAGTGTAGCAGGATATGCAATGAAACTGGTGCATCATGTAGCAATAATAAGGGCAAGGCCCAACTACCATGCATCTCCTCGATCAAGCAAAAGCATGTATGACATGAAGATCAAGTCATGAGATGGTGGATGTTGCATGGCAATGTATTTTGGAAAGGCTATGGAAATGCCTCAATAGGTAGGTATGGTGGCTGTTTTGAGGAAATATATAATGAGGCTTATTATGACAGAGTGTATCATGCCAAGGGTTTGGATGCACCGGTGAAGTTTGCAACAACTCTCAAGATGAGAAAGGGCAATGCACGGTACCGAAGAGGCTAGCAAAATATGGATGGTGGAAGTGCCAACAATCGAATACTCGCATTAGTCCGAAGAACTCATACACTTATTATTGGTAACTCTCTATCTAGTTAGGAGATTCACAAAGAGACAAGTACCCTGAGGAGGAGTGCTTGGGGGTTTGGTTATCCTTGCGAATCCTCGACCCATGGTAACATGAGGGTACTCTATATATTCCAACCCCTCCAGAGGTTAGCGATCAATCTAGTAGCTAGAGTTCTGAACTTTTTTTTAGTTTTTGAAAAACACACGGATTTCCCAAAATACGACACCTATTACTAATAGTCTCAAGCTCTTGGCACCAATAGTCCAAACATTACTCAAATCAATAACTCAAAACAATTGCAAGTTACTACTATACTTAAATAGCAACCTCAATTACCTACTCATGCAAGACACACAACTCAGTGCAACAAGCCAACTCTCTAAACAAGATAAGGATGATAACTCAAGAGAGTTCCAAAATCAACCTAAATAAAAGCTCTTAAAAAGATATAGCATGAAAACTAAGAGCTAAGCATGACAACAACTAAGTAAAGCTAGAGAACACACAAAAAAGATAAGCATGAAAACCTATGTTGTGTTCTATGGTGGATTGGAGTGTGTTTCTCTCCCAAACAAGGAAGGCTAGGTTCCGACTTGTTATGAACAAAAATAAAAACTAAAACAAACTAAAAAGTAAAGAGCGGGACGCTCCAAGCATAGCACATAACATATGAAGTGATCAAAATATAGCATGGAGATGGACGAATTGATGAATGTTGATAGTGAAGGGGATACACGGGAGCATCCCCAAGCTTAGATGATTGAGTCTCCTTAAATATTTATTGGGGTACATGGGGGAATCCCCAAGCTTGAGCGCTTGACACTCCTAGATCTTCTTTCATCATCTTCCATCGCATCCTTGAAAACTCCCTTCATATGAAACTCATCATAAGCTTATTAGAGTGGTTAGTACCCATGATAAAATAATTCATTACCTACTCAAAATAAAGATTTTTATGAAAATATACTGTTCCTCATGATTGCCAAAAGGTTTTTTCAAAGGAAAAGCAATCTTAAGATTTGCAAAATGATGAAAACGCAAAACGTGGCAGAATCTATGAAAAAGAGAACAGCAGGTAGTAAATATTTTTTATGGGCACTTATGAAACTCAAATAAAAAACTCAGAACATATGCCAGAAAGAACATTATATAGAGCATATTTTCAAAATATTCATATCAAAAAGATGATCTGGTGATTTTTGGAGAATTTTTCCGTCAAGCAGAGATAATCTGTTTCTGGACACCATGTCACAAGTTTTGAAATTTCTTGCAATCGGAGGCTAAAACTTGGCACAAAGCTTGAAAAATAAAGATACAATGATGTTGCTACAGTAGTAACAAGCATCAAGACCACTAAAACTGAAAGTAAAAACAAATTGGGTTGCCTCCCAGCAAGCGCTTTCTTTTATGCCTTTGAGCTAGGCATGATGCAAAAAAGATCAAGTATTATCAACTCCATAAGAATAACTTGCCCAAATAACGGACTCATAAGGTAACTTAATCTTCTTTCAAGGAAAGTGTTTCATTCCCTTTTTAATGGGAAATTGGAATCTAATGGTCCCTTCTTTCATGTCAATGATAGCACCAGCGGTGCGGAGAAAAGGACACCCCAAAATAATTGGACATGAGGGATCAGACTCAATGTCCATAATAAGAAAATTAATGGGCACATAATTATCATTGACAACAATAAGAACATCATCAATTCTCCCAAAAGGTTTCTTTACGGAAGAATCAACAAGATGAATACCAAAAGAACATTGATCAAAAGGTTTCAAATCAAGCATATCATACATTCTTTTGGGCATAACGGAGGCACTAGCTCCAACATCACATAAATTAAAGCAAGGGATATTATTCAATTTAATCTTGACCATAGGATCCCAACCATCTTCTAGTTTCCTAGGAATAGAAGTCTCTAGCTTGAGCTTCTCCTCCCTAGCTTTGATAAGAGCATTGGTAATATGCTCGGTGTAGGAAATATTGAGTGTACTAGTGTGGGAGTCTTTAACCATTCTTTGCAAAAAAGTGATCACTTCGGAAAGATTACAATTGTCAAAATCAAGATTACTACCATTAATTAGAGTGGTAGTGATGTCATCTAAGCTCATTCTTTTGGTAGTCTCTAAATTCAAAGGACCTTCTTGTCCTATAGTTGAGGTATTAGCATCACCATTAATAGGTCCATTGGGACTAGGGTGCGATGGGTCCTAAAAGTTTTGAGATCCTCTACAACTTGTATAGTAGCAATGGTAGTATGTGTAGGAAGTCTCTTAATCCTATCTTCCTCTTCTTTTTCTCTAGCCCATCTATCTTTAAGTTTGGCTGGCATTCTTATGTTCTCATTAATTTGGACTTGGATAGCATTCATGGGTGTGGTTTTGCTTTCCTCAAGGGGGAAGTTCTAATTTTAAGCATCTCTACATCATGAGCTATGTTGTACACCTTCAAAGAGAGACTATCTAATTTTTCTAATTTCTCTTATACACTCTTGTTGAAGGCTTTTTGAGAAGTGATAAAGTCTTTAAGCATGCTCTCTAATTCAGAAGTGGAGCTTTTGGTGCTAGGATAATTGTTGTTGTTCCCATAGTTGTTGGATGGGAACGGTCTAGGATTGCTACCAAAATTACTCCTATAAGCATTATTATTGAAGTTGTTCCTAGAGATAAAATTAACATCAAATTGCTCTCTTTCTCGAGCAACCAAAGAATTCAAAGGAACATCATGAGGATTAATAGGAGCTTGCTTAGTGAGTAAAGTCATGATCATGTCAACCTTATCATTAAGGGAGGAGATCTCCTCAACAGAGTTTACCTTCCTACCTGTTAGAGCTCTCTCGGTGTGCCATTGAGAATAATTTGTCACCATCTCATCCAATATCTTTGTGGCAGCACCAAGTGTAGTTGACATAAAGGTTCCTCCCGTGGCCGAGTCTAACAGATTCCGCGAGGTAAAGTTCAATCCTGCATAGAAAGTTTGTATAACCATCCAAGTAGTCAAACCATGTGTAGGGCAATTCTTAACAAGAGATTTCATACGTTCCCAAGCTTGAGCAACGTGTTCATTATCCAGTTGCCTAAAATTCATAATGTTACTTCTTAACTTGATAATCTTAGCAGGTGGGTAATACTTCCCAATGAAAGCATCTTTGCACTTATCCCAAGAATCTATGATATTCCTAGGCAAAGATTGAAGCCACACTTTAGCTCCTCCTCTCAACGGGAAAGGAAAAAGCATAAGTTTAACAATATCACCATCTACTTCTTTATATTTATGCATATCACAAAGCTCAACAAAATTATTCAAGTGGAACCCATAGCAGCAGCAACAAGCAAGAACAAAGCAAATAATTTTTTTTGTGGTTTTTGGTATAAGACTAAAGCAAAAACTAGAAAGCAAACTAACAAGACTAAAAAGCAAAGGTAAAAGATAGCATGCAACTCCCCTATCTTGAAGACTGAAGTCCCCGGCAACGGCGCCAGAAACTTGCTTGATGACGAGTTGATGAATATACTTCTCGCCCCTCGTTGGTTACCCCAAGTGGAAAGTGGAGATGTAGTCAGCAACAAGTTTCCCTTACACGAAGACTATAAGGTTTATCAAACCAGGAGGACTCCGAGGATCAACAAGTAAGTGTCCGCTGCCCTGGTGCTAGCAGAAGACGTCGACCTCACAACAAATAACTTTGCTCAAAACGAGTACAAAGAGGTTGTCATTCTCTCCGGCCCTGTAGTTTGCAAAGGATCAAAACACAAGCGGGAATAGTGATAGTGATTGCAACGAAAAAGTAAATGAGAGCAGTAAATGATGGATGTGTAAGCAATGGTGGTGATATGGACCTGAGTCACATGATGTTCACTAGTGATGTCTCTCTCCCAAAAGACGATAAAGAACTATGCTTGGGTGAACAAATTACAGCTGGGCAATTGACAAAATTATAAACGCAGCGCAATGCTAATTATGCTAGTTGAAAGTTAGACGCTCAATAGTAATGGGTGGTATGCCAAGACAAGTAGACCGTTTATTCATCAGCATCTACTTACTAATCATCCACCTTTGGATATCTATCGAGAACATCTCACTCGTATTAAGTTGCGAGCCCCACCCAAAGTGTAAACTCAAAGCAACGGACAACTGCATTAACGAACTATGCGTAAGGTAAACAATCCTTGCAACCGTGGTCACAAGCACCATTGTTTTCTCCCTGGTGGCAACAACACATCCCCTAGTCTCATGTTTGTGTCACTCAAGCTAGACATTAGGGGGAATGAACCCACAATCATGCATAATGCTCCCTCTTGAAGTTACATTCTACTACTCGGCCAAAGCAATAAAGAGCAATGGAGAACACGCATGAATCACTAAAGAACATAATATAAAAGGATAATCAAATATATAACTCATCACAATGTGAACATAATCTCATAATCCATCGTATCCCATCAAATCGAGCATAGCAATAGCAGGAAAATTACATAGATGCCTTGATCATGTAGGGCAACTCACAAGGGCTAATCATGGAAGCACAAGATTGGAGAGAAGACATCACATAGCTACTGGTCATGGACTCATGGTCCAAGGAGGACTACTCACGACATGTTCGGGAAGCGTCCATGGCAGTGGAGAAGCGCCCGGAGGTCAATCCTCCCTCCGGCAGGGTGCCGGGAAGAGGTCTCATGACGTCCCGATCTCGGAAGCGCTGCGGCGGCGGAACGATGGAGAAATTCGCGATTCTGGATATCGTCCAAGGGTTTCCGATCGGAGGGGTAAATATAGGCCAAAGGAGGGAGTCAGAGGAGGTGGGGGCCACCCAGGCGGCTTGTGGGCGCAGCCAGGGGTCAGGCCGCGCAGGGTGGCCGCCTGGGCAGCCCCTGTCTCCCCTCTGTCCCATCTTCGGTGATCTGGAAGCTTCCATCACGCTGATTTATATATATTTTTCTCGAGATTTTTGGGCCTCTGGAAATTTGGGTAAAAGCCCCTGCAAAAAAGACATCAGCAGACAGAAACTGGCATTGGGTGCACTGAGTTAGTAGGTTAGTCCAAATATGTGTAAAAAGATATAAAAGTGTAGCAAAACATATAACAATGTCACCCAAAAGATCATGGAATAAACAAAAATTATAGATACATTTGGGACGTATCAGCAAGCCGGTCTCCTAGGTTGAGCTCATCCACATGTGTTAACAACCTCTTGTTTCTCTACTCCTCGTGAGTGTGACGCCCCGGTAAATTAAGCTACATTAAACCCCTGCTAATGGTGCCACGTCACCGGGATTACTGTTGGGAGTCTCGTGTAGTTTTGAACCGATTCAAATTAAAATTAGAAATAAAATCAAAACAATAAAAGTTTTCGGATCTTAAGATAAACAAATGTCGGGAGAGATATAAAGATTCTCTAATTATTTATAAAGTGAACATGGATTTATAAAATTATTGTAGTCTCTATATAATTAAAACACCAAGCTATTTGGAAAATAAAAAAAGAGGAAAAAAATGCAAGAAAACCCCCTGGCCCAACTGGGCCTAGTGGCCCAGCCGGCCAGTCCACCAACCACCCGCACGCAACCCTAACCAACCCCTAACCCTCGTTTCCCTGTCGCCGCCACTCCCACGTCCCTCCCCGCCACCAGACGAGGGGAACGTTCCTCTCGACCCACCTACCCCTCGCCACCAACCCCCGCACCGACCCCCATCCCCACGAGGCCCCTGCATCTCGTGCCCCTCCCTCCCTGCTCGCAACCCTCTCCCAACCCGAGCACCTCTCCCCTTTCTCTCGGTTCCCCCCCCCCACGTCGGTCCCGCTCCCCCCAGATCCCCCGAGCCCCTGGCGCCAGTTATCCCGCGACCGAGCCTCTCGCTCGTCGCCCCTGGCCTCCGCTCCCCCCACCTCGATCTCCCTCCCTCCTTCTCACATCGGCCTCGCCCCTCTCCCCGTCGCCCCCAGGGCTTGCTCGCCCCTGGCCTCGATCTGCTCCCTCCACCCCGCTCGCCCCTGCTCCTTCCTCATCCCCATCACCGCGCCCCCTCTCCCGGATCTCGTCCCCCACCGACTCCAGGTCCGACGGCCCCTTCATCCTCCAGATCCACCGCCGCGACACCTCTGCCTCCACTCGCGAGCGCCTCCTCCCTGGCGACCGGAGCCCCGATGCCGACGCCTCCCCGACGACCCCGCCGGGCCCTCCTACACCGCCGACCCCCGCACCATCGACGGTCACCGCCACCTCGGGCTCCTCCTCGCCGGCACCGCACCACCGGCCTCCTCGTCATCCTCCACAACGGCCGACCCCGAGCCTCGCCGCCCCGTTCCCCGGCAACGCCGGTGAGCCCTTTTACGGGCTCCTCCCACCCTCTCCATCCATTTTCCGCCCCGTTTCCATTCCGGAAGTTAGTTTCTCGTTCCGGCGCCGTTGAGGTCTCGTAGGTGTAGTGGAGATTGCCCCCTTCCTCTCTATTGAGAGATGAGCAAAGAGATGCGAGAGAGAGTTAAGATAGAAAGAGGGAGCTATAAATGAAAATCGTGTATTTGTGTATGTATGTAGGTATTAGATACATGTATGTATTTTGTATGTATGTTATATTATGTATGTATACATGTTTGTAGAGGAAAGAAAAAGAAAAAGAAGAATATATATATGTTTTTATTAATAAGATAAATAAATGAATAATTAGTTAGTTAATTAAATGGATAATTGAGTAATTAGAATAATTAGAGTATGAAACGTGGGCCCCCCACTAAATTAATTTGATTAATTACTATTTAATCTTAATTAAAAACTTGTGCCTATGACGCATGGGACCCACTCGTCAATTGACGAGTCAACTGTTGATGTCAGCATGACATCATGCTGAGGTCATATTAGCATTTTAATAATTATTTAAATCTGTTTTTAATTCCTAATTATTGAATAAAACTTTAAAAATTAATATAAAATAATCCGTAAGTCAGATCAAAATATTTTCAACATGAAAGTTGATCAGCACAACGAGACAAACCCGGATACACGGTCCATTCATCTGTCACGCGTCCCTAGCATAGCAAACATGGAACATTTTCATCATTTTCCATCTGACCGGTAGTAGCCCGAGACCCGGAAAATATCGTCAGATATTCTTCCGACCCGTCTATGACGAATGTTGTTGCGTTTGCTCATGTCTAGCCTGCATCTTGCAATGTCATGCATTGTGTTGCACCATTGCTATTATTTATTCTTCCTTCCCCCTCTTCTTACCGGTAGACCCCGAGACTGACGTTGCTGCCGGGTGCATCTACGACCCTGTCGATCAGTCCTTTGTCGTAGAGCAGCAAGCCAAGCAAACCCCCCACCCCTTGATCATTCCTATATCGCCTATGTCTTTGTCCCTACTGCTTGCATTATTATTTTGCAACTGTTGTAGTTAGCTCCTATATCTGACGCATAGCTTGTTTTTGATGAACTGCTACTTTCAGTACTGTACCTTTAATCTACTTAGTATAGGTGGAGTAGTCATCCCTTCTGACCCCGTAGTCGAGTTGCCCCGCTTGCTTTCAAATCTCGATCCTTGATCGACGAGCCAGACTCGACACAGCACATACAGCCCCCTTCGTTGTACGATGCTACACAGATACTATCGGGTACCGAGGAAAACACCTCGCTAAGTACTCCTGATGATATCTCTGTAGTATAACTAGTCGGTCGTGGTTATCGAGGGTGATTCCTCTTTCACCATTCCCTACGACACCTTTGTCGTGCAACCCCTCAAGTGTGGGACCCCTGAGGGTGATTCCTCTAAGCTCACCTTGACGGATACATCGTTCCAAATCCAACGAGGGTGATACCTCGGATTCCCCCCGATGTTACAACCACACAGTTACTCGACCATGTTACTGGGATCTTTGTGTTGGAATTATGCCCTAGAGGCAATAATAAATATAGTTATTATTATAATTCCTGTATCAAGATAATCATTTATTATCCATGCTATAATTGTATTGAATGAAGACTCATTTACATGTGTGGATACATAGACAAAACACCGTCCCAGATTCCAACAAATGGCTGGAAGCCATGGAGTCCGAGATAGGATCCATGTATGAGAACAAAGTGTGGACTTTGGAGGTACTGCCTGAGGGCCGCAAGGCCATTCAGAACAAATGGATCTTTAAGAGGAAGACGGATGCTGACGGTAATGTGACCGTTTATAAAGCTCGACTTGTGGCAAAGGGTTTTTCACAAGTTCAAGGAGTTGACTACGATGAGACTTTCTCACCCGTAGCGATGCTTAAATCCGTCAGAATCATGTTAGCAATAGCTGCATTTTTCGATTATGAAATCTGGCAGATGGATGTCAAAACGGCGTTCCTTAACGGTTTCCTTAAGGAAGAGTTGTATATGATACAACCCGAAGGTTTTGTCGATCCTAAGAATGCTAACAAGGTGTGCAAGCTCCAGCGATCCATTTATGGACTAGTGCAAGCATCTCGGAGTTGGAACAAACAGATTTGACCGAGGAGGTCCTTGGATGAGGTTAAATAGCAACTCATATATCTCCGTTGTGGTGTTTGCGTAAGTAAGATGCGATCCTACTAGATACCCATGGTCACCACGTAAAACATGCAACAACAAAATTATAGGACGTCTAACTTGTTTTTGCAGGGTATGCTTGTGATGTGATATGTCCAATGATGTGATGTGATATATTGGATGTATGAGATGATCATGTTGTAATAGAAATATCGACTTGCACGTCGATGGTACGGCAACCGGCAGGAGCCATAGGGTTGTCTTTATACTAACGTGTGTGCTTGCAGATGCGTTTACTATTTTGCTAGGATGTAGCTTTAGCAGTAATAGCATGAGTAGCACGACAACCCCGATGGCAACACGTTGATGGAGATCATGGTGTGGCGCCGGTGACAAGAAGATCGTGCCGGTGCTTTGGTGATGGAGATCAAGAAGCACGTGATGATGGCCATATCATGTCACTTATGAATTGCATGTGATGTTAATCCTTTTATGCACCTTATTTTGCTTAGAACGACGGTAGCATTATGAGGTGATCTCTCACTAAGATTTCAAGACGAAATTGTGTTCTCCCCGACTGTGCACCGTTGCTACAGTTCGTCGTTCCGAGACACCACGTGATGATCGGGTGTGATAGACTCAACGTTCACATACAACGGGTGCAAAACAGTTGCGCACGCGGAACACTCGGGTTAAGCTTGTCGAGCCTAGCATGTGCAGACATGGCCTCGGAACACATGAGACCGAAAGGTCGATCATGAATCATATAGATGATATGATTAGCATAGGGATGCTTATCACTGAAACTATACTCAACTCATGTGATGATCGGACTTGAGCTAGTGTAAGTGGATCATGAACCACTCAAATGACTAGAGAGATGTACTTTTTGAGTGGGAGTTTAGCGAATAATTTGATTAAGTTAAACTCTAATTATCTTGAACATAGTCTAAGTCCACTTTGAATATATTTGTGTTCTAGATCATGGCTCACGCGACAGTCATCCTGAATTTTAATACGTTCCTAGAGAAAGCTAAGTTGAAAGATGATGGAAGCAACTTTGTAGACTGGGCTCGTAATCTTAAGCTAATCTTACAAGCTGGGAAGAAGGATTATGTCCTTAATGCTGCATTAGGAGATGAACCACCCGCTACGGCTGATCAGGATGTTAAGAACGCTTGGTTAGCACGTAAGGAGGACTACTCAATAGTTCAATGTGCAATCTTGTATGGCTTAGAACCGGGACTTCAACGTCGCTTTGAGCGTCATGGAGCATTTGAGATGTTCCAGGAGTTGGAGTTTATCTTTCAGAAGAACACCCGGATCGAGAGGTATGAGACCTCCGATAAATTCTATGCTTGCAAGATGGAGGAAAACTCATCTGTCAGTGAACATGTGCTCAAAATGTCTGGGTACTCAAACCGTCTAGCTGAGCTGGGGATTGAACTCCCGCAAGAAGCTATCACTGACAGAATCCTTCAATCACTGCCGCCAAGCTATAAAGGCTTTGTTGAACTACAACATGCAAGGGATGAACAAGTCTCCCGGCGAGTTGTTTGCGATGCTGAAAGTCGCAGAGTATGAACTCCGTAAAGAGCATCAAGTGTTGATGGTGAATAAGACCACTAGTTTCAAGAGAAACGGCAAAGGCAAGAAGGGCAATTAGAAGAAGAGCGGCAAGCCTGTTGCCAATCCGACGAAGAAACCCAAAGCTGGACCTAAGCCGGAAACGGAGTGTTACTATTGCAAGGGTATGGGTCACTGGAAGCGCAATTGCCCCAAGTATCTGGCAGATAAGAAGGCGGGCAAAGAAAAATCAGGTATATTTGATATACATGTTATTGATGTGTACTTAACCGGCTTTCGTAGTAGTGCATGGGTATTCGATACCAGTTCTGTTGCTCATATTTGCAACTCGAAACAGGAACTGCGGAATAGGCGAAGGCTGGCAAAAGATGAAGTGACGATGCGCGTAGGAAATGGTTTCAAGGTTGATGCAATCGCCGTCGGCACAGTGTCACTTCAGTTACCGTCAGGATTAGTGATGAACTTAAATCATTGTTATTTAGTGCCTGCGTTGAGCATGAACATTATATCTGGATCTTGTTTATTGCGAGACGGTTACTCTTTTAAGTCAGAGAATAATGGTTGTTCTATTTCTATGAGTAACATCTTTTATGGTCATGCACCGAATGTGAGCGGATTGTTCATATTGAATCTTGATAACGATACGCATATACATAACATTGAGACCAAAAGAGTTAGAGTTAACAATGATAGCGCCATATTTTTGTGGCACTGCCGCTTAGGTCATATTGGTGTAAAGCGCATGAAGAAACTCCATGCTGATGGACTTTTGGAGTCACTTGACTTTGATTCACTTGACACGTGCGAACCATGCCTCATGGGCAAGATGACCAAGACTCCGTTCTCAGGAACAATGGAGCGTGCAAGTGACTTGTTGGAAATCATACATACCGATGTGTGTGGTCCGATGAGCGTGGAGGCACGCGGCGGATATCGTTATTTTCTCACCTTCACTGACGATTTAAGTAGATATGGTTATGTCTACTTAATGAAGCACAAGTCTAAAACATTTGAAAAGTTCAAGCAATTTCAGAGTGAAGTGGAAAATCATCGTAACAAGAAGATCAAGTTCCTACGGTCTGATCGTGGGGGTGAATATCTGAGTTTCGAGTTTGGTGCTCACTTAAGACAATGTGGAATTGTTTCACACTTAACACCGCCTGGAACACCACAGCGTAATGGTGTGTCCGAACGTCGTAATCGTACTCTATTAGAGATGGTGCGATCTATGATGTCTCTTACTGATTTGCCGTTATCATTTTGGGCCTATGCATTAGAAACAGCTGCATTCACTTTAAATAGGGCACCATCAAAATCCGTTGAGACGACACCATACGAACTGTGGTATGGCAAGAGGCCAAAGTTGTCGTTTCTTAAAGTTTGGGGATGTGATGCTTATGTCAAAAAGCTTCAGCCTGAAAAGCTGGAACCCAAAGCGGAAAAGTGCGTCTTCATAGGTTACCCAGAAGAGACAGTTGGGTACACCTTCTATCTCAAATCCGAGGGCAAAGTGTTTGTTGCTAAAAACGGAGCTTTTCTCGAGAAGGAGTTTCTCTCGAGAGAATTGAGTGGGAGGAAGATAGAACTTGACGAGGTTGTCGAACCTCTCATCCCTCTGGATGGTGGCGCAGGGCAAGGGGAAACCTCTGTCATTGCGACGCCGGTTGAGGAGGAAGTTAATGATGATGATCATGAAACTCCAGTTCAAGTTTCTGTTGAACCACGCAGGTCGACGAGACCACGTGCTGCTCCAGAGTGGTACGGTAATCCCGTCGTATCAATCATGTTGTTAGACAACAATGAACCAGCGAATTATGAAGAAGCAATGGTGGGCCCAGATTCCAACAAATGGCTGGAAGCCATGAAGTCCGAGATAGGATCCATGTATGAGAACAAAGTGTGGAATTTGGAGGTACTGCCTGAGGGCCGCAAGGCCATTCAGAACAAATGGATCTTTAAGAGGAAGACGGACGCTGACGGTAATGTGACCGTTTATAAAGCTCGACTTGTGGCAAAGGGTTTTTCACAAGTTCAAGGAGTTGACTACTATGAGACTTTCTCACCCGTAGCGATGCTTAAATCCGTCAGAATCATGTTAGCAATAGCTGCATTTTTCGATTATGAAATCTGGCAGATGGATGTCAAAATGGCGTTCCTTAACGGTTTCCTTAAGGAAGAGTTGTATATGATACAACCCGAAGGTTTTGTCGATCCTAAGAATGCTAACAAGGTGTGCAAGCTCCAGCGATCCATTTATGGACTGGTGCAAGCATCTCGGAGTTGGAACAAACGCTTTGATGAGGTGATCAAAGCATTTGGGTTTATACAAGTGGTTGGAGAATCTTGTATTTACAAGAAAGTGAGTGGGAGCTCTGTGGCGTTTCTAATATTATATGTGGATGACATATTACTGATTGGAAACAACGTAGAGTTTTTAGAGAGCATAAAGGATTACTTGAATAAAAGTTTCTCTATGAAGGACCTAGGAGAAGCTGCTTACATTCTAGGCATTAAGATCTATAGGGATAGATCAAAACGCCTGATAGGACTTTCACAAAGCACATACCTTGATAAAGTTTTGAAGAGGTTCAAAATGGAACTGTCCAAGAAAGGGTTCTTGCCAGTTCTACAAGGTGCGAGATTGAGTAAGACTCAGTGCCCAGCAACTGATGAAGATAGAGAGCATATGCGCTCCGTCCCCTATGCTTCAGCCATAGGTTCTATCATGTATGCGATGCTGTGCACTAGACCGGATGTTAGCCTGGCCATAAGTATGGCAGGTAGGTTCCAGAGTAATCCAGGAGTGGATCATTGGACAACGGTCAAGAATATCCTGAAGTACCTGAAAAGGACTAAGAAGATGTTTCTCGTGTATGGAGGTGACGAAGAGCTCGCCGTAAAAGGTTACGTCGATGCAAGCTTTGACACAGATCCGGATGACTCTAAGTCGCAAACCGGATACGTATTTATTCTTAATGGGGGTGCAGTAAGCTGGTGCAGTTCCAAGCAAAGCGTCGTAGCAGATTCTACATGTGAAGTGGAGTACATGGCTGCCTCGGAGGCGGCTAAGGAGGGTGTCTGGATGAAGCAGTTCATGACGGATCTTGGAGTGGTGCCAAGCGCACTGAATCCAATAACCTTGCTCTATGACAACACTGGTGCCATTGCCTTAGCAAAGGAACCACGGTTTCACAAGAAGACCAGACACATCAAATGACGCTTCATCCTCATCCGCGACTACGTCGAGGGAGAGGACGTGAATATATGCAAAGTGCACATGGATCTGAATGTAGCGGACCCGCTGACTAAACCTCTTCCACGGCCAAAGCATGATCAACACCAGAACTGTATGGGTGTTAGATTTATTACAATGTAATTCACATGGTGATGTGAGGGTTAGATTATTGACTCTAGTGCAAGTGGGAGACTGTTGGAATTATGCCCTAGAGGCAATAATAAATATAGTTATTATTATAATTCCTGTATCAAGATAATCGTTTATTATCCATGCTATAATTGTATTGAATGAAGACTCATTTACATGTGTGCATACATAGACAAAACACCGTCCCTAGCAAGCCTCTAGTTGGCTAGCCAGTTGATCAAAGATAGTCAGTGTCTTCTGATTATGAATAAGGTGTTGTTGCTTGATAACTGGATCACGTCATTAGGAGAATCACGTGATGGACTAGACCCAAACTAATAGACGTAGCATGTTGATCGTGTCATTTTGTTGCTACTGTTTTCTGTGTGTCAAGTATTTATTCCTATGACCATGAGATCATATAACTCACTGACACCGGAGGAATGCTTTGTGTGTATCAAACATCGCAACGTAACTGGGTGACTATAAAGATGCTCTACAGGTATCTCCGAAGGTGTTAGTTGAGTTAGTATGGATCAAGACTGGGATTTGTCACTCCGTGTGAACGGAGAGGTATCTCGGGGCCCACTCGGTAATACAACATCACACACAAGCCTTGCAAGCAATGTAACTTAGTGTAAGTTGCGGGATCTTGTATTACGGAACGAGTAAAGAGACTTGCCGGTAAACGAGATTGAAATAGGTATACGGATACTGACGATCGAATCTCGGGCAAGTAACATACCGAAGGACAAAGGGAATGACATACGGGATTATATGAATCCTTGGCACTGAGGTTCAAACGATAAGATCTTCGTAGAATATGTAGGATCCAATATGGGCATCCAGGTCCCGCTATTGGATATTGACCAAGGAGTCTCTCGGGTCATGTCTACATAGTTCTCGAACCCGCAGGGTCTGCACACTTAAGGTTCGACGTTGTTTTATGCGTATTTGAGTTATATGGTTGGTTACCGAATGTTGTTCGGAGTCCCGGATGATATCACGGACGTCACGAGGGTTTCCGGAATAGTCCGGAAATGAAGATTGATATATAGGATGACCTCATTTAATTACCGGAAGGTTTTCGAAGTTACCGGGAATGTACCGGGAATGATGAATGGGTTTCGGGAGTTCACCGGGGGGGCAACCCACCCCGGGGAAGCCCATAGGCCTTGAGGGTGGCACACCAGCCCTTAGTGGGCTGGTGGGACAGCCCAAAAGGGCTCTATGCGCCAAGAAGAGAAAATCAAGAGAAAAGAAAAAAAAGGGAGGAGGTGGGAAGGAAGGGGGACTCCCTCCCACCAAACCAAGTCCAACTCGGTTTGGGGGGGGAGTCCTCCCCCCTTGGACTCGGCCGACCCCCTTGGGGCTCCTTGAGCCCCAAGGCAAGGTCCCCTCCCTCCCACCTATATATACGGAGGTTTTAGGGCTGATTTGAGACGACTTTTTCCACGGCAGCCCGACCACATACCTCCACGTTCCACTACATCAACCGCGTTCACTAACGCTTCTGCTGTACGATCTACAAGGGTACGTAGATCACTCATCCCCTCTCGTAGATGGACATCACCATGATAGGTCTTCGTGCGCGTAGGAAAATTTTTGTTTCCCATGCGACGTTCCCCAACACTTTGGTGATTAGATGTTAGACGGGTGGATTCCCGCGAGATTGTGTTGATGGCCTAATTAAAATGATAATGTATTTGGGTATTTGATTTGGGTTGGTCGGAGACCTTTTCGCACTAACCGGCTACGCAGGAAGAATTATGGGTACTCGGCGTCGCGGTATCAGCCGAACCTTTTCAGATGTCAGCAACGTAGCGGCACGTGCCCGAGTGGTCCCGAGATGTATCGCGCTTGTGATTAAGGGATGTAGGACTGACGTCGGTCATTTCATGCAGGAGCGCAAAGGGGAACTGGGCCCATGAACCCTTTGTGCTTAGGATTTAGACCGGCGGGCTGGCCTCTCTGTTCAGTCTTAGGTGGGGCTGCGACGTGTCGATATTCCGAGGCCGGGAGGACCTAGAAAAGTGTGTCCGGCCAGAGTGTTATCGACCATGACGGGACATGTGGTGCACCCCTGCAGGGATGAAAATTAACTATTCGGATAGCCGTGTCCACGGTTACAGGACGACTTGGAGTTGTGCCTTGATCTTATACAACTAAAATTGTTACTTAACTGGAAGTAGTTGCCTCGGGATTGTTTCCTCGCAGGGAGTCGAGGGAGGATCTCTGGGCGTGACCTCACTTTAATAATGCTGCAACAATATGACTATTATTTGTGTTACCTTGTTCTACTCTCATCTTTTGCTGTAAGACCCTGAAGATGCTAGTCTTCGATAGGACTAGGCCTTCTCTCTATTCTCGCATTGCTGCAGTCAGTCCACATATAACCCCCCCCCCCCTTTGATACTGATGCATACTTAGCTTAGCTCTGATGTAAGACTTGCGAGTACTTGGGATGAGTACTCACCGTTCATTTGCTCCCCCTTTGTTCCCTTGATCCGTTGCTGCGACCAGATGATGAAGCCCAGGAGTGGAGTTTCGTGTCGATGACTGCCCTCCCGATGGTGTCTTCTTCTTGGAGGCCGCTGAAGATAGGAGTAGTTTAGGAGGTTCCCAGGCAGGAGGCCTCGCCTCGTTCGATCGTGTTTCTTTTGTGCTAGCCTTCTCTAAGGCACCCCATGTTTTATGTTTGTACTCAGATATTGTTGCTTCCGTTGACTCGTGTTTTTGTCGAGCTTCTCTATTCTAGCCCTCGAGGCCACTGGCTTGTAATATGATGCTTGTATTATTTTATTTGTGTCTAGAGTTGGGTTGTGATATCTTCCCGTGAGTCCTTGGGTTTGATCGTATGCATTTGCGTGTATGATTAGCGTATGATTAAACCGAGGGCGTCACAAGTTGGTATCAGAGACGACTGCTTGTAGGTAGCCCCCTTTCCAACTCCTTGGCCGAAGTTGAGTCTAGTGTTTGAAAAACTTTACTAACACCGATGTTGTGGCTTACGGGCTCACATCTCAATTGGGTGGTATTAGTATCTTTTACTCCTTTCCTATACTCTGGGTTCTACTCTCTTTTCTCTTTCGGGTTAAAGATTTTCTAACTCTAACATTAGGTTCTCGTAAATACCTCCTCCTGAAGAATCCTGCAATTCCAGATGATGACTTGATCCATCAAAAGGCTACGATGATACTCTCCGATGTTTCTCTCGAGAACTTCTGCCCATCGCTCTTGTGATTTCCCTTCCTCCGTCAACCCCTATGGATGACGACATACAAATGTCGTCCATACTTTCTTTTCCAATTGCTCTTGTTTTACAAGATGCAAAGAATTATCTTACCGGGAATCCGTCCGTCATCAGTTGTCATGGGTTTCGAAAGTTCTTCGAACTGATATTTGATCTTCCGGAATCCTCCGTAGCCTATTGCTTTTGACCTTTCTCACCTACTTGTGTTATGGTTAATTCCATATGTCTAGCAGCATTCATTAAAATCCTTTGTGATTTTCCTCTGTTCTTACTGATTCAACCTCTGTGTGAATGAACACAATCATCTGTTGATATTCATAAATTATCTTCCGGCTCAGACGTCCTTCTAGACAGAGCTGGTTCTCAACAAATCAACTTTGATTGATTGCCCATCTAATTCTAATCAGCTTATTCATCCTTCATTGGAGCCTCTGAATCTGATACACCAATCTGGAAATTATAAATTCCTTTGGCATTTAAGTATTGGTATTTTTCAGATGTTCTATTTACCCGATGCATTGCATCCTATATCCCTATGATTGAGTATCGATACTCACATCAGATCTTTGTGGACTGCCAGACTCTTTCTGGGTTATTATCCGACGACATCTTTTGCTTTCGAAAATTCTTGTGATTGCTTCCCCTGACACATGATGCCATTGGTAAGTTGTGTCTCCTCCCTCTGATAAATTCTATCCTATACTTTTTTCGGCCATGCGTTGTTGTCAAACATGTGTTAATTACTCTTGCAGTGTATGGTATATGTTCCTAAGATGCCCCTATGGGTTGAACCTATGCCTTACTAAATCAACATGACCTGAAGAGTTTTCACGAGTCTTTCTCTTCTGGTGTTTTTGCCGAATGTTCTTTCAAAGCTACAACCTGATCAAAGGCGAGGAATAAATGGCAGGTGATGCATTGATGAAGTGGGAGTCGACCTTGAACTTTGTGTTCATGCCCATGGAAACGACGTTGGTCTTACCATAGAAACTTCTTGTATCGTTAATCATTCATTCTGTGGTTTAAATCTGGTATCTGTGATCTTGTCCTTTACATTCATGGTTCCGACCATGTTTTCCTACCTTGGTTTCATTCTCAAACAAGTTAAAGTACTTGTCTTCTTCAGATCAACACACCGGTCCAAACCTTAAAGTTGATCTACCTTCGAGTATTATTCCTTGTAGCTCGAGGATATCGCGGAGCTATGAAACTTCTTGTGAGCTCCTCATCAACTATGATATTTTCCTTAATTCCAGTTGCCTCCTTGTTAACGAGTTTGAGTTGTTGGACACGCGAGTACAGCGATAACTGAATCGAGTATGCATTGCGATTCAACTACTTTTAGCAATATTCCTTGTTAACGAGTTTGTACTCGATCATGTCGTTCCAAGCTGTTAAGCTACATCATCATCGTCATGTTGGAGCTCAGCCATGCTATCTATACCCTTCATCCCTGGAACACAACTCCAACTGTGCGTTAAGCTTGCATCGAGCTTTCCACATCATGTTGGTGGTCCTGAAAGGCCATCTCAATTCTAAGCTAGCAGTCTTAACTGTGTTCCGGCAACCTGTAGCTTCACCATTCCCTTGCTTGATGTCGTCGTTGATCGAATACATCTTCGTGAAGTTCTCGACAATTGTGTCGTGATCATCGTCAGCATTTCAAGCTCTTGCAGGGTATCAATCGAATGCATGATGAGAAATGTCATCCTTGCCCCTCGATGAATTGTGTTTTCATCAACAACCTTTTTGCCTCCCCGCCAACACAAACATGTTCGTGTTTCGTGTTGTCCCTTAAGTTCCTTGCTTTTCATCTTATGTTATCTTCTACCTTGAAGTATTACTATCTTTTCTGTCAACAATGTTGTGAGGGTTGCACGCCTCTTAAAAATTCTTGATATAGCAATACTTCTCGCCATCATCATTCATTTCTTGGTTCCGTGTTGTGTCAAACCGGAATACCAACAAGTGAACTCTGATGTGTGATTCCAATACTTCTGTCAACCCTATTGCCTTGAGGTTAACAACTGATAGTTTCCTCCTTGGTGTGTTGGGTGTTGACTTATCATTTTAGCATTGGTTGTGCTACTCAATCCGTATTTCTGAGTGCACCCTTGGACCAATGTTTAATTGTTGTTGTTCCCTCGAGCATACGACATTATACCATTTGTTTTGACAAATTCTATCTCCATAATATTATAAGTTTGGAAATTCATCCCTGTCAAAATCCTGAGGGATTGTTGCTGAGCCCGTCGGCCGCACCCTCAAACTCTCCATGGTTCGTGATGAAGCTTTTGAAAGCACTATCTTTGTGCCTAACTCATGAAGGATATGTTGGGTAGAAGAAGTGCATTTCCCAAAGTTTACTTGCACTCTTTTCGCCGTGAATATGTGAAAGTTTTGTTCTGCTTTCTCTGGGACCATACCAAATCATTCACGCATGCGCGAAGTGTTATATGTTTGGAAGATTTGTTATATTCACGTCATATAACTTCTCTTAGCACGCCAATCCACTGACTGGTTTGATCAAGGAAAAGAAGTTTCTTCATAAGAGCTAATCGAGGCTTACACAAGGGCCTTGATATCCTTGATGAGGGTTCTCAAATCAGAACTCAGTTGCATTTTGGTGTAAGAATTCTTTGTGGGCACGAATGTCTTGACATTGTGTTCATATGTCTTACAATCGAACTCATGATTCAAGAATTTCTTGTGTAGCTCATATCATGAGAATCTTGTATCTTCATCTTTTCTTCTCATGTATCTTGAGCCTGAGGTATCCTAACACCAATCAGGTCTGAATCTCGGGCAGATATGATGGTTGGAACATTTCCCAATAATTATAGCTTTGGTCTTTAGGTAAATTAGTACGGTGCTGTCTTTCCAAGGCATCGGGCCGAAGGACCTATTGATATAAATTCTTCCATGCGTAAGGTTAGACATTCTATCCGGTGGAAAACTATATGACTTATTTCATAAGTTGTTCCTCATGGATCCTCTTTGTGTACCCATTGGTCCGACCTTTATGTGGTGACCATGTCGATGCTACCCCGAAGCACGGATGTGGTACTACAAATTTCAACAGGAACATTGTAAGCGCAATGCTAAATTGTTCTTGATCAATTATCCGAACCACGTGGTATGGGTAAACATCTTGATTCTTCTTGCCTCTTTATCAAAATGGTTATGTACTTGATGACCTATCATGTATACCATACTCTATGTTTTCCTCGGGAATGATATACTTTAATACGTGTGTGTGTGAACACAATTTCCTTCCCATTGGTATCTTTGACCTTTCTTGTGGAATTATCGGTATACAACTCTGTCGGTAAGACCCTGTTACTATTGTGGATAACATTCCGGTAGCCGCCGGTGGATGAGAACCTTGCCTATTGGTCTGCCTCGTTTCAACGAGCAGGAAAATGGTTCTAGTCGTCCCCCGCCCTTGGTACCGACGTGGTTTCCAACATAACTAACAGGTTATCCTCTGACATGTTGATACGTCTCCGTCGTATCTATAATTTTTGATTTTTTCATGCCAATATTCTACAACTTTCGTATACTTTTGGCGACTTTTTATACTATTTTTGGGACTAACATATTGGTCCAGTGCCCAGTGCCAGTTCCTGTTTGTTGCATGTTTTTTGTTTCGCAGAATATCCATAACAAACGAAGTCCAAACGTAATAAAAAATTATGGGGATTTTGTTTTGGAATATTTATGATTTTTGGGAAGAAGAATCAACGCGAGGCGATGCACGGATGGCCTACAAGCCCTGTAGCCGCCATCAGGAGGTACGTCGGCGGCTGGCAGGCTTGTGGCCACTCCTTAAAGCAGTTGGAGCCCTTCTTTCGCCGCAAAAAAGATAATATCCGTAAGAAAACCATGTTAAAATTTCAGCCCAATCGGAGTTACGGATCTCCGGGAATTTAAGAAACGGTGAAACCCAGAATCTGGGAGCGCAGAAACAGAAGGACACGGAGAGAGAGAGATCCAATCTCGGAGGGGCTCTCGCCCCTCCGCCGCCATGGAGACCATGGACCAGAGGGGAAACCCTTCTCCCATCTAGGTAGGAGGTCAAGGAAGAAGAAGAAGGAGGGGGCTCTCTCCCCCTCTCTCCCGGCTGCGCCGGAACGCCGCCCGGGACATCATCGTGTGACGGCGATCTACACCAACACCTTTGTCATCTTCACCAACATCTCCATCATATTCCCCCATCTATATTCAGCGGTTCACTCTTCCGCAACCCGCTGTACCCTCTACTTGAACATGGTGCTTTATGCTACATATTATTATCCAATGATGCGTTGCTATCCTATGATGTCTGAGTAGATTATCGTTGTCCTATCGGTGATTGAGGAATTGCTATGATTGGTTTAATTTGCTTTTGGTTATGTTGTTGTCCTTTGGTGCCCATCATATGATCGCGCGCGTGGATCACACCATAGGGTTAGTTGTATGTTGATAGGACTATGTATTGGCAGGCTAGAATGACAGAAGCTTCAAACCTAGCATAGAAATTGATGCATATGGGATTGAATTGGGACCAATATATCTTATTGCTATGGTTGGGTTTTACCTTAATGAACGTTAGTAGTTGCGGAAGCTTGCTAATAGTTCCAATCATAAGTGCATAGAATTCCAAGTAAGGGATGACATGCTAGCAGAGGCCTCTCCCACATGATACTTGTTATCGATCTAGTAACGTAGTCAATTGCTTAGGGACAATTCCGCAACTCCTACCACCACTTTTCCACACTCGTTAGACACTCGTAGTTGTTTCTTTATCTAATCAGCCCCTAGTTTTATTTGCGTGCTCTTTACTTTCTTGCAAGCCTATCATATCCCTCCTTCAAAGTACTTCTAGTTTCATACTTGTTCTAGGTAAAGAGAACGTAAAGTGTGCGTAGAGTTGTATTGGTGGTCGATAGAACTTGAGGGAATATTTGTCCTACCTTTAGCTCCTCGTTGGGTTCGACACTCTTACTTATCGAAAAAGGCTACAATTGATCCCCTATACTTGTGGGTTATCACATGTCTTGCTACCAAGACCGTATAATATGTCACCACTCTGCCTACTCTCGGCCCACATGGTGGACCCATAACCCAAAGTTCCACAGGATTGAAACCTGACTCTACTGTACACCCTTGACTCCAAGGTATCCTTTTACACTTGGCTTCGTATGGAATTCCGGAGCCACCGTTCAATGGACCAATCACTCTTCGGTCTGGATATTATCCAACGTACTGAAGATCAAGTCCGCATCATTCATGAGAATCTGAAGGCTGCTCAGTCTCGTCAGAAGAGTTAGTATTACCGTCATCATCAAGATATGGTCTATCAACCTCGCGAAAATGCTTATCTTCGCGTCACACCAATGAGAGGTGCACATCGTTTTGGGATCAAGGGCAAGTTAGCTCCTTGCTATATTGGTCCTTTCACTGTTCTCGAAAAGCGTGGAAAAGTGGCTTATCAATTGGAACTGCCGGCGAACCTTTCTCAGGTTCACGATGTCTTCCATGTGTCCCAGCTCCGATGCTGCTTCAAGGATCATATTCGAGCAGTGGATCACGATATGCTTGAGCTGCAACAAGACCTTTCTTACAAAGAACATCCGGTCCGCATTTTCGACCAAGCTGAACGTCAGACTCATCGCAAAGTCACCAAGTTCCTTAAAATGCAGTGGTCAAATCATTCTGAAGATGATGCCACTTGGGAACGCAAGGATCATCTTTGTGATGAATACCCCGAGCTCTTTCCTTCTATCTCTTAATTCTCGGGAGGAGAATTCTTGTTAGTAGGGGAGAGTTGTGATGCCCCGGTAAATTAAGCTACAGTAAACCCCTGCTAATGGTGCCACATCACCGGGATTACTGTTGGGAGTCTCGCGTAGTTTCGAAGCGATCCGAATTCAAATTAGAAATAAAATCAAAACAATAAAAGTTTTTGGATCTTAAGATAAACAAATGTCGGGAGAGATATAAAGATTCCCTAATGATTTATAAAGTGAACATGGCATTTATAAAATTATTGCAGTCTCTATATAATTAAAACAACAAGCTATTTAGAAACTAAAAAAAGAGAGAAAAAAACGCAAGAAAACCCCGTGGCCCAACTGGGCCTAGTGGCCTAGCCGGCGAGGCCACCAACCACCCGCATGCAACCCTAACCGACCCCTTCCCCTTGTTTCCCTGTCGCCGCCACTCCCACGTCCCTCCCCGCCACCAGACGAGGGGAACGTTTCTCTCGACCCACCTACCCCTCGCCACCAACCACCGCAACCACCGCACCGACCCCCATCCCCACGAGGCCCCTGCCTCTCGTGGCCCTCCCTCCCCGCTCGCAACCCTCTCCCAGCCTGAGCACCTATCCCCTCTCTCTCTCGGTTCTCTCCCTCCCACGTCGGTCCCGCTCCCCCCAGATCCCGCGAGCCCGTGGCGCCAGTTATCCCGCGACCGAGCCTCCCGCTCGTCGCCCTGGCCCCCGCTCCCCCACCACGATCTCCCTCCCTCCTTCTCCCGTCGGCCTCGCCCCTCTCCCCGTCGCCCCCAGGGCTCGCTCGCCCCTAGCCTCGATCTGCCCCCTCCACCCCGTGAGCCCCTGCTCCTTCCTCATCCCCATCACCGCACCCCCTCGCCCGGATCCCGTCCCCCACCGGCTACAGGTCCGGCGACCCCTTCATCCTCCAGATCCACCGTCGCGGCACCTCTGCCTCCACTCGCAAGCGCCTCCTCCCCTGGCGACCGGAGCCCCGATGCCGGCGCCTCCCCAACGACCCCGCCGACCACCACCATCGCCAGGCCCTCCTGCAGCGCCGACCCCCGCGCCACCAACGGTCACCGCCACCTCGGGCTCCTCCTCGTCGGCACCGCACCACCGGCCTCCTCGTCATCCTCCACAACGGCAGACCCCGAGACTCGCCGCCCCGTTCCCCGGCAACGCCGTGAGCCCTTTTACGGGCTCCTCCCACCCTCTCCTTCCGTTTTCCGCCCCGGTTCCGTTCCGGAAGTTAGTTCTCGTTCGGGTGTCGTTGAGGTCTCGTAGGTCTAGTGAAGATTGCCCCTTCCTCTCTGTTGAGAGATGAGCACACAGATGCCACACACAGTTAAGATAGAAACAGGGAGATAAAAATGAAAATCTTGTATTTGTGTACATATGTAGGTATTAGATACATGTATGTATTTTGTATGTATGTTATATTATGTATGTATACATGTTTGTAGAGGAAAGAAAAAAGAAAAAGAAATATATATATATATATATATATTTATTAATAAGATAAATAAATGAATAATTAGTTATATTAATTAATTAAATGAATAATTAAGTAATTAGAATATGACACTGGGTCCCCCAGTAAATTAATTTGATTAATTACTATTTAATCTTAATTAAAAACTTGTGCCTATGACGCATGGGACCCACTGGTCAGTTGACCAGTCAACTGCTGATGTGAGCATAACATCATGCTAAGGTCATATTAGCATTTTAATAATTATTTAAATCTGTTTTTAATTTCTAATTATTGAATAAAACTTTAAAAAATTATATAAAATAACCCGTAAGTGAGATCAAAATATTTTCAACATGAAAGTTGATCAACAGAACGAGACGAACCCGGATACACGGTCCATTCGTGTGTCACGCGTCCCTAGCATAGAAAACATGGAACATTTCCATCGTTTTCCATCTGACCGGTAGTAGCCCGAGACCCGGAAAATATGGTGAGATATTCTTCCGACCCGTCTATGACGGATGTTGCTGCGTTAGCTCATGTCTAGCCTGCATCTTGGCATGTCATGCATTGTGTTGCACCGTTGCTATTATTATTTTTTTCTTCCCCCTCTTCTTACCGGTAGACCCCGAGACTGACGTTGCTGCCGGGTGCATCTACGACCCTGTCGATCAGTCCTTTGTCGCAGAGCAGCAAGGCAAGGAAACCCCCCCCCCTTGATCATTCCTATATCGCCTATGTCTTTCTCCCTACTGCTTGCATTAGTATTTTTCTATTGTTGTAGTTAGATCCTATATCTGATGCATAGCCTATTTTTGATGAACTTCTACTTTCAGTATTGTACCTTTAATCTGCTTAGTATATGTGGAGCAGTCATCCCTTCTGACCCCGTAGTCCAGTTGCCCCGCTTGCTTTCAAATCTCGATCCCTGATCGACGAGCCAGACCCGACACAGCACAGACACCCCCCTTAGTTGTACGACGCTACAGAGATACTATCGGGTACTGAGGGTGACACCTCGCTAAGTACTCCTGATGATATCTCTGTAGTATAGCTAGTCGGTCGTGGTTATCGAGGGTGATTCCTCTTTCACCATTCCCGGCAACGCCTCTGTCGTGCAACCCCTCAAGTGTGGGACCCCCGAGGGTGATTCCTCTAAGCCCACCTTGACGGATACTTCGTTCGGAATCCAACGAGGGTGATACCTCAAATTCCCCCCGATGTTACAACCACACAGTTACTCGACCATGTTACTGGGATCTTTGGTGATTAGATGTTAGACAGGTGGATTCCCGCGAGATTGTGTTGATGGCCTAATTAAAATGATAATGGATTTGGGTATTTGATCTGGGTTGGTTGGAGACCTTTTCGCACTAACCAGCTATGCGGGAAGAATTATGGGTACTCGGCGTCGCGGTATCAGCCGAAGCTTTTCAGATGTCAGCAACGTAGCGGCGCGCGCCCGAGTGGTCCCGAGATGCATCGGGCTTGTGATTAAGGGATGCTACGACCGACGTCGGCCGCCCACGCATCGTGCAGGAGCGTGAAGGGGGACTGGGCCCATGAACCCTTTGTGCTTAGGATTTAGACCGGCGGGCTGGCCTCTCTGTTGAGTCTTAGGTGGGGCTGCGACGTGTCGATATTCCGAGGCTGGACAGGACCCAGAAAAGTGTGTCCGGCCAGAGTGTTATCGAGCGTGACGGGACATGTGGTGCACCCCTGGAGGGATGAAAATTAACTATTCGGGTAGCCGTGTCCACGATTACAGGACGACTTGGAGTTGTGCCCTCATCTTATACAACTACAATTGTTACTTAACTAGAAGTAGTTGCCTCGGGATTGCTTCCTGGCAGGGAGTCGAGGGAGGATCTCTGGGCATGACCTCACTTTAATAATGCTGCAACAATATGGCTATTATTTGTGTTACCTTGTTCTACTCTCGTCTTTTGCTGCAAGACCCTCAAGATGCTAGTTTTCGATAGGACTAGGCCTTCTCTCTATTCTCGCATTGCTGCAGTCAGTCCACATATAACCACCCCCCTTTGATACTGATGCATACTTAGCTTAGCTCTGATGTAAGACTTGCGAGTACTTTGGATGAGTACTCACCGTTGCTTTGCTCCCCCTTTGTTCCCTTGATTCGTTGCTGCGACCAGATGATGAATCCTAGGATGGAGTTTCCTGTCGATGACTACCCTCCCGATGGTGTCTTCTTCTTGGAGGCCGCTGAAGATAGGAGTAGTTTAGGAGGTTCCCAGGCAGGAGGCCTCGCCTCGTTCGATCGTGTTTCTTTTGTGCTAGCCTTCTCTAAGGCACCCCATGTTTTATGTCTGTACTCAGATATTGTTGCTTCCGTTGACTCGTGTTTTTATCAAGCTTATGTATTCTAGCCCTCAAGGCCCCTGGCTTGTAATATGAAGCTTGTATTATTATTTCGGGGGCTGCTACACATCCACCGGCGGATGTTTAGTAAACATCCGCCACCTCAACGGCCATTGGATGTATCGGTGCAGCCGTCCGATCTACGTCCCCGTATCCAATAGTTCCTGAAACACAGGTCGAGTTGCAGAAACAATAGCCGCGTTGCGAAAACAATGATCGTGCTTCAAAAAAATCCTGAAACAACGATCGCGTTGCAAAAAAATAATTTACGTAACTCCTGAGACAGCGGACCATGTTGCAGAAATGTTGTAGGCCAGTTGTGAAGTTGCCCGACGGCGGAGGGCGACGCCCAGGCCGTCGGCGGAGGGCCATGGGGCAGGCCGACGGGGCGGGGCCATGGCGCGGGGCGGCGGAGGGCGAGGTCGCCGGGGCCGCAGCAGGCCGGCGGCGGCGAGGTCGTCGGGGCCGCAGCAGGCCAACGGCGGAGGGGCGACGGGACCGCAGCAGGCCGGCGGCGGCGAGGTCAGCGCAGCCGCAGCAGGCCGGTGGCGGCGAGGTCGTCGGGGCCGCAGCAGGCCGACGTCGGAGGGGCGACGGGGCCGCAGCAGGCCGGCGGCGGCAAGGTCGTCGGGGCCGAGGCGGAGGCGAAGGCACGTACTAGGTAGTTTTTTGAAACACCTGCCCAGTTTTTGAAACACCGATGCAGTTTCGAGATTCAACGGACGAGCAGGGCGACGGATGGATCAGGCGGATCGGTCGGTGGAAGATAATCTTTTCCCTTATTTTATTTGTGTCTAGAGTTGTGTTGTGATATCTTTTCGTGAGTCCTTGGCTTTGATCGTACGCATTTACGTGTATGATTAGCGTACGATTAAACCGAGGACGTTAGAGTGAGATAAGGGAACCTTGTGCTAATTCATTTGATAAGTAATTCTAGTATTGGGCCTCCTGTAATATGTACTACTAGTAGTAGTTTCGTTGTTTTCCAAAGCCAGTAACTTCCTATCAGACCTAGGGTGCCACCCCATAATATTTGTTTCTTGGACCACACTACGGAGCAGCGTCGCATTTGTGGCTTCCGGTGCGGCGGCCCAGCTAATGGAACATTAGTATGCATGCAAAATTAGTACTCCCTAGATGCATACTCATTACTTTAAACAGCTTGGACATGCAGCGACAAATCTCCTTTCTTTATCATGCATGCATGCAATGACGTCATCAAGATTTCCTTCGATGTTTGAAATTCAAAAAGTTTTATCTACAAAACCGTTTATTCAATTAATGATCCGCTTTCACCACTGACTTTTTCGCGACGAGATCTTCAAAACTAGCTCCCATGTCGATATGTTTCGATAACTTTCGTTTTCTTCGGTACTTACCAGATTACTATCACTTACTTGTCATATTATTTGTTACATAGTTCTCACATTAAATCAACTTGGTTATCAGGTTTATGAATGTTGATATACCCCACTAAAAAACTTAATTCATTATACTTGTGCCGCTTTATGCGTTTACTTGCTTGTTATTAGTGTTTTAATACCCACTTTTTAGCTTCACATAACATTGCAATGCTTAAAAAATATAAAAGTATTGTCCTGATAACTATGTATAACTTTTGTGACAACTATACATCCATAAGATGGCAACTAGGAACGACGAAAAAAAATCAACGAAACATGTCAACATGGGATCTTATTTTAAAGGTCTCATCGAGACGAACCTAACACTGAAAGCGGATCTTGAATAAAATTATTAATCTATGAAATAAATCATTTTTAAAATTCGAAAAAGCATTTAATGCGATGATGTAAACATGAGGTAGAAGATTTTTGCATGCACATGGGGCTGCGGAAGCCGCTGCATGAAAAAGTTGTGATGGGGCGCTTCTCTTTATAATTTCCCTTGTTTCTTTTAATCTGATTCGTAGTTGGATTCCTCAAATCCTGTCGCTAGCTAATCAAGAAGCCCACTTTATTAGCAGCGGCAGATGTGATATGGAGGATATTTGTTTGACTGCCGCGAGCCGCGAGGCGAGGCTGTGCTTCCGAGTCCGTATTGATTTGTGATGCACATCCATGTACTGTTGTTGGGGCTGCCGTTGGGTTAATCACACGTGGTATGTAGTAGTTTCTCCTTTTGGACTTTGCCTTCGGTAGGTCACGACCGCACGACTGACTAACCGTCATTCGCTTGATTTGGAAATTGCTTGAGGGATTTCTAATCTTGCGGGTTTCCTCAAGGGCAGCCGTGACCCGGACTTCGCAGCTGCTGCCTAATTTGATGTGATAGATCTCCCATAGCTCATGTATGCTGCCGCTGTAGGCAACTTTGACTCTGATCTGATTTTTTCCTGTGTTGAAACTTTTTCAATCTCAACGAACGAACTCCGTGTCGATGCAAATCCCTCTCGCCGGGTCTTCTTCATCCAGTCAAACGTGAATTTCTCGATCACTGGAGAGCTTCCTCCAAGAACATAATATTACCGTGCGCTGGCCCCATGGTGGACGTCAAATGCCATGGTTTTATCACGGCATATGTCCTTGTAAAAGGACCTAGGTGTGAGGCCATCGCACTATGTGGCGGCTCGAGTGGGGTTGGTCGGAATCAGGAGACGCGGGTTTAACCAGGTTCGGCCCCTCCGATGGAGGTAAAAGCCTATGTTCTGCTTGTGTTTCATTGATGAAGATGATGATTGATTATAAGGGTGCAGAATCGCTACCTCTAATCTCGATGGTGTCTAATATGTCTATCTCTAATGGCTTGAACCTATCCCTCTTGGGACGCCTTACCCCTCTTTATATAGGTGGAAGGGGTAGGTTTACATGTAGAATCCTAATCCGGGTCTTGTTTCCTTTGTGAGGGAGTCTTTCCTTTCCTCGGGCCTTCTCTGTGAGTCGTCCCTCCCATGGGTCGCCTTTTGGACCATTGGGTCTTTGCCGTTTGTCTAAGTCGCCCGCGGGTCATGTATGAGCCGCTCGCCAGGTCACTGATGAGTTGCCAGTGAGTCTCCAAGTCCAAGCCGGGCCATACTTCAAGCCGGGTTACACCGCGGGGTATATCCCCGACACATGTGAACTTGTGTCTAGTCATGTTCATCATGTTGAGTTGATTCATGTTTGTTACTTTGATAATTTGATATGTGGATGTACCAGTGCTAAGGTGATGTTCTTACTTGAACAAGCAACTCACTTATGATTACCCCCTCTTGCAAGCATTCACAACTACGAATGAAGAATTGAGATAAACCTAACCATAACATGAAATGCGTGAATCCAAATCAGCCCCTTATGAAGCAACACATCAATTGGGGTTTGATATTATGTCGATCTCGCAACCCGTCATCTACTTGTTACTCCACAATGCATTCCCTTAGGCCCATAACATGGTGAAATATCGTGTAGCCGACGTTCAGACGACACCACTAAGATAAGCAACAACATATACATCATTAAAATATCGAACGAATACGAACTTCACATGATTACGTATAACAAGACTTCTCCTATGTCCTCAAGAACAATAGTAACTACTCACACCTCATCAACATGTTCAAGATGAGAGGTATAATAATGGTGATCAAGGATTTGAACATAATATCTTCCACCAAGTAAACCAACAAGAATCAACTATAAGATGTAATCAACACTACTAGTAACCCATGGGTACCTGATACGTCTCAAACGTATCTATAATTTTTGATGGTTTCATGCTATTATCTTGTCATCTTTGGATGTTTTATGTACCTTTTATATCTTTTTTAGGACTAACTTATTAATTCAGTGCCAAGTGTCAGTTCCTGTTTTTTCTGTCTTTTTGGCTCTTTTCAGATATGATTTTGGAACTGAGTCCAAACGGAATAAAATCACCGACATAAATTTTTCCAGAACGGAAGAAGATCACGGGGCTTGAGGGCCAAGGCAGGAGAGCTACAGGGGACCACAAGCCCTGTAGCCGCCACCAGGGGGCGGCGGCTACCAGGCTTGTGGCCTCCCTGGCGCCCCCCTGACCTAGCTCCTTCGCCTATATATTCCCTAAAATACAGAAAAAAATAGGGGAATCCACGAAAACACTTTTCCGCCGCCGAAGCTTCCGTTTCCGCGATATCTCATCTGGAGACCCTTCCCGGTGCCCTGCCAGAGGGGACTTTGGAGTTGGAGGGCTTCTACATCAACATCATCGCCCCTCCAATGACTCGTCAGTAGTTCACTTCAGACCTACGGGTCTGTAGTTAGTAGCTAGATGGCTTCTTCTCTCTCTTGGATCTTCAATACAAAGTTCTACATGATCTTCATGGAGATCTATCCGATGTAATCCTCTTTGGCGGTGTGTTTGTCGAGATCCGATGAATTGTGAATTTGTGATCAGATTATCTATGATATATATTTGAGTCTTTGCTGATTTCTTATATGCATGATTTGATATCCTTGTAAGTCCCTCCGAGTCTTGGGTTTTGTTTGGCCAACTAGATCTATGATTCTTGCAATGGGAGAAGTGCTTTGTTTTTGGGTTCATACCGTGTGGTGACCTTTCCGAGTGACAGAAGGGGCAGCAAGGCACGCATCGTGTTGTTGCCATCAAGGGTAACAAGATGGGCTCTTATCGTAGATATGAGATTGTCCATCTACATCATGTAATCTTGCTTAAGGTGTTACTCTGTTCTTTTGGACTTAATACACTAGATGCATGCTGGATAGCGGTCGACGTGTCGAGTAATAGTAGTAGATGCAGAAAGTATCGGTCTAATTGTTTTGGACGTGATGCCTATAGATATAATCATTGCCATAGATAACGTCACGACTTTGCACGGTTCTATCAATTGCTCGGCAGTAATTTGTTCACCCACCATCTACTTGCTTTCATGAGAGAAGCCACTAGTGAACACTACAACCCCCAGGTCTATTCACACCTATCGTTTCCACTTTTGTTTTTTACTTTGCTTTGTTACTTTGTTGCTTTCAGTTCTCACTTGGCAAACAATCTATAAGGGATTGACAACCCCTTCATAGCGTTGGGTGCAAGCTCTTTGTGTTTGTGCAGGTACTTGTGATAATCCTTCACTGGATCGATACCTTGGTTCTCAAAACTGAGGGAAATACTTACCGCCGCTGTGCTACATCACCCTTTTCCGCTTCGAGGGAACACCAACGCATGGCTCCAAGGCCACAGGGGAATCCTTTGCATATTTGCCAAGGAAGTCCCTAAAGGCGTAGCCGTAGCAGAAGGATTCATGGTGCCGTTGCTGAGGAGTATCAAGACAAGAATAGTCTCCCGTCAGCACGTGTTTCTCGCGCTGTTGGAAGGTCTTTTGTTGCAGTAGCAGAAGTATTTCTGGCGCCGTTGCCAGGGAAGGAGAGATCTATCCAAGTAGGTGTCACAAACTCATCTCTTGCATTCACCTTTTTTGCCAGTTGCCTCTCGTTTTCCTCTCCCCCACTTCACATTTGTCGTTTTCATTTGCCTTTCTCCTTTGCCATTTTCTTTTGCCTTTTTTCGTTTGTCTTTTTCGTTCGCCCTTTTCTCTCGCTTGCTTTCTGTTCGCTTGTGTCCCATGTGCCTTCAATATGCTTGAATCTTCGCTTGCTGAAAATCTATTGATATGGATCCTCATCCACTAGCTAATCTCTTTAAGAGATCCACTTATGTGGAACAAATTGCTAGTGAGTTGAGTGCACTTGACTTTCTCTATGGAGTTTTGCTTGAGATGCGTGAATCTGAAAATTCTGATGAAGAAATTCATGAAGTGATTCACGAGGGCTCCTTGGATGAAAAGCATGATTGCAATGGTTTCACTATAAATTCTATTAGTGACAATCATGCTAAAATTATGCCAAACCCTAAGCTTGGGGATGATAGTCTTGCTATGACCACTACTTGTTGCAAAGATCATGATTGGGGTGATGATTTTTCTTTTGATCTTGATAATTCGTTCAAGCCTCAAGATGAATATGATATTTGCAATATTATTGAAAGTGGGTTTGGAGAAGTCATGACTTTAGATGATAATCCCACTATTTTTGAAGAGCGTCAACTTTGCATGCATGTGAATCATGAAAAGAATATCCTATGGGATAGCTATATTGTTGAATTTAAATATGATCCCACATGTAATTGCTATTAGAGAGGAAAATATTTTGGTAGAAACTTTCATGTTACCAAATTACCTCTCGTTATGTTGAGATTGGTATTGTCTCTTTCTTCTTCCTTGCATTTGATAACTATTGGTTGTCTTGCCAATTTGTTTCCCTATAAAATGCCTATGCATAGGAAGTATGCTAGACTTATATGTGATCTTTACATGCTTTATGACGCTCTCGTTGTGCTTCAATTCTTGTCTTTTGTGTGAGCATCATTGAATTATCAATGGCTAGCTAAGGGCGTTAAACAATAGCGCTTGTTGGGAGGCAACCCAACGAATCTATCCTTTTACTTTATGTCTTGTGTTTTCCACACTTTCATAATTCTGTTATGATTGTGTTTTTTGTGTTTCTTTTTGCGTTTGTGCCAAGCAAAACCGTTATGATTAGTCTTGGGGATGATCGTTTGGTCATGCTGTGAAAGACAGAAACTTTCTGCTCACGAAAATAATTTTCATTTTTTTTCTGTAAGAGATTTGGAGTTGATTCTTTTTGTTGCTGATTGCTACGCAAATTCGTCAGACTGCCGTAATTTTTCAGAATTTTGAAGTATCATAAGTATATGAAGTATACAGATTTCTACAGACTAGTCTGGTGTTAACAGATTCTGTTTTTGTTGAGTTGGTTGCTTATTTTGATGAAACTATGGATAGTATCGGGGGTATTAGCCATGGAAGATTGAAAATAAAGTAACCCAACATCAACATAAGTAGAATTTAAGTTTTCTACAGTACCTAAGGAAGTGGTGGTTTGCTTTCTTATACTAATGTTATCACGAGTTTCTGTTTAAGTTTCGTGTTGTGAAGTTTTCAAGTTTTGGGTGAAGTTCTTATGGACAATGAGATAAAGAGTGGCAAGAGCTCAAGCTTGAGGATGCCCAAGGCACCCCAAGAGATTCAAGGATGCCGTAAAAGCCTAAGCTTGGGGATGCCCCGGGAAGGCATCCCCTCTTTTGTCTTCAATCCATCGGTAACGTTACTTGGGGTTATATTTTTATTCACCACATGTTATGTGTTTTGCTTGGAGCGTCTTGTATCGTCGTAGGAGTCTTTTATTTTTGTTGTGTCACAATCATCCTTGCTGCACACCTATAGAGAGAGACATGCACTCACCGTGATTTTGTCGAGCTTCACTTATATCCTTTGGTAGACAATTCAGCTCACATGTGCTTCACTTATATCTTTTGAGCTAGTTGATTTTGCTCTATGTGCTTCACATATATCTTTTAGAGCACGACGGTGCGTGGCTTAGTAGTTGATCTATGCTTTGAAAGTAGTCTCAAAAGGGGTAGTTATCTAAAGGGATATGAAAACTTCCACCTTCATGTGCATTGAATAGTTAAAGAAGTTTGATTCATCTCAATTAGTTTTGAGTTGTGGTTGTGGTAATATTGAAGTTATGCTAGTAAGGTGTTGTGGATCTAGAAATACTTGTGTTGAAGTTAGTGATTCCCGTAGCATGCACGTATGGTGAACCGCTATGTGATGAAGTCTGAGCATGATTAGTCTATAGATTGTCATCCTTTGTGTGGCGGTTGGGATTGCGCGATAGTTTATACCTACCAACCCTTCCCCTAGGAGTATGCGTTTAATGCTTTGTTTCGATTACTACTAAAACTTTTGCAACAAGTATATGAGTTCTTCATGACTAATGTTGAGTTCATGGTTTAGATGCACTTTCACCTTCCACCACCACTATCTTCTTAGTGCCGTGCAACTTTCGCCGGTGCACAAAAACCACCATTAGCCTCCCTCAAAACAGCCACCATACCTACCTACTATGACTTTTTCAAAGTCATTCCGAGATATATTGCCATGCAACTACCACCATGACATGTGCCACCACTTCTACATTGCCATTGCATGATCTGTAACGACTAAGATGCGGTCCTTTCCGATCAGGGGATCGAGGCCCCGAATTGGAAAGGAGCGCATCTAAGCGTCTCGCAAACAAGGTATCATTGCACATACATAATATCAACAGAATGACAATAAGGGGTTCAATTGCCATCTCATAAATATATGAGAGTACATCACGCATACAATCAAAGTAGTTCCGCTACGGACTACAAAACAAGGGAAATGGCTATGCTACCCTGCCTGTTGGCCCGCGATCACGACCATGCCTCAATCTTCTGGATAGTTCACGTACAGGCGGTCGTTCTCCTCGTCGTACTGCCACGCCAGCTGCGTGCCGTCGGGATCACCTGTCTCTGGGGTACCTGAACCTGTTGGTGTTGTGAAGAAATCTGTGAGCCACGGGGACTCCGCAATCTATGACCTCGGTGCGAGAACTAGTCAAGTTATTAGGTTGGATAGGTGGAGTATTTAGGTTGCAGCATCCTGAACACCTACCTACGTCAATCATAACCCCACCATGTTCCCGATCGAAGAGAGATCTTCGAGGGGACAGTCACGGTTACGCACACAGTTGGCAATTTTATTAGCTTATGTTTAAGTTATCTATTACCGGATGTTAACAAAATATTCCAAGTTGCCACATAACAGCGGGCACGGCTTTCCGAAAGATTAAACCCTGCAGGGGTGCTCCAACTAGTCCATGACAAACGTACACAGGCCGCAAAGTAATCCTCTATCATGAATATCGTGATCTCGTCGGATTTCTTAGAGGAAAACCTAAACTCTGGGAAGAACCAAAGCTTCATCGGGATTCCTATACGCAAGATATATCGCTAAGGTAAGACAAGACTAGCAGGACCTCCCGATGTGTCGACGACCCTGATAAGAGCGGCGTATCTCAGTCTCAGGACACGCCGGATAAGCGAAGCGTACAGTGGACAGAGAAATCTCCCTAGTTGCCCCGGGATGGCCCCGCACGGTGCTCTAGTTTGGACCAACACTCATGAGGAGTATTGGCCCGGGTTGTTGATTAAATTCCTCGGGTAGGCCATTCCCTATGCAGTTTATTATTAAGTGATTAGAAAATTAACACCAAAGTTGGATCCTGTCGGACAAGTCTTAACACTACGCGATTTATCGAGGGGATCCCCATAACAACCCCGAACGTGTTAGGAGCGATCAATATGGAATCAAACACCGGTAGCCGGTAACTATGGCGGCAATAACGGAACAAAGCACCTGGCAAAAGGCTAGGCCTTCCGTTATTTACCAAGTATATAGGTGCATTAATTAAATAACAGAATTTAAGATAATGATATCAAGCTCATGTTATCACATGAGGCAAAGCACATGCATCTAGCAACGCTAACATTAGTAGCTGAGCAAAGCCTGCTTAGCCATTCAAGTTTTCTAGGAAGGGATCAGTGTTTGGGTTCATGGCATATCAAGAGGCAAATATTTCAGTGGTAGGCAGCGAGCATATGACAAGGAAACGTAATATAGCATAACAAGTCTAGAGATGGTATCAAGGTCATATCATCTTGCCTGTGATATCCACAGCTTGGAATGGTTCGTGTTCGTCCTGCACGTACTCTCCCGAATCCACGTACTCGTTCTCCAATCCTGGTGCTACCCAACATAAGAATAACATCCAATGAACAACAGCACCTCAAGATGCAACAATCACATGATGGATGAGATGAATATGAGCATGCATCACTATTTCTATCACTAGCGCAAGCATAAGGAGTAAATACATGTTCCTGGACAGAACTACATGCTAACCTATTTTTACATGCATGAGAATGACATGATCAGATGCGTCTCGAGAAAACGATGCAAAAGCATATAAAGAACATTACAATCGGAGCAACGGACCAACGGGAATCAACGAAACAAGATATGAAGCCCTACGTGACAAAATCATCACCACATACTCAAATGGAAAAACTCTGGTATTTCTAGGTTTCCAAGACAAAAAACAAACCATCATGGATGGGGTGGAGCAAAGAAGAACACCACATCATCAACTAAGCACTCACAAGCATCAAAATGACAAAACTACACAATCTGCCATAAACTGCATCATAGCACTTTGTGAGCTACATGCAAAGCACCTACAGCCACCCAAATATGACAAATAATATATGTGGCTGTAGCTATCCAATAATACTACAAGTACAAGCAAGAATCACACAAAAAGGAATTAAACACATAAAGTTTCAAGGCTGCAAACTGGCCCAAAAATATTCGTTTTCACGGACTTAGTGAAAATTCCAGAATCTCACTTTCTGTCTATGCTCTGAAGCATTTTGACAGCAGCCAAAATAATAAGTACAGGACTCCAAATGGCATGAAATTTTACAGGGTGCTAGAAAAACATATCAGCTCCAACTTTCCTGTTTAAAGCTAAGGCTAGATCACAACACATTGACCTGCACAACCCCATGAATAGGAGAAGAAAAACATAAACAGATTCTCAGACTTAGTGAAAATCTCAGATCTTCACTAATCTGGAATTTCAGCCACATGCCTACTTTGGATGGGCACAACTTGCACATATGGATTCCTAATCATGAATTGAAACCAACATGTGGTAGAGGGGTCACCCTCTACTACCACAACCAAGAATCAAACACAAAGGCTCACCACAACTCATGGAACCAAGCTCTAAACATAGAAGAAAAATGAAATATGTCATCTCCAGAAAATGTTCCAATGGCAAAACTAAGTTCACCAATGGATTCCTTTGGAGATTCTACCCCAAAATCATATATAATATCTATGCACTTACTTGGAACAAGTGACCACAAACTAGGAAGGAAAAACAACATAGATCCCAACATAGTGAATAGTGCTACATCACATGTGCAAAATCACTAGAGCTACCTACACAAGCATGTACACATGATCACAACATCAAGGGGGTTACATGAGGGGTATACCTCATGTCTATGTGCTTTGCACATCACCACATCATCTCTAGCAACAAGCACAACAAATAAAATAACTCCTATACTAACAAGAGAGTATGCACACCCTCAGATATGGGCATGTGATGGTGCACACTCTCACATGCACCACAAGGGACACCTCTTAGTGCCTTGACACCCTCGAGGTACACACCACACATGAATCTACACATGCTTAACTAACAAACTCCACCTACACATGCTAATCATAGCTAGCAACCTAGTGCATCAAATACACACTTAATACATGTGGTGAGGGGGAGGCATCCACACACATAATCACACTCCACTAAATCTATAAGATGCACTACACAAGACAACTAGTGCATCCACATAATAACACACTAATCTTGCCAACCTGCAAGTGTAAAACTCCCTACACTTGCTCTACTTATATGCATCTACACACACAAGACAATGCATCACATAGATCATAAGCTAGCTACAACTACTACACAAACTTGCTGGACTGGGAGAAGGAAGGAAAAAAATAAACCTATAAGCACAATTCACTACAAGGCTACAGAACAGGAGCTGCACATATTTCCGAAACAGCAAAGGGAACAGATAAAGGAAACAAGGGACAGGAAAAATAAAAGGGGGGTGCTGGGGTCGAACCCCAGACGTGATGGATCTGCCCTGTGGTGCAAACCACCGTGCTAGCACCATGTACTCGACAGAAACAGAGATACACAGCAAGGAAACCTACTCTGTTGCGCAAGCCACTGTGCCGAAATATATGCAAAAAAAGGGGGAGGCTTCCCCTGGGATCAAACCCACCACCTCAGGAATACAAACGCGGAGACATACCACTGCGCTACGGATCAGGAGTCTGACAGAGAACGAGTCTGAAACAAAGAGAACTAACGCGAGCACTTGGTGCTCTGCACAGCGCACAGGGTCGCCGTCGACAGGGAGGTCGCCGTGCTCTCTGCCGCTGTTGTTGCACCAAGAGGGGAAACGCACCTCTGCTACTGCATGTCTGCTACCCACATCTACCGCGGGCACGCACCAAGCTACTGCATCGCCATCTGACAGCATTGGATAAACACACACCACCACATATGCTGCTGATCTACTACGAACAGAGAGGCCGACGAACACCACGGCGGATCTGGGCCGATCTAAGGAGCATCGGGTTCGTGGCGTCGGCGATCTCCTAGTCGACGGTGAGGACGCCCCACGACCTCACCGAGGACGAAAATGGGGCACGGGCACCATCCCCGTGCCCCTAGACATGGCCGCCGGCGCTGCTCGACGGAGAAGGCAAGGTAGATGGCGGTGAGGGGTTCTCTCTCTCTGCTCCTACTCTACAGAGAACTTACCAGGGAGAGGGAGGAGAGATGGGGAAATGAGACAGGTGGCGGCGGCGGATGGGAGGGAAACCCTACGAGATGGAGAGGGCACGGACACCAAGATAAATAGGGGCCTCGACGTTAGTGCCTCACGGCGCTTGCGTCTCTCTCTGGTTCGACTGACGGAAAGAAGCGCTGGAGGAAGGAACGACGTCAGGGAGGAAGAAAGGTGTCGTGCGTGGGCTCGTGCCCGCACGAGAGGGAGTACAGATGGGCCGGCGTGTGGGAGTGAGCCCACACGTGGCGCTACTTAGAGGAAACACTCCCTGGACTCTTTCCTTTTACAGAAAATAACAGGGAGTAAAACAAAAGCACAAGGAAAACTACAAGTGCTAAAAATAAAATGGCACTTGTCGTGGACATGTAAAATCAAGTCCTAATTAATAAAAATGAGAACAAGAATTTAGGAACAAGTATTTATTTTACAAAACAGCCATGGCTTGATCTGTTTTGTAATTTATGCACCTTAAAACACCCACTCAAAACCAGCAATACACTTCTCTCATCCACCACAAATCAAACCTAACCCATGAGCATTTTTAAAAGGGGAAAGGAAGGAGTGCATATTGACATAGAGAAGAATTAGAGAGAGAGAGGGAGAATGGTTTTGAGACCTAAGCATATACTCCCACACAAGCTATACATCACATGCACAACAACACAAGGCACCACATGGAATCATATGACCACATTGCAACAACAAGAACACATGGCATGACATGGAATGCATGCATGCAAAGGAAGAGAAAAAATAATAAGGGGCACATGAAATCATACATGCAAAAGGACTCTCTCATATCAAAGTCAAGGTGGTCCCACATGGAAGGTTACAAAAAGGGAAAGCTTTACACTTGGGGCATTACAAACTATCCCACACTACAAAAAAGATCTCGCCCCGAGATCTACGCCTGAAAGAACTCCGGAAATTGAGAACGGAGGTGATCCTCAAGTTCCCAAGTAGCCTGTTTATCGGAATGGTGTGACCACTGCACTTTGAGCAATTTGACGGTCTTGTTGCGGGTCTTGCGCTGAGTCGCATCGAGAACCGCAACTGGATGCTCACGATAAGAAAGGTCAGGCTGAAGGTCGATGTCTTGAAGATGAACAGTGCGCTCGGGGGTCTTGAAGCACCTCCGAAGCTGAGAAACATGGAACACATCATGGACATTTGCAAAGGTTGACGGAAGCTCGAGCTGGTACGCAAGGTCGCCTCTCTTGCCAACCACTCTGAACGGACCAACGAAACGAGGCGCAAGCTTGCCTTTGATGCCAAAGTGTTGGATACCCTTCATAGGCGACACCTTGAGATAGACGAAGTCATCAAGCTCATAAGACATTTCATGGTGCTTGCTATCATAATAGCTCTTCTGGCGGGACTGGGCTACTCTGAGGTTGTCGCAAATGACTTGACACATCTCCTCAGCTTCTTCTATCAAATCATTCCCAAGGATCTGACACTTGCCGGTCTCGGACCAGTTGAGCGGCGTATGGCACTTCCTGCCACAGAGAATTTCAAACGGAGCCTTGCGAGAACTAGCTTGATAACTGTTGTTATACGAGAACTCCGCGAAAGGCAGACAATCTTCCCACTTCATGCCAAAAGGGATAACACTGGTTCTTAGCATATCCTCAAGAACTTGATTCACTCTCTCCACTTGACCACTAGTCTGAGGATGGAACGCTGTGCTGAAGCGGATCTTCGTGCCCATAGCAGACTGAAAAGAGTCCCAGAACTTGGAAGTGAAGATACTTCCGCGATCCGAAGAGATCATCATAGGCACACCGTGCAAGGACACAATCCTGGAGGTGTACAACTCTGCCAGCTGAGCTGCTGAAATGGATTCCTTGACTGGTAGAAAATGAGCCACTTTATTCAACTTGTCGATGAAGACGAAGATGGCATCATTACCCTTCTTGGACTTCGGAAACCCGGTGACGAAATCCATCTCAATGTGATCGAACTTCCACTCGGGAATCGGCAATGGATGCAAAAGACCCGCTGGATGTTGATGCTCTGCTTTCACCCTTCGACATACATCACATTCATTTATGAACTGAGCAATCTCACGTTTCATACGAGTCCACCAGAAGGTCTGTTTCAAGTCATGGTACATTTTGGAGCTACCAAGATGAATAGAGAGCGGAGAGTTATGAGCTTCCTCCATGATTACCTTCCTGAGATCACCTTTCGGGACGACAAGGAGATCCTCGAAGAACAACGTGTCTCTGGCATCAACAGTGAATCACTTATACTTGGGAAGACTCTTTCCCATGCCAATCTTGACCTTCTTCACCATAGCGTCAAGAAGATGTGCTGCTCGGACCTGATCTTCCAAGGTAGGAGAGATCTGAAGGTTTGCAAGAAATCTTTGAGGTACTAGCTGAAGGTTGAGCTTCCTGAAAGATTCACAAAGACCAGGCTGGAGAGGTTGCAGAATCAGACTATTGCAATATGCCTTCCTTCTCAAAGCATCCGCCACGACATTAGCTTTGCCTGGCATGTACTCAACACTCGGATTAAAATCCTAGAGCATTTCCACCCAACGTGTTTGCCGAAGATTCAAGTTAGGCTGAGTGAAGATGTACTTGAGACTCTTGTGATTGGTGAAAACTTCAACCTTACGTTCCAACAAAAGGTGTCTCCAAATCATCAGAGCGTGTACCACGGCTCCTAGCTCGAGATCATGCACATGATAGTTCTTCTCCGTTGGCTTCAACTGCGTGGAGGTATAAGCAACCACCTTCTTATCTTGCATCAGGACTGCACCAAGACCCTGGAGAGAAGCGTCGTAGAAGACCTGGTAAGACTTGGAATCATCCGGAGGAACCAAGACTGGAGTGGAGGTAAGCTTCTATTTGAGTGTGTCAAAGGCCAACTGACACTCTAGAGACCAAGCATACTTAACACCCTTCTGAAGAAGACTTGAGAGCGGCCTGGCAATCTTGGAGAAGTTCTCAACGAACCTTCTGCAATAGCCAGCAAGCCCGAGAAAGCTTCGAAGCTGCTTCACATTCTGCGGAGGCTCCCATTCAACAATGGCCTGAACCTTGGACGGATCAACTTTAATGCCCTCGGCGGAGATAATGTGCCCAAGATAAACCACTTCTTTCAGCCAGAACTTGCACTTGGAATACTTGGCATACAGCTTGTACTCTCTCAGCTTATCAAGCACCAATCTGAGATGTTCTTCATGTTCTTCCTCAGTTTCAGAAAAGACCAGAATGTCATCGAGATAGAGCAAGACAAATTCATTCTTGAACGAAGAGAATATGTAGTTCATCAATCGATAGAATGTCGGAGGAGCATTTTCCAGACCAAAAGACATGACCGGATACTCATACGAGCCAAAACTAGTCCTGAAGGCAGTCTTCAGAATATCTTCCTCGCGAATGCGAATTTGATGATAGCCCATTCTGAGATCAAGCTTGGAGAAGATCTTAGCACCTTTCAACTGTTCGAACAACTCAGTTATGTTCGGAAGTGGATATTTGTTCCTGATTGTCTTCTTATTCAATGGACGGTAATCGACACACAGCCGGTCCGTGCCATCCTTCTTCTTGACAAACACAACACCACAGCCCCACGGAGACGAGCTCGGTCTGATCAAACCCAAACGCTCCTGCTCATCGAGTTGCCTCTTAAGTTCCTTCAATTCTTCTGGACCCAACTTGTACGGTCATTTGCACACGGGCTCTGTGTCTGGCTCTAGCTCAATCACAAACTCAACTTCTCTATGCGGAGGCATGCCTGGCAGCTCTTCAAGAAACACATCTTCATATTCGCAGACCACTGGGACTTGCGAAATAGGATTGATCTCACCCTTTTCATTCAAAGAGAACACACGGATTGTATCATCGCGCGCCGCGAATATAATCACGTCCTCCGAAGAGTGGGTAAGCTTCACTTCTTTCTCTTCACAATGAATTGATGCCTTGTTCATGGCCAGCCAGTCCATACCAAGAATCAAGTCAATGTCGGAATTGCCCAAGACATACGGAGAAGCCAGAAAAGAATAGCTTCCTATCTCGACATTGACATCAGGAACTCTACAATTAGACCTCATCTGAGCACCCAGAGAAACAACACCCAAAGGTCTATGCAAACTTGTCGAGGGAAAATCATGCTTGATGAAAAATGACTTTGACAGAAAGCAATGTGAAGCACCAGAATCGAACAAGACTTTAGCAGGAAAATCATTGACTGAAAGATTACCCATGATCACATCAGAGGAGTTGTCTGCTTCAGCTGCGTTCACCATGTTGACTCGAGCTGATCTAGGGTCGAACTTGACAAGAGCGTTTCTTGGAGGTTTGCCTAGAGGAGGACGCGACAGTCGGAGCTGAGAAGTACACTTGTTGGCATAGTGACCCTTCTGCCCACACTTGTGTCAAGTCACCTCTGCTGGCTGCCGGTACTGAGTCTGAGGAGGCCTTTGCTTCTGGTGCTGGAATCTCTGCTGGAAGACAGGGTTGGGTGGGTGGGAAGAACCACGACCACCGGAGTGCTTGAGATGCTGCGAGTGCCGAGGAGGAGGAGGAGACACCCAGAACTTCTGTTGCTTCTGAACCACCTGAGTCGAGGAAGAGCTGGAATCTCTGAAGCGCTTCTTAGAATTCTCCACCCTGAGCAAGGCTGCCTCTGCTCTGAGAGCTAGGTTGTAGAACTTGTCGAACTCCTCGGGATCGTGCAAGGCAAGAGATAACTGCAAATCTTCTTTCAAGCCACCTCTGAACTAATAAATCTTGCTCTTCTGATCCGGGATATCCTGCTGCGTGTAACGGGCTAGCTCGTGGAACTCAACATTGTACTTGTACACGGAATTGCCACCCTGCTTTAAACGCCTGAACTTCTCACGCATCTCCTCCACAAAGCTGGAAGGAATGTAGTGGGACTTGAAGTCATGACAGAACTCATCCCAAGAAATCACCCTAGTGCCTGTGGAGTCCTTCAGCTGCTGCCACCATATAGAAGCCTGCCCCTTCAATTGGAATGTTGCAAATTTGACGAAATCCTCAGGACGCACATTGCTACACTCGGAATGCTTGTTCATATCACGGATCCAGTCCTCTGCATCAAATGGTTGGTCGCAAGAAGTGAAAGTCTTTGGCTGGTTCGACAGGAACTGACTCAGACTAGCAAACTGATTGCCACCATGCTGGAAATTGCCTTGCTACTGACTGGCTCTCTCTTGCAACAACTGTAGCAGCATCTGGGTGTTTGCATTAGTAGCAACCATCACCGCTTGCCAGGCCTCTGCAGGAGGAGGAGGCGGCAGAGGAGGATTCTGTCATGGTTTTGTCACGGCAGATGTCCTCGTGAAAGTACTTAGTGTTGGATCCATCGCACCTTGATGGCGACTCAAAGGGGTTGAACGGGAGCGAGATAGAGATTTACCCAGGTTCGGCCCCTCGAGAGGAGGTAAAAGCCTACGTCATGCTTTGTGTTGTATTGATGGTGTTTCGATTACAAGGAGGGCGTAACTCGCCTGACCTAGCACTCAATGATTTCTAACCTCCCCTCTCCTTCCCCGGGACTCGCCTTTATATACAGGTCAAGCCCTTAGGGTTTACAAGAGTCCTTACCATCATGCAAGTCATGATTCTTTCTATCTCTAAGTCGTCGTGCTTTCCAAGACTTAAAGGTCTTCCCAATGATTGATTCTCCACGAGGATCCTGAACCGCCGTCTAGCTCCTGGGCTCACAGGCCAAAGCTTGAATCGCCAAAGGATGAGTCGCCCACTTGATGACCCAGCCCAACTATGGCGTATCACACAACAGATAATATCCCCAACAGATTCTCCGGAGGAGGAGGTGGCGGCGGCATATCCTCACGCCCTGGGTTCTGACGAGTTGGTGGAGCCATCCTGAAGACGGACAACATATTAGCCCATAGAATAAATTGAAGATATTGCTGAATCAAAAGACACGAATATCTGGACAGGAAAAAAGCAATTGCATTCGAACAAAATAGTAAGAATGTTTCCTCAAAGTGACGGTCGACAAAATTCCGATTAAGACCACTGCAAACAAGTATGAGCTAGAACTGCTCGGAACAAACATATGATCGAGATTTCATCCGATATCTTCGTGGATAAGATCGCACGGGCTCGAATTTACAGCAGCCATCCTGTGCAACGCAGTGCACATGACATACGAAGTATCCCCGAGTTGTAGCGAGCTACAAGGACACTTTAAGACACAACGAGAACCGCTGTAAGACGACCGTCAACAAACGTACCCACTGAACATCGAATCCCAACCTCAATCATGCATCTGTAGGAAGATAGCCCTATAAGATACTACTTGATATCCCACCTATGAATTCCCGAAATAAGTGGTCATGCAATCTGGTACACGGATACAAGGAGTAATATCACACAACTCCTATACTAACCCGTCACCTGTATCACATCCGTCAACACACAACGAGCATCTCGGACCTTCATCTACAACAGACCCTCGTGATCACAACGATACTAAGTATGGCAGTACTCCCGAACAATCTGCACCAGTACTCGGGACATCGGGGTTATCTCGCCACTACCAGTATTGAAGCAATAACGAACATCCTTCGTTCTTAGATAATCAGAAATTTGAATGATGGCGATGTGCGCAAGAATCCCGTGGAGCTCAATTCCCCGGAAGAAATCAAAGAAGACAGCAGGCACCAAGATAGGACTCCGTCACATCGAAATCATATAGATTTCACAAATACCCGCGTGATCCTAAAAAAATTGAGCGAGAAGAGGAGTAGAATTAAAGTTTTCCTAAGACGGGAACCTCACCAGAGCATGGAAGAGGAGAAAAAAGAATCCTACTCTCCGATATAACTAAGACTCAAAACATTTTACTAGACTCGACTCGGCCAAGTACGATCACACAAAGGCTCCTATGGTCGTATGGCTCTGATTGCCAACTTGTAACGACTAAGATGCGGTCCTTTCCGATCTGGGGATCGAGGCCCCGAATTGGAAAGGAGCGCATCTAAGCATCTCGCAAACAAGGTATCATTGCACATACATAATATCAACAGAATGACAATAAGGGGTTCAATTGCCATCTCATAAATATATCAGAGTATATGACGCATACAATCAAAGTAGTTCCGCTACGGACTACAAAACAAGGGAATTGGCTATGCTACCCTCCGTGCTGGCCCGCGATCACGACCACGCCTCAATCTTCTGGATAGTTCACGTACAGGTGGTCGTTCTCCTCATCGTACTGCCATGCCAGCTGCGTGCCGTCGGGATCACCTGTCTCTGGGGTACCTGAACCTGTTGGTGTTGTGAAGAAATCTGTGAGCCACGGGGACTCAGCAATCTATGACCTCGGTGCGAGAACTAGTCAAGTTATTAGGTTGGATAGGTGGAGTATTTAGGTTGCAGCATCCTGAACACCTACCTACGTCAATCATAACCCCACCATGTTCCCGATCGAAGAGAGATCTTCGAGTGGACAGTCACGGTTACGCACACAGTTGGAAATTTTATTAGCTTATGTTTAAGTTATCTACCGGATGTTAACAAAATATTCCAAATTGCCACATAACCGCGGGCACGGCTTTCCGAAATATTAAACCCTGCAGGGGTGCTCCAACTAGTCCATCACAAACGTACACAGGCCGCAAAGTAATCCTCTATCACGAATCTCGTGATCTCGTCGGATTCCTTAGAGGAAAACCTCAACTCTCGGGAGAACCAAAGCTTCATCGGGATTCCTATACGCAAGATATATTGCTAAGGTAAGAGAAGACTAGCAGGACCTCCCGACGTGTCGACGACCCTGATAAGAGCCGCGTATCTCAGTCTCACGACATGCCGGATAAGCGAAGCGTACAGTGGCCAGAGAAATCTCCCGAGTTGTCTCAGGATGGCCCCGCACGGTGCTCTAGTTTGGACCAACACTCATGAGCAGCACTGGCCCGGGTTGTTGATTAAATTCCTTGGGTAGGCCATTCCCTATGCAGTTTATTATTAAGTGATTAGCAAATTAACACCAAAGTTGGGTCCTGCCGGACAAGTCTTAACACTACGTAATTTATCGATGGGATCCCCATAACAACCCCGAACGTGTTAGGAGCGATCAATATGGGATCAAACACCGGTAGCCGGTAACTATGGCGGCAATAACGGAACAAAGCACCCGGAAAAAGGCTACGCCTTCCGTTATTTACCAAGTATATAGGTGCATTAATTAAATAACAGAATTTAAGATAATGATATCAAGCTCATGTTATCACATGAGGCAAAGCACCTGCATCTAGCAACGCTAACATTAGTAGCTGAGCAAAGCCTACTTAGCCTTTCAAGTTTGCTAGGAAGGGATCAGTGTTCGGATTCATGGCATATCAAGAGGCAAATATTTTAGTGGTAGGCAGCGAGCATATGACAAGGAAACGTAATCTAGCATAACAAGTCTAGAGATGGAATCAAGGTCATGTCATCTTGCGTGTGATATCCCCAGCTTGGAATGGTTCTTGTTTGTCCTGCACGTACTCTCCCGAATCCACGTACTCATTCTCTGATCCCGGTGCTACCCAACATAAGAATAACATCCAATGAACAACAGCACCTCAAGATGCACCAATCACATGATGCATGAGATGAATATGAGCATGCATCACTATTTCTATCACTAGCACAAGCATAAGGAGTAAATACATGTTCCTGACAGAACTGCATGCTAACCTATTTTGATATGCATGAGAATACATGATCATATGCGTCTCGAGAAAACGATGCAAAATCATATAAAGAACATTACAATCGAAGCTATGGACCAACGGGAATCAAAGAAATAAGATATGAAGCCCTACGTGACAAAATCATCACCACACACTCAAATGGCACAACTCTGGTATTTACAGGTTGCCAAGACATAAAACAAACCATCATGGATGGGGTGGAGCAAAGAAGAGCACCACATCATCAACTAAGCACTCACAAACATCAAAATGACAAAACTACACAATCTGCCATAAACTGCATCATAGCACTTTGTGAGCTACATGCAAAGCACCTACAGCCACCCAAATATGACAAATAACATACGTGGCTGTAGCTATCCAAGAATACTACAAGCAAAAGCAAGAATCACACAAAAAGGAATTAAACACAGAAAGTTACAAGGCTGCAAACTTGCCCAAAAATATCCGTTTTTAGGGACTTAGTGAAAATTCCAGATTCTCACTTTCTGTCTATGCTCTGAAGCATTTTGACAGCAGCCAAAACAATATCTACTGGACTCCAAATGGCATGAAATTTTACAGGGAGCTAGAAAAACATACTAGCTCCAACTTTCTAGTTGAAAGCTAAGGCTAGATCACAACACATTGACCTGCACAACCTCATCAACAGGAGAAGAAAAAAATAAACAGATTCTCAGACTTAGTGAAAATCTCACTAATCTGGAATTTCAGCCACATGCCTACTTTGGATGGGCACAACTTGCACATATGGATTCCTAATCATGAATTGAGACCAACATGTGGTAGAGGCGGTCACCCTCTACTACCACAACCAAGAATCAAACACAAAGGCTCACCACAACTCATGGAACCAAGCTCTAAACATAGAAGAAAAATGAAATATGTCATCTCCAGTAAATGTTCCAATGGCAAAACTAAGTTCACCAATGAATTCCTTGGTATATTCTACCCCAAAATCATATATAATATCTATGCACTTACTTGGAGCAAGTAACCACAAACTAGGAAGGACAAACAACATAGATCCCAACATAGTGAATAGTGCTACATCACATGTGCAAAATCACTAGAGCTACCTACACAAGCATGTACACATGATCACAACATCAAGGGGGTTACATGAGGGGTAGACCTCATGTCTATGTGATTTGCACATCACCACATCATCTCTAGCAACAAGCACAACAGATAAAATAACTCCTATACTAACAAGAGAGTATGCACACCCTCACATATGGGCATGTGATGGTGCACACTCTCACATGCACCACAAGGGACACCTCTTGGTGCCTTTACACCCTCAAGGTACACACCACACATGAATCTACACATGCTTAACTAACAAACTCCACCTACACATGCTAATCATAGCTAGCAACCTAGTGCATCACATACACACTTAATACATGTGGTGAGGGGGAGGCATCCACACACATAATCACACTCCACTAAATCTATAAGATGCACTACACAAGACAACTAGTGCATCCACATAATAACACACTAATCTTGCCAACCTGCAAGTGTAAAACTCCCTACACTTGCTCTACTTATATGCATCTACACACACAAGACAATGCATCACATAGATCATAAGCTAGCTACAACTACTACACAAACTTGCTGGACTGGGAGAAGGAAGGAAAAAAATAAACCTATAAGCACAATTCACTACAAGGCTACAGAACAGGAGCTGCACATATTTCCGAAACAGCAAAGGGAACAGATAAAGGAAACAAGGGACAGGAAAAATAAAAGGGGGGTGCTGGGGTCGAACCCCAGACGTGATGGATCTGCCCTGTGGTGCAAACCACCGTGCTAGCACCATGTACTCGACAGAAACAGAGATACACAGCAAGGAAACCTACTCTGTTGCGCAAGCCACTGTGCCGAAATATATGCAAAAAAAGGGGGAGGCTTCCCCTGGGATCAAACCCACCACCTCAGGAATACAAACGCGGAGACATACCACTGCGCTACGGATCAGGAGTCTGACAGAGAACGAGTCTGAAACAAAGAGAACTAACGCGAGCACTTGGTGCTCTGCACAGCGCACAGGGTCGCCGTCGACAGGGAGGTTGCCGTGCTCTCTGCCGCTGTTGTTGCACCAAGAGGGGAAACGCACCTCTGCTACTGCATGTCTGCTACCCACATCTACCGCGGGCACGCACCAAGCTAGTGCATCGCCATCTGACAGCATTGGATAAACACACACCACCACATATGCTGCTGATCTACTACGAACAGAGAGGCCGACGAACACCACGGCGGATCTGGGCCGATCTAAGGAGCATCGGGTTCGTGGCGTCGGCGATCTCCTAGTCGACGGTGAGGACGCCCCACGACCTCACCGAGGACGAAAATGGGGCACGGGCACCATCCCCGTGCCCCTAGACATGGCCGCCGGCGCTGCTCGACGGAGAAGGAAAGGTAGACGGCGGTGAGGGGTTCTCTCTCTCTGCTCCTACTCTACAGAGAACTTACCAGGGAGAGGGAGGAGAGATGGGGAAATGAGACAGGTGGCGGTGGCGGATGGGAGGGAAACCCTACGAGATGGAGAGGGCACGGACACCAAGATAAATAGGGGCCTCGACGTTAGTGCCTCACGGCGCTTGCGTCTCTCTCTGGTTCGACTGACGGAAAGAAGCGCTGGAGGAAGGAACAACGTCAGGGAGGAAGAAAGGTGCCGTGCGTGGGCTCGTGCCCGCACGAGAGGGAGTACAGATGGGCCGGCGTGTGGGAGTGAGCCCACACGTGGCGCTACTTAGAGGAAACACTCCCTGGACTCTTTCCTTTTACAGAAAATAACAGGGAGTAAAACAAAAGCACAAGGAAAACTACAAGTGCTAAAAATAAAATGGCACTTGTCGTGGACATGTAAAATCAAGTCCTAATTAATAAAAATGAGAACAAGAATTTAGGAACAAGTATTTATTTTACAAAACAGCCATGGCTTGATCTGTTTTGTAATTTATGCACCTTAAAACACCCACTCAAAACCAGCAATACACTTCTCTCATCCACCACAAATCAAACCTAACCCATGAGCATTTTTAAAAGGGGAAAGGAAGGAGTGCATATTGACATAGAGAAGAATTAGAGAGAGAGAGGGAGAATGGTTTTGAGACCTAAGCATATACTCCCACACAAGCTATACATCACATGCACAACAACACAAGGCACCACATGGAATCATATGACCACATTGCAACAACAAGAACACATGGCATGACATGGAATGCATGCATGCAAAGGAAGAGAAAAAATAATAAGGGGCACATGAAATCATACATGCAAAAGGACTCTCTCATATGAAAGTCAAGGTGGTCCCACATGGAAGGTTACAAAAAGGGAAAGTTTTACACTTGGGGCATTACAAACTATCCCACACTACAAAAAAGATCTCGCCCCGAGATCTACGCCTGAAAGAACTCCGGAAATTGAGAACGGAGGTGATCCTTAAGTTCCCAAGTAGCCTGTTTATCGGAATGGTGTGACCACTGCACTTTGAGCAATTTGACGGTCTTGTTGCGGGTCTTGCGCTGAGTCGCATCGAGAACCGCAACTGGATGCTCACGATAAGAAAGGTCAGGCTGAAGGTCGATGTCTTGAAGATGAACAGTGCGCTCGGGGGTCTTGAAGCACCTCCGAAGCTGAGAAACATGGAACACATCATGGACATTTGCAAAGGTTGACGGAAGCTCGAGCTGGTACGCAAGGTCGCCTCTCTTGCCAACCACTCTGAACGGACCAACGAAACGAGGCGCAAGCTTGCCTTTGATGCCCAAGTGTTGGATACCCTTCATAGGCGACACCTTGAGATAGACGAAGTCATCAAGCTCATAAGACATTTCATGGTGCTTGCTATCATAATAGCTCTTCTGGCGGGACTGGGCTACTCTGAGGTTGTCGCAAATGACTTGACACATCTCCTCAGCTTCTTCTATCAAATCATTCCCAAGGATCTGACACTTGCCGGTCTCGGACCAGTTGAGCGGCGTATGGCACTTCCTGCCACAAAGAATTTCAAACGGAGCCTTGCAAGAACTAGCTTGATAACTGTTGTTATACGAGAACTCCGCGAAAGGCAGACAATCTTCCCACTTCATGCCAAAAGGGATAACACTGGTTCTTAGCATATCCTCAAGAACTTGATTCACTCTCTCCACTTGACCACTAGTCTGAGGATGGAACGCTGTGCTGAAGCGGATCTTCGTGCCCATAGCAGACTGAAAAGAGTCCCAGAACTTGGAAGTGAAGATACTTCCGCGATCCGAAGAGATCATCATAGGCACACCGTGCAAGGACACAATCCTGGAGGTGTACAACTCTGCCAGCTGAGCTGCTGAAATGGATTCCTTGACTGGTAGAAAATGAGCCACTTTATTCAACTTGTCGATGAAGACAAAGATGGCATCATTACCCTTCTTGGACTTCGGAAACCCGGTGACGAAATCCATCTCAATGTGATCGAACTTCCACTCGGGAATTGGCAATGGATGCAAAAGACCCGCTGGATGTTGATGCTCTGCTTTCACCCTTCGACATACATCACATTCATTTATGAACTGAGCAATCTCACGTTTCATACGAGTCCACCAGAAGGTCTGTTTCAAGTCATGGTACATTTTGGAGCTACCAAGATGAATAGAGAGCAGAGAGTTATGAGCTTCCTCCATGATTACCTTCCTGAGATCACCTTTCGGGACGACAAGGCGATCCTCGAAGAACAACGTGTCTCTGGCATCAACAGTGAATCACTTATACTTGGGAAGACTCTTTCCCATGCCAATCTTGACCTTCTTCACCATAGCGTCAAGAAGATGTGCTGCTCGGACCTGATCTTCCAAGGTAGGAGAGATCTGAAGGTTTGCAAGAAATCTTTGAGGTACTAGCTGAAGGTTGAGCTTCCTGAAAGATTCACAAAGACCAGGCTGGAGAGGTTGCAGAATCAGACTATTGCAATATGCCTTCCTTCTCAAAGCATCCGCCACGACATTAGCTTTGCCTGGCATGTACTCAACACTCGGATTAAAATCCTAGAGCATTTACACCCAACGTGTTTGCCGAAGATTCAAGTTAGGCTGAGTGAAGATGTACTTGAGACTCTTGTGATTGGTGAAAACTTCAACCTTACGTTCCAACAAAAGGTGTCTCCAAATCATGAGAGCGTGTACCACGGCTCCTAGCTCGAGATCATGCACATGATAGTTCTTCTCCGTTGGCTTCAACTGCGTGGAGGTATAAGCAACCACCTTCTTATCTTGCATCAAGACTGCACCAAGACCCTGGAGAGAAGCGTCGTAGAAGACCTGGTAAGACTTGGAATCATCCGGAGGAACCAAGACTGGAGTGGAGGTAAGCTTCTATTTGAGTGTGTCAAAGGCCAACTGACACTCTAGAGACCAAGCATACTTAACACCCTTCTGAAGAAGACTTGAGAGCGGCCTGGCAATCTTGGAGAAGTTCTCAACGAACCTTCTGCAATAGCCAGCAAGCCCGAGAAAGCTTCGAAGCTGCTTCACATTCTGCGGAGGCTCCCATTCAACAATGGCCTGAACCTTGGACGGATCAACTTTAATGCCCTCGGCGGAGATAATGTGCCCAAGATAAACCACTTCTTTCAGCCAGAACTCGCACTTGGAATACTTGGCATACAGCTTGTACTCTCTCAGCTTATCAAGCACCAATCTGAGATGTTCTTCATGTTCTTCCTCAGTTTCAGAAAAGACCAGAATGTCATCGAGATAGAGCAAGACAAATTCATTCTTGAACGAAGAGAATATGTAGTTCATCAATCGATAGAATGTCGGAGGAGCATTTGCCAGACCAAAAGACATGACCGGATACTCATACGAGCCAAAACTAGTCCTGAAGGCAGTCTTCAGAATATCTTCCTCGCGAATGCGAATTTGATGATAGCCCATTCTGAGATCAAGCTTGGAGAAGATCTTAGCACCTTTCAACTGTTCGAACAACTCAGTTATGTTCGGAAGTGGATATTTGTTCCTGATTGTCATCTTTTGATATTTTATGTACCTTTTATATCTTTTTTGGGAGAAACTTATTAATTCAGTGCAAAGTGCCAGTTCTTGTTTTTTCTGTGTTTTTGGCTCTTTTCAGATATGATTTTGGAACAAAGTCCAAACGGAATAAAATCTCTGAAATAAATTTTTCCAGAACGGAAGAAGATCAAGGGACTTGAGGGCCAAGGCAGGAGAGCTACAGGGGGACCACAAGCCCTGTAGCCGCCATCAGGGGGTGGCAGTTACCAGGCTTGTGGCCTCCCTGGCGCCCCCCTGACCTTGCTCCTTCGCCTATATATTCCCTAAAATACAGAAAAAATAGGGGAATCCACGAAAACACTTTTCTGCCGTTGCAAGCTTCCGTTTCCGCGAGATCTCATCTCGAGACCCTTCCCGGTGCCCTGCCGGAGGGGACTTTGGAGTTGGAGGGTTCTACATCAACATCATCGCCCCTCCAATGACTCGTGAGTAGTTCACTTCAGACCTACGGGTCCATAGTTAGTAGCTAGATGGCTTCTTCTCTCTCTTGGATCTTCAATACAAAGTTCTCCATGATCTTCATGGAGATCTATCCGATGTGATCCTCTTTGGCGGTGTGTTTGTCGAGATCCGATGAATTGTGGTTTTGTGATCAGATTATCTATGATATATATTTGAGTCTTTGCTGATTTCTTATATGCATGATTTGATATCCTTGTAAGTCTCTCTGGGTCTTGGGTTTTGTTTGGCCAACTAGATCTATGATTCTTGCAATGGGAGAAGTGCTTGGTTTTGGGTTCATACCGTGTGGTGACCTTTTCGAGTGACAGAGGGGCAGCAAGGCACGCATCGTGTTGTTGCCATCAAGGGTAACAAGATGGGCTTTTATCGTAGATATGAGATTGTCCATCCACAACATGTCATATTGCTTAAGGCGTTACTCTGTTCTTTTGGACTTAATACACTAGATGCATGCTGGATAGCGGTCGACGTGTGGAGTAATAGTAGTAGATGCAGAAAGTATCGGTCTACTTGTTTTGGACGTGATGCCTATAGATATAATCATTGCCATAGATAACGTCACGACTTTGCGCGGTTCTATCAATTGCTCGACAGTAATATGTTCACCCACCGTCTACTTGCTTTCATGAGAGAAGCCACTAGTGAACACTAAGGCCCCCGGGTCTATTCACACCTATCATTTCCACTTTCGCTTTTACTTTGCTTTGTTACTTTGTTGCTTTCAGTTCTCACTTGGCAAACAATCTATAAGGGATTGACAACCCCTTCATAGCGTTGGGTGCAAGCTCTTTGTGTTTGTGCACGTACTTGTGATAATCCTTCACTGGATCGATACCTTGGTTCTCAAAACTGAGGGAAATACTTACCGCCGCTGTGCTACATCACCCTTTCCGCTTCGAGGGAACACCAACGCAAGGCTCCAAGGCCACGGGGGAATCCTTTGCATATTTGCCAGGGAAGTCCCTAAAGGCGTAGCCGTAGCAGAAGGATTCCTGGTGCCGTTGCTGAGGAGTATCAAGACAAGAAGGTCTTTTGTTGCAGTAGCAGTACCAATCTAAGGTTTTGAGACAAAGATTGAATACAAGAGATGAAGAAGGGTTTGGGATGAGATGGTGCTGATGAAGATTGGTCCTCCCATGAAGGGAAGTCCCGACATAATCTCTCTATCGGAGAGAGAAAAGGCATCTCCCCAGGTTTCCGCCTCGAGGGTGTCGCTTCGTCTCGAAAGTATCCTTATGAATTTTTCTAGGGTAATACACACCATATAGGAGAAGAGGGGGTCAAGAGACCTGTTGGGTGATACGTCACTGTCATGTCTATAATTTTTATTGTTCCATGCCAATATCCTACAATTTCCATATACTTTTGGCAACACTTTATATTATTTTTTGGACTAACTTACTTGTCTAGTGCAAGTGCGAGTTCTTGTTTTTTGTGTGTGTTTTTTGTTTCGCAGAAATTCCATATCAAACGGAGTCCAAACGCGATAAAAATTTACGGAGATTTTTTTGGGATATATGTGAATTTTGGGAAGAAGAATCAATGCCACAAAATTCCCAAGGCTCTCGCAAGGCAATAGGGCGCGTCCAGGGGGCGTGGCCGCGCCCAGATTCCTTGTGGCTGATATCTACTGTGCAACTTTATTCTTGTAGACTCGTGTTGGGCCTCCAAGCGCAGAGTTTTTTTAGGACACTAGCAAATTTCTCTGAAGTGGATGACCTGAGGTTTATCAATCGTAGGATGAAGACGGTCTCTCTCAAAGAACCCTCTGATACTTCTCCATCGTATCTATAATTTTTGATTGTTTCATGCCAATATTATACAACTTTCACATACTTTTGGCAACTTTTTATATGATTTATGCGACTAACCTATTGATCTAGTGCCCAGTGACAGTTCCTATTTTTTACATGTTTTTGGTATCGCATAAAATCCATATCAAACAAAGTCCAAACGTGATAAAAATTTACGGAGAATTATTTTGGAATTTATGTGATTTTTGGGAGGTGGAATCAACGCAAACGGGGCGCACAGAGCCCACCGCCCACCAGGACGTGCCACAAGCCCCAGGCACGCCCTGGTGTCTTGTGCCCTCCTCAAACGTCGGTTGGAGCCCTTATTCTGGCACAAGAAAGATAATTTATGGAAAAAACCCGTGTAAACATTTCAACGCAATCGGAGTTACGGATCTCCGAGAATTTAAGAAACCGTGAAGGGCCAGATCTGGGAAGCGCGAAATAGAAGAGAACAGAGAGGGAGATCCAATCTTGGAGGGGCTCCCGCCCCTCCACCGCCATGGGGGCCATGGACCAAAAAGGGAACTCTCCTCCCATCTAGGGGGAGGCCAAGGAAGGAGAAGAAGGAGGTGGGCTCTCTCCCCCTCTCTCCCGGTGGCACCGGAGTGCCGCCGGGGCTAGGATCGTGACATCGATCTACATCAACAACCATGCTACCGTCAACACCAACTTTCTCCCCCTCTATGCAGTGGTGTAACACCCCTTCTCCCCGCTGTAATATCTGTTGGGGAACGTTACATGGGAAACAAAAAATTTCCTACGCGCACGAAGTCCTATCATGGTGATGTCCATCTACGAGAGGGGATTTCTGATCTACGTACCCTTGTAGATCGCACAGCAGAAGCGTTAAGAAACGCGGTTGACGTAGTGGAACGTCCTCACGTCCCTCGATCCACCCCGCGATCCGTCCCACGAACCGTCCCGCGATCCGTCCCACGATTCCGCTCCAATCTAGTGCCGAACGGGCGGCACCTCCGCGTTCAGCACACGTACAGCTCGACGATGATCTCGGCCTTCTTGATCCAGCAAGAGAGATGGAGAGGTAGATGAGTTCTCTGGCAGCGTGACGGCGCTCCGGAGGTTGGTGGTGATCTAATCTCAGCAGGGCTCCGCCCGAGCTCCGCAGAAACGCGATCTAGAGGAAAAACCGTGGAGGTATGTGGTCGGGCTGCCGTGGCAAAAGTTGTCTCAAATCAGCCCTAATACCCCAGTATATATAGGAGGGAGGGAGAGGGAAGAGGCAGCCTCAAACCCTCAAGGTTTGGCCGAAATTGGAGGTGGAGGAGTCCTACTCCAATCCTACTTGGAGTAGGATTCCACCTTCCCACTTGGAAACTCTTTCCACCTTGTGTTTTTTTCCTTCTCAAACCTTATGGGCCTTAGTGGGAACTTATTCCAGCCCACTAGGGGCTAGTTTATCTCTTCCCATAGCCCATGAGACCCCTTGGGGCGTGACACCCCTCTCGATGGTCCCCGGCACCCCTCCCGGTACACTACCGATGAACCCGAAACTTTACCGGTAATGCCCGAAAACTTTCCGGTAACCAAATCAGGTCATCCTATATATCAATCTTCGTCTCCGGACCATTCCGAAAACCCTCGTGACGTCTGTGATCCCATCCGGGACTCCTAACAACATTCGGTAACCAACCATATAACTCAAATACGCATAAAACATCGTCGAACCTTAAGTGTGCAGACCCTGTGGGCTCGAGAACTATGTAGACATGACCCGAGTGACTCCTCGGTCAATATCCAATAGCGGGACCTGGATGCCCATATTGGATCCTACATATTCTACGAAGATCTTATCGTTTGAACCTCAGTGCCAAGGATTCATATAATCCCGTATGTCATTCCCTTTGTCCTTCGGCATGTTACTTGCCCGAGATTCGATCGTCAGTATCCGCATACCTATTTCAATCTCGTTTACCGGCAAGTCCCTTTACTCGTTCCGTAATACAAGATCCCGCAACTTACACTAAGTCACAATGCTTGCAAGGCTTGTGTGTGATGTTGTATTACCGAGTGGGCCCCGAGATACCTCTTCGTCACACGGAGTGACAAATCCCAGTCTCGATCCATACTAGCTCAACGAACACCTTCGGAGATACCTGTAGAGCATCTTTATAGTCACCCAGTTACGTTGCGACGTTTGATACACATAAAGCATTCCTCTGGTGTCAGTGAGTTATATGATCTCATGGTCATAGGAACAAATACTTGACACGCAGAAAACAGTAGCAACAAAATGACACGATCAACATGCTACGTCTATTAGTTTGGGTCTAGTCCATCACATGATTCTCCTAATGATGTGATCCCGTTATCAAGTGAAAACACTTGCGTGTGATCAGGAAACCTTGACCATCTTTGATCAACGAGCTAGTCAACTAGAGGCTTACTAGGGACAGTGTTTTGTCTATGTATCCACACATGCACTGTGTTTCCAATCAATACAATTATAGCATGGATAATAAACGATTATCTTGAACAAAGAAATATAATAATAACTAATTTATTATTGTCTCTAGGGCATATTTCCAACAGTCTCCCACTTGCACTAGAGTCAATAATCTTAGTTCACATCGCCATGTGATTCCAGTGAATCCAACACCCATATAGTTATGGGGTCTGATCACGTCTTGCTCGTGAGAGAGGTTTTAGTCAACGGTTCTGAAACTTTCAGATCCGTGTGTTCTTTACAAATCTTTATGTCATCTTATAGATGCTGCTACTATGTGCTATTCGGAAATACTCCAAATATCTACTCTACTATACGAATCCGTTTCACTACTCATAGTTATTCGGATTAGTGTCAAAGCTTGCATCGACGTAACCCTTTACGACGAACTTTTTAACCACCTCCATAATCAAGAAAAATTCCTTAGTCCATCAGTTACTAAGGATAAATTTTGACCGCTGCTAGTGATTCAATCATGGATCACTCTCTGTACCTCTCAACAGACTTTGAGTCAAGGCACACATCAGGTGCGGTACCCAGCATGGCATACTTCAGATTCTACGGCCAAGGCATAGAAGACGACCTTCGTCTATTCTCTTTATTCTGCCGGGGTCGGGTTTTGAGTCTTACTCAAATTCACACGTCACAACGCAACCAATAACTCCTTCTTTCCTGATCTATTTTGAACTCCTTCAAAAACTTGTCAAGGCATGCATCTTGTTGAGACTTCTATTAAGCGCTTTCGATCTATCTCCATAGATCTTTGATGTTCAACGTTCAAGTAGCGCAATCCAGGTATTCCTTTGAAAACTCCTTTCAAACAACCTTGTATGCTTTACAGAAATTCTACATTACTTCTGATCCACAATATGTCAACCACATATACTTATCAGAAATTCTATAGTGCTCCCACTCACTTCTTTGGAAATACAAGTTTCTCATAAACCTTGTACAAACCCAAAATCTTTGATCATCTCATCAAAGTGTATATTCCAACTGCGATATGCTTGCACCAGTCCATTGAAGGATCGCTCAAGCTTGCATACTTGCTAGTATCTTTAGGATCGACAAAACCTCCTGGTTGTATCACATACAATGTTTGCTCAAGGAAACCGTCGGGGAAACAATGTTTTGACATCCTATGTGCAATATTTCATAAATAATGAAGCAACTACTAACATAATTCAAACAGACTTTTAGCATCGCTACGAGTGAGAAAGTCTCATCATAGTCAACTGTTTGATCTTGTCGGAAACATCTTTGCGACAAGTCGAGCTTTTCTTAATAGTGACTTATCACCATCATCGTCTGTCTTCCTTTTAAAGATCCATCTTTACTCAACAGACCTATGACCATCAAGTAGTTCTTCCAAAGTCTACACTTTGTTTTCATACATGGATCCTCTCTCGGATTTCATGGCTTCCAGCCATTTGTCGGAATCCGGGCCCACCATTGCTTTCTCCATAACTCGTAGGTTCACTGTTGCTCAATAACATGACCTCCAAGACAGGGTTACCGTACCACTCTGTAGTAGTACGCGACCTTGTCAACCTACGAGGCTTGTAATAACTTGATCCGATGCTCGATGATCACCATCATCAGCTTTCACTTCAATTGGTGTAGGCGCCACAGGAACAACTTCTTGCGCCCTGCTACACATTGGTTGAAGTGATGGTTCAATAACCTCATCAAGTTCTACCACCCTCCCACTCAATTTTTTTCGAGAAAAACCTTTCCTCGAGAAAGGATCCGTTTCTAGAAACAAACACTTTGCTTTCGTCTCTGAGATAGGAGATGTACCCAACTGTTTTGGATATCCTATGAAGATGCATTTATCCGCTTTGGGTTCGAGCTTATCAGACTGAAACTTTTTCACATAAGTGTCGAAGCCCCAAACTTTCAAGAAACGACAGTTTAGATTTCTCTAAACCTCAGTCCATACTATGTCATCTCAACGAAAATACGCGGTGCCCTATTTAAAGTGAATGCGGTTGTCTCTAATGCATAACCCATAAACGATATTGGTAATTCGATAAGAGACATCATAGCATGCACCATACCAAATAGTGTGTGGCTATGACGTTCAGACACATCATCACACTATGATGTTCCAGGTGGCATGAACTAAAAAACAATTTCCACATTGTCTTAACTGCGTACAAAAACTCGTAACTCAGATATTCATTTCTATGATCCTATCGTATATAGTTTATCCTCTTGTTACGACGAACTTCACTCCTGAAACAGAATTGAACCTTTCAATATTTCAGACTTGTGATTCATTAAGTGAATACTCTTGTATCTGCTCAAATCGTCATTGAAGTAAGAACATAATGATATCCACTGCGTGCCTCAGCACCTATTGGACTACATACATCAAAATGTATCACTTCCAACAAGTTACTATCTTGTTTCATCTCAATGAAAACAAGGCCTTGCTCATGTGGTATGATTTACATGTCACTAGTGATTCAAAATCAAGTGAGTATAAAGATCCATCAGCATGGAGCCTCTTCATGCAATTTATACCAACATGACTCAAGCGGCAGTGCCACAAGTAAGTGGTACTATCATCATTACCTCGTATCTTTTGGCACCAATATCATGAACATGTGTAACACTACGATCGAGATTCAATAAACCATTGAAGGTGATTATTCAAGCAAATAGAGTAACCATTATTCTCTTTAAATGAATAATCGTATTGCAATAAACACGATCCAATCATGTTCATGCTTAACGCAAGCACCAAATAACAATTATATAGGTTTAACACCAATCCTGATGGTAGAGGGAGTGTGTGACGTTTGATCATATCAACCTTGGAAACACTTCCAACACGTATCGTCACCTCGCCTTTAGCTAGTCTCCGTTTATGCCGTAGCTTTCATTTCGTGTTACTAATCACTTAGCAACCAAACCGGTATCCAATACCCTCGTGCTACTAGGAGTACTAGTAAAGTACACATCAACATCATGTATATGAAATATACTTCTTTCGACTTTTGCCAGCCTTCTTATCTACCAAGTATCTAGAGTTGCTCCGCCTGAGTGACCATTCCCCTCATAACAGAAGCACTTAGTCTCGGGCTTGGGTTTAATCTAGGGTCTCTTCATTAGTGCAGCAACTGCTTTGCCGTTTCACGAAGTATCCCTTCTAGCCCTTGCCTTTCTCGAAACTTAGTGGTTTTACTAACCATCAACTATTGATGCTCCTTCTTGATTTCTACTTTCGCAGTGTCAAACATCGCGAATCGCTCAAGGATCATTGTATCTATCCTTGATATGTTATAGTTCATCACGAAGCTCTCACAGCTTGGTGGTAGTGATTTTGGAGAACCATCACTATCTTATCTGGAAGATCAACTCCCACTTGATTCAAGCGATTGTCGTACTCAGATAATCTGAGCACGCGCTCAACGACTGAGCTTTTCTCCTTTACTTCATGGACAAAGAATCTTGTCGGAGGTCTCATACCTCTTAACAAGGGCACAAGCATGAAATCACAATTTCATCTCTTTAGAACATCTCTTATGTTCCGTGACGTTTCAAAACGTCTTCGGCGCCTAGCTTCTAAGCCATTAAGTATTTTTGTACTAAACTATCATGTAGTCATCAGAAACGTGTATGTCGAATGTTCACAACATCTACAGACGACGCTCGAGGTGCAGCACACCGAGTGGTGCATTAAGGACATAAGCCTTCTGCGCAGCAACGAGGACAATCCTTGGTTTTACAGACTCAGTCTGCAAAGTTTGCTACTATCAACTTTCAACTAAATTTTCTCTAGGAACATATAAAAACAGTAGAGCTATAGCGCAAGCTACATCGTAATTCGCAAAGACCATTAGACTATGTTCATGACAATTAGTTCAATTAATCATATTACTTAAGAACTCCCACTCAAAAAGTACATCTCTCTAGTCATTTGAGTGGTATATGATCCAAATCCACTATCTCAAGTCCGATCATCACGTGAGTCGAGAATAGTTTCAGTGGTAAGCATCTCTATGCTAATCATATCAACTATACGATTCATGCTCAACCTTTCGGTCTCATGTGTTCCGAGGCTATGTCTGCACATGCTAGGCTCGTCAAGCTTAACCCGAGTGTTCCGCGTGTGCAACTTTTTTGCACCCGTTGTATGTGAACATTGAGTCTATCACAACCGATCATCACGGGGTGTCTCGAAACGAAGAACTGTCGCAATGGTGCACAGTCGGGGAGAACACAATTTCGTTTGAAATTTTAGTGAGAGATCACCTCCTAATGCTACCGTCGTTCTAAGCAAGATAAGGTGCATAAAGGATTAACATCACATGCAATTCATAAGTGACATGATATGGCCATCATCATGTGCTTCTTGATCTCCATCACCAAAGCACCGGCACGATCTTCTTGTCACCAGCGTCACACCACGATCTCCATCATCATGATCTCCATCGACGTGTCGCCATCGGGGTTGTCGTGCTACTCATGCTATTACTACTAAAGCTACGTCCTAGCAATATAGTAAACGCATTTGCAAGCACAAACGTTAGTTTAAAGACAACCCTATGGCTCCTGCCGGTTGTCGTACCATCGACGTGCAAGTCGATATTAACTATTACAACATGATCATCTCATACATCCAATATATCACATCACATCGTTGGCCATATCACATCACAAGCATACCCTGCAAAAACAAGTTAGACGTCCTCTAATTGTTGTTGCATGTTTTTACGTGGTGACCATGGGTATCTAGTAGGATCGCATCTTACTTACGCAAACACCACAACGGAGATATATGAATTGCTATTTAACCTCATCCAAGGACCTCCTCGGTCAAATCCGATTCAACTAAAGTTGGAGAAACCGACACTCGCCAGTCATCTTTGAGCAACGGAGTTACTCGTAGCGATGAAACCAGTCTCTCGTAAGCGTACGAGTAATGTCGGTCCGAGCCGCTTCGATCCAACAATACCGTGGAATCAAGAAAAGACTAAGGAGGGCAGCAAAACGCACATCACCGCCCACAAAAACTTTTGTGTTCTACTCGAGAAGATATCTACGCATGAACCTAGCTCTGATACCACTGTTGGGGAACGTCGCATGGGAAACAAAAAAATTCCTACGCGCACGAAGTCCTATCATGGTGATGTCCATCTACGAGAGGGGATTTCCGATCTACGCACCCTTGTAGATCGCACAGCAGAAGCGTTAAGAAACACGGTTGATGTAGTGGAACGTCCTCACGTCCCTCGATCCGCCCCGCGAACCGTCCCACGAACCGTCCCGCGATCCGTCCCACGATCCGCTCCGATCTAGTGCCGAACGGACGGCACCTCCGCGTTCAGCACACGTACAACTCGACGATGATCTCAGCCTTCTTGATCCAGCAAGAGAGATGGAGAGGTAGATGAGTTCTGTGGCAGCGTGACGGCGCTCCGGAGGTTGGTGTTGATCTAATCTCAGCAGGGCTCCGCCCGAGCTCCGCAGAAACGCGATCTAGAGGAAAAACCGTGGAGGTATGTGGTCGGGCTGCCATGGAAAAAGTTATCTCAAATCAGCCCTAATACCCGAGTATATATAGGAGGGAGGGAGAGGGAAGAGGCAGCCTCAAACCCTCAAGGTTTGGTCGAAATTGGAGGTGGAGGAGTCCTACTCCAATCCTACTTGGAGTAGGATTCCACCTTCCCACTTGGAAACTCTTTCCACCTTATGTTTTTTTCCTTCTCAAACCTTATGGGCCTTAGTGGGAACTTATTACAGCCCACTAGGGGCTAGTTTATCTCTTCCCATAGCCCATGAGACCCCTTGGGGCGTGACACCCCTCTCGATGGTCCCCGGCACCCCTCCCGGCACTCCCGGTACACTACCGATGAGCCCGAAACTTTTCCGGTAATGCCCGAAAACTTTCCGGTAACCAAATGAGGTCATCCTATATATCAATCTTCGTCTTCGGACCATTCCGAAAACCCTCGTGACATCTGTGATCCCATCCGGGACTCCGAACAACATTCGGTAACCAACCATATAACTCAAATACGCATAAAACATCATCGAACCTTAAGTGTGCAGACCCTGCGGGCTCGAGAACTATGTAGACATGACCCGAGTGACTCCTCGGTCAATATCCAATAGCGGGACCTGGATGCCCATATTGGATCCTACATATTCTACGAAGATCTTATCGTTTGAACCTCAGTGTCAAGGATTCATATAATCCCGTATGTCATTCCCTTTGTCCTTCGGTATGTTACTTGCCCGAGATTCGATCGTCAGTATCCGCATACCTATTTCAATCCCGTTTACCGGCAAGTCTCTTTACTCGTTCCGTAATACAAGATTCCGCAACTTACACTAAGTCACAATGCTTGCAAGGCTTGTGTGTGATGTTGTATTACTGAGTGGGCCCCGAGATACCTCTTCGTCACACGGAGTGACAAATCCCAGTCTCCATCCATACTAACTCAACGAACACCTTCGGAGATACCTGTAGAGCATCTTTATAGTCACCCAGTTACGTTGCGACGTTTGATACACAGAAAGCATTCCTCCGGTGTCAGTGAGTTATATGATCTCATGGTCATAGGAACAAATACTTGACACGCAGAAAACTGTAGCAACAAAATGACACGATCAACATGCTACGTCTATTAGTTTGGGTCTAGTCCATCACATGATTCTCCTAATGATGTGATCCCGTTATCAAGTGACAACACTTGCCTATGGTCAGGAAACCTTGACCATCTTTGATCAACGAGCTAGTCAACTAGAGGCTTACTAGGGACAGTGTTTTGTCTATGTATCCACACATGCACTGTGTTTCCAATCAATATAATTATAGCATGGATAATAAACGATTATCATGAACAAACAAATATAATAATAACTAATTTCTTATTGCCTATAGGGCATATTTCCAACAATATCTACTTAAACATGGTGCTCAACTCCATATATTATTTCCCAATGATATTTGACTATCCTATGATGTTTGAGTATATCTGTTTTGTCCTATGAGTTAATCATGATCTTGGTTGGTATGATTGTATATTTTATTTATGGTGTTGTCCTATGGTGCCCTCCGTGTCGTACAAACGTGAGGGGCCCCCTCCATAGGGTGTTGTAATATGTTCATGGTTTGCTTATCGTGGGTGTTGCGGGGGTGATAAGAACCTAAACGCGGATAAGTGGGTTATGACGTATGGGAGTAAAGATGACTTGATACTTAATGCTATGGTTGGGTTTCACGTCCTTAATGATGTTTAGTAGTTTCACATGCTTGCTAGAGTTCCAATCATAAGTGCATATGATCCAAGCAGAGAAAGTATGTTAGCTCATGCCTCTCCCTCATATAAAATTGCAAGAATGATTACCCGTACTTGTTATCGATTGCCTAGGGACAAATGACTTTCCTGTTGACAAAATATATCCACTTTTATTACCTTGCAATTTATTCATAGTTTTATTCTTGCAAAGTACTCATAGTTTTATTCTTGCAAAATAGTTTCACACTTGTTTTAGGTAAAGCAAATGTCAAGCGTGCGTAGAGTTGTATCGGGGGTCAATAGAACTTGAGGAAATATTTGTTCTGCCTTTAGCTCCTCGTTGGGTTTGACACTCTTATTTATCAAAGAAGTCTACAAACGATCCCCTATACTTGTGGTTTATCAAGACCTTTTTCTGGTGCCGTTGCCGGGGAGCAATAGCGTGGGGTGAATATTCTCGTGTGTGCTTGTTTGCTTTATCACTAAGTAGTTTTTATTTCCCGTTCTAAGTTGTTCTCTATCTTTAATTATGGATATGGAACACGAAACACCAAAAAAATTAGTGGTACTTGCTACTCATGGAGATGGGGAACCTCCTAAAACCCTCGATGCTCGTTATGTGAAAAATATTATGCACTACTTTGATAATCCTAAGAAAACCCCATTCAACATGATAATGGGAGACACGTTGGATCAACGTGAATACTTTACGGATCATCGCTTGACACAAAAAGGGAAACTATTATGGGATAAAATTGATATGTTGCATTGGTATGCTTGGAATTTACACGAGAGATATGATTTTACTTGTTGATCTAGGATGAATGCTCCACACCTTCCCTTTTCATGCAAATTTAATGATAATGAAACATTGGCTTATGCTAATGGTATATATGATTACTATGATGAGGAACGAATAGAAGAATTTGTTGCTTTTAAGGGTGCTTATGAAATTGAATCTTTGTTTGAAAAGTTTGAAGATTTTGATGATTCAATTTATAGACCTGAAAATTTAGCTATCCTTAAATACTGCTATGATAATTATAAATACAATTATGATATTGATGCGTTTATTGAGAAAGTCACCGCTGTCCAAGAAGACTAATATTTTGTAGGAGTCTATGGAAGAAGGAATTGATGAAACTGTGAGCTCATTGGATGAAAAAGATGATGAGGAGAGCGAAGAACAAAAGGAGGAAGAGCGGATTGATCACCCATGCCCACCTTCTAATGAGAGTAACTCTTCAACTCATACATTGTTTAACGTCCCTTCGTTCTTACCGGAGGATGAATGCTATGATAATTGCTATGCTCCCGTTTATTCATTTGAAATATCCCTTTTTGATGATGCTTGCTATGCTTGTGGCAAAGATGAAAATATGAATTATGCTATTGGATATGAACTTGCTATTGTTCCTTATATTAATAATTAAACTTTTGCTATTGCACCCACACATGATAGTCCTATTATCTTTTTGAATTCTCCAAACTACACTATATCGGAGAAGTTTGCACTTGTTAAGGATTGTATTGATGGGTTGCCTTTTACCACTACACATGATGGTTTTGATGAATATAATATACATTTGCTTGATTCTCCTACTTGCAATTATTATGAGAGAGTAACTACATCTCCGTCTCTCTATGTTTCCAACACGATAAAATTGCAAGAAACTGATTATGCTATGTATTGGCCTTTACTTGATGTGCATGAATTGTTCTTGCATGACACGCCGATGAATAGGAAGAGAGTTATACTTCGTAATTGCTTGATATATGTTTATTTGTTCTCATTAATAAATGCCAAATCATTGTTAATTAAAATTGGCTTTGATATACCTTGGGATCCGGGTGGATCCATTACTTGAGCACTTTATGCCTAGCTTAATGGCTTTAAAGAAAGCGTTGTCAGGGGGACAACTCGGAAGTTTTAGAGATTCAATTAATTATGTTGAGTTCTTTTATAAAGTTTAAAAACCAAAAAATATAGAGGGGAACTTGAAACTTCACAAAAATAGAAGCGATTGAAAGGTGATGCATTGGTGAAGTGAGGGTCGACCTTGAACACTTGTGTTCATGCTCATGGAAACAATGTAGAATTTTTCATGAAGATTCTCACAAAAATAATTATCCCCTTGTACAAATCCATTGTATTATAAAAATAATTTGCCAAGATTTTCCTTTAGGATAGGTAGATTGCTTGTTGGTATGTGCGGTGCAGAAACAAAAACTTTGGTTGTAGCGCGTGAATTTTAATTTTTTACTGGAACGTAAAAAGGTTCTAAAACTTTTTGAAAAATCTTTACATACAAATATTTTATTTCTTCCTAATGTTTCATAATTTTTGGAGTAACATAAGTATGGTAGATTTAAAGATTGCTATGGACTGTTTAAGACAGATTCTGTTTTTGATGCATTGTTTTGCTTGTTTTGATGAAACTGTCTATTTTTATCGGTGGTATGGGCCATGGAAAATTTATATTACAGTAGATACAATTCAAAAACAAAATATTAATTGGTTTTAAATAGTACTTAGAGTAGTGATTTGCTTTATTATACTAACGGATCTTACCAAGCTTTCTGTTGAGTTTTGTGTGGATGAAGTGATCAAAGATCGAGGAAGTCTCAATATGATGAGAAGGAGGAGAGGCAAGAGCTCAAGCTTGGGGATTCCCAAGGCACCCCAAGTAAATATTCAAGGATACTCAAGCATCTAAGCTTGGGGATGCCCCCGAAGGCATCCCATCTTTCTTTAATAAGTATCGATATGTTTTCGTCTTTGCTTCGTTCATGTGTTATGTGCAAATCTTGGAGCGTATTTTACATTTAGTTTTCATTTTTTTCTTTTATGAACCATGATGGTATGAGATAGTACATGGTTTATTTATAGAATGCTCATTACACTTCACTTATATCTATTGAGTATGGCTTTATAGAATGCCCCATGTGCCTCACTTATATCATTTGAAGTTTGGATTGCTTGTTTCTCTTCACATAGAAAACCGTTGTTTGTAGAATGCTCTATTGCTTCACTTATACTTTTTAGATCATGATCTTTTGTAGAAAGAAGTAAAATCTCATGCTTCACTTATATCTATTTAGAGAGTCAACATGAATTGGTCATTTGCATGGTTAGTCATAAAATCCTACATAAAACTTATGGATCACTGAATATGATATGTTTGATTCCATGCAATAGTTTTGCGATATAGAGATGGAATATGCGGGAGGTACTAGTAAACGGTTGTGGTTAGTAAGAATATTGGTGTTAAGGTTTGTGATTCCCGAAGCATGCACGTATAGTATCTCGTTATGCCGGGAGGTTGGAGCATAATTTATCCTTGATTGTCTATCTTTGTGTGAAGGTCGGGGGTGCGCGATGGTTAACTCCTACCAACCTCCCCCTAGGGGCATGCGTAGTAGTATTTTCTTCGAGGGCTAATAAACTTTTGCAATAAGTATATGAGTTCTTTATGACTATTGTGAGTCCATGGATTGTACACACTCTTACCTTTTCACAATTTGCTAGCCTCTACGGTACCGTGCATTGCCCTTTATCACCTTGAGACGTGGTGCAAACCTCGCCGGTGCATCCAAACCCCGTGATATGATACGCTCTATACCACATAAGCCTTATTATATCTTCCTCAAAACAGCCACCATACCTACCTATTATGGCCTTTCCATAGCCATTCCGAGATATACTGCCATGCAATTTCCACCACCTTCGTTTGACTTGAGCATTCATTGTCGTATTGCTTTGCATGATCATACAACTGACATGGTAGTTGTGGCTCAGCCACTGTGCATCATTTTTATACATGTTATGCTAGATCATTGCACACCCTGGTACACTGCGAGAGGCATTCATGTAGAGTCATATTTTGTTCTAGGTATCGAGTTGTAAATTTTATTTCTTTTGAGTTATAAGTAAATATAAGTGTGATGATCATCATTATTCATTATTAGAGCATGTCCCAGTGAGGAAAGGATCATGGAGACTATGATTCCCCCACAACTCGGGATGAGACTCCGGACAATGAGAGATAAAAATAGAAAAGAAAGAAAGAAAATAAATAAATAAAAGAAAAAGAGAGAAGGGGCATGCTAGTTCCAAACTTGTGCTTCAAAGTAGCACCATATTTTTCATATGGAGAGTCTCCTATGTTGTCACTTTCATATACCGGTGGGAATTTTTCATTATAGGATTAGATGCACACCCACTTAGTTTTCATATGGAGCTTTCATACACTTATAACTCTTAGTGCATTCGTTGCATGGAAATCCCTACTCCTCACATTGATATCAGTTGATGTGCATCTCCATAGCTCGTTGGTTAGCCGCGTCGATGTGAAACTTTCTTACGTTTTTGTCTTCTCTATATTTATCCCTATCATCATACTCTATTCCACCCGTAGTGCTATATCCATGGCTTGTGCTCATGTATTGCGTGAGGGTTGAAAAAGCTGAAGCGTGTTAAAAAGTATGAACCAATTGCTTGGCTGACACCGGGATAGTACATTATTTGTACTTTGTGTTAAGAAGACAGAGCATGACAAGATTATATGACTTTGTAGGGATAGCTTTCTTTAGCATTGATATTTGAAAGACATTATTGTTTATTGGGATGCCTGAGTATTGATGTGTTTATGTCAAATTATAGACTATTGCTTTGAATCATTCATGTCTTAATATTCATGTCATTATTAGACATATGATCAAGGTTATGCTAGGTAGCAGTCCACATCATTTTTTTACAATTTATCTACTCGGGGACGAGCATGAATTAAGCTTGGGGGTGCTGATATGTCTCTGTCGTATCTATAATTTTTTATTGTTCCATGCCAATATTATACAACTTTCACATACTTTTTGCAACTTTTTATATGATTTATGCGACTAACATATTGATCTAGTGCCCGGTGCCAATTCATGTTTTTTTGCATGTTTTTTGTATCACGGAAAATCCATATCAAACTAAGTCCAAACATGATAAAAAAAATATGGAGAATTATTTTGGAATTTATGTGATTTTTGGGAGGAGTAATCAACGCAAACGGGGGCCCACAGAGCCCACAACCCACCAGGGCGCGCCCTGGTGTCTTGTGCCCTCCTTGAACGTAGGTTGGAGCCCTTCTTCTGGCGCAAGAAAGATAATTTATGGAAAAAATCGTGTAAAAATTTCAGCGCAATCGGAGTTACGGATCTCCAGGAATTTAAGAAACGGTGAAGGGACAGATCTGGGAAGCGCGAAATAGAAGAGAACAGAGAGGGAGATCCAATCTCGGAGGGGCTCCCACCCCTTCGCCGCCATGGAGGACATGGACCAGAGGGGGAACTCTCCTCCATCTAGGGGGAGGCCAAGGAAGGAGAAGAAGGAGGGGGCTCTCTCCCCCTCTCTCCCGATGGTGCCGAAGTGCCGCCGGGGCTAGGATCGTGACGACGATCTACATCAACAACCTTGCTACCGTCAACACCAACTACCCCCCCCCCTCTATGTATTGTTGGGTAACGTAGCATAAATTCAAATTTTTCCTACGCATATTCAGATCTTCCTATGGAGAGACCAGCAACGAGAGAGGGGTAAGAGCATCTTCATACCTTTGAAGATCGCTAAGCGGAAGCGTTGCTAGAAGGCGGTTGATGGAGTCGTACTCACAGTGATTCCGATCTAGTGCCGAACTACGACACCTCGCGTTCAACACGTGCAGCCCGGTGACGTCTCCCGCACCTTAATCCAGCAAGGAGGAGGGAGAAGTTGGGGAAGAACTCCAGCAGCACGATGGCGTGGTGTCGATGGAGTGACGAGGTCTCCCGGCAGGGCTTCTCTCAGCACCGGCAGAGAGGAGGAGAAAGAAGGGCAGGGTTGCGCCGAGGGAGAGGGAGAAGTCTGTCTCCCAAAGGCCAAAACCCCTCTCTATTTATAGGAGGAGGGGGAGGGGTTGCGCCACCCCTAGGGTTCCCTCCCTAGGGGCCGACGGCCACCAGATGGGAAAGGGGGGTGGCGGCTAGGGTGGGGAGGGGGTGGCGCACCACCTGGTGGGCCTTAGGCCCACCTCGCTTAGGGTTTGCCCCCCCCCCCCCTTTCTCTCCCCCACGCATTGGGCTGACTCGGGAGGCGCACCAGCCCACCTAGGGGCTGGTTCCCTTCCCCACTTGGCCCACCTTACCTCCCGGGGTCGTTGCCCCCCTTCGGTGGACCCCCGGGGCCACCTCCGGTGGTCCCGGTGGTGATGCCCGAAACACTTCCGGTATCCGAAACCATCCGTCCTATATATCAATATTTACCTCCGGACCATTCCGGAGCTCCTCGTGATGTCTGGGATCTCATCCGGGACTCTGAACAACTTTCGGGAACCTCATATAACAATTCCCTATAACCCTAGCGTCACCGAACCTTAAGTGTGTAGACCCTACAGGTTCGGGAGACAGGCAGACATGACCGAGACACCTCTCTAGCCAATAACCATCAGTGGGGTCTGGATACCCATGGTGGCTCCCACTTGCTCCACGATGATCTCATCGGATGAACCACGATGTCAAGGATTCAATCAATCCCGTATACGATTCCCTTTTGTCTGTCGGTATAGAACTTGCCCGAGATTCGATCGTCGGTATGCCTATACCTTGTTCAATCTCGTTACCGGTAAGTCTCTTTACTCGTTCCGTAGCACGTCATCATGTGACTAACTCCTTAGTCACATTGAGCTCATGATGATGTTCTACCGAGTGGGCCTAGAGATACCTCTCCGTTACACGGAGTGACAAATCCCGATCTCGATTCGTACCAACCCAAGAGACACTTTCAGAGGTACCCGTAGTGAACCTTTATAGTCACCCAGTTATGTTGTGACGTTTGATACACCCAAAGCACTCCTACGGTATCCGGGAGTTGCACAATCTCACGGTCGAAGGAAAAGATACTTGACATTAGAAAAGCTTTAGCATACGAACAATACGATCTAGTGTTATGCTTAGGATTGGGTCTTGTCCATCACATCATTATCCCAATGATGTGATCCCGTTATCAATGACATCTAATGCCCATGATCAGGAAACCATGATCATCTATTGACTAACGAGCTAGCCCACTAGAGGCTTGCTAGGGACACATTGTGATCTATTTATTCACACATGTATTACTGTTTCCTGTTAATACAATTATAGCATGAACAATAGACGATTATCATGAACAAGGAAATATGATAATAACCATTTTATTATTGCCTCTAGGGCATATTTACAACAGTCTCCCACTTGCACTAGAGTCAATAATCTAGTTACATTGTGATGTATCGAACACCCATAGCATTATGGTGTTGATCATGTTTTGCTCGTGGAAGAGGTTTAGTCAGCGGGTCTGCAATATTCAGATCCGTGTGTACTTTACAAATATCTATCACTCCACTCTGGACATGGTCCTGGATGGAGTTGTAGTGGCGTTTGATGTGCTTCGTCTTCTGGTGAAACCTGGGCTCCTTGGCTATGGCAATGGCCCCAATGTTATCACAGAAGAGTGTCATTGGACCCGACGCACTTGGAACCACTCCAAGGTCGGTGATGAGCTCCTTCATCCAAAATCCTTCATGAGCTGCTTCTGAAGCAGCTATGTACTCCGCTTCACATGTAGATGTTGCCACGACTTCTTGCTTGCTGCTGCACCAGCTCACTGCCCCACCATTCAACACATATATGTATCCGTTCTGTGACTTAGAGTCATCCGGATCTGTGTCGAAGCTAGCGTCAACGTAACCCTTTACGACGAGCTCTTCGTTACCTCCATAATCGAGAAACATTTCCTTAGTCCTTTTCAGGTACTTAAGGATATTCTTGACCGCTGTCCAGTGTTCCATACCGAGATCACTTTGGTACCTCCCTACCAAGCTTATGGCAAGGTTTATATCAGGTCTGGTACACAGCATGGCATACATTAGAGAGCCTACGGCTGAAGCGTAGGGGACATAACTCATCTTCTCTCTATCTCCTGCCGTGGTCGGCGACTGAGTCTTACTCAATCTCATACCTTGCAAAACTGGCAAGAGCCCTTTCTTTGAGTTTTCCATATTGAACTTCTTCAATATCTTGTCAAGGTATGTGCTTTGCGAAAGACCTATGAGGCGTCTTGATCTATCTCTATAGATCTTGATGCCTAATATGTATGCAGCTTCTTCAAGGTCCTTCATTGAAAAACTTTTGTTCAAATAGGCCTTTATGCTCTCCAACATCTCTATATTATTCCCCATCAATAATATGTCATCCACATACAGTATGAGGAAAGCTACAGAGGTCCCACTCACTTTCTTGTACAGACAGGCTTCTCCGTAAACCTGTATGAACCCAAACGCTTTAATCACCTCATTAAAGCGAATGTTCCAACTCCGAGATGCTTGCACCAGCCCATAGATGGAGCGCTGGAGCTTGCACACTTTGTTAGCATCCTTAGGGTCGACAAAACCTTCTGGTTGCATCATATACAACTCTTCCTTAAGGTTCCCGTTAAGGAACGCTGTTTTGACGTCCATTTGCCAAATTTCATAATCATAAAAGGCGGCAATTGCTAACATGATTCGGACTGATTTCAGCTTCGCTACGGGAGAGAAAGTCTCTTCGTAGTCAACTCCTTGAATTTGTCGAAAACCCTTTGCGACAAGTCGAGCTTTGTAAACGGTTACATTACCGTTTGCATTAGTCTTCTTCTTGAAGATCCATTTATTTTCTATGGCTCGCCGGTCATCGGGCAAGTCCACAAAAGTCCATACTTTATTCTCATACATGGATCCTATCTCGGATTTCATAGCCTCAAGCCATTTGTTGGAATTCGGGCCCGCCATCGCTTCTTCATAGTTTGAAGGTTCACCGTTGTCTAACAACATGATTTCCATCACAGGGTTGCCGTACCACTCTGGTGCGGAGCGTGCCCTTGTGGACCTTCGTGGTTCAGTAGCAACTTGATCCGAAGCTTCATGATCATCATCATTAACTTCCTCTTCAGTTGGCGTAGGCGCCATAGGAACAGTTTCCCGCGCTGCGCTACTCTCCGGTTCGAGTACAATTACCTCATCAAGTTCTACTTTCCTCCCACTTACTTCTTTCGAGAGAAACTCTCTTTCTAGAAAGGATCCTTTCTTGGCAACAAAGATTTTACCTTCGGATCTAAGATAGAAGGTATACCCAATAGTTTCCTTAGGGTATCCCATGAATACGCATTTCTCCGCTTTGGTTTCGAGCTTTTCTGGTTGAAGTTTCTTCACATAAGCATCGCAGCCCCAAACTTTTAGAAACGACAGCTTAGGTTTCTTGCCAAACCATAATTCGTACGGTGTCATCTCAACGGATTTAGACGGTGCCCTATTTAAAGTGAATGTTGTAGTTTCCAATGTGTATCCCCAAAATGATAGCGGTAAGTCGGTAAGAGACATCATAGATCATACCATATCTAATAAAGTGTGATTACGACGTTCAGACACTCCGTTACGTTGCGGTATGCCAGGTGACGTCAATTGTGAAACAATTCCACATTTCCTTAGGTGTGTGCCAAACTCGTGACTCAAATATTCTCCTCCACGATCATATCGTAGACACTTTATTTTCTTGTCACGTTGATTCTCAACCTCACTCTGAAATACCTTGAACTTTTCAAATGTTTCAGACTTGTGCTTCATCAAGTAGATATATCCATACGTACTCAAATCATCGGTGAGAGTGAGAACATAACGATAGCCACTACGAGCTTCAACGTTCATTGGACCACACACGTCGGTATGTATTATTTCCAATAAGTCAGTTGCTCTCACCATTATTCCTGAGAATGGAGTCTTAGTCATCTTGCCCATGAGGCACGGTTCACATGTGTCAAATGATTCGAAGTCAAGAGACTCTAACAGTCCATCAATATGGAGTTTCTTCATGCGCTTAACACTGATATGACCAAGGCGGCAGTGCCACAAGTATGTGGGACTATCATTATCAACTTGATCCAAAGCTTGATCCAAAGCTTCATGATCATCATCATTAACTTCCACTTCAGTTGGTGTAGGTGCCACAGGAACAACTTCCCGCGTTGCGCTACTATCCTGTTCGAGAGGGGGTGTAATTACCTCATCAAGATCTACCTTCCTCCCACTTACTTCTTTCGAGAGAAACTCTTTCTCTAGAAAGGATCCGTTCTTGGCAACAAAGGTTTTACCTTCGGATCTAAGATAGAAGGTATACCCAATAGTTTCCTTAGAGTATCCTATGAATACGCATTTCTCCGCTTTGGGTTCGAGCTTTTCTGGTTGAAGTTTCTTCACATAAGCATCGCAGCCCCAAACTTTAAGAAACGACAACTTAGGTTTCTCGCCAAACCATAGTTCATACGGTGTCGTCTCAACGGATTTAGACGGTGCCCTATTTAAAGTGAATGATGCAGTTTCTAATGCGTATCCCCAAAATGATAGCGGTAAGTCGGTAAGAGACATCATAGATCGTACCATATCTAATAAAGTGCGATTACGACGTTCAGACACTCCCTTGCGTTGCGGTGTGCCACGCGGCTTCAGTTGTGAAACGATTCCACACTTCCTTAGGTGTGTGCCAAACTCGTGACTCAAATATTCTCCTCCACGATCAGATCGTAGACATTTAATTTTTCTGTCACGTTGATTCTCAACCTCACTCTAAAATTCCTTGAACTTTTCAAACGTCTCAGATTTGTGCTTCATCAAGTAGATATACCCATACCTACTCAAATCATCGGTGAGAGTGAGAACATAACGATAACCACCGCGAGCTTCAACGTTCATTGGACCACACACATCAGTATGTAGTATTTCCAATAAGTCGGTTGCTCTCTCCATTATTCCTGAGAATGGAGTCTTAGTCATCTTGCCCATGAGGCACGGTTCGCATGTGTCAAATGATTCAAAGTCAAGAGACTCTAATAGTCCATCAGTATGGAGCTTCTTCATGAGCTTAACACCGATATGACCAAGGCGGCAGTGCCACAAGTATGTGGGACTATCATTATCAACTTTACATCTTTTGGTACTCACACTATGAATATGTGTAACATCACGATCGAGATTCATCAAGAATAAACCATTTACCAGTGGAGCATGACCATAAAACATATCACTCATATAAATGGAACAACCATTATTCTCTGACTTAAATGAGTAGCAGTCTCGCATTAAGCAAGACCCTGATACAATGTTCATGCTTAAAGCTGGTACTAAATAACAATTATTAAGGTTTAAAACTAATCCCGACGGTAGATGTAGAGGTAGCGTGCCGACGACGATCACATCGACCTTTGAACCATTCCCGACGCGCATCGTCACCTCGTCCTTGGCCAGTCTCCGCTTATTCTGCAGTTCCTGCTTTGAGTTGCAAATGTGAGCAACAACACCGGTATCAAATACCCAGGAGCTACTACGAGCATTGGTAAGGTACACATCAATAACATGTATATCACATATACCTTTAACATTGCCGGCCTTCTTGTCCGCTAAGTATTTGGGGCAGTTCCGCTTCCAGTGACCCTTTCCCTTGCAATAGAAGCACTCAGTCTCAGGCTTGGGTCCATTCTTTTTCTTCTTCCCGGCATCTGGCTTACCGGGCACGACAACAGCTTTGCCGTCTTTCTTGAAGTTCTTCTTACCCTTGCCCTTCTTGAAACTAGTGGTCTTGTTGACCATCAACACTTGATGCTCTTTCTTGATTTCTACTTCTGCAGACTTGAGCATCGAGTACAACTCGGGAATGGTCTTCTCCATCCCTTGCATGTTGTAGTTAAGCACAAAGCCTTTGTAGCCTGGTGGGAGAGACTCGAGGATTCTGTCAATTATAGCATCATCCAGAAGTTCGACTCCAAGTGAAGTCAGACGACCGTGTAACCCAGACATTTTGAGTATGTGCTCACTGACAGAATTGTTCTCCTCCATCTTACAGCTAAAGAACTTGTCGGAGACTTCATATCTCTCGACACGGGCATGAGCTTGAAAAACTAACTTCAGCTCCTGGAACATCTCATATGCTCCGTGTTGCTCAAAACGCCTTTGGAGCCCCGTTTCTAAACTGTATAACATGCCACACCTAACCAGAGAGTAGTCATCACTCCGCGTTTGCCAGACGTTCAGAATGTCCTGGGCTGCTGCGGGACCGGGAGGGTCACCTAGCGGCGCATCAAGGACATAAGCCTTTTTAGCTGCTTCAAGGATGAGCTTCAAGTTGCGAACCCAGTCCGCATAGTTGCTACCATCATCTTTCAGCTTGTTTTTCTCTAGGAATGCGTTGAAATTGAGGTTGACGTTGGCCATCTACAATATTTATAAAGACAAACCTTTTAGACTAAGTTCATGACAATTAAGTTCATTTAATCAAATTAAGTATGAACTCCCACTTAAATCGACATCCCTCTAGTCATCGAAGTGATACATGATCCATGTTGACTAACCCGTGTCCGATCATCACGTGAGACGGACTAGCCACCATGGTGAGCAACTTCATGCTGATCGTATTCAACCATACGACTCATGTTCGACCTTTCGGTCTCTTGTATTCGAGGTCATGTCTGTACATGCTAAGCTCGTCGAGTCAACCTAGGTGTTTCGCGTGTGTAAATCTGGCTTACACCCGTTGTATGCGAACGTTAGAATCTATCACACCCGATCATCACGTGGTGCTTCGAGACAACGAACCTTCGCAATGGTGCTCACTTAGGGGAATATGTTCTCAAAATTTTAAGAGGGATCATCTTATTATGCTACCGTCGTTCTAAGTAATAAGATGTAAAACATGATAAACATCACAATGCAATCATATAGTGACATGATATGGCCATTATCATCTTCGCCCTTTCGATCTCCATCTTCAGGCATCGCATGATCATCATCGTCACCGGCGTGACACCATGATCTCCATCATCGTGTCTCCGTGAAGTCGTCACGCCAACTACTACTATCACTACTACTATAGCTAACCGTTAGCAATGAAGTAAAAGTAGTAAGCACATGGCGTTGCATCTCATACAATAAATTAAGACAACTCCTATGGCTCCTGCCAGTTGTCATACTCATCGACATGCAAGTCGTGAAACCTATTACAATAACATGATCATCTCATACATCATACATGCAACATCACAACTTTGGCCATATCACATCACATGTCAAACCCTGCAAAAACAAGTTAGATGTCCTCTAATTGTTGTTGCAAGTTTTACGTGGCTGATTTGGGTTTCTAGCAAGAACGACTTCTTACCTACGTGACAGCCACAACGATGATATGCCAAAGCTATTTACCCTTCATAAGGACCCTTTTCATCAAATCCAATCCGATTAGAGTAGGAGAGACACACACCCGCTAGCCACCTTTATGCACGGTGTGCATGTCTGTCGGTGGAAGCAGTCTCACGTAAGCGTACGTGTAAAGTCGGTCCGGGCCGCTTCATCCCACAATACCGCCGGAAAATAATAAGACTAGTAGCGGCAAGCAAATTGACAAATCATCGCCCACAACTTTTGTGTTCTACTCGTGCATAGAATCTACGCATAGAAAACCTGGCTCGGATGCCACTGTTGGGTAACGTAGCATAAATTCAAAATTTTCCTACGCATATTCAGATCTTCCTATGGAGAGACCAGCAACGAGAGAGGGGTAAGAGCATCTTCATACCTTTGAAGATCGCTAAGCGGAAGCGTTGCTAGAACGCGGTTGATGGAGTCGTACTCACAGCGATTTCGATCTAGTGCCGAACTACGGCACCTCCGCGTTCAACACACGTGCAGCCCGGTGACGTCTCCCGCACCTTGATCCAGCAAGGAGGAGGGAGAGGTTGGGGAAGGACTCCAGCAGCACGACGGCGTGGTGTCGATGGAGAGACGAGGTCTCCCGGCAGGGCTTCGCTAAGCACCGGCAGAGAGGAGGAGAAAGAAGGGCAGGGCTGCGCTGAGGGAGAGGGAGAAGTCTGTCTCCCAAAGGCCAAAACCCCTCTCTATTTATAGGAGGAGGGGGAGGGGCTGCGCCACCCCTAGGGTTCCCTCCCTAGGGGTCGGCGGCCACCAGATGGGAAAGGGGGGTGGCGGCTAGGGTGGGGAGGGGGTGGCGCACCATGTGGTGGGCCTTAGGCCCACCTGGCTTAGGGTTTGCCCCCCCTTTCTCTCCCCCACGCATTGGGCTGAGTGGGGAGGTGCACCAGCCCACCTAGGGGCTGGTTACCTTCCCCACTTGGACCACCTTACCTCCCGGGGTCGTTGCCCCCTTCGGTGGACCCCCGGGGCCACCTCTAGTGGTCCCAGTACGTTACCGGTGATGCCCGAAACACTTCCGGTATCCAAAACCATCCGTCCTATATATCAATCTTTACCTCTGGACCATTTCGGGGCTCCTCGTGATGTCCGGGATCTCATCCGGGACTCCGAACAACTTTCGGTAACCTCATATAACAATTCCCTATAACCCTAGCGTCACCGAACCTTAAGTGTGTAGACCCTACGGGTTCGGGAGACAGGCAGACATGACCGAGACACCTCTCTGGCCAATAACCATCAGCGGGGTCTAGATACCCATGGTGGTTCCCACTTGCTCCACGATGATCTCATCGGATGAACCACGATGTCAAGGATTCAATCAATCCCGTATACGATTCCCTTTGTCTGTCGGTATAGAACTTGCCCGAGATTCGATCGTCGGTATGCCTATACCTTGTTCAATCTCGTTACCGGTAAGTCTCTTTACTTGTTCCGTTGCACGTCATCGTGTCACTAACTCCTTAGTCACATTGAGCTCATGATGATGTTCTATCGAGTGGGCCCAGAGATACCTCTCCGTCACACGGAGTGACAAATCCCGATCTCGATTCGTACCAACCCAACAGACACTTTCGGAGATACCCGTAGTGCAACTTTATAGTCACCCAGTTACGTTGTGACGTTTGATACACCCAAAGCACTCCTACGGTATCCGGGAGTTGCACAATCTCACGGTCGAAGGAAAAGATACTTGACATTAGAAAAGCTTTAGCATACGAACAATACGATCTAGTGCTATGCTTAGGATTGGGTCTTGTCCATCACATCATTCTCCCAATGATGTGATCCCGTTATCAATGACATCTAATGCCCATGATGAGGAAACCATGATCATCTATTGACTAACGAGCTAGCCCACTAGAGGCTTGCTAGGGACACATTGTGATCTATTTATTCACACATGTATTACTGTTTCCTGTTAATACAATTATGGCATGAACAATATACGATTATCATGAACAAGGAAATATGATAATAACCATTTTATTATTGCCTCTAGGGCATATTTCCAACATGTATCAGTGTAACACCCCCTTCTCCCCGCTAAAATCTCTACTTAAACATGGTTCTCAACTCCATATATTATTTCCCAATGATATTTTGCCATCCTATGATGTTTGAGTAGATCTGTTTTGTCCTATGGGTTAATCGTGATCTTGGTTGGTATGATTGTATATTTTATTTATGGTGCTGTCCTACGGTGTCCTCCTTGTGGCGCAAAGGTGAGGGGCACCCGCTGTAGGGTGTTGCAATATGTTCGTGGTTTGCTTATTGTCGGTGTTGGGGGGTGACAGCAGCCTAAACGCGGATTAGTGGGTTATGGCGTATGGGAGTAAAGAGGACTTGATACTTAATGCTATGGTTGGGTTTCACGACCTTAATGATCTTTAGTAGTTGTGGATTAGTAGTTGTGGATGCTTTCTAGAGTTCCGATCATAAGTGCATATGATCCAAGCAGAGAAAGTATGTTAGCTCATGCCTCTCCCTCATATAAAATTGCAAGAATGATTACCGGTACTTGTTATCGATTGCCTAGGGACAAATGACTTTCTTGTTGACAAAAGCTATCCACTTTTATTACCTTGCAATTTATTAATAGTTTTATTCTTGCAAAGTACTCATAGTTTTATTCTTGCAAAATAGTTTCATACTTGTTTTAGGTAAAGTAAACGTCAAGCGTGCGTAGAGTTGTATCGGCGATCAATAGAACTCGAGGGAATATTTGTTCTGCCTTTAGCTCCTCGTCGGGTTCGACGCTCTTATTTATCGAAGAACGCTACAAATGACCCCCTATACTTGTGGGTTATCACCCTGCAACTAAAATAATAAAATGTCTCTTTTGTCCCCAACACACCAAATACAATGGTAAATTGTATAGGTGCACTAGTTCGGCGAAGAGATTGTGATACACGTGTAGTAATGATATTAGATATTGACTTTTGTAATAGTAGGAATAAAAATCAGCAAGGTAGCAAGTAAAAAAGTGAGCACAAACGGTATTGCAATGCTTAAAAACAAGGCCTAGAGTCTGTACTTTCGGTAGTGCAATCTCTCAACAATGCTAATATAATTGAATCACATAACAATCCCTCAACATGCAATAAAGAATCGCTCCAAAGTTCCTATCTAGAGGAGAACATAAGAAGAAATTGTTTGCAGGGTACGAAACCACCTCAAAGTTATTCTTTCTGATCAATCTTTCCAAGAGTTCGTACTAAAATAACAAGTTATCCTTTCTGATTCATCTATCCAAGAGTTCATACTAAAATAACACCATAAAAAATTCAGATTCATAATACTCAATCCAACACAAAGAACCTCAAAGAGTGCCCCAAGATTTATACCGGAGAAACAGAGACGAGAACGTGAATCAAACCCTATGCATAGCCCAATGTTACCTTGGAAATCCGCGAGTTGAGTGCTAAAACATATATCAAGTGAATCAATATGATACCCCACTGTCACCATGAGTGTTCATAGCAAGACATAAATCAAGTGCTCTCAAATCCATAAAAGTATTCAATCCAATAAAACGAAATCTCAAAGGGAAAACTCAATTCATCACAACAAGATAGAGAGGGAGAAACACCAGATGATGCAAATATATTAACAAAGCCCACGGTACATCAAGATCATGCCATCTCAAGAAAACGAGAGAGAGAGATTAAACACATAGCTACTGGTACAGACCCTCAACCCCGAGTGTGGACTACTCCCTCCTCATCATGGTGGCCATAGGGGTGATGAAGATGGCCTCCGGTGATGATCTCCCCCTCCGACAGGGTGCCAGAACAGGCTCCCGATTGGTTTTTCGTGGCTACAGATGCTTGTGGTGGTTATCTCTGGGGGTTTCTATATTTATATGATTTTTTGGCGTCGGTCTTACGTCCAGATGGGCCATGAGGTGCCCACTACCCACCAGGGTGCGCCAGGGGGTAGGCGCGCCCTCGTGCCTAGTGGGCCCCATGGGCTTCCCCGCGTGTGCTTCCTTGACTCTCTGGATGTCTTCTCGGTAGAAAAAAATATCCAAAAAGTTTCGTGACATTTGGACTCCGTTTGATATTAATTTTTTGCAAAGTAAAAAACAAGAAAAAAACAGCAACTGGCACTCGGCACTATGTCAATAGGTTAGTCCCAAAAAATGATATAAAGTTGCTATAAAGTGCTTGTAAAACATCCAAGAATGATAATATAACAGCATGGAACAATAAAAATTATAGATACATTGGAGAGTTCATAATATAACAGCATAGTTATTATTTCTGATCAATCTTTCCAAGAGTTCATACTAAAATAACAAGTTATCATTTCCGATCGATCTATCCAAGAGTTTGTACTAAAATAACACCATAACAAACTAAGATTCATAATACTCAATCCAACATAAAGAACCTCAAAGAGTGCCCCGAGATTTCTAACGGAGAAACAAAGACGAGAACGTGCATCAACCCCTATGCATAGATTACCCCAACGTAACCTCGGGAATCCACGAGTTGAGTGCCAAAACATATATCAAGTAAATCGATATGATACCCCATTGTCACCATGGGTATTCATAGCAAGACATAAATCAAGTGCTCTCAAATCCATAAAAGTATTCAATCCAATAAAACAAAATCTCAAAGGGAAAACTCAACTCATCACGACAAGATAGAGAGGGAGAAACACCATATGATCCAACTATATTAACAAAGCCCACGATACATCAAGATCGTGCCATCTAAAGAACACGAGAGAGAGAGAGATTAAACACATAGCTAATGGTACAAACCCTCAGCCCCGAGGGTGGACTACTCCCTCCTCATCGTGGTGGCCACAGGGATGGTGAATATGGCCTCCGTTGATGATCTCCCCCTCGGACAGGGTGCGAGAACGGGCTCCCGATTGGTTTTTCGTGGCTATAGAGAAAAACTTCTAATCTAGGGTTATTTCTAGGGGTTTCTGCATTAATAGGATTTTTTGGCGCCGGTCTTATGTCAAGATGGACCACGAGGTGCCCACTATCGACCAGGATGCGCGGGGTGTTGGAGTTATGCCCTACAGGCAATGATAAATAAGTTATTATTATAATTCTTGTATCAAGATAATCGTTTATTATCCATGCTATAATTGTATTGAATAAAGACTTAGATACATGTGTGGATACATAGACAAAACACTGTCCCTACCAAGCCTCTAGTTGGCTAGCCAGTTGATCAAGGATAGTCAGGGTCTTCTCACTATGTACAAGGTGTTGTTGATTGATAACTCGATCACATCATTGGGAGAATCATGTGATGGACTAGACCCAAAACTAATAGACGTAGCATGTTGATCATGTCATTTTTGTTGCTACTGTTTTCTGCATGTCAAGTATTTGTTCCTATGACCATGAGATCATATAACTCACTTACACCGGAGGAATGCTTTGTGTGTATCAAACGTCGCAACATAACTGGGTGACTATAAAGATACTCTACAGGTATCTCCGAAGGTGTTCCTTGAGTTAGTATGGATCGAGACTGGGATTTGTCACTCCATGTGACGGAGAGGTATCTCGGGGCCCACTCGGTAATACAACATCACACACAAACCTTGCAAGCAATGTGACTTAGTGTAAGTCACGGGATCTTGTATTACGGAACGAGTAAAGAGACTTGCCGGTAAACGAGATTGAAATAGGTATACAGATACTGACGATCGAATCTCGGGCAAGTAACATATTAAAGGACAAAGGGAATGACATACGGGATTATATGAATCCTTGGCACTGAGGTTCAAACGATAAGATCTTCGTAGAATATGTAGGATCCAATATGGGCATCCAGGTCCCGCTATTGGATATTGACCGAGGAGTCCCTCGGGTCATGTCTACATAGTTCTCGAACCCGCAAGGTCTGCACACTTAAGGTTCGACGTTGTTTTATGCGTATTTGAGTTATATGGTTGGTTACCGAATGTTGTTCGGAGTCCCGGATGAGATCACGGATGTCATGAGGGTTTCCGGAATGGTCCGGAGACGAAGATTGATATATAGGATGGCCTCATTTGATTACCGTAAGGTTTTCGGAATTACCGGGAATGTACCGGGAATGACGAATGGGTTCCGGGTGTTCACCGGGGGGGGGGGGGGGCAGCCCACCCCGGGGAAGCCCATAGGCCTTAGGGGTGCCGCACCAGCCCTTAGTGCGTTGGTGGGCAAGCCCAAAAAGGCCCCTGTGCAGGAATAAAAGAAATCAAAGAGAAAAAAAGGGAAGTGGGAAGGAAGGGAAGGACTCCACCTTCCAATCCTAGTTGGACTAGGATTGGAGGAGGAATCCTCCCCCCCCCCTTCGACCGACCCCCTTGGGGCTCCTTGAGACTCAAGGCAAGGCCCCTCCCCTCCCACCTATATATACGTAGGGTTTAGGGCTGATTTGAGACAACTTTTCCATGGCAGCCCGACCACATACCTCCACGGTTTTTCCTATAGATCGCGTTTCTGCGGAGCTCGGGCGGAGCCGTGCTGAGATTAGATCACCACCAACCTCTGGAGCACCGTCACGCTGCCGGAGAACTCATCTACCTCTCCGTCTCTCTTGCTGGATCAAGAAGGCCGAGATCATCATCGAGTTGTACGTGTGCTGAACGCGGAGGTGTCGTCCGTTCGGCACTAGATCGGAGTGGATCGTGGGACGGATCGCGGGACGGTTCGTGGGACGGTTCGCGGGGCGGATCGAGGGACGTGAGGACGTTCCACTACATCAACCGCGTTTATTAACGCTTCTGTTGTGCGATCTACAAGGGTACGTAGATCTGAAATCCCCCTCGTAGATGGACATCACCATGATAGGTCTTCGTGCCGTAGGAATTTTTTTGTTTCCCATGCGACGTTCCCCAACAGTGGCATCATGAGCCAGGTTCATGCGTAGATGTCATCTCGAGTAGAACACAAAAGTTTTTGTGGGCGGTGATGTGCGATTTGCTGCCCTCCTTAGTCTTTTCTTGATTCCGCGGTATTGTTGGATCGAAGCGGCTCGGACTGACATTACTCGTACGCTTACGAGAGACTGGTTTCATCGCTACGAGCAACTCCGTTGCTCAAAGATGACTGGCGAGTGTCGGTTTCTCCAACTTTACTTGAATCGGATTTGACCGAGGAGGTCCTTGGATGAGGTTAAATAGCAATTCATATATCTCCGTTGTGATGTTTGCGTAAGTAAGATGCGATCCTACTAGATACCCATGGTCACCACGTAAAACATGCAGCAACAATTAGAGGACGTCTAACTTGTTTTTGCAGGGTATGCTTGTGATGTGATATGACCGACGATGCGATGTGATAGATTTGATGTATGAGATGATCATGTTGTAATAGTTAATATCGACTTGCACGTCGATGGTACGGCAACCGGCAGGAGCCATAGGGTTGTCTTTAAACTAATGTTTGTGCTTGCATATGCGTTTACTATATTGCTAGGATGTAGCTTTAGTAGTAATAGCATGAGTAGAACGACAACCCCTATGGCGACACGTTGATGGAGATCATGGTGTGGCACCGGTGACAGAAGATCGTGCCGGTGCTTTGGTGATGGAGATCAAGAAGCACGTGATGATGGCCATATCATGTCACTTATGAATTGCATGTGATGTTAATCCTTTTATGCACCTTATTTTGCTTAGAACGACAGTAGCATTATGTGGTGATCTCTCACTAAAATTTCAAGATGAAATTGTGTTCTCCTCGACTGTGCACCGTTGCTACAGTTCGTCGTTTTGAGACACCACATGATGATCGGGTGTGATAGACTCAACGTTCACATACAACGGGTGCAAAACAGTTGCACACGCGGAACACTCGGGTTAAGCTTGACGAGCCTAGCATGTGCAGACATGGCCTCGGAACACATGAGACCAAAAGGTCGATCATGAATCATATAGTTGATATGATTAGCATAGGGATGCTTACCACTGAAACTATCCTCAACTCACGTGATGATCGGACTTGAGCTAGTGGAATTGGATCATGAACCACTCAAATGACTAGAGAGATGTACATTTTGAGTGGGAGCTTAGCAAGTAATCTGATCAAGTTAAACTCTAATTATCTTGAACATAGTCTAAGTCCACTTTGAATATATTTGTGTTGTAGATCATGGCTCACGTGACAGTCACCCTGAATTTTAATACGTTCCTAGAGAAAGCTAAGTTGAAAGATGATGGAAGCAACTTTGTAGATCGGGCTCGTAATCTTAAGTTGCTCCTGCAAGCTGGGAAGAAGGATTATGTCCTTAATTTTGCGCTAGGAGATGAACCACCCGCTACGGCTGACCAAGATGTTAAGAATGCTTGGTTAACACGTAAGGAGGACTACTCAGTAGTTCAATGTGCAGTCTTGTATGGCTTAGAGCCGGGACTTCAACGTTGCTTTGAGCGTCATGGAGCATATGAGATGTTCCAGGAGTTGAAGTTTATCTTTCAGAAGAACGCCCGGATCGAGAGTTATGAGACCTCCGATAAATTCTATGCTTGCAAGATGGAGGAGAATTCATCTGTCAGTGAACATGTGCTCAAAATGTCTGGGTAGTCAAACCATCTAGCTAAGCTGGGGATTGAACTCCCGCTAGAGGCTATCACTGACAGAATTCTTCAATCACTGCCACCAAGCTATAAGGGCTTTGTGTTGAACTACAACATGCAAGGGATGAACAAGTCACCCGACGAGTTGTTCGCGATGCTGAAAGTCGCAGAGTCAGAACTCCATAAAGAGCATCAAGTGTTGATGGTGAATAAGACCACTAGTTTCAAGAGAAACGACAAAAGAAAGAAGGGTAATTCGAAGAAGAGCGGCAAGCATGTTGCCAATCCGACGAAGAAACCCAAAGCTGGACCTAAGCCTGAAACGAAGTGCTATTATTGCAAGGGTATGGGTCACTGGAAGCGCAACTGCCCCGAGTATCTGGCTGATAAGAAGGCGGCCAAAGAAAAATTAGGTATATTTGATATACATGTTATTGATGTGTACTTAACCAGCTCTCGTAGTAGTGCCTGGGTATTCGATACCGATTCTGTTGCTCATATTTGCAACTCGAAACATGAACTGCGAAATAAGCGAAGGCTGGCGAAGGATGAAGTGACGATGCGCGTGGGAAATGGTTCCAAGGTTCATGCAATCGCCGTCAGCACAGTTTCACTTCATTACCATCAGGATCAGTTATGAACTTAAATAATTGTTATTTAGTGCATGCGTTAAGCATGAACATTATATCTGGATCTTGTTTATTGCGAGACGGTTACTCGTTTAAGTCACAAAATAATGGTTGTTCTATTTCTGTGAGTAATATCTTTTATGGTCATGCACCCAATGTGAGAGGATTGTTCATATTGAATCTTGATAGTGATAATACACATATACATAACATTGAGACCAAAAGAGTTAGAGTTAACAATGATAGCGCCCTGTTTTTATGGCACTACCGCTTAGGTCATATTGGTGTAAAGCGCATGAAGAAACTCCATACCGATGGACTTTTGGAGTCACTTGACTTTGATTCACTTGACACGTGCGAACCATGCCTCTTGGGCAAGATGACTAAAACTCCGTTCTCCGAAACAATGGAGCGTGCAAGTGACTTGTTGGAAATCATACATACCGATGTGTGTGGTCCGATGAGTGTGGAGGCACGCGGCGGATATCGTTATTTTTCTCACCTTCACTGATGATTTGAGTATGGTTATGTCTACTTGATGAAGCACAAGCCTGAAAGATTTGAAAAGTTCAAGCAATTTCAGAGTGAAGTTGAAAATCATCGTAACAAGAAGATCAAGTTCCTACAGTCTGATCGTGGGGGGTGAATATCTGAGTTTCGAGTTTGGTGCTCACTTAAGACAATGTGGAATTGTTTCACAGTTGACACCGCCTGGAACACCACAGCGTAATGGTGTATCCGAACGTCGTAATCGTACTTTATTAGAGATGGTGCGATCTATGATGTCTCTTACGATTTGCCATTATCGTTTTGGGGTTATGCATTAGAAACAGCTGCATTCACTTTAAATAGGGCACCATCAAAATCCATTGAGACGACACCATACGAACTGTGGTATGGCAAAAGACCAAAGTTGTCGTTTCTTAAAGTTTGGGGATGTGATGCTTATGTCAAAAAGCTTCAGCCTGAAAAGCTGGAACCCAAAGCGGAAAAGTGCATCTTCATAGGTTACCCAAAAGAGACAGTTGGGTATACCTTCTATCTCAAATCCGAGGGCAAAGTGTTTGTTGCTAAGAACGGAGCTTTTCTCGAGAAGGAATTTCTCTCGAGAGAATTGCATGGGAGGAAGATAGAACTTGATGAGGTTGTCAAACCTCTCATCCCTCTGGATGGTGGCGTAGGGCAAGGGGAAACCCCTGTCGTTGCAACGCCGGTTGAGGAGGAAGTTAATGATGATGATCATGAAACTCCGGATCAAGTTCCTATCAAACCTCGCAGGTCGACGAGACCGCGTACTACTCCAGAGTGGTACGGTAATCCCGTCTTATCAATTAAGTTGTTAGACAACAATGAGTCTGCGAATTATGAAGAAGCAATGGTGGACCGGACTCCAACAAATGGCTGGAGGCCACGAAGTCCGAGATAGGATCTATGTATGAAAACAAAGTGTGGACTTTGGAAGTACTACCTGAAGGCCTCAAGGCTATTCAGAACAAATGGATCTTTAAGAAGAAGACGGACGCTGACGGAAATGTGATCGTTTATAAAGCTCGACTTGTGGCAAAGGGTTTTTCACAAGTTCAAGGAGTTGACTACGATGAGACGTTCTCACCCGTAGCGATGCTTAAGTCCGTTAGAATCATGTTAGCAATAGCTGCATTTTTCGATTATGAAATCTGGCAGATGGATGTCAAAACGGCGTTCTTTAACGGTTTCCTTAAGGAAGAGTTGTATATGATGCAACCCGAAGGTTTTGTCGATCCTAAAAATGCTAACAAAGTGTGCAAGCTCCAGCGATCCATTTATGGACTGGTGCAAGCATCTCGGAGTTAGAATAAACGCTTTGATGAGGTGATCAAAGCATTTGGGTTTATACAAGTGGTTGGAGAATCTTGTATTTACAAAAAAATGAGTGGGAGATCTGTGGTGTTTCTAATATTATATGTGGATGACATATTGCTGATTGGAAACAATGTAGAGTTTTTGGAGAGCATAAAGGATTACTTGAATAAAAGTTTCTCTATGAAGGACCTAGGAGAAGCTTCTTACATTCTAGGCATTAAGATCTATAGGGACTGATCGAAACGCCTGATAGGACTTTCAGAAAGTACATACCTTGATAAAGTTTTGAAGAGGTTCAAAATGGAACAGTCCAAGAAGGGGTTCTTGCCAGTTTTACGAGGTACGAGATTGAGTAAGACTCAGTGCCCAGCAACTGAGAAAGATAGAGAGCATATGAGCACTGTCCCCTATGCTTCAGCCATAGGTTCTATCATGTATGCAATGTTGTGCACTAGACCGGACGTTAGCCTGGCCATAAGTATGGCAGGCAGGTTCCAGAGTAGTCCAGGAGTGGATCACTGGACGACGATCAAGAATATCCTAAAGTACCTGAAAAGGACTAAGGAGATGTTTCTCGTGTATGGAGGTGACGAAGAGCTCGCCGTAAAAGGTTACGTCGATGCAAGCTTTGACACAGATCCGGACGACTCTAAGTCGCAGACCGGATACGTATTTATTCTTAATGGGGGTGCGGTAAGCTGGTGCAGTTCCAAGCAAAGCGTCGTAGCTAATTCTACATGTGAAGCGGAGTACATGGCTGCCTCGGAGGCGGCTAAGGAGGGTGTCTGGATGAAGCAGTTCATGACGGATCTTGGAGTGGTGCCAAGCGCACTGAATCCAATAACCTTGTTTTGTGACAACACGGGTGCCACTGCCTTAGCAAAGGAACCACGGTTTCACAAGAAGACCAGACACATCAAATGATGCTTCAACCTCATCCGCGACTACGTCGAAGGGGAGGACGTAAATATATGCAAAGTGCACATGGATCTGAATGTAGTAGACCCGCTGACTAAACCTCTTCCACAGGCAAAGCATGATCAACGCCAGAACTGTATGGGTGTTAGATTTATTACAATGTAATTCGCATGGTGATGTGAGGGCTAGATTATTGACTCTAGTGCAAGTGGGAGACTGTTGGAATTATGCCCTAGAGGCAATGATAAATAAGTTATTATTATAATTCATGTATCAAGACAATCGTTTATTATCCATGCTATAAATGTATTGAATGAAGACTTAGATACATGTGTGGATACATAAACAAAACACTGTCCCTAGCAAGCCTCTAGTTGGCTAGCTAGTTGATCAAGGATAGTCAGGGTCTTCTGACTATGTACAAGGTGTTGTTGCTTGATAACTGGATCACATCATTGGGAGAATCATGTAATGGACTAGACCCAAAACTAATAAACGTAGCATGTTGATCGTGTCATTTTTGTTGCTATTGTTTTCTGCGTGTCAAGTATTTGTTCCTGTGACCATGAGATCATATAACTCACTGACACCGGAGGAATGCTTTGTGTGTATCAAACGTCGCAACGTAACTGGGTGACTATAAAGATGCTCTACAGGTATCTCCGAAGGTGTTCGTTGAGTTAGTATGGATCGAGACTGGGATTTGTCACTCCGTGTGACGGAGGGGTATCTCGGGGCCCACTCGGTAATACAACATCACACACAAGCCTTGCAAGCAATGTGACTTAGTGTAAGTCCTTGTATTACGGAACGAGTAAAGAGACTTGCCGGTAAACGAGATTGAAATAGGTATACAGATACTGACAATCGAATCTCGGGCAAGTAACATACCGAAGGACAAAGGGAATGACATACCGGATTATATGAATCCTTGGCACTGAGGTTCAAACGATAAGATCTTCGTGTTGGGGAACGTCGCATGGGAAACAAAAAATTTCCTACGCGCACGAAGACCTATCATGGTGATGTCCATCTACGAGAGGGGATGAGTGATCTACGTACCCTTGTAGATCGTACAGCAGAAGCGTTAGAGAACGCGGTTGATGTAGTGGAACGTCCTCACGTCCCTCGATCCGCCCCGCGAACAATCCCGCGATCAGTCCCACGATCTAGTACCGAACGGACGGCACCTCCGCGTTCAGCACACGTACAACTCGACGATGATCTCGGCCTTCTTGATCCAGCAAGAGAGACGGAGAGGTAGAAGAGTTCTCCGGCAGCGTGACGGCGCTCCGGAGGTTGGTGATGATCTCGTCTCAGCAGGGCTCCGCCCGAGCTCCGCAGAAACGCGATCTAGAGGAAAAACTATGGAGGTATGTGGTCGGGCAGCCGTGAGAAAAGTCGTCTCAAATCAGCCCTAAAACCTCCGTATATATAGGTGGGAGGGAGGGGAGGAGGCAGCCTCAAAACCTAAAGGTTTGGCCGAAATTGGAGGTGGAGGAGTCCTACTTCAATCCTACTTGGAGTAGGATTCCACCTTCCCACTTGGAAACTCTTTCCACCTTGTGTTTTTTTCCTTCTCAAACCTTATGGGCCTTAGTGGGAACTTATTCCAGCCCACTAGGGGCTGGTTTATCTCTTCCCATAGCCCATGAGACCCCTTGGGGCGTGACACCCCTCCCGATGGTCCCCGGCACCCCTCCCGGCACTCCCGGTACACTACCGATGAGCCCGAAACTTTTCCGGTAATGCACGAAAACCTTCCGGTAACCAAATGAGGTCATCCTATATATCAATCTTCGTTTCCGGACCATTCCGGAAACCCTCGTGACGTCCGTGATCTCATCCGGGACTCCGAACAACATTCGGTAACCAACCATATAACTCAAATACGCATAAAACAACGTCGAACCTTAAGTGTGCAGACCCTGCGGGTTCGAGAACTATGTAGACATGACCCGAGAGACTCCTCGGTCAATATCCAATAGCGGGACCTGGATGCCCATATTGGATCCTACATATTCTACGAAGATCTTATCGTTTGAACCTCAGTGCCAAGGATTCATATAATCCCGTATGTCATTCCCTTTGTCCTTCGGTATGTTACTTGCCCGAGATTCGATCGTCAGTATCCGCATACCTATTTCAATCTCGTTTACCGGCAAGTCTCTTTACTCGTTCCGTAATACAAGATCCCGCAACTTACACTAAGTTACATTGCTTGCAAGGCTTGTGTGTGATGTTGTATTACCGAGTGGGCCCCGAGATACCTCTCCGTCATACGGAGTGACAAATCCCAGTCTTGATCCATACTAACTCAACTAACACCTTCGGAGATACCTGTAGAGCATCTTTATAGTCACCCAGTTACGTTGCGACGTTTGATACACACAAAGCATTCCTCCGGTGTCAGTGAGTTATATGATCTCATGGTCATAGGAATAAATACTTGACACGCAGAAAACAGTAGCAACAAAATGACACGATCAACATGCTATGTCTATTAGTTTGGGTCTAGTCCATCACGTGATTCTCCCAATGACGTGATCCCGTTATCAAGTGACAACACTTGCCTATGGCCAGGAAACCTTGACCATCTTTGATCAACGAGCTAGTCAACTAGAGGCTTACTAGGGACAGTGTTTTGTCTATGTATCCACACAAGTATTGTGTTTCCAATCAATACAATTATAGCATGGATAATAAACGATTATCATGAACTAAGAAATATAATAATAACTAATTTATTATTGCCTCTAGGGCATATTTCCAACAGTCTCCCACTTTCACTAGAGTCAATAATCTAGTTCACATCACCATGTGATTCCAACGAATCCAACACCCATATAGTTATGGGGTCTGATCACGTCTTGCTCGTGAGAGAGGTTTTAGTCAACGGTTCTGAAACTTTCAGATCCGTGCGTTCTTTACAAATCTTTATGTCATCTTATAGATGCTGCTACTACGTGCTATTCGGAAATGCTCCAAATATCTACTCTACTATACGAATCCGTTTCACTACTCATAGTTATTCGGATTAGTGTCAAAGCTTGCATCAATGTAACCCTTTACGATGAACTCTTTAACCACCTCCATAATCGAGAAAAATTCCTTAGTCCATTAGTTACTAAGGATAAATTTTGACCACTGCTAGTGATTCAATCATGGATCACTCTCTGTACCTCTCAACATACTTTGAGTCAAGGCACACATCAGGTGCGGTACACAACATGGCATACTTTAGATTCTACGGCTAAGGCATAGAAGACGACCTTCGTCTATTCTCGTTATTCTGCCGGGGTCGGGTTTTGAGTCTTACTCAAATTCACACCTCACAACACAACCAAGAACTCCTTCTTTGCTGATCTATTTTGAACTCCTTCAAAAACTTGTCAAGGCATGCATCTTGTTGAAACTTCCATTAAGCGCTTTCGATCTATCTCCATAGATCTTTGATGCTCAACGTTCAAGTAGCTCAATCCAGGTATTCCTTTGAAACTCCTTTCAAACAACCTTGTATGTTTTACAGAAATTCTACATTACTTCTGATCCACAATATGTCAACCACATATACTTATCAGAAATTCTATAGTGCTCCCACTCACTTCTTTGGAAATACAAGTTTCTCATAAACCTTGTACAGACCCAAAATCTTTGATCATCTCATCAAAGTATATATATTCCAACTCCGAGATGCTTGCACCAGTCCATTGAAGGATCGCTGGAGCTTGCATACTTGCTAGTATCTTTAGGATCGACAAAACCTTCTGGTTGTATCACATACAATGTTTGCTCAAGGAAACCGTCGAGAAAACAATGTTTTGACATCCTACGTGCAATATTTCATAAATAATGCATCAACAACTAACATAATTCTAACAGACCTTTAGCATCGCTACGAGTGAGAAAGTCTCATCATAGTCAACTGTTTGATCTTGTCGAAAACATCTTTGCGACAAGTCGAGCTTTTCTTAATAGTGACTTATCACCATCATCGTCTGTCTTCTTTTAAAGACCCATCTTTACTCAATAGTCTTCTGACCATCAAGTAGTTCTTCCAAAGTCTACACTTTGTTTTCATACATGGATCCTCTCTCGGATTTCATGGCTTCCAGCCATTTGTCGGAATCTGGGCCCACCATCGCTTTCTCCATAACTCGTAGGTTCACTAATGCTCAACAACATGACCTCCAAGACAGGGTTACCGTACCACTCTGTAGTAGTACGCGACCTTGTCAACCTACGAGGCTTGTAGTAACTTGATATGATGCTCGATGATCACCATCATCAGCTTCCACTTCAATTGGTGTAGGCGCCACAGGAACAACTTCCCGCGCCCTGCTACACACTGGTTGAAGTGATGGTTCAATAACCTCATCAAGTTCTACCACTCTCCCACTCAATTCTTTCGAGAGAAACCTTTCCTCGAGAAAGGATCCGTTTCTAGAAATAAACACTTTGCTTTCGGATCTGAGATAGGAGATGTACCCAACTGTTTTTGGATATCCTATGAAGATGCATTTATCCGCTTTGGGTTCGAGCTCATCAGACTGAAACTTTTTCACATAAGTGTCGAAGCCCCAAACTTTCAAGAAACGACAGTTTAGATTTCTCTAAACCTCAGTCTATACTGTGTCATCTCAACGGAAATACGCGGTGCCCTATTTAAAGTGAGTGCGGTTGTCTCTAATGCATAACCCATAAACGATAGTGGTAATTCGATAAGATACATCATAGCATGCACCATACCAAATAGTGCGTGGCTATGACGTTCAGACACATCATCACACTATGATGTTCCAGGTGGCATGAACTGCGAAACAATTTCCACATTGTCTTAACTGCGTACCAAAACTCGTAACTCAGATATTCATTTCCTGATCATATCGTAGACAGTTTATCCTCTTGTTACGACGAACTTCACTCCGAAACAGAATTGAACTTTTCAATATTTCAGACTTATGATTCATTAAGTAAATACTCTAGTATCTACTCAAATCGTCAGTGAAGTAAGAACATAATGATATCCACTACGTGCCTCAGCACCCATTGGACTGCATACATCAAAATGTATCACTTCCAACAAGTTACTATCTTATTTCATCTCAATGAAAACAAGGCCTTGCTCATGTGGTATGATTCGCATGTCACTAGTGATTCGAAATCAGGTGAGTACAAAGATCCATCAGCATGGAGCCTCTTCATGCAATTTATACTAACATGACTCAAGCGGCAGTGCCACAAGTAAGTGGTACTATCATCATCAACTCGTATCTTTTGGCACCAATATCATGAACATGTGTAACACTACGATCGAGATTCAATAAACCATTGAAGGTGAATATTCAAGAAAATAGAGTAACCATTATTATCCTTAAATGAATAATCGTATTGCAATAAACACGATCCAATCATGTTCATGCTTAACGCAAGCACCAAATAACAATTATTTAGGTTTAACACCAATCTCGATGGTAGAGGGAGCGTGCGACGTTTGATCATATCAATCTTGGAAACACTTCCAACACGTATCGTCACCTCGCCTTTAGCTAGTCTCCGTTTATGCCGTAGCTTTCATTTCGCGTCACTAATCACTTAGCAACCGAACCGGTATCCAATACCCTCGTGCTACTAGGAGTACTAGTAAAGTACACATCAACATCATGTATATCAAATACACTTCTTTCGACTTTTGCCAGCCTTCTTATCTACCAAGTATCTTGAGTTGCTCCGCCTCAGTGATTGTTCCCCTCATTACAGAAGCACTTAGTCTCGGGTTTGGGTTTAATCTTGGGTCTCTTCATTAGTGCAGCAACTGTTTTGCCGTTTCACGAAGTATCCCTTCTAGCCCTTGCCTTTCTTGAAACTTAGTGGTTTTACAAACCATCAACTATTGATGCTCCTTCTTGATTTCTACTTTCGCGGTGTCAAACATCGCGAATCTCTCAAGGATCATTGTATGTATCCTTGATATGTTATAGTTCATCACGAAGCTCTCACAGCTTGGTGGCAGTGACTTTAGAGAACTATCACTATCTCATCTGGAAGATTAGCTCCCACTTGATTCAAGTGATTGTCGTACTCAGACAATCTGAGCACATGCTCAACGATTGAACTTTTCTCCTTTACTTTGTGGTCAAAGAATCTTGTTGGAGGTCTAGTACCTCTTAACAAGGGCACAAGCATGAAATCACAATTGCATCTCTTCGGAACATCACTTATGTTCCGTGACGTTTTACAACGTTTTCGGCGCCTTGCTTCTAAGCCATCAAGTATCTTGCACTGAACTATCGTGTAGTCATCAGTAATGTGTATGTCGGATGTTCATAGCATCCACAGACGACGCTCGAGGTGCAGCACACCGAGTGGTGCATTAAGGACATAAGCCTTCTGCGTAGCAACGAGGACAATCCTCGGTTTTACAGACTCAGTCTGCAAAGGTTGCTACTATCAATTTTCAACTAAATTTTCTCTAGGAACATATAAAAACAGTAGAGCTATAGCGCAAGTTACATCGTAATTCGCAAAGACCATTAGACTATGTTCATGACAATTAGTTCAATTAATCATATTACTTAAGAACTCCCACTCAAAAAGTACATCTCTCTAGTCATTTGAGTGGTACATGATCCAAATCCGCTATCTCAAGTCCGATCATCACGTGAGTCGAGAATAGTTTCAGTGGTAAGCATCCCTATGCTAATCATATCAACTATACGATTCATGCTCGACCTTTCGGTCTCATGTGTTCCGAGGCCATGTCTGCACATGCTAGGCTCGTCAAGCTTAACCCGAGTGTTCCGCGTGTGCAACTGTTTTGCACCCGTTGTATGTGAACGTTGAGTCTATCACACCCGATCATCATGTGGTGTCTCGAAACGAAGAACTGTCGCAACGGTGCACAGTCGGGGAGAACACAATTTCGTCTTGAAATTTTAGTGAGAGATCACCTCATAATGCTACCGTCGTTCTAAGCAAAATAAGGTGCATAAAAGGATTAACATCACATGCAATTCATAAGTGACATGATATGGCCATCATCACGTGCTTCTTGATCTCCATCACCAAAGCACCGGCACGATCTTCTTGTCACCGGCGCCACACCATGATCATCCATCAACGTGTTGCCATCGTGGTTGTCGTGCTACTTATGCTATCACTACTAAAGCTACAGCCTAGCAAAATAGTAAACGCATCTGCAAGCACATATGTTAGTATAAAGACAACCCTATGGCTCCTGCCGGTTGCCGTACCATCGACGTGCAAGTCGATATTTCTATTACAACATGATCATCTCATACATCCAATATATCACATCACATCGTTGGCCACATCATATCACAATCATACCCTGCAAAAACAAGTTAGACGTCCTCTAATTTTGTTGTTGCATGTTTTACGTGGTGACCAAGGGTATCTAGTAGGATCGCATCTTACTTACGCAAACACCACAACGAAGATATATGAGTTGCTATTTAACCTCATCCAAGGACCTCCTCGGTCAAATCCGATTCAACTAAAGTTGGAGAAACCGACACTTGCCAGTCATCTTTGAGCAAAGGGGGTTACTCGTAACGATGAAACCAGTCTCTCGTAAGCGTACGAGTAATGTCGGTCCAAGCCGCTTCAATCCAACAATACCGCGGAATCAAGAAAAGACTAAGGAGGGAAGCAAAACGCACATCACCGCCCACAAAACCTTTTGTGTTCTACTCGAGAAGACATCTACGCATGAACCTAGCTCATGATGCCACTGTTGGGGAACGTCGCATGGGAAACAAAAAATTTCCTACGCGCACGAAGACCTATCATGGTGATGTCCATCTACGAGAGGGGATGAGTGATCTACGTACCCTTGTAGATCGTACAGCAGAAGCGTTAGAGAACGCGGTTGATGTAGTGGAACGTCCTCACGTCCCTCGATCCGCCCCGCGAACAATCCCGCGATCAGTCCCACGATCTAGTACCGAACGGACGGCACCTCCGCGTTCAGCACACGTACAACTCGACGATGATCTCGGCCTTCTTGATCCAGCAAGAGAGACGGAGAGGTAGAAGAGTTCTCCGGCAGCGTGACGGCGCTCCGGAGGTTGGTGATGATCTCGTCTCAGCAGGGCTCCGCCCGAGCTCCGCAGAAACGCGATCTAGAGGAAAAACTATGGAGGTATGTGGTCGGGCAGCCGTGAGAAAAGTCGTCTCAAATCAGCCCTAAAACCTCCGTATATATAGGTGGGAGGGAGGGGAGGAGGCAGCCTCAAAACCTAAAGGTTTGGCCGAAATTGGAGGTGGAGGAGTCCTACTCCAATCCTACTTGGAGTAGGATTCCACCTTCCCACTTGGAAACTCTTTCCACCTTGTGTTTTTTTCCTTCTCAAACCTTATGGGCCTTAGTGGGAACTTATTCCAGCCCACTAGGGGCTGGTTTATCTCTTCCCATAGCCCATGAGACCCCTTGGGGCGTGACACCCCTCCCGATGGTCCCCGGCACCCCTCCCGGCACTCCCGGTACACTACCGATGAGCCCGAAACTTTTCCGGTAATGCACGAAAACCTTCCGGTAACCAAATGAGGTCATCCTATATATCAATCTTCGTTTCCGGACCATTCCGGAAACCCTCGTGACGTCCGTGATCTCATCCGGGACTCCGAACAACATTCGGTAACCAACCATATAACTCAAATACGCATAAAACAACGTCGAACCTTAAGTGTGCAGACCCTGCGGGTTCGAGAACTATGTAGACATGACCCGAGAGACTCCTCGGTCAATATCCAATAGCGGGACCTGGATGCCCATATTGGATCCTACATATTCTACGAAGATCTTATCGTTTGAACCTCAGTGCCAAGGATTCATATAATCCCGTATGTCATTCCCTTTGTCCTTCGGTATGTTACTTGCCCGAGATTCGATCGTCAGTATCCGCATACCTATTTCAATCTCGTTTACCGGCAAGTCTCTTTACTCGTTCCGTAATACAAGATCCCGCAACTTACACTAAGTTACATTGCTTGCAAGGCTTGTGTGTGATGTTGTATTACCGAGTGGGCCCCGAGATACCTCTCCGTCATACGGAGTGACAAATCCCAGTCTTGATCCATACTAACTCAACTAACACCTTCGGAGATACCTGTAGAGCATCTTTATAGTCACCCAGTTACGTTGCGACGTTTGATACACACAAAGCATTCCTCCGGTGTCAGTGAGTTATATGATCTCATGGTCATAGGAATAAATACTTGACACGCAGAAAACAGTAGCAACAAAATGACACGATCAACATGCTATGTCTATTAGTTTGGGTCTAGTCCATCACGTGATTCTCCCAATGACGTGATCCCGTTATCAAGTGACAACACTTGCCTATGGCCAGGAAACCTTGACCATCTTTGATCAACGAGCTAGTCAACTAGAGGCTTACTAGGGACAGTGTTTTGTCTATGTATCCACACAAGTATTGTGTTTCCAATCAATACAATTATAGCATGGATAATAAACGATTATCATGAACTAAGAAATATAATAATAACTAATTTATTATTGCCTCTAGGGCATATTTCCAACACTTCGTAGAATATGTAGGATCCAATATGGGCATCCACGTCCCTCTATTGGATATTGACCGAGGAGTCCCTCGGGTCATGTCTACATAGTTCTCGAACCCGAGGGTCTGCACACTTAAGGTTCGACGTTGTTTTATGCGTATTTGAGTTATATGGTTGGTTACCGAATGTTGTTCGGAGTCCCGGATGAGATCACAGACGTCACGAGGGTTTCCGGAATGGTCCGGAGACGAAGATTGATATATAGGATGACCTCATTTGATTACCGGAAGGTTTTCGGAATTACCGGGAATGTACCGGGAATGACAAATGGGTTCCGGGTGTTCACCGGGGGGGGGGGGGGGGGGCAGTCCACCCCGGGGAAGCCCATATGGCTTAGGGGTGCCGCACCAGCCCTTAGTGGGCTTGTGGGCAAGCCCAAGAAGTCCCCTGCGCAGGAATAAAAGAAATCAAAGAGAAAAAAAGGGGAAGTGGGAAGGAAGGGAAGGACTCCACCTTCCAATCCTAGTTGGCCTAGGATTGGAGGAGGAATCCTCCTCCCCCCTTCGGCCGACCCCTTGGGGCTCCTTGAGCCTCAAGGCTAGGCCCCTTCCCTCCCACCTATATATACGGAGGTTTTAGGGCTGATTTGAGACAACTTTTCCACGGCAGCCCGACCACATACCTTCATGTTTTTTTCCTCTAGATCGCGTTTCTGCGGAGCTCGGGCGGAGCCCTGCTGAGACTAGATCACCACCAACCTCCGGAGTGCCGTCACGCTGCCGGAGAACTCATCTACCTCTCTGTCTCTCTTGCTGGATCAAGAAGGCCGAGATCATCGTCGAGCTGTACGTGTGTTGAACGCGGAGGTGCCGTCCGTTCGGCACTAGATCGGAGCGGATCGTGGGATGGTTCGTGGGACGGTTCGCGGGGCGGATCGAGGGACGTGAGGACGTTCCACTACATCAACCGCGTTTATTAACGCTTCTGCTGTGCGATCTACAAGGGTACGTAGATCTGAAATCCCCCTCGTAGATGGACATCACCATGATAGGTCTTCGTGTGCGTAGGAAATTTTTTGTTTCCCATGCGACGTTCCCCAACATGGGGGAGGGGGGTAGGCGCGCCCTGATGCCTGGTGGGCCCCATGGGCCTCCCCTCGTGTGCTTCCTTGACTCTCTAGATGTCTTGTGGGCAGAAAAATCTCCAAAAAGTTTCGTGACATTTGGACTCCGTTTGTTATTGATTTTCTACAAAGTAAAAAAAGCAAAAAAAACAACAACTAGCACTGGGCACTATGTCAATAGGTTAGTCCCAAAAAATGATATAAAGTTGCTATAAAATGATTGTAAAACATCCAAGAATGATAATATAACAACATGGAACAATAAAAAAATATAGATATGTTCGAGACATATCAACGACCAGTCCTTAAGTCGGTTGGGGACCTACTTTTGCCGCAAGAAAGATAATTTTCCAATAAAAATCCCCTCAAAGTTTTAGCCCCACCAGAGTTACGGATATCCATATATTTAACAAACGGTTACGAGCGAGAAAACAAGAGTGAACATAGAAGAGAAACATAGAGATAGATCCCATAACGGAGGGGCTCCTGCCCTTCAGGAGCCATGTCAGCCATGGACCACACGGGAAACCCCCCCTCCCACCTAGGGAGGAGGCCAAGGAAGAAGGAGGAGCGGGGCTATCTCCCACTCTCTCCCGGTGGCGTTGGAGCGCTGCCGGGGCAACCATCATGACGACGATCTGCACCAACAACTTTGCTGTCATCACCCCCAACTCTCTCCCCTCTAGGCAGCGGTGTAAATCCTCTTCTCCTCGCTGTAATCTCTACTTAAACATGGTGCTTAATGCTATATATTATTACCCAATGATGTGTGGCTATCCTATGATGTTTGAGTATATTTCTATTGTCCTATTAGTTAATTATGGTATGATGTTATTGATATGAGTTGTATGTTGATATGGTGTTGTCTACCCTCCGTGACGCGCACACGTGAGGGAATCTCGTTGGAGGATTAGTGATATGTTCAGAATTCGCTTATAGTGGGTGGCTAGAGTGACAAAAGCTTACACCCGAGTAAGGGGATTGGCGTACGTGAGTAAAGAGAACTTGATATTTAATGTTATGGTTGGGTTTTACCTTCATGTTTTTTAGTAGTTGCAGATGTTTGCTAGAGTTACAATCATAAGTGCATATGATCCAAGTACGAAAAGTGTGTTAGTGTATGCCTCTCCCTCATTGCATATGATAAGTATCTATCATGTTATATTGAATTGCCTATGGACAATATTTCTCTTGCCTTACAAAAAGATTTATACTAAACAACTAACTAAATTAATATTTATTAAAACATTGCCTAACTTTTATTTCCATGTTCTTTATTACCTTGCAAACCTATCTATTACACCTACTAAGTACTTCTAGTTTTATTCCCACAAAGTAGTTTCATACTTGTTCTACGTAAAGTAAGCATTAGCGTGCATAGAGTTGTATTAGCAGTCGATAGAACTTGAGAGATTATTAATTTCACCTTTAGCTCTTTGTTGGGTTCAACACTCTTACTTATCAAAAAAAAAGCTACAAACAATCACCTACACTTGTGGGTTATCACTTGGGCCCCACAAGCTAACATGACACGTCGGGGGGGGGGGTGTTGGCTTGTGGCCAACAAATGGCCCCCTCTGGTATATTTTGTCCCAATAATTTTTATATATTTCATAAAAATTCTTCGTGAAGTTTCAGGTCATTTAGAGTCGAGTGAATTTTCAACCATTTCCTTGGTTTTCAAGTCGAGAATTCCAATTTCCAGTAAGTTCCCTCCTTATGATGTACCTTTCATATTTAGAGAGAAAAGACATAAGAATTATATCACAATGAGGAATAATGGACAAGAATAACATAAACGTCAATAAGAATTCATGATGCAAAATGGATGTATCAACTAACACATAGAACAACAAGCCACACACAACTTACTTGCTCTTGAAGTGCCACGCCATTTGGCCAGCGATCATGCACTTGTTTGTAAAAAGCCACAATACTTGTTGACGACCTCTTGAATGTTGTACCACCGATGTCTGAGTGACTTGAGAGTGCGATCGTGGATCACCTCCGTGTTGTACGAATTATAGTACTTTTGCTCATGAAACCAATCATGCACCATGTGCCAAGATGCCCCATCCTTTTGCTCCATGCCATGAAATAGATCAATACTAGTGGCCAACCACGTATCACACAACAATTCATTCTCCACAATGGAGAAATCATGTCCCCTCTTCTTTGGGTTGGCACCCAACGACCAATAGTCGTCCGGATCCATGTCCGACTACTAGGTGTCCATCTATCTGGTTGGGAGTCATCCACTTGTCCGTATTTATGGCCACCTCCATCGTGGATCATGTTCATCATCTCATCCTCATTTTGCTGTTGTCGCGCTTGGTTGAGACATTCTGAAGTGACCGGGCACCGACGGACGAGAGCTCCACAACCGACACCCGTGATTGGACAAGCATTAGTGACTCCATGAAGACATAGTCGGTGTTGAGGTCGACGGTGAACATCACTTAGTGGCTGGAGGTGAATGAGGCTGGGACGGGATGTTGTTGCGTGCTGGGAAGGAGCAAGCTGCTGGGCTGCGTAGTAGTAGGACGCCTTCAGCTGGGTGGACCAAGGTTGCGATTGCCCGGGTGACACTGACCTGACGTTGTGCTTTGGCTTACACACTCCATCCTGACCGTCCATTGCCGCATCTTCCGCCCTCTCCTTCGCCTTGATGCATCGACCATTGCATTCCGCACACCGGATCTTGCCGGTGTCCGCCCCCGGGTCTTGTAGGATGTCGAACAACATCATCGGCTCCTCCGACCACTCCATCGCAATGACGAATGGCAGAATGGGTCAAAACGGTGGAAACAACAGGGATCGGGAAAGAGCGGTGAGAAAGAACGGGCTTTTGTGTGAAAGCAATGATGAGATTGTACAAATTCGCAGGCTCTGCCTTTATTTTGAATGAATCCACATTATCTCAGTTCTACATGGCGGACGTCCAAACGTCGACATACCTCCCCTTCGTTTGGTGCCGGTTCGAGGAATTTAGTAAAGGTCAAAATGTTCAAACCGTTGGATCCAAACATGTATAAAAGGTTTATCGATCCACTTTGGAGTTGCCCTAGACTAGTGAAAAACGTTGAGGCAGGGGCGGACGGGCACCCTTCGTTCATCAGCAGCAACCCGCTGAGGCTCAAGCCGCCGGCCCACCGCAGACTGCTTCACCTCGCATTGCCCTGCTCTTCTCTTCTTATCCGCCGCGACCATCTTCTCTTCCCCTCACCCTTCCACTCCTCTCGCAAAACCCCTCCCAATCTAAACCCTCGCCACCGCAATGGCGATGGCCGCCGCCGGGCGGTGCCTCCTCCTCTCCCGCCCCTCCCCTCTCCGCCTCCGCATCCTCCGCGCCGCCCTCTCCACCGCCGTCCCCCCTTCCTCCCCCGCCCTCGCCGCCCCCGCGCCCCCTCCCCGCCACGAGCTCCTCCTCGAGCGCCTCCGCCTCCGCCACCTCAAGGACTCGTCGTCCCCCGGGCCCCCGAAGCCGCTGAGGGAGAGGGCCAGAGGCGGGGAGAGGGGCTCGCAGCAGCAGCAGCAGCAGAGGAGCGTTGAGGTGGAGAGCTTCGAGGAGCTCGGGCTCGAGGAGGAGGTGCTGGCCGCGATGCGGGAGGCGGGCATCACGAAGCCCACCGAGATCCAGTGCGTCGGCGTGCCCGCCGTGCTCTCCGGCACCAGTGTCGTGCTTGGATCGCACACCGGCTCCGGGAAGACGCTCGCCTACTTGCTCCCTCTCGTTCAGGTACTTGGACTGACTCAGCTTTTTCACATTTGCGAGGCATGTGCCTGCAGGTATATTTGCACCGATGTCTACTAATTACTAGGACAAAAAAACCGCGTTGTAAGGGACAAAGTTGCAGCATATGTCTAGTGAATCTGGTGCATTTGATTTTGCCATTTCCATGAAAAGAGCAAAACAACTCATAGAGCGTGTCATGGTCTCATGATCAAGTAAGAGAACTATGCTTAACTCATATGAGAGAGGCTCATTTCAAGCCAGTGGCAGAGCATCATCCAAATTACAGAGAGGGCCAATTTAACTTTCATGCTTACTGCTTAGCATTAGGCACCGTTACAAGATTGGGACAGTTTAGTACTCCCTCCGTTCCTAAATATAAGTCTTTTAAGCGATTTCACTAAGGGTCTACATACGGAGTAAAATGATTGAATGTACACTCTAGAGTATGTCTACATACATCCGTATGTACTCTATTAGTGAAACCTCTAAAAAGACTTATATTTAGGAACGGAGGGAGTATTTGATTAGGGTGCCAGTGGTGCTAATTAGCCGAGAGGTCTCAAAAGAAATGGAAGGTGTTGTTTAAGAATAGTAGCTGGGTGAGACAGATGGTTTGAGCTAAAACCTGTAATAATTCCAATCAAGTTTAGGTAAATTAATGATTTAGAGAAAAACTGGATAGTCATATATAGGAGATTGCTGGTGGTTCAGGGATATTTAAAACCCTGTGGGTCTCTCTTCATCTTGCGGGAGTTGTGAAATGAGACTCTGTCTAGCTTAGTCTTGCATATACCCCCACCTCCTTTCGCAGTCAGGCTCATGCCCTGGATCTATTTTTCGTAAAAATAAAATAAAGGAATGGTAGAGTCCAATCAGGCGAAATGAGTGTTTTCTCTCATCATATTTAAATTTCAGTATATCTTCAACTGATCATGGCCTGTGAATTAAGGCATTCTTTCTAAGTTCTAACCAGAAGGTTCAGTAACCATGGTAGGTCTTTGATTTATGTAGCTACTGCGTCATGATGAAGCGACGCTGGGTATGTCAATGAAGCCAAGGCGGCCAAGAGCTGTAGTTTTATGCCCAACAAGGGAGCTGACCGAGCAGGTCAGCAGCACTTTCAAAGTATTTATTATTTTGAACTATGATTTGATATCTGTGTGATTGACTGTCGTTTATGTGATATTCTCAAATGACAGGTCTTCCGTGTTGCAAAGTCCATAAGTCATCATGCACGTTTTCGGTCAACGATGGTTAGTGGAGGCACCCGTCTAAAACCCCAGGAAGATTCTTTGAACATGCCTGTTGACATGGTTGTTGGGACACCTGGAAGGATCCTAGATCATATAAAGGAGGGCAATATCGTTTACGGCGACATCAAATATCTGGTGTGTTCCTGAGTTATGGGCGAAGAATTACTATCCTGCATTTTTTTTGCTGATGCCAAAGTTTATCACTTGGAATGAGTTCATTTATCTGCATTGAAGGTTCTGGATGAGGCAGATACAATGTTTGACCAAGGGTTTGGAGAAGACATACGGAAGTTTCTTGCTCCTTTGAAGAATCGTTCTTCAAAGCCTGGCGATCAAGGGTTCCAAACCATATTGGTGTCTGCTACCATGACCAAGGTATTATTCTAGTCAGGCATCCAGCAAATCCTATCCATCTTAATAAATAAATGATATGCTGCTGCCTTACCTTCAAAGATCTTGCATGTAGTATTTTAAAACAAACTTCTCCTATTTTTCTTAAGAACCATCTTCTCAGCTATTCCAGATTATATATACAGATGCTCAACGCCTTAATATTTTCCTATGCATGATTTGTGAACCTTTAATATCCTTTATTGACCACCCTTCTACTTCAGGGAGTACAAAAGCTGATCGATGAGGAGTTTGAAGGTATTGAGCACTTACGGACATCAACCTTTCAAAAGAGAATTGCAACTGCACGACATGACTTCATCAAACTTTCTGGTTCAGAAAACAAACTCGAGGCTCTCCTGCAGGTTATTGAACTCTGTTTCTCCTCCCGTCCTCTTTGTACGTGCATAAGTGCACACACGTGTCTTGGTGCAAGCTGGAGTAATGTCCATTAAATTCTCCATTTTCTTATCTATCTTGTTCTTCGTACAGTTTAATGGGGTTAACAATTGGCTACTCGATATCATAAATGTCATTTAATCAAGTATAGTACATATGATACTGTATCTGGAGAGTTTGATTGCTTAGGTGATCAAACTTCTGTTAAAACAACACCTTGGCTTCTTGGACCTGTGGCCTGCACTTGCCAGTCAGGATAGAATCATTTTGTGCTTTGGGTACCAGAGGGGCCCACAAGGGAGCCTCACTCTACCACCTGGCCCAAGGGACTAAGTCAATCAGAGTCGGTTAGTCCTGCCAAGCCAATATCCTAGGCCAATCAGGATTAACCCTTTTTATTTAAACAAGCCTTACTCTGTTAAAAATCCTAGATATGAGTTATATTAATGAGCTGTACTCAGTTATGAGTCCTAGAGATGAGTTGAACTTGGCACTATGGAAACCCATAGGGGGTAGTCTGTTCAGGTTGCAAGGTGGACGGGATATCCCACTTTGCTGCTGTGCCGCCCGGCGAAAAAGCCCGCAAAACTGCCGCCGGGCTGACTGCGTTTTCAACAGCAGGTTCAAGCGGACACGCCGCATAACCGCGTCAGTGCGTCACCCCGCCTCTCTCAGAAAAAGAACTACTCTCTCCGGATGGGCCGCCCTTTCCTCCGACCTCACGCCGCCCTGGACGAGAACATGTAAACCCCAACGGCGAGCACCTCGTGGGCTGGGCCTAGTAGGTGCGCATGAGCGGGAACTGGGCGGCCTCTTCTCCGGCTTCGACTGCACCATGGTCTTCGTGCGCCAGGAAGAGGACTCCTGGAACTCCATTGCCACCGCCGGCCGCTCGACGCTCATGGGCAACTGTCTCCTAGTCCTCGCGCTCATTGAGGGCGCCGGCCTCATGCTTAACCGCGACCTCGTCCCGCCTTAGAACCTCCGGCCACTCCCAACCGACAACCCCAACTTGGTGGCTTCCTAGGGATGCCCCAGCCAGCCGTGTTCCCTGGGGAGGATGCGAGCTCAGCTGGTTCGGGGGTTTCTTCTGCAGGAAGGAGGAGAAGAAGAAGCCCAATGGCAGTGGCGCAAGTAGGAGATATTACAGAGCTTTGAGACGCCCAGCCCTCTGATGGCATCATTCCGACTACAAGTGAAGCTAGTTCTTCTGAATGGAAAGAATTGGTCTTGCTACAAAGTTGTACATACTTGCTTCTACAGTTGTGAATGTGAACGTTGCTGTTCCGAGAACGATTCATTGCTGGCGGGTCTTCGGCGGGCTCCTGCGGGCTGCCGCGTTGTCCCCGGAAAATGAAGCGGTGCGAGGCGGGCAGCCGCGGTGGCCGCTAAAAAAGCTGGCTCCCGCTTTGGTGTTTGGCGGGCAGCCGCATCCCGCCCCACCTGCAACCTGATAGTCTGTCGAAGCAAGCAAGTAACTAACAGGATTGTTCTCTCATTTTGCCGTGCCCTCTCTTGTTTAATCTCATCCTGACGAGCTAATCCTGCCTTATAAACTCAATTTCCATAGATCAACTCATACAAATAATTTCTTCATGCAAACACAAAGCACACTTTGTGATGGCATCTGTGGCTTGGGTTAATGTTCAAAAGGCACACAGCGGACATAGCCAAAAGCCCGAAACAAGAGTTAAGATAAACAGACCTGTGATGTGCATTTTTGTTTCAAAATGATCGCACAAGATCCCACGTCTTCACTTTCTCCAGTTATTGAATTTTTGCTCCGAAATCAGTAGTGTACACTTGATGGCAACTCCTTGCTCTGTATTATGCCAAATGCACGGGATACTAAAGGATTTTGTTCTTGCAGGTTCTTGAGCCAAGCTTAGCAAAAGGAAACAAAGTTATGGTGTTTTGCAACACTTTGAATTCAAGTCGTGCAGTGGACCATTTTCTTACTGAAAATCATATATCTACTGTGAACTACCACGGAGAGGTCCCTGCGGAGGAGAGGTCTGTCAATTGCCTAACATGTTCCTGCCTTATGATATACTCCCTCTGTCCCATAATATAAGAGCGTTTTTTACACTAGTGTAGTGTAAAAATGCTCTTATATTATGGGACGGAGGGAGTAATTTTTGACAAAATGTAGAGGGTAGATCTAATGTAACTCTGCAACTGTCTCAACTCATAATTTCCTTTTTCCACCTTAGATGGGGATACAGTGAGTACAGTCATTTGATTTGAAATTTTCAAGATCATATCAGTCACTGCCCTGACTGCCTAATTATATGCCTATTATGCCTTATGATATTCATCTTTTTCAGTAAATTCATCTTTCTCATTGATTTGGAGAAGGCCTATGATAAGATACCTCGGAATGTCATGTGGTGGGCCTTGGAGAAACACAAAGTACCAATAAAGTACATTACCCTCATCAAGGATATGTATGATAATGTTGTGACAAGTGTTCGAACAAGTGATGGCGACACCGATGACTTTCCGATTAGAATAGGGCTACACCAAGGGTCAGCTTTGAGCCCTTATCTTTTTGATTTGGTGATGGATGAGGTCACAAGGGATATACAAGGAGATATCCCATGGTGTATGCTCTTTGCGGATGATGTGGTGCTAGTCGATGATAGCCGAACGGGGGTTAATAGAAAGTTAGAGTTATGGAGGCGGACTCTAGAATCGAAAGGTTTTAGGCTTAGTAGAACTAAAACTGAATACATGAGGTGCAGTTTTAGTGCTACTAGGCACGAGGATGGAGAGGTTAGCCTTGGTGGGCAGGTGGTACCGGAGAGAGACACGTTTCGATATTTGGGGTCCATGTTGCAGAAGGATGGCGATATCGATGAAGACGTGGGCCACCGAATCAAGGCTGGGTGGATGAAGTGGCGCCAAGCTTCTGGCGTACTCTGTGACAAGAGAATGCCACAAAAGCTAAAAGGCAGGTTTTATAGGACAGCTATCCGACCTGCGATGTTGTATGGCGCGGAGTGTTGGCCAACCAAGAGACGACATATCCAATAGTTAGGTGTAGCAGAGATGCGCATGTTGAGATGGATATGTGGCCACACAAGGAAGGATCGGGTACGGAATGACGATATACGAGAGAGACTTGGGGTAGCAACGATTGAAGAGAAGCTGGTCCAGCATTGTCTCAGATGATTTGGACATATTCAACGGAGGCCATCGGAAGCGCCGGTGCATAGCGGACGGATAAAGCGTGCTGAGAATGTTAAGAGGGGTCGTGGTAGACCAAACTTGACATGGAAGGAGTCCGTTAAGAGAGACCTGAAGGTTTGGAATATCGACAAAGACTTAGCCATGGACAGGGGTGCGTGGAAGTTAGCTATCCACGTTCCAGAGCCATGACTTGGTTTCGAGATCTTATGGGTTTCAACTCTAGCCTACCCCAACTTGTTTGGGACTGAAAGGCTTGGTTGTTGTTGTTGACATCACCACACATACATCATAGAAGCACAAAATCAGAGTGCGCTTAAGTTTGTATAGGCGAATTTCACTGATATGGTCCATAAACAACAACAACAACAACAACCAAGCCTTTCAGTCCCAAACAAGTTGGGGTAGGCTAGAGTTGAAACCCATAAGATCTCGAAACCAAGTCATGGCTCTGGAACGTGGATAGCTAACTTCCACGCACCCCTGTCCATGGCTAAGTCTTTGTCGATATTCCAAACCTGGGACAATAAGACAACAAAATTTGATTCTAGGACAGCACATCAAGTGTCTATTTAAAACCATTTGTGTAGGTATGGTGGTATACCAACTGCCTTAATTTTATGAACTAACATGTACAATATTTTTTTTTGCGATAAAAATGTGTCTGTTCGGTGGTTACTATTCTTATGATCTTGTTATAGCTTGATTAGTCTGCTAATAACTACTCCCTCTATTCACAAATATAAGATGTTTTGGATATTTTAATATGGACTACATACGGACTGAAATGAGTGAACAAACACACTAAAACGTGTCTATATACATCCGATTCAGAAAAAAGTTACAACATCTTATATTTGTGAACGGATGGAGTATTTACCAAGCTATCCACAAAAGAAGAAGAAAATTCGCAAAATTTTACTTGAATTATGCTGACCGTTTCTAGCTTTAACTGTTTCTAGAGTTGAGAACCTAAACAAGTTCCGGAATGAAGAGGGTGATTGCCCAACATTAGTCTGCACTGATCTGGCAGCTAGAGGGCTAGACTTGGAGGTTGACCATGTCATCATGTTTGACTTCCCAAAAAACTCTGTACGTCTTAGTTGCATATTTCTTTAATTTCTGCTGTGAATAAATTCACAAAAACCTCAAGGATTCTTATTCTAGTAATTTTTGACATTACAGATTGATTATCTCCACCGAACAGGGAGAACAGCACGTATGGGAGCCAAAGGTGTTAATCACTTCTTTGCTGTAACGTACAACAGATACATAATCATTTTCATTTGTTGTATGGGAGCCAATACTGCACACGTTCGTGATCTCTCTTAACCTTACATACATATAAAAGTTTGCATGCAGTAACCAGATATACTAATCATCTAAATACTAGCCGAGTCTAATCATGATTTGCAAATCTAGAGAAAGAGATGGCAGCAGTTAGTAGGAACTTCTGATTGAAGTGTATTATACTTCCTCCGTTCCTAAATATAAGTCTTTTAAGAGGTTTCACTAGAAGACTACATACGGATGTATATAGACATACTTTAGAATATAGATTCATCCATTTTGCTCCGTATCTAGTCACCTAGTAAATTTCTAAAAAGACTTATATTTAGGAATGGAGGGAGTATAAGACAATGGTGTGCATTTTTTTTTAGAAATGTGATAATGGGAGATGGTCAAACAAAGATATGTTATTTGTGGCAATCTGACAGATTTGTGGACTGTACTTGTATCTGGATAGTCTTTGGGTAAAGAAGCGGGTACTCCATCTTTACACCTTTCATGTTTGTACTCACGTATTGTCATTTCCCGCCTGATGTAGGGAAAGTTACAAGCCTTATCGCAAAGAAAGATGTGGGTTTAGCAACAAGGATCGAAGACGCTATGAAGAAAAACGAGAGCTTAGAATCGTTGACTACTAGCAATGTCAGGAGGGATTCTGCCAACCCTCAAAAGCCAAGCATCAAAGGAAGGACTTCTGCAAGGTCGGCAAGGAGTTCAGATGCTCCGAGGGTTGCTAGCCAGAAGGGTAACAAAAGGGGGGTCACAATGTCGAGAAGGCCGCCAAAGGTCGCCATCAAGGACACAACTTCGACGAGAAAGCGCTCGTCGACAAAGAGCCAGCCATCTTCGTCCAGGAAGCACTCGCCGTCTAAGAACCCGCCGAAGGCCAGGCCTGCAGAGGCCGGAAAGGCCAAGCCGGTGAGAGCTGGTAGCAGCAAGGGCGGCGCGAAGGTCGGGAAGAGCAGCAGAGCCAGACCGGAGGGCGGGAAGGGGGATGCTGTGAATAAGGTGGGAAGTAAGCTGAGCGTGGTTGGGTTCAGAGGGCGCAGCACCGGGAAGTCAGCGCAGGCTTCATGATAATCGCTCAAGATATTTGATCCTGTAACCTGTAAATATCAGTGACTTGCTTTTTTGCCAATTTTTGCGCTTTTCGGCTTACAATTTTGATAAACTTTTTTAAATGAGAAAAGGGAACAGTTGAGATCTTACCACGACATCTATAATAAAAAAGTTTGTTTGTATTTTTATTATTTGTACACAAAGAGCGTGGAGCATTGTCTTGCCCAGATGCTAAATTCTTGTTACTACACATCTTTGTTATTTCGAGGTGACTGGCATTTATCCAGCCCGAAATCGACACAATCCGGTAGGTGATCGCAGATATGCACTGGAGGATTGTAGAAGTTTCCAGGATCATCTTTTCAAAAATAAAAAGTGAAAGGAAAAGCGTAGAGCTTAGGCCCTGTTTGGAACCACACAGATTATATAATCCAGTTTTTATAATATATTCTGTCTTCAAACAGGACAGATTATGATGTAGATTATAAAAACTAAATGGATAGATTATTAAAAACTCATAATCTACTCTACACCAGCTAAAATCAGATTATAGATTGTTAATAACCCATTACCCTTGTAAAGTTGGGAATAATTACATTTCTACCACCGCCACCTTCCTCTTAAAAAACAGAGGGCAGACAGGTCATTATGCAATGTAAGACCTGGATTACAGTTTATATAATCTGATCTTCAAACATGTCCACCTAGATTATTTTTATAAACCAGATTATATAATCTATCTTCATAATCCAGATTATCATAATCTATTATGGTTTCATCCTTAAAAATATCTCTGCTTCTATCCACTCCAGAAGCGGGACACTTGTCACGAGAGGTCACACGCCTGGCCCGCCAAACCAGCCACTCTAACATATCCATTTTCCTCGTTGACGGAGTCCCCGCGGGAGCTCTAGAACTTTCCGCGTTGCCGCATCCCGCGTGTTCCACCACCTTCCAGAACCCAGACTCCCCGGCTCCGGCCACCGATATAAACTCCCTCCCCCTCCTCCTCCCGTCGCATCATCACCAAGGCATTCCACAAAAATCAGCAAACAATCCAACGCAGTCCAATCGGAGGAGATCCATCGATCAGCAAGCGAGGATGGAGGGCAGGATGTTTGGGCTGGAGACCCCGCTGATGACGGCGCTGCAGCACCTGCTGGACATCCCGGACGGCGAGGCCGGCGGACCTGGCCATGCCGGCGGCGAGAAGCAGGGCCCGACCCGCGCCTACGTCCGCGACGCGCGCGCCATGGCGGCCACCCCCGCCGACGTGAAGGAGCTGCCGGGCGCGTACTTGTTCGTGGTGGACATGCCGGGGCTCGGGTCCGGCGACATCAAGGTGCAGGTGGAGGACGAGCGGGTGCTGGTCATCAGCGGCGAGCGCAGGAGGGAGGAGAAGGAGGACGCCAGGTACCTGCGGATGGAGCGCCGCATGGGCAAGCTGATGCGCAAGTTCGTGGTCCCCGACAACGCCGACACGGAGAAGATCTCCGCCGTTTGCCGCGACGGCGTGCTCACCGTCACCGTCGACAAGCTGCCGCCGCCCGAGCCCAAGAAGCCCAAGACCATCCAGGTCCAGGTCGCCTGAGAGATGGATTGGACGACCGAACCAGAGAGAGGTCCTTTGCCTGCACGCCGGATCGAAGCTGAGTGGGTAGTGATCGTCTGATCGATGATTAGGGAGTGAGTTTCCTGAGATGCGTGATGTGTGTGTGTTTTCTATCTCTGCTCGTATGGTGTCCGAGTGTTGTGTGACTAGTTTTCGCTTTTAGTGCAATTTCAATCACATTTCGGGAAACATTTCGGGAAGTTCATTAATTTTGGATCATACGGAAATAATTGCCTTTCTTCAAAACATTTCAGTAAGGCCCGTTAATGGAGGTTTCTTTTAGGACGGCTTCATAGGCGTTCTGTTAAATGTCTCACACTAGAGAGTAGGGTTGTGTCTTACTTTCTCCGATTTAAAAAGAAACCTAGATGATTATTGATTGATTGTGAATGGACTAAAAAATGGCATTGACACTATGCATGTATATAGAAATAATACAACGAAATACTCCCTCCGTTCAGAAATACTTGTCCTAGAAATGAATAAAATAAAAGTACTCCCTCCTTTTCGGTTTATAGGGCTCAAATATGAAATCTCATCTATCGAGGTGAATTATGAATGGATGACACTAGTTCTAACTAGCCAATGAAATGTTTCTCACATATTCAATTTTCAAGGAAATAAATGTAGCATCCTTCCTTTCATTGGACTTGCATGATGCATGTAGAAAAAGATGCATGCATGGTCACTAATTTGCTTTTCCTTATCTCTATGAATTAAATATGGTGCGAGACTCAAAACACTTTAACTCAACTAGACTTAAAATGAGCCTAGTATAATGAAAATCTGAAATTTTAAAGATGAGCCCTATAAACCGGAAAAGAGGGAGTATCTATAACTAAAATAAGTCTAGATACATTCATTTCTAGGATAAGTATTTCCGAACGGAGGGAGTACTAACTAGCTGTTAGGAGTAAATGCAATGTGTTTTAAACTTTATTTATTATGGAAATACATGTAAATTTAATCGTGCCTTCTAAATTGGAGTAAATCGCAAAAAAGCCATAATGGGAGACGCTAAAACAGAAACCACCATCATTCGTTTTGTTTTAAAAAAACCATCACTATTATGCTGACAGTTTTCAAAAAACACTAATTAATTGATTAGAGCTGTTTAACACAGAATCTGATGGGCAAACACCGTGAGACTTGGTGCCACGTCATCACTTACAAGGGGACGGGCTGTCAGAAACGTTGTTAACTTGTGTTTAGTAACCTATCAGTGTTTTCTGAAAACTGTCAGCACAATAGTGATGTTTTTTAAAACAAAACGAATGATGGTGGTTTTCTGTTTTAGCGTCCTCAATTGTGATTTTTTTATAATTTTCTCTGCATGAGCACCAAATCATTAAATTTAGAGAAAACCTTTAAGAAACAATGCATTGGGCTAATAGTCTCTTAAGTTATTACCGTTCCTATGATAACGTGCTAAGAAACGATGCATTGGTACAGGCCTAAGGCTACTCGTAGTGGGCAGTATCATATAATAGTATCATGCATATGGTACTCTTGTATTTTCTTCGTGTGATGAACAAATTGCATATAGAAAATTTAGGACAAATTATGAAGTAAAGTAAAAAACTGCATTGGAAAAGTATAAGTCATCATCTCTCTCCTCTTTAATAACCAACACCCAATGAGTTAAGTGAATGTAAAAATTTAGAAGATCATGTGTAAAATATCATTGGTCTTGATTACCGCGTGATGAGAGAGAAGCATTTCCCCCATTTTTATGGACACATTTTGAAGTCAAATGTACACTCTTCACCGAACGGAGGAGTATGATACTATCTTCATAATGCACAATATTATAAATTATTATCATAGGTGATATCATTTATTGACATGCATGATACTTACTCTCTCCGTTCCTAAATATAAGACATTTTAGATATTTCACTATAGACTAGATATAGAGCAAAATGGGTGCATCTATGTCCTAAAATATGACTACATACATTCGTATGTAGTTCATACTGAAATATCTAAAAGGTCTTATATTTAGGAACGGAGGGAGTAGTAACATAGCATTTAACATGATACATTATCTACCTATGTTACTCTAACTCCCCTCTTTTTTTTCATTAATTGTGTGCCACATCAGCATGTTTACTAGTCCCAAGTACATTATACTAGCTATGATACCCCCACTATGACCAACCTAACCACCTAGCAGCCCCCTCACCCACCCATCGCGCCGCCCCGCTTGGGGGGAAAACTCTAGCCACGCCGCCGGGCGCCCCCCCCAAAAACCACCGCGTCGCCTTGCTCGGGCGACTCTGGGGGAAAACCCTACCCACGTCGCCGGGCGTTCCCCTCCACCCCCTCCCTCGGCGTCGTCGGGCAAGCCCGAGGACTATCAAGGATGGCGGCGGCGGGGCTTCCAGCTGCACTGTGTTTGTGCGGGGTGCCATGGATCTGGAACAACGCCTCCGTCGGCTCTGCGGCAGTGTGGACAGTGGATTCGGTGTCCTGTTCAAGCGGGCGGTGGGATCCTGGTGGTCGACCGCGACCGATGGCGGTTTTGCGGCGACCTGTGCGAGGTCTGGTGCCTCCCCTCCTTCCCTGTTTGGCATGTGAGCCTGCCTGGTCGGATCGTCTACCCTGGATCGCCGGCTCCCGGACAGGAGGTGCTGGTGGTGGCGAGTATGTGTGGGTGAACTCCCTGGTCGGCCGTGGCCGGTCGCATCGACGACGATGCCCGAGGGCACTGTTCCCTTCTCTGGAGGCGTCGGTATGGATTGATCCCCCACTTCCCCTTCCCACAGGTCTCCCGAGCGAAAGCCTTAACTTTGCTGGGCGACGGAGGCGCTCTCGACATCGTTCCCTTCTTGAAGGTGCCACTTTGGGAGCCTTGTGGTCGGGTGGCGCCTGTGGGTGGCAGCGACAGTGTGGCCCTCTTGTCCTAGCTTGAAACTTCCCCCTTCCGGTGGAGGTGTGCAGTGGCGTTGTTCTGCTCAGAAAGAGCATCCGACATCTCGTTGGGATGCGCTGACCCTCTCTACATGGTCATCTTTCACTGGCATCTAACCCATCTTCCGAGATCTTGTTCCTGGTGCTGCTTTCTCGAAGGTGGACCTCGGCGTCTTCGGCTTAGTCCTCATTTGGTCATCTTATGTTCCCATAGCGTGTGACATTTAGTTTTGTGATGTCCATCGTTCATGTATCTTACCCCATGTTCTTCTTTCTTTTGCGTGAAAGCATATACTGGTAATCCTGACCGATTGATGGCTTTGTTAATTCAAAGTCGGGCTAGGCTTGAGCCCCATTTCAGGCTCGATTGATGCCTTCTCTCTTAAGAAAACATTCCAGTAATCTTGGTAGCACACACAACTCCAAAAAATATTAAATCATTGTTTGATTTTTCAAAATATTTGTTTGGATCTCAAAATCAAAATTTAGAGGAAATTTAAGTCCCCTGACTGAAATGATAGACAAACTCACTAGATTTCAGTAAAGCTAGCGAGTTCACCCATGGTTGAATGTGTTTTGTGGTGGCTTTATGTATATATAATGCAAAATTTGGATGTACATTTGCAAGATACAATTACGTTTATACATAATACTCCCTCCATTTCAACGTATCCCAAAATTCATCTTTGACGACAAATTTGACCAATTATATGTGGGTGAAAGGACGTGGATGTCGCCTAGAGGGGGGGGGGGTGAATAGGCGCTTTAAAATAATTACGATTTAGGCTTGAACAAATGCGGAATAGAACTAACGTTTAATTTGTCAAGCACAAAACCTAAAACAACTAGGCTCACCTATGTGCACCAACAACTTATGCTAAGCAAGATAAACTTCTAGAGGTACCAAGTACCCAAGGGTAATAAGGTTCTCAACTTCTCACTTCCACGTATCACCGTGAAGAACTCAAATCGATGCACCAAATGCAATGGCAAGGGCACACGGAGTGCCCAAGTCCTTCTCTCCCAAATCCCACCAAAGCAACTAATGCTAGGGAGGAAAATGAGAGGAAGAACGAAGAAGAACACGAAGAACTCCAAGATATAGACCCAAGGGGTTCCCCTCACTTAGAGAAGAAAGTGATTGGTGGAAATGTGGATCTAGATCTCCTCTCTCTTTTCCCTCAAGAACTAGCAAGAATCATTGGAGGGATTGAGAGTTAGCAAGCTCGAAGAAGGTCAACAATGGGGGAAGAACACGAGCTGAAGATATAAGGTTCAATGGGGAAGAAGACCCCCTTTTATAGGTGGGAAAAAATCCAAACGTTATGCTTCACAGCCCGCACAGAGCGGTACTACCGCTCATGGGAGCGGTACTACCGCTCATGGGAGCGGTACTACCGCTTGATAGGTTCACCAACCATGCTGAGGCCAAAAAGTATGCACAAATAAAGTCCGATGGAGCAGTACTACCACTCCTAGAGAGGTACTACCGCTAGGGAGCGGTAGAAAAAATTACCACCGTTCCTAGAGCGGTACTACTGCTGGGTACAGAAACTGCTCTAACTTTCGCATACGAAACTCAGAATCGAGCAAACTCAAGCTCGTTGAATTCACAACGACAAGAGCTATCCAACAACGACATAAAATCTTAAGAACATGCAGCTAGAAAATGCCAATGATATAGAGAAGTGAGACCTCTATGAATGAAGAACCGGCAAAAACTTCCAACATCGAAAACATCATAGAAGATGCATATGGACCCCGTTTTCGATGAACTCGAGCTTGTCATGAAGATGATCATAAGCTCTAAAACTCACAAAGAGAAACACCAAACAAGAACCAAGAAATATGATGCAAGGATGCAAATGGTTTGAGCTCTCAACGAACGATACGATCAAGCTACTCACTCGAGAATCGCCCTTGACAGTACGACAATCTATCCTAAAATAGAAAACCTATCAAGGGCAAACCTATACCTTGCACCTAGTCCTCTTGAGCTAGATGATGATGATCTTGGCTTCCTCAAGATGGACTACCTTTCTTGATTGCCTTGGTTTGACGAAGACTAGTTGATTTCTCCCCCATACTCACTATGGGTGAGCCACTCTTTAGCACATCTTCACAAGTCCATTGCCACCACAATGGACGGCAAGCTTCAAGCATGATATCTTCGTGATACTCCACTTAAACTTGCACACTGCAATCTTGATGACGATCACCACTTGATGTCATCCTTCGTAGGTTGAATGAGATCTTCCTCTTGACGCAAACCCATGGAGACGCACCTAACCCCACATAGAACTCTCACAAGGACCATGGGTTAGTACACAAAAGCATAATGGACAATGCTTACCATACCATGGGATCACTTGATCCCTCTCGGTACATCTTGTACACTTTGTGTGTTGGTCATATTGATTTACTCTTTGCTTAGTCTTGATCAACCTTGTGTCTTTATGACCAATCTTTGGATAATACCTTGAATAACACCTTGGTCATCATATAAACTCCTTGACACCAACAGATGGACTTCAAGAAGTGCCTATGGACAAATCCTTCGAATATAACTTAAGGCAACCATTAGTCCATAGGGATTGTCATTAATTACCAAAACTACATATGGAGAAATATGCTCTAACAATCTCCCCCATTTTGGTAATTGATGACAATCAGTACAAGAGAGTTTATATAAGGAAATAAGCATAACCAAGCGCACACATACAAAGCTATAATGCATGCGTACAAGATGTAAATGCTTAAGCAATAAAAGCAAAACCTTCTACGCATCACCAAACTAAACTCTCTAAACTTCTCCCCCATTGGCATCGATTACCAAAATGGACAAAAAGTTTAGAAAGCCCATATAGTAGGTGGTCCTCCAAAAAGTGTGTACTTCTAAACAATAGTGCAAAGAAATACACAAATACAATTATAAACGTTGGAGGAAAATGAACTATATCGAGGACCCAAAGATTGCAACAAGGATCATATGTCACAAATACATACAAACGAGAGAAGGACACAATCAAAAGATACCAATAGAAACAAGCAATCATATGGTCCTTCGAACCACATGGATAAACGATATTATGATAAGGACAATAGTTTGTTTTATCAAAACTAGAGAAGCTCCCCGTGATTTGTGCACTAATAAGATTTTTTTTGATACAAGTGCACAAAATAGGATCGTTGCTCCCCCAAAATTAATAAAAACACACAACAAGTGAAAGAAAATAGATGAGACAATAAGTATATCACTTGCACAAAACATATATTTGAGCAACATGTAAAAGAGGCAACTTAAGAGTAGGCTCGACCAAAATGATGTGTGTGAGTCATGGAAAGGTACTTGAGAAGACTAAGGTGAGGATGAGCATTACTCATTAATATAGTCTTGAAGAAATAAGGACAAAGTGCAAGACATATCCTTCCCACACACACACTACTAGCAAATAGGTTCACAAGCTTACTAATAAACAAATTGAGAACCAATGCTTGTGACAACCCATTGTGAAGAAAGGAAATAATAACCTTGTCAAGAGAAGGGATACCAACCACAATGTCAACACCCTTGTCAAGACAGGTATGAGGAAAAATAATCTTCACCACCAAAGAGTGCATCAAGATGCAAGGATAAAAGATCCACACTCAAGACAAATCCTTCCACGAAGCCACCAAAAACTGAAAAAGGAAATGCAACGGTGGACGTGAAAGAAAAGAGGATATCAACTAGAGATGTAACTTCTCTCATGTGTAAAAGATTCTAGGTAGAAGAAAATCATGATGATATATATCCATAAAGAAAGATGTACACACGAAATGGTTACAAGAAGGAACAAACAAGATATCCAAAAGGAAGTCATAAATATACCAATAAGATCTTTGGTTGGAAGCATAACACATGGCCTAATATTTTCTTATTGTACAATATGAACTTTCAAATTATGAACATCAAAGACATCCCAACTAGCAATAATACATCATCGTTCGGATGCTTTCAGGAAGGAAACAAGTACCACAAGAACGAATCAAGAAATTCATACCATGATGCAACCTACGAAAGATTGAATGCAAGAAATGTATGCATAAAGTAGATACTTGTTACCGAGATAGCACTGGATTGATGTAGTAGATAGTTATTCGTTGATCATCCTAGCTTGGCTCCAATAAGCACATGGTGTTAACACCTTCCTTGTAGGTGAGCCGAGCATCCAATGCCTCTCCAATTGTTCCTAGAACAACAAAACAAACAAAATGGTGCCCAAACTCATTGGGACCAAAGAGTTAGAAAACCAAAAATTCATAGGACAAACTCCACATAAATATGTGCATATAGATATGAAATTGAATTTCATGCACACTTTAGCCAATTTATGACAAGGTGGAGTTTCCCCTATATATCGGGTCAAGGAAAGAAAGCATGCAAAAGAAACTATATGTATATAGTAAATATGCATGCTCAAGGCATTCAAAAATCAAATCAACACGTAGTTGATAAGACACCAAAATACAAGGTATGAAGTGAAAATAAAATACCAAACAAAAAAATTATCACTTGAAGGATACCAATTAAAAGATACATCAAAGAATGATATCCATTGACAGATGCCAGACAAAAGGAAACACGATACCAATTGAAGGAAAACAAACACGAGGTATCTAGTTTCCAAAAGAGAGCTAGGTTCCAAACAAACCAAACCCTCGACAAATTTTCATGATGGCACAAAGCGTCATAAAGAGCAAGACTTGCCTCCCATCAACACGCACTTGATGGGGATCAACATATGTTACGATAAACGCATAAAGAGAGTGTTCTAAAGAAAATAGTATAGCTCCCCAAGATATGTGCATTATATAGAATTTGCATTTGAATACAAAAAGCACAAGATAGAACCATCACCTTCACTATATCGATAAGAACACTAGACATGTTCAAATAGATCCACAAAAGGCAAGGAAGACAAACGATACACAAAATCCAATGTAAAGATGATTAGCAATGTCTACCACATGAAGGGAATAACAATTGTCAAAGGACAAAAATTATTTGGAAATAATTCCTATTGGTAGAATGCAAATATATATAGCATCATTTTTACTCCAAAACACAGGAAAATGACACTTGTAGAGCTAACTTGCCACCTAGGAACAAGATAATTTACAATATCAACACTAAGTGGCAATATCTCAAATATACACATTTTCTAGGCTTGTAATATCCACATAGCATATTACTCCCCCATAATGTGATAACTAACAAAATTGACAAGTGGCAAAAGAAAACCAACAAGAGATAATTAATGGATCATTTATAATTTGAATTTCTCATGAGTAAGACATACCACATAGAGACTAGATAATCTTGAAACATCAATACTAAGTGGGATTCCTCATGTATACACATTTAGAGGATTGTGAGGTGCGCAAAGCACATCACTCCCCTAAAATGGGATAATCCAATAATCTCTCACAAAAGCCAACAAAGATACAAACAAGATGCAAAAAGGCTCAATACAAGACTCACATATACATGATGTGCAAACCAACCTACACATATTCGATTACTCAAGATAAGCAAGTTGGAAGCACAACATATACAAACACATGCAAGGTACAAAACCACAACATGCAAAGGGGCAAGTAACTAACAATGTAAAAAAATTAAGTACAAGTTACCATAAGGAGGCACATTGGATATGAGATAGAAACTCGATAATCCAAATGACTTGTCTTGAGATAATATGAATGATGAAGACCCCTTAATTCTTCATTATGTATCCAAGTCTCCAATGTCCTCCACATTCACCTATTGATAAAGTTTGAGCTTGTTGGTCCCCAACCATGTTGGGTCCTAAGAGGTTAGTCACAATAGGCTTGGCAACCCAAATGGTACTTTTCTTGCCACCACTTTGAGTACCAAAAAACTTGGCAAACACATTGCCAACCTTATCATTACTAAGAGAATAGATATCATCAATAATGATTGGGTTGGATAAATTACCTCTCGTGCAAGAAGAAGCAAAGTGGCCCTTCTCACGACATAAGTAGAAACATCTACCCTTTAATTTCTTCCCTATTGATTTCTCAACATGAGGAGTGTTGGCTTGGGTCTTCTTGGGAAGAGGCCTTTCTTGAACCTATAGTTGAGTATGTGATTGAACTCCTGGCCGCTTCTCTTGTTGCTTGTGACTTTGGGGCTTCTTCTTTAGTGTGCAAGATCTAACATGGTGCCCTTCAATTTTGCACTTGAAGCAAATAATCTTGCCCGAATTCTTGACTTGTTCTTGGCCCTTATTCTTGAAGTTTTTGGACTTCTTATTCTTGTTGGAGTTGAATCCAAGTCCATCTTTGTCATTCGGGGATTTTTGCCCACACAAGACATTGTTGAGTGTGGACATCCCCTCATGACTCTTTTCCAAGTCTTTCCTCAAAGAAGTGACTTGGGCCTTGAGCTCTTCGATTTCCTCTACATGGTTAGTATCAACACAAGTACTAGTGGAAGTATAAGCTTCATTGTTAGAGCAACATGGCAAGGAAAGTAATTCATCACAAGAGGTAGCAACATTATGAGTAAAAGAATTACGAGGACTAGCACATGGCAATATAACATTTTGACTAGAAGTAGTGCCATTGTCCACATGAGGCTCACTTGATGTTACCTTGGTAGTAATAGCCTCATGAGCTAACTTTAGCACATTATGGGACGCTAGAAGATCATCATGAGAGTTTGTGAGCATTACATGACTTTCTTCCAATTTCCCATAATTGCTAGATAGCAACTCAAGTTGAGCCCTTAGCTCAACATTCTCCTTTAAAATGGATGCTTCACAAGAAATAGAGTTAGTAGCACAAGCATCATTATTAATAACTAGTCGTCAACCCGTGCGTTCACACGGGCTAGTTATGTGTATCTTAGGTTCTATTTTATAGACGATAGTTGTTTCTATGGGGATGTATCAGATCTATATATTTTAAGGGGAATGTTTACTCAAGTGAGTGAATCAGTCTTAACGATTGAAGGTACACCAAATAAATTTGAACTAAATGACATACTAACAACTTAAGGATTTGCAAATAAGATAACATCATAACTTCCATAGAGCCTATGTTGTCCAAGATAGGAAGAGAGTTGTAATCTTTATGTATATAGTACAAAGACAAATAACACTTATTAAGGGCCTATGGAATAAAATTACAAACATTCAAACTTGTACTTTAGCATGGCATTCTGCATCAAGAATCATAGCCCATGTGTGACATGCCATATGTATGTTGACCTCTTATATTACTTGACCGGGTCGAGGAAAGAAAGGTGAAAAGAAGTCATGTAAATTGTTGGACAGTAGCGATGTTGGCTTCAACGATACACCGTCACCTATGAAATCTCATGCATCCATTGTTGAGCGTAAAACAATGGTTGCATACCTCTCATATATGTATGTAACTATGGTTAGATAATGGGCATAGAAGCTGAATCCATGATGTGCTACAACCGTGGATTTTTTTTGTAAAACCCCAAATCATCGATGACGGCGAAGTCAATAGCTCTGGTGATCAGCCAAAGTACCTCATTGATCCAGCTGTGTGGCATTGTTATACATGTATAGTGAAGAAACAGGAGATAACTTGTGAAAATAATGTATATTAATTAAGTAGGAGAATATGCATGGTCAAGTTACTTTTCTCCCTGGCTTTGCATAGTGTATGTCATAAATTTCTTGAATGCTTTTGTCTTCACGTACTTGTCCAAAAGCATCATATTGGTATATTAATTAAGTTGAAATTAAGATACATGAAAAAGGAGTATATGGTTCTATTAATATGGAAGCTTTTTTGTGCATAGGGTTCCATTTATTAGCACACAACTTATAAGAGACACACAAAAAAATTCACACCGTATTGACATGATGTTGTATTAGCCTTAGTATGAAGCAACAAAAAAAACATGAAATATGAACAATGTCGGGGTTGCCAGGCTTTTTACAGAAATTTGTGCGAGTAGTCATCTTAGCTTTGTTTGAGATGGATGAAATAGAACATATGAGAATCATCGGATTCAGTGAAAGAAAAAACAGACACGTGGTTGTGCCATGTTGTATGTGTGCATGTTGCTGGTTACACTTATGCTAATCCTGATCAATTAAGCTAGCCGGGAGCACCAAGTTTGCCACATATGTATTTTTGCTCATGAAAGAATCCATCCATCTGCTTGCGTAGGTAGAACGTGTGCATGGCTGGATACTTGGGTTCCTCTGTAACATCGATCGGCTTAGAAAAAAATAAGTCGATACCTACTCGTGACATGCGTACATTGTTTTTTTTACCAGAAGTGACATGCGTACAAGACTGGAAAGTATTGGCCAGTCGGCCGAGCGGCTTTTATTTCTTCTGTTTTTTTATAAATGAAGAGTCATGTTTATTTACAAACAGTTTAACTTGGGACCACACTTATTGTTTTTTCTGCATGAGAATTACATGGATTAATCTACACCGTTATAACTCGGTCCCACAAAATTAACGGTTCATAAATTCTAATTAACGTGGGAATTTGTAGGAAGTGCCTAATTAGTATAAGTATAGATAAGAGGAGAAGGCAACTTGGCAAGCTCTTTAGCATATGATGCTTCAAGTTGAGCATGAGACTCGGTGAGTTCGATGAGCGAACTCTTAATAGCCCTTGAGCCATTTTCGAGGTGCTCATAGTCCTCAAGGAGTTTAGCATGTGCAACTTCAAGCTTATCATTTTTAGTTCTAAAATCATTAGACAACTCGAGAGCTCTATCACGAGATTCCTTTAATCTGGATAATTCTAGAGCAAAGGTCTCCTCAAGAGATTCCTTGGTGGTTTGTTCATTTTCAAGAGCTTGAGATAGCTCTGCGATCTCATTAGCGTAATCAAGCTCATGACCTCCATTGCCTCAATGGTGGCCTCATGATCCTCAAGATGAGCTTCCAACTCCTCAATGTATTTCTTGCCCTCAGTGGCAATAGACATGATTTCCAAGAAGTTGGAATAGGAAAGTTTATTCTTATAAAGAGATTTAAAAATCATTTCACCCTTAATTTTTAAGGATGCAATATTATCAGTCTCTTCATCATTATGCTCATCCCCATTATCATCAACATCATCATCATGAGATATATTGGGATTCAAAGTAGGAGATACCTTTGAAGCCTTAGCCATAAGGCAAAAGTGAGTAACAATAGATGATGATGTAGGATCCCTTGAAGCATCATTCAAGGCCACATCTTGTTCCGTGGAGTCATGAATTTCCTCTATATTGTTAGCACAACAACTCAAGGAAATAGATACATTTTTATCATGGCAACAAGATATAGGAAGCATATCATCATGAGATTTAGTCAAGCAGTTTTTACATGATATGCAAGGACTATCAACACAAGCATGTAAAACATTTAGAGTGCTCGAAGTGTTAACGCCCAAAGATAAAGCATTGCAATAATATACCGATGAAGGATCATCAATAATAAACCCACTATCATCATTGCAGTGAACACCACTACTCACCATATCATTACCTTGTGGCAATCCATATGTAGGTGAAGTAGATGAAGTTGAGAAGACCACACGACCGAAGGTAGAGGGAGAACAATCATCCCTACAAATCTTCGACACACCATTTTTATCTTGAAGCTTTGTCCACAACTCATGAGCATCCCGGAATGGCATGAGTTGAAATATAACTACATTGCTCAAAGCATCAAAAAGCACATTAGAAGCTTGAGCATTGAGATAATAGTTTTTCTCATCATCTAAAGATATATTTTGAGAATCCTTTGGAGGAGAAAAACCCATATCTATAATTCACTCTAAATTTGGGTCCATGACCCTAAAGAGATTAAGCATGCGAATTACCCAAACATCAAAATTTGTGCCATCGAAACTAAGAGTGTCAGAGAATCATAATCCCCTAGTCGACATCCTTACTCTCTAGGTGATTAAACCTAATAAAGAGAGACCTAGCTCTGATACCAATTGAAAGGATGTCGATGTCGCCTAGAGGGGGGGGGGTGAATATGCGCTTTAAAATATTTACGGTTTAGGCTTGAACAAACGCGGAATAAAACTAACGTTTGATTTTTCAAGCACAAAACCTAAAACAACTAGGCTCACCTATGTGCACCAACAACTTATGCTAAGCAAGATAAACAGCTAAGTGATAGCAAGATATATGACAAGAAACAATATGGCTATCACAAAGTAAAGTGCATAAGTAAAGGGTTCGGGTAATAGATAACTGAGGCACGCGGAGATAATGATGTATCCCAAAGTTCACACCCTTGCGGATGCTAATCTCCGTTGGAGCGGAGTGGAGGCACAATGCTCCCCAAGATGCCACTAAGGCCACCGTAATCTCCTCACGCCCTCGCACAATGCAAGATGTCGTGATTCCACTAAGGGACCCTTTGTTGGAAATATGCCCTAGAGGCAATAATAAATTGGTTATTATTATATTTCCTAGTTCATGATAATTGTCTATTATTCATGCTATAATTGTATTAACCAGACACTGTAATACATGTGTGACTATATAGATCACAATGTGTCCCTAGTAAGCCTCTAGTTGGCTAGTTCGTTGATCAATAGATGATTATGGTTTCTTGATCATGGACATTGGATGTCATTGATAACGGGATCACATCATTGGGGAATGATGTGATGGACAAGACCCAATCCTAAGCATAGCACTGGATCGTGTTGTTCGTCTGCTAAAGCTTTTCTAATGTCAAGTATCGTTTCCTTAGACCGTGAGATTGTGGAACTCCCAAATACCGTAGGAGTGCTTTGGGTGTACCAAACGTCACAACGTAACCGGGTGATTATAAAGGTGCACTACGGGTATCTTCGAAAGTGTCTGTTGAGCTGTATGAATCGAGACCGGGATTTGTTACTCAGTGTGACGGAGAGATATCTCTGGGCCCACTCGGTAAACCATCATCATATTGAGCTCAGTGTGACTAAGGGGTTAGCCACAGGATGATGTGTTACGGAACGAGCAAAGAGACTTGCTGGTAACGGGATTGAACAAGGTATAGGGATACCGACGATCGAATCTCGGGCAAGTATCATACCGATGGACAAAGGGAATTGCATACGAGATTGATTGAATTCTTGACATCGTGGTTCATCCGATGAGATCATCGTGGAACATGTGGGAACCAACATGGATATCCATATCCCGCTGTTGGTTATTGGCCGGAGAGATGTCTCGGTCATGTCTGCAAGTCTCCCAAACCCGTAGGGTCTACACACTTAAGGTTCGATGATATTACGTTTATAGGGAAATAGTGTACGTGGTTACCGAAGGTTGTTCGGAGTCTCGGATGAGATCTTGGACATCACGAGGAGCTCCAGAATGGTCCGGAGGTAAAGATTGATATATAGGATGAGGGGTTTTGGATACCGGAAATGTTTCGGGCGTCACCGATAACGTACAGGGACCACCGGAAGGGTTCCGGGGGTCCACCGGGAGGGCCCACCAACCCCAAAGGCTAGCATGGGCCAAGAGGTGGAAGGGAACCAGCCCAGAGTAGGCTGGTGCGCCTCCCACCTAGGTCCAAGGCGCAGGAAGAGAGGGAAGGGGGGAAACCCTAGCGCAGATGGGCCTAAGGCCCATCTGGGGTGCGCCACCCCCTCTCCCTTGCCCTGGCCGGCACCACCAGCCCTAGATGGGGCTGATGCACCCTTTGGGGGTGGGAACCCTAAAGGGGGCGCCCCCTCCCTCTCCCCCTATATATAGTGGAGGTTTTGGCTGATTTGAGACACACGAAATCTCTCTCTCGGCGCAGCCCTGCTTCTCCCCTTCCTCCACTTCCGCGGTGCTTGGTGAAGCCGTGTCAGAATACCTCGTAGATCCACCGCCACCGCGCCGTCGCGCTGCCAGAGCTCTCCCTCAACCTCTCCCTCCTTCTTGCTGGATCAAGGCGTGGGAGACGTGATAACCCACAGGTGTAGGGGATCGCAACAGTTTTCGAGGATAGAGTATTCAACTCAAATTTGTTGGTTCGCACAAGGGGAAAAGAAAGAATATTCTCAAGTATTAGCAGCCGAGTTTGTCAGATTCAACCACACCTGAAAGATTAGTGTCTGCAAGCAAAGTATCAGTAGCAAAGTGGTATGATAGCAACGGTGCCAGAAACGATCTGTTGACGGCAGACTATTCCTAACTGTAGTATCAATGGCGCTTGTAAGTTGCCCGTGGACGGAGAACTATTCTTCCCCGACAACGTTGACGAAAAAGGATCTTGCAACAAGTAACAACGAAGTAGCAAGGAACAGCAGTAGAAGCAGCAGCAGAGTAACAGCAGTAGCAATAGAGTGACAACAACAGCAACAGAGTGGCCCAATCCCTTTTGTAGCAAGGGACAAGCCTAGACAAAGTAACGTAGCAAGGACCAGTAGTAAAAGACTCGTAGGCAGTGGATCGGTGATGGATGAGTATGAAGGATACGATTCATCATGTAACAGCTATAACACGGAGAGATAAGTAGCTAGCTCCCGTTCGTCAATCTAATGTAGGCATGTATTCCATACGTAGTCATACGTGCTTAGGGAAAAGAACTTGCATGACATCTATTGTCCATCCCTCCCGTGCCAGCGGGGTCCTAATGGAAACTACGAGATATTAAGGTTCTCCTTTTAATAAAGAACCGGACCAACGCATTAACACGCGGTGAATACATGAACTCCTCATACTATGGTCATCTCCGGGAGTGGTTCCGGCTATTGTCACTCCGGGGTTGCCGGGTCATAACACATAGTAGGTGACTACAACTTGTAAGATAGGATCTAAAACACACATATATTGGTGACAACATAATAGGTTCGGATCTGAAATCATGGCACTCGGGCCCTAGTGACAAGCATTAAGCATAGCCAAGTAGTAGCAACATCAATCTAGAACATAGTGGATACTAGGGATCAATCCCCGTCAAAAACTAACTCGAGTACATGATAGATCTCATCCAACTCATCACCGTCCAGCAAGCCTACAATGAGATTACTCATGAACGATGAAGAGCATCATGGAATTGTCGATGGAGAAAGGTTGATGATGACGATTGCGACGATTTCCCCTCTCCGGAGCCCGAAACGGACTTCAGATCTGCCCTCGGGATGAAGAATAGGATGTGGCGGCGCCTCCGTATTGTAAAACGTGATGAACCCTTCTCTCTGAATTTTTTTCCGGGCGAGATGGAAGATATAGAGCTGAGTTTGGGGGCGGTGGATCCACGTGGGCCCCACAAGCCCTCACGGCGCGGCCAGGGGGGCTGGCCGCGGCCTGTGGGCTTGTGGCCCACTGGTCACCTCCTCCGGTGGATCTTTGCGCAGGTATTTTTATTTTATTCCAGAAAAAATCTCCGTAAATGTTCTGGACATTCCGAGAACTTTTATTTCTGCACAAAAACAACACCATGGCAATTGTGTTGAAAATAGCGTCAGTCCGAGTTAGTTCCATTCGAATCATGCAAATTAGAGTCCAAAACAAGGGCAAAAGAGTTCGGAAAAGTATATACGACGGAGACGTATCATGACATCATCAGGCTGTACGTGTGTTGAACGCGGAGGTGCAGTGATTCGGCACATAGATCGGAACCGACCGCGATCTGAATCGCTGCGAGTACGACTCCATCGACCGCGTTCTAGTAACGCTTCCGCTTAGCGATCTTCAAAGGTATGAAGATGCTCTACCCCATCACTCCTTGCTGGTTTCTCCATAGATAGATCCTTGTATGGCGTAGGAAAATTTTGAATTTACTACGTTCCCCATCAGTGGCATCCGAGCCAAGGTTCTGTGCGTAGATTCTATGCACGAGTAGAATACAAAAGTTGTGGGCGCTGATTTTGTCAATTGCTTGCCGTTACTAGTCTTATCTTGATTCGGCGGCATCGTGGGATGAAGTGGCCCGGACCGACTTTACACGTACTCTTACGTGAGACTGGTTCCACCGACAGACATGCACTTGTTGCATAAGGTGGCTAGTGGGTGTCTGTCTCTCCCACTTTAATCAGATCGGATTCGATGAAGAGGGTCCTTATGAAGGGTAAATAGCATTGGCATATGAACGTTGTGGCTGTCATATAGGTAAGAAACGTTCTTGCTAGAAACCCAAATCAGCCACGTAAAATTTGCAACAACAATTAGAGGACGTTTAACTTGTTTTTGTAGGGTATGCTATGTGATGTGACATGGCCAAAAGAATTTGATGTTACATGTGTGATGTATGAGATTGATCATGTTCTTGTAATAGGATTCACGACTTGCATGTCGATGAGTATGACAACCGGCAGGAGCCATAGGAGTTGTCTTAATTTATTGTATGAGATGCAACGCCATGTTGATTACTTTACTTTATCGCTAACGGTTAGCTATAGTAGTAGAAGCAATAGTTGGCGTGACAACTTCACAGAGACACAATGATGGAGATCATGGTGTCATGCCGATGACGATGATGATCATGGTGCCCCGAAGATGATGATCAAAGGAGCAAGATGATATTGGCCATATCATGTCACTATATGATTGCATGTGATGTTTATCATATTTTACATCTTATTGCTTAGAATGACGGTAGCAGATATAAGATGATCCCTCATTAAAATTTCGAGATAAGTTTTCCCCTAAGTGTGCACCGTTGCGAAGGATCGTTGTCTCAAAGCACCACATGATGATCGGGTGTGATAGATTCTAATGTTCGCATACAAAGGGTGTAAGCGAGTTTACACACGCAAAACACTTAGGTTGACTCGACGAGCCTAGCATGTAGAGACATGGCCTCGAATACGGGAGACCGGAAGGTCGAACATGAGTCGTATGGTTGATACGATCAGCATGGAGATGCTCACCATTGATGAATAGTCCGTCTCACGTGATGATCTGACACGGGCTAGTCGACGTGGATCATGTATCACTTGGATGACTAGAGGGATGACGATCTGAGTGGGAGTTCATTAAATAATTTGATTAGATGAACTTAATTATAATGATCATAGTCAAAAGGTCTTTGCAAATTATGTTATAACTTGCGCTATAGCTCCACGGGTTTTTGATATGTTCCTAGAGAAAACTTAGTTGAAAGATAGAAGTAGCAATTGTGCGGACTGGGTCCGTTAACTAAGGATTGTCCTCATTGCTAAGCAGAAGGCTTATGTCCTTAATGCACCGCTCGGTGTGATGAACCCCAAGCATGGTCTATAGATGTTGCGAACATCTGACATACACGTCTTTTATAACTACATGATAGTTCAATGCATATTGCTTAAACGGCTTAGAATTGAGGCGCTAAAGACATTTCGAACGTCACGGGACATATGAGATGTTCCAGGAGATGGAATTGGGATTTCATACTCCTGTCCTTGTTGAGAGGTATGAGACCTCCGACAAGATTCTTTGTCCACAAAGTAAGGAGAAAAACTCAATCGTTGAGCATGTTCTCAGATTGTGAGAGTACTACAAGTTGCTTGAATCGAGTGGGAGTTGATCTTCCAGATGAGATAGTGATAGTTCCCCAGAGTCACTGCCACCAAGCTGCTAGAGCTTCGTGATGAACTACAAAATATCAGGGATGGATATTATGATCCTTGAGTTATTCACGATGTTTGACACCATGAAAGTAGAAATTAAAAGAAGCAACAATTGTTGATGGTTCGTAAAACCACTAGTCTCAAGAAGGGCAAGGGAAAGAAGGGATACTTCATGAAACAACAAACCAGTTGCTCCTCTAGTGAAGAGACCCGAGGTTGAACCCAAACCCGAGACTAAGTGCTTCTGTAATAAGGGGAACAGTCACTGAAGCGGAACTACCCTAGATACTTGGTAGATGAGAAGGCTGGAAAAGTCGACAAAAGTACATTGGATATACATGATATTGATGTGTACTTTACTAGTACTCCTAGTAGCACCAGGGTATTAGATACCGGTTCGATTGCTAAGTGTTAGTAACTCGAAATAAAATTTGCGAAATAAACGGAGACTAGCTGAAAGCGAGGTGACGATGTGTGTTGGAAGTGTTTCCAAGGTTGATGTGATCAAACATCACACGCTCCCTCTACCATCGAGATTAGTGTTAAACCTAAATATTTGTTATTTGGTGTTTGCATTGAGCATAGACATAATTGGATTATGTTAATGGCAAAACGATTATTCATCTAAAGAGAATAATGGTTATTCTGTTTACTTGAATAATACCTTCAATGGTCTTGCACCTAAAATGAATGGTTTATTGAATCTCGATTGTAGTGATACACATGTTCATAATATTGTTGCCAAAAGATACAAAGTAGTAATGATAGTACCGCTTAATTGTGGCAGTGCTGCTTGAGTCATATTGGTATAAATGCATGAAGAAGCTCCATGCTGATGGATCTTTGTACTCACTCATTTTTGAAACGTTTGAGACATGCAAACCATGCCTGTTGGTATAAATGCATGAAGAAACTCCATGCGGATGGACCATTTGGACTCACTTGATTTTTGAATCACTTGAGACATGCAAATCATACCACATGGGCAAGATGACTGAAGCCCTCGTTTTCTTGTGAGATGGAACAAGAAATAACTTGTTGGAAGTAATAAATTTGGATGTATACAGTCCAATGAGTATCGAGGCACACAGTGGATATCATTATGTTCTTACTTCACAGATGATTTGAGTAGATACTAGTGTATTTACTTGATGAAACACAAATCTGAATTATTGAAAGGTTTAAGTAATTTTAGAGTGAAATTGAAGATCATCGTGACAAGAGAATAATATGTCTACGATGTGATCGTGGAGGTAAACATATATATATCTGAGTTACGAGTTTGGTAAACATTTAAGACAATGTGAAAATTGTTTCACGTGAAAAATGTTTCACAACTCATGCCACCTGGAACACCATAGTCTGATGGTGTGTTCGTATGTCATAGTCGTGCCCTATTAGATATAGTGCATACTATGATATTTCTTATCAAATTTCCACTATCATTTATGGGTTAGGCATTAGAGACAACCGCATTCACTTTAAAAAAGGGCACCACGTAATTCCATTGAGATGACACCGTATGAACTATGGTTTAGAGAAACCTAAGCTGTCATTTCTTAAAAGTTTGGGGCTGTGATGCTTATGTGAAAGAGTTTCACCTTGATAAGCTCGAACCCAAACCGGATAAATGCATCTTCATAGGACACCCAAAACAGTTGGGTTTACCTCCTATCTCAGATCCAGAAGCAAAAGTGTTTGTTTCTAGAAACGGGTCCTTCCTCGAGGAAAGGTTTCTCTCGAAAGAGTTGAGTGGGAGTATGGTGGATACTTGATGAGGTTATTGAACCATCACTTCAACCAGTGTATGGCAGGGCGCAGGAAGTTGTTCCTGTGGCACCTACACCAATTGAAGTGGAAGCTTATGATAGTGATCATGAAGTTTCGGATCAAGTCACTGCCAAAACCTCGTAGGTGGACAAGGACGCGTACTACTACAAAGTGGTACGGTAATCCTATCTTAGAGGTCATGTTGTTGGACAACAATGAACCTACGAGATATGGAGAAGCGATGGTGGGCCCGGATTCCGACAATTGGCTGGAGGCCATGAAATCCGAGAGAGGATCCATGCATGAAAACAAAGTATAGACTTTGGAAGAACCACTTGATGGTCATAAGACTATTAACCGTGAACGGATCTTTAAAAGGAAGACAGACGATGATGGTGAAAAGTCACCATTAAGAAACCTTGACTTGTCGCAAAGGTGTTTCCGACAAAGTTCAAAGAGTTAACTACGATGAGACTTTCTCACTCGTAGCGATGCTGAAAGTCTGTTGGAATTATGTTAGCAGTTGCTGCATCATTTATGAAATCTTGCAGATAGGATGTCAAAATATTGTTTCCTCGACGGTTTCCTTGAGGAAAGGTTGTATGTGATACAACCAAAGATTTTTTCGATCCTAAAGGGTGCTAACAAGTATGCAAAGCTCCAGCGATCCTTCTATGGACTGGAGCAAGCATCTCGGAGTTGGAATATACACTTTGATGAGATGATCAAAGTTTTTGGTTTTATACAAAGTTTATGAGAAACTTGTATTTCCAAAGAAGTGAGTGGGAGCACTATAGAATTTATGATGAATATATGTGGTTGACATATTGTTGATCGGAAATAATGTAGAAATTCTAGAAAGCATAAAGGGTTGGTTGAAAGGAGTTTTTCAAAGGAAAAACCTGGATGAGCTACTTGAACATTGAGCATCAAGATCTATGGAGATAGATCAAAGTGCTTAATAGAACTCTCAACAAAATGCATGCCTTGACAAGTGTTTGAAAGTGTTCAAAATAGATCGGCAAAAGAAGGAGTTCTTGGCTGTGTTATAAGGTGTGAATTTTTGATTAAGACTCAAAAGCCCGACCACGACAGAAGAAAGAGAAAGGACGAAGGTCATCCCTTATGCATCAGCCGTAGGCTCTATAAGTATGCTATGCTGTGTGCCGCACCTAAAGTGTGCCTTGCCATGAGTCAGTCAAGGGGTACAAGGGTTTTCCAGGAATGGATCACTGGACAGCAGTCAAAGATATCCTTAGTAACTAGTGGACTAAGGAATTTTTTCTCGATTAAAGAGTTCGTCATAAAGGGGTTACGTCGATGCAAGCTTTGTCACTAATCCGGATGACTATGAGTAGTAAACCAGATTCGTATAGTGGAGCAGTCATTTGGAATAGTTCCAAATGGTGCATGGTAGCACTATCTATATGAAGACATACATATTTGTAAAGCACATACGGATCTGAAAGGTTCAGACCCGTTGTCTATAAACCTCTCTCACAAGCAATACACGATCGAACACCAGAACTGTACGGGTGTTAGATTCATTGCAACCACATATTGATGTGAACTAGATTATTGACTCTAGTGCAAGTGGGAGACTGTTGGAAATATGCTCTAGAGGCAATAATAAATTGGTTATTATTATATTTCCTAGTTCATGATAATTTTCTATTATTCATGCTATAATTGTATTAACCAGAAACCGTAATACATGTGTGAGTATATAAATCACAATGTGTCCCTAGTAAGCCTCTAGTGGCTAGCTCGTTGATCAATAGATGATCATGGTTTCTTGATCATGGACATTGGATGTCATTGATAACAGGATCACATCATTGGGGAATGATGTGATGGACAAGACCCAATCCTAAGCATGGCACTAGATCATGTTGTTCGTCTGCTAAAGCTTTTCTAATGTCAAGTATCATTTCCTTAGACTATGAGATTGTGCAACTCCCGAATACCGTAGGAGTGCTTTGGGTGTACCAAACATCACAACGTAACTGGGTGATTATAAAGGTGCACTACGGCTATCTCCGAAAGTGTCTGTTGAGTTGTACGAATCGAGACCGGGATTTGTTACTCCGTGTGACGGAGAGGTATCTCTGAGCCCACTCGGTAATCCATCATCATATTGAGCTCAGTGTGACTAAGGGGTTAGCCACATGATGATGTGTTATGGAACGAGTAACGAGACTTGCCGGTAATGAGATTGAACAAGGTATAGGGATACCGACGATCGGATCTCGGGCAAGTATCATACCGATGGAAAGGGAATTGCATACGGGATTGATTGAATCCTTGACATCATGGTTCATCCGATGAGATCATCGTGGAACATGTGAGAACCAACATGGATATCCATACCCCGCTATTGGTTATTGGTCAGAGAAACGTCTCGGTCATGTTTGCACGTCTCCCGAACCTGTAGGGTCTACACACTTAAGGTTCGATGATGCTAGGGTTATAGGGAAATAGTGTACGTGGTTACCGAAGGTTGTTCGGAGTCCCGGATGAGATCCCGGACGTCACGAGGAGCTCCAGAATGGTCCGGAGGTAAAGATTGATATATAGGATGAGGGGTTTTGGACACTGGAAATGTTTCGGGCGTCACCGATAACGTACTGGGACCACCGGAAGGGTTCCGCGGGTCCACCGGGAGGGGCCACCAGCCCCAAAGGCTAGCATGGGCCAAAAGGTGAAAGGGAACCAGCCCAGAGTAGGCTGGTGCACCTCCCACCTAGGTCCAAGGCGCAGGAAGAGAGGGAAGGGGGGAAACCCTAGCGCAGATGGGCCTAAGGCCTATTTGGGGTGCGCCACCCCCCTCTCCCTTGCCCTGGCCGCCACCACCAGCCCTATATAGGGTTTCCGCACCCTTTTGGGGTGAGAAACCTAAAGGGGTTGCCCCTCCCTCTCCCCCTATATATAGTGGAGATTTTGGCTGATTTGAGACACACGAAATCTCTCTCTCGGCACAGCCCTGCTTCTCCTCTTGCTCTTGTTCCGCGGTGCTTGGCGAAGCCTTGTCGGAATACCTCGTAGCTCCACCGCCACCGTGCCGTCGCGCTGCCGGAGCTCTCCCTCAACCTGTCCCTCCTCCTTGCTGGATTAAGGCGTGGGAGACGTCATCGGGTTGTACGTGTGTTGAATGCGGAGGTGTCGTGATTCAACACATAGATCGGAACCGACCGCGATCTGAATTGCTGCGAGTACGACTCCATCGACCGTTTTCTAGTAACGCTTCCGCTTAGAAATCTTCAAAGGTATGAAGATGCTCTACCCCATCACTCGTTGCTGGTTTCTCCATAGATATATCCTTCTATTGCATAGGAAAATTTTGACTTTACTACGTTACCCATCACCCTTGAGGGCGGTCACCGAACCCGTACAAACAAGGTTGGGGCAATCTCCACAACTTAATTGGAGGCTCCCAACAACACCACGAAGCTTAAACACAATGGCATATGGCTTCGAGGTCACCACAAATGCTCGGGGCAATCTCCACAACTTAATTGGAGACCCCGATGCTTGCTCGGAGCTTTACACCATAATGTTTGAGCTCTGAGGCACCACCAAGCTTCTAGGGGTACCAAGTACCCAAAGGTAATAAGCTTCTCAACTTCTCACTTCCACGTATCACCGTGGAGAACCCAAACTGATGCACCAAATGCAATGGCAAGGGCACACAGAGTGCCCAAGTCCTTCTCTCCCAAATCCTACCAAAGCACCTAATTCTAGGGAGGAAAATGACAGGAAGAACGAAGAAGAACACGAAGAACTCCAAGATCTAGACCCAAAGGGTTCCCCTCACTTGGAGGAGAAAGTGATTGATGGAAATGTGGATCTAGATCTCCTCTCTCTTTTCCCTCAAGAACTAGCAAGAATCATTGGAGGGATTGAGAGTTAGCAAGCTCGAAGAAGGTCAACTATGGGGGAAGAACACGAGCTGAAGAGATAAGGTTCAATGGGGAAGAAGACCCCCTTTTATAGGTGGGAAAAAATCCAACCGTTATGCTGCACAGACCGCACAGAGCGGTACTACCGCTCATGGGAGCGGTACTGCCGCTCGGTATGTTCACCAACCATGTTGAGGCCAAAAAGGATGCGCAAATAAAGTCCGACAGAGCGGTACTACCGCTAGGGAGCGGTAGTAAAAATTACTACCGTTCCTAGAGCAGTACTACCGCTCTAGAAGTGGTAGTAAAAAATTACTACCACTCCGGGGCGGTACTACCACTCCTGGAGCGGTACTACCTCTCCAGGAGCGGTACTACCTCTCCAGGAGCGGTACTACCACTCGCACCAGGAGCGGTACTACCGCTGGGTACATAAACTACTCTAACTTTCGCATACGAACTCCGAATCGAGCAAACTCAAGCTTGTTGAATTCACAACGACAAGAGCTATCCAACAGCGACATAAAATCTTAAGAACATGCATCTAGAAAATGCCAATGATATAGAGAAGTGAGACTCTATGAATGAAGAACCGGTAAAAACTTCCAACATCGAAAACATCATAGAAGATGCAAATGGACCCCGTTTTCGATGAACTCAAGCTTGTCATGAAGATGACCATAAGCTCTAAAACTCAAAAAGAGAAACACCAAACAAGAACCAAGAAATATGATGCAAGGATGCAAATGGTTTGAGCTCTCAACGAATGATACGATCAAGCTACTCACTTGAGAACCCACCTTGACAGTACGACAATCTATCCTAAAATAGAAAACCTATCAAGGGCAAACCTATACCTTGAACCTAGTTCTCTTGAGCTATATGATGATGATATTGGATTCCTCAAGATGGACCACCTTTCTTGATTGCCTTGGTTTGACGAAGACTAGTTGATTGCTCTGGCATACTCACTATCGGTGAGCCACTCTTCAACACATCTTCACAAGTCCATTGCCACCACAATGGACGGCAAGCTTCAAGCATGATATCTTCGTGATGCTCCACTTGAACTTGCACACCGCAATCCTGATGACGATCACCACTTGATGTCATCGTTCATAGGTTGAATGAGATATTCCTCTTGACGCAAACCCATGGAGACACACCTAACCCCACATAGAACTCTCACAAGGACCATGGGTTAGTACACAAAAGCATTATGGACAATGCTTACCATACCATGGGATCACTTGATCCCTCTCGGTACATCTTGTACACTTTGTGTGTTTGTCATCTTGATTTACTCTTTGCTTAGTCTTGATCAACCTTGTGTCTTTATGACCAATCTTTGGATAATACCTTGAATAACACCTTGGTCATCATATAAACTCCTTGACACCAACAGATGGACTTCAAGAAGTGCCTATGGACAAATCCTTCGAATATAACTTAAGGCAACCATTAGTCCATAGGGATTGTCATCAATTACCAAAACCACCTATGGAGAAATATGCTCTAACAGTGGGTTATATATACCAAAATATCATTGAATTAGTATTTGGAAGAAATTTTAAATGATATGATTTTAACTCACAAAAATACATATTATTGATCTAACTTGCTCAAAGTTAAACTTTAAAACCCATGCCCACCTTATGCATTGGATGGAGGAAGTATCATTATAATAAACAATGAAAAGAAAATAATATCCTCAACCAAAAATGAGTTGTAATGAAAGTCAAATATATTTAGAATAGTTTAATAAATCAAATAGTTTTTTAATTTCCTGCGAAAATAGTTTAAAAAATATATTCTATACTTATAGAATACAATTTTTTTTCATATTGTAAGGTTTATATCAGACCAAGCATTCTAGTTCAAGGTTTGATTTAGAAGGGCTTTTTGTTTTCAAAAGAGATGGTGCTTTCTTGTTCAAACAGGTAAATTACTTGTCACTTGTCAAGGATGCAATACTATTATTTCACAAGATATGTGACCCTTTCCTTATTTGGGGGCGAGGCCTTAAAAGAGGAAAGAGGCGCATCTCAACGTTTCGCAAGCTGGTTAACATTACCATTACATAAATAGAGAGATGAGTATTAAGATTCGGCTTACACTCGCCACATGCTAGATTACGATCCAAAAAAGCATTCATTATTCATACATAAGACATGGTCCAACAACGAACAAGATAAACGGCAAAATCATGCTATCCCGCTCTACGATGCCCACGATCTCGACCAAGCGCATCTAATCCCCGGGATACGTCCCGTATCGCTTGACAATGGCCTCGTCGAACTCCCACCTCAGCTGAGTATCCTCGGGAACGTCTGCATCTGGATTACCTGTACCTGTGGGTGTTTCTAGTAAACTGTGAACCACGAGGACTCAACAATCTCATGACCTTGGTATCGAGTCTAACTAAGTTAATGGCTGAGGTAGGGTTAAGTGTTTGAGTTTGCAGCACCCTAAGCATATATGGTGGCTAACTTACGAAGAACATGATTAAGTTATGGTGGTCTACTTAAGACGGTTGATAGATAAGAATGACCACTAAGTGATCCTGAACACCTACTTATGTCATTCATAACCCCACCGTGTTCTCGATCAGAGAAGGAGCTCTAAAAGAGATAGTCACGGTTACACACACAGTTGGCAGGTTTTAGATTAGTTTCTTTAAGTTATCTAGAACCGAGTGTTAACAAAATATCCATGTTTGCCACATAACCGTGAGCACGGCTTTCCAAAAGATTTAACCCTGCAAGGGTGCTCCAACTAATCCATCACAAATTACCATAGGCTGCATAGTAATCCTCGATCACGAATCTCGCGATCTCATCGGATTCCTTAGAGAAAAACCTCAACTCTGAGAAGACTCAAAGTCTCGCCGGAATCCCAATGCGCAAGATATATCGCTAAGGTAAGACAAGTCCAGCAAGACCACCCGGTGTGTCGACGAACCCGATAGGAGCCGCGTATCTCGTTCTCAGGACACAACCGTCTATGCATAGTTGACAATAACCAAATGACTCGAGTTGCCCCGAGGTGGCACCGCCGACTGCTAGGTGGGTGGACCAACACTCATGAGGAGCACTGGCCCGGGGGGTTGATTAACTTCCTCGGGGTAGCTATTCCCTATGATTTTTATTAACTTATTAGCAAATTAAAACCAAAGTTGGGTCTTGCCATACAAGCCTTAACACTAAACGATTTATCAAGGGGGTCCCCATAACAATCCCGAACGTGTTAGGAGCGCTCGGTTATGGAATAAAACACCGGTAGCCGAAACTAAGGCGGGAACAGCGGAACAAATCACCTGGCAAAAGGCTAGGCCTTCCGCTATTTACCAAGTATATAGGTGCATTAATTAAATAGCTATTAAATATGGTGATATCAATTGCCCATGTTATCACATGGACCATCTGGCACCTGCAACGAGCAACGCTAACAAATTGGTGGTTGAGCAAGCCTAACTTAGCCAAACAATATTTTCTAGGAGGGGAGGTGTCTGAGGTTTCATGGCAATGTTTGATGGCCTATATATCATGTGGTAGGGAGGAGAGATGTAACGATAGAAACGAATCACTAAGCATAACAAAGCTAGAAACGGTGTCAAGGTCATGATCATCTTGCTTGTGATTTCTTCAAAGTGGAACTGTTCCTGATCTTCCTGCACGAACTCACCGGACTCCTCAAATTCGTATCCGGACCCAGTAGCTACCCAAAGAAACAAACAGTCAATAAACACCAGCAATGGATGATGCAACAGTCAATATGATGCATGTATGCACAGCTCCAAACTTGCACAAAGAACAACCCTACACATACTACAAAGTGCCACCTCACCACAAAGTGACATTTACAGAACTTCTCAAAACTGAATTCGAGTACCACCATTGCGTTCTTTGGGACTTTCAGCAAAAGGCAAACTACACATGATTCAGCTACACTAATGTCAGGACACGGGTTCTTCTTGACATTCCAGATCTGGCATATACCAAATTACGCACGTTCCATTTCTGGGCTATTCCAGAAATGGAATTTATCACCTCAACAGAATAAATAGTAAATAAAAACAAAATAAAAATAAAACAAGTAAACCTAAATAGGCAGGGGACCACTGGTCATAGGTACGAGGGTCCCTCGTGCATGACATGTGGGTCATGGGCCCACTTGTCAATGGCACACACACATATAACAACCTAAAATAAAAAGGGGTCTTGGTGGGGGTCGAACCCACCACCTCTCCCACACACACACGACACACCTACCACTTGGCTACCGCGCAGGCGTGTGCACTACTGGGGGAAGCAACCCACATGTGCCATCTTTGCTCACTAACCGGAGGGAAGAAACCCAGCAAACAAAAGAGGCGCGAGGGGACTCGAACCCATGACTGGTGTGTGGCTCGGTTGCCACGGGGATAGGCAGGGTGGTTCTGCTCTAAAAGGGGAGCTAGCCTAGGTATACAGGAAAAAGGGGGCTGCTTTACCCTGCTTAGCAGGGAAGCACCGGAGACGGGCTCGCCGGTGCAGCTCTCGCACTGCACCGCGAGGGAGAACACGCTGGAGGGGACACTTTGGAACTAGACTGCGCTGAAGCTGCTACGTGAGCTGAAGGTGCCTGCTTGCTACTGCTATCACGCACGACTGCTGCTACTGCTGCCATGCACATCACATATGCGCGGCAGAGCATGCGACGGCGACGACAGGCTACCGGCGCCACAACGGGCTACGTGCGGCTATGAGGGGAAGCGGAGAAGAGCGGGGGGGCCTCACGGAGAGGAAGGGAAGAGGGGACCTGACGTGATGGAGAGGAAGAAACGGCGTCGAGGTGGTGCAGAAGGGTTTGCCGGAGGTGAGGAAAAAGAGGCTCCTCGTGGACGTCAACGGAAGGAGACTTTGGTGCCGATCTTCGCGAAAATGTAACCCCGCGTACGTCCTCTTGCTTCTGGCAGGGTTGGGGAGGAGGGAGTTGCGGCCCTACGCCGGCAACGAGCTCGAGAAGACTTCGGTCATGGAGATTGGGGTGCCCTGACGGCTCGAGGAGGGAGACATGAGGGAGAAGGCGAGGGTTAGGGTTAGGAGAGGGGAAGGAGGAGCTGCTGGTGTGGTTTTTAAGGCCCGAAGCGGAGCTTGTGGCCGTCTAATGGAGGAGGGACACGTCTGGTGGTGGAGCACCGATCGTACGAGGGTGACAACAAGGAGGAAGACGGTCGCGATGGTGGGCTATGGACCGAGAACAACAGCAATGGGCCTAGTGCTCTATCTGTGTAAATAGGGCTTAGCAAAAAAAATAACACAACCTGCAGCTTAAAAAAATCATAGGCTAAAAGAAAAGGCTTAAAGTAAAATAAAATAAAATTTGGTCTTCTAAAATCCTGCCACAATTTATAAAAATAAATTGGGCAATTTTGGAAGAGTTCAAATAAAATCCTTTTATTTAAAATGAGGCTCTGTTTTTAAATAAAATCAAAAGGAAAATAAAAAGGAAACTAGAGGGGTTGCCTCCACATTTAGTAAGAATATTTTTAGGAAAAGGTGAACATTTTTTTATTGAGGCAAAAGAGAAACTTAAAATCTGCCTCAAAAGAAAATAAGAGAAGGGTTTTTTAACCTATGGTGCAACTTGTATTTTTTTTGAAATGTACTTGTTGCACCCACACCTCAACAAGCAGAAGGCACATCCCCTAACACTTTCACATCACATCAAGAAGTTGACCCACACCAACACAAACAAAAACAAAAGGAAAAATACAATGCATGAAGGCATGATGCACATGAAATGATGACACAAAGATGGGCTCACACTACATATCATTACCATATCAAGGTTGCCATACAAGGAAAGATTACAAGGGGGGAAGATATTGCATTGGGGCTGTCACACTCAAATATATTTAGAATATTTTAATAAATCAAATAGTTTTTTAATTTCCTGCAAAAATAGTTTAATTTTTTTATTCTATACTTATAGAATATGATTTGTTTTCATATTGTAAGGTTTATATGAGACCAAACATTGTAGTTCAAGGTTTGATTTAGGAGGGTTTATTGTTTTCAAAAGAAATGGTGTTTTCTTGTTCAAATAGGTAAATTACTCGTCACTTGTCAAGGACACAATACAATTATTTCATAGGAGAATTATCTTATGAATGAAGACTCGAAGTTGTGATGATAAATTGGTTAGAAGATTTTTTTTGGCATGATATTAGTGCACAATATAATTTTCCTCATAAGATTGACTTGTCATATGGAATGATATTGTCAACATAATAGAAAGTCAAGAACTAATATAGTTGATTCCAAAATAGTTAACACAATTTAGAGAATGGTCGGATGTTTGGAAATGGTAGAAAAATTTAACAAGCTATTCAAAACGATTGTCGTGTTCTAACTTGGTGTGTAGTGGAGGGGAAGGGGATATTATGTACTCTTCCGTCTCGTAATATAAGATTTTACTACGGTCGGTATGTGAGGACGGATACATATTACTTGTATGCAAGAGAAGAAAGGAAATCATGTATACCTAAGAGAGTGATCCTCACTACCTTTAATTATCTTAGCATGCATACTTCCACGCCATCAAAATTGTTGTAGCCTTTAGATTTATTATCTTGATGCATTATCATCCTTGCAATGTACTCATGGGTTCCCAACTATGCAACATAATTAGTGAATTTTAAGTGTATTTTTAAATCATTGTTTCCACATGAAGATTCATAAGAAAAAGGCCCACCACAACATGCAACCATGTATAGGATAAAAACCACCTCAACATATAAACATGCACTAGAATTTCATTAACCTACATCATTTATAACTATAAAATAATCGAACACAAATCACATGAATTTTAGTTTAAATTCACCATTTTTTACTTCAAATATTCTTGTTTTATATAACCAACTCTCATTGAAATGTATTGCAGTACATTCCGCAACAACGTGCGGGGTGACATCTAGTTTAGAAAAAACTAGAACAAATATTATCATACAAAATGCATAGAAAAAAGGCACAATGGTTATGGGACATGTCTTGTGGCTTTAAGAAACTACCGATGCGATAGGCAAAGCTTTCTAAACTAGAACATATATTATCATACAAAATGCATAGAAAAAAGGCACAATGGTTATGGGACATGTCTTGTGGCTTTAAGAAACTATCGATGTGATAGGCAAAGCTTCAACGACAGGCCCTCTTGTTTTGTGTCATGGTTTCAAGCTTGATCTCTGTGCTGGATGTAGCAGATCATTTGTATGTGCGAGATGATGCAAACTATAATCCCTTCGACACAAAATAAGTGTCGTGGTTAACCTTAGTTCAAAACCGCAACACTTATTATGGATCGGATGAAGTATTAGATGGTGGATAATAGAGGGGACCTGCGATGACAGTATATGAAGATTGTTCTCAATTGGCAACATCATTTGGCAAGGCCACTTTACAGCATGGTGTGACAAAAGTAAATGGCACATCACATAATTTAGGCCATGTTCCGATCAAAGGGGAGAAAAACAATGGATTGGAACAAAATGGAGGAAAAGGAAAGGAAAGGAGGTTTAAAATATAGGAATATAAAAACCTTACAGGAACACCAGCATAAGTGTATGGAACATTGGAGAAACAGTACAATAAATCTAAACAAGTTTGTCTTGCAAAATGACTTTTATATGTTCAGTTCAGGTCAATGGGCCCCAGAATGCACAAATCCAGCCCATTGTTAGCTTGATGTGGGCTCCAAATGCTTGGTTAACCTGCACCGCTTTGGGCCAACACAAAAAAGAGCCGGGAATGGATGTTTTATTTCCTCCAAAATTACATGATAGCTAAAGTTTTCTCAGAGGATTGTAAAGTATTGATTTTTTATGCCCAAACGGAGCTCGAGTAAAAGAAACTGTAGAAATGGGTTCCTTCAAAGTTTCCACTTTTCCCATGAAGCGAAAGGACTTGTGCAATGCAAGATGACTAAAACAAGTGATGTATAATAAATAAATTTTCATTAGGCACACATGCATATTTGCAGATGGTAGGTGTTTAGTAGACATGCGTACTGTAGAGATAATCATTGGTGCTTAAAAACTTTGGTTTATATCGTTAAGTACCTATCCATGTACCTTGCATTTTACAACGCCATAGACATCAATAGTCCAATTGGATTGACTACTCTTCCGATTTTCTTGTTACTTTTTTGTGGTTGATGTAACTATTGTTGCTACATAATAAAAGAATAACCATTCAAATCAAACAAAACATAGAGAAAATATTCTAATACTTCTAGTTCTACATAATTTCAAATATAAATAAACAAGGGCAGGTTTGCGCATGTGATTCTATAAAAGAAGTAGAAATGTACAAACTTTCATTTTTCTGAAAATGAGGTTAAAGTCCAGCCTCTACATCATTGTGATACAACCATGACCGAACCATTACAATATATGAATAAACATGCATGGCTTAGTCGACTTCTTCTGCAACAACATCTTCAAGAAGGAATAACCGTTCTTGCAACATCATTGCCACATCCTGCCAAAGGCGGCATGGACAAAGATTTTCATGATGGTGCCGAAATAAGCCAAACGAATACAAGAACAAGAACAAGAACATACACACAAGAATAACAAAGCAAGTTCGTTGCTGCTCATCCCGACCAATAAAGGACATGACGAGAGTTTTCACTCCACACATGAAGTGAATGTTCCAATCGACATCTTGATACACACCATTCGATAGTTGTATCCACCAAAGCTCCATGATAAGCCGAAAAACCACTAACATATTGGTGGACGTTATCCCACCTTAGATCACCACCACGACCATCAGAGAGTCACCCATGTCTTAGTGCAGGACTGACCCCTACGAATCCACATAGAGGGGAATCACATTGTCACATCCACCATACCATCAGAGCTGCTGCACTAGTGCAATATGCTAGTGGGGAGCCGCCGATACACCCTTTGCACATCAGCGCCAGACGCTTCCACATGCGCCACTAACCTCCTTGTGCGATGGCCGTTGCCCTCACATTGGACAAAATTCACTTTGCATCATGAGTGAGGCTGAGTACCGCACGCGACTACCGCCGCCGTGCGTGCACATATGTCGATGCATTTGTAGATGTGCTCTCCCACCCTTGATCTCATTGTCGTGATCGTCGAGGGCTACCGCCCCCAATGCAAAGAGACCTATAAATATCACAGGTTTTCTTTTACTTTTGCCACCATAAGAACACATGGCAGATTCTCATCGCACCCGACCAAAGCGCACCTATCACTCAGTCAATAACAATTAGTATTTCCTAAGCAAAATTCATGATAAAACCCAAAATACCAAAAAATGCTAAATCTAATAAAAGAGAGGGTGCCAATTTTGAAGTCATTTTTTTGCTCTCGAGCTCAAATACCCTCACATGAACAGTAAAGTCCAAGAGAAAAAGGGTAACCAAAAGTGAAATAAGCCTATGATTTTCCAATTAACCCGAGTCCCCACTATATGCTCTAACTTCTTATACACTTTTCCTCATAAAAGACATCTGTACTATTCTATAGAAAAATATTGGGGATAAAAAAGATATTTGCAGCACTCATGTTTGTACCTTTTTTCCATAGCGTAGGATTGAAGTAGGTATGTAGAGAGGGGGTTGATTAGATTATTTGACCAAACGAAAACTTAACCTTTTCCCAATTTTAGTTGTAGGCAAGTTTTAGCGATTCTCAAGAGTCAATTAACACCCTACACATGCAAGTATAGATAGTAGGCAACAAAAAGTAGATACATTGCATATGAAAGTAAAGGAGGGATGAGAGAAAGCAAATGCTATGAAGAAATGCTGATTTTTGGCGTGGTTCCGATAGATGGTGCTATCGTACGTCCACGTTGATGGAGACTTGAGGTAATGTTGGGAAACGTTGCATGGAAAACAAAAAATTCTTACGAATCACACAAGATCTATTCTATGGAGATGGTAGGAATGAGAGGGGAAGTGTCTACATACCCTTGTAAACCGAAAGCGTTAACAATCTAACGATCATGGTTGGCATAGTCGTACTTGCATCGCGATCCAATTCGGTCCAAGCACCGCAGGAGCGACACCTCCGAGATGTGCACACGTATTGCTCAGTGACGTACCCGCCTTCTTCATCCAGCAAGGGGTGGTTGAGAGATAGATGGGAACTGGCCCATCACGACGACATGGTGGTGGTGGTGGTAGTGTAACTGCAGCACGGCTTTGATACGTCTCAAAAGTATCTATAATTTTTTATGGTTTCACGTTGTTATCTTGTCAACTTTGGATGTTTTGTTTACCTTTTATATCTTTTTTGGGACTACCTTATTAATTCAGTACCAAACGCCAGTTCCTATTTTTTCTGTGTTTTTGACTCTTTTCAGATCTGATTTTGGAACGGAGTCCAAACGGAATAAAATCCCCGAAATAAATTTTTCCAGAACAGAAGAAGATCGGGAGGCTTAAGGGCCAAGCAAGTGGGCCCACAGGGGGCCCACAAGCCCTGTTGCCGCGGCCAGGGGGAGGCTGCGGCAACCAAGCTTGTGGCCCCCCTGGCACTCCCCTGCCCTAGGTCTTTGGCCTAAAAATTCCCTAAAAATCCAGAAAAAATCAGGGAGTCCACGAAAACACTTTTCCGCTGTCGCAAGCTTCCGTTTCCGTGAGATCTCATCTGGAGACCCTTCCCGGTGCCCTGCCGGAGGGGACTTTGGAGTTAGAGGGCTTCTTCATCAACATCATCGCCCCTCCAATGACTCGTGAGTAGTTCACTTCAGACCTACATGTCCGTAGTTAGTAGCTAGATGGCTTCTTCTCTCTCTTGGGTCTTCAATACAAAGTTCTCCATGATCTTCGTGGAGATCTATCCGATGTAATCCTCTTTGGCGGTGTGTTTGTCGAGATCCGATGAATTGTGGATTTGTGATTAGATTATCTATGATATATATTTGAGTCTTTGCTGATTTCTTATTTGCATGATTTGATATCCTTGTAAGTCTTTCCGAGTCTTGGGTTTTGTTTGGCCAACTAGATCTATGATTCTTGCAATGGGAGAAGTGCTTGGTTTTGGGTTCATACCGTGTGGTGACCTTTCCCAGTGACAGAAGGGGCAGCAAGGCACGCATCATGTTGTTGCCATCAAGGGTAACAAGATGGGCTTTTATCGTAGATATGAGATTGTCCATCTACATCATGTCATCTTGCTTAAGGCGTTACTCTATTCTCATGAACTTAATACACTAGATGCATGCTGGATAGCGGTCGACGTGTGGAGTAATAGTAGTAGATTCAGAAAGTATCGGTCTACTTGTTTTGGAAGTGATGCCTATAGATATAATCATTACCATAGATAACGTCATGACTTTGCGCGGTTCTATCAATTGCTTGACAGTAATTCCTTCACCCACCATCTACTTGCTTTCATGAGAGAAGCCACTAGGGAACACCAACACAAGGCTCCAAGGCCACGGGGGAATCCTTTGCATATTTGCCAGGGAAGTCCCTAAAGGCGTAGCCGTAGCAGAAGGATTCCTGGTGCCGTTGCTGAGGAGTATCAAGACAAGAATAGTCTCCCGTCAGCACGCTTGTTTCTCGCACCGTTGGAAGGTCTTTTGTTGCAGTAGCAGAAGTATTTTTGGCGCCGTTGCTGGGGAAGGAGGAGATCTATCCAAGTAGGTCGCACAAACTCATCTCTTGCATTTACTTTTTTGCCAGTTGCCTCTCGTTTTCCTCTTCCCCACTTCACATTTGCCGTTTACATTTTCCTTTCTCCTTTGCCGTTTTCATTCGCCATTCTCCTTTGTCGTTTTCATTTGCCTTTCTCCTTTGCCGTTTTCTTTTGCCTTTTGCCTTTTTGCCGGTTTTCTTGCTTGCTTGTGTGCTTGTTTGTTTGATGAAGTCATCATGGCTGAAAACACCAAACTTTGCGACTTCTCGAGTACAAATAATAATGATTTTATTAGTACTCCAATTGCTCCCGCCACTAGTGCGGAATCGTATGAAATCAACGCAGCTTTGCTGAATCTTGCTATGAAAGAGAAATTCTTTGGCCTTCCTACTGAAGATGCCGCATCCCATCTCAATACCTTCATTGAGCTTTGCGATATGCAAATGAAAAGAGATGTGGATAATGACGTGATTAAGTTGAAGCCTTTTTCCTTTCTCGTTGCGAGATCATGCAAAAAATTGGTTTTCTTCTTTGCCTAAAAATAGTATCAATTCTTGGGATAAGTGCAAAGATGCTTACATATCCAAGTATTTTCCGCCGGCTAAGATTATCTCCTTACGTAACGATATCATGAATTTCAAGCAACTTGATCATGAACACGTTGCACAATCTTGGGAGAGGATGAAGTTAATGATTAGAAATTGTCCCGCTCATGGCTTGAGTTTGTGGATGATTATACAAATCCTTTACGCTGGCTTGAATTTTGCCTCTCGCAATATCTTGGACTCCGCCTCAGGTGGACCGTTCATGGAAATCACGTTAGGAGATGCTACAAAACTCCTAGACAATATCATGACCAACTACTCTTAGTGGCACACTGAAAGGTCGCCTGCTAGCAAAAAGGTACACGCTATATAGGAAATTAACTCGCTTAGTGCTAAGATGGACGAGTTGATGAATTTGGTTGCTAGTAGAAATGCTCCTTTAGATCCTAATAACATGCCACTATCTTCCTTGATTGAGAGTAGCAACGCTAGTTTGGACGTTAACTTTGTTGGTAGGAACAATTTTGGCAACAACAATGCTTTTAGAGGAAACTATGTTCCTAGGCCTTTTCCTAGTAACTCCTATAACAATTATGGCAATTCCTACAACAACACTTATGGAAATCACAACAAATTACCCTCTGATTTAGAGAGTAATATCAAAGAGTTCATCAACTCTCAAAATATTTTCAATGCGTCCATAGAGGAAAAACTACTCAAAATAGACGATTTGGCTAAGAGCGTTGATAGGATGTCTTGTGATATTGATGCTTTGAAAGTTAGATGTGCTCCTCCCAAGGTCAACTTGGATGAAACTTTGAAATCTATGCGTGTCTCCATGAATGAGAGCAAAGAAAGAACCGCCCAAATTCGCGCTAGGCATGAATGGTTTAAAAGGGTGCGTTCTAGTGATGCAAATCACGAAGATCTTAAAGTGCTTGGTGTGAATCCTCTTGAATCATTGTTTTCGCATGTCAAACCTATTGATGAAGGGGCTGGATATGAATCCACTTTGGTTGAAAAACGCCCCAATGATTCAGAGTCCACCTATCTTGATGATAAAGGTGTGGAGAGTGGAGTAGAACAAATCAAAATTTTGGGTAGCAATGAAACTCCCACTTTGGATTTCAAGGAACTCAATTATGATAGTTGCTCCTTGTTTGAATGCATTTCTTTGATGCAATCCATTGCAAACTCTCCACATGCTTATAGCCAAAGCAAAGCCTTTACCGCGCATATCGTAGATGCTATGATGAAATCTCTTGAAGAGAAGCTCAAACTAGAAGTCTCTATGCCTAGAAAACTTCATGATGAGTGGGAACCTACTAACAAAATCAAGATCAAAAACTATGAGTGCAATGCTTTGTGTGATTTGGGTGCTAGTGTTTCCGCGATTCCAAAGTCTTTATGTGATATTCTTGGTTTTCATGAGATTGAAGAGTGTTCTCTTAATTTGCATCTTGCGGATTCTACTGTCAAGAAACCCATGGGAAGGATAGATGATGTTCTTATTGTTGCAAATAAGAACTATGTACCCGTGGATTTCATTGTACTTGACATAGATTGCTATCCTTCATGTCCCATTATTCTTGGTAGACCTTTCCTAAGGACTATTGGTGCTATCATCGATATGAAGGAAGGGAATATTAGATTTCAATTTCCTCTAAATAAGGGCATGGAGCACTTTCCTAGAAATAAAATAAGATTGCCTTATGAATCTATGATGAGGGCTACTTATGGTTTGAGCACCAAAGACGACTATACGTGATTCCATCATCTTTTGCCTAGCTAAGGGCGTTAAACAATAGAGCTTGTTGGGAGGCAACCCAACGAATCTATCCTTTTTCTTCCTGTTTTGTGTTTTCTACACTTTCATAATTCTGTTATGATTGTGTTTTTTGTGTTTCTTTTTGCGTTTGTGCCAAGCAAAACCGTTATGATTAGAATTGGGGATGATCGTTTGGTCATGCTGGAAAAGACAGAAACTTTCTGCTCACGAAAATAATTTTCATTTTTTTTGTAAGAGCTTTTGAGTTGATTCTTTTTTCTGCTGATTGCTATGCAAATTCTTAAGACTGTCGTAATTTTTCAGAATTTTTGAAGTACCAGAAGTATACGAAGTATACAGATTGCTACACACTGGTCTGCTGTTAATAGATTCCGTTTTGTTGTGTTGGTTGCTTATTTTGATGAAAGTATGGATAGTATGGGGGGGGGGTATTAGCCATGGAAGATTTAAAATACAGTAACCCAACATCAACATAAGTAGAATTTAAGTTTGCTACAGTACCTAAGGAAGTGGTGGTTTGCTTTCTTATACTAATGTTATCACGAGTTTCTGTTTAAGTTTCGTGTTGTGAAGTTTTCAAGTTTTGGGTGAAGTTCTTATGGACAAAAAGATAAAGGGTGGCAAGAGCTCAAGCTTGGGGATTCCCAAGGCACCCCAGGTTGATTCAAGGATGCGTAAAAGCCTAAGCTTGGGGATGCCCCGGGAAGGCATCCCCTCTTTCGTCTTCAATCCATCGGTAACGTTACTTGGGGCTATATTTTTATTCACCACATGTTATGTGTTTTGCTTGGAGCGTCTTGTATCGTAGCAGTCTTTTATTTTTGTTGTGTCACAATCATCCTTGCTGCACACCTAGAGAGAGAGACATTGTAACGACTAAGATGCGGTCCTTTCCGATCTGGGGATCGAGGCCCCGAATTGGAAACGAGCGCATCTAAGTGTCTCGCAAAGAAGGTATCATTGCACATACATAATATCAACAGAATGACAATAAGGGGTTCAATTGCCATCTCATAACTATATCAGAGTGCATCACGCATACAATCAAAGTAGTTCCGCTACAGACTACAAAACATGGGAAATGGCTATGCTACCCTGTCTGCTGGCTCACGATCACGACCACGCCTCAATCTTCTCAATAGTTCACGTACAGGCGGTCGGTCTCCTCATCATACTGCCACGCCAGCTGCGTGCCATCGGGATCACCTGTCTCTGGGGTACCTGAACCTGTTGGTATTGTGGAGGAATCCGTGAGCCACGGGGACTCAGCAATCTAAGACCTTGGTGCCAGAACTAGTCAAGTTAATAGGTTGGATAGGTGGAGTATTTAGGTTGTAGCATCTTAAGCTTGATTTGGTGGCTAACTTACGTAGAACTTGTATGAAGGTGGTCTATACTAGCGGTCGATAAAACTTGATCACTAAGTGATCCTGAACACCTACCTACGCCATTCATAACCCCACCGTTTTCCCGATCGAAGAGAGATCTTCGAGGGGACAGTCACGGTTCCGCACTCAGTTGGCAATTTTATTAGCTTATGTTTAAGTTATCTAATACCGGATGTTAACAAAATACTCCAAGTTGCCACATAACCGCGGGCACGGCTTTACGAAAGATTAAACCCTGCAGGGGTGCTCCAACTAGTCCATCATAAACGTACACAGGCCGCAAAGTAATCCTCTATCACGAATATCGTGATCTCGTCGGATTCCTTAGAGGAAAACCTCAACTCTGGGGAGAACCAAAGCTTCACCGGGATTCCTATACGCAAGATATATCGCTAAGGTAAGACAAGACTAGCAGGACCTCCCGTCCTGTCGACGACCCTGATAAGAGTCGCGTATCTCAGTCTCAGGACAAGACGGATGAGTCACACTACAGGTATACCAAACCTCAGGTTTCCCTGTGGTGGCCCCATAGTCTGCCCAGTTTGGACCAACACTCATGAGGAGCACTGGCCCGGGTTGTTGATTAATTCCTCGGGGTAGCTATTCCCTATGCAGATTATTATTAAGTGATTAGCAAATTAACACCAATGGTGGGTCCTGCCGGACAAGTCTTAACACTACGCGATTTATCGAGGGGGTCCCCATAACAACCCCGAACGTGTTAGGAGTGATCAATATGGAATCAAACACCGGTAGCCGGTAACTATGGCGGAAATAACGGAACAAAGCACCCGGCAAAAGGCTAGGCCTTCCGTTATTTACCAATTATATAGGTGCATTAATTAAATAACAGAATTTAAGATAATGATATCAATCTCATGTTATCACATGAGGCAAATTACCTGCATCTAGCAACGCTAACATTAGTAGCTGAGCAAAGCCTACTTAGCCATTCAAGTTTGCTAGGAAGGGATCAGTGTTTGGGTTCATGGCATATCAAGAGGCAAATATTTCAATGGTAGGCAGCGAGCATATGACAAGGAAACGTAATCTAGCATAACAAGTCTAGAGATGGAATCAAGGTCATATCATCTTGCGTGTGATATCCTCAACTTGGAACGGTTCTTGTTCGTCCTGCACGTACTCTCCTGAATCCACGAACTCGTTCTCCGATCCCGGTGCTACCCAACATAAGAATAAAATATAATGAACAACAGCACCTCAAGATGCAACAAGCACATGATGCATGAGATGAATATGAGCATGCATCACTATTTCTATCACTAGCACAAGCATAAAGAGTAAATACATGTTCCTGGACATAACTGCATCCTAAGATATTTTGACATGCATGAGGATGACCTGATCAGATGCGTCTCGAGAAAACGATGCAAAAGCATATAAAGAACATTATAATCGGAGCTACGGATCAACGGGAATCAACGAAACAAGATATGAAGCCCTACGTGTCAAAATCAACACCACACACTCAAATGGCACAACTCTGGTATTTCCAGGTAGCCAAGACACAAAACTAACCAACATGAATGGGGTGGAGCAAATAATAACACCACAACATCAACTAAGCACTCACAAACCTCAAAATGACAAAACTACACAATCTGCCATAAACTGCATCATAGCACTTTGTGAGCTACTCCCTCCGTTCCTAAATATATGACCTTTTAGAGATTTCACTACGGACTACATACGGATGTATATAGACATACTTTAGAGTATAGATTCATTCATTTTGCTCTGTATGTAGTCCGTAGTGTAATCTCTAAAAGGTCTTATATTTAGGAACGGAGGGAGTACATGCAAAGCACCTACAACCACCCAAATGTGACAAATAATATATGTGGCTGTAGCTTTCCAAGAATACTACAAGCACAAGGAAGAATCACACAAAAAGGAATTAAACACAGAAAGATACAAGGTTGCAAACTTGCCCAAAAATATCAGATTTCAGGGACTTAGTGAAAATTCCAGTTTCTCACTTTCTGTCTTTGCACTGAAGCATTTTGACAGCAGCCAAAACAATATCTACATGACTCCAAATGGAATGAAATTTTACACGGATCTAGACAAACATATCAGCTTCAACTTTCTAGTTTAAATCTAAGGCTAGATCACAACACATTGACCTGCACAACCTCATCAACAGGAGAAGAAAATATAAACAGATTCTCAGACTTAGTGAAGATCTCAGATTTTCACTAATCTGGAATTTCAGCCACAAGCCTAATTTGGATGGGAACAACTTGCACATATGGATTTCAAAACATGAAATTAAACCCACATGTGGTAGAGGGGGTCACCCTCTACTACCACAACCAAGAATCAAACACAAAGGCTCACCAGAACTCATGGAACCAAGCCTAAACATAGAAGAAAAATGAAATATGTCATCTCCAGAAAATGTTCCAATAGAAAAACTAAGTTCACCAATGGATTACTTGGGAGATTATACCCCAAAAACATATATAATATGCATGCACTTACTTGGAGCAAGTGACCACAAACTAGGAAGGAAGAAACTACAAGAAATCATGCCTAGTGAATAGTGCAACATTTCATGTGCATTTCACTAGAACAACTCCTACATAGATGCTTGCCCATGTGCACAACACCAATGGTTACATGAGGGTTTTGACCCCATGTATGTGTGCCATAGCACATCAATCATCACAAGCACATCTTCCAAGCTATCCACACCCACAAAACACCATGCCCTCTCACATATGGTCATGTGAAGGTGCATAGTTTTGCTTGCAAAGGTGGGGAAGTACCACACACACACATCTACTCCACACCACACTACAACATGCTATTGATCAAAACACAAGAAGTAGGGCATCTAAATAGTGACACAAGATGGGAGCACCATATCACATACACATGCTCACATCTAGCGTGTACATGAACTATGTTCATGTGGGTGTGTTCTTCACACCATAAGCACCACAAGACATATGTACACCAAACCTATCACCTACTCCACATAAGCATGACACTATGATCACCTTCACACATCAAAACACAAGGCTAGCACCACCTCACATACACATGCACAACACCATGTATGCACACAAATACACACATACACCACACCCATATATGATGCCAACACCACTACAAGCACTAGACAGGAAAGAAAAGAAGATGCACACCCTCATGCCTATCATACATGCACAAGAAGTAGCAAAAAAATAGCAAAGAAACAAAATAAGAAAGAAAGAAAGGAAAAAAATACAAAAGGGCTGGTCTGGGATCGAACCCAGTGCCCCTGGTATACCACAGAACAGACTACCACTCTGCTAGGTAGCATGCACTCGATAGAGGAGGGGAACAGAGCAGGTTAACCTCCCTGCTGCTGCTACTACTATCGAACAGGGAAAAGAAACCCAAAAAAGGGGGTGACCACCGAGGACTCGATCCCTGCACCTCTCGACAACTAACAGAACTCCCAACCACTGCACTGTGACACGGCAACTGATAGAACAAAGGGGTACCGCAGGGTATACTAGCACGAACACCTATTTTCTACTCTGCACGCCAGCGACAGGGAGGACGCCGGGGTTATCTTGCCGTTGCTGCTGCTGATGCGCCAAGGAGATCTACCACTCCACATACGTTGCGCCTGATATGCCACGGCTACACGCCACCACACCAAGCTACTGCACCACAAACGCATGCCCTGCCGTCGATCTACTACGAACAGAGAGGCCGACGAACGCCACGGCGGATCCGGGCCGATCCAAGGAGGAAGAAAGAAGGGGACGACGTCCTCACCTAGAGAAGGAAGTAGGAGGCCGATCTTTGAAGAAAGAAGCGCTGGAGGGGAAGAAGAACGACGACGAGGAAACCCCTGATCTGCAGAACCGAAGCAGGGGAAGGAGCACCGGGACCGAGGCGATGGCGAGCTGCGGGTCGATGGTGAGGACGCTCCTTGACCTCACCGAGGACGAAAATGGGGCGCGAGCACCATCCCTATGCCCCTGGACATGGCCGCCGGCGCTGCTCGACGGAGAAGGCGGGGTAGACGGCGGCGGGGCTGCTCTCTCTCTCTTTGCTAACTCCTACATAGAACTTACCAGGGAGAGGAGAAGAGAGATGGGAAGGATATGGGGAATGGAGCGGCGGCGGCGGATGGGAAAGAGGGAACCCTAGGAGAGGGAGAGGTCACGGACGCCGAGATAAATAGGGGGCCTCGACGTTAGTGCCTCACGGCGGCAATGCGTGCTCTTTGGTGGACTGGCGGAAAGGGACAGAGAGGAGGGAGACGGTGTCAGGGAGGAAGAAAGGAGGGACGCGCGCTGGGCCATGTGCGTGTGAGAGAGAGAAGGTGGGCCGACCAAGGAGGGAGAGAGCCCACGTGAGGCGCCACTGAAGAGTAGAGTAATTCCCTGGCCCTTTTATTTTAACAGAAAAACCAGAGAATAAATAAATGCACAGAGAAAACTACCGGGGATAAAAATACAACAAAAAAGCCCGTGTGCTTGAAAAAATCTAACCTATTTGAATAAAATGCAATTGAATATTTTCCAAAACAGCAATAAGTGGGCTATTTTGTAATTATTTTGTACCTTTCAAACCTAAGTCAAAACAGAGACTTCACTTCACCACATCCAACTCAAATCAACCTAAATCATAGGCGTTCTTACAACAGAAAAGGAAGAAGTGGATCTTAGCATAGAAGAGATAGAAAGGGAGTGAAGGTGGTTTTTGAAACCTAAGCACTTACTATCTCATGCTTCACTCCACACAAGCCTCACATCACAAGGCATCACATGAAATCACAAGGTACATAACCACAAGATCACAAACACCACAACTCATCACATGATAACACAAGCAAACACAAGGACAAGACATGGCATGAAACATATGGTATGCATGCATGCAAGGAAGAACAAAAGGGGCACATGAAATCATACATGCAAAAGGACTCCTCATATCAATGTCAAGGTGGTCCCACATGGAAGGTTACAAAAAGGGAAAGCTTTTACACTTGGGGCACTACAGACATGCACTCACCGTGATTTTGTCGAGCTTCACTTATATCCTTTGGTTAGACAATTCAGCTCATATGTGCTTCACTTATATCTTTTGAGCTAGATACTTTTGCTCTATGTGCTTCACTTATATCCTTTAGAGCACGGCGGTGCGTGGCTTGGTAGTTGATCTATGCTTTTAAAGTAGTCTCAAAAGGGGTAGTTATCCAAAGGGATATGAAAACTTCCACCTTCATGTGCATTGAATAGTTAGAGAAGTTTGATTCATCTCAATTAGTTTTGAGTTGTGGTTGTGGTAATATTGAAGTTATGCTAGTAAGGTGTTGTGGATCTAGAAATACTTGTGTTGAAGTTAGTGATTCCCGTAGCATGCACGTATGGTGAACCGCTATGTGATGAAGTTTGAGCATGATTAGTCTATTGATTGTCATCTTTTGTGTGGCGGTCGGGATCGCGCGATGGTTTATACCTACCAACCCTTCCCCTAGGAGTATGCGTTAAATGCTTTGTTTCGATTACTAATAAAATTTTTGCAACAAGTATATGAGTTCTTCATGACTAATGTTGAGTCCATGGTTTAGATGCACTTTCACCTTCCACCATCACTATCTTCTTAGTGTCGTGCAACTTTCGTCGGTGCACAAAACCCACCATTAGCCTCCCTCAAAACAGCCACCATACCTACCTACTATGGCTTTTTCAAAGTCATTCCGAGATATATTGCCATCCAACTACCACCATGACATATTCCACCACGTCTACATTGCCATTGCATGATCGTAAGATAGCTAGCATGATGTTTCCATTTATGTCTATGACATGCTAGATCATTGTCACGGTACACTACCGAAGGCATTCCATATAGAGTCATCATTGCTCTAAGTTTTGAGTTGTAAGTGTGATGATCATCATTGATGGAGCATTGTCCCATGTGAGGAAATAAAAGAGGCCAAAGATGCCCACCAAAAAAAAAATAAAAAAAAAAGAGGCCAAAGAGCCCATCCAAAAAAATGAGAGAAAAAGAGAGAAGGGACAATGCTACCACCTTTCCACACTTGTGCATATTAAGCACCATGATCTTCATGATTGAGAGTCTCTCGTTTTGTCACCACCATATAGCTAGTGGGAAATTTTTCGTTATATAACTTGGCTTGTATATTCCAATGATAGGCTTCCTCAAATTTGCCTTAGGTCTTCATGAGCAAGCAAGTTGGATGCACACCCACTAGTTTTCTTTAAGAGCTTTCACATACTCTTAGCTCTAGTGCATCATTTGTATGGCAATCCCTACTCATTCACGTTGATATCTATTGATGAGCATCTCCATAGCTCATTGATATGCCTGGTCAATGTGACCATCTTCTCCTTGTTTGTCTTGCAACCTCCACCACACTCCATACCACTTATAGTGCTAAAACCATGGCTCACGCTCATGTATTGCGTGAGAGTTGAAAAAGTTTGAGAAAGTAAAGGTGTGAAAACAATTACTTGGCCAATACCGGGGTTGTGCATGATTTAAGTTTGTTCTGCAATGATGATAGAGCATAGCCAAACTATATGATTTTGTAGGGATAACTTTCTTTTGGCCTTGTTATTTTGAAAGTTCATGATTACCTTGCTAGTTTGCTTGAAGTTTTATTGTTTCCACGTCAATAGCAAACTATTGTTTTGAATCTAATGGATCTGAACATTCACGTCACATAAGAGGAGTTACAAAGGACGTCTATGCTAGGTAGCATGAAAGCATCAAAAATTCATTCTTTATCACTTCCCTACTCGAGGATGAGCAGGAGTTAAGCTTGGGGATGCTTGATACGTCTCAAACGTATCTATAATTTTTGATGGTTACACGCTGTTATCTTTTCAACTTTGGATGTTTTCTTTACCTTTTATATCTTTTTTGGGACTAACTTATTAATTCAGTGCCAAGCGCCAGTTCCTGTTATTCTGTGTTTTTGACTCTTTTCAGATCTGATTTTGGAAGAGAGTCCAAACGGAATAAAGTCCCCGAAATAAAAAAATTCAGGACGGAAGAAGATCGGGAGGCTTGAGGGCCAAGCAAGTGGGCCCAAACAGGGCCCACAAGCCCTGTTGCCGCGACCAGGGGGGAGGCCGCAGCAACCAAGCTTGTGGCTCCCCTGGCACTCCCTGCCCTAGGTCTTTGGCCTAAAAATGCCCTAAAAATCCAGAAAAAATCAGGGAGTCCACGAAAACACTTTTCCGCCGCCGCAAGCTTCCGTTTCCGCGAGATCTCATCTGGAAACCCTTCCCGATGCCCTGCCGGAGGGGACTTTCGAGTTGGAGGGCTTCTTCAACAACATCATCGCCCCTCCAATGACTCGTGAGTAGTTCACTTCAGACCTACGGGTCCGTAGTTAGTAGCTAGATGGCTTCTTCTCTCTCTTGGATCTTCAATACAAAGTTCTCCATGATCTTCATGGAGATCTATCCGATGTAATCCTCTTTGGCGGTGTGTTTGTCGAGATCCGATGAATTGTGGATTAGTGATCAGATTATCTATTATATATATTTGAGTCTTTGCTGATTTCTGATTTGCATGATTTGATATCCTTGTAAGTCTCTCCGAGTCTTGGGTTTTGTTTGGCCAACTGGATCTATGATTCTTGCAATGGGAGAAGTGCTTGGTTTTGGGTTCATACCATGTGGTGACCTTTCCCAGTGACAGAAGGGGCAGCAAGGCATGCATCATGTTGTTGCCATCAAGGGTAACAAGATGGGCTTTTATCGTAGATATGAGATTGTCCATCTACATCATGTCATCTTGCTTAAGGCGTTACTCTGTTCTCATGAACTTAATGCACTAGATGCATGCTGGATAGCGGTCGACGTGTGGAGTAATAGTAGTAGATGCAGAAAGTATCGGTCTACTTGTTTTGGACGTGATGCCTATACATATAATCATTGCCATAGATAACGTCACGACTTTGCGAGATTCTATCAATTGCTCGACAGTAATTCGTTCACCCACCGTCTACTTGCTTTCATGAGAGAAACCACTAGTGAACACTACGACCCCCGGGTCTATTCACACATATTGTTTCCACTTTCGCTTTTACTTTGCTTTGTTTCTTTTTGCTTTCAGTTCTCCGTTGGCAAACAATCTATAAGGGATTGACAACCCCTTCATAGCGTTGGGTGCAAGCTTTTTGTGTTTGTGCAGGTACTTGTGATATTCCTTCACTGGATCGATACCTTGGTTCTCAAAACTGAGGGAAATACTTACCGCCGGTGTGCTACATCACCCTTTCCGCTTCGAGGGAACACCAACGCAAGGCTCCAAGCCCACGGGGGAATCCTTTGCATATTTGCCAGGGAAGTCCCTAAAGGCGTAGCCGTAGCAGAAGGATTCCTAGTGCCGTTGGTGAGGAGTATCAAGACAAGAATAGTCTCCCGTCAGCACGCTTGTTTCTGGCGCCGTTGGAAGGTCTTTTGTTGCAGTAGCAGGCTTCACCAAGTGTTTGCTTGAGGAGATGGGAGGAGTTGGGAGAGATGGCGGCCAACGGTGGAAGGGTACCCATCCCCATGCACCCCTCTCTTTATATAGGCTAGGGGGCTGGAAGGGGTGGCCAAAACCTTGGCCAGCCACAACGGAGAAATCCTTTTAAATTTAGAGATACTATCTTATCTCCAGATTTAACCCTTTAAATTTAGAGATAAGACCTTATCCCTAGATTTACATGACATGGGTCGTGTGGCTTGGTGAGGCCAGCCCATGTGGGTCGTAGCCCCACCCCTCGGTCCATGTGGGCCCTTCACGGGTAGTTGGGCTCATGGTGGAACCCTAAAACCTTCTAGAACCTTCCCAACACTCTACCGAAAATTCCTGAACTTTTTCGAAACCGAAAAAATATATCTCCATATATAAATCTTTACCTCTCGACCATTTCGGAGCTCCTCATGATGTGTCGGATCCCATCCAAGACTGTGAACAATATACGGTTGAAAGGACGTGGATGTCGCCTAGAGGGGGTGGATAGGCGCTTTAAAATAATTACGGTTTAGGCTTGAACAAATGCGGAATAAAACTAACGTTTAATTTGTCAAGCACAAAACCTAAAACAACTAGGCTCACCTATGTCAACCAACAACTTATGCTAAGCAAGATAAACAACTAAGTGATAGCAAGATATATGACAAGGAACAATATGGCTATCACAAAGTAAAGTGCATAAGTAAAGGGTTCGGGTAAGAGATAACCGAGGCACGCGGAGACGACGATGTATCCCGAAGTTCACACCCTTGCGGATGCTAATCTCTGTTTGGAGCGGTGTGGAGGCACTATGCTCCCCAAGATGCCAGTAAGGCCACCGTAATGTCCTCACGCCCTTGCACAATGCAATAGGTAGTGATTCCACTAAGGGATCCTTGAGGGCGGTCACCGAACCGGTTCAAACAAGGTTGAGGCAATCTCCACAACTTAATTGGAGGCTCCCAACAACACCACGAAGCTTCACCACAATGGCATATGGCTTCGGGGTGAACACAAATGCTCGGGGCAATCTCCGCAACTTAATTGGAGACCCCGACGCTTGCCCAGAGCTTTACACCACTATGATTGAGCTCCGAGGCACCACCAAGCTTCTAGGATGCCAAAGCATCCATGAAGAACAATCTCTAGGGGTACCAAGTACCCAAGGGTAATAAGCTTCTCAACTTCTCACTCCCACGTATCACCTTGGAGAACTCAAACCGATGCAACTAATGCAATGGCAGGAATACACAAAGTGGTCAAGTCCCTCACACTCAAATCCCACCACAACAACAAAAGCTATGGAGGAATATGAGAGGAAGAACAAGGAGCTCACAAAGAACTCCAAGATAAAGATCCAAGGGGTTCCCCTCACATAGAGGAGAAAGTGATTGGTGGAGATGTGGATCTATATCTCCTCTCTATTTTCCCTCAAGAACTAGCAAGAATCATTGGAGGGATTGAGAGTTAGCAAACTCTAAGAAGGTCAACAATGGGGAAGAACACGAGCTCAACAGATGGATTAAAATCCAATGGGGGAAGATGACCCCCTTTATATAGTGGGGGAAAGAATCCGCCCGTTACCCCAACTTTCATCCCGAGCACAACGGTACTGCTAGGAGCGATACTACCGCACGGTAGATCCAACTGCCACGGAAGTAAAAAAATACTTCCGTGTCTACCTCCGCTGAGGCTACGGTTGTGCAACAGTCCGGTACTACCGCCAAAGAGCGGTACTAAAAAAACTACTACCGCTCCTAGAGCGGTACTACCGCTGGCCACTGAAACTGCCATAACTTTCGCATACGAGCTCCAAATCGAGCCAACTCAAGCTTGTTGGATTTAGGACGACAAGAGCTATCCAAAGAGTGACAATGATATAGAGATGTGAGACCTCTATGAATGAAGAACCAACAAAAACTACCAACATCGAAAACATCATAGAAGATGCATATGGACTCCATTTTCAATGAACTCGAGCTTGTCATGAAGATGACCATAAGCTCTAAAACTCACAAAGAGAAACACCAAACAAGAACCAAGAAATATGATGCAAGGATGCAAATGGTTTGAGCTCTCAACGAACGATACAATCAAGCTACTCACTTAAGAGCCCCCGTTGATAGTACAACAATCTACCCTAAAATAGGGAAACCTATCAAAGGCAAACCTGTACCTTGCACCTAGTCCTCTTGAGCTACATGACGATGATCTTAGCTTCGTCAATATGGACCACCTTTCTTGATTGCGTTGGTTTAAGACCAGTTGATTGCTCCCCCATACTCACTATGGGTGAGCCACTCTTCAACACATCTTCACAAGTCCATTGCCACCACAAAGGGCGGCAAGCTCCAAGCATGATATCTTCGTGATGCTCCACTTGAACTTGCACACCGCAATCTTGATGACAATCACCACTTGATGTCATCCTTCATAGGTTGAGATTTCCCTCTTGACGCAAACCCATGGAAACACACCTAACCCCACATAGAACTCTCACGAAGACCATGGGTTAGTACACAAAAGTGTTATGGACAATGCTTACCATACCATGGGATCACTTGATCCCTCTCGGTACATCTTATACACTGTGTGTGTTGATCATCTTGATTTACTCTTTGTCTTAGTCTTGATCAACCTTGTGTCTTTATGACCATTCTTTGGATAATACCTTAATACCACCTTGGTCATCATATAAACTCCATGAAACCAACAGATGGACTTCAAGAAGTGCCTATGGACAAATCCTTCGAATATAACTTGAGTCAACCATTAGTCCATAGGGATTATCATCAATTACCAAAAATACATATGGAGAAATATGCTCTAAGAACAATCTCACCAAAATTAATACCCCAATACTACCCTGGAGTTACCGAACATTAAGTGTGTGACACTACGGGTTAAAGAACATGTAGACATAACCGAGACTCCTCTCCGATCAATAACCAATAGTGAGACCAGGATGCCCATATTTCCTCCCACATATTCAATGAAGATCTTTATCGATCTGAACCACTATGTCGAAGATTTAGCTAATACTGTATACAATTCCCTGTGTCTAGGATACGTTACTTGCCCGAGATTCGATCGATGGTATCGCCATGTCTAGTTCAATATCGTTACTTGCAAGTCTATTTACTCCTACAATAATGTTGGGGAACGTTGCATGGGAAACAAACATTTTCCTACGCACACGCAATACCTATCCATGGTGATGATCATCTATGAGAGGGGAGAGTTAATCTACATGTCCTTGTAGATCACTAAGCGGAAGCGTATATAACGTGGTTGATGTAGTGGAACATCTTCGCGATCCAAATCGAGGCCCGTCCCACGATCTCATCATGATCCGTCCCGCGATCTCATCATGATCTGTCCCGCGATCCCATCACCATCCATCCTGATCTAGCGCCGAACGGACGGCACCTCCGCATTCAGCACACGTATAGCTCTATGATGATCCCCGCCTTCTTCATCCAGCAAGAGGGGCGGAGAGGTAGATGAGTTGTACAACACGACGGCGTGGTGGTGGATAATCCAGCAGGGCTTCGCCAAGCGCTGCGGAACTAATCTAGAGGAGAAAACGATCTAGAGAGCGAGAGGGCAACACACGTGGCTAATTAGGGTTAGGGTTGCCTCTAATACCTCTAGTATATATATGAGGGAGGGAGGGGAGGAGGCAGCCTCAAACCCTCAAGGTTTGGCCGAAATTGGAGGTGGAGGAGTCCTACTCCAATCCTACTCCAAGTAGGACTCCTCCCACTTGGAATATTCCTCCTCTCCCTTTTGGGATTTCCCCCTCTTTGCTCCTTGGCCGAAATAGGCCATCTTGGGCTGGCCACACCAGCCAACTAAGGGCTGGTGCACCACCTTTAGGCCTATTAGGTTCTCTCCCGGGTGGGTGGCACCTCCCGGTAAAACCCTCGAACCCATTCGTCACTCCCGGTACTTTACCAATAATGCCTGAAAACTTTTGGGAAGCCAAATGCAACATGCCTATATATCAATCTTTACCTCCGGACCATTTCGTAGATCCTCGTGACATCCGAGATCTCATCAGAGACTCCGAACAACTTTCGGTTACCAAACAAACATAATTCAATAATACCGAAACGTCGCCGAACCTTAAGTGTGCAGACCCTACGGGTTCGAGAACTATGTAGACATGACCTGAGACACTCTCCGGTCAATAACTAATAGCGGGACCTGGACGCCCATATTGGCTCCTACATATTCTACGAAGATCTCTATCGGTTGAACCTCTATGTCAAGGATTCAGTTAATCATGTATGTCGTTCCCTTTGTCCTTCGGTATGTTACTTTCCCGAGATTCGATCGTTGGTATCTCTATACCTAGTTCAATCTCGTTACCAGCAAGTCTCTTTACTCGTTCCATAATACAAGATCACGTGACTAACTCCTTAGTCACATTGCTTGCAAGGCTTGTTGTGATATTGTATTACCGAGTGGGCCCCGAGATACCTCTCCGTCACACGGAGCGACAAATCCTAGTCTTGGTCTACGCCAACCCAACAGACACCTTCGGAGATACCTTTAGAGCACTTTTATAGTCACCCAATTACGTTGTGATACACACAAGGTATTCCTCCGATGTCCGGGAGTTGCATGATCTCATGATCATAGGAATAGATACATTGACATGTAGAAAACAGTAGCAATAAACTGACAGGATCATATGCTACGTTCATAGTTTGGGTCTTGTCCATCACATCATTCTCCTAATGATGTGATCTCGTTATCAAGTGACAACACTTGTGTATGGCCAGGAAACCTTGACCATCTTTGATCAACGAGCTAGTCAACTAGAGGCTCACTAGGGACAGTGTGTTCTCTATGTATCCACACATGTATTTGAGTTTCCAATCAATACAATTCTAGAATGGGTAATTAATGATTATCATGAACAGGGGAACATAATAGTAACCAATTTATTATTGCCTCTAGGGCATATTTCCAACAGTCTCCCACTTGCACTAGAGTCAATAATCTAGTTCACATCACTATGTGATTGTAACAAATCTAACACCCATACAGTTCTGGGGTTCGGTCATGTCTTGCTTGTGAGAGAGGTTTTTAGTCAACGGGTCTGAATCTTTCAGATCTGTGTGTGCTTTAGAAATCTCTATGTCATCCTATAGATACTTCTACCACTCACCATTTGGAACTATTCCAAATGACTTCTTCACTATACGAATCCGGTTTACTACTTAGAGTTATCCGGATTAGTGTCAAAGCTTGCATCGACGTAACCCTTTACGACGAACTCTTTAATCATCTCCATAATCGAGAAAAATTCCTTAGTCCACAAGTTGCTAAGGATAACTTTGACCGTTATTGAGTGATTCAATCATGGATTACTCTTTGTACCCCTTGACAGACTCATGGCAAGGCACACATCAGGTGCGGTACACAACATGTCGTACTTTAGAGCCTACGGCTAAGGCATAGGGGACGACGTTCGTCCTTTCTCTTTCTCCTGCTGTGGTCGAGCTTTGGGTCTTACTAAAATTCACACCTTACAACAGAGTCGAGAACTCCTTCTTTGCTGATCTACTTTGAACTCCTTCAAAAACTTGTCAAGGCATGCATTTCATTGAAAGTTTTATCAAGCGTCTTGATCTATTTCTATAGATCTTGATGCTCAATGTTCAAGTAGCTTAGTCCAGGTTTTCCTGTGAAAAACACTTTTCAAACAACCCATTTTGCTTTCCAGAAATTCTACATTATTTCTGATCAACAATATGTCAACCACATATACTTATCAGAAATTCTATACTGCTCCCACTCACTTCCTTGGAAATACAAGTTTCTCATAATTTTGTATAAATCTAAAAGCTTTTATCAAAGCGCATATTCCAACTCCGAGATGCTTACTCTAGTCCTTAGAAGGACCGCTGGAGCTTGCATACTTGTTAGCAACCTTTAGGATCGACAAAACCTTCTATTTGTATCACATACAACCTTTCATTAAGGAAACGATGTTTTGACATCCATCTGTCAGATTTCATAATTGAAAAATACAGCAATTGCTAACATAATTCCAACAGTCTTTAGCATCGCTACAGGTGAGAAAGTCTCATCATAGTCAACTCTTTGAACTTGTTGGAAACATCTTTGCGATAAGTCAAGCTTTCTTAATGGTGACCTTTCACCATCGTCGTGTGTCTTCCTTTTAAAAATACATCTGTACTTAACAGTCTTACGACCATCAAGTAGTTCTTCCAAAGTCCACACTTTTTTATACATGGATCCTCATTTCATAGCCTCCAGCCATTTGTCGGAATCCGGGCCCACCATCGCTTCTCCATAGCTCGTAGGTTCATTGTTGTCCAGCAACATGACCTCCAAGACAGGATTACCATACCACTCTAGAGTAGTACGCGTCCTTGTAAACCTACGAGGTTTTGGTAGTAACTTGATCCGGAGATTTATGATCAACATCACCAGCTTCCACTTCAATTGGTATAGGAGCCACAGGAACAATTTCCTGCACCCTGCTACTCATTGGTTGAAGTGACAGTTCAATAACCTCATTAAGTTTCCACCATCCCCCCACTCAATTCTTTCGAGAGAGAAAAATTCTCGAGAAAGGACCCATTCTGGAAACAAACACTTTGCTTTCGTATCTGAGAAATGAGGTATTCCCAACTGTTTTTGGTATCCTATGAAGATGCATTTATCCGCTTTGGGTTCGAGCTTATCAGGCTAAAACTTTTTCACATAAGCGTCGCAGCCCCAAACTTTTAAGAAATGACAGCTTAGGTTTTGCCAAACTATAGTTCATATGGTGTCATCTCAACAGAATTATGTGGTGCCCTATTTAAAGTGAATGCGGTTGTCTCTAATGCCTAGCCCAAAAACGATAGTGGTTATTCGATAAGAGACATCATAGTATGCATCATATCCAACAGGGTGCGGCTATGACGTTCGGACACACCATCACATTATGGTGTTCCATGTGGCATTAATTGTGAAACAATTTCCTCATTGTATTAATTGTGTACCAAACACGCAACTCAGATATTCATCTTCTACGATCGTATCGTAGATATTTTATCCTCTTGTCACGACGATCTTCAACTTCACTATGAAATTACATGAACCTTTCAATAATTCAGACTTGTGTTTCATCAAGTAAATATACTAGTATCTACTCAAATCATATGTGAAGTAAGAACATAAAGATATCCATTGCGTGCCTCGACACTCATTGGATTGCATACATCAAAATGTATTACTTCCAATAAGTTACTTTCTTGTTCCATCTCAGTGGAATACGAGGCCTTCAGTCATCTTGCCTATGTGGCGTGATTTGCATGTCTCAAGTGATTCAAAATCAAGTGAGTCCAAACGTTCCACCTGCATGGAGTTTCTTCATGCGTTTACACCAATATGCATGGTATGCATGTCTCAAACGGTTCAAAAACGAATGAATCCAAAGATCCATCGGTATGGAGTTTCTTCATGCGTTTTACACCAATATGACTCAAGCGGGAGTGCCACAAGTAAGTGGTACTATCATTACTACTTTGTATCTTTTGGCATCAAATACTATGAACATGTGTATTACTACGATCAAGATTCAATAAACCATTCATATTAGGTGCATGACCATTGAAGGTATTATTCAAGTAAACAAAATAACCATTATTCTCTTTAAATTAATAACCGTATTGAAATAAACACAATTTAATCATGTTCATGCTCAACGCAAACACCAAAAAACATCTAGGTTCAACACTAATCTCGAAAGTAGAAGGAGCGTGTGATGGTGATCACATCAACCTTGGAAACACTTCCAACACACATCGTCACCTCGCCTTTAGCTAGTCTACGTTTATTCCGTAGCTTTTATTTCGAGTTACTAACACTTAGCAACCGAACCGGTATCTAATACCCCGGTGCTACTAGGAATACTAGTAAGGTACACATCAATATCATGTATATCCAATATACTTTCGGCGACTTTGCCAGCCTTCTCATCTACCAAGTATCAAGGGTAGTGCTCGTTCAGTGACCGTTCCCCTCATATTAGAAGCACTTAGTCTTGGGTTTGGGTTCAACCATGGGTTTCTTCACTATAGCGGAAACTGGTTTGCCATTCATGAAGTATCCCTTCTTGCCCTTGCCCTTGTCGAAACTAGTGGTTTCACTAACCATCAACAATTGACGCTCCTACTTGATTTCTACTTTCGCGGTGTCAAAACATCGCGAATAACTCGGGGATCATCATCTCTATCCCTGACATGTTATAGTTCATCACGAAGCTCAGTAGCTTAGTGGTAGTGGCTTCGGAGTACTATGTCAATCACTATCTTATCTGGAAGATCAACTCCCACTAGATTCAAGTGATTGTAGTACCTAGACAATCTCAGCACATGCAATTGAGCTTTTCTCCCTTACTTTGTAGGCAAAGAATCTTTGTTGGAGGTCTCATACCTCTCAACACAGGTACGAGCCTGAAATCCTAATTTCATCTCTTGGAACATCTCATATGTCCCGTGACGTTCGAAACATCTTCGTCGCCTCAATTCTAAGCCTTTTAAGCATTACTCACTGCACTATCATGTAGTCATCAAAAACATGTATGTAAAATGTTTGCAACATCTACAGACGATGCTCGGGGTTTAGCACATCGATCGGTGAATTAAGGACATAAGCCTTCTATGCAACAATGAGGACAATCCTCAGTTTACGGACCTAGTCCGCATAATTGCCACTATCATCTTTCAACTAAGTTTTCTCTAGGAACATATCACAAATAGTAGAGCTACAGCGCCAGCTACAACATAATTTGTAAGAAATTTTGACTATGTTCATGATAATGAGTTCAATTAATCATATTACTTAAGAACTCCCACTCAAATTGACATTCCTCTAGTCATTCGAGTGTCGCATACCCAAATTAACTAACTCAAGTCCGATCATCACGTGAGTTGAGTTTAGCTTCATTGGTGAAAATCTCCATGTTAATCATATCCACTATATGATTCATGCTCGACCTTTCAGTCTCTTGTGTTCCGAGGCCATGTATGTACATGCTAGGCTCATCAAGTTTAGCTTGAATGTTCCGTGTGTGCAACTATTTTATACCCGTTGTATGTGAAATAGAGTCTATCACACCCGATCATCACGTGGTGTCTTAAAACGGCGAACTGTCGCAACGGTGCACAGTCGGGGAGAACACAATTTTGTCTTGAAATTTTAGTGAGGGGTCACCTTATAATGCTACCGTCGTCCTAAGCAAAACAAGGTGCATAAAAGGATTAACATCACATGAAAATCATAAGTGACATGATATGGCCATGAACTTATGCTTCTTGATCTCCATCACCAAAGCACCGGCATGACCTCCATCTTCACCGGTACCACACCATGATCTCCATAATTGTGCTGCCATCGAGGTTGTCGCGCTAACTATGATGTTACTACTAAAGCTACTACTAGTGATAAAGAAAAGCATCTCCAAGCGCAAAATAATTAAAGACAACACTATGGCTCATGCCAGTTGCCGTAGCACCGACATGCAAGTCAATATTTAACTATTACAACATGATCATCTCATACATCCAATATATCATATCATGTCTTTGGCCATATCACATCACATGCATACCCTGCAAAAACAAGTTAGACGTCCTCTAATTTGTTGTTGCACTCTTTTACGTGGCTGCTATGGGTATCTAGTATGACCGCATCTTACTTATGCAAAACCACAACGGTGATATGCAAGTTGCTATTTAACCTTCTCCAAGGACCGCCTTAGTCAAATATGATTCAACTAAAGTTGAAGAAATAGACAGCCGCCAGTCATCTTTATGCAACAAGTTCCATGTTAGTCGATGAAACCGGTCTCTCGTAAGCGTACGAGTAATGTTGGTCTGGGCCGCTTCAATCCAACAATACCGCCAAATCAAGAAAATACTAAGGTGGACAGCAAATTGGACATCAACGCTCGCAAACTCTTTTGTGTTCTACTCGAGACAACATCTAAGCATGAACCTAGCTCATGATGCCACTGTTGGGGAACGTTGCATGGGAAAGAAAAAAAATCCTACGCACACGCAATACCTATCCATGGTGATGGTCATCTACGAGAGGGGAGAGTTAATCTACATACCCTTGTAGATCGCTAAGAGGAAGCGTATATAACGCGGTTGATGTAGTGGAACATCTTCGCGGTCCAAATCGCAGCCCGTCCCGCGATCCATCATGATCCATCCCGATCTAGTGTCGAACGGACGGCACCTCCGCGTTCAGCACACGTACAGCTCGATGACTATCCCCGCCTTCTTGATCCAACAAGAGGGGCGGAGAGGTAGATGAGTTCTCCAACATGACGGCGTGGTGGTGGTGGACAATCCAGTAGGGCTTCGCCAAGCGCCGCGGAACTAATCTAGAGGAGAAAACGATCTAGAGAGCGAGAGGGCAACACGTGGCTAATTAAGGTTAGGGCTGCCTCTAATTCCTCTAGTATATATAGGAGGGAGAGAGGGGAGGAGTAATCCTCAAACCCTCAAGGTTTGGCCAAAATTGGAGGTGGAGGAGTCCTACTCCAATCCTACTCCAATTAGGACTCCTCCCACTTGGAATATTCCTCCTCTCCCTTTTGGGATTTTTTCCTCTTTGCTCCTTGGCCGAAATAGGCCATCTTAGGCTCACCACACCAGCCCAATAACGGCTAATGCACCACCTTTAGGCCTATTATGTTCTCTCCCAGGTGGGTGGCACCTCCCGGTAAAACCCGGGAACCCATTCGTCACTTCCGGTACTTTACGAGTAATGCCCGAAAACTTTCCGGAAGCCAAATGCAACTTTCCTATATATCAATCTTTACCTCCGGACCATTCCGGAGCTCCTCATGACATTCGAGATCTCATCTGGGACTCCGAACAACTTTCTATTAGCAAACACACATAACTCAATAATATTGAAACGTCACCGAACCTTAAGTGTGCAGACCCTACGGATTCGAGAACTATGTAGACAGAACATGAGACACTCTCCGGTAAATAACCAATAGTGGGACTTGGACACCCATATTGGCTCCTACATATTCTACGAAGATCTCTATCGGTTGAACCTCTATGTCAAGGATTGACTTAATCATGTATGTCATTCCATTTGTCCTTCGGTATGTTACTTGCCCGAGATTCGATCGTCGGTATCTCTATACCTAGTTCAATCCCGTTACCGGCAAGTATCTTTACTCGTTCTGTAATACAAGATCCCATGACTAACTCCTTAGTCACATTGCTTGAAAGGCTTGATGTGAAGTTCTATTATCGAGCGGGCCCTGAGATACCTCTTCGTCACACGGAGTGACATATCCCAGTCTTGATCCACGCCAACCCAAGAGACACCTTCGGAGATACCTGTAGAGCACCTTTATAGTCACCCAGTTATGTTGTGACGTTTGATACACACAAGGTATTCCTCCAATATTCAGGATTTGCATGATCTCATGGTCATAGGAATAGATACATTGACATGCAGAAAACAGCAGCAATAAACTGACACGATCATATGCTGCATTCATAATTTGGGTCTTGTCCATCACATCATTCTCCTAATGATGTGATCCCGTTATCAAGTGACGACACTTGTGTATGGACAGGAAACCTTTACCATCTTTGATCAACGAGCTAGTCAACTAGAGGCTCACTAGGGACAGTGTGTTGTCTATGTATCCACACATGTATTTGCGTTTCCAATCAATACAATTCTAGAATGGATAATAAATGATTATCATGAACAAGGAAATGTAATAATAACCAATTTATTATTGCCTCTAGGGCATATTTCCAACAAATAATACAATATCCTCGTGACTAAACTCATTAGTCACATGCTTGCAAGATACTTTGGATATCGTGTTACCGAGAGGGCTCATAGATATCTCTGTGCCATACAGAGTGACAAATTCCAGTCTCGATCCATGCAACCCAACAAGCACTTTCCAAGATACATGTAGAGCACCTTTATGATCACCTAGTTATGAAGTGACATTTGGATACATACAAAGTATTCTTCTGGTGTCAGGGAGTTGGATGATCTATTGGTCTAAGGAATATATACTTGTCGTGAAGAAAGCAGTAGAAACTAAAGTAAGTGATACGATCATATGCTAAGCTTACGATTGGGTATGTCCATCACATTGTGATCCCGTTATCAAATGATAGCCCATGTCTATGGTCAGGAAACCTTAACCCTCTTTGATCAACAAGCTAGTCTAGTAGAGGCTTACTAGGGACACAATATTCATATGTATCCACACATGTATTTATTCCGACCAATACAATTCTAGCATGGGTAATAAACATTTATGATTAACAAGGAAATATGATAATAACATCATTATTATTGCCTCTATGGCATATTTACAATTGTCTCCCACTTGCAATGAAGTCAATAATCTAGTTTACGTCTTAATGAATCTAACATCCATACAGTTCTGAAGATGAGCATGTTTTGGTCATGAGAGAGGTTTAGTCAACAGGCCTACAAATTTCAGGTCCATATGTACTTTGCAAATCTCTATGTCTCCTTCCTTGATGTAATCACAGATGGAGTTGAAGCGGCGTTTGATATGCTTGGTCTTCTTGCGAAACCTACGCTTCTTGGCAATGTCAATGGCTCGAGTGTTGTCACAAAGGATCGTCATCGAATCCGATGCGCTAGGTATCACACCTATATCGGACATGAAATCCCTCATCCAGACTCCTTCTCGTGTCGCTTCCAAAACAACTATATATTCTGCCTCACATGATGATGTTGCTACAACGCTCTTCTTATAGCTACTCTAGCTGACTGCTCCACCATTCAAAACAAATATGTATCCAGTTTGATACTTCTAGTCATCCAGATCAGTGTGAAAGCTAGCATCGACGTAATCCTTTACGATGAGCTCCTTATCACCTCCATAAACGACAAACATTTCCTTAGTCCACTTTAGGTACTTAATGATATTTTTGACCGTTGTCAAGTATTCCACTCCTAGATCACTCTGGAACCATGTTTATGGCAAGGCATACATCAGGTCTGGTACACAACATGGCATACATGATAGAGCATATGGCTGAGGTAGAGGGGATGACCCTCATCTTTTTTCTATTTTCTGTCGTTGTTGGGCATTGAGTCTTACTCAACTTCACGGCTTGCAATACATGCAAGAACCCCTTCTTCGACTGGTCCATTTTGAACTTCTTCAAAATCTTATCAAGGTATGTACTTTGTGAAAGTCATATTAAGTGTCTTGATCTATCCCTATAGATCTTGATGCCCAATATGTAAGCCGCTTCTCCGAAGTCTTTCATAAAAGCCTCTTGTTCACGTATCCCTTTTTGCTTTCAAGAAGTTATATATTATTTCCAATAAACAATAGGTCATACACATAAAGTATTAGATATGTTATAGAGCTCCCACCCGCTTTCTCCGAAATACAAGCTTCTCCATAAACTTGTATAAATCCAAAAGCTTTGATCACCTCATCAAAGCGAAGATTCAAACTCCGAGATGCTTGCATCAGTTAATAAATGAAATGTTGGAGCTTGCATACCTTTTTAGCATCCTTCACTACTGGAATTTATAATTTTTCCGTCTCCATGGCTGACAGCAAAGGGGGGAACCACGGACGGCAAAGGCTTTGCCGTCCGTCAGCAGACGGCAAAAAAAATTCCGGTGAAGAGGTTCTTTGCCGTCAGCTTTTGTAAAGCGGACGACAAAGAATCTTTGCCATGAGGGGGCAGACGGCAAATTAAATGGGACGGCAGATCCACCAACGGTCCCGTTAAGTGTTAACGGCAGGCCTCCTCTCTTTGTTGTCTGCCCTCCCCCCTTTGCCATGAGGGGGCGGACGGAAAAGGGGGGAACCAGCCCCTCTCTCTCCCCTCTTTGCCGTCTGCCCTCCCCCCTTTGCCATGAGGGGGCTGACGACAAAGGGGGGAACCAGCCCCTCTCTCTCCCCTCTTTGCCGTCTGCCCTCCCCCCTTTGCCATGAGGGGGCTGACGGCAAAGGGTGGAACGAGCCCCTCTCTCTCCCCTCTTTGTCGTCTGCCCTCCCCCCTTTGCCATGTGGGGACACAAGGCAAAGGGGGGAACCAGCCCCTTTTTATTTTATTTCTTATTATATACAACAGTTTTCACAATAATCAAGATATATATATATATATATATATATATTTGACAAAAATAAATTTGTTTCCATACTCATAAGCATATTAAAATAACTTTCATCCATAGTACATACATATTATGCAAGTTGCATCCGTACCAAACCATATATTACACCAGTTTCATCCACATGCATACAAAGTTTCATATATATACATATACTACAATAGTGTGACAGCCCGATGCCGACGTTCCAGAAGATTCCCCTTCTATTCCGTTTTCGTCGTGTGGTTATTTTTAGTTGTTGCATCATCATCGCATCATGCATCGGCATCTCCGTTGTCGCCAGTTTTCAAAAGTTGCATCCGTTGTTAGTTATCGGTTCTCGTCGTTGTCCGTTCTGAGCCCGACCGCACTCGCACGCGCCCGCGGCATCGTTTAAATCTTGTTTTAAAAGTGTGCGAAAAACTTTCTGTTGGGGCATAGTTTATGCCTAAGTAATTTTGGTGATTGATGACAGTACCGTATAGGACTAACCGTGTGTGTCAAGGTTTCAGGTAACACACGTCAACGACACAAGACGACACGTCTCCTCTCTCCGGGAACGGAAGCACGGCGCTCTCTACGATTCTCTTTATTTGAGTCATAGGAAATCCGTACTATTAAGAGGGGATCCGTAGTGGAAAGGTTTGGGTGGAATCTATCTTTGCACACGCACACTTCACATTCTCCCCTTCCTTATGTTTGGAGCGGCCCTCGCCTATTTCGTCTTGAGTATTTCTGCAAAATGGTCCCCAGCGGTAGTACCGCTGGACTGCTAGCGGTAGTACCGCTGCAGCCAGCGGTAGTACCGCCCCTGGTCAGCGGTAGTACCGCTCCAGGTGCTTTGTTCCACCTACCTAGCGGTAGTTCATGGACGGACCCTTTTGCGAAGACTTTCCCGACGGTAGTAGTGCTTGTGCACTACCAAGGGGCCACCGGTAGTACCACTGGAGGCCCAGCGGTAGTACCGCTGCAGCCAGCGGTAGTACCGCCAGGCAGCGGTAGTATGGCTCCTGCTTAGCGGTAGTACCGCTGGATTTCGGGCAGAGAGTGGGAAAACGGTCTGATTTTCCCCCCACTATATAAAGGGTTCTTCTAGCTGAGGAACCCTATCTCTTACCTCTCTAAGCTCCATTGTTGCTCCACAAGCTCAAAAGTGTCCGATCTCTCTCCCTAGCCAATCAAACTTGTTGATTCTTTAGGGATTGGTTGAGAAGGCCTAGATCCACACTTCCACCAAGAGAAAAGTTGATTCCCCTACCAATCCCTTGCGGATCTTGTTACTCTTGGGTGTTTGAGCATCCTAGACGGTTGAGGTCACCTCGAAGCCATATTCCATTGTGGTGAAGCTTCGTGGTTTAGTTGGGAGCCTCCAAGCTTTGTGTGGAGTTGCCCCAACCTTATTTGTAAAGGTTCGGTCGCCGCCTTCAAGGGCACCTATAGTGGAATCACGGTACCTTGCATCGTGCGAGGGCGTGAGGAGAATATGGTGGCCTTAGTGGCTTTTTGGGGAGCATTGTGCCTCCACACCGCTCCAACGGAGACGTACTTCATGTCAAAGGGAAGGAACTTCGGTAACACATCCTCGTCTCCATCGGTTCCACTTGTGGTTATCTCTACCCTTTACTTTGTATTTGCTTATGCTTGTGACTATATCTTACTTGTCTTAATAATTCTCGTTGTTAGCTTCTATAGGGTTCACCTCATTGTCATATTATTTGTGAACCCGTATAGTGTTTACCTTAACTTGTTAAGATTAATTAAAAAGTGGTCGTTGTCTATTCACCCCCCCCCTCTAGCCAACCATATCGATCCTTTCAATTGGTATCAGAGCCACATCTCTTTATTAAGGGTTTAACCACCCGAAGAGTATGGAAGGCGGGGAGGAAGTTAACCGTGGGCAACCCGAGGACATGGACTTGACTTCGGTCACAAGGGACGACTTGAATACGGCTATGGCAGCCCTCAAGACGTCCTTGACGAGCGAAGTCAAAACCATGCTTAAAGAATTAATTGATGGTCTTAAAAGGTCACCCGAACCGGCTTTAGTGGTTAAACCCACCATTTCCGATTCGGAGGCCAACTCCTCTAAGGAAGCGGCTAAAGGTATGCAACCTGCTTCACCTCACGAAAAGGATGGGACTGGAACATATGCTTCGGTTCCACCTCCCATGACATATGGACGACCCGTTCTCGCACCTCGTCTTAATCCTGTTGGTCCTCCTCCTAAACTTGTGAAAGGTGACTTTGCTAACTGGGTATTTTCTATTAAGTCTCATTTGAATCACAGCTCAACAAACTTGTGGAGAATTATCGAGCAAGGATATTATCCCCATGACCCAAGCAACCTCACTCCAAGAGAAGATGCAGACAATCAATATAATCACTCTGCGTTGTTTATTCTCCAGTCTGCTGTGCCACCTGAAGATCTTCCTCACTTGCGTCCCTTCACATTGGCCAAGGATTGTTGGGAGCATATTATGGTACTGTACAAGGGAAGCTCAAGTATTCAACGATCCAACTATGAAGTGATACTTGATAAGGCCGATGAGTTTGTGATGAAGGAAGACGAGGACCCTCGTGACCTCTATCGGAGGGTGACTGCTATTGCTGTGGCACTAAAGGATCATGGGAGTAAGGATGTGGATGATACATGGGTCAAGCGCAAGTTTCTCAAAGCCGTCATGCCTTTCAATAAAGCCATGTCATCTGTCATTCGTTAGCGGCCAGACTTCCACTCCTTGTCTTCCAGTGAAGTGTTGGATGAGTTCATTGCAATGTCAATAATGAACGAAACAGCCGACAATGCACTTGCTCGTGTCCGATCAAAAACCACTTCACCCAACCTTGCGTTGAAAGAAAGAGCAATGCTTGAAGAAGAAGAAGAAGATGAGGAAGAGGAGAGCTGCCCTGAAGACACAAAGTATGCTTATCATGAGCACATGGCTCTTGCATCAAGGCAATTCTGGGGAAATAAAAGGAACTCAAGACCCACCTTCAACAAGAACAACTCGAGTGGATTCAAACCCAAACAACGAGTGAGGACATGTTATAACTGTGGCAACGTGAGTCACTTCGTGGAAGAATGTCCCTATGAGAAGAGGGAAGACAACGGAGGCAAGCTCATTCGCAAATACAAAACCAAATCATTTCCAATCAAGAACAACTTTGTGAAGAAACCTCACCCAAAAGGGATGGTGGCCCTGGAGGAGTATCCTTCTGATGATGATGGCGATGATGATGATACAGTGGCAACGGCAACTGTTGCTATCGCCACTACCTCTTCCCAGAAGGTGTCTCTCTTCAACGCCCCCAACGAGAACCACATCACCAAGTGCCTCATGGCAAAAGGTACCAATCAGGTAACTCCCATCATTAAGACCAACATTGCTTTTGCTCCTTCATTGTTAAATTGTGTAGAAGATAGTGATGTTGGAGAACTTAATGAGCATGATCTTGATAAGTTTCTATGCACTATTAAGGGAGAACCCAAGAAGCACTTTGTTGCTCTCTTGGAACAACTGGGTGAGGCCACTGACCTCATTGAGTCTCATGAGGAGACCATCTCCGAGCTTCAGGGACATAGCCGTGACTATGCCGATGAAATTGCCGAATTATCTAGTGCTCTAGAAGAAGAGCGCACTCTTCGTTTGGCTCTTGAGGAGTCATATAACGATGACTGCGCTAAAATGCAAAAGAAACTAGATCATGATGTTGTTCTTACTCGCATGCTTAAATCTGAAAAGTATGCTCTTGAAGTTGGCCGTGACAGACTCAAAGAAGAGTTTGACATACTTGACAAGGCCCACAAAGCCTTGAAAGGTGTTCATTTCTCTCTAAAAGAGTCTCATGATCAACTCCAAGCAAAGCTTACCAAGGAGATCTCTACTTGTCCTCCCTTTGTGTTAATTGATAATACTTGTGCAACTAACCCTTGTTGTGAGCATGTTCATCTTGTGGAGGAAAATGCCAAGTTAAAGGAGAAACTTGAGAAGGGTCTTGTGGCATGCAGACAAGGTGAGAAGAGTCTGAACGATCTTTTGAGCACTCAAAAGGGTGTTGTAGGAAAGGAAGGACTTGGACATACCTCCAAGTCAAAAGGTAAAAGGAAGAACAAGGACAAACGATCTCTCACCCTCATGGACATCTGTGTCAAAGAGGGTGAGGGGACTCAGAAGGTGAACAGGAACAAGGTGGACTATGGGAACCCCAAGAAGGGCAAAACCGCTCCTACTAACACAGCCGGCAAACTCAATTCCTCTTATGTGTTATGTTGTGCTAGTGATGGGCATGTTTATGCCAGATTTGTTGGTTCCTACGATGAAGATATTGAATGGGCTATCTGGGTTCCTAAGACCCTTGTCTCTAACATGAAAGGACCCATTAAAAAATGGGTACCTAAAACCAAGCCTTGATCTATTGCAGGAGTTTGCTTCCGGTGGGGTGTCATGGTTGCTCGATAGTGGAGCAACAAATCATATGACCGGAAGCAAGGACTTAGTGGTGGATGTACATCCTTCTCCATCTATGCCCACCCATGTCCAATTCGCCGATGCATCCTCGTCAAAGGTATTGGGATTTGGTAAGGTGGTCGTCTCTCAAGATTTATCTATTGAGAAGGTCATGCTTGTTGAGTCACTTGCCTACAATTTACTTTCGGTTCGTCAACTTGCAATCATGGGTTTTTCCACATTCTTTAATATCGACACTGTGGTCCTCCTAAGGAGCAAGACTCTTAAAGTAACCTATGTTGGACATGTCGAAAATGGTCTCTATGTGGTGAACTTCTCAAAGCGACCCACTAAGACTGCGACATGTTTAATGGCTAAAGTTGACGTGGGCTGGCTTTGGCATCGTCGTTTAGCTCATGTCAATATGAGATCTTTGCAAAGTCTTCTGACAGGGGACCATGTTCGTGGACTAACAAATGCGAGCTTTGCTAAAGATCGTGTTTGCAGTGCTTGCATTGAAGGAAAGATTCATGAAACTGCTCATCGTCCAATGACTCTTATCTACACTAAGAGGCCATTGGAACTTCTCCATATGGATCTGTTTGGTCCTCCAACATTTGATAGTCTTGGAGGCAGAAAATATTGCTTAGTGATTGTTGACGACTACTCAAGATATACCTGGGTATATTTCTTCAAAAGGAAGAGTGAAACTCAACAAACGGTCATCAACTTTGCTAATGAAGCGCAACGTCAACATGAAGCAAAGATCTTGATGATTAGGAGTGACAACGGCACCGAGTTCAAGAACTACACCCTAGATGAGTTCCTAGGTGATGAGGGAATAAAGCACCAATATTCTGCACCATATACCCCTCAGCAAAACGGCGTGGCAGAAAGGAAGAACCGGACCTTGATAGACGCTGCAAGAACAATGATGGCAGAATTCAAATCTCCATACAACTTCTGGGCAGAGGCCATCAACACAGCATGTCATGCGTCCAATTGGCTCTACATCCGCAAAGGCTTGAACAAGACTCCATATGAGATTCTAACTGGAAACAAACCCAATCTCAAGTACTTCCGGGTATTCGGTTGTAAGTGTTTCATTCTTAAAAAGGGAGCTCGGTTAGCTAAATTTGACTCTAGAGCACATGAGGGTATCTTTGTTGGTTATGCTACAAACTCTCATGCTTACCGTGTCCTCAACAAGTCCACCGGACTAATTGAGGAGACGTGTAACGTAGAGTTTGACGAAAATAATGGCTCCCAAGTGGAGCAAAGTGGTCTTTGTGATATAGGTGATGAAATTCCTCCCGAAGCCATAAGAAGAATGGGGATTGGTCAAATACTCCCCATTGAGGAACCCCTTGTGGCCGAAGGAGAAGGACAATGCTCTACTCAGGTGGAGCCATCACCCCCACAAGCCCCACACGCTTCCGATGAACAAAGAGAAGACTCTCAACAAGTTGATCAAGCTCACGGTCAAGATCAATTGCCTAACAATGGTGATATGCCCCATGATATTCAAGCACTACTTCAAGACCCTGAACCAGCACAAGATCAAGATCAAGAGCAACCACTAATACAAGATCAAACTAGTGAACCTGCTCAAGTCGAAGGACAAGATGATCAGGAGACTGTCTCACAATTCCCGTCTGGAGCTCCAACAACCGGCTCAAGACGCAAGGGCAAACAAAAGAAACAAGTCGATGCTCCTCTGTTATCTAACGAAGAACTCTTGGAGCGTCGAGCAGCCAAGAATGCGAACAAGCTGAGAGCCAAGTCACATCTTATGAAGAATGTTCTTGGCAGTTTAAAAAGGGGAGTATCTACCCGTCAACAGCTTTGGAATTATTGTGAGCATCACGCGTTTGTCTCGTATTGTGAACCTCAACAGGTACAGGAAGCGCTCGATGATGAGGATTGGCTTATGGCCATGCACGAAGAACTTAACAACTTCGAGCGCAACCAAGTCTGGGATTTAGTGCCTCGACCAACGAAGGAACATAATGTCATTGGGACCAAATGGATATTTAAGAACAAGCAAGATGCAAATGGAATTGTGATTCGAAACAAGGCAAGATTGGTGGCTCAAGGCTACTCCCAAGTCGAGGGTATCGACTACGGTGAAACCTTTGCCCCTGTTGCTCGTCTAGAATCTATTCGCATGTTACTTGCATTTGCTTCTCATCATAACTTCAAATTACAGCAAATGGATGTGAAAAGTGCATTTCTTAATGGTCCTTTGAATGAGTTGGTATATGTCAAACAACCCCCGGGATTCGAACATCCCAAGCTCCCCAATCATGTGTACAAACTCAATAAGGCACTCTATGGCCTTAAACAAGCCCCACGCGCGTGGTATGAGTACCTTACTGAGTTGTTACAAGATCGTGGGTTTGAAATTGGGAAGATTGATCCCACTCTTTTTACTAAGAGGGTTAAAGGGGATTTGTTCATATGCCAACTATATGTTGATGATATTATCTTTGGCTCTCCTAACATTTCATTGAATGAAGAATTTGCTGCGCTAATGACTGAGAAGTTTGAGATGTCCATGATGGGAGAGTTGAAGTTTTTCCTCGGGTTCGAGATTAAACAAGGTCTAGAAGGGACATTCATCAAACAAGCCAAGTACACTCAAGACATGCTCAAACGGTTCGAGCTCGAAGATGTCAAACCGGTCAAGTTCCCCATGCCAACCAGATGCAAGCTTGACAGTGATCCCAATGGTAAAGCAGTGGATCAAAAGGTATACTGCTCCATGATTGGATCCCTCCTTTACCTCTGTGCATCTAGACCGGATATTATGTTGAGTGTAGGTATATGTGCACGGTTTCAATCCGCACCAAAAGAAAGTCATTGCATGGCTGTCAAACGAATCTTTCGATATTTGGCTCATACCCCAAACTTTGGCCTCTGGTATCCCAAAGGAGCAAACTTCAATCTAGTTGGCTATTCTGACTCAGATTGGGCTGGAGATTGTGTGGAGAGGAAGTCAACATCTGGAGGATGCCAATTCCTTGGTCGCTCTTTGGTAAGTTGGTCTTCAAAGAAGCAGAACTGTGTCTCCTTATCATCCACCGAAGCTGAGTATGTGGCAGCTGCAAGTTGTTGTGCACAATTGCTATGGATGAGGCAAACTTTAAAGGATTATGGTGTCACCTGTGACAAAGTGCCTCTTCTATGTGACAATCAAAGCGCCATCAAGATTTCCCTCAACCCAGTGCAACATAGCAAAACCAAACATATTGATATTCGTCATCACTTCATCCGTGAACATATCAAGCTAGGTGATATTGAGGTTCTCTTCATCCACACTGAAGAGCAACTTGCAGATATTTTCACTAAGCCTCTAGATGAAGCAAGGTTCCGGGAGTTAAGGCATGAGCTAAATATCATTGATTCAAGTAATGTGGATTGAAACTAGGCATATTGCACCTCACTTTACATTCCATCTTGGTCTAGATGTAGGCATGGACATAGGGGGAGTGTTGTTCTCTCAATGAACTCTCCCTCCCCTCATTATGCGTAAATCAATCTAGTCTTTCACTTTAGCCATTGTCAAATGGCACTTGTGCTTCAAAGATGAGCATTGGTCATGAACCCATGGATAATTCTTCGCGGTGTCATACCATTGTCTCAAACATAGGTGGCCTCAGCCACCGCCCCTCCATCCTCTCTTGCGTATAAAGGAGAGGATATACAATGACAAGTCAGTACATTTTCTTGGATGCCATCTCTTTTTTACTCACTTGTCATGTGCCCATGTTCCCCCTTTTCCTTAGCCGTGTTGAAACATGTACAGCGGTACTACCGCCAGGGTAGCGGTTCTACCGCCAGGACCCCAGCGGTACTACCGCCAGGGGTAGCGGTACTACCGCCAGGACCCCAGCGGTACTACCGCCGCCAGGACCCCAGCGGTACTACCGCCAGGTATGGCGGTACTACCGCCAGGATTCAAAATCTAACACGACCGGCTAGAAAATTTCTAGGGTTTCGAGGGGGAGCGGTACTACCGCCAGGACCCCAGCGGTACTACCGCCAGGTCAGCGGTACTACCGCTGTACCCCAGCGGTACTACCGCTGGCCCGTACCCCTTGGGCTATATAAAGGGAGGGGGAGCCCGATTTTCTCATCTGTTTCTTCTTCCTCGCGGCTCCTCCCTCCCCTAGCCCGAAAACCCCCTGATTGGATCTCACTTCGTGGAGCTCCTTCTCCCCGTTGGTGTGGAAGGGTTGCTTCATCTCTTCTTCCTCCTCCAAAGCCATGAATCCCGGTAAAAAGGCTCCTCCCTTCTTCTATTTTGTTGTTGGTCGTGTTCTAGGGTTAGGAGCATTGGGGATTGGACTCATATTTTTGATCCTATGGCTAGTTCTTGGATGGCATGAAGGAAATATTTGAGGGGAGTATAGGTTCGATGATTTGTTGTTGAGTTTGTTGCCATGTCCTAGGATTTACTCGTCTTAGATCGAACACTTGAACTTTTGGATTAGATCTAAAACGTACTATCTCTTGCCTAGGCATGTATGTATCTCTTGTTGCTAAGTGTTCCTCATGACAGTAGGGCTGGGGTGTACGTGTTAGTGTTCATATTCAGCCCATGCCCTCGAAAACGAGTCTTATATGTCAGATCTGAAAGTCAAACCCCCAGCGGTACTACCGCCAGGGGTAGCGGTACTACCGCTATGACTCCCAGCGGTACTACCGCCAGGGCTAGCGGTACTACCGCCAGGCCCGAGCGGTACTACCGCCAGGGGTGGCGGTACTACCGCCGTGAGCGTTCACTATGTACTTTTTCTGCTTGTTTTTGCTTAGCAATGCGTGTTTACTTGTTTTGCGTTCTCAAGTTTCATTGCCTTGACTTCTCTTGTCGCCTCTTTTTCGCTTTGTGGTCTGTGTCACAGGTAGCTTTGCTCGCCGTTCGAACCCCCCACAGGACACGGCGTCCAAACAGTTTCGCAACACAGAGGCGCCCGAGGGGTCTGCCACGTCTGGTCTGTCTCCCAAGAAGAAGTCCTTCAAGAAGGTCGCTCACAAGGACAAGAGGGTAAATATCCGTACAATGTCCCCCAAGGACTTTCTGCAATTTCGCACCAAGAACCTCTATCTCAAGGAGAGGGAAGTGATCGATGGTGTTGAAAATGTCTGGGCAAGGGACCAGTGCAGGATCTATCGGGATGTTGTTGCTCACTTCAAGAAGAACTATGTCTCTGTTCAGTGGATTGATCTGGCACATCTTCAGCGGAACACAGACTACTTTGGTGATGCCCTCTCTCTTATTGACAAACTGGGCATCAAAGACATCATCACCTTCAAGACGGACTTTGATCCCACTGCAGTTGCTTAGTTTTATGTCACAGTCCATTTCTCTCCAGATGCACAGCGTTCCATGATATGGATGACTGGGTCACAGAAGATGACCGGTTCCTGGACTGAGTTCATGCAGTTCCTTCACATTGACTTTCAGGGTGCTGACACTCCTCTTGGGCTGCGTCCTCATGCTCCAGCCCCCACCGATAGGGCCTCCGCAAAGGACAGACTGCAGTCACTGTATCTGAGGAAGGGGGTGCTTCCCAAGCACCTGGATATCATGCATCGGATCTTACGCAACACCCTCTTCCCTCGGAGTGGTAACTTCGATGAGGTCCATGGCTACTTGGCTGAGATGTTGTTACTGTGTGAGGAGGCTATGTCTCAGGAGTCTGCTCAGCTGGATATTTCAGATGTGATGTTCATAGAGCTCTAGAACTGCATCATCAATCGTAAGGTTCCTATCTACGGGCCTTACCTGTTTGCATACATAATCCATAAGTGGCAACAGGCTTTTCCGGATGAGCTGCTCTACGCACAGTCTGATTACATTGTGCATGACCCGATCGGGCTCCGCGTCAAGGACAAGTGGGCCAACCCATCTACATCCTCTCAGCACATGGACACTGATACAGAGACCGCTGCTGACAGAGGAACTGCCTCTCAGTCCTGCTCGTCTGCCATGCCATCTTGGGCTATCAAACTGTAGGACAAGATGAAGACACTTTTCTGTATGCAGGCCAAGGGTCAGTACCAGACACACGTGGCTCAGAAGCAGAGCCGCCAGAGGCATAAGCGTGTTCTCACGACCTTGGATGTGGACATCTCCAGCGGCTCAGAGGACGACATCACTCCTGAGGGCACTTGGATGCAGGCTCAGGGGTACCAGTGGTCTGGCGATGAGGCGGAAGAGGAGGAGCAGACCGACCAGGAGGGGACAGACGAGTCTGGTAATCCTGAAGATGAGGAGTAGTTGCCTGTGGCATTAGGTGTGCCCCTTTTTGGTGTCTTGTGCCAAAGGGGGAGAGAGTCTAGGATTTGCTTTCATTTTTCGAACTTTGCATTGCTTTGCTTTATTTCGTATGGTTTGTTTCGAACTTGGTTTGATTCTCGTTTACTATCTTTTGTGAGACATGATTTATCTGAGATTTATTTCCATCATATGCTGTGAGTCATATGCCCCGTATTGTCATATATTTCTATCTTTTTGTTCTCATATTATTCTCTGTGCAAATCCGGTATTGTCATCAATCCACCAAAAAGGGGGAGATTGTTGGGGCATAGTTTATGCCTAAGTAATTTTGGTGATTGATGACAGTACCGTACAGGACTAACCGTGTGTGTCAAGGTTTCAGGTAACACACGTCAACGGCACAAGACGACACGTCTCCTCTCTCCGGGAACGGAAGCACGGCGCTCTCTACGATTATCTTTATTTGAGTCATAGGAAAGCCGTACTATTAAGAGGGGATCCGTAGTGGAAAGGTTTGGGTGGAATCTATCTTTGCACACGCACACTTCACATTCTCCCCTTCCTTATGTTTTGAGCGGCCCTCGCCTATTTCGTCTTGAGTATTTCTGCAAAATGGTCCCCAGCGCTAGTACCGCTGGACTGCTAGCGGTAGTACCGCTGCAGCCAGCGGTACTACCGCCCCTGGTCAGCGGTAGTACCGCTCCAGGTGCTTTGTTCCACCTACCTAGCGGTAGTTCGTGGACGGACCCTTTTGCGAAGACTTTCCCGGCGGTAGTAGTGCTTGTGCACTACCAAGGGGCCAGCGGTAGTACCGCTGGTGTCAGCGGTAGTACCGCTGGAGGCCCAGCGGTAGTACCGCTCCTGCTCAGCGGTAGTACCGCTGGATTTCGGGCAGAGAGTGGGAAAACAGTCTGATTTTTTCCCCCACTATATAAAGGGTTCTTCTAGCTGAGGAACCCTATCTCTTACCTCTCTAAGCTCCATTGTTGCTCCACAAGCTCAAAAGTGCCCGATCTCTCTCCCTAGCCAATCAAACTTGTTGGTTCTTTAGGGATTGGTTGAGAAGGCCTAGATCCACACTTCCACCAAGAGAAAAGTTGATTCCCCCAGCAATCCCTTGCGGATCTTGTTACTCTTGGGTGTTTGAGCATCCTAGACGGTTGAGGTCACCTCGAAGCCATATTCCATTGTGGTGAAGCTTCGTGGTTTAGTTGGGAGCCTCCAAGCTTTGTGTGGAGTTGCCCCAACCTTGTTTGTAAAGGTTCGATCGCCGCCTTCAAGGGCACCTATAGTGGAATCACGATACCTTGCATCTTGCGAGGGCGTGAGGAGAATACGGTGGCCTTAGTGGCTTTTTGGGGAGCATTGTGCCTCCACACCGCTCCAACGGAGACGTACTTCCTGTCAAAGGGAAGGAACTTCGGTAACACATCCTCGTCTCCATCGGTTCCACTTGTGGTTATCTCTACCCTTTACTTTGTATTTGCTTATGCTTGTGACTATATCTTACTTGTCTTAATAACTCTCGTTGTTAGCTTCTATAGGGTTCACCTCATTGTCATATTATTTGTGAACCCGTATAGTGTTTACCTTAACTTGTTAAGATTAATTAAAAAGTGGTCGTTGTCTATTCACCCCCCCCCCCTCTAGCCAACCATATCGATCCTTTCACTTTCTCTGATTGGGTTGAAATTTGACGTGCGGTCTTATTTTAATATAGGTAGGCCGCCTGTCAAATTTCGTCGTGATCGGAGTCCGTCTGGTACACGAACGGTCGACCGTAGCGGCACCGTATTCGGTCTACCGTCGGAAGGTTGTCGGTGTTTTAAAAATCGGTCTGTTTTCCCTCTCATCTCTGCCTAGCCCCTCTGCACAGTGCATCGACCCTACGCGCAGCCCAGTCCGAAAACCTCCCGGAGCCCGAACCCGGCGGTCGTGACCGTTGGATCTGGATGAACCCCATTTTACCGCAAATCGTCATCGATTTGTCCATTGCACTCCCGAACCTAATTATCTCGACCATCCAATCTAAATCGGAGGGTCCAGATGCCCCTATACCTAACCCAATAGCTATATAGACTGCCTAGCTCTATTAGACCGAGACCCTAGAAATTCTCCCCCTGTCCCGCCGCACACCACCTGGTCTCCTTCCTCGTTTCCCTCCACCTCCCAATTAGCGCCAGATCCATTCCCTTGTTTTCCCCGCCAGGCAGCCAACAGCGAGTGCGAGCCCTGCAGCCGCCACCCTTCCCTCGATCTGCGAGCCAGCCGCCAGCTCCGCTCGAATCCCGAGCCGCGCGTGTTGCGTCCCCAGTTGCGCAGCAGCCACCGCCCATGTCCTTCGTTTCACCCTGCCGACAGCCGCCCTCGGGAGCGCTGCCGCCTTCCCTTGATCTGGTTCGGGACTCCAGATCGGGAGGCGAACCGAGCCGCCCCGCGCCGTCAGGTGGACCCGCTCCAGCGCCAGTCGTGGCCTCGCCTTGGGCGATGGGAACGAGGCAGCGAGCGCCTCGGCGCCGAGCCCCCGCGTTGACCGCGCTCGGTCTTCCCCGATCCGCTAGGCGCCAGCTCCCGTGGGCCGTGCCGCAGCCGCCCCGGCCCAGGCCGGCCCTGTCCGTCGCACCTCCCCGCAAGGCCCAGCTCGCCCCTGTGGGTCGGCCTCCTCCTAGCCTCCCCAAGCCGGCCCGTCTCCAGATCTACACCGAGCCAAGCCCAAGGTGAGGACCAGATTCCCCTCTATTTGTCGCTCGAGCGTGATTTAGTTATCCAACGCTTAGATCCGGACCGGTTAGTTTATTAGGTTATTTTCGGAATTATTTAAATTCCAGAATATAGACGTAATTTAATATGCCCGTATCTTTTAATCCGTTAGTCGGATCGCGACATGTAGCATATGGTTTTGGTGTAGAATTTCGCGTAGAATCTGAATTTATAACTTGCATATTTGTTTGAGGTAGTTGGACGTGTCGAATGCATAGTTTTACGTGTTGTCCCAATAGGATAGACGCCCGTATTTATTTCTCGTGCGTGTCCGGTTTGCCCGAATGTCGTAGTAGAAATGTCCATGTTTTAGGAACACCTTTGTCATGTATTTTAGAGTAGTCATTGGTATTTTTGCGTGTACGGATTTGCCGCTAGTTTATTTTCTGTGTTTAGTATTATTTTCTCGCATTTACGTGTGGCAATATTTTTGTGTTGCAACCCCACATGTTTTATAGTTTTAGCTTTTGAGCAAGTTAGTTCGCGCGATATTTTGCCATGTTGCCCTCTTGTCTATTTTGAAGGATTTAATCCGTGCTTCATTTGAAGGAGGTGTCAACTAGAGAGTTGCGCTTTGATGTTTACTCTAGCCCTTGGTATTTTTGGTTGCAATAGAAATGCATGTTTAGGTGTGGTTTGCTTGCTCTCAAGTTGCTAGAAATAGTGCTGATTTGGAGGTGCTGAAATATTTCTAAATCTGAGATCTGTAATATTTTGTTGCTGTCTTGTCTTGCTTCTATCTTGTGTTCTGTAGCTCTTCTGAGGTTGGTGCAATGGAGTTAGTTGTAGACCTTGTGATTCTCTAGCATGCTGTGAATTTTCATGCCATTTGGAGTCTTGTAGCTTATGGTTTTTCTGCTGTCAATATGCCTTCAGATCAAAAACTACAGCTTCATAAACTGCTATTTTCACTAAGTGTGAAATAGTGTGTGAGTTGCCATTTTGTGACTTCTTTTCCTAGTGTTCCTTGCTGCCATGCTAGTTGTTGTTAGTTGTTTGTTGTAGTGCTTCTTGCCCTCTATCGTCTCATGCCTTGGTTAAGCTTGTTGGGATTTTTGTAGCTCCTAGTTGTGGGGTGTAGAAAATGTTATGTGGCTGATTTTGGCAGATTGTAGTGAGATATCTTGTTTGCTCGTAGTTTTTGATCCGTAGCTCCGATTTGATCGAGTCCTATATGAAACTTGCTTAGAATCTTGTGTAGTTTCATTTTCTCTTGCTGGTTGTATGCTTTGAACTGCTCGTGACCGTCGTTGCACACATATTGCATTCATGCCATCATATCTTGCGGTGTCCGTATCTTTTGACCCGTAGCTCCGTTGGAGATGTTCTCTATGTGTAAATTGCTTGTAACGACGCGTAGAATCACATGAACCTATTTGTTTTGTTGTTTAACAACCAATTAAATGTGTTAGTTCAGATCTGGACAGAATTGTAAATTTACATGTGAGGTCGTTTCGGAGGTGTTATATGTCATTTCCGACCTCATTTAAAATGCCTAGATAGGTAGTTTAATTACGCTTCACCTCTTGCCATGTTTAACCACATTTAATATTGCGGAGTACCTATTTGGGATAGAACTAAATAATTAAACGTGGAGTTTCATCAATATGCAACTCATTGCATATTGAGCTTCACTTAATGTGTAGTGTTTGATTGTGTGAATTGTCATGCCATGACTTGCATGTATTCAGCTGCTCATGCATCATATGTGTTGTGCATCTTGTGGTGTATATCGTGTGTTGATGCTTGCTTTTGGTTTACTCCGTCTCGATAGAGTTCCACAAGCGTGTTGGAAAGTGAGGACCCGTTCGACTACGTCGGTTCGTCTGCTTCACGGAGTCATTCTTCTTCCAAGCGGGATCTCAGGCAAGATGACCATTTCCCCAGATACCATTACTATCATTTCCATGCTAGTATTACCGTTTCTATCGAATATGTCTCGTTGCCTAGCACATGTTAAATATCGGCCTCTCAACAATGCCATGAAAACCTTCAACCTGTTCAACCTAGCAAACCACTAATTGGCTATGTTACCGCTTGCTTTACCCTGTGTTAGCGTTGCTAGTTGCAGGTGTAGTTGCTTCCATGTGACAACATGGGTTCCTTGTTATATCACCATATTAAATGCTACTTAAATTAATGCACCTATATACTTGGTAAAAGGTGGAAGGCTTGGCCTTTCTAGCCTGGTGTTTTGTTCCACCTTTGCCCCCTTAGTTTCGGCTACCGGTGTTATGTTCCATATTTGAGCGCTCCTAACACGATCGAGGTTGTTATAGGGACCCCCTTGATAATTCGTTTTAGATTAAAACTGGTCTGGCAAGGCCCAACATTGGTACTACATTTGCCCAACATAATAATTTTGTTAACACTGAAATGCATAGGGAGTTAGCGCTACCCGAGGAGTAATTCAACATAATACAGGGAGGGCCAGTGCTGATGGTGCTGGTCCAAAACAGAGCACTGTGCGGGCCAACCCAGGGCAACTTGGGTGATTTCTATCAGGCCACCGTACGCGTCGCTCATCCATCGTGTCCTGAGAACAAGATACACGGCTCCTATCAGGATCGTCAACACGCCAGGAGGCCTTGCTGGATTAGTTTTACCTTTGACGAGATATCTTGTGCATCGGGATTCCTGTAATGCTTTGGGTAATCTCAGAGTTAAGGTTTTCCACTAAGGAATCTGACGAGATCGTGAGTGTCGTGATCGAGGATTTCTATGCGGCTTGTGGTAATTTGTGATGGACTAGTTGGAGCACCCATGCAGGGTTAAATCTTTTGGAAAGTCGTGCCCGCAGTTATGTGGCAACGTGGAAACTTTGTTTAACACTGGTTCTAGATAACTTGAAGTTAACTTAATTAAAATATGCCAACTGTGTGCGTAACCGTGACTGTCTCTTTCGTGAGTTCCTTCTTCGATCGAGGACACGGTGGGGTTATGTCTGACGTAGGTAGGTGATCAGGATCATTCATTTGATCATCAGTAGTCACGTCCGCTATGTGTAGATCATCCCCCTCTTTATTCTTGTACTCGTAAGTTTAGCCACCAAATATATGCTTAGCCGCTGTTGCAACCTCACCACTTAACCTTACCTCACCCATTAAGGTTTGCTAGTCTTGATACCTTTAGAAATGAGATTGTTGAGTCCGCTGTGGCATTTGATACTACAATACCAGTTGCAGGTACAGGTAAAGGTTATTTGACACGAGCGCGTTGATTGTTCATTTGGAGTTGCTTCTTCTTCTTCTTCTTCATCGATCTAGGATGGGTTCCAGGCCGGCAGCCTGGGATAGCAAGGATGGACGTCGTTCTTCTTTTCTCGTTTGTTTTCGTCCATAGTCGGACCCTGCTCTTCTTCATGATGATTATGTATTGTACTGCTGTGACTCTGATGTAGCTTGTGGCGAGTGTAAGCCAATTCTATATATATATATATATATATATATATATATATATATATATATATATATCTTCTTTTCAGTACATGTACTTGTAACGATATCCATTCTTGCGACACGACGAGATGCGCTTCTATCCCTGACGAGGCCCTCGTGCCAAATTGAGGATAGGGTCGCATCTTGGGCGTGACAAATAGTTTCAATACAAGCTTCCGTGAAGCCATGGTACAAGAAATCATATTCAAGCATTCCATCAATATAATCCAAGCTTCCCGTGAAGTGAATGTAATCTGCAAAATAAAAAATAAGAAAGTTAGAAGAATAATACTAGATGAAGAAGTATACATAGGTTATTTCGGAGAGAACTTAGCTAAGTATAGGCCATTTAATAGCTAAGTTAGGTGGAATAGGTCATCTTGGAGCTACATAGCCTTATTATGTCATTTAGGAGAGAACTTAGCTAAGTATAGGTCATTCTAGAGCTAACTTGGATAAAATATGTCATTTTGTAGCCAACTATGATTATTAATCCATTTTGACCTCATTATGTCATTTTGGAGCTAAATTAGTCATTTTAATGAGCTAACCAAGGTTCTTATGATGTTTTTACCTAACTATGCTAATTATGTCATTTTGGAGGATAATTAGCTAATATTGTCTTTGTTGGGGAAAATAACCTACGTAGAAGAAGAAAGAGAAGAAGCAAGAAGAGAAGAAGCAAGAAGAGAAGAAGAAGAAGAAGAAAAAGAAGGAGGAGGAGGAGGAGGAGGAGAAGGAGGAGGAGGAGAAGGAAGATGAGAAGAAGAAGAAAAGAAGAAGGACAAGAAGAATGAGAAGAAGGAGGAGAAGAAGGAGAAGGAGGTTCTCTCCTTCTTCTCCTTCTTCTTCCTCCTTCTCCTTCTTCGTCTCTTCTTCTTCTCTTCTTCTTCCTTCTTTTCATTTTTCCTCTTTCTTCTCCTCTTGTCCCCTTCTTCGGGCTAAATTAGCTAATTATGCCTTTTTGGAGCTAATTATGTCATTTTGAGGATAATTAGGTAAGTATAGGTCATGTTTTATTAAATAGACCATTTTGGAGCTAAGTAAGCTAATTATGTCATTTAGGTGCAAGCCTAGCTAACTATAGGTCATTTCGGAGCTACTTGGGTAAAATATGTCATTCCGGAGAAAACTATGCTTATTAAGCCATTTTGGATCTAGCTAAGCTAATTATAGGCCATTTAATACCTAAGTTAGGGGGAATAGGTCATCTTGTAGCTACGTAAGCCTTATTATGTCATTTAGGAGAGAACTTAGCTAACTGTAGGTCATTTTTTATTAAATAGGTCATTTTGGAGCTAACTAAGCTAATTATGTCATTTAGGTGGAAGTCTAGCTAACTATAGGTCGTTTCGGAGCTCACTTGGTTTAAATATGTCATTTACAAGCTAACTATGCTTATTAAGCCATATTGGAGCTAAATTGGCTAATTATATCATTTAGGTGGAAGCCGAGCTAAGTATATAATATTCATGAGCTAACAAAGGTTCTTATGCCATTTTGAGCTTATTATTTCATTCTTTAGCTAAATTGGTCGTTTTAATGAGCTAACCAAGGTTCTTATGATGTTTCACCTAACTAAGCTAATTATGTCATTTTGTAGGATAATTAGCCAATTTAGTCTTTGTTGGATGAGTCTAAGCTATGTAGAAGAAGAGAAAGAGAAGAAGCAAGAAGAGAAGAAGAAGTAAAAGAAGAAGAATGAGGAGGAGGAGAAGGAGAAGGAAGAGGAGAAGAAGAAGAAAAGAAGAAGGACAAGAAGAAGGAGCAGGAGGAAGGAGAAGGAGAAGAAGGAGGAGAAGAAGGAGAAGGAGCTTCTCTCCTCCTTCTTCTCCTTCTCCTTCCTCCTTCTCCTTCTCCTTCTCCTTCTTTTTCTCTTCTTCTTCTTCTTCCTTCTTTTCATTTTTCCTCTTTCTTCTCCTCTTGTCCCCTTCTTCGGGCTAAATTAGCTAAGAATGCCTTTTTGGAGCTAATTATGTCATTTCGAGGATAATTAGCTAAGTATAGGTCATGTTCTATTAAATAGACCATTTTGGAGCTAAGTAAGCTAATTATGTCATTTAGGTGGAAGCCTCATTTCGGAGCTAACTTGGGTAAAATAGGTCATTCCGGATCAAACTATGCTTATTAAGCCATTTTGGATCTAGGTAAGCTAATTATAGGTCATTTAATACCTAAGTTAGGGGGAATAGGTCATCTTGGAGCTACATAAGCCTTATTATGTCATTTAGGAGAGAACTTAGCTAACTATAGGGCATTTTTTTATTAAATAGGTCATTTTGGAGCTAACTAAGCTAATTATGTCATTTAGGTGGAAGCCTATCTAACTATAGGTCGTTTCGGAGCTCACTTGGGTTAAATATGTCATTTAGGAGCTAACTATGCTTATTAAGCCATATTGGAGCTAAATTGGCTAATTATATCATTTAGGTGGAAGCCAAGCTAAGCATATAATATTCATGAGCAAACCAAGGTTCTTATGCCATTTTGAGCTTATTATTTCATTTTTTAGCTAAATTTGTAATTTTAATGAGCTAACCAAGGTTCTTATGATGTTTTCACCTAACTAAGCTAATTATGTCATTTTGTAGGATAATTAGCCAATTTAGTCTTTGTTGGATGAGTGTAAGCTACGTAGAAGAAGAGAAAGAGAAGAAGCAAGAAGAGAAGAAGAAGTAAAAGAAGAAGAAGGAGGAGGAGGAGGAGAAGGAGAAGGAAGAGGAGAAGAAGAAGAAAAGAAGAAGGAGAAGGAAGAGGAGAAGAAGAAGAAAAGAAGAAGGAGAAGGAGAAGGAGGAAGAAGAAGGAGAAGAAGGAGAAGGAGGAGCTCCTTCTCCTTCTCCTCCTCGTTCTTCTCCTTCTTCTTGTCCTTCTTCTTCTTCTCTTCTTCTTCTTCTTCCTTCTTTTCATTTTTCCTCTTTCCTCTCCTCTTGTCCCCTTCTTAGGGCTAAATTAGCTAAGAATGCCTTTTTGGAGCTAATTATGGCATTTCGAGGATAATTAGCTAAGTATAGGTCATGTTTTATTAAATAGACCATTTTGGAGCTAACTAAGCTAATTATATCATTTAGGTGGAAGTCTAGCTAACTATAGGTCATTTCGGAGCTAACTTGGGTAAAATGTGTCATTCCGGAGCAAACTATGCTTATTAAGCCATTTTGGATCTAGCTAAGCTAATTATAGCCCATTTAATACCTACGTTAGGGGGAATAGGTCATCTTGGAGCTAAGTTAGCCTTATTATGTCATTTAGGAGAGAACTTAGCTAACTATAGGTCATTTTTTATTAAATAGGTCATTTTGGAGCTAACTAAGCTAATTATGTCATTTAGGTGGAAGCCTAGCTAACTATATGTCGTTTCGGAGCTAACTTGGTTAAATATGTCATTTTGGAGGATAATTAGCTAAGTATATGTCATTTTGAAGCTAATTATGTCATTTCGAGGATAATTAGCTAAGTATATGTCATTTTTATTAAATAGACCATTTTGGAGCTAACTAAGCTAATTATGTCATTTAGGTGGAAGCCTAGCTAACTATATGTCATTTCGGAGCTAACTTGGGTAAAATAGGTCATTCCGGAGCAAACTATGCTTACTAAGCCATTTTGGATCTACCTAAGCTAATTATAGGTCATTTAATACCTAAATTAGGGGGAATAAGTCATCTTGGAGCTAAGTTAGCCTTATTATGTCATTTAGGAGAGAACTTAGCTAAGTATATGTCATTTTTTATGAAATAGGTCATTTTGGAGCTAAGTAAGCTAATTATGTCATTTAGGTGGAAGCCTAGCTAACTATATGTCATTTCGGAGCTAACTTGGGCTAAATATGTCATTTCGGAGGATAATTAGCTAAGTATATGTCATTTTGGAGCTAATTATGTCATTTCGAGGATAATTAGCTAAGTGGATGTCATTTTTATTAAATAGACCATTTTGGAGCTAAGTATATGTAATTTTTATTAAAACACTAGAAATAACATACCATTATCGTCATCACGGCGGTGAAGCACTGTGGCTCTGGCTTGTTTCACGTGGAGAAGGCTGCCCTGGAGAAGGCTCCACTGTAGAAGGGTCGTGCGATGTGTTTCGGGAGATATTCTGCACCAAACATCGTTTGCAATGTGTCGTTAGCATGAGGACACTCTTAGGATCACTGCACCGAAATGAAACTCACCGTCCCCACCATGTTAATGGCTGGCATCGTCGGAGGGACTTGGCCGGTCTTCTCGCACATAGACTGTACATTTGGTTTCGACAAGTCAAACTTTTTAGTTATTAATGAAATGGACATTAAAATGCAAGATTTGAAATAATATGAAAAAGAAACTTATCACGAAGAGCTCGTATATGGCCCTGTTAGACGCATCATTCCGTGCCCTCTCCGCCTCCACCAATGCAGTCGTCATCTCCTCCAGCTCCCTCATCTCCTTATCCTTCTCCGCCATAACCGCCTGCATTGCCTCTCTCTCTTTTAGAATAGCAGCCTACAACACAACTCATTGTTAGCATTATAATCATACTGGCTCCAACGCACAACATAATGCGGAAAGATAGTTGAGTCCATTAAACTAACCTCGATGACGAGCTCGACTGGCCGTGGACGAGGTGTTATCTCCGGACAGGAGCTCATTTGGCGTGCCTTTATCTGTCGGAGAGTGCTAGGACAACGTATAAGGCCGTCTCCAATGGCGATCGAGCCATGGGCCTCCCGTTGCCAGCTATCATCACCAGCTCTGGATCAATAGGCCCCTCGCTCGGATTAAAGTCCTCCCCTTTCCTCGCCTTCCCGTGATCTCTGTACTTCACGAGCTTGTGGTGGGAGGAGATGTTTGTGAAGTTTTCTGGATGCTCGAGGTCAGACTCAGAGAATGCCTTGACCTTCTTGTACGAGGCAGTATGGGCCATCGCATACAGGTCGTGCATGTGTGGCACCTCCGTCTTATTGTGACGCGCCTAAAAGAGAGAGAGAGAGAGGAAAACTGTATTAGTAAAGGTCTCAAGATAGCATTAAGAATGAATTGCATGAGGCATGAAGCAAACCACATAACCAGTTCTCGCCAAATTGGATTAAGTCGATGCTCCCTTGATGGTGTGGCACACCAACCATTTTGCCATGCCTCTCCTTGGAGTTGTTGTGGCTGGCCTCCCATGTTTCGAAGCACCACTGATCCACCAAGGCCTCCCAACAATCCATCTTATCCACACACCATTTTAGGGGCACCTAAGTTAATAAAGAGAAATTTGAGCGCGTAAGAACCAAATCAAGGAAACTAACTAAAAGCCTTAATAATATGTAATTACCTTCATGCAATGCTCCTTCTCCATCTTAGAATCACGGCACTTCGCCTTGTCCTTCCTAATACGCCACGTGGCATAGTAGTCTCGAACAGCCTGCACTCGAGCCTCGTGCCGAAAGTTTTGAAGTAGGCGGCGACATTCGGTTTCGATAACCTTTGTCGCGTCCTCCTCGTATCCCTCCTCACACCTGTAGTAGGTCTGCAAACGAGACAACACCGATTAGTACAATAACTAGCTATGGTTGATTTATAATTGTGTGAAGGAGAAATTACCCAAAACTGTCGGATCACCATGTCGGCCTCGTGTGGCACAAAACACCGTCGATCTCCACCTCCGGCGGGGCCGGGGCACCCAAGTAGTGCTCCCAGGTCATTTCTACCTCTCGCTCTCGACCGGGCAACGTAACAAACCCTGGGAAGTTTTGACGGCAAAGCACACCAAGGACGTTGTTGGGCTTGCGGACACCCTTGGCAACAATCCAACCCCTACGGTATGACAAATTAAAGCCAAAACATTAGATATTTGAGAAAACGTGAAGGCAAAAGGTTAAATAAGAGTAAATTAACTTACTTGTCCTCATTTGGCTTAATCGACCACCTCTGCTCGCGGGTCGCCGGCATGAGTGGGGGCCCCGAACTACCACGCTGGTAGACAGTAGCCCCCTCACCCAGCTCCTCGTCGCTACCAGCATGGCCACTTGGCTCAGCCCAGGTATCCCACTGGGTCTCCGGGGACGTACCCTCATCCCTGCTTTGCTCCGGAGTCTCCTGGAACGAAGCCTCTGGGACACGAGTCTCGTGGGTCGAAGGCTCGTCGACCCGAGGCTCGTGAACCGGAGACCGTGTAGCCTCCACCTCAGACGAATCCATCCTAGAAGTCTTGTTCTCAGGTGAATCATCTTGGGGTGGTGGCGGAGACCGTGTAGCCTCCACCTCAGAAGGTGTGGCAGCCATCACCCTACCTCTCCCGCGGCCACGTGTACCTTTAGTAGAACATAAATACCAACATGAGTAATAAAATGTATATAAATACCAATATGCATACAACATGAGTACAACATAAATACCAACATGAATACAACGTGTACCTTTAGTACCTCTCGGCTTCGCGGGGGGTCGACCTCCTCTCACGGGGGGCGCTCCTTGCAGAGTAGAGAGCAACGCTCTCCGAAGAGGCGAGGCAGGAATGAAAGTACCCATCCCACCACCCGCCGACGAAGAAGGAGCCGTGGAGTGCTTTCGACCCTTTCCCACCATCTTTCAACACCTGTCATGACAAAGAGTAAATGAAATTAGTACAACATAAATACCAACATGAGTAATAAAATGTATATAGTTTAAGTGTATCATCGTCATAAATACCAACATGACTAATAAAAATTGAATACCTAACATGAACTCAAAATTTATATATAGTAATAGTTGAATACCTGACATGAACTAATAACAATCGTGATCGTCTATATATGCTTCGGGGTCAATAAATGCATCATGATCATCACTATCATCAATAAATGCATCATCATCATCACTATCAGGAAGAACATGTGGAAGGCCACCATTATGTAATCGGTCAAGAAGTGACAGGTCATCCGCAGCACTAACCTCTTCTTCTTCCAGCTCTTCCTGTTCGGGCTCAGGGGTTAAGACGGATCCACTGTCGCTGTCTACTTCAATGTTCTGGGGTGAAGTAGAGCGGTTCTTGAAACGTTTCTTGGACATACGTGTTTCTTGCAAGAATTCTCCTTCATATGTGTCTGGGTTAATGTGAGGTTCGTAATCCTCTTCATTGAGGGTAGGTGGTCTAAAATGTGGTGGTACTTCATAAACGACATCCCAACCTTTGAGATTTGGATCAGTTTGGCAGGCCCACGGTAGATAGAAAACTTGTGTCGCCTGTTGAGCCGTAATATAGACATCGGGAACATCTAAGTGGGTGTTTTGGTTGATTTCCACTAGTCCTATATGTTCATGAGTCCTTCTAGTCTCCCTCGGCTCAAACCAATAACATTTGAAGACTACGACGGTTGGTGGGTTTTCCCCATAGAATAGAAGTTCATAAATTGCTTCAACTCTTCCATAATACTCGGTGCCTCCTTTGCCGATAGCAGAGACAGAACAATTTGTAGTCTTTAGGTCGGGCATAGATAGCTCTTTGCCAAAGGTACGAAAGTGATACCCGTTGATGTTGTATTTGTCAAATGAACGGACCTTATAGTCAAAACCATTAGCGACTTGTCTCAACTCGGCGTCCATAGACTCTGCATCAGCATACAAGTTTAATACGAAAGAATGGATGCATTAGCCGCAAATTAGACCAAGAAATCAAATGGGCCCTTAATGATAATTAATTGCCCTTTGTTTGAACCAAGAGATGAAACCGGGATAGTCACCTCCATGCTTTGCGAGAAGCTCATACTCTTCGACGGAATCCTTTTCGATGACCGCTCCATCCGAGAATTCAGCGACGTATCGACTATATCAAATATCCGGGAATAAGAGTAGTTCAAAGCAATTAGAAGTTGCGGAACAATAATTTACCGAGAACTTACTCGATATACGGCCGCACTTCTGTTAGGTTGGTGAAGATATACAATGAAATGGTCCGCCATTCTTCGACATCCAATGATTTCCCTTTCGAAGCACCGGATGGTGCGAGCTTACCTTTGAATAGGCTGAGGTTGGATCGAACTTTTTTTGGATCGCCATCATTGTACTGAGGCTTCGGGTTATGCAAATGATGATTTTTGGCTTCGTAGTGTGCTGTCATGAAGTTTGCCGCCTCCTCAGTAATGAATGCCTCGGCCATCGATGCTTCAATTCTACGTTTATTTTTACACTTAGCTCGAAGCGTCTTCTGCATCCTCTCAGTTGAGTAGCACCATCGATTTTGAACGCCCCCCCCCCCATTCTTGCCTCGGTCGGGAGATGCAAAATCAAATGTTGCATTGGATTAAAGAAGCCCGGTGGAAAGATCTTTTCTAATTTGCAGATCAACTCCGCCGCCAACTCTTCCATTTCATCTAGCACGCCAGGCGATAGTTCTTTCGCACAAAGAGAACGGAAGAAATAGCACAGCTCTGTCAGTACTAGCCATTCATCCTCAGGGATAAAGCCAATCAACATCACCGGCATTACCCGCTCAATCCATATGTGCCAATCATGACTCTTGAGACCAAATATTTTCAATTTCTCAAGACTCGCTCCCCTCTTTAGATTCGCAGCACACCCATCGGGGAACATCAACCGCATTTTCACCCACAATAGCATTTCCCTCATAGCTGGCCTTTCAAGATTGAACCATGCCCTTGGCTTCGCTATGCTTTGCTTTCCTTTCCGTTGTCGCAAGTTTTGCAACGGTCTATCACATAGAGCCTCCAGGTCGATTCTAGCCTTAGGATTATCTTTTGACTTCCCCTCTATGCCGAACAATGTACCAAAAATGGCCTCCGCAATATTCTTTTCAGTGTGCATCACGTCGATGTTGTGTGGGCAAAGGAGGCCTTTGAAGTAAGGCAGATCCCATAAGCATGACTTGTGAGTCCAGGCGTGTTCCGTATTATACCCTTTGAAGTATCCTGGATGCAAAGGATCAGGCTCGAGAGCGTTTAACTGATCAAGGGTCTGTTGGCCTGTCAACGCAGCTGGTGGAGTGTTTTTGACAACTCTACCTTTGATGAAATTCTTCTTGTATTTTCTGAACTTATGGTCAGGATCCAGGAATTGTCTATGCATGTTGAAGCAAGAAAACTTGCGACCAGCCTGCAGCCAACGGAACTGAAGAGCTGCCTTGCATGTGGTGCACGGGAACCTTCCATGCACACACCAGCCAGCGAATAGCGCAAACATCGGATAATCATGCGTCGAGTACAGGTACCACACATGCATTTTGAAATTTGTTTTGGTAGCCGCGTCGTAGGTCTTGATCCCATTATCCCCAGGCTTCTTGCAACTCATCCTTAAGCGGCTGCATGTACACATTCATATTCTTCCCAGGATAGTTGGGCCCTGGAATTATCAAAGTCAGGAAAATGTTCTTTCTTTTCATAATCTCTCCGGGTGGCAAATTGAGTGGAATGACAAATACAGGCCAACAACTGTATTGTGTTGTCGTCATACCATACACATTGAACCCATCCGTGCTGATGGCAACTCTAGGTTGCCTTGGATCTTCCGATTTATCCTTATGTAATGCATCGAAGTGCCTCCACGCAAAACCATCTGAAGTGTGTACCAGCATCTTGTTCCCATCCGCATCTAGTTCGGTTCTTTTGCCCAATTTGTGCCATGTCATCTGTCTGGTCGTCTCTTCGACCATGAAAAGACGTTGAAATCTTGGTACGATTGGCAGATACCGAAGAACACTAATGGGGATTTTGGTCTGATTCTTCTCACCCATACCGTTGTCTACCACAATATACCTGGAAGAATTGCAAATGGGGCAATAGTTCAAGGCCGCATACTCAAACCTAAATAAGGCACATGCATTCTCACAGGCATGTATCTTCTCATAGGGCATCTTAAGTACACGGAGGATTTTCTCTGACTGGTACAGGTTTGCAGGCAGTACATGGCCTTTGGGTAGAAAGCGTCCAAATATCGTCATCATCGCGTCGTAGCATTCTCTGCCTAGGTTGAATTGAGCCTTTAGAGCCATTACTTGCGCGATGGCATCCAGCTGACAAAGCTCAGTCTGCTCGTGGAGAGGACGTTTTGAAGACTCCAACATTACATAGAAGGCCTTTGCAGATTCCTCCATCTCATCGTCTGAATCCTGAGCATCATCAAAGTCTTGCACCATGTCTTCAATCCCGGTACCATGCTCGTCGGTGCGACGACGAATCACCTCAGCTCTGGCACGTTGGTCAGACTCACTATAAAAAGTCCACACCGTATAATTAGGCGTAAAACCCCACTTCTGCAGGTGTTTACCCATTTCAAACTCTGTCTGCTTTTTCCAGTTGTCGCAGTTGGGACAGGGGCACCATGGTTTTTGCTGGCCATTTGCAAATGCGGCTCTCACAAACCCCCTGGTTTTTGTTAACCATTCATGGGTCATGTCTTTCTGACTAGGGTGACCAGTGTACATCCAAGCACGATCACTCATGTTGCCTAGCTACTTATGGGCGCACAAGAAATAAATATATAATTCATCATCTATATTCATACGCTAATCAAGTTTGTCAATTTTATTACGTCCATGCAACCTACACGCTAATAGGTAAAGATAGGTCCTAATCCCACCCGAGTATGTGTAGATTGGGTTCGTTTTCCCATGCTCTGCTCCAGATGCGTCGTAGAATTTTGGCAGCACCTCCCCGCTGTTCTCCTGATACACGTCTCGGCAATAAGCAGAGAGGATGTGTACCCGGAGAACAACAGGGAAGCATTTACGAAATTCTGCATCGGATCCAGAGCACAGCATACGGGAAAACGAACCCAATCTACACATACTCGGACTGTCCATGGATAATGTTGGACAATTCGAAAGGATGTCGATTATAAATATGCAAAGAAATGCATATTTATAGATGTCGCCCTTTCGAACGGGAGACGCATACTGGTCACGCATACTCATGATTGAAGAAACATATAGCTAGCAAGTTTCATCGGCACGAAGACCGGGACAGAGCAAATTAAGGGGTTAGGAGGAGAAGTCATTTGTGCTCACCAACAAACGCAGGGGCGGAGCTCGTCCAACGCACGTGGAGTTCGTCGAACAACTGCACATTGAAATTCACACGATCAACACAAATATGATGTTTTTATAATTAACATAATCGGAAAATATGTGACCTAACTCATAATTTACAAAACAATGACCTCGTGGGCCTCTAGAAGGCTGAAAAGCACCTTCTCGTTCAACAGTAAGTAGAAGAGGTGTCGGGGGTCGGGGCTTAGTGGCGTCGAGGGTCGGTGGTGTCGGGTGTCGGTGGCCGGGAGTCGGGTTAAATGTGTCGATGGTCGGGGGTCAGTGTCGTCGGGGGTCGAGGGTCACTAGCGTCGGGGGTTGGGGTCTTTTCGATCAACAAGAGGCCAAAGAGGTGTCGGGGGTCCGGGGTTGGGGGTTAGTGGCGTCGGGGGTCGGGGTAGGGGGTCGGGGGTCGGGGGTCGAGGGTCAGTGGCGTCGGGGGTCGGGGGTCGGGGGTCGAGGGTCAGTGGCATCGGGAGTCGAGGGTCAGTGGCGTCGGGCATCAGGGGTTGGGGGTCGAGGGTCAGTGGCGTCGGGAGTCAAGGGTCAGTGGCGTCGGTCGTCGGGGGTCGGGGGTTAGTGGAGTCGGGGGTCGGTAGTCGGGGGTCGGGGGTCAGTGGTGTCGGGCGTCGGGGGTCGGGAGTCGGGTGTCAGTGGCGTCGGGGGTCGAGGGTCGGGGGTTGGTGGCATCGGGCGTCGGGGGTTGGTGGCGTCAGGCGTCGGGGGTCATGGGCGGGGGGTCGGGGTCGGGGTCCTCTTCTTTCTTCTTCTCCTCTCTCCTCTTTTTCTTCTTCTTCTTCTTCTTCTTTATCATCTTATTACTATTATTATTATTCTTTTTTCTCCTCCTCCTCCTCCTCCTCTTCTAACAGTAACCTAATTAACACTGAACTAATAGTAACCTAATTAACCTAAACTAACAGTAACCTAATTAACACTAAACTAATAGTAACCTAATTAACCTAAACTAACATTAACCTAATTAACACTGACAGTAACCTAAACTAACAGATGCAATGAAATGAAAAAAAAGAAAAAATGAAAGAAAATGAACTCACCAAAATGAGGGAGGAGGTGTGGTGCGGTGGGGGAGGAGGGCCGCGGGGAGGGGGTCGTCGGTGGTGCTGGAGCGAGGCGGGGCGGTGGCGGGGGCGAGTGAGGTGAGGGGAGAGAGAGACAGTGTGGGGGGAGAGAGAGAGACAGTGAGCGCGAGGGGGGGTAGACGGCCGTTATAGGGTCGGCCCCTTTGTCGTCCGCCCCCCGACGGCAAAGGGCCCCATGGCGGACGACAAAGGCCCCCGGATGGCAAAGTTTGCCTTCCGTCGGACACGGCAGGCATGGGACCCACCCGTCCTCTTTGCCGTCTGCCCTGGGTCTCTTTGTCGTTCGCTGGCAGACGGCAAAGGGCCGACACATGGAAAATAGTATGTTTGCCATCAGTCAGCCCTTTGCCGTCTGCCTTGTGTCAACTGACGGCAAAGAGGTTCTTTGCCATCAGCCAGCAGACGGCAAAGAACTGGCTGACGGTAAAGAACTGGATTCCAGTAGTGCTTAGGACCGAAAAAACCTCTCGGTTGCATCATATACAACTCTTCTTTAAGAGCATCTCTAACAGCTGCCCTAAATAGGGCAGTGTTGCATAGAAACTGTCATATAGAGCACAAAACAGCCAAAAACGTGCTCCAACAGCTGCCCTATCTTCATCAACTGCCCTAAATTTTGCCCAACTGTTGTATATTTGCAACACCTGCGTGGCTGCCCCAAATTCCATTCCCCGCGCGCGCGCAGCCCAACCGCCACCCGAAACGCTCCCGCCCCGCCCGCCTCGCCGAATTCCCGTCGCCGCCGCCGCGCGCCGGCGACCACCGTACCGCCATGGAAGGCCAATCCGCACCCCCCCCCCGACGATCCCCGGTCCGTCGGATGGCCAATCGCCACTCCCCGCCGGACCCGCAGCCGCCCCCGCAGCCACCACCTCCGCCGCGATGCCGCCACCGTCGAGGCCTGGATTCATGCCGCCGCGGCCGATTGGCGCGGCAGATCCTAGCCAGATACTGGCCGCGAAGCCGCCGGCGCCATCGAAACGAGGGAGGAAGGCCGGCATGGGCGCGGGGAGGCAGACGACGAAGAGGCCGACAGCCGGCGAGGCGAGCGCGGGGACGGCGAAGAGGAAGGCCACTGCAGGCCGCGGGAAACCTCCACTCCCCTCCCCGGAAGATATTCAGCCGTCGCCACCGCCGCAGGTCGAGGAAGTGGTGGAGGAGCAACCGGAGCAGCAGGCCGACCCCAACATGTTCGATGATATGTCGCACAGATGATTTTTCTTCTTCTTCGTTTTGTTTTGTAAATTGATCATGTGTTGTATCTAAATTGTTTCTTATCCACTTATCTATGTAGTATGAACGATGAACTTATTTGCAAAACATGAACTTTGCAAATTCCGAGTATGTTGGATCCACGGAGATACCATCGCAAGAAACGGAGGAGGAACTTGATGCTGAGGATGAGGGCTTCGTGGACGTAGTTCCGAAGGGGAGGTGTTGCGGAAGAAGCAAATGTTGGCATGGGAGGAGAAGCAAAAGGCATATGTTGAGATGGGAGGAACCATGGGAGGTGGAATGACAAGCTTCATGAGTCCCATGGGAGGAGGAATGGGTGTTGGCATGGGTGGCTATGGAGGTGTTGGAGTGGGTGTTGGAATGGTGTTGGCATGGGTGGCTATGGAGGTCTTGGCATGGGAGGAGGCATGGGAGGAGGCATGGGAAGAGGCATTGGAGGTGGCTATGGATCCATGGGAGGAGGGGAAGCTAGCAACATCAACAACAACACCGGCACCACCAACAACATCAACAACACCGACACCACCGAGGAAGAAAAGGAAGCAACCGATGTCGACAAAGAGTAGTTGTCATTGTTTGTTTCATGTTTTCTATGTGATGTGAACTATGACGTCCTTCGTTTTGAGCTACCGTATGGGTTGAGCTATGCTATGATTATGTAGATTTGTGTTTATGTTGACTATGGCACTATTTTCAGTTTATTTTTAGATGTTTGTGATGATGTTGTGCTTGTTTTCATTGAAAAATGTCATGTTTTGGCCACAGTCGTTTTGCATCCGTGCCCTATATAGGGCAGCTGCTCGGGCGGGTGCTGCCCTATCTTGGGCTGCTCGTAAAACGGCTGCTGTTTTGCTGCCCTATATCTCGATTTTGTCTGCCCTATAATTGAAAAGAGGCTGCCCTATTTAGGGCAGCTGTTAGAGATGCTCTAAGGAAACCATTAAGGAACAGAATTTTGACATCCATCTACCAGATTTCATAATGGAAAAATGCAAAACTGCTAACATGTCCTAACAAAATTTAGTAGCACTACGGGTGAGAAAGTATCATCATAGTCAACCCCTTGAACTTTCCGAAAACCTTTTGCGACAAGTCGAGCTTTATAGACGGTGGCATTGCCATCAGCGTCCATCTTTTTCTTGATGATCCATTTGTTCTCAATTGCCCTACGACTATGGGGGTAAGTCCTCCAAAGTCCACACTTGGTTTTCGTACATGGATCATATCTCGGATTTCATGGTGTCTAGCCATTTGTCACAAATCGGTCAATCACCGCTTCCTCATAGTTCGTAGGCTAACCTTGTCTAACAACATGACTTTCAAGATAGGATTACCATAACAACATGACTTTCAAGATAGGATTACCAACCACTCAGGGTCAGTACATGTCCTTGTCGACCTACGAAGTTTTGTAGGAGCTTGATCCGAAGTTTGATCATCATCATTAACTTCAGCTCCAGTTGCTTTAGGCACCACAAGAACATCTTTATGTGCCGCACTACTCACCAATTCGAGAGAAGGTTTGATAACCTCATTAAGTTCTACCTTCCTCCCACTCACTTTTTCAAGAAAAACTCCTTTCCTAGAAATGATCCATTCTTGGCAACAAATATTTTACCTTCGGGTGTGTGATAGAAGATATACCCAATTATCTCTTTAAGGTATCGTGTGAAGATGCACTTCTCCGCTTTGGATTCGAGCTTGTCACGTTGAAGCCTCTTGACATAAGCGTCACATCACCAAACTTGGATTTCTTGCCAAACCATAATTTCATCTTAACGGAATTACATAGTGCCTTACTTAAAGTGAATGCAACTACCTCTAATGTATAACCCCAAAACAATAGCGGAAAATCGATAAGAGACATCATAGAACTAACCATATCTAATAGAGTATGATTACGAATTTCAGACACACCATTATGCTGTGGTGTTCTAGGTAGCGTGAGTTGTCAAACTCATAACCCAGATATTCACCACAACGATCATATAGTAAAGATTTTATTTCTTATCACGGTGATTTTCTACTTCAATATAAAACTCCTTGAACTTTTCAAATGTTTCAAACTTATGTTACATTAAGTAAATACACCCATATCTATTTAAGTCATCTATAAATGTGAGAAAATAACGACATCCATCGTGTGCTTCAATGCCCGACATGCTCTCCTGGAATGACAACCAGAAGACCTACCTACCCAACCCAGCAAACTAGGAAACAGATCTATATAGCCCTTCTATTCCATGAAAATAGGTATTATGTTATCCAGCCAGGCGCCTCCCTGACCACTTCAAATACAAAAAGGAAATTACAAAGCCGGAGCAATGATTATTAATAAAGAATTTATTAGTGTCTACATTGTTGTACACACCCCATCCTAAGGAGATGTCGTGGCTTCTGCAGAGTTAAGATCATAACCACGAAGGTGAAGGCATCAAGATCAAGGCAGAAAACAAGGGCATCATGGCCGTCTCGCCTCGAGAAAAAGCACGGACATCAATCCAAAGATTGAAACTGATGCAAAAAAGAGTAGTGGCAGCTGGGTGCTTTGCTGGAGCACCATACAAAATAATCCATCTAGTTCCTTCCTAGCTATCTCACGCATGCCTGAGCTCCTGTATCGTGTAATATAGAAAATATTATTGGAGGAATAACCCAACATTGAAAAAAAATGTTGCCATCAATATTCTTAAGGAGTACTCCCTCCATTCCTAAATATTTGTCTTTCTAAAGATTTAACTACGCACTACATACGGAGCAAAATGAGTGAACTTACACTCTAAATTATGTCTACATACATCCATATGTAGTCCGTAGTGAAATCTCTAAAAAGACAGATATGTAGGAATGGAGGGATTAGCTAGCATGAATAATATAGCCACACACGACGATGACATACAGCCACAAACGGCATATATATATATCAGATAAAGGTTTCCCTAATACTGTTTCTATAGTACTAGTACGGTACTGTTGAATAATACTCCCTCCGTCCGGAAATACTTGTCCTAGAAATGAATATAATAAATGTATCTATAACTAAAATAAGTCCAGATACATTCATCTCTAGGACATGTATTTTCGGACGGAGGGAGTACTGACATTAAATTGTTTGCTGAGCTCATGTGATCATTTATTTCCAAGCTGATGTTCTGGTAATAATTTCCAACGAAGGTGATTCATTGGACCAAAGGAATTGATCGTAGTAAATCAAGACAAATCGCAAATATAAGAAGGTGATTCATTGGAACAAAGGAATTGATCGTAGTAAATCAAGACAAATCGCAAATATAAGAAGCATATTAAACATTAATCCTTCCATTCCCAAAAGTAAGGCGTATTTTGTTTCGTTAAGACATGCATTTCACCAATAATTGCTCCATAAATACAAAGTTAAAAGACATGAAATTTGTGTCACTATTCGTATTTAAAAGTACTTTGTTATGATAGTGATTTTGTATCACATAAATCAAATATTATAAGAGTAATTGTTGGTCAAAGTCTTGTCTTAACGAAACCAAATGCGCCTTATTCATCAGAACGGAGGGAGTAGATAATACTGAGAAGCAGCCAAATACATACTTGTCTGTATGAACCCTTTGCCTAATCCTCTGCCAGCCAAATGAGGTGCAATGAGGGCATCCAATTTGACAACCCAGAGTGCAACTGCAGACGTCGTTTGTGGCATCGTTTGGAAGTATACAGTAATGTCGTCCACATATGAACTAAAGCTTACTGCTGATGAGCTTTGGTACAACCAATCCTCATCAATTGCCCCAACAAAATCAACAAGAACCTGCAGGGAAGAAACATGGCAAAATAAAAGACAGTACATACTGTATAAATTACCTGAAACTGAATGAATGTTCTGATATTACGATGTAAACAGGAAAATGATACTGACCTGCAAAAGCTCGGGTAATGATGATGTTCGTCGCAGCCGCTTAACCCACAGGTTGTGCGAAGACTTCATCCACAAACCAGCAAAAGCTGCTGTAGGCATGCATGCCTACATCAGCGCATGCAAAATGAGGAAAAATATGATTAAGAGGCTGCTACGAAACACATACGCTATTTGTGAACACTTGTCCAAACAAGTGACTGGCGATCCAATACAGGAACATAACTCAACTTTGAGTCACCATGTATCATACTTTTTTAACGAAGTAGATCCCAGACAATAAAATCTGCATAGAACGACCATTTTCTAGTACTCACCTCAATAGCATGAATGGCTGCTTTAAGTGCCTGTAGCTGTGAAGGAAGAACTTTATGATTTGGCACATCGTACAAACCCTCAGGCTCCCTGCATGTTGCCACATGTATAGCATATCTTTCTTCAAGATCAAAACCAACCTCAAAAATAGAGTGGCATATTCTGCAATGTTTTTCATCTCTCCAATACAGATCATGACAACTTCCACAATGAACGAGTGATTCCTTGAATGATCTCTTGCCACCCTTAACAGCAGTAAGGGAAGAATAGAAAGAAGTCCAGATCCATTTATGTAACGCTTGTAACCTTTCCCACTTCAACATCTTCTCATCACTTCTCCTCCCAACTTCAATTCCTATTGCAGATGATGCATTTTCAAGATTACCAGCTAGATATGTTGGAATAGAAGCACTGTCAATGTCTGATAGGGGTGAAGCTCCATCTTCACTACTTGGCTTGGGTGAATATCTGTTTCCACTGCTTGTCTCGGAACGAGAAGAATCAGATGATGCTGTGAGCGCAACTACACACCCATCTTCCAAGTGTTTTTTCATGCCTTCAAAAAGACATGATTGCCTCTTTCTCATTGATGCAAGAAGATGAGCTTCCCTCATGCCCCTGATGTCTAGGACAGACAACAGCGAGAGTAAATCCTGCAATGCAAAAAAACAGAGTCGGTAACTTTATTTCTGGAAGTTTAACCTCAAGTGATTAAATAAGAGGCATATTTAGATAATAAGAAAATTTAGCAGGTGAGCAACCTGTGGTGAATCTATCACTTCCCAGCGACCATCTTCTGAGGACTCAAAGTAGACCCTGTGATGCCCTGGATCATCTGCTCTACAAGGGCCAAGGAAGAGCCAGTAATTGTTATATCTGCGATCTGATCCTAAGAGAACAATTTGTGGCTGATGTGCAAATCCTGTGGATGATTCGTTAGCTCCAGAGTCACCAATGTAATCCTGACTCCTCAGGCTTCCTGACTGTCCTTGCATAGAAGAATCAAAACTGTGCGGGCTTCCTGGTCTATTAAAGTACTCATCACTAGATTGATAAATGGCTCTTGTACACTTCTTTATCTTTCCGCCTGAGGCGTGCGACTGTGCTCTCTGTATGTTAGACAGGACACTTTGTGGTTCCTATGAAAAAGAACAATGATCCTTTAAGTCCTGAATGGTCGTTTTGCAACTTCAGTAAGGTTTAAGCAATGATGCCTTGAACAAAGATGAGATGTTGCAATTGAAATATACCGGAAGAGACTAAAGGTTACCTCAAGCCTTGGAACAGAACCCGCACCAGAAACAACATCTATCAAAGCAACCAAGCAATCCAGCTTCTCATCGATGCTTAGGTCTGAGTACTCGCCTTCCATCAACCCTAGAAGCCATCGTTCTCCGGAATAACTTTCATCAATTTCACTGCATTTATTCACATTTTTATGTATGCTTTTCTGTCTCCACCTGACAATTCTACTTTCATGCTCAGGATAACTCTCTTGTGAACCATCAGATTCATCACCACTGCTGCTAGCATCCTCATCATCATCAACAGTTCCAGAATCCTCAGTATCTGATCTAGGATCTTCTTTTCCTTTAATCCGAGGATCAACACGGAGACGATATGCAGAAGGCGCAATCTTCTCAAACAACGTGATATCACTAGAGAGAGTTGAGAAAATAAGCTGCTCTACTTCTGATGCGCCAGAGAGATTAAGACCAATAATCTGAAGAGAACAATCAAGTAAATGCCACGGAGATACTCAACCAGAAGTATATACAGAAGGCCAGCTATCATCGATATGAACAGTTTATTTCTGATACTACCTGTGATGATTTGGCAAGTTCAGCAACCTTTAACCCACCGCTTCCTTTCTCAGACAATAGTGCAAACAATTCACCTTTCAGTGTACGAGGACATAACCCATATTTAACCATTTGATTTTTCTCCTATAATTGAATAAAAGGATATATGTTACTTTGGAACATACTAGAAGTACTTGTAGGGGGAATCTATTGCTACAGCATACATACAAATATTGGTAGCTGTAACCTGAAAGGCATGCACACTCATATACAAGTGTTAGATCTAGAATGATGAGGTGTCTCATTAAGTACCTTGCTAAAGAAATTCCGATTCAACATATGATGATCTGAACCAAAACCTGAAGCAACCAGAACCTGGCGTAGTATTTCAACCCAAGTAAGAGAATTCAGGGATTTCATCCAAAAATTCACATCGAATTCTTGTTCCCTAACCTGAAAGAGAAACATAGAAGCAAACCATATAGCTATTGCATTTTTCAGATAAGTTCTTCAAACCGGAAGCAAGTATGCAGGATGACAGTTCTCTCATGCATCCATTCAAAACATTCGCCCTAATGAAGCAGCATCAAGTAGTCTGAATTCTATCTAGTTACCTCTCGGCGAATCTATAAGAAAAGAAAGCAAGACAATTACTAGCTCAGTGAAACTCAGACTCTGGTCGGCGTTCTATGAGAAGTATGACAAGACGAACACCTCAACTGAAACAGAAGTTTGGTGCTGCAATTGACAAGTCATGGCACTAAATAAATGTAAATATGAGAAGAATAGCATACTCAGTTTCTTCACACAAAGTTGTATGATTTATTGGACCATATAGAAAGATAATGATCATATTGATGTCACATTTATTGGCTATTGCACAATCACTGTTACTCAATGTAATGAATTACGATGAACACGAGTCAGTAGCCTCGTGCTACTAGAAAACAAAGCCGATTCATCCTACGCTGTCATTTATTAGACCCTCTAGGTCCATATTGTTCTTCAAGGAAATCATTAACTTGATATCCAGAGTAGACTGGAACAAGAGCATAACAAAAAAAGTGCATGGTAATGAAACGGCTCGACAAATGCTCAACTCCAGCACTAGTCTAAGGCTGTGTTTGGTTCAGCTTTTGTTACCAACTTCTGCTTTGAAAAGCTAAAAGCTAACCAAAGGGGTAAATGTTCAAAGCACCTTTTGAGAATCTGTAGCTTCTTCCTAGTGTAAATTTTAAAGCTGGGGGTACCTCAACTTTCCAGCTTCCAGCTTTTACACAACAGCTTTTCCACAGCAGCTTTTTTAGAATCTGCAGCTCAACCAAACACAGCCTAAGAGAAGTATGACAAGACGAACACCTCAACTGTGTTTGGTTGAGCTTTTGAAGCCAACTTCTGGCTTTTGGAAGCTATAAGCTAACCAAAGGGGGAAAAAGAGAAGCAGAATCTGGAAACTTCCCCGTAGTGTATTTTTCGAAGCAGGTGAACCCCCAACTTCAACAATGCATTTTTAGCTGTCCCCTGAGAGATTGATGGTATTTACCCACCTTTGCCACTCGTAAGTGAAAAACGCTTCGGTTGATGGCCAAGGGCAGCCCGAACGAGAGGAGGCCCCATCCAGAAACCCCCTGTTCGATCCACATCCACCCGAGCGGCAGCTTTTACAGAATCTGCAGCTCAACCAAACACAGCCTAAGACCATATACTTTGACTTCCAAATGCAGCATCATATTCAGACAATGTGCAACAAACTTGCCAATACTTCTGCCTACGTAAATAAATATACCCAAGAAGGCACAATCAGACTGAAGAAAACTAATAAAATGAACCTACTACTAGTTCTCCACTCGTTCAAAATTCATCTGTGGACTGTCTGACAATACTGAAAGGATGCCACAGCATAATAGCTCTAGAATAAGCACAACGTAATTCAATCTTTGAAATGAACTAAAATGTACAGCACATTTCAAAACTCACAAAGTTCAGAAAGCTTAAGAATCTGCTATCTTTAGACGATCTTGGAACAAACACATTGCCGCTGCCCCTTTCTGTGTTTAACATAAGTAGCTTGAGGAGACTGACATGTACTTTCCCCAACAACGAGGAGTCCTGGAGGTCACATTTGCACAATAAGAAAATAATACAGGAAAATATGCCAGTTTCAGGGAGTTTTAACAAAATTTGCACCTTGTCATGGAATGCTTGTGCAAACTCATCAAACGTAAAGGGATGAACATCTATACTACCAAAATGTGTGTAGACAAACCGGACAACCTGCCAAGAATATATTCAAATTAACAGATGCTCGCCACAGTTTCAACATGAAAACTAGTAGGGGAAAGGTGGGCGCACTAAAATCTACAAGAACGGCAGTAACATAAAATAAGTGAAGGAAGAAAGAATTTTTTCAGTTAACCAAGTACATATGGGCTATTGAGATTTTTAACAACATGCTTAAGGCTATTAACGTTCCAAACAAAATAACCAAATGTATTATAAGAGACATGTCTAAATATTCCTGCTGCCCAGATGCAACTAAAACCGGTAAACTACTGGTTGGATTCATGAACAAAATTGGTACCAGTATGGAAAGATTATTGAAGCCAGTTTTGTTCCATGACCAGCATAAGACACATACGGTCATTCACTATGCAGTAAACTCCATAAGTTAATAGAATAGAAGTTGGACAGACTGATCATGAACTGTTTTCCATTTCATGTAAGGTAAATTCCATCAATGATGACAATACTACTCATATATTCTCAAAGTATGTGTTCCATATAACCTGGAAAAGCTTTTTCACCATTTTAGGTGATGACTCCCAAGGTTTTGTGGGAAATGGTTGTTTCATCCTGACACTTGGTGGAGGAAACCTGGCAAGTAAATCTGCAAGAGAAGCACTAATACTTTAAGTAAATTGGCTTCTATTAGAGAAAATGAGAACAAAGAGGTAGAGGGTGATAATGCAGACCTTTACAAAGGGGGCAGCCATGTCTCCCAGTTGAAGAAAGATGAGCTGAACATCTTAGCGGATTAGGACCTGCTTGTAACTCACTTAGCTCAAGCTCCTCATCATCAACTAAAGTAGCCTGTTCAGTTCGTAGTTCTGAAGATTCTGATTCATCAACTGAAAGATGGCACTCCACTGGAGGATGCTCCTTCAAATCAGTAACTCTGCCACATGGCACCTAAAATAGCAAGAAATCACCATTAGTGTTCTACACAAAAAGCAGATTAAGTTCCATTTAACCAGATTAAAAGGGTCAAATTGCAATATTTTTTGCTTTCCTTCCAAATGACCACCATTTAATAGCTTTACAGGTCTAGATTCTCATTCTAGAGGACTAGAAGTTAGATCATTTTCTCCATATGTGGACTTCTCCAAGTAATAGAGCTTACCTTCCTTTTACTCGGTGGAGGTCTACTCTTTTTGTTTACTTTCTTCCATGGCAAAGTTTGTTTCTGCACATAAGGTTAAAAGGAGGAAATTCTGAGTTGCTAATTCAGAATATACAACTACTAAAGTTTCAAATAACATAGGCTGTATCAGATCAAATCAAATAAGCAACTTTACTTGGGCAAGCTTTCCACCACAATCTTCGAATGGTCTCAATGACCTCAAGCAACCACTTTCATCAATGAAACTGGAGCAATCTTGAATTTCTGCAGTTTGGGAATACATTGCATGCCACACTGTCATTAAACCTTTGCCCTTTCCATGCTTCCTCACAGGATTATTGTCCTCAAATGGCAAACTGGATTTCTGAGCAGCAGGCGCCATGATCTGCAGATGAAAAAAATTTAGAAAGGTGGGCACCTGACGTTAGAGGTCTCAATATAACAAATGGAAAAAAATTAACATGGATTACAACTACAAAAAGGGACAACAAGCACAAAAGGTCAGTTTAGCTGACAGCATCTTCATCTCGGGCACTAAAATAATTTATCAATCAGCAACTGGCAAAAAAACACAAGAATTTTAAGAAACAAATACAGTGGATCTCTAATCTTACATCTAACCTAATAAAAAGGAAATTAGAGTGCCTTCAGAAAGACTGTTACGACAAATAGCTGAATAGAAGTGACACAAAGGCAGGAACTGTAAATCTTTCATCAACAACAACAACAACAACCAAGCCTTTCAGTCCCAAACAAGTTGGGGTAGGCTAGAGTTGAAACCCATAAGATCTCGAAACCAAGTCATGGCTCTGGAACGTGGATAGCTAACTTCCACGCACCCCTGTCCATGGCTAAGTCTTTGTCGATATTCCAAACCTTCAGGTCTCTCTTAACGGACTCCTCCCATGTCAAGTTTGGTCTACCACGACCCCTCTTAACTGTAAATCTTTCATACCAAATCAAATGTGGGGTCTATCTCTTCGCCCACAAAATACATGGGATTTCTTATGGTATATTATGGCCCAAAAGTTTCCAGAATCCATTGTTCTAATTACAAAAAAGAGGACAGATAATGAAAATAAAGATAATGCTGGATCAGACTGGCTACCAGCACAGAAGATGACACTAGCTCATGATTGTACACACATGATGGCACCAAATGGTATGGCAACGACCAGTAAACAATGATCAACGCGGGGGGAAATGTGCTAGAAACGACAATGAAAATGTGTACTTAGCATAAATAGTGACTACGCTTTCCTAAAAGCCTCTGGTACTGAAAAGCAAAAAATATGCTTGACCATGCTGACTATCAGCACCAGTCCTCCATTGGCCACACAGTGAGACGAGGCACGGCACCAACAGGAAACAAAAAAACCATGCTATAAATGAAAATGAAAACACTTGAGCAGCCTAAGCAATACCTTTCTCTTCTTCAAAATGCTTTGGTCCTGGTAGGAGTGATGTCCTGTGGTATCTGCAAGTATTAAAAACAGCATCCATCAATTCAACATGATATTGTGAGGTCTGTGCTAGTGAACGAGAGGGATACCAAAAGTTCTCGCCTCCAGCCCCCGCGTCGCTCCCAGGGGCGACTCGGGTGGCGAAACCCTAGCCGCCACCCAAGCCCCCCTCCTTCCCCTCCCTCCCCTCACCGCCGCCGGAGGACGCCGGTGGGCGAAGCCCTCGTCGGTGGACGGCGGCGGCGGGGCCCTTGTTCGCGTGCTCGCGCGTTGGAGCGGTGGGAGCGTGTGATGGCACGCTAGGCGGCTGTCCGCGTACAGGGGAGGTCGAGATGGCGCGGTGCGCGTGCGCGGAGGCACTGCTACGGCGGCTGCCGGCCGCTGGAGCGAGTGGCAGAGCTAGGGCGCCCAGATCTGGGCCGTGCGGGCCCGCCCTGGCCCGTGTCAACCACTCTGTCCCCACCCACCCTTCTCCCTCCTCCCACCCCTTCCAGCCACCGCCGGTGGTTGCCGCTGGGTTGAGCACGCGCGCGGCGACCCTGACGGTTGCTGCGATGTTGTGCCCCGGCGAATCTTGGCGGCGGAGGTTGCGGGCTGACGCGGCGGCGGCGCGATGCAGGTGATTGTTGTCGCCTGCTGGACGCCCTCCCAACGGTGGCCGGCCTGCTGGCGCTGCACTGGCCGGTGCCCACTCCTGCGACTATCGACGTTCCTAGGCTTCCCTCTACATGTGTGTCTGTCTTCTCCGACGTTCTTCGCCATGTCCGGTCTGCATCTGCATCTGAGGTCCTTGCTCATGGGTCAGGGCGAAATCCCTGCGCGGCGACGGCATGCGCTGTCAACGACAACGCCCGAGGGTGTCGTCACCTCCTTGGAGGCGTTGGCATGGCCCTTGACCGGACCTCCTCCTCAAGCACTGTCAGAAATCCTAGGTCCGGCCTCTTCGACCGGGCAGCGGCGGCGTCTCAACGCCATTACCCTCTTGACGGCGCTGCTTTGGCTGCAAGCGGAGTACTTGATGCGGCAGATGATGGTTGGTGATGCACCGCTGGCGTAGACGGCTGAACAGGGAGCAGGTTGTATGCCAGCGCCGGCGCTCCCCCAACAATTGCTACACCAGTTCCTATCAGGCCCTTCCTTTCACCCGCCGACTCCCTAGGCACATGGGTGCGAGGTATGTAGTTGTAGTCGCTGAGGGCACCTCCTTACCTAGTTGTAGTCGCTTGGTGAGGACGGTCGTGTGTCTGTGTGTGTGTCTGTGTGTGTGTGTGTGTGTGTGTGTGTGTCCCTCCTTTCTGGAGGTTGTACCCTCGATGTCTTTCCTGTTTAATGCAAAGAAACGCAAATTCTTTTGCGTTTTCTCGTAAAACATGATATTGTGAGGGTATTAACCGCATCTACAAAATGCAATTCAAACATGAAGTATGCAGAATATGTTAGCACCATTAGTACTAGAAAATATCAAGTGGAGATCGAAGGTGCTTGTAGATCCTGCTAATTCTACTTCCCTTGTTTACCCAAAAGTCTAGTTTAGTGCCACTACAAAGCAACCACAACTTGAAGCACACATGAATAGGACGAACACAATCAAGCACAAGCTGCACGATACAATCTCCGTATTACGAATGAGTGAAGCCCGACAAAAAGGTTGGGACTGCCATAGCATGCCAACTCGTTAACACAATTAGTGTTATTTTGACATGGACACAAGAATGAGGGAATGCATGGCCGAAAGAGAAGGGTGAAACTTACATGGCATGGTAAATAAACATTGCAGTAAATAGCAGTGCATTGAGATGGAACATAAGAAGTGCTACAGTTACCAAACAAAAAATTAGACAACTACCAGAGTTGTTAATAGAACCGTGTGGTTGATTAAGCTTCAAATGAGGTCTTTCGCATGATTTAACCTACTGGGACACACATAGAAAAATATGACTATGATGATAAATGACTTCCTCAGTAACCTTTAGTGCTAATAGAGACAGACCCCTGGCATGGCCCTTTCGGGAAGGGGATCGAAATCACCCCCAAGAGATGGACCATCCTTCCGGAAGACTTTCCTCAGAATATAATCCTTCGTAAATAGGACTTGTCATCGAAGTGCGTGTTGATAGATCCCGTAGATCTTAGGCTAGATGTGTTCGGTATGAGACAGTGATTTATTACCTTGTTGTGCACTCGATGAGCTCCCTCCGGCGTCCATCGTGACGTAGTGGCGACGGTGGGGAAGCAGAGAGAGGTGCGGTAGCGGTCGTGATGGACTTCCCATCGCTTCAGTGCTACCCTCTGGATCGGATTAGGGTTGAGAGTGGGGAACCAGTGGCGACGGCGAACCTCGTGTCTTGTGCCATGGTCCCCACCTCCTCTTTATAGCACTGCGCGACAGGGGCCCACCAGCCTTGCTTGGGCTGGACGCCCCCGATCAGGGCGTGGGTCAAGGTTCCAATGGGCCGCTGGGCCCATTGAACGAGAGATCAATCTAACATTCTCCCCCTTTATCTCATCATATACTTGTAACTTTACTCGTTTCGCAACAGATCAATACATAGGGCATGTTTCATCGTCACAGCTCAATTGCCGATAGAATCAGACAGCCACAACGTACCTCTCTGTTTTGAAACAAATTCTTTAACCTTGGGCCCTTTATTGTCCGGAAATTTTAGACTGTACCATAAAACCCATGTCGACTGTGTGTTCTCCGAACACACTGGGCGGTAAGCCTTTGATAAGCAGATCTGCAAACACTTGTTTATTGCTTTTATGCTTCAAGCATTTCTCCATAATTCCGGACTTTCTCCTTCACAACACGTAACTCTTTGTCAGTGCGTTTGGCATCAACACTTGACTCGTTGTGATAGGAGCGAAAGAACTTAAAATGGTTATCGTTGTTGTCAACCATTATCAACTCCGGGTACAGGTAGCCTTAACCATTTTGCCTGTCCCTCAGCCTCATATCAAGCTATAACATATCATTGCATCACATTGATGACAATCGTTTCACTCATTTGGAGATTTTCCACACAAAACTCCGAGTATGAAAGTTAGCGACAATTGTGGATTTCGCTATACATTTCACAAGTCCTGACTTTGTACTCACAATCTTTTGAGAGCACTTATTTCTTTCAGCATGAGGCCGATATGTTTGACTCCATTTCATTGATTTATCTATGGACTGGACATTGCCAAAACAACCCGGATATATACGTGAACTGTGTCAGAGTAACATCTTGAGCTTCCAACAACTGAAGCATATGGTACCATATTGGTTTACAATCTTTTCTTATTAACTTTTGAAACACCATAGTTTCCAGTTCCATTACCCTTGACTATAAGAACAGGCGTAGGTTTTCTCGTATGCATACTTTAGAAATCTTTCTTAGCATTTTCATGCGACATTCCTAACACCCCCTTTTATTCTTTTGAACTCTGAGGACAAGAACTTCTTCTCTCCTCCTGCACTAGAATTGACATCACCACTAGCAAGTACGACGTCATCCACATGCACAGGAATTGGGAAACGAATTTCCCATTCTATAACTTTGCATGAATGCAATTGTCCTCTCATTTTCTTTGCACAAAATCTTTCGATTTAAGTCATGTTTTACACCTTTACATATTTCCTTTGGAGTCACATTTGCCTTGTAGACCCTTCATAAAGTCTATGTTAGTGAAATTCAAATGGTGGAATTTCACTAACATAGACTTTATAGTAATCACAAGTATCTTATTTTCACATTCCTAGAGACCATCAAAATCTCAAGTACTAGCACTTCTTTCATATGGGGTTGTCGTTGCTCTGTCATTGCCAAGAGGCAAATTAATTCTATAGTCACCCATTTCCAAAAGGCAATAGGTATTACAGGGACCTGTATCACAAGATCCCTTGTAGAGCTAACAACAGGTGTTGTATAGGTCATACAACATGCTCCCCCAGATTACTCCATCTTCACTAAAGAAATGGCGTATCTTTAAACTTTCTTCTTTATGGCACTTTAAGCACCATTGTTGTATTCCTTAGTCTGCTTTCGGAACTATAAAAGATCCGGAAATACAACTGTTTCCTTTCTTTAGGGGTATCATAATGACGGTATTCTAATGACTGTCGTACTCCCTTGACAATCACATTCTTCATTAATGGATCACTTTAGATGCATAATGTGCATCACATCATCTAAAGTACAGAGGAGTAATGTGCATCACATCATCTAAAGTACAGAGGAGTAATGTGCATCACATCATCTAAAGTACAGAGGAGTCATCTGCATCACATCATCTAAAGTACAAAGGAGTCATGAAATACACTACAATGTATTTCATGTCTCTTTCCCCCCCTCGAAATGTGGCAAGAACTTTTCTGCCACAATTTCGAAACCCATTCATAGCTCTTGTGAATTGAGGAAACTTCGATTATCTAGCTCATTCATCTTATCACTTCATGCAAAATGAAGTTATAAGTTAACTAGTATGGGAGTACTTTTTCCTCATTTCATTTCAGAAACTCAACAGAGTTCTTTGTAATTGTCACTTTTGCAAGTCACACTTGCATATCATTCTTGTCTTTAGGTTCGTCTATTACTTTTATCCTTTCTGGATTTAGTGATTGCTTAATGACCGTTACACATAAGGTGTACGGTCGATACTAGGAAAGCTTAATAGCTACTCCATATTTTTCTCCCATAGTGGGACACATTAACCGTACATGAGTCATCATAACTTTCTTCTGTCATACAGGATAAGGCCTTTGCCAAAAAATTCTCCCGCTATACACGGATTGTTGACATAATACAATGTCAACTTTACCCAGTTACGCAGGTATTTTCCCAGACTTTTCCCGCCATGCGGGTAATCCCTGTAAGGGACATAAATGCCATAATTGGCTCTTTTGACTGCATATTGAATCATCAAATTCAGAAATAAATCTGAATTATGTTTGACACACATGCCTGATCCGACGTTGGTCAAATTAAACATGCATGTTGCTTGTTTCATCTCAATCATATTGACTGAAAAAGGAGACTTCTTCATAGAGAGTACATGAAAAACATTCGTCAACCAAGACTCTCAATGATATATCTCTTTCTTTTCTTGAATTAATATCCAAGAGTTCTTTTCTTGTGAAGCCATTCTTTAGAGAGAATATATTCCCTCAAGTTATGACCTTTCTTTTCCATCTTTCAGGTCACTAGTACCCAATCATTCGCTTTCATGAATGAAAGCATGAAAAGAAAACTTTTAGTCTGGGAGAGCTTAGCAAATAAACAAACAATAATGAGCATAAAAATAACCCTACGTTGGTCTGGTTAAAATTATGCACATTAAACCTTTTAAAACCCTTTTGTATATTCTAAATCACCGTTCTGGCAGAATTAGAATAAAACATCATTCTTCTGCATTAATTTCATATCACCGTTGGGCAGAAATGAAATAATGCATATGACTCATAAACTATGTGATGATAGAATTTCTATTGAACAACTTTACTAAGAAATAATCATCATCATCAACCATATTGCTCTGAAAATTGATCACTTTGATACAAAATTTATCAGAGATTTAAGCTTTGAACATAAGATGACTCATACAATTATAGTATTGTTATCATCAACGTTGGTCAGATAGCAACAATACCATATTTTAACTTTAAAACAAACATCTTTCTATAGCGAAAACTGTTTGAGTCTTATTTCACCCACAGGGGAAATATCATTGCTAAGAACAATTCTTCCAATTAAATTTTCCGTTGGTTCCAATTTAATTGGAGGATAAAATCTTTTTACTTTGCAGCGGAAAAACATGAATATAAAATTCATGCACCTTTACAGAAAAATATTCTGTTAAAAATAAAAAGTCATGAACTTTATTTTCCTTTTATAAAATCCATGAACTTTTCTCTTTCTGAAAATCTTTCTTTTATTTTCAGAACCTTTTATTTTTCTTTGCAGAAAAAACATGTTACTATTACAGAAAAATATTCTGCCATAATTAAAAATTCATGAACTTTATAATCCTTTTTATAAAATCCATGAACTTCTCTTTTTTCTGAAAATCTTTCTTTTATTTTCAGAACCTTTTATTTTTCTTTGCAGAAAAAACATGTTACTATTACAGAAAAAAAAATGTTCTGTCATAATTAAAAATTCATGAATTTTATAATCCCTTTTATAAAATTCATGAACTTTTCTTTTTCTGAAAATCTTTCTTTTGTTTTTAGAACCTTTTATTTTGAATCTGCCTAAAAAGGACACAGATCAGCAATTTTTAATAAACTGCGGCTCGGCTTGGCCTCGGCCCAGCGCGCGAGTCCCACGGCAGAAGCTAGCCGGCCCACGGCCTGCTCGGCGAGCAGCGCCTCACAAGCCTGCTCGACCTCGGCCTGGTCTGCCTCTACTTTCGGCCCAAAGGGCCTGGAGGCTAAGCTAGGGTTTCTTCATGGCCGTCCGACCGGATCCGACGGCCATCCGTGCTTTTCTCATGAACAAAACCCCCTTTCGGTCTCTCCCGTGAACCCTAGCCCCATTTTCTTTCACGTTGCGCCGCTCTCCTGCTCTTCTCGTTGGGGCGCGTGCGACGGCCCGGTCGCTGGCGACGGCTCGGCCGCCCCGGCCACCGGCAGCGGTTTCCACCACGTCGGGCCTCTTTCTTTCCTTCCTTTCCTTGTCTTTGGTAGATCAGCGAGTGAGGGACGCGACATGACTGCTCGGTAGCGGCGACAGCAGCCACTGGCAACGGCTCGGCCGCCCCGGCCACCGGCGCCGGTTTCCACCGCGCCGCACGAGCCCTTCCCCCTCCCTCGTTTCCATTCTTTTCGACCCCATGGCCACCTTTTCGAGGAAGAGAGAAAGATGACCGCCTGCATCCCCCTTCTGCTCTCGTCCGCCTGTTGAGTGGCGGCACCTCTCCCCGGCCCTCTTGCCAGCGCGCGCGAGCACCGATTGGTGGACGCACCGCTGTCAAGCGGTCCAGTGGTGATGCCTTTGCCCCTCCACCTCCGTTGTTATCTTTCTCGCTGCGTGCTCCTCTGAGCCACAAGCGATGATGGGGAGCAGCGCCGGCCGGTCAAAGGCGGCGTCGAAACGCCACCGCTGCCGCCGCGCTAGCTCTCCTCCCCACTTCTTCCTTTTTCCTCGCTCGCAACCCTCTGGTGCGCAGCATCGGGCCAGCCTCTGTTCTTTCTTCCAGAGACGCGAGCAGAGCCTTCGTCTGCTTCTCTTTGCGCCCACGGCAGTTTCCAGATGTTGCAGTGGTCGCGCCCCTGCGGACCCCTTCGCCGGTCGCGCGTTCCCCTTGCGGTGAGCGCGCCGCCGTCAAATGGATCGCTGGTGGTGCTTGTACTTTTCCCCCGTAGGGTGTTCCCCTCCTTTTTTTTGTTTGCCTTTTTCGGATCCAATCCGATTCCTTTGTTGGTTTTCCTTTTGGATCTAATCAGATCCATACTTTGCCTCCGAGGAGGTAGGTTCTTCTTCCCCACACCTCGGCTTGCCGATGCGTGTGGGGATCGAGAGGAACAGGCGCGGCTGAGGCGGCGCTCTTTGCCGGAGAGGGCTCCGGTGAGCTATTCTTTTTGCTTTGAACTTTGCCCTTCTAGGGTTCATATCGGGGAGGGGAAACTTTTTCGCTTTCGTTATCTTCTTGCAACCGAAACACATCTAAAGCCTTGTGGCTCATGATACCATTGATAGATCCGATGGATCTTGGGCTAGATGTGTTCGGGATGATGTAGTGATTTATTACCTTGTGCACTCGATGAGCTCCCTCCGGCGTCCATCGTGACATAGTGGCGACGGTGGGGAAGCAGAGAGAGGTGCGGTAGCGGTGGTGATGGACTTCCCATCGCTTCAGTGCTACCCTTTGGATCGGATTTGGGTTGAGAGTGGGGAACCAGTGGCGGCGGCGAACCTCGTGTTTTGTGCCATGGTCCCCACCTCCTCTTTATAGCACTGCGCGACAGGGGCCCACCAGCCTTGCTTGGGCTGGACGCCCCCGATCAGGGCGTGGGTCAAGGTTCCAATGGGCCGCTGGGCCCATTGAACGAGAGATCAATCTAACATTCTCCCCCTTTATCTCATCATATACTTGTAACTTTACTCGTTTCGCAACAGATCAATACATAGGGCATGTTTCATCGTCACAGCTCAATTGCCGATAGAATCAGACAGCCACAACGTACCTCTCTGTTTTGAAACAAATTCATTAACCTTGGGCCCTTTATTGTCCGGAAATTTTAGACTATACCATAAAACCCATGTCGACTGTGTGTTCTCCGAACACACTGGGCGGTAAGCCTTTGATAAGCAGATCTGCAAACACTTGTTTATTGCTTTTATGCTTCAAGCATTTCTCCATAATTCCGGACTTTCTCCTTCACAACACGTAACTCTTTGTTAGTGTGTTTGGCATCAACACTTGACTCGTTGTGATAGGAGCGAAAGAACTTAAAATGGTTATCGTTGTTGTCAACCATTATCAACTCCGGGTACAGGTAGCCTTAACCATTTTGCATGTCCCTCAGCCTCATATCAAGGATGTTTTCATCTGATGAGCTGCCTCAAGGATGTTCCTACGCTCACAGGGGATAATTACTCTGAGTGGAGGAAGAAGGTTGATATGACTTTGTGCATTGCTGAGGTGGGCTGGGTTCTGGAGGAAGCACAGCCAGTTGCACCTGCAGATCCAGTCAGAGATGCTGACGAGGATGATGAAAGCTAGGAGAAAAAGCAATGGGATTGTGACAAAGAGGAGATGTCCTACTCCATTCGTAACAGGTTATGGATAAATGCCAGCAAGAAATGTTTGGCGTTTCTTAAGAACATTACTGAGACCACCATCGTGGGCTCGGTAGCAGAGTGCCCTACGGCAAAGGAGATGCTCAACAAGATAAAGAGTCAGTTTACTGGCTCTTCTAAGACCTATGCCACCCAGTTGATCAAACAACTGGTGATAGAGAGCTATAATGGAGGTGGGCATGGAATCGGGGAGCACATCCTTAGGATGAGCAACACTGCGGCCAAGCTTAAGCCCATGGACGCGGACCTGGAGATTAAGCCAGCTCTCCTCGTCCACCTGGTCATGGCTTCGTTGCCTAAGGAGTTCGAGACCTTTGTAGTTAACTACAACATGCAGCCCGAGACATGGGATATTGAAAAGGTCATCGCAATGTGCTCATAAGAAGAGGAGAGGATTAAGGCTTCACATGGTGGCTCCCTTAACTATGTGAAGGAAAAGAAAAAGGTTTTCCCACCTAAGCAGAATTCTCCCTCAAAGCCACAGAACAAGCTCCAAGGCAAAGCTCCCGTCTTTTATCAGCCAAAGCCAATCACAGTAGGCAAGGACACTTGTATGTACTGCAAGGAGAAATGGCACTACAAGAAGGACTGTGCTGCCTGGCTAAAGGTCTTCATGACAAAGAGAGGTAACTTTATTGTTTCCTTAGTAAATGAATCTTTGTATGTAAAGTTTTCAAAATCTATTTGGTGCATTGACTCAGGTGCAACTGTTCATGTTGCAAATTCTTTACAGGGGTTCAGTTCGACGAGGACCATGTGCCAAAACGAAATAAGTATTGAAGTCGCGAATGGAGTCCAAACAGAGGTTGAAGCCGTAGGTGACGTCTCCTTGGATCTAATCGAAGGATTCACGCTTCTGCTTAGTGATGTTCTTTTTTTGCCTTAATGTAATAGGAACTTAATAAGTGTGTCGTCACTAAGCAGAAGCGTAAATCCTTCGGTTAGCTCAACAAGTTCGCAATAGTGACTCTTTATCACTAAGCAGAAGCGTGAATCCTTCGGTTAGCTCCAAGGAGACGTCACCTACAGCTTCAACCTCTGCTTGGACTCCATTCGCGACTTCAATACTTCTTTCGTTTTGGCACATGTTCCTCGTCGAACTAAACCCCTGTAAAGAATTTGCAACATAAACAGTTGCACCTGAGTCAATCCACCAAGTAGATTTTGAAAACTTTACATACAGAGATTCATTTACTAAGGAAACAATAAAGTTACCTCTCTTTGTCATGAAGACCTTTAGCCAGGCAGCACAGTCCTTCTTGTAGTGCCATTTCTCCTTGCAGTACATACAAGTGTCCTTGCCTACTGTGATTGGCTTTGGCTGATAAAAGACGGGAGCCCTGCCTTGGAGCTTGTTCTGTGGCTTTGAGGGAGAATTCTGCTTAGGTGGGAAAACCTTTTTCTTTTCCTTCACATAGTTAAGGGAGCCACCATGTGAAGCCTTAATCCTCTCCTCTTCTTGTGAGCACATTGCGATGACCTTTTCAATATCCCATGTCTCGGGCTGCATGTTGTAGTTAACTACAAAGATCTCGAACTCCTTAGGCAACGAAGCCATGACCAGGTGGACGAGGAGAGCTGGCTTAATCTCCAGGTCCGCGTCCATGGGCTTAAGCTTGGCCGCAGTGTTGCTCATCCTAAGGATGTGCTCCCTGATTCCATGTCCACCTCCATTATAGCTCTCTGTCACCAGTTGTTTGATCAACTGGGTGGCATACGTCTTAGAAGAGCCAGTAAACTGACTCTTTATCTTGTTGAGCATCTCCTTTGTCGTAGGGCACTCTGCTATCGAGCCCACGATGGTGGTCTCAATAATGTTCTTAATAAACGCCAAACATTTCTTGTTGGCATTTATCCATAACCTGTTACGAATGGAGTAGGACATCTCCTCTTTGCCACAATCCCATTGCTTTTTCTCCCAACTTTCATCATAGTCGTCAGCATCTCTTGACTGGATCTGCGGGTGCAACTGGTTGTGGTTCCTCCAGAACCCAGTCCACCTCAGCAATGCACAAAGCCATATCAACCTTCTTCCTCCACTCAGAGTAATTATCCCCTCTGAGCGTAGGAACATCCTTGAGGCAGGTCATACAACAAGTGTCTCTCTTCTACAAGGCTCATACTCCTACCAAGAGTAATGTCATCCTCGGGCTGCGAACCAGCAATACCTTGCATTGGAGATTGGCTTGAATTGGAAGACCTGCTGCTGCTACATCTAGGCCAATTTGATCTTGCACTAGCTTGTGTTTCCATATGAACCGCTGCAGCTTCCATGTGTCTCTTCTCTTTCCGCCTCCGCTCTTTGAACCATATTCTGACCTGGTTGTGAGTCAAACCAACAGATGCCGCATACTCTGTCACGCCCTCCGGCTTCGGATATTGTACCTCTGGATTGGGAAATTTTTAGCCACGGCACAAAAAGTTAACAAAAAAAAACATGGCAGCAGGAACAGAGCTTGAAACACTAGCACATGCTTATATACCAGAATAAAATGTCTCCAGCATCTGGATTTGCAGGGGAGATTTCTTTGTCCCTGCATTATCGCTCTTGGCTAGAAATCCTTTGGCCATCATCTGGAGAAAACCATAATTAGGTCCCAGTGCACAAAGCAGGCAAGTAACAGTAAACACCCTGTTACAAAACACTAGAAGACCCGGGAAATGGTAGCTTCACAAATCTCAATTTATGTTCAACAGCTTAAATGCTGATAACAGTGACAGCACAACAGGGGAGCAAGTATGCTCATATTGGGACTGGTGCTGCTAGATCAGACGCTTGCTACAAAATTAGGATCCAAGCGGCAAATTTCTACCAGCAACGACTGAATCAACCAGTATCGCAGGCCTGGTCAGGAGGCCCTCCTAGCTTAATTATCCATCTAATTAATGCCCGCCTACTCCTGACAAGAGAAATTCGAGTCCAGCTTCCAGTTGCTGGGCGAATTTCCTTGCTAGGGGCGGGGGGGAACTCGAATTTCTCTCGAAGAAATCGCGGAGGCCAGTGAGTGGGGTTTAACTCAATCAGTGGGATGGAAACGAACTCATACCTCAAAACCAAATTGCCAGAGCCCGCTGACGGGGCGGGGGCAGCGAGGTCCCGACGAGGAGGCACGGGAACGGCGATGGAGGCGACGCGCATGAGAGGCGGTGGCGGGCCGACGGCACGGCGGCGGGTGTGCGCCACGGGCAACGAGGGGAGGCGGTGTCCTGCTGGGTGGCTGGCGGGCGCGGGGTTCTAGGCGGCGGACATGGATGGGGAGGCGGCGAGATGTGCTGCTGGGAGGGTCGGGAGGTGGCTGCGGGGGTGGGTTTAGCGGCGGTGATCCGGCTCACGGGTGGGGGCGCGGGGAATGGAGGCGGCGGGAGGGAGAGGGGAGGGACGCCCAAAACCCTTACCGACGTGTGGGCCGCCGTTTTCCCTTAAACCCTTGGAGAAGCGGATTAGTTAGGAGGAAATATCTGCGTTCTGTTCTGCGGTCTGCGGTCTGCTCTTCTTCCACGTCGGCCTCTGGAGGTTGTCTGGTTCTCGAGATAGCCCTCCGCTCAGCACTCCCCCGTTTTCGGAAAGGAGAATATTTTTTCTTCTTTTGAAAGGAGGTTTTTTTTTTTGAGAAATCTTTTGAAAGGAGGTTGCACGGTGGCTTGCTTTACCAAACTTACCAGCGAGTTCATTTTAAAAATAACTAGGACAATTGCCCGTTGCAACGAGAAATACGTTATAAAATCCTTGTACACGACACAGAGTAACATACAGCTTGCCATCAGTTTTTAAAGATATACATAGGTATGATCAGATTTTCACTTGAGCAGGATCATGTATTATGCATTGCATCCAACCAAGCATGACCACGTTCATGTTGCTTATCTGTAGTTTTCATATACATGTTGTTTATCTCTCTGCTTGTCCATAGGGTTAAGCCCTCCCTGGTATCTTTTGTAGATTTTTTTTCTTTGACACTCTACCGCCCGTGGAGTTTGTAGGAGTGCCCCAGGATGATATGTAATCTCAACCGTGTGTGTAACTCTTATGTCTGGTAGCTGATAATATAAAAAATCAGTGGGAGCCTTGCTCGTTGTCAGTTGATGCTTAAAAAAAGTAAAAATACACCCTACTAATCCCAGGTGATATTTCCTCCACCCTTGTCCCAAAAATGCATACTTGTAGACATCTTGAAATGTCAGATCCTTCAAAACTATATGAATATATGATCGATTACTACAGAACAAACAAAAAATGAACCAAGTAAAGTCAATTGTCTTTTGGTAAAAAAAATGAAAACTACATAACAATTCTGAACATAGCACAATAGTTTAGCTCTCGTGTTATTTAAGCTCACAGGATTTAAACCAAGAATTGCTCGCATGTCATGATTTTTTTTGTAGTCATATTCCCAGTAGTATTTACTTGCACATTTAGAAATATTATAGTTAAAGCTAAAGATGAATTGTCCTAGCATAATTAATATTTTAGAAGCTTACAGTAATAATGTAAATACATACGGCCGAGACATAATTTTGTAGCAAACCACGCAATAGATTACATATAAAGGCGTCTAGTTAAAATTATGTCTCAACCATATGAATCTCAACACCAAATAACAATTAGAAACTTGGCTAATAGGTCGCTTGCCCCATTTGAATTTTGCCTGACATTCAAACCTAAAACTAACTAATTCTTCTTTATTCTAAAGAAGAGATGAATATGACAATACGATATGTCAAACCATTACACTAACTCATAGCTCTATGTCTAACTTTCAAATCTAATACTAACCAACTCTTTTTAATTCTCAAAGCAAACAAAAACAGACCTTAAAAATGCCCAAGTAGCACCAAAGGAATAAAACAGGGGAGATTAAAAACACTCAAGCATCAGAGTAGGGAGTAAATATCAAACAGAAACAAAAGGAAAAAAGAGAATAGCAAGAACTCACTTCCCCCATCTGTTTTGTTCACACATCAGACTAACACAAATGCATTTTAACTATAGAAAAATAGAGTCCCTCTGTTTGGAAGTAACTGGCACAGGGGGCTACTCATTTTTGAATTTTATTATAGCTGAGATGATCGTTCATGTCAGTTAATTCCAAACATATGGAGTAATTCCCAATTGAACAACATGGCAACATGTACAGTAACAGAAATATGCATTTTAGCTAGACAGAAAGAAAGCAGACCTCGAGGAGCAAAACAGACATGCAACAAAGCAAGAGATCGAGACACGGAAAGCAAGTAGAGCCTGCTAAATGAATGAAGATGAAGTGGTCAGAGCATCGGCATGCTATGGATCAGAGCACGGACAGGTAAAAGAAGAGTCGTTCCACACACAAATGCAAGAATAGTCAATTTACCTAAGTTGGAGAGGAGAAGCACACAAGCAGAGCAGCCAAGATACACGAGCATACCAAGGACGAGCGGGAGGCAAAATCGAATGTAAAAAAATGGAATGAATAAACCAAATAGATATCAATTTTCAGTTGAACCAGGAGATGCACTCCGAATCAAAATAGGTCCTACAAAAATCACAAGATATTGCATGTACTGTATGTGTACGATAGATTCAGGGTTAATAATAAGAGGAGATTGTCATGCTGATTGAGGGGGGCTATGGGCTTTCTCGTCAGGGGAAAAGAGGCAACTGCTCCATGTCGCGCTCGTGTCCGATGCGGATCTGTGGCAACACCATCCTCCAACCCCCAGCCGTCGGGTGATCTGGAAGTCTCGTACCACACCAGCGAGGCCGCGGCTGTCCGCCAACAGCACAACGAGCCCCATGGTGAGGCATACGTTGAAGAAGCTCCACATACGCTTGCTTCCGATGCGCCTTCACCCACGCCGAACAGGACGACGCCAGCAACTTCGTGACGCCGCGGCCGACGATCTATTGGATGAGTTGGTTGGGGTGCCGACGATCTATTGGATGAGGTGGTTGGGGCGGCATCCACTGAAAGGGGGGTTGCGACGGGGGCGGCGATGGAATCGGCGAGCGGGCTGAGGTGCGGCGGCGGCGGCAGCGATGGGGAAGGTGGTTGGTGGGGGTCGAAGGTGGGGGCACGAGGGCGTTGTTTAGACGCCCGGCGACGTGCAGTGAGGCGGGGGAGGGCGCGACATGGTAGGAGGTGGCCGGCGGCGCGCGGTGCGTGGCTGGAGGTGGGTGGAGGCGGCGGCGGAGTACCGCGAGGCAGAGCATTTTTCCCCTTTCGTACTGAATTGATTTGGACTGCGGGTTGAATATAGAAAAATACAGGGGCCTTTTGGCAAAATTACCGCGACGGACGACAGAAGCAGTCGGCGCTTTATTATTAGGGAGAGAAAAAAACTACCAGCGAGTTATAAGAGCAACTCCATCCGGCGACAACGCTCGCACACGGGAACCGCTCCCGCTAGAGAAAAGGCGATCGCCAGGCGATCCAACTGCCCCAGCGACACCGGCCGCCACCGGTCCCTGCCTCCTCCGTTGCCCACTCCAGCGACGTGAGGAGGTGGGGACCACGGCGCTGCGACGCCGCTTGTAGTTAGGGTTGGCCTAGTGTTTTCTTGAGACGTCGTTGGGGTGGTGGGAGCAGCGTCCAGGCAAATAAATCTGCCTCAACTCTATTCCCACACTAGCGACGACCTTCACGGTGGCATCTTGGAGTTGATGGCAACGTGTGCTGCTCGATCCTTCAGATCGGCAGCTTGGTCTTCTCGCCGTTCTTCAGATCTGGCGAGATCAGTTTTTCGGTCTATCGCTGGCGTTCGTGGTTATTCGCGACGGCGCTGGCGGCCGGGGCGAGGTGGTTCTTCTGGAACGAGGATGTCGGTCCGAAGGTGGTGGATATGTCGTTCCTCTCCAACTTTGATGGGAGGCGACAAATCTTGGTCCAAGACAGCACGGGGACATCCCCCGGTCGACGTGCCACAGCGACATGTGCCTTGCTGCGTGCAGCGGGCCTGTTCATCGACTCACAAAGCCTCGTTGGCGATGGTGTGCTTTCTCGGACCTTGGGATGGTGGAGGTCGGCGTCTCTTCCGGCGTTCGCCTCGGCGGCGCTGGAGTTGGGCGGCGGCCGTTCGCTACGGTGGTTGCAGGAAATCCTAGGGATCGTTTTGTATTTCTCAATCTTTTAGGTTTTTATCTGTAAATTCAGGATAATCATTTTATCCCAGTTTGTCTTTTAGTTTTCACGTGTGGTGCTTATTGTAACTTTTTTCGATTAATGAAACATGTGGTTGCTAAAAAAAACTCCATCCGGCGACCCAAATTGTCTGTGTGTGTCCATTTGGATTGAAACGGACCAAAACGCCAAACCTAAAATGCGTATGTTCGATGTTCGTTTGAACATGCCTAAATTTGCGTCCAGTTTGCGTTCACGCGGACACGAATGGACCCGCCGCGCGTCCGTTCGGCGTCCACCGCGGTCGCACCTGTCGGGTGCCCAACCACCGTCGGCGGTCGTATTAAACGCGGCCACCTATCTCAGGCCCGCCTCGCAATAGGTGGAAGCTGCATGTCACTGATCATTTTTAACGCAATTGGAGCGGCCTCATCCACTTCCCTCCCCCTACCATATTTGGCCAAGTTTGCCCCCTCATTGACGACAACCAAAACTTAGCGTCATGGGGTTCTTCGACAAGAGAAAGGAGAAGCTCACCCCCGACACCAACTTCACCCTCGCGTCGCCACCACTCAACGGGGGCCACCCATGGGAAAGAGAGCGACTGTACATCCGAGTGCACCAAGCGCGGCGGCACTGGCAATGCCGCTAGACTCATTCGTATCCATATGTCAACCTCACCCATGGTTGGCACCTCGACCCACACCGCATCACGGTGTCGGTGGTGCCTTGGTTGATGCGGGCGTACGTCAAGGACATGTGCCACTGCCACGAGCTTCTAATGCCAGAGCAACTGCACACGCCTGTGTATGCATCGCGCTAGAGCACGAGAAGGAGCGCGCCCACGACGTGCAGATCGACCCCGTCGTCCCACCACCGCCCCGCGGAGGAGGGGAGGAGGTGGCCTACCAGGCCGTGATGGAGGCGGACATGCAGTGCACTCTAGAGGAGAGCAAACACGTTGAAGACGCACACTTGGAGTCTGGGAGGGCTTGGTCGAGGCCCTCACACTGTCCGCGGCCTATGCCGTTTCTCTTCCACATCATGTGTTCATTTGCTTTGCAGTTTGTGAATTGTTTCTTTCTTATCAATCTCCAGTTTAAGTGGTATGTTGTCTACAAAGTTAGGATTTCAAAGAGTCTACAGTTTGTGGACAACATGCAATGTCCAAGTTAAGGTTTAAGAGTAGAGATGAGATAGAGGATGACTATATATCACCGATACCTGCTCAATGTCAAGGTTGTTGCCTTGAAGGGATATTGAAAGTGCAGTCATGCCCTTAATCGACTTTTGGTGTTAATGACAACACATACATAGGAAACTAATCCCATTTGTTGAGTGTATCTCAGGATGGCAAGTACTTTAGTAGATTGAGAATTATGTGCCAAGGTGGTCTGAGAAGATCGAGACTTATATGTCAAGAAGGCTCGGGATTGAGAAAAGATGATGTAGACTATCCTTTAAAATTACTATTCTTGAGTATAGGGATCCCGAACTATTAAGAGGGGATCACAGGTTTTGCGATGAATTTGCTCATACTACATCTCTACTTTTCTGCTCATACCACATCTTCACTACTCTGCTCTTATCTCAAAACAGATCCAATGCCTCGGACATCCGTGTCACGCCCAAAATGCGACCCTATCCTCAATTTGGCACGAGGGCCTCGTCAGGGATAGAAGTGCATCTTGTCGTGTCGCAAGAATGGATATCATAACAAGTACATGTACTAAACAGAAGAGATGTATAAAGAGTTTGGCTTACACTCGCCACAAGCTACATCAGAGTCACATCAGTACATTAGATAATCATCAAGAGTAAGAGCGGGGTCCGACTACGGACCAAAACAAACGAGAAAATGAAACGACGTCCATCCTTGCTATCCGAGGCTGCCGGCCTGGAACCCATCCTAGATCGATGAAGAAGAAGAAGCAACTCCAAATGAACAATCAACGCGCTCGCGTCAAGTAACCTTTACCTGTACCTGCAACTGGTGTTGTAGTAATCTGTGAGCCACAGGGGACTCAGCAATCTCATTTCCAAAGGTATCAAGACTAGCAAAGCTTAATGGGTGAGGCATGGTTAAGTGGTGAGGTTGTAGCAGCGGCTAAGCATATATTTGGTGGCTAAACTTACGAGTACAAGAAATAAGAGGGGGAAGATCTACGCATAACGGACGTGTCTACTGATGATCAAATGAATGATCCTGAACACCTACCTATGTCAGACATAACCCCACCGTGTCCTCGATCGGAGAAGGAACTCACGAAAGAGACAGTCACGGTTACGCACACAGTTGGCACATTTTTAATTAAGTTAACTTCAAGTTATCTAGAACCAGTGTTAAACAAAGTTTCCACGTTGCCACATAACCGCGGGCACGGCTTTCCGAAAATATTTAACCCTGCAGGGGTGCTCGAACTAGTCCATCACAAATTACCACAAGCCGCATAGAAATCCTCAATCACGAAGCTCGCGATCTCGTCTGATTCCCTAGTGGAAAACCTCAACTCTGAGATTACCCAAAGCATCACCGGAATCCCGATGCACAAGATATCTCGTCAAAGGTAAAACTAATCCAGCAAGGCCGCCCGACGTGTCGACGATCCCGATAGGAGTCGCGTACCTCGTTCTCAGGACACGACGGATGAGCGATGGTTACCACACCAAACGCCGAGTTGCCCCGGGTAGCGTTAATAAGCTGCTCTGTTTTGGACCAACACTCATGAGGAGCACTGGCCCGGGGGTTGATTAAAATAGTCCGCGGGTGCCGGCGGGTCCCTATGCAATTTTAGTAGGTGATTAGGCAAATGTAGTACCAATGTTGGGCCTTGCCAGACCAGCTTTAATCTAAAACGAATTATCAAGGGGGTCCCCATAACAACCCCGATCGTGTTAGGAGCGCTCAATCATGGAACATAACACCGGTAGCCGAAAACTAAGGGGCAAAGGTGGAACAAAACACCAGGCTAGAAAGGCCGAGCCTTCCACCTTTTACCAAGTATATAGGTGCATTAAATTAAATAGCATTTAATATGATGATATAACAAGGAACCCATGTTATCACATGGAAGCAACTGCACCTGCAACTAGCAACGCTAACAACATGGATAAGCAAGCGGTAACATAGCCAATCAGTGGTTTGCTAGGTCGAACAGGTTGAAGGTTATCATGGCATTGTTGAGAGGCTGGTATTTAACATGTGGTAGGCAACGAGACATAATCGATAGAAGCGATAAAACTAGCATGGCAATGATAGTAATGGTATCTGGGGAAATGGTCATCTTGCCTGAGATCCCGCTTGGAAGAAGAATGACTCCTGGAGCAGACAAACCGACATGGTCGAACGGATCCTCACTTCCGACACGCTTGCGGAACTCTATCGAGGCGAAGCAAACCGGAAACACAAATCAACACACGATATTCACCACACGATGCATAACACATATGATGCATGAACACCGGAATACATACAAGACACGGCAAGACAATTCACACAATCAAATACTACACATTAAGTGAAGTCCAATATGCAACGAGTTGCATATTGACGAAACTCTACATATGAATTATTTAGTTCACTCCCGGTTATTTACACGACATTATTAATGTTTTCAAACATGCAAGAGGTGAAGCGGAAATTAAACTACATATCTAGACATTTTAAATGAGGTCGGAAATGTCATGTAGCACCTCTGAAACGACCTCACAAGTTAATTTACAATTATGTCCAGATTTGAACTAATGCATTTAATTGGTTGTTAAACAGCAAAACAAATAGGTTCACGTGATTCTACGTGTCATTTCAAGCAACCTACACATAAAGAACATCTCCAACGGAGCTACGGATCAAAAGTTACAAGCATCGCAAGATATGATGGCATGAATGCAATATGTGTGCAACGATGCTACGAGCACTTCAAAACATACAAACAGCAAGATAAAATGAAACTACACGAGATTTTAAGCATGTTTCATGTAGGACACGATCAAATCGGAGCTACGGTTCAAAAACTACGAGCAAAACAAGAACTGACTACAATCTGCCAAAATCAGCCACATAGCACTTTCTACGCCCCACAACTACGGCTACACAACTCCGATAATCTCAAGCAAGGCATGGCACGGAAGAGGGCAAGAAACGCTACTACGAACAACTAACAACAACTAGCATGGCAGCAAGGAACACTAGGGAAAGAAGTCACAAAATGGCTTCCCACACACTATTTCAGACTTAGTGAAAATAACACCTCATGAAAGTGCAGTTTTCAGCCTGAAGGCATATTGACAGCAGCAAAACCATAAGCTACAGGGCTCCAAATGGCATGAAAATTTACAGCATGCTAGAGAGACACAAGGGGTACAACTAACTCCATTGGACCAATCTCAAAAGAGCTACAGATCACACGATGCAAGCAAGACAAGACAACAACAAAATATAACAGATTTCAGACTTAGAAATATTCCAGCTCCTCTAAAACAGCATTATTTCTAGCACTTGAGAGCAAGCAAACAACACCTAAACATGCATTTCTATTGCAACCAAAAATACCAGGGGCTAAACAAAACATCCAAGATCAACTCTCTAGTTGACAACTCCGTCAAACGACACACGAAATAAATCCTACAAATTAAACAAAAGGGCAACATAGCAAAATATCTCGCGAACTAACTTACTCAAATGCTAAAACTAATTGCACAGAAAAATCACATGGATTTTTCTACCCCGGAAACATATAAAATATGTGGGGTTTGCAACACAAAATAATGCCACACAAAATGCGAGACAATACCCTATACACGGGAAAATAAACTACCGGCAATTCCTACGCGCAAAAGTACGAGTGACCGCTCTAACATACACGGAAAAATAGCTCCTAAAACATAGGCATTTATACTACGGCATTCGAACTAACTGGACTTGCGCGAAAAATAAATACGGGACGTATCCTATTAAAACAACACGTTATTCTAGGCATACAACACGCTAAACGACGTCTAACAACTATGCAAGTTTTATAAACGGATTCTACGCGCAAAACTACTTGAAAAACATATGCTACATGTCGCGATCCGATTTACGGATTAAAAGATACGGGCATTAATATACGTATATTTACTGGAATCAACTAAAACGAAATAAAAACCTAAATTACTAAATGGGACGACAGGGGCAGCGCAAGACACTAAGGAGCGCACGCGGCGCTGGATAGGGGCGGGACTCACCTGGGGCCATGGGCCAGATCGGTGGAGAAGGCGACTCGGCCTTGCCTTGGGGGCGAAGGCGCGGCCAGGGACCTGGGCCGGCTCGGCGCTGGGCCACTGCGAAGGCTCCTGGCGCTGGCCTGGGACCTGGGCCGGTCGGGGCGCAGCAGGCCCACGCGGCCAGGGCGACGCTGAGCCGCTCGGGCGACGGTTGTCTCCTCCTACACGAGGAGCTCGCGATAGCAATGGCGGCGGCCATGCAGCGAGGCGGGGCGCCGGCTTGGGACGCGGGGAGGCACAGAGACCCCGACCCGGACCGGATCGGACCGGATCCGGCCGGCTACGGGCAGCGGAGCACGCGAGGGGCACCGGATCCATGGCGGCTGCGGCATTCGGGCTTCGGCCGGCGGCATGGAAGGCGGCAACGCCGGATCTGGCGGTGGCTGGTTCGAGGAGGTCGGCCGGCGGGCATCGGCCAGCACGGGGCGGCCACAGCCAGCGGCGGGCGGTGAGAGCACCGGCAGGGCTGGCGGCGCAGGCCGGGGAAGCCTCGGCAGGAGCTTGGGCAGCCATGGGGAGAGGGCGCGGCGGCCTCCCGGACAGAGAGAGAGAGGCGGCGGCGCGATGGGCTCGGCGGGCCGGTTGCGGGCTCGGCGGGCCCGGCGGCTGGTGGGTGGTGGGAGGAGAGAGTGAGTGGGGGCTAGGGTTAGCTGCGCACGGATTTCGAGGGAGAGAGAGAGGGGGTTGTCTAAAAAAATATGGTGGAGGGGTATTTATAGAGAAAAGAGGGTCTCGGTTAACCGGAATCGCGTTCCGGATCCAACCGCGGGGTCGGATTCGGACGATTTCGAACGCGGGTATGGGTACGCGGCCGTGTAGAGGGGATACCTGGAGACGAGAGGGAAAACGGGCGGCGCGACAATGAATTTTAAAACACCGACACACGTCCGATGGTAGACCGAAGACGGTGCCGCTACGGTCGACCGTTCGGGTACGAGACGAACTCCGATCGCGACGAAATTCGACAAGCGGTCTAGCGATAACTAATTCCGACCGCATGCCAAGTTTCACCCCGATCAGAGAAAGTTTTACGCACACTTTAAAAACAGGGTTTCGACGGTGCTGCGGGCGCGTGCGAGTGCGGTAGGGCTCAGAACGGACAACGACGAGAACCGGCAACTAACAACGGATGCAAGTTTGAAAACTGGCGGCAACGGAGATGTCGATGCAATGCTGATGATGCGCATGATGCGATGATGATGCGACAAGTATAAATAAACACACGACGAAAACGGAAAGAGAGGGGAATCTTCTGGAACGTCGGCATCGGGCTGTCACAATCCGGCCTCCTCCGGACGTCCGACCTGCTTCGGAAATCCGGAATCCTATACCAGAGAAATCACAGCCATATAACTCGGACTTCCGGCTCCCTCCGGACGTCCGAGGGCCGGTCGTCCGACCAGCTTCGGAAATCCGGAGCTTTGCACCAGAGAAACTTGAGCCATATAACTCGGACTTCCGGCTCCCTTCGGATGTCCGAGGGCCGGACCTCCGTCCGCTTTCGGAAATCCGGAATCTTGCACCAGAGAAGTTTGAGTCGAATAACTCGGACTTCCGGCTTTCTCCGGACGTCCGGTCCCTGTTGAACTACACAGTGGTTCCAGATATATTTGCATCCCTCGGACGACCGACCCCTGTCATACGCCCGACACCTTGTGGACGCCCGGACATCCGTGAACTGCCGGATGTCCGACCCGTGTATGACTTAAAGTGTCCCCAACGGCTGTTTTACTCTCCCACTATATATACCCCCTCCCACTTCGTGAGAGGGTGTCCAACACAGCTAGAACACTTACAAGAACACCTTTCTCCTCGTTCACTCTTGTCTACACCCAATCTTAGATCCCAAGAGCATTTGTGAGTCCCTTTGAGTGTTGTTCCAATCAAAAGATAGATCATCTCCTTCTCCTCCTCTCCACCAAAGTGATTTGTGATTTGAGCAAGTTTTGAGCAATCCCCGTGATCTTGTTACTCTTGGAGGTTGGAGACTCCTAGGCGGTAGGAGTCTTCGGAGAGGAATCAAACCATTGTGATTACCCCCGGAAAGTTTGTGAAGTGTTGGAAGCCACCTCAAGGCTTACCACTAGTGGCTGAGAAACGCCTTCGTGGAGTTATCTCAAAGGAAGAATAGGGTGAGCCTTCGTGGCATTGGTGTGCCTTCGTGGTAACACCCGCCCCTCTAACGGTGACGTAGCTTCTCTCCAAGGAAGTGAACATCGGGATACATCCTCGTATCTCTTGGAGTTTCGGTTATTCCTAACCCTAACTCTCTACTTGTGTTAATCCTTATTACGTACTTGCATTTGATCATTGTTTACCGGTTGCCTTACTTCTCTCTAAATAGCTTACTCCTTGTCATTGCAATTATTAGGCTCACGCTCATATTCCGCACCTTTGCCTAAAATTGCTAAGTGATTATTAAAATTTGGAACTGTACCTATTCACCCCCCCCCCTCTAGATCCATCTCGATCCTTTTCAATTGGTATCAGAGCCTCGTGCTCTATTCTTGTGGCTTAACCGCCCTAGAGCGAGATGGACGGGATTCCCACTACTGTAGGTCCAGTGGAGAGGGACGGGACTTCCACGGAAGTCTGGTCCTTCACCTCTGAGGACCTGGAACGGGCCCTTGCCAAGAAAAAAGAGGAGCATGATGCTTCTCTTGATGCCTTGGTCCAACTAAGACTGCCATCATTAACCACGGGGACAGCCATGTCCCCGAGGGCCTCAGGGCCACATGTGCACGGTTCTTCATTTGGCCAACCACCTCTGGAGAGGAACCCAACCAGTGTTCCATGGCTTTATGCTAGATCTCAAGTTGAGAAACCTAAGTACAATCCTGGAGGAAAACCTCCCTTACTTGATGACAATTCTGATTTTGCTTTGTGGAGAGTTGGTATGCAGGATCATCTTAGGTACGCCAATGATGAGATGTTGGACATCCTCGAGCATGGGTACAATCCTGTAGATCCAAGGTGCCTCACTCCCACAGAAACTTATGACAAGCATCTCAACGACACTGCGATCATGTGCATAAGAAAAGGAATGAATGACAAGCAACGGAGACCTTACATTCACATCACAAGTGCCAAGGAACTGTGGGATAGCATTATAAGGACCAAGACCGGTACCTCCACTCTTCGGCTTGCTCAATATGAAATTGCCGAGGGGCAATTACAGAATTTATGTATGGAAAAGGGTGAATATCCCAAGCAACTGCTAGAACGGCTCATGACTCTCGCCGTAGACATTGAGTCCCGTGACTGTGACAAGACGCAAGATGGTTTCAATCTGACCAAGAGATTTCTCGTGGACAAGTTACTTCATGCTCTTGCTCCATACCACCATCAAATGGTATGGGACATGAGGCAGCACCATGGGTTCAAAGAAATGACTCCAGATGACATCATATCCACTTTCCAATTATTTGAAGAGTCAAAGGCAAATGCAACAAAGCACCTTGCCATGCATGGCACTTCAACATCAAAGATCAATCTTGCTTTGAAAGCCAAGCATGAATGTGATGAAGAAGAAAGTGAAGAAGAAGAGGGTGATGATGATTGCGAAAATGGTGATGATGTTGACTCTGATGAAAGCCCATCTTATGAGGACATTGCTCTCTTTGTAAAGAAGTTCAGTGCAGGAAAGTTTAAGGGAAGATTCCCCAAGAAGAAAGTAAGGAAATGCTATAACTGTGAGGAAACCAACCACTTCTCCAATGACTGCCCTTATGAGAAGAGATAAGATAAACCAAGGTTTCCGAAGACCTTTGTAAAGAAGAAGTTGCCAAACCCTATGAACTCCAAGCTCAAGAGAACAGATGGAAGAGCAATGATTGCACAAGAAGAATCAGATCCAGAAGACGTTGGTGGGGTTGCCGGAGTAGCTCAGGATACACAAAACACCTTGAGGCTAGTCAACAAAAGTGGTGATGTTGTTCACTACAACTATATGAAAGACTACAAGGGCAACGCCCACAAGTGTTTGATGGCAAAGACTGCCATGGGAGATGAGGAAGACCAAAGCTCCCATGATAAGGTTAAGGTAACTCCACGGTTAAACTCCTTCAGTCTAGTTTCTACCTCACCTGATGAGTATCTTGATGCGGAAGATCACTATGAGGATAATGACTTAGATCATCCCATGTTTGCCGAAATAAACAAATTTATGCGCTCTCTTAAAGGAAAGAAGCTCACTATGTTTCGCATACTTATGGAAATTGTGAGTAAGCACACCAATACCATCAAGGAACTCGAAACCCTCGTCACTGAGGAGAAGGAAAGAAATGAAATCCTTGAGCAGAAAGTCCTGTATGAGGAAGCACAAAATGATGCATTATGCTCAAAAGTTGGTGAAAACCTTGATAAACATGCTAACGATCTTGCCTCCTTGAAAAAGGCTGAATCTGTGTGCAAAGAGTTATTAAATGATAAAAACCGACTAGTGAACTCTCATGCTTCTCTTTCTAAGGACTGTGAGCGTCTATCCTTGTCTCTCAAAGACAAGGAAGAGAAACTCACTGTTCTTACAAAGAGCTTTGAGGCACTCAAGGTTACTTATCTTGACACTCTAGCTAAGGCTTACTCCTCACCTATTAATAATGTTGATACCTGCACTACTAACTCTAGTAGTGAACTGTCATCTATCCTTGAGGAAAACTGTTCGCTAAAGGCACAGCTAGATAGAGGTCTCATGACATGTGCACAAGGACAAAAGACTCTTAATGAGATCTTAAGTCAACACAATGGAGGCTTTGCCAAGGAAGGGCTTGGGTTCAATCCAAGCACCGCCAAGAAAAGTGCATCTCCTCTCAAGTGTACCACTTCGCTTAAAGAAATATTTGTACGAGAGGGACACAAGGAGAAAGGTAAGGTTGTGAGTGGGTCGGCCACTAGGGGTTTGCCCACTCTCAACACGACAACTGAATTCATGCCTCCATCCTATGTACTTCGCAAATCAAAGGAAGGAGAGGTTTATGCTAAATTCGTTGGTCCCCGTAATGCATTCCGATTTTATGCTATTTGGGTCCCTAAGACTCTTGTAACTAATGTGAGAGGCCCCATGATGAAATGGGCACCTCAAACCAAGTCTTAATTCGTTACAGGTTGTTTTCTCCGGAGGAGCCAAATGGGTGATCGACAGTGGATGCACCAATCGTATGACCGGAGATAGTAACTTGCTCTATGACTTCATGCAAGCCATTCGACCATACATGAGCATTGTATTTGGTGGAGGGTCGAAAGGGCAGGTAATTGGGTTGGGCAAGGTGGCAATCACTAATGACATGTCTCTTGCAAATGTCATGCTTGTCCAATCTCTTCAATATCATTTACTTTCAGTTCGCCAATTGGCTTCCGTTGGTTATGACACATTATTCGGACTAACGGATGTGAAAGTCTTTAAGAGAGACACTCTCGAAGTGGCCTTCGTTGGAGAGTTGGATGGCAACCTTTACACGGTTGATTTCTCGAAAGAGAGCACCTTCCATACAACTTGTCTAATGGCCAAGGCCGACATGGGATGGTTGTGGCATCGCCGGCTCGCCCATGTCGGCATGAGAAATCTTCAAAATCTCTTAAACGGCAATCACATCCTTGGACTAACCAATGTATCTTTTAAGAAAGATCGTGTGTGCAGTGCATGCATAGCTGGGAAACAACATCAATCAAAACATCCACCCAAGAACATTGTATCCACTTCAAGGCCGTTAGAGCTCCTTCATGTGGATCTGTTTGGGCCTCCTTCATGGGCAAGTCTTGGAGGGAAAAAGTATGGCCTAGTCATTGTTGATGATTACTCAAGATACACATGGGTATTCTTTCTCAAGTCCAAGGACGAGACGAAGATCACCTTCATTGATTTTGCCAAACAAGTCCAGCGGAAGTTTCACGAGGACATCAAGGCAATAAGAAGTGATAATTGCTCCGAGTTCAAGAATAACACCCTAGAAGAATTTCTTAGTGATGAGGGAATTGAACATCAGTACTCCGCACCTTACACCCCTCAGCAAAATGGTGTAGCAGAGAGGAAGAACCGGACACTTGTGGAAATGGCAAGGTCCATGTTAGACGAATACAAGTCACCACATAGTTTTTGGGCTGAGGCTGTCAACACAGCATGTCATGCATCAAACCGACTCTTCCTTCGATCAATATTGGAGAAGACTCCATGTGAGCTCCTAACCGGGAACAAGCCCAATGTTAAGTACTTTCGTGTGTTTGGATGCAAGTGTTTCATCCTCAACAAACGGGAACGGTTAGGAAAATTTCAATCCAAAACAACTGAAGGGATTTTTGTTGGCTATGGATCAAACTCTCACGCCTACAGAGTCTACAACAAATCCACTGGATGTGTTATAGAAACCTGTGACGTGACGTTTGATGAATTTAACCACTCCCATGGGGAGCAAGTTGATCTAAGTGATGCAGGTGAAGAAGATTCCTCGCAAGATATCTTGAACATGGGTGTAGGTGCACTTCTTCCCATGGAACAAAGACCCCATGATGATGATGAAGATGATGAGAGTATTTCTCATCCTCAAGACAGTTCACTGCCCGTACCTCCACAAGATACTAGCACACATATCATGCGAGGTGTTGAGGAACAAGTGGGAGAACATGTCGCTCACCCTAATCACACTCAAGAACAAGTTGATCTTCAAGAGCTAGACCAAAGTATGGATATGCTTGATGATGAACCTCAACAGGTGCAACGCGAAGAGGAATATCTTCCACCGCACGTAAATGATCCATATGTTGAGGACGTTGATGATGGAAACGAAGTCGAACCTCGTGAAACCATGACCTCCATCATGCCACGTGTGCCGGTTGTGTTGATATTGATCAAATCCTCACCGGCGTGTCGGAAGGTAGAGTGACTCGTAAACAATTAACAAACTTTTGTGCTCACTTTTCGTTTGTCTCTAGTACTGTGCCACACAGGGTTCAGGATGCATTGTGTGACAATGACTGGCTCCTTGCTATGCAAGAAGAGTTAAACAGTTTTACACGCAACGAAGTATGGTCATTGGTAGAACGACCAACTGAGGAACACAATGTCATTGGAACTAAATGGATCTTCAAGAACAAGGAAGATGAGAATGGGACTGTCCTACGCAACAAGGCAAGGTTAGTAGCACAGGGGTACTCCCAAGTTGAAGGTTTGGACTTTGGTGAGACTTTCGCCCCTGTTGCTCGTCTTGAATCCATTCGCATTCTATTGGCCTATGCTGCTTTCAATGGTTTTACTTTGCATCAAATGGATGTGAAAAGTGCTTTTCTTAACGGTCCTATACAAGAATAGGTATATGTATCACAACCACCTGGGTTTGTTGACCCTCACCACAAAGACCATGTGTACAAACTTCACAAGGCTCTGTATGGCCTCAAACAAGCACCCCGTGCTTGGTACAATCATCTTAAGAAGTTCTTACTCGATGATGGCTTTGTGGTGGGGGTGGTCGATCCCACTCTTTTTACTAAGAGGGAAAATGGTGATTTGATCTTATGCCAAATCTATGTAGATGACATCATTTTTGGTTCTCCTAACATCCATTTATGCAAGAAGTTTGTGGCCTCCATGACCAGACCTTTGAGATGTCACTCAACACGGACTTGAAGTTCTTTCTTGGGTTTCAAATACAACAATTTCAAGAAGGAATTTTCTTGTCTCAAACTAAGTACCTCAAGGACATTCTTGAAAAAATTTGATATGACAAATGCTAAACCAATGAAGACACCCATGGCCACAGATGTCGTTCTAAATGAAGACACCGACGGTATTCCTTTTGACCCATCTACTTACCGCTCCATGATTGGTTCGTTACTTTATCTTTGCGCATCTAGACCGGACATCATGTTAAGTGTAGGCATATGTGCTAGATTTCAAGCTTCCCCTAGGGAAAGCCATCATACGGCGGTTAAGCATATTCTTAGATACCTTGTTCACACCCCAAAGTTAGGATTATGGTACCCTAAAGATGCAAAGTTCGATCTTATTGGGTACTCCGATGCGAATTGGGCCGGTGACAAAGTGGGACGGAAACCCACTTCCGACGCATGTCAGTTTCTTGGACGCTCCTTGGTAAGTTGGTCCTCGAAAAAGCAGAATTGTGTTTCTCTCTCCACGGCCGAGGCCGAATATATTGCAGCCGCAAGCTGTGCAACCCAACTGCTATGGATGAGGCAAACCCTAAAGGATTATGGTATCACATATCGACACGTGCCTCCTCTCTGTGATAATGAAAGTGCCATAAAGATCTTCGAGAACCCCATTGATCACCCTCGCACAAAACATATTGATATTAGGTATCATTTCTTGAGAGACCATGTGCAAAAGGGTGACATTGATATTACCCATGTGGGTACCGACATGCAGCTCACTGACATTTTCACCAAGCCACTTAGCGTAGCTAGGTTCTGTCAACTTAGGCGTGAACTTGGTATCTTGGAGCTTGATAACATAACTTGAAATCTTGTACACATACACACACTCACATTATGTTATTGTCTTGATGTGGGCATGCATTTAGGGGGAGTCACTAGGACTTATGTCATAATTCTGTGTTTTAATCCTACAAATATGCATAAATCACTACTGTCCACAAGTAGTATATGTAATTCTTGTAGGCAACTGTGTTCGTGTCCTTTGTGATAAACCATGTCAAATCATCTCATCATCCAAATCCCAGAATCTGCCTTTGCCTACTCCTCTCTCGGTCGTCCGACGTGTCTCGGACGTCCGGCGGCTCAACCCATTCCAGACGTCCGGCCCGTGTCGGTCGTCCGACGGCTAAATCCACTCCGGACGTCCCACACCTGTTTTTCCTCCGCGGGATTCGATCTCCTCCACGGGATCCATCTCCCACGCGCCTCCTTTTCTCCCAGCTGCCACCGCCGCCGTCGCCAGCACCAGGGGAGCTCGCCCACGCCGCCAACTCGGGGATCTGGCTGATCTCCTCCGCGGGATTCGATCTCATCCGCGAGATCCATCTCCCCTTCCTCTTCTCTCTCGATCTGCAGGTATCCCCTCGGTCCCCCTCGCGTTTGGTTCCCCTTTCTCCCAAGTTCATGTGTTCGTTCATATGGTTTGACCGTGACCGTTCCCCATTGGGTTTCCAACCGTGTAGGCCTTTGTTCATCATGCCCAAGATTAAGCACTCCGCCCGGAAGAACACTGCTGGCTCATCCGCTCGTGCCCCTACTGGCACGGGGTCGGATGACTCCGAAGGGCAACGTCGTCCCTTCAAACGGACCGCCCAGCGTCCTCCTGCTCAACAGCTCCCCTCGTCGTCTGATGGCTCTGACTTCGAGGATGAGCATGGAGCTGAGGACCGTGCTGAACAACCCGCCGTTCGGAAGTCTATGCCAAAACCTGGGACTCGCAGGCCCTCCTATATGCCACCACCTCCTCATGAACAACCCGAAGGTGAAGCTCGTCGCATCTCTCTTGAACCTCCTGCTACTTTAAGTCGTGAAGTCAAGAACTTCACCACGGTTGCTAAGTCTTCCTACCTCACTTTTCGCTGCGACGTTGACCAATTCTCTGTTGTACGTGACTCTATGGACTCACGTTTCCGCACAAACGTCCAGGCGGACATCTTTACTACGGTCATTGTTCCTAAGGGTCTCTCTGTCCATCACTTTATTGATCTTGAGCATATTCGCATGCACCCGGCGAAATACCCGGGTGCCATTGAGCTCATTGAGTCATCGGGGCTTGCTGCCCCTTTGCTTTTCGGTGCGATTTTAACGCTGCTGCTATTCACCAATTTTATGCCACATGTTTCTTTGGCCCAAACAACACTGTTAGCTGGATGACCTCTGACGTTCAGTTCACAGCCTCTTATGATGAGTTTGTTGCCGCACTCGGTTTCCCCGACTCTGGCTTCAAAATCCATAAGAATGATCCTAACCTTGCACATAAGCCAATTGAGGCGTGTGGGTTTCTTCTCAAACCACTCCGTGAACTTGATGCAGATGAACGGATGAAGGATCTTAACCAAGTATCCATCTGGCGCTCTCCCTACTTTATCATCTTTCAGTGTCTTATCCGCACCATCTATCCCAAGATGGGTGATAAGGGATCCTGCAGTGGCTACTGTATTGACATCATGTCACATTTGTACGAGAACCCCAAGCGCAAAATTAATGTGCCTCACTTTCTATGGCATGAGATTCGGCTCGCTAGTTTTCAATACAAGCGAGCCTTCCCTCATGCCCCCTTCATCCCGGCTTTTATTAACCGTGTTGCTGAATTCACTGTTGATGTCACTCACACGCATCACAAGTGGGTCATTCCCGCTCACATGGCGGATAACTATGCTCCCAAGAAAACCCCACCATCCACCTCCACTCGCCGCACTGCTGCCCGAACAGCAACCCCTTCATCCAGCTCAGCTCCTCTCGGTCGCTTTGCCAAATTCATTGGCAAGGCACATTCTGCTATGATGAAGGCCTTCTCTTTCCAGTGCGGTCAAACCCATGATGTGGTGTCTCGTCTCGTCTCCTCCAAGAATGCCCTCAAGGCTCGTCTGAGAGACTCGGGCGCTCTTGATGTGAGTGACGATGAGGCCCTTCCTGCTCCTCCTCCTTCTGACTTTGGCTTCCCCTCTGGTCCTGAGTGGGCTGATTTTCTTGACGAGGCTGGTGGCAGTGGCTTACCTGATGACGAGGATGATGATGATGATGATGCCGAGGATCTCTGAGCATGTTTGATGCTGTTGGTGCCTCCCTTTTTGGTACTTGGTGCCAAAGGGGGAGTAATGTATCCTAGTTTTAGTCTTTGGAGATTTAGTCTCAATTTGCATGTTTGTGTAATGTAATGGATAAACGACTGTGATGCACTATGTATGGCTACCTATGGATGTCGTGATTGCTATGGATTACTATGATATCATCGTATGCTATTATGTTTGCTCCACTACTTCATATGATGATCCATTATCTTTACTAAGTCACATGATATTTTCGATACTCACATTAAAGGGGAGCTCCGATATTTTACCATGCACATACTAAGGGGAGCTCCGTACTAAACCTCTCCAAAGCTATAATGTATGTTAAATCTTTTGAGACCTATGTATATGTTGTCATCAACTACCAAAAAGGGGGAGACTGAAAGTGCAGTCATGCCCTTAATCGACTTTTGGTGTTAATGACAACACATACATAGGAAACTAATCCTATTTATTGAGTGTATCTCAGGATGGCAAGTACTTTAGTAGATTGAGAATTATGTGCCAAGGTGGTCTGAGAAGATCGGGACTTATATGTCAAGAAGGCTCGGGATTGAGAAAAGATGATGTAGACTATTCTTTAAATTTACTATTCTTGAGTATAGGGATCCCGCACTATTAAGAGGGGATCACAGGTTTTGCGATGAATTTGCTCATACTACATCTCTACTTTTCTGCTCATACCACATCTTCACTACTCTGGTCTTATCTCAAAATAGATCCAATGCCTCGGACATCCGGCCTCCTCCGGACGTCCGACCTGCTTCGGAAATCCGGAATCCTATACCAGAGAAATCAGAGCCATATAACTCGGACTTCCGGCTCCCTCCGGACGTCCGAGGGCCGGTCGTCCGACCAGCTTCGGAAATCCGGAGCTTTGCACCAGAGAAACTTGAGCCATATAACTCGGACTTCCGGCTCCCTCCGGACGTCCGAGGGACGGACCTCCGTCCGCTTTCGGAAATCTGGAATCTTGCACCAGAGAAGTTTGAGTCGAATAACTCGGACTTATGGCTTTCTCCGGACGTCCGGTCCCTGTTCAACTACACAGTGGTTCCAGATATATTTACATCCCTCGGACGACCGACCCCTGTCAGACGTCCGACACCTTGTGGACGCCCAGACATCCGTGAACTGCCGGATGTCCGACCCCTGTATGACTTAAAGTGTCCCCAACGGCTGTTTTACTCTCCCACTATATATACCCCCTCCCACTTCGTGAGAGGGTGTCCAACACAGCTAGAACACTTACAAGAACACCTTTCTCCTCGCTCACTCTTGTCTACACCCAATCTTAGATCCCAATAGCATTTGTGAGTCCCTTTGAGTGTTGTTCCAATCAAAAGATAGACCGTCTCCTTCTCCTCTCCACCAAAGTGATTTGTGATTTGAGCAAGTTTTGAGCAATCCCCGTGATCTTGTTACTCTTGGAGGTTGGAGACTCCTAGGCGGTAGGAGTCTTCGGAGAGGAATCAAACCATTGTGATTAGCCCCAGAAAGTTTGTGAAGTGTTGGAAGCCACCTCAAGGCTTACCACTAGTGGCTGAGAAACGCCTTCGTGGAGTTATCTCAAAGGGAGAATAGGGTGAGCCTTCGTGGCATTGGTGTGCCTTCGTGGTAACATCCGCCCCTCTAACGGTGGCGTAGCTTCTCTCCAAGGAAGTGAACATCGGGATACATCCTCGTATCTCTTGAAGTTTCGGTTATTCCTAACCCTAACTCTCTACTTGTGTTAATCCTTATTACGTACTTGCATTTGATCATTGTTTACCGGTTGCCTTACTTCTCTCTAAATAGCTTACTCCTTGTCATTGCAATTATTAGGCTCACGCTCATATTCCGCACCTTTGCCTAAAATTGCTAAGTAATTATTAAAATTTGGAACTGTACCTATTCACCCCCCTAGGTCCATCTCGATCCTTTTCAGTTGTGCATGAGGAACTTTATCATCATTATGGTAGTTTGACGTGATTGTAGCGTTGTTTTATTGATATGGTTGATGTAATCGTATGTAAGGTGTAGTTGATAAGCTCATCACATAGGATATAAGATAAATTGATTTTGCTGTATGTATGCAATCAATCATCCCATAGTATAAATGCATCTATAGCAGACCCGTAAAAACCGACCCTTAAAAACACGTACAAGAGGCACTCTAAACCATTTTTACGGTGCAAAATTGCCCCAGACAGAACATACCCCGTAAATAAAACTGTATCCAACTATAACCCTTTTTTTCTTTTTCTTTTCTTTTCTCCCTCCATCCCGGCGAGTCCGTCTTCGGCCACGGCGTGCTTCACCCCTACTGCCCGGGCTTGCCCTGGCGCCGCACTCCTCGCCCCCACCTCATCCTGGCGTCCCCCCGTTTCCTCGCCATGCATGCAGTGGAGGAGCCCTGCACCGCCCGCCCCCAATTGAGCTCGGTACTGCCCGTCCTCGATTCGAGCTCGACACTTCCCGCCGCCGCGCGTACGTTCCCCACCGTGGCCGCGCGAGCTCCCTCACCCTGCCCCGCTCTTCTCCGGTGCCGCCCCGCGCCGATTCAGACCGTCGATGGCCTGCTCCATCCTGCCCGTGGACAACCTCGCCTCGGTAGCGGAGGTTGAGCTCGCCGCAATTTGGACCAGCGGCGACAAATTCCGGCGTGCGGCGGCTTCTTCCGACACGCGGTGAAGGATTCTGGTGAATTCCAGATAGAAGACTCCGTCCAGTTCCGCAACGACGTGTTTGCTCCGACGAGGTTTGACCAGTTTATGGGTTGAATTGTATACTACCTCCAAAACTGGACATATAAGGTTTTCGCGGTTGTATTTACCGTGCCCCTTAAAAAGTTTACGGGTCAAACAAATTTTACGGTCTAACCAAAACTATAATCATAATATTTTTTATGAATTTGATCATTATATGGTGTCTGCTAGGTGCTCTAAACGCAACCAACGTAAATAACCAAACACAATGCATAAGTCGGTGCTATGCTGACAAACAAATAATATGCCGACGATAGCTTACATCGTACATTTGAAGCTGAACTGGGATGAGCATGCAAAGAAGAAAACGACACATGCAAAACTACCAAGTACTACCGGTGTATTGTTAAAAAAAAAAAAAAAGTACTACCGGTGTAGCCTTGACACTGTAGCATCACCAGTCCACTGCGCACCGACAGCCAAACCAGCACCGGGATCCGAGTCAGACGTCAATGGCCGACGACGAGGTGGCGGAGGAGTCGCTGACCGCTCCGCTGCTCGAGCCAGCCGCGAGCCCCCGCGACCCGTCGGTGGAGGTGAGCCTGTACCGGCGGGGCGCCGGCCCGGCCAAGGTCTTCCTGTCGGGCCTGACGGGCCCCCGCCGCGACCGCCTCGACGTGCACGGCATCCAGGCAGAGCACGGGCTCCGCGCCCTCTTCGCCTTCAAGCCCGAGGTCTCCCGCCGCGGCCTCCGGATCCGGCCCGACCCGGCGACCGGCCACTCCGCCGTGCTCTTCCGCGACGGCGCCGCCATCGCCCTCGACGGCGAGCCCAAGGTAAACGAGCCGATCTCTCCCGTTTTGCGTTTCGCACCTCGCGGTGTGTGGATATTGCAGAAGGACTTACGGATTGGAACTGGATTTTCCTCGTCGCGCAGGTGCAGGTGTCGTGGGCCAAGCCTGCGTCGATGATCGCCGCCGGCCTGCTGGTGCCGGCCGTGCTGGCGGCGGTGGCTTTCAACGGGGTGCCGGAGTCGCTACGGTCGTCGAGTGCAGTCAACGCCGTCTTCTCGCCGTGGATCCTCGCCAGCGCGGTCATCGTCTTCGTCCGTCTCAGGATGCGGCCACAGGCCCCTCCATGAACGGAGCCGAGCTACTGTAATGTAATGGCTCTCCTTTATACCGTACTATCCAGAGAAGCTCCTGTTGTCTCTTTTCTCTTCAGGAATTATGTGCAATGGAGACAAAGTCACAGAATAAATGTATGTAGTTTGTGTCAACGCAAGTTCCATATTCCATAATCATCTCTCAGAACCAGAACACCAAGATACATTACCACAGGCAAGTTACCGAAACAAAGTTTATACAGAACCTCGTCAAAACAGCCTTCAAGATTTTTCACACACAGACAACCAAATAAGATCAGGAAAGCCAAGACAAATGCTGTCCGTGGATCCAAATGATATCACTTAACCAAAACAAAACTAGCAGAAAGCGTAAGTTTTAGTCGCTGTCATCTTCTTCTTCTCGCGTTTCAAGCTGGGAGACAACCTTTTCTATGAACTTCCTGCGAACGCCTTCCATGACATTGTTACGGGATGAATCTCCACCACCTTGTCCATCATTCAGTACCGGGTCTGAGTGGCAAAGCGCCAATGCAACAGCTGAAATAAGCAGAATGAAAGTTTAGCATGAAAAGTGGAAGACCGTGTGTGACACTTCAAGATTCCGTGTGCTCACATCAGTTTGTATAAAGTGATCAAGAAAAATCCGTTGTTGTCATTTCTTATTCACACGACATATTCGATTTTAATGCTAACAGCAGCATAACTGAAATAGGCATGCCACTGTGTTAGGTACTCATCTAAAATTTGTGCCCTCGTTTTCTTTTTCTGTTTGTTATATGATGCAAGGCAAACATACATCAGGACCATATATCCACCATAGACATGCCTGTCGTAATGAACATGTTTTCCTCTTCGTACGGAAAGAAAAAACCTCATCCTAAGGTCAAAGATTATAGTCACGTTAAGCCGTCTAGATTGTAATATCCACAGAAATTGTGAATTGTATCCTGCAACTGGCTAATTGCAACTTCAAGATAGTCACACACACACACAGAGTTCACTGGTGTGTACTGACAATATTTTTGCCCAACCAACTAAATAAAGAAGAGTAACTTGAACTAACCTCACAAAAGAAAACTTGAACTAAAATAATGGAAACTGGTTGTGTGGTACAACTTACATTCAGGTGTGCATTTCTTCCCACCGAACTTCTGCAGACCAACATAAGTCCCTTTGACAGCACTGTTGTTATACACCAGTATTGTAGGAACATTCCTATCTGGGTAGTTGGGAATACAGTCCGTGGAGATAATTTTAACAAACTTGGTTTCTGCATATTTTGTCGCCAGTTCCTCCAGGCAAGTCTCAAGCAGCCCACATTCTGGTATCCTGCGATAAGATCCATAGAAGTCTCAGACAATGAACAGCTCGAGATAGAATTTCTTCCTAGAGTTATTTCTGTATTATGAGCACCTTTGGGAAGCAGTTAAACAGTATGTAAAACAGAAGCACTCCAAATGTCTCATAGAAGCACAGGGCACAATGGCCTAAAATCCTACAGTTTCCAGTCAAAATGAGTATAAATCAAAATACGAGCAAAGGACTTAGGAAAAGCGGAGAGCGTGTTGAGTAAATCAAAAGTAGAAAAGAAGAGGAAAAATATCGTGGTGTTGTGTGGTTTGCTAAAGCTAAGTCATCCTGTTTATCTGGTTTGGCATACAAGGTCAGATTTTGCCAGAACACTATTTCAACACAATTATTTCTCTAGATAACAAATTCCAAGAACCATAGTAGATAATACTCATTTTTCAAGCTGCCATAGCTATTTTCCCTACTTTTAATCAACACGACAAATATATATAGTTCGACAGTTAGTCACGAACAAAGTTCTACATGCCCATAATTCCTTTTTAGCTGTTTCTTGGTGTAGTTTTTGACACAAGAAGAGCATCATACTGTAAATAGGATGAATTTCGCCTTACGCATCCTTGTAGAGGAAGACCACAACCCAGACATCAGGTGGAGCCTGGGAAACCTCACGCACAAAATCAGAGCCTGTGATGGGCTGTATTGTACCGAATCTGGCCGTTTTTGCTGCCTCCTTGAGCTCTGCAAGCCTCATCCTCCTGTAAGCACACCACAGCATCAAATCATCAGACAATTGGTGGACATGGATTTTTGGCTCCATGGATCAGAACGACACTTCTCACAAGTGGTATGGTATCAAAACAATTGAAATTGTACGGTGGTGCTCCGAGTCCAGATCAAAAACAACAGAAACAGACCAGATTTCTATGGAAATCGCATGAACTACCCCCACCCAACCGTGTAATTCGGATCAAATCAATCACGAAAAAGCACATCTCATGGATCACCAGACGTGCGGGAGACCAGATCGAGGCCGAGGGGGGAACAGAGAGGGGGCGCACCTGTACTGCTCGAGGAAGCGATCATCGTCGAGGTCGTCCTCGAGCTCCTCGAGCTCGTCGGGGTCGCGCGCGTCGAGCCACTCCTTGGACCTGGGCTGCTCGTCGGCGTCGACCCTGGGGGCGAAGGGCGGCGGCTTGAAGGGCTCCGGCTTCTCGGGCAGGTTGCCGAGCTTGCGCTGGATGTCGTCCCACTGCGTGGTCGCCCCCTCCACGTCCTTGTACACGAAGTGGTAGTCCGCCATGGCCGAGCCTCGAAGGAGCGAGCGAGCGAGAGATCGGGACAGGAGGAGAAGCGGAGGGGGAACGAGGAGAATGGAGAGAGAGAGAGAGCGAGCTCGGCTGACACGTGGGCCCCACGCACTCCCGCTGTATCGCGCGTGGGATCGGACGGACCCGCGTGTCCCTGGCAGGCTGGGCCCGCCAGTCATTCAAAGAGAGGCTTTTCGCTGGACGAGACACCGAATGCCGCTGCGCCGCGGCCGCGCTCTCTGATCGTGAAACCAAAATCGAGGAGGAGCGGCGAGATCGTCTTCCCGGCGGCGGAGATGACGGTTGGCCATCTCGCCAACGACACCATCCTCGGAGACCACGATGGCACGGTGAGCTCCTCCTCCTCATCCGCCCTTGCCCTTTTCTCCTGCGATTTACTCCTACTATAACTACTCAAGGTATCAGATTCAAGGAATAGTCAGGATGAAATCTTTAGGGTAACAGGTCGAGCAAAGCTGCACCATCGCCCATGGAAGGAGGGGATGTTGTGCGCATGGTACTCCTCCCCCTGCGTTCTGCTTGGAGTAATAACAATACCACTGGACCAAATTCAGAGAAAAACCTAGTTGAACAGACATTAGAGACTGGTATATTTACTGGACCACACTAATTTGACAGTGCAGGAAAGCATGATATGATAGTAATAACAATACTTCTAAAGGTCTGTAAGACTATAACTACTCTAAGTCTCTGATAGGGCAGTTCAGTTCAGCTCCCTATAGGGAACCAATTACATAGAAGTGGATTTGAAATAGAAGAAAAACAAAAGACACAGTAAGCACTCCTCAACTAGTTATCAGTTTTTGGAGATGAAATTCTCTCTTCAGCCCAGGTGAAATGCCATGAAACATGCAGCACATCGACTTTATTCTAACTACTGCGACATCTTCTAAATTTTTATTTTCCTTTTTTGTAGTGGGAGACAATATTGAAATATTCTTCTGAAGCCGCAGTTGACACCTATGAAGGAATAGCTATTATCATAGCAAGGTGGGAAATATGGACCATTTATGTTATTAGAAACTCAAGATGAGTTCTTAATTGACTATCTTCTTTTTGTATACCCCTCCCTCCAAAATTAACAAGTCTTTGGCTACGCAGAGGATGACGTACTGTTGAGCTTCATCTTTCATTTCTGCGACTCCATGGACAAGCTGATGATATTAAAATCCAATATAGCAGCATCATTCGCCTTTTTGTTTTACCAAAGGTTATGTGTGTGCTGTAATTATTGTCATGTTGTGTTGGTTGATGTTAGATATGTAAATAATTGGATTGCATGGTTGTGATTTGCAGCCAAACAGTCCTCATACTTTTGTGGTTCTCACTCTTGATCCGCCAATCCGTAAAGGCAGAACATTCTGCCCTCACATTGTCATTCAGGTTATGTGCCGCAAAATTTGCTCCTAATGTTTAGATGTTATGTTTTGTTTTGTTTGGAAACTTGGTTACAGTGTTTGTTTTGCTGGACAATATAGCAATTGTTTGACTCTTTCCCTTATTCTTTGACAGTTTATGACGGAGGTAATAGTCGAAACAGATCTGAATTTAAGCAGAGATCTTCTGGCCGAAAGATACAAAGATAAGTTGGAGGAATCTTACAGGGTGAACATTTTGCTACTTTGAAACGATATTTTTTACTTATGTTGATGTGCTCAAAATGGAACTGAATATCATGTTAAAATCATAAAATACATTCCCTCCGTTCATTATTATAAGATGTTTTAGATATTTCAGTATGTACTAAGTACGGACTGAGATGAGTGAACAAACACACTAAAATGCATCTATATACATCCGAGTCAGAAACAAGTTAGAAAGTTTATCATATGGAACGGAGGGAATACATGGCAATGTGCATAGACAAGTTTGTTAGTACAGAAAACTCCACATGGAGTGTTCTGTATGGTCGAGATAGAAAGAGATTCTTTGAGCCACCAGCGACTTCTTTCTATTAGAAAACTGAATCCCCCTTTTGTGATTTGTTAATAATCACATTCAACCTTTCATCAAACTTGAATTGGATTTGAACAAGAGGCTTAAGTTAGGCCAAGCTGGCAATTTCCTTCGTTTCCAAAAGAACGCCGTTTTAAAAACTTTTTTACTTTGTATTTGAAAATAATAACACCACATGGTTTTTGAGATGGATTATACTCATTTATTCCCAAATATGGTTTAGAAGGCCTACACGTATCCCTAAATTGACAATTTTAGCACTGTAATTTAAATCGTTTGTCACAAAAGTTATACCATTAGAAAATATTACATTTGAAGTTTGGTGAGATTATCAATCTAGTAATATGCATGGGCCTTTTAAACCGGAAAGGAGGTAGTATGCCTCTACGGACTAGCCCATTACAGGAATGGGTAAATTTGGTGGATATTTATGGGAAGGCTTATTACCAAGTAATTCTATTACTCTCAAGCCTGAACCTGGCCACTCTGTACGAGGTTCTGTTATAAACCGGCGCTTGCCTTTTTGAACTAGTTTGTGTAACTTTTTGACCCATAAATCCTATTGTGATAAATCAACTAACTTACACAAGCGTTCAATTCATTCTTAGGGTCCAATACATGAGGTATTCACCAAAGTCCTTTGTGGCCTATCTGGTGCCAAAGTGACAAGGCTGGGTTCTTACAGAACTTGCCAAGATGGATATGCAGTTAAAACATCTCTCAAAACTGAACATGGACTGCTGTATCCACTTGAAAAGGGTTTCTTCTTTCTGCCGGAGACCCATATGCTCATTCTTTATGAAGAGGTATTACTTTTTCCTTATACTAGAAACTGATACCATCCCTCCGTGCATTGCTGAAATGATATATCATTTACTACTATTTGATGTAGGTTGAGCTTGTTGGGTTTGGAAGTTATCGTCGTGAGGGCGCCAGTAAATCATACCGTTATTTGGACCTCCTTGTCAAGCGAAAAAATGGCAAAGAGCATATCTTCAGAAATATTCAAAGGAGTGAATACTTTAACCTTTCCAGATTCATCAAGTATGTGCCTTTCTGTTGGCTTCAACATCCTTCTTTCTATATACGTAAGACTGAAGGGTGTCTTCATTTATATGTGAAATTTGCAGTGGAAAGCACTTGAAAATAATGAATCTTGGGGACGAGCAAAGTGATGAGGTAGATTGCCTCGTATTGGCATGTTGCTTGATGCTGACATTTTAATCTTGTTATTAAGTCCCTCCATATACTTCCTTAAAAAAACCCTCCATATACTTGTGTTATTTATTGCTTCATGCCAGGATGAAGATTTTGATTTGTTTAAGGATGGCGGAGGATCTTGTACTGATGATTCTAGTGGGGACGAATCAAAAGCTAGTGAAAGCGGGGGTGAAGAGGAGGTAATTAGATTTACTGTTTGCTCTCGCAACCCTTAAATGTGAAGCCACCATGCCAGTGATCTCTTGCTCATGTTTTTCTTTTCCTTTCTATTGTATAATTCATCCGAAAAGGAAGCCAGCAGGGACGCCGAAGGTTCAAAGAAAAGGAAGCGGAAGAAGAAATATGCGACGTACCATTGGCGCAGCATGAGCTGGCGAGGGTTTCGTGTCCGATCTCCGATGACGAGTCACACAGGCTCTAGTGCTCTGGGCACGATGGAGGTATCTGTCTGTTGATTACTAACGCAGTTTGGTCATAAAAATCATGCATTCATCCCAGCTTGCACCGGAGCTGATCATTGATTTTTCAGATATGCTTTTTAGTCAGAGAAAGAAACCAAGAGCAGTTGAGAAGAGGAGGGAAATTCAGTATCATGCTCAAAACTTACACAATACGCGGAACTAGTACAACGAAGCATTGAAATTTTATTTTTTGTACAACGAAGCATAAGATTGTTTCAGTTCTCGCAGAAGTATGGTGTCTAAGTGAGATTGGATTATGGATGAACAGAAGTACGGAACATCCTTATTATGGTACAGCTGCACTATAAGAAAGGAGTTTCGTGAAATCAAAAGTATTTGCCATGTAAACAAGGCAAATTCAGTATCATGCCCGATGGGATGTACGTAGGAAGAATCGTTATGCTACGGTTGTGAATGAGACAGAAGCAAACAGTAGCGGGCCTAGCCCACTGGGTCAGGATGGACCAACACTAGTAGAAAACAGGTTTTATATTCGTCCTTTAGTCCCGATTTGGTTTTGGCCCGAGACTAATGTGACCATTAGTCCCGGTTCGAGCGGCTAGAGGCCAAACGACTTTTGTCCCGGTTCGTTGAGGGCCTTTAGTCCTGGGTTGAGCCACGAACCGGGACTAAAGGGGTGGTGGCAACCGTCCACCTGGTGCGGGCCCCTTTAGTCCTAGTTGGTGTCTCAAACCAGGACTTAAGATCCAAACCGTTTGCATCCCGCGTCGTTTCGCGTGGTGAAAAACAGGATAAATGGTTAAGTACCGCGAGGGCTACAGTAACTGTTGCCATTCTGTTCGTCCCCTCTATCTCCTCTCTTCTTCCTCATATCTTCCACCATGGATGATCCAATGACTCGCTACGGGAAGGTGCTCACACATGTCACGTCCAAACTCAATGTCGTCTACACGAACGACAACGCCATGGTGTCGCGTTTTCTTTCCTATTTCAAGGAACGACTTGAAGTGGCGGAGGAGAAAGACAAGTTCATGGAGTACACGGCCAATCAAGAAGCTGTTGCCGTCATCCAACTTTGTTTCAAAAGAAATGTCATGGTCTTTCAATGGGCGAGGTAAGTTTCGAGGCTTTTCTTTGATCGATCAAAGGTTATGAAAATTGCATAGGATAGCAATATGTTCCATTTGAATCCTAAAGATCAATTTGTCTTTAGTTGTAGTGAAGTAATTTTTCTTTTTGCATATTGGCAAAACCGTGGGAGAACATATATATGTCATAGTTAATTTAGGGTTTCTTGATCAATTCATAGGATATGAAAATTGCATAGGATAGCAACATGTTCCATTTGAATCCTATGGGAAAATCAATTCCTCTTTAGTTGTATTGAAAGATTTTTCCTTGTTGCATATATTTATTCTTTTGGTTCATATATGAAAATTGCATAGGATAGCAACATCTAGGGCTTCTTTTGATTCCTCTTTTGTTGCAGTGAACGAATTTTCTTTTATAGTTGCATATTATACTTGTGCCAAAATATACTTGTTATGATTCTTAATTATTATACTTCTGTCGAAATATACTTATTTTGCAACAGTGTCTAACATTTGTTCCATTTTAATTTGTTGTTGTTGCAGTAGTGACAAGCACAGTCCAATACTCATGGACTTCCTTTGCAGCGGCATACGTTTTGCTAGCGTTGATATAAGGAATGACAAGCTCAAGATGAGGCACAACTTCGATATTGAGATATCAACTGACTGCCGCATTGATATCCAAGACATATTCAGGCTTCAACATACGAGGACTTCAATGACTCATATGGTAGTCACCATGATCGACGAGGAGTACGCTGATATGAAGACAAATTCCCCTCAGATCAGCACAAAGAGTGGGAGACGACCCCGCTTAACGGTATCAACATTGAGTATGCAACAAAAGATGCGTACGTTGCATACGAGTTGTACCGCAGGATTCGAATCATGAACTATGACCAGAGTCACCTCGTACATCAAGCACCACCACCACCACCACCACCACCAATTTGAGGATATTCTCATTCAGACGAGTAGTGTTCGTAACGGTGAACACTTCTATTTCTAGCTATTATTATGTACTGCTTGGGGATCTCTAGCTCAAGAGAGAATTTTTATTTATGTCCGTGTTTAAATATGATGTGAGCAAGATTTCTGGAGCATTGTGATGTATGATACCATGCTAAGTTTCAACCTTTTTAGAGTACATTTTTAGTGCTTTTTAATTCCAGGGTCATTTACCTAAAAAATCATTAAATGCATGAAAAATATCAACTGAAGTTAGAAACTGTTGAAATTTGAGGATGTGGCTTGGAATGGTGCATATTGAATGCACAAAAAGTCCGGAATGGAAACAAGTTAACAAAAATGAAATGCCCGTGTAACATATGAGTTTTCGTGTGAAACCCTCATACTCTCAAGTAGATGCCCAAGTTTGTACACGAAGTGCATTCAATTTTTTCCGTAATCCTCTCAACTTTTTAATACATGCTATGTGTGTGAAATGATGATACCATGCCAAGTTTCAACCTTTTTAGAGTTCACTTGTAGTGGTTTTTAATTTCAGCATCATTTACCTAAAAAATAATTAAATGCATGAAAATAGCAACTGAAGTTAGAAATTGTTGAAATTTAAGAATGTGGCTTGGAATGGTGCATATTGAATGCATAAAAAGTATGGAGTTGAAACAAGTTAACAAAAATGAAATGTTCGTGTAACATATGAGTTTTCGTCCGAAACCCTCATACCCTCAAGTAGACGGCCAAGTTTATACACGAAGTGCATTTAGTTTTTTCGCATAATCCTCTCAACTTTTTAGCACATGTTGTGTGTGAAATAATGATACCATGCCAAGTTTCAACCTTTTTAGAGTTCATTTCTAGTGCTTTTTAATTTCAGGGACATTTACCTAAAAATATCATTAAATGCATGAAAAATAGCAACTGAAGTTAGAAACTGTTGAAATTTGAGGATGTGGCTGATACGTCCATTTTGCATCATGCTTTTATATTGATATTTATCGCATTATGGGCTGTTATTACACATTACGATACAATACTTATGCCTTTTCTCTTTTATTTTATAAGGTTTACTTGAAGAGGGAGAATGCCGACAACTGGAATTCTGGGCTGAAAAAGGAGCAAGTTTGAGATACCTATTTTGCACAACTCCAAAAGCCATGAAAATCAGCGAGGAATTATTTTGGATTATATAAAAAATATTGGGCAGAAGAAATACTGGAGGGGAGCCACCAGGAGGTCACGAGCCTGCCAGGCGCGCCCTACCCCCTGGCCGCGCCTCGGTGGCTCGTGGGCCCCCTGTTACCCCTCCGTCTCCCATCTTCGGCTATAAGGAGGGTTTCGTCCCAGAAAAAATAATCAAGAGAGAGCTTTCGGGAAGAGACGCCGCCGTCACGAGGCGGAACTTGAGCAGAACCAATCTAGAGCTCCGGCAGGGCCGTCCTGCCGGGGAAACTTCTCTCCCGGAGGGGGAAATCGTCGCCATCGTCATCACCAACACTCCTCTCATCGGAGGGGACTCATCTTCATCAACATCTTCATCAGCACCATCTCATCTTCAAACCCTAGTTCATCTCTTGTACCCAATCTCCGTCTCGCGACTTCGATTGGTACTTGTAAGGTTGCTAGTAGTGTTAATTACTTCTTGTAGTTGATGCTAGTTGGTTTACTCGGTGGAAGATCATATGTTCAGATCCTTAATGCTATTCAATACCTCTATGATCATGAACATAATTATGCTTTGTGAGTAGTTACGTTTGTTCCTGAGGACATGGAATAAGTCTTGCTATAAGTAGCCATGTGAATTTGGTATTCGTTTGATATTTTGATGCGTTGCATGTTGTCTTTCCTCTAGTGGTGTTATGTGAACGTCGACTACATAACACTTCACCATTATTTGGGCCTAGAGGAAGGCATTGGAAAGTAATAAGTAGATGATGGGTTGTTAGAGTGACAAAAGCTTAAACCCTAGTTTATGCGTTGCTTCGTAAGGGGCTGATTTGGATCCACCAGTTTAATGCTATGGTTAGACCTTGTCTTAATTCTTCTTTCGTAGTTGCGGATGCTTGCGAGAGGGGTTAATCATAAGTGGGATGTTTCTCCAAGTAAAGACAGCACCTAAGCACCGGTCCACCCGCATATCAAACTATGAAAGTAGCGAACGCGAATCATATGAACATGACGAAAACTAGCTTGACAGAAATTCCCATGTGTCCTCAGGAGCGCTTTACCTTATATAAGAGTTCGTCCAGGCTTGTCACTTGCTACAAAAGGTATTGGGACATCTTGCTGCACCATTGTTACTATTGTTACTTGTTACCCGTTACGAATTATCTTATCACACAACTATTTGTTACCGATAATTTCAGTGGCTGCAGAGAATACCTTGCTGAAAACCACTTGTCATTTCCTTCTGCTCCTCGTTGGGTTCGACACTCTTACTTATCGAAAGGACTACGATATATCCCCTACACTTGTGGGTCATCAAGACTCTTTTCTGGCGCCGTTGCCGGGGAGTGAAGCGCCTTTGGTGAGTGGAATTTGGTAAGGAAACATTTATATAGTGTGCTGAAATTTATTGTCACTTATCACTATGGAAACTAATCATTTGAGGAGCTTGTTCGGGGTATCTTCACCTCGACCGGAAGCACAAAGAGTTGCTCCTCAACCTACTGCACCTACTGAAAATATTTATTATGAAATTCCTTCGGGTATGCTAGAGAAACTGTTGGCTAATCCTTTTACAGGAGATGGAACATCACATCCCGACTTGCATCTAATCTATGTAGATGAAGTTTGTGGTTTATTTAAGTTTGCAGGTTTGCCCGAGGATGAGGTCAAGAAGAAGGTCTTTCCCTTATCTTTGAGGGATAAAGCATTGACATGGTATAGGCTATGTGATGATACTGGATCATGGAACTACAACCGATTGAAATTGGAATTCATCAAAAGTTTTATCCTATGCATTTGGTACATCGCGATCGGAATTATATATATAATTTTTGGCCTCGTGATGGAGAAAGTATCGCTCAAGCTTGGGGGAGGCTTAAGTCAATGTTATATTCATGCCCCAACCATGAGCTCTCGAGAGAAATTATTATTCAGAACTTCTATGCTCGGCTTTCTCATGATAATCGCACCATGCTTGACACTTCTTGTACCAGTTCTTCTATGAAGAGAGATATTGACTTCAAATGGGATTTATTGGAAATAATTAAACGCAACTCTGAAGATTGGGAGTTTGATGAAGGTAAGGAGTCAGGTATGAATCTTCAGTTCGATTGCGTTAAATCCTTCGCTGAAACAAATACTTTTCGTGATTTTAGCGCTAAACATGGACTTGACTCTGAGACAGTAGCTTCATTATGTGAATCATTTGCTGCTCATACTAATTGTGACAGCCCGAGACCGGCGTTCTAGAAGGTTCCCCTTTTATTTCCATTTTTATCGTGTGGTTATTTTTATTTGGTGCATCATGAGCATCATCTGCATCGCATCGGCACTCCGTTGCCGCTAGTTTTCAAAACTTGCGTCCGTTGTTAGTTGCCGGTTCTTGTCGTTGTCCGTTCAGAGCCCGACCACACACGCACGCGCCGCGACATCGATTAAACCCTGTTTTAAAAGTGTGTATAAAACTTTCTCAGATTGAGTTGAAACTTGGCGTCCGGTCTTATTTTAATATAGGTAGGCCGCCTGCCAAATTTCATCGCAATCGGAGTCCGTCTGGTACCCGAACGGTCGACCGTAGCGGCACCGTCTTCGGTTATTCATCGGACGTGATTTGGTATTTTAAAACGCGTGTCACGAGCGCACCCCTTCCCTCTCACCTTAGCCTAGCCACTCCACACGGCCATTTAACCGTCCCCATGTTCGAGATTGTCCGATTCCGACCGCGCGGTTGGATCCGGGAGGAAATTCCGCTAAACCTAGCCCCTTTGTCTATAAATAGACCTCCCCACGCATTTTAGACAGCAAACCCTAGTCCACCTCGGGATCTGCGGCACCTACCCCCAGCAGCCTCTCTCCCTCCTCCCAGCCGCCGCGGGCCCGCCGGGCCCGAAACCGCCACCGCCCTGCCTCCCGCGCCCTAGCGCCGCCTCTCCTCGCACGAGCCGCCGTGCGGCTAGCCCACCTCGCGCCGGAGCGTGTCCCTCGCCGGATGTTCTTCGTGGACGGCCGTCGCTGGAGCCACCGGAGCCGCTGCCGCCGGAGCTCCGCTCACCAAATCTGGCCGCCCCGTGCTATTCCCTGCCCCGAGCTCCTGCCCGAGTCACCCATGCAGTTCCCGTCGCCCTAGCCGTCGCTGCAACGCCCCACGGCCAGATCCGGCGACCTCGAGGCCGGATCCGCCGCCGGCTGCCGTGGCCTGGTCGACCCTCGCCGGAACCGCCGCCTCCCGGCCCCCTCCCTGCCGAGGCCGACGCCGCCATGCCCCAGGCCCAGGAGCGAGCAGAGGAGCATGACGAGGAACGTCTCCCGCTCCTGGGCCTCCTCTCTCCTCCTCCCGCAGCGGCCCAGGTCCCGCACCGCCGGCCCAGATCCGAGCCTCACCACCTGCCTCGCCTCGGACTCCTCCCTCCAGGCCGGCCCACCACGGTGAGGCCCCCACAGCCCAATCTCCCGCCCTAGGCGGCGTTTATTATCCTGCGCCACCCCTTGTAGCCCATTAGTAATTATATTTGGCCCGTGTAGATTTTTTTCCGGCGATTATTCTTTTCCAGAAAAATTGCTAGATTTTCAAATGTTCGTAGGTTTTAAACCGTGTGTCGGATCGCGACGTGTTGTATATGTATCTCGTATAGAATTCACGTAGATTACGAATTTGCAACTTGCATAAAAGTTTGAAGTAGTTTGACCCGCCAAATGTCTAGTTTTGCGTGCTGTCCCAATAGGAATTGTTTCGTATTTATTTCTCGTGCGTGTCCGGATTGTTCGAACTCCGTAGATAAATTGTTCATGTTTTAGGAACCCCTTTTCGATGTATTTTAGAGTAGTCGTTGGTATATTTGCATGTAGGATTCCGTAGCTAGTTTGCTATATCGTGTTTAGGACATTATCTCGCATATACGTGTGGCGATATTCTTGTGTTGCAACCCTTCTTGTTATACATGTTTTCGGGGTAGAAAAATTTATAGGATTTAACCATGCATTTAGTTTTGGCTTTTGAGCAAGTTAGTGCGCGTGATATTTTGCTGTGATGCCCTTTTGTTTATTTCGTGGGATTTAATCCGAGCATGATTTGAAGGAGTTGTCAACTAGAGTTATGCTCTTGGATGTTTAGTCTAGCCCCTGGTAATTTTGGTTGTAATAGAAATCAATGTCTAGGTGTGGTTTGCTTGTTCTTTACTTGCTAAGAAATAGTATTGTTTTAGAGATGCTGAAATATTTCTAAGTCTGAGATCTGTTATATTTTGTTGCTGTCTTGGCATGAGTTTATCTAGTGATGTGTAGCTCTTTTGAGGTTGGTGCAATGGAGTTAGTTGTAGACTTTGGGATTCTCTAGCATGCTGTGAATTTTCATGCCATTTGGAGTCCTGTAGCTTATGGTTTTGCTGCTGTCAATATGCCTTCAGATTGAAAACTGCAGTTTCATAAACTGTGGATTTCACCAAGTCTGAAACTGTGTGTGAGATGCAATTTTGTGACTTCTTTTCCTAGCGATCCATGCTTCCATGCTAGGTGTTGTTAGTTGTATGTTGTAGTGCTTCTTGCCCTCTACCGTCTAATGCCTTGGTTGGGCATATTGGTTTTGTGTAGCTCGTAGTTGTGTGGTGTAGAAAATGCTATGTGGCTGATTTTGGCAGATTGTAGTGATTTCTTGTTTAGCTCGTACTTGTTGAACCACGTGAACCTATTTGTTTTACTGTTTAACAAACATTTAAAAGTGTTAGTTCAGATCTGGACAGAATTGTAAATTAACATGTGAGGTCATCCCGGAGATGCTATATGTCATTTCCGACCTAATTTAAAATGCCTAGATAGGTAGTTTAATTACGCTTCACCTCTTGCCATGTATAACCACATTTAATATTGCCTTGTACTTTATCGGGACAGAACTAAATAAATTCGTATGTGGAGTTTCGTCAATATGCAACTCGTTGCATATTGAACTTCACTTAATGTGTAGTGTTTGATTGTTGTGAATTGTCATGCTATGTCTTGCATATATGTTAACGCTCATGCATCATTTGTGTTGTGCATCGTGTGGTGAATATCGTGTGTTGATGCTTGTTTCCGGTTTCCTTCGTCTCGATAGAGTTCCGCAAGCGTGTCGGATGTGAGGACCCGTTCGGCTACATCGGCTCGTCTGCTTCACGGAGTCATTCTTCTTCCAAGCGGGATCTCACCCAAGATGACCATTTCCCCGGATACCATTACTATCATTGCCATGCTAGTTTTATCACTTCTATCGATTATGTCTCGTTGCCTACCACGTGTTAAATACCAGCCTCTCAACAATGCCATGAAAACCTTCAACCTGTTCACAACCTAGCAAACCACTGATTGGCTATGTATCCAAGTCTCTAATGTCCTCCATAGTCACCTATTGATCAAGTTTGAGCTTGTTGGTCCCCAACTACGTTGGGTCCTAAGAGGTTAATCACAATAGGCTTGGCAACCCAAATGGTTCTTTTATTGACACCATTTTGAGTACCAACAAACTTGGCAAACACATTGCCAACCTTATCCTTCCCAAGGGAATAGATATCATCAATAGTGATTGGGTTGGATAAGTTACCTCTCGTGCAAGACGAAGCGACGTGACCCTTCTCACGACATAAGTAGCAACATCTATCCTTTGTTTTCTTCCAAGTTGATTTCTCACCTTGGGGAGTGTTGGCTTGGGTCTTATTGGGAAGAGGCCTTCTTTCAACTTGTAGCTGAGTGTGTGATTGAGTCTGTGGCCGCTTCCCTTGTTGCTTGTGACTTTGAGACTTCATCTTCAAAGGGCAAGATCTAACACGGTGCCCTTTAACTTTGCACTTGAAGCAAATGATTTTGGCCGAATTCTTAACTCGTTCTAGGCCACTCTTGTTCTTGTTTGAGTTTACTCCAACATCATTTTTGTCATTCGGAGATGTTTGCTCACACAGGACGTTGTTGAGTGTGGACATACCTTCATGACACTGTTCCAAGTCTTTCTTCAAAGAAGTGACTTGGGCCTTGAGCTCTTCGATTTCCTCTGCACGGTTAGTATCAATGCAAGTACTAGAGGAAGTGTAAGCTTCAATGTTAGAGCAACAAGGAAAGGAAAGTAATTCATCACACGAGGTAGCAATATTATGAGTAGACGAATTACGAGGACTAGCACATGGAAATATAGTACTTTGACTAGAAGTAGTGCCATTGTCCACATGAGGCTCACTTGATGTTACCTTGGTGATGATAGCCTCATGAGCTAACCTTTGCACATTATAGGATGTTAGAAGATCGGCATGAGAGCTTGTGAGCATTACATGGGTTTCTTCCAACTTCCCATAATTACTAGTTAGTAAATCAAGTTGAGCACGTAGCTCAATATTCTCCTTCAATGTTGATACTTCAAATGAGGTAGAGTTAGATGTACAAGTATCATCAACAATATGAGAGGAGTAAGTAGCAAATAGAGACTTCTCATGAGTAGATTGAAGCTCCTCATAGATCTTAGAGGTTTTGATGAGCTCTCCCTTGACATTGTTGCATTCAAGGAGAAGGACCTCAAAATCCTTTTTAAGTTTATCATCAGTAACTTCAATCTCTCCTTTTGAAGATCTTAAGTCTCTACATGCTTGATGACTCTTCTCAAGTTCATGTCCAAGTTGTTCACTTTTAGCTTGTTCATGATTAAGTGAATCATTACAATTTTCAAAGTAAGCAAGAACATCTTGGAATCTTTGAAGAGCGTTATTTTTAGCTTTATGAAGAATTTTACTGATCACATAGATATTTTCAGTCAAGTCATCATCATCATCCTCATCGCAAATATCATCGTTATTGCACAGGGAAGATGATACCTCATTATTACCTCTTGCCATGAGGCACATGTGAACTGGAGGAGTTGATGATGATTCTTTTGGTGAATCAGATTCTTCATTAGTCAAAAGTACTTCATATTTCTTGATTTCCCCTAAATGATTAGTCACAGATCAACTAGGGAGAAACAAGATATTTTGATCAAGAGGACACGAGGAAGCAGGCATATCACCACAGACATTTGTCGAGGGATCTTTAGGTGAAATGCATGACCTATCAGCACAATAATTTACACTATGTGTGGTGCTAGATATGCTCGTGTCCATAGAGGCTATGACATTTTCATCAACATATATTTCTTCACTCACCATGTCATTACCTTGTGAGATTGAAGATGCGGAGGTGTGCAAGCAATCGGATATGGAAGTAGTGGTGGACTCTTTAAGATCGAAAAGAGCGAAGAGCTCATGCACCAACTCCTTCATCATAATACCGTCTTCATCAAGATTGGACCCACCATATATGTCGTGGTTTTGTCACGGCAGATGTCCTCGTGAAAGGACTTAGTACTGGAGCCATCGCACCTTGGTGGCGACTCAAAGGGGTTAAGCGGGAGAGACACGGCGATTTACCCAGGTTCGGCCCCTCGAGAAGAGGTAATAGCCTACGTCCTGCTTTGTGTGTATTGATATGGATTCGATTACAAGGAAGGCGTAACTCGCCCTAACCTAGCACTCGATGATTTCTAACCTGCCTCTCCCCCTCCAGACTCGCCTTTATATATAGGTCGAAGCCTTAGGGTTTACAAGAGTCCCAGCCGGTTTACAAATCGTGACCACCGCGGTCTTTAAGTCGCCGTCTTGCGAACCCGGAGCCCTTCCACAAATCATAACCATCCTGTAACTTCAACTGCCCGGACAGAGGCCCAACTAGCTCTAAGGGATGAATCGCCTTAACAGTGACCCGGCCCATATTCGGCGGGTCATAACTGCAGGCAATATCCCCAACATTAGCCCCCGAATTGACTTGAATCTTCATGCCAATACCTTCATTTTAGTCGAAGGCGGTTCATCCTTCTGTGTTCCTTCTTGCACCAGAAACTTTAACTCGCCAATTGGTGTCGGAAAAAATCTCTGAGCCGCCAACGCATTTCCCATCAGTATTCTCCTTAGCCCTCGATTTTCGGGAACCCCAACACAATCTTAACGGATCTTTTGGGCGCATCATTATCCCAAAAATTTCGGATGTCATCATGGCAAATCTTGTCTTTTTCAACGGTTCCCGCTCACGGCGCCTCGATCCCCGCGCCCATCCTTATAAATAGGCGGAAGGGACAGGGCTGACACCGTCCACCTACCAGTCCCGTCGACTTCTCCACCATCATCACAACGAGGAAAAGACGCTCCGCATCCCGAAAGCTCCGCCGCCGGCCGCAATCTCTGCCTTCGTCCGAAGAACTCCGGTGCCGCCCGCAGGCCGTCGCCGCCCGAGACCTCCGGTGCTGCCCGCAGGCCATCGCCGCCTGAGAAGCTCCGGCGCCACCCGCAAGCCGCTGCCGTCCGAAGAACTCCGGCGCCGCCTGCAAGTTGCTGCCGTTTCGAAGAGCTCCGGCGCCGTTCGAGGGATTCCAGCGCCGCCCGCACGTCGTCACCGTCGCCAGGCTCCATCGCCACCAACCTTCTTCGACCAAGATCTTCAGGTTAGGCCACTGCCTCCTTCTCGAAGGGTAGATTTAGTTCTTGTTCTTGCCGCCGCCATTGCCATAGCTTCGAAGTTCTACGTTCGCCACCATTTTAGCTGTTGAACTGATTAATTAGAGCGCCATTAGGGCACCCAGTGTTTCGGACAATGCTATCCATCTATGCCCTTGCGGATTTTCGCAACAGACTAGTCTTTTTGAACATGAGGCACCATCCTGTTCACACACCGCTCAGATTTTAGCCAGGTCCGTAAGATGTTATATCTGTTGGATAGATCCACTCCTCTTTTACTGTTTGCAAAAAGCTGTTTGGGAACCTCGTTCTTCCCTTAGTGTTTCGGAAAACACTACCACCCATAGCAACGTTGCTTCTGAAAATAGCCCAGCTCCGATAGGTCGCCACATCAATCTAAACCGGCCTCCCAATTCGGCGGGTTAAACAGACGCTAGTTCCGACTTACATAATAAATGCTCGAGACACGTAATACCATTTTCTTGCCTACTTGTAGCATGGGTGCCGTTTTCAAGAGTGATTGGCTCCCCACCAAAGTTGACGACGCTGTTTTGGCGAATTACGTGAAAGCGGGCTGCTTGGATCCTCAAGACGTCATTGGATGGCGCACCGGGTTAGGAGAAGACCTACCCAACCCTAAGGAAGGAGAGATAGTAGTTTTTGTGGAACACTTAGAGCGGGGTTTTAAACCGCCCGGATCTAAATTCCTTAGAGACGCCTTGAACTTTATGAACGTCCGACTCCAGGATTTGGGACCCAATTCCATAAGCAACCTGAGTCAATTCCAAGTCCTTTGCGAAGCTTATTTGCGGATCGAGCCTTCCGTCCCTCTGTTCTGGTACTTCTTCCACTTGAATCGCCAGACAGAATTCCACAATGGCCCTAGTTTGGAACTTGGCGGGGTCAATGTCCAGCGTCGCCGGGATAGTCCGTTCCCTGCGCTCACTATGCCTAGCCATCCCAAGGGCTGGGGTGAATCTTGGTTCTATTGCAAGGAAACATCCCCCGTTGGTGAAAACAAACTTCAGGGTTACAGGCCAAGCCGCCTCCCAGTCAACTTCAAGCTCCCTGACAAGCTCACCGAGGAAGAAGAGTCGGAATTCGTCCCAATCCTGTCCGAACTGAGATCTTTGACGAATAACGGCCTCACCGGGGTTGACTTGATTCGCTGCTGGGTCGAATGGCGGATCCTTCCTCTGAGCCGCCGAGACGGCCTGATGTGCGATTTTGACGGTACCCTGGATCATCCCCAATGCTACTTCCACACAGGGTTGACGGGAAAAGACATAGTCACCATCATCAGGAAGCTGACCGGTGAACCTGCAGCGAAATGCGGCCAAATCGGCCTTAAGCCCTTCTGCAAGATCAACCCGGCACCCAAGGTAACCAAAGTTAACTCGCCCTCAATTTTTACTTCATCTGGTTTACGGTCATCATGACTTCATGCCATATCCCCTTCCAGAAAGGTGACAAGTTCTGGTCTAGAAGACCTAAGAAACAAGCCATGAAGAGCGCTAAGCCGCCTTCCAAGAAAAACAAAGGCAAAGGCAAATCGGCCGCGGCCGAGCCATCTGAAGTCGACGAGTCTCAAGCCGGCGACGCACTCTCAGAGGTACCAAACCGTTCTCATCTTCACTCGCCATTCATCACCTTTTTATCTTTCATTTATCTCCCGCTCCTTTTATAACAGAATGAAGATAACGAAAGCCAGGAAGACTCTGTCGAGGTAATTTCCGTCTCTTCCGATTCATCTCCTTCTCCACCTAAGCCGGCCCGGCGAATATGTGGAAAAGTACCTCTCTCACATCCAAATGCCCATTTGGACCCAAATTTCTTACTGAAGAAAACGCAGCATGCCTTAAAACGGAAAACGCGAAGTCATTCTGGCGACCTGACACCTGGCTTGCCAACAAGGAACAAAAGAAAACCAAGCGAGGTACCTCCTTTTCTTATGCTAGCAACCTTTGTTTGTGCTGCTCTGGATCACAGTCCTAACCCGCCAGTATTATCGACGTACCAATTCTTACAGGATTCTCCCCCCACTTCTGGCGACTCAGTGATGTCGACCCTTCCACCAATGATCCGAGTCCCGGGGTAAGTTCCTTGTCCTGATCCTTGAGAATAACATTCTTTTTTAATAATAATTTCTTTTTTAATACTCCTATCTCTTTCATTAGGGCGCAAGCCAAAAAGAGAAAGACCAGTGGATCAAACCCTGACGCCACTCCTGAACCTCCAAGGAAAGCTACTCCGACTCAAGAGGATCCGAGTCAAAACGAGCCGATAACTCATGCAAACCCTCCTGAGTCGCCCAAAGGATCGACGGATGTCCCTAGATCATCAGTCGTAATAGCGACAACTGATGACCCAGATGCTGTGGTTATTACTGGTTTTGGTTTCTCCAAGCCGGCAGATACAATCCTTTCCAAGCATACATCATCCCCTTCTCCATCAATTCTTGAGTCTGGGCCTTCCAAGGCGAAACTTTCTGAGTATGCAGGTCTGGAGTTTAAAGAACTCTGTTCTGGCTTCGCAAGTCGCCTGGAAGCGAGTTACGAGATGGAAAAGAATCTGCTGAAGATGTTAAACAACAAACATGAGGTAAAATTTCATATTTATATTATCCTCAGTAACCCCCAAGGGCCGGGTCATCAGTAAAATGATGATCCGGGTCTTTTAAAAGCATCGCGACCAGTAACCCCCAAGGGCCGGGTCATCAGTAAAATGATGATCCGGGTCTTGTAAAAGCATCGCGACCAGTAACCCCCAAGGGCCGGGTCATCAGTAAAATGATGAGCCGGGTCTTGACTTCTGTATAATTTCCCTTAAAAAATTATACATTAGCCCCCAAGTGTCAGGGGTATTGCCTTGCAATAATTCTGAGACTTGTCTCTGTTTTAAAATTTTGAACAGGAAAGCCTTGCCCAGACCGAACTGGCCCTGGGCGACTTAAGGAAGAACTTGGCTGACCAACAAGATGCTCGAGCTCAGTCGGAAGACAAATATAAGCTGGCTCTGGTTGAACTGGAAAAACTCAAAGCCGAGTTAGAAAGAACTCAGGCTGACCACAGCGCGGTTTTGACGAGAGCCGAAAAAGCAGAAACAAAGCTGGCAACTGTGCAGCAGGAGCTATCCGGCTTAAAGCGCCATATTTCCAACATGACTCAAGCCATCTTTGGTAAGCTTTACCTCACTCGCCAATCTTATCCTCTTTCTTAGGCAAAATTCCTCAATGTTTAACTTACCGGTTATTTGATCACAGGCTCGAGAGTCGCCAATCTGCAAGATGACAGCGTGTTGATGCTGAAGGCGATCTATACGCTGACGGAACAGCTGTACACAGGCAGTGTGCTGACCGTCAAAGCTGTGATTGGTGCCAAGGAGCCCATAACTTCTATCAAGAAGGTGCTTGGATATCTATCCACACTGCCTCCCCAGATCGGCGAGTTAACCCGATCAGCCGCCCGGAAGGGTGTCCTGACGGCTCTGAGTCGCTGCCTGGCGTATGCTCCAGAAATCAACTTGGAAGAAGTAGCTGCCGGCTTTCCTCAGCTCAAAGATGATGGCTCGGAGTTCGTGGAGGAAGACTACCAGAAGGTTGTCAAGGATTCTCGACTGGCCGCGACCCAACTCGCCGCCAGCCTTGACTTGACAAAATATCAGGCGGCTTACGATGACAAGAATAAGAAAATCAGCCCGCCAACCTTCGTGGTGACCAACCTTATCCCTCGGCGACCCAAGAATCCCTTTGACTGGGAAACGGACCTGGCATCAATCTTGACTGATGAAGACGATTTCGCCTCTTTGTCCCGATGCAACTGGGTCTTGGGCGATTTACAAATCGAAGCCGGTCAGAGCTCACGCCAGAACTTAGCAGAATAGATTTTCCTTGACTTTGGCGCAAGAGCCATGTAATAGTCAGTACTATCTTTTGACGACTTCTTCTGCAAAAAACTCCTATACCGCTTTTAAGGCGGTTTAAAATATTTGGTCAACCTTTATTAGAGTCGCCTGAAATGCTTAACCCGCCAAGGATGAAAACCTTGAGCACATTATCCTTAATGAAGGTTTCGTCGGCTCGTACGGTCGCGACAGGGGGAGGCGAGTCAAAAAGCTCGTGCACCCACCCTTAATGCAGGTTTCGTCGGCTCATACGGTCGCGACAGGGGGAGGCGAGTCAAAAAGCTCGTGCACCCACCCTTAATGCAGGTTTCGTCGGCTCATACGGTCGCGACAGGGGGAGGCGAGTCAGAAAGCTCGTGCACCCACCCTTAATGCAGGTTTCGTCGGCTCATACGGTCGCGACAGGGGGAGGCGAGTCAGAAAGCTCGTGCACCCACCCTTAATGCAGGTTTCGTCGGCTCATACGGTCGCGACAGGGGGAGGCGAGTCAGAAAGCTCGTGCACCCACCCTTAATGCAGGTTTCGTCGGCTCATACGGTCGCGACAGGGGGAGGCGAGTCAGAAAGCTCGTGCACCCACCCTTAATGCAGGTTTCGTCGGCTCATACGGTCGCGACAGGGGGAGGCGAGTCAGAAAGCTCGTGCACCCACCCTTAATGCAGGTTTCGTCGGCTCATACGGTCGCAACAGGGGGAGGCGAGTCAGAAAGCTCGTGCACCCACCCTTAATGCAGGTTTCGTCGGCTCATACGGTCGCGACAGGGGGAGGCGAGTCAGAAAGCTCGTGCACCCACCCTTAATGCAGGTTTCGTCGGCTCATACGGTCGCGACAGGGGGAGGCGAGTCAGGAAGCTCGTGCACCCACCCTTAGTGCAGGTTTCGTTGGCTCATACGGTCGCGACAGGGGGAGGCGAGTCAGAAAGCTCGTGCACACACCCTTAATGCAGGTTTCGTCGGCTCATACGGTCGCGACAGGGGGAGGCGAGTCAGGAAGCTCGTGCACCCACCCTTAATGCAGGTTTCGTCGGCTCATACGGTCGCGACAGGGGGAGGCGAGTCAGAAAGCTCGTGCACCCACCCTTAATGCATGTGCTGTCGGCTCATAAGGTCGCAACAGGGTATCATGAAAATTTCTCTTTCTTTAAAGAAGAAGCCCCCCGAGTCAGGGAAGCATTATATTATTCCATAAGAAAAACTGAAAAAACTTACAAAGCATGGAGTTTTAAGAACTCAAGTGTAGTAAGGCCGCAAATAGGCAATATTCCAAGGGCGAGTTGACTCAGCCCCCGTAGTCGGTCGATCAGACCGAAGATCCATCAAGTAGTAAGAACCATTGCGGAGGTTTTTGCTGACAATGAAAGGTCCCTCCCAAGGGGGTGAAAGTTTGTGCATGCTCGTCCGATCTTGTATCAGTCGAAGCACCAAATCGCCTTCCTGGAAGGTACGACTCTTCACCCGGCGACTATGATAACGCCGCAGATCTTGCTGATAGATCGCCAAACGAGCCGCTGCTAAGTCACGTGCTTCTTCCAAGGCGTCCAAAGAGTCCTGACGCGCCAGCTCGTTGTCATGCTCCACATATGCAGCGACTCTAAGAGAATCATGCCTTATGTCAGTAGGGAGAACGGCCTCCGCACCATAGACCAAGAAGAAAGGGGTGAACCCCGTGGACCGATTTGGGGTGGTTCGGATGCTCCATAATACCGAAGGTAACTCCTCCACCCAACATCCTGGAGTTCTTTCCAGGGGAACCATGAGCCGAGGTTTGATCCCTCGCAAAACTTCCTGATTCGCCCGCTCGGCCTGTCCGTTTGACTGCGGGTGAGCAACCGCAGAGATATCAAGCCGGATATGTTTGCGGCGACAGAAATCCAGCATCGCTCCTTGGGACAGGTTAGTACCATTGTCTGTGATGATACTGTGCGGATATCCAAAACGGAAAATCAGCTTCTTCAGAAATTTTACCGCAGTCTCCGCGTCGCAGGCCCCAACTGGCTCCGCCTCGATCCACTTAGTGAATTTATCAACCGCCACTAACAAGTGAGTTTTCTTGTTGGAGGACATCTTAAAGGGACCGACCATGTCCAGCCCCCAGACCGCGAAAGGCCAAGTAATGGGGATCATCCTTAATTCCTGAGCCGGCACATGAGCCTGTCTCCCGTAACGTTGGCATCCCTCACACCGCCGTACTATATCTTCCGCATCTGCGTGAGCCGTCAACTAGAAGAAACCGTGTCGAAAGGCCTTTGACACCAAAGAGCGTGACCCGGCGTGATGTCCGCAGTCTCCAGAATGGATGTCATTAAGGATCGCGCATCCTTCCTCGGAAGAGACGCACCGCTGAAAGACCCCTGAAGCACTTCGTTTATATAACTCGCCATTAATGATGACCATGGACTTGCTACGCCGAACAATCTGGCGAGCTAAGACTTCGTCAGTGGGTAACTCGCCACGGGCAAGGTAAGCTAGATAAGGAAGAGCCCAATCCGGAGCGACATGGAGAGCCGCCACCAGCCGAGACTCGGGATCTGAAATTGCCAATTCTTCCTCCGTGGGTACAACCACGGATGGTTTATGCAAGATATCCAAGAAGACATTAGGGGGGACCGGTTTTCTCTGTGAGCCGAGTCGCGAGAGGGCATCAGCTGCTTCATTGAGTCGTCGATCAACATGATCAACCTGGTATCCATGAAAATAGCCCGCCACATCAGATACGGCTCGTCTGTAAGCCGCCATCATAGGATCTCGAGAATCCCAGGTGCCCGAAACCTGTTGTGCCACCAGATCTGAGTCCCCGAAACATCCGACTCGGGTTAGGTTCATCTCCTTTGCTAGTCGCAAACCGTGGAGCAGAGCTTCATACTCCGCCGCATTATTTGTACAAGGGAACATGAGCCTGAGGACGTAGCAGAACTTATCTCCTTGGGGGGATATCAACACCACACCAGCCCCCGAGCCCTCCAACTGCCTGGATCCATCAAAATAAATAGTCCAATAGGTAAGGTCGGGGCGATCTTCCGGAGCCTGAAGCTCCGTCCAATCATTGACGAAATCAACCAGCGCCTGGGACTTGATGGCCGTGCGGGGGGTATACTGGATGTGATGCGACCCAAGTTCTATCGCCCATTTGGCGATTCGCCCTGTCGCCTCGCGGTTTTGGATGACGTCGCCGAGGGGCGCGGAACTTACCACGGTGATTGGGTGTTCTTGGAAATAATGTTTAAGCTTCCGACTCGCCATGAACACCCCGTAGACCAGTTTTTGCCAATGGGGGTATCGTTGTTTGGAGAGAGTTAACACCTCACTGATAAAGTACACCGGGCGTTGCACCGGGTATTCCTTTCCTTCCTCCTTTCTTTCGACGACCACGGCCATGCTGACCGCTTTGGAATTCGCGGCGATATACAGGAGCATGGGCTCTTTTTCAGTCGGGACCGCCAGGACCGGCGGGTTAACCAGCTGACGTTTCAAGGCGTGAAGTGCCTCGTCGGCTTCCTCTGTCCACACGAATCGGTCAGACTTCCTCAACAATTGATAGAGCGGAATCGCCTTTTCTCCAAGGCGGCTTACAAAACGACTGAGAGCCGCGATACGACCCGCCAATCGCTGGACTTGGTTAACGTTCGTCGGCTTGCCGACGGAGGCAACCGCTACAATTTTGTCCGGGTTAGCCTCGATGCCGCGCTCCGATACCAAGAAACCCAGTAGTTTCCCCGTAGGTACGCCGAAAACGCACTTGGTAGGGTTTAGCTTCATCTGATATACCCGTAAATTATCAAAGGTTTCCTTAAGGTCTTCTAGAAGTGTCTCCTCCCGGCGGGTCTTGATAACAATGTCGTCAACATAAGCGTGGACGTTGCGGCCAATTTGGCTGTGGAGACAATTTTGGATGCAACGTTGGTAGGTCGCCCCTGCGCTCTTGAGTCCGAACGGCATGGACACATAGCAAAAGGCCCCGAAGGGAGTTATGAAAGCAGTCTTTTCTTGATCTTCCACATCCATTTTGATCTGATGATAACCTGAGTAAGCGTCCAAAAAGCACAATCGTTCGCATCCCGCCACCGAGTCAATGATTTGGTCGATGCGGGGAAGAGCGAAAGGATCCTTGGGGCAAGCTCTGTTGAGGTCCGTATAGTCAATGCACATACGTAAGGTGCCATTCTTCTTGAGTACTAATACCGGGTTAGCTAGCCATTTGGGGTGAAAGACTTCCACGATGAACCCGGCGGCTAACAGACGGGCGACTTCCTCTCCAATCGCCTTCCGTCGCTCCTCGTTAAACCGGCGGAGGTATTGTTGAACAGGTCTGCATTTTGGGTCAATATTAAGATGGTGCTCAGCGAATTCTCTCGGTACACCCGGCATGTCAGAGGGTTTCCATGCGAACATGTCCCGGTTCTCACGGATGAATTCGATGAGCACGCTTTCCTATTTGGGGTCCAGACCCGTCCCAATGGTAAACTGCTTGGACGAATCGCCAGGGACGAAATCGACTGTCTTCGTGTCATCCGTTGGTTTGAACTTGAGGGGCGACTCGGAGTCTGTAGTCGGTTTCTTGAGTGGTGTCATGTCCGCCGGGTCAACATTGGCCCGGTGGTTTTTGAGCTCTTCCGCCGCGCAGGCGACTTCCGCGTAGGCTGCGTCTCCTTCCTCACACTCTTTTGCAATCCTTCTATCTCCGTCGACCGTGATAGGCCCTTTAGGGCCGGGCATTTTGAGCTTGAGGTAGACGTAGCATGGGCGGGCCATGAAGCGAGCGTAAGCCGGTCGTCCGAACAGCGCATGGTACGGGCTTTTTAATTTGACCACCTCGAAGACCAGAGACTCCGACCTGTAGTTCTGTGCAGTTCCAAACGCTACTGAGAGCCTGACTCGGCCAATCGGATAAGCGGATTTGCCCGGGACGATGCCGTGGAAAACTGTGGTTGAAGGCATCAAGTCTTTCTCTAATAGATTCATCCTCCGGAAGGTGTCGAAGTATAGGATATTAATGCTGCTGCCGCCATCCATTAGTACTTTCGATAGAGTGTAACCCGCCACTTGGGGAGCCACGACCAAGGCCAGGTCGCCCGGGTTATCTATTCTCGGCGGGTGATCCTCTCTGCTCCATGTTATGGTCTGTTCGGACCAGTGGAGATATCTGGGAACTGCCGGCTCAATTACGCTGTACGCCCGGTGATTTACCTTTTTATCACGTCTGCAAGCATTAGTGGTGAAAACATGATATTGCCCATTACTTAGCTGTTTAGGATTGTTGCGGAAGCCCCCATGGTCATCCTGGTCCTGCGGAGCCCCCTGCGGGGGTTGCTGCTGGAAGACTCCCGGCAGGTTGTACCGCCGGTGGTGGTGTACCGGGTACTGGCCGCCGCCTCGCTGCGGCCCCCCCTGGGCCTCTTGTTCGGGAAAACCGCCGAAGGGGTTGTGCCTTTGGTTGGGTGCGGCGAGTTGGTCTTGGCGACGGTTCGGGTCTTCGCTCTGGCTCTTCTTGATTGCCTCGGCCCGAAACTCCCGCATCACGAAGCAGTTCTCCCAGGAGTGACCCGCCGGGCCATCGGCCGTGGCGTGGTGCGGGCAAGGGCCTTTGAGTAGTTCTTCGTAGTTGCGCGGTCTTCTCCCGCTGAAGCCTCGATTCTTCTTTTTGCCGTCGTTGGCGTTGGTGTTGGCAACCAGATCCGAGGGTTCCTCATGCGGCCTACGTTTGCCGTTGGTCCCCTGGTTATGACGGTTGCGGCCCTGGAGGCGGGCATGCTTATTCGTTGGATCGCCCTTCTTGGGCGAGCTACCCTTGCCGTCTTCGCCGGGATCCTTGGTATCGTCGGCTTCGGCGTACCTAGTGAGGGTATCCATCAGCTCGCCCATATCCTGAACTTTCCGTTTGAGTCGCCCCAGCTTCTGGACCAGCGGTTCGTAGTGGCAGTTGTGCTCGAGGATAAGCACAGCTTGCGCTGCCGTGATGCCATCCGATGAATGGATAATTTCTGCGACTCGCCGCGACCAATGATGCGCCGACTCATCCGGGCGTTGCACGCAGTGTTGTAAGTCGACGATTGTCATCGGCCGTTTACAGGTTCCCCGGAAGTTTTTGATAAAACGCTCTTTTAACTCGGCCCAGGACTGTATAGAGTTGGGGGGTAAATTTTTTAACCAGGTGCGTGCCGATCCTTCGAGCATCATGGTGAAATATCTGGCGCAAACCGCCTCGTTTACGTCGAGCATGTCCATGACGATCTCATAGCCCTCGATCCAAGATGTCGGTTCGAGATCTGGTGTGTAGTTTGGCACCTTTCTTGGTCCTTTGAAATCCTTGGGCATTCTTTCGTTTCGAAGGGCCAGGGACAAGCAGGGCACCCCGACTCGCCCTCCGGTCCCCACGGGAGGAGTCTGAGCCTCCTGAGTGTTGGGTGGGCCTCTGCCCGGCGGGTCCCGCTCGGGCGGGTTGTCCTGCGGGGGGTGTCGCGGGGTGCTGTTCACGGCCGGCTGATCCTCCGGCCAACCCCTGGTATAGCTCGCCTGGGGGGGTGGAGTGCAATCGCTCGGGGCTGTGTGAGAACTGCGCGTTTTGTACCACCGCTGTTTTCAACATCTCGATGGCGTTCCTTGCTTCGATCTCAGCTGGGGTGTTGCCGTGGATCAGGAGGGACTCCAGATGGCGAGTTGCGGCGAGTACGTTATCCACCGGGTTAGAGAAGTGGCCTCGGGGGGTGCAGAACCGAGGGATTTGACCCTCAATCGGCTGAATCGACGGGTTAGGAGGGCGGCCCATCCCTCCTGCTGGAGCGGCTCCCGTCCCGGGCGTCTGGGGAGTGTCGAACAGGCGAGTCGGATTGAGATCATGGGGTAGGCTTCCTTGGTGCCTCCGCTGATGGACAGCATCGGATGCGCGCTGCTGTCTTTCGAGCCGCCAATTGTCGGTGCTCAACCGCATTCTTTCGGCCGTAACCTGGGCCTGTCGAGTTTCCATCCTGGCGGACTCTGTCTCAGCATCCTGATGGGCCTTTGCCACCGCCTCCCTCAGTTTCGCTAGCTCCGCATTTATCTCCCCCTGGTTCTCCGGCGTGAGGGGGGTTGACATTAGCCTGGTGATTTCCGCCGCTAACTCCACTAGGACTGCTGACGCACTTCTGGACGTCCCGCCGGTTCCATCGCCCCCGGCGGGGTTTGGCGCGGGTTGAGTCGCCCCAGCCATGTAGATGGCGATCTGGCGACGGGTTCGATCAAGGATTTCCGGATCCATGGCCAATGACAAGCCCCCAAGTTCGTATCCGTGGAGGGACTGGATGGAGTTGGACTCGCCCATGGATGACTCGTCGTCAGAGTTGACGGGGGTGACCTCCGGAGCCGCCGCGCGCTCTGGTTCCTCCGATCCCTGTGTGAAGCCCACAAAGACCGGGCGGGTCAGTTTCCGGGTGATGACTGGGCGGACGTACCTGGCCGGCTCGACGATGTTGGAGGAGGTGTCCGGCTCAGGAACGGGTGACCCGATCATGCCGACGAAGACGTTGATTTTGCCGAAGGGGACCCTGTAGCCTGATTCGAGAGAATTTGCTTCAGGTCCCCATCGCCTGTTGTCGATGTAGGCTATGCCGCGTCGGCTCCAAGTCATGAGCGCCGCCGCATAACTCCCAGACCCTGGTAGGGCTCCCTTTGAGAACTCAACTCCACCGTGCGCAGGCCCCACGGTGGGCGCCAACTGTCGTGGTTTTGTCACGGCAGATGTCCTCGTGAAAGGACTTAGTACTGGAGCCATCGCACCTTGGTGGCGACTCAAAGGGGTTAAGCGGGAGAGACACGGCGATTTACCCAGGTTTGGCCCCTCGAGAAGAGGTAATAGCCTACGTCCTGCTTTGTGTGTATTGATATGGATTCGATTACAAGGAAGGCGTAACTCGCCCTAACCTAGCACTCGATGATTTCTAACCTGCCTCTCCCCCTCCAGACTCGCCTTTATATATAGGTCGAAGCCTTAGGGTTTACAAGAGTCCCAGCCGGTTTACAAATCGTGACCACCGCGGTCTTTAAGTCGCCGTCTTGCGAACCCGGAGTCCTTCCACAAATCATAACCATCCTGTAACTTCAACTGCCCGGACAGAGGCCCAACTAGCTCTAAGGGATGAATCGCCTTAACAGTGACCCGGCCCATATTCGGCGGGTCATAACTGCAGGTAATATCCCCAACAATATATATCTTCAAGTTTAGTCCAAACTTTATGAGCTGACTTGCAAGTCGAGATAGACTTAAACACTTCAGGACTTATGGTTCGATGAATGGCAAGAAAAGCCTCACAATCAAGATACATTTCATTAGTAGATGAAGATGCATCATCCTTTTTGTCGGCAATCCCTACAAGAACAACTCGTAAAGTATTTGGGCCCATGGCCCGAAAGTGATGAAGCATACGGATTCTCCATAGGGTATAATTTGTGCCATCAAAGTCAAAGGTGCCATTGTGCACTAATCCAATAGTCGACATCGATACTCTCTAGGTCGTGAAACCTAATTAAAGAGAGACCTAGCTCTGATACCAATTGAAAAGACCTCGATGACGCCTAGAGGGGGGGGGGTGAATAGGCTATTTAAAAACTTCTTCGGATTTGGCTTGAAACTAATGCGGAAATAAACTAAGAGAGTACTTGTCAAGCACAAATCCTAAATGCACTAGGCACTGTAGCGTGTATCAACAACACGATCTACCAAGATGGACACAATACAGTTACTAACAAGCACAAGTAAGTTACACAAACTTACTTGAGCTATATCACACGACAAGTAGGTGAACAACACAAGATACTAGATCACACTATATCACACGATATATCAAAAGCCGCAAGTATGAACGTGTGGATATAGAAGGTATGCTTGAATGATTAATCTTGTACAAGAAATAGCCAACACAATATAATGAGCACAAACAATATGCAATGTATGTATGCTCAAGTAACACAAATAAACCACAAGTAAAGGAGTTAGGGTTAAGGATAACCAAGGTCACTGAGAAGAAGATGTATCCCGATGTTCACTTCCTTGGAGGGAAGCTAGTCACCATTAGAGAGGTGGATGTTACCACGAAGGCACACCAACGCCATGAAGGCTCACCCTATTCTCCCTTTGAGATAACACCACGAAGGCGTTTCTCAACCACTAGTGGTAAGCCTTTGAGGTGGCTTCCAAACCCTCACAAACTTTTCCGGGGGGTAATCACATGGATTGATTACTCTCCGAAGAACTCCTACCGCCTAGGAGTCTCCAACCTCGAAGAGTAAAAAGATCACGGGGAATGCTCAAAACTTGCTCAAATCTCAAATAGCTTGGGTTGAGAGAAGGAGAGGGAGACGATCTATCTTTTGATTGGAACAACTCCCAAAGGGGCTCACAAATGCTCTTGGGATCTAAGATTTGGTGTGAGCAAATGTGTGTGAGGTAGAAATGTGTTCTTATGAGGATAAGGCTGTGTTGAGCACCCTCTCACGAAGTGGGAGGGGGGTATTTATAGTGGGGAGAGAAAAACAGCCGTTGGGGACACTTTAAGTCACACATGGTCTGGATGTCCGGCAGTTCTCGGAAGTCCGGGCATTTGCAAGGGGTCGGACGTCCGACAGGGGTCGGTCGTCCGAGGGCTGTAGCTATGACTGGAAACACTGTGAGTTGAACAGCGACCGAACGTTCGGAAAAGGCCGGAAATCCGAGTTATTCGACTCAACTTCTTCTGGTGGGAGGTTCCGGATTTCCGAAAGGGGACGGACGTCCGGCCCTCAGACGTCCGGAGGGAGCCGGAAATCCGAGTTATAGAGCTCATGTTCTTCTGGTGCAGGGCTCCGGATTTCCGAAGCTGGTCGGACGTCCGACCCTCGGATGTCCGGAGGGAGCCGGAATTCCGAGTTATATGACTCAAATACTTCTGGTGGAGGGCTCCGGATTTCCGAAGTCTGCCGGTTGTCCGGCCCTCGGACGTCCGGAGGGAGCCGGAAGTCCGAGGGAATAGACCTGTTTTGAGATAGGAACAAAGTAGAGAATATGTGGTCTGAGGAGAACAGTGGAGATGTAGTTTGAGCAAGTTCATCGCAAAACCTGTGATCCCCTGTTAATAGTGCGGGATCCCTAAAGACTCAAGAATTGTAAAAGGGGTACCGATGATCCATACTTGAGTGTATACTTTTATTCGCTGATCATCACTCCGCACCACTAACGTCAAAGGGACTGATACCTTTGAGTTAGCCCTTTCACTTGAGCTTGATGTTGTTGTTCCTTCTTGGCCCAAGTTGAAAGCAAGACATGATGCAGTCTTCAAGTAGCTCTCCCATACACAATGTGGAAAGCCTAGCTTATGTATTCATCTTCATTTGCCCACCATGTGAACATCCACAAGAATCAAGCATGTAGTGCTCAGGAATGCTTATCTTGATCTTGTCCTTGTTAGCACATGAGCTTGTCCTTATTAACACATGATCATTAACAATAGTTTCAATGATATATTCGTGCTGATCCACTTGAACTTGCACACCACAATCTTGATGACGATCACCACTTGACGTCATCCTTCATGAGTTGTATGAGATCTTCCTTTTGACGCAGGTCCATGGAAGCACACCTAACCCCCACATAGGAGTCTCACAAAGACCATGGGTTAGTACACAAACACGTAATGGACAATGCTTACCATACCATGGGATCACTTGATCCCTCTCGGTACATCTTATACGTTTTGTGTGTTGATCATCTTGATTTACTCTTTGTCTGAGATCTTGATCAACCTAGTGTCTCTATGACCATTCTTTGGATAATACCTTGAATACCATCTTGGTCATCATATAAACTCCTTGAACCCAACAGATGGACTTCAAGAAGTGCCTATGGACAAATCCTATAAATATAACTTAAGGTAACCATTAGTCCATAGGAATTGTCATCAATTACCAAAACCACATATGGAGATATATGCTCTAACAATCTCCCCCATTTTGGTAATTGAAGACAACCACTTCAAGAGAGTTTATATAAGGAAATAAGCATAACCAAGCGCACACATACAAGGTAATAATGCATGTGTGCAAGATGTAAATGCTTACGCAATAAAAGCAAAACCCTCTAAACATATCCAAAGTAAACTCTCTAAACTTCTCCCCCATTGGCATCGATTGCCAAAATGGACGAAAAGTTTAGAAATCCAATATAGTAGGTGGTCCTCCAAGTGCAGAAAAATACACAAATACAATGATAAGTAGTTGGAGGAAAACAAACTATATTGAGGACCCAAAGATTGCAAATAAAAGGATCGTATGCCACAAAGACATACAAAGATAGAGGCAAGCAATCAAAAGATTCCAGATGGAACAAACAATCATATGGTCCTTCGAACCACATGAATAAAAGATATTATGATAAAGGCAACATAGTGTTTTATCAAAAACTAGAGAAGCTCCCCATGATTTGTGCACTAATACGAGATTTTTGTATTTGACACAGGTGCACAAAATAGGATCGTTGCTCCCCCAGAATTTATAAAAACACACAACGAGTGCAAGAAGATAGATGAGACAATAAGCATATCAATTTCACAAAACAAATGGTTGAGCAACATGTAAAAGAAGCAACTTGAGAATAGGCTCAACCAAAGTAATGTGTGCGAGTCATGGCAAAGCACTTGAGAAGACTAAGATAAGGATGAGCATTACTCATCAACATAGTCTTGATGAAATGAGATACAAAGTGCAAGACATATCATTCCCACACACACATACTAGAAAATGGGTTCACAAGATTACTAATAAACAAAATAAGAACCAACGCTTGTGACAACCCATTGTGAAGATAGGAAGTAAGAACCTTGTCAAGAGGAGGGATACTAATTGAAATGGCAAAACCCTCATCAAGACAAACATGAGGAAAAATAATCTTCACGGCCAAAGAGTGCATCAAGATGTAGGAAAAATAAGATACGCAATCAAAACAAATCCTTTCACGAAGCCACCAAAAACTGAAAAAGGAAATGCAACGATGGACGTGAAAGAAAAGAGGATATTAATTAGAGGTGTAACTTCTCTCATGTGTAAAAGATTCTAAGTAGAAGACAATCATGATGATATATATCCACAAAGAAGGATGTACACACGAAATGGTTACAAGAAGGAACAAACTAGATATCCAAAAGGAAGTCATAAATATATCAATGAGATCTTTTGCTTGGAAGCATAGCACATGGCCTAATATTTTCTTATTGTACAATATGAACTTCCAACATACGAACATCAAAGACATCCCAACTAGTAGTAAGACATCATCGTTCGGATGCTTTGAGAAAGCAAACAAGTACTACAAGAATGAATCAAGAGATTCATGCCATGATGCAACCTGGAAAAGAAAAGACAGGTTGGGGCCTTTGCAAGAAAAGAATGCATGAAGTGGATACTTGTTACCGAGACAACATTGGATTGATGTAGTAGATAGTTGTTCTTTGATCATCCTAACTTGGCTCCAATAATCACATGGTCTCAACACCTTCCTTATAGGTGAGCCGAGCATCCAATGCATCTCCAGTTGTTCCTGGAACAGCAAAAACAAACAAAATGGTGCCCAAACTCATTGGGACCAAAGAGTTAGAAAACCAGCAATACATAGGACAAACTCCACATACATATGTGCATATAGATATGAATTTGAATTTCATGCACACTTTAGCCAATTTATGACAAGGTGGAGTTTCCCCTATATATTGGGTCAAAGAAGGAAAGCAAGAAAAAGAAGTTGTATATAGTAGATATGCATGCTCAAGACTCTCAAGAATCAACTCAACACAAAGTTGATAAGTCACCAAAAGACAAGGTATCAAGTGATGATAAGATCCTAAACAAAAAAAGAAATATCACTTGAAGGATATCAACTAAAAGATACCTCAAGGAATGAGATATCCATTGACACATGCCAAATAAAAGGAAACAAGAAACCAATTGAAGGAAAACAAACACGAGGTATCTAATTTCCAAAAGAGAGCTAGGTTCCAACAAACCAAGCCCTCGACAAATTTTCATGATGGCACAAAGCATCATAAAGAGCAAGACTTGCCTCCCATCAACACACACTTGATGGGGATCAAAAGATTTTATGATGGGTGAATAAAGAGAGTGTTCTAAAGAAAATAGGATAGCTCCCCCAAGGGACGTGCATTATATAGAATTTGTAGTTAAATACAAAATGACACGATGGGATCATCACTTTCTCTATATCTATAAAAACACTAGACATGTTAAAATAGATCCATAAGAGGCAAGGAAGACAAACGAAACACAAAATCCAATGTAAAGACGATTAGCAATTTGTAACATCCCAAAATTTATAAATTTTGGAATGTTAATATAATTATTAGATTTATTGTTTGTTGGTTGCCTGAGTGATTGAAACTTGTGTGAAATTTGAAACTTTTCGGAACTTTTGTATGAGAGGGAATAAAATGACTTTCCCCTTCTCCGGTGAATTCAAATTCAATCTTTTAAAAGCAAAGAGAGAAGATGACATGACTTCTTCAACTATAAAGAATTTGAATGGAGATATTTGCATTGAATTCTTTTGCATTTCTATTCGTTTTCTTCGTGTAACAAAATGCCGGGAAATACATTCTACAGAGGAGGAACATGACCCTCGAACCCACGGGCATTTTGAAAGTTATTTGAACCCTCAAACTTAGAGGGTCATTTGAAAATTATTTGGAAAAGAAAATAAACCTTTTAGGGATTTTTGGAAAAACATTTTTTCTGAAGTTTTTATTTTTGCCGTGGAAAAATGCCCATCATCTATATTTTATTTTTCTGATAATTTTAGTATATAAAAAATCTGTATTCCGAATTGATTTGATTTCCTTTTTAACGTTTTAGTTTCCTAGTTTTGAAAATAGGAATAGAATCACTTTTATTAGGAAATACCTGCTGGCCCATTAAGACACATTCCTATTTCAGCCCAAGAAGATCATCTTCTTCCTCCTCCCTCCCTCACGTCACAGGAAGTTTCCTTCCATGGAGAGGAGAATCCCCACCTCCGGGATTCGCGAAATCCTTTCCTCCCCAGCGCCTCCCGTCGCCTCTATAAGAAGCCCCACGTCCTCCTCATTCCATTCCCGTTGAAACCGCCGCCTCTCCTCGCCTCTAGCTCGCGCACCCCTCGCCGGAGTTGGCCACCAGAGAGCTGCTAGAAACTCACAGGAGCCACCCCACCTTCGGCCCCTGCACCCACCCCTCCCTACCGAGCACCCCGCCACCCCTTCGGCCACCTCTCCTCCACCACCCCACCTCGCCACCCCACCTTCGCCCCCCTGCTGCACACCTCCACCTCCCCATCCCCATCGCCAGCAACCAGGAGGCCAGCACCCCTCCACCTCGCCCCCCTGCAGCCCCCCTCCACCTTGCCACCACCCCTCCCTGGAGCCCCGACCTTCGCCCCCCTCCACCACTCCTCTCGCCAGCCACCACCCCCTTCCCCACCGGCGACCAGCCCCATCGGCCATTACAGCCACGGGGGCAACTCCCCAGCCACGGTAAGGCCTTCTTCCTTTTTTTTCTTGTTTTGTTTTTCTTTAGTTTTAGCCCTTAGATCCTATTTAGATGGTGTAGATTAGATCCTTAGAATACCCTTTCGGTTTAGAGTAGAAAACCGGCGGTTTTAATCCACTTATTCATTTAACCAGCAAATTTTGTTAGCCTCGGCCGTTTGCTCCAAACGTTGCAACAAACACACCCCTCGGCCTATCGTAGCACGCCACGTCTACCCCCTATTTGTTAGCTAGTCAACTTCAGTTTTTCTGTCTAAATTGCAAAAAACAGAAAGTTCCAATTTGTTTTGGCCGCAACTTTTGATCCCGAAGTCCAATAGAGTTGATTCTTTTTCCAGTAGCTCACAAATTTCCTGTAGTTTTTAAAAACATATAATTTGTCTATGTTTGAAATTTTCAAATATAAGTTAGATCAGATTTAGTTTAAACCTTGTTTTGCCTATTCCAGGAGTTTAAAAATAGCTTTTAATTTGTTTCCTTTTGGTACTGATCACTAGTGATCTTATTTATCAGTGGTAAAAATTTCAGATTTGATTGAGTATTTTAGCTCACTCTTTCATGTGAAACAATTTCTGTTTCACCTCTTTTAGGATTTCGGCTAATTCCTTTTCTATTTTGTTTTAAAATATTTTCTTTATTATTTCAGAAAGATTATTATGTTTTGTTTATATTAGTTAACAGTAGTTTTGCAACAAGTTTTTATTTTAGTTTTATTTTTTTTCATGAAATCAATTCTAGTTCCTTAGTAACTTGCAATTGGTTTCTCCACTGTTTCAAATCCCGTTTGGGAATACTTTCAAAAAGTTTTGTGAAAAATACTTTATTTTATCTTAGTTAAACTTATATATTAGTTCCTTTTTATTATTTTATGTTAGACAAAAACTATTTAGTGTTTGACGTAGTAGAAGACTCCCTAGTCTTATTTGAAGTTTCTTTCGGTTTCTTATTCGCTCTCTCTCTTTTGTTTTGATTGCTAGAATGATTGCTAGTATGAGTGCTTATGTGAATGATATGTTTGTTATATAGATTTCAACGGAGAGTGACGAGTAGTCTATCAAGTTATTTTCTCGAGGAATTCTTCTTCGTCAACATCACAGGCAAGTCACTTTGATCATACTATCACCTATGTTTTTATGCATCGTAGTTCTACTATCCTATGCCCAATTGCATGCTCCTTAGGTACTTGGAAATTTTAGTATAGATTGTAGTATCATGTGGTAGGCACACAACAACCCCGATACTTGGCCCCAGGATGACAAATTTCATATTGCTATGCTTGAGTAGACGGGATTTCGGTTGAGTGCATAACACGAGTGATGCAAGGTTGATTAAATAATCAAGACCGGTTAAGACAAGATTTTCAAGACCTCGGACGCAATGCAACTCTGGGTGAAGGACGGTTGATAGGCTCCCTGGAGAACCCAGTGGATGCCCGGGATGCTGGGGACGGCCATGACATCCTGCGGAAAGCTTCACCCAGGCTCAAAGAGACGGACGGATATTTTCAAGACCCAAGGCTTACCTGCACAGCCACAAGTCATTATGGGCTCTGGCTTGGTTGGACAACGCGGCGACTCTGGACAGGTGGTGCTAGAAGATGTAGAAGAACGGTAGGAATGGATGGGCACCGACAGGGATTCAGAGGGACCCGTTGAAAGATCATGTTTTGATCATCCGGTCTTCAAACACCTTGAAGTGCGAGGACATACTCGGAGGCGATCAAATCTTGTGGGGAACGTGTGCAAAACTCTGCAGAGTACTCAAACCTAATCGATTAGCCGTGTCCACGGTCATGGACAACTTGAGCCAAAGGAACTGAAGTTATTTGGATTTCTCAACACCATTAAATATATTTGATGAGGGTAATTATTGACAACTCGGGTACGAGAACTGGTTGGCGGAACCATCTCGTTAACAACCAACAATGTAGTAACATTTTACTTTCAGCCCCCTCTTGATGTAGGAGAAAGCTTGCTTTTCGCTAAAAACTTATAGCCCCACTTGCCATATATGCATATAGTATAGATTACATTTTACCCCTCTCTTATGCGACTCACCGGCATATTCAATATGCTGACCTACACGGCTGCAACGTCTTATGTTGCAGATATTTTTCTTCGACGAGTAAGAGTACGATTCAGGGTTACGGTCTACACTCAACTTGCCGTTGGTGTTTATTGGGACTCCACTCCCTTGACCGCTTCCGCTGAGATATGTAAGGTATATATCAGTTTTATGCTATTTTACATGTGATTGCACTTTGATATATACATTGATGTACTGTGTGTGCCAGCATACTGATCCAGGGATGGCACAGAAACACAGAGGCTTGACTCGTCTTGAGTCGGGTCGCTACACAATTCCTATCACATGATGGGAATACCAATTGTCAAGGACAAGAAGTATTTTGGAAGTGATACTCATTGGTAGATCGCAAGTATATCCAAGATCATCTTTACCCATAAAACGCAAGCAAATGACACTTGTAGAGCTAACATGCCACCTAGGAACAAGATAATTTACAATATCAACACTAAGTGGCAACACCTCAAATATACACATTTTCTAGGTTTGTAATATGCACATAGCATATTACTCCCCCATAATGTGATAAACCAACAACATTAACAAGTGGCAAATTAAAACCAACAAGAGATACTTAATGGACCATATAGAATTTTAATTTCTCATGAGTAAGACATACCACATAGAAACCTGATAATCTTGAAGTATCAAAACTAAGTGGTATTCCCCATGTATACACATTTATAGGATTGTGAGGTGTGCAAAGCACATCACTCCCTCACAATGGGATAATCCATTAATCTCTCACAAGAGCCAACAAAAATAATAATAAACAAGATGCAAAAAGGCTCAATACAAGACTCACATGTACATGATATGCAAACCAACATACCCATACTCGATTGCTCAAGATAAGCAAGTTGGAAGCACAACATATACAAATGCATGCAAGGTACAAAACCACAACATGCAAAGGGGCAAGCACCTAACAATGTAAACATTTTAAGTATAAGTTACCGTAAGGAGGCACATTGGATATAAGATAGAAACTCGATAATCCAAATGACTTGGCTTGAGATAATATGAATGATGAAGACCCCTCAATTCTTCATTATGTATCCAAGTCTCTAATGTCCTCCATAGTCACCTATTGATCAAGTTTGAGCTTGTTGGTCCCCAACTACGTTGGGTCCTAAGAGGTTAATCACAATAGGCTTGGCAACCCAAATGGTTCTTTTCTTGACACCATTTTGAGTACCAACAAACTTGGCAAACACATTGCCAACCTTATCCTTCCCAAGGGAATAGATATCATCAATAGTGATTGGGTTGGATAAGTTACCTCTCGTGCAAGACGAAGCGACGTGACCCTTCTCACGACATAAGTAGCAATATCTACCCTTTGTTTTCCTCCAAGTTGATTTCTCACCTTGGGGAGTGTTGGCTTGGGTCTTATTGGGAAGAGGCCTTCCTTCAACTTGTAGCTGAGTGTGTGATTGAGTTTGTGCCCGCTTCCCTTGTTGCTTGTGACTTTGAGACTTCATCTTCAAAGGGCAAGATCTAACACGGTGCCCTTTAACTTTTCACTTGAAGCAAATGATTTTGGCCGAATTCTTAACTCGTTCTAGGCCACTCTTGTTCTTGTTTGAGTTTACTCCAACATCATTTTTGTCATTCGGAGATGTTTGCTCACACAGGACGTTGTTGAGTGTGGACATCCCTTCATGACACTGTTCCAAGTCTTTCTTCAAAGAAGTGACTTGGGCCTTGAGCTCTTCGATTTCCTCTGCACGGTTAGTATCAATCCAAGTACTAGAGGAAGTGTAAGCTTCAATGTTAGAGCAACAAGGCAAGGAAAGTAATTCATCACACGAGGTAGCAATATTATGAGTAGACGAATTACGAGGACTAGCACATGGAAATATAGTAATTTGACTAGAAGTAGTGCCATTGTCCAGATGAGGCTCACTTGATGTTACCTTGGTGATGATAGCCTCATGAGCTAACCTTTGCACATTATAGGATGTTAGAAGATCGGCATGAGAGCTTGTGAGCATTACATGGTTTTCTTCCAACTTCCCATAATTGCTAGTTAGTAAATCAAGTTGAGCACGTAGCTCAATATTGTCCTTCAATGTTGATACTTCAAATGAGGTAGAGTTAGATGTACAAGTATCATCAACAATATGAGAGGAGTAAGTAGCAAGTAGAGACTTCTCATGAGTAGATTGAAGCTCCTCATAGATCTTAGAGGTTTTGATGAGCTCTCCCTTTACATTGTTGCATTCAAGGAGAAGGACCTCAAAATCCTTTTTAAGTTTATCATCAGTAACTTCAATCTCTCCTTTTGAAGATCTTAAGTCTCTACATGCTTGATGACTCTTCTCAAGTTCATGTTCAAGTTGTTCACTTTTAGCTTGTTCATGATTAAGTGAATCATTACAATTTTCAAAGTAAGCAAGAACATCTTGGAATCTTTGAAGAGCGTTATTTTTAGCTTTATGAAGAATTTTACTGATCACATAGATATTTTCAGTCAAGTCATCATCATCATCCTCATCGCAAATATCATCGTTATTGCACAGGGAAGATGATACCTCATTATTACCTCTTGCCATGAGGCACATGTGAACTGGAGGAGTTGATGATGATTCTTTTGGTGAATCAGATTCTTCATTAGTCAAAAGTACTTCATATTTCTTGATTTCCTCTAAATGATTAGTCATAGATCAACTAGGGAGAAACAAGATATTTTGATCAAGAGGACACGAGGAAGCAGGCATATCACCACAGACATTTGTCGAGGGATCTTTAGGTGAAATGCATGACCTATCAGCACAATAATTTACACTATGTGTGGTGCTAGATATGCTCGTGTCCATAGAGGCTATGACATTTTCATCAACATATATTTCTTCACTCACCATGTCATTACCTTGTGAGATTGAAGATGCGGAGGTGTGCAAGCAATCGGATATGGAAGTAGTGGTGGACTCTTTAAGATCGAAAACAGCGAAGAGCTCATGCACCAACTCCTTCATCATAATACCGTCTTCATCAAGATTGGACCCACCATATATATCTTCAAGTTTAGTCCAAACTTCATCAGCTGACTTGCAAGTCGAGATAGACTTAAACACTTCAGGACTTATGGTTCGATGAATGGCAAGAAAAGCCTCACAATCAAGATACATTTCATTAGTAGATGAAGATGCATCATCCTTTTTGTCGGCAATCCCTACAAGAACAACTCGTAAAGTATTTGGGCCCATGGCCCGAAAGTGATGAAGCATACGGATTCTCCATAGGGTATAATTTGTGCCATCAAAGTCAAAGGTGCCATTGTGCACTAATCCAATAGTCGACATCGATACTCTCTAGGTCGTGAAACCTAATTAAAGAGAGACCTAGCTCTGATACCAATTGAAAAGACCTCGATGACGCCTAGAGGGGGGGGGTGAATAGGCTATTTAAAAACTTCTTCGGATTTGGCTTGAAACTAATGCGGAAATAAACTAAGAGAGTACTTGTCAAGCACAAATCCAAAATGCACTAGGCACTGCAGCGTGTATCAACAACACGATCTACCAAGATGGACACAATACAGTTACTAACAAGCACAAGTAAGTTACACAAACTTACTTGAGCTATATCACACGACAAGTAGGTGAACAACACAAGATACTAGATCACACTATATCACACGATATATCAAAAGCCGCAAGTATGAACGTGTGGATATAGAAGGTATGCTTGAATGATTAATCTTGTACAAGAAATAGCCAACACAATATAATGAGCACAAACAATATGCAATGTATGTATGCTCAAGTAACACAAATAAACCACAAGTAAAGGAGTTAGGGTTAAGGATAACCAAGGTCACTGAGAAGAAGATGTATCCCGATGTTCACTTCCTTGGAGGGAAGCTAGTCACCATTAGAGAGGTGGATGTTACCACGAAGGCACACCAACGCCACGAAGGCTCACCCTATTCTCCCTTTGAGATAACACCACGAAGGCGTTTCTCAACCACTAGTGGTAAGCCTTTGAGGTGGCTTCCAAACCCTCACAAACTTTTCCGGGGGGTAATCACACGGATTGATTACTCTCCGAAGAACTCCTACCGCCTAGGAGTCTCCAACCTCGAAGAGTAAAAAGATCACGGGGAATGCTCAAAACTTGCTCAAATCTCAAATAGCTTGGGTTGAGAGAAGGAGAGGGAGACGATCTATCTTTTGATTGGAACAACTCCCAAAGGGGCTCACAAATGCTCTTGGGATCTAAGATTTGGTGTGAGCAAATGTGTGTGAGGTAGAAATGTGTTCTTATGAGGATAAGGCTGTGTTGAGCACCCTCTCACGAAGTGGGAGGGGGGTATTTATAGTGGGGAGAGAAAAACAGCCGTTGGGGACACTTTAAGTCACACAGGGTCTGGACGTCCGGCAGTTCTCGGAAGTCCGGGCATTCGCAAGGGGTCGGACGTACGACAGGGGTCGGTCGTCCGAGGGCTGTAACTATGACTGGAAACACTGTGAGTTGAACAGCGACCGGACGTTCGGAAAAGGCCGGAAATCCGAGTTATTCGACTCAACTTCTTCTGGTGGGAGGTTCCGGATTTCCGAAAGGGGACGGACGTCCGGCCCTCAGACGTCCGGAGGGAGCCGGAAATCCGAGTTATAGAGCTCATGTTCTTCTGGTGCAGGGCTCCGGATTTCCGAAGCTGGTCGGACGTCCGACCCTCGGATGTCCGGAGGGAGCCAGAATTCCGAGTTATATGACTCAAATACTTTTGGTGGAGGGCTCCGGATTTCCGAAGTCTGCCGATTGTCCGGCCCTCGGACATCCGGAGGGAGCCGGAAGTCCGAGGCAATAGACCTGTTTTGAGATAGGAACAAAGTAGAGAATATGTGGTCTGAGGAGAACAGTGGAGATGTAGTTTGAGCAAGTTCATCACAAAACCTATGATCCCCTCTTAATAGTGCGGGATCCCTAAAGACTCAAGAATTGTAAAAGGGGTACCGATGATCCATACTTGAGTGTATACTTTTATTCGCTGATCATCACTCCGCACCACTAACGTCAAAGGGACTGATACCTTTGAGTTAGCCCTTTCACTTGAGCTTGATGTTGTTGTTCCTTCTTGGACCAAGTTGAAAGCAAGACATGATGCAGTCTTCAAGTAGCTCTCCCATACACAATGTGGAAAGCCTAGCTTATGTATTCATCTTCATTTGCCCACCATGTGAACATCCACAAGAATCAAGAATGTAGTGCTCAGGAATGCTTATCTTGATCTTGTCCTTGTTAGCACATGAGCTTGTCCTTATTAACACATGATCATTAACAATAGTTTCAAGGATATATTCGTGCTGATCCACTTGAACTTGCACACCACAATCTTGATGATGATCACCACTTGACGTCATCCTTCATGAGTTGTATGAGATCTTCCTTTTGACGCAGGTCCATGGAAGCACACCTAACCCCCACATAGGAGTCTCACAAAGACCATGGGTTAGTACACAAACACGTAATGGACAATGCTTACCATACCATGGGATCACTTGATCCCTCTCGGTACATCTTATACGTTTTGTGTGTTGATCATCTTGATTTACTCTTTGTCTGAGATCTTGATCAACCTAGTGTCTCTATGACCATTCTTTGGATAATACCTTGAATACCATCTTGGTCATCATATAAACTCCTTGAACCCAACAGATGGACTTCAAGAAGTGCCTATGGACAAATCCTATAAATATAACTTAAGGCAACCATTAGTCCATAGGAATTGTCATCAATTACCAAAACCACATATGGAGATATATGCTCTAACAATCTCCCCCATTTTGGTAATTGAAGACAACCACTTCAAGAGAGTTTATATAAGGAAATAAGCATAACCAAGCGCACACATACAAGGTAATAATGCATGTGTGCAAGATGTAAATGCTTACGCAATAAAAGCAAAACCCTCTAAACATATCCAAAGTAAACTCTCTAAACTTCTCCCCCATTGGCATCGATTGCCAAAATGGACGAAAAGTTTAGAAATCCAATATAGTAGGTGCTCCACCAAGTGCAGAAAAATACACAAATACAATGATAAGTAGTTGGAGGAAAACAAACTATATTGAGGACCCAAAGATTGCAAATAAAAGGATCGTATGCCACAAAGACATACGAAGATAGAGGCAAGCAATCAAAAGATTCCAGATGGAACAAACAATCATATGGTCCTTCGAACCACATGAATAAAATATATTATGATAAAGGCAACATAGTGTTTTATCAAAAACTAGAGAAGCTCCCCATGATTTGTGCACTAATACGAGATTTTTGTATTTGACACACGTGCACAAAATAGGATCGTTGCTCCCCTAGAATGTATAAAAACACACAACGAGTATAAGAAGATAGATGAGACAATAAGCATATCAATTTCACAAAACAAATGGTTGAGCAACATGTAAAAGAAGCAACTTGAGAATAGGCTCAACCAAAGTAATGTGTGCGAGTCATGGCAAAGCACTTAAGAAGACTAAGATAAGGATGAGCATTACTCATCAACATAGTCTTGATGAAATGAGATACAAAGTGCAAGACATATCATTCCCACACACACATACTAGAAAATGGGTTCACAAGCTTACCATACCATGGGATCACTTGATCCCTCTCAGTACATCTTATACGTTTTGTGTGTTGATCATCTTGATTTACTCTTTGTCTGAGATCTTGATCAACCTAGTGTCTCTATGACCATTCATTGGATAATACCTTGAATACCATCTTGGTCATCATATAAACTCCTTGAACCCAACAGATGGACTTCAAGAAGTGCCTATGGACAAATCCTATAAATATAAATTAAGGCAACCATTAGTCCATAGGAATTGTCATCAATTACCAAAACCACATATGGACATATATGCTCTAACAAATTCCATGAAAACCTTCAACCTGTTCACAACCTAGCAAATCACTGATTGTCTATGTTACCTCTTGCTTAACCATGTGTTAGCGTTGCTAGTTGCAGGTGCAGTTGCTTCCATGTGATAACATGGGTTCCTTGTCATACCACCCTATTAATTGCTATTTCATTTAATGCACCTATATACTTGCTAAAAGGTGGAAGGCTCGACCTTTGTAGCCTAGTGTTTTGTTCCACCTTTGCCCCCTTAGTTTCAGCTACCGTTGTTATGTTCCATAATTGAGCGCTCCTAACACGATCGGGGTTGTTATGGGGACCCCCTTGATAATTCGTTTCAGATTAAAGTTGGTCTGGCAAGGCCCAACATTGGTACTACATTTGCCCAACATAGTAATTTTGTTAATACTGAAAGCATAGGGCGTCATGAACCCGAGGAGTAATTTTACATAATACAGGGAGGGCCAGTGCTGATGGTGCTGGTCCAAAACAGAGCAGCTTGCTAACGCTACCCGGGGCAACTCGACGTCTGTCGTGGTAACCATCGCTCATCCGTCGTGTCCTGAGAACGAGATACGCGGCTCCTATCGGGATCGTCGACATGCCGGGCGGCCTTGCTGAATTAGTTTTACCTTTGACGAATGTCTTGTGCATCGGGATTCCGGTGTTGCTTTGCGTAATCTCAGAGTTGAGGTTTTCCACTAAGGAGTACGACGAGATCACGAGTTTCGTGATCGAGGAATTCTATGCGGCTTGTGGTAATTTGTGATGGATTAGTTGGAGCACCCCTGTAGGGTTAAATCTTTCGGAAAGTCGTGCCCGTGGTTATGTGGCAACGTGGAAACTTTGTTTAACACTGGTTCTAGATAACTTGAAGTTAACTTAATTAAAATATGCCAACTGAGTGCGTAACCGTGACTGTCTCTTTCGTGAGTTCCTTCTCCGATCGAGGACACGGTGGGGTTATGTTTTGACGTAAGTAGGTGTTCAGGATCATTCATTTGATTAACAGTAGTTCACGTCCGCTATGCGTAGTTCTTCCCCCTCTTATTTCTTGTACTTGTAAGATAGCCACCAAATAAATGCTTAGTCGCTTGCTGCAGCCTCACCACTTAACCTACCTCACCTATTAAGCTTTGCTAGTCCTGATACCTTTGGAAATGAGATTGATGAGTCCCCTGTGGCTCATAGATTACTACAACACTAGTTGCAGGTACATGTAAAGGTTACTTGACGCGAGCGCGTTGATTGTTCATTTGGAGTTGCTTCTTATTCCTCTTCTTCATCGATCTAGGATGGGTTCCAGGCCGGCAGCCTGGGATAGCAAGGATGGACGTCGTTTTCTTTTCTCATTTGTTTTCGTCCGTAGTCGGACCCTACTCTTATTCATGATGTTTATGTATTGTACTGATGTGACTTTGACGTAGCTTGTGGCGAGTGTAATCCAATTCCATATATCTCATCTCTTCAGTACATGTACTTGTAACGATATCCATTCTTGTGAAACGACGAGATGCGCTTCTATCCCTGACGAGGTCCTCGTTCCAAATTAAGGATAGGAGCGCATCATGGGCGTTACAAGTTGGTATCAGAGCAATACCGACCTAGGAGCCCCCTTGATTGATCGAATTTGGCCGAGTCGAGTCTAGTGAAAAACTACTTCGAGTCTAGTTATATATCGGAGAGTAGGATTCTTTTTCTCCTCTTCTATGCTCTTGTGAGGAATCTCGACGTAAGATTTTAATTCTACTCCTCTTCTCACTCAAATGTTTTTTAGGATCACGCGGATATTTTTGGAATCTATATAATGTAGATGTGATGGAGTTCTGTCTTGGTGCCTCCTGTCTGACTTGATTTCTTCCGGGGAGTTGAGCTCGAGGGGATTCTCGAGCACATCGTTATCATTCAGATTTCTTTGTATCTCAGAACGAAGGATGTTTGTAATTGCTTCAATACTAGTAGTGGCGAGATAACCCCGATGTCCCCAGTACTGGTGCAGATTGTTCGGGAGTACTGCCATACTTTGTATCATTGTGATCACGAGGGTCTGTAGTAGATGAAGGTACGAGATTCTGGTTGTGTGTTGACAGATGTGATACATTGGACGAGTTAGTATAGGAGTTGGGTGACATATTACTCCTTGTATCCGTGTACCAGATTGCATGACCAGATATTCCGGGAGTTCTTAGGTGGGAATTCAAGTAGTTACTATAGGACAATCTTCCAACAAATACATGATGTTAGGTTGGGGTTCGACATCTAGTGGATTCGTTTGTTCAGGTCGTCTTACAACGATTCTCGTTGTGTCTTAAAGAGTCCTTGTAGCTTGCTACGACTCGGGGACGCTTCGTATGTCGTGTGCACTGCCTTGCATAGGATGGCTACTGTAAGGATCGAGCCCGCGATCCTGTCCACGAAAATATCGAACGGAAATCTCTCTCATGAATTTGTTCTGGCTTGTTTTGTAAGCCTCATCCTTTGTTTTGTTGCGATATGGTAATTCAAGTTGCTTCGATGTCAAGTGGTGAATTCACATCTTTTCCAGAGGTATTCTCATATTTTTATGGGAGTGCATATCCTTTTGCTCAAATCAACTTGTCTTTTCAATTTCTTGTCAATCGGAGTCGTCATGTTAAATTCTTTTCAACCGGTGTGCTTCTCTTCCGGCAATCATATCCTTTTCCAATTTTGCAAGATCGTTCTCTCATTTATTTCGAAGTTCATCTAACCTGTTCCAAGTTGTCTTTGTTTTTCCCTGCCCTCCCGCCCTTTTCTTCAGTGATTAGATTTCATCCAAGTGCATTTCATTTCATTGTTGCTTCCGCTATCTCTTCTTCATTTCATAGCCGGTGATTCATTGTGAAGATTCTATGGATCTTCATGTTCATCTTTATTCAATCTTGTTATCTTTCCGGTGAATTCAGTTCAAGCTATTCGTGTTCATCATATCCTATTCATCCTTTAAATTCTTTCCTGTGTTGGAAATTCTTATCAAGTCTTCTGTTGTCATTTATCTCTATTCTATCCGAAGCGTTGAAGTTATCTCAGAATTTCTTGTTTTCAATCCTTTCAATTATTTCGAGGTGCTCAACCTCATCAAGTTTTCATTTGTACCGGTGCAATATCTTTCTTTCTGAGCAATTGTTTCAACGGTGGTTTCTTTTGAGTGGCCCCGTAACCCACAGGTTCTTTCGCAGGATCTTATATAGCTCTTGTAATCTTTCCCGGAGATCTCTAACTCTTTCAAATATGACATAGGAATGAATTTCATCAGCCATATTCCTTCTTCAAGATCAATTTGAGTTGTTTCTCATCTTTGGCTCAACCTTTCATTCTTCTTTATTCCGGAGTGTCTCAGTAGTTCTTGGTGATGTTCTTCTCGTCACTCTCTCCATTAAAGATTCGAAGGGGTGTTTCTCTCAAATCTTGCTCCATTCTTGTGAAGATTGTCATATTAGCTTGGTGTTATCCTCTTAATGGTTGTAAATCATGAGTAAAGCCCTTTCTTGCTATTCGGTGCATTTCAATGTTGTTTTCTTTCTCGATCCTCCGAAGGCCATCATTTCAGAAGATCCTTCGTTCTCAGCTTTCAGCTTTCATCCTCAATTCTTCTCAATTATTTTCTCTTCGTTCGTCTCCCATTTATTTCGGCGCCTTATTCAAGTTTTCTCTCAGGTGGCTCATGATCTCTTCATTCTCATGTATCTCCATTCATTCATGGTTGCCTCATTCATTTCAATTATCACTGGTGTTTCTTGCAACATTTCTTCTAGTTTGTGCTCATATCTCTCCTCAATCTTTTCTAAAAGAATAAGTTGTATGCTGAATCCATTGCTTGTCATCAATTAAACTTGATGAAGGATACGCTTAACATAATTCTTATTCTTGTTCATAGTGGTTTGAATTCTTCTTCCGGAGTGTCCCATGATATCAATTCTTTGTCTCAAGGTGTTCTTCAAGGTTCTTGTGTTAGTAGTTGTCATTCTCTTATTCATTCTTTGATCCCAATGATCTAGTTTATATTCTCTTGTTCCAGAGTTGCGCTGATGTTGCTCATTTGGGTCAATCATGTTGTTCTATCAAGATAATGGTGTTCCCTTGTTATATTTAGTTGTTTGTTATGAATATTGTCTAATTCTCCCATCTTATCGATTTTTTTGTCCCCTTTTCCTACCGAAGTGCTACCGAAATTTTCCGTGAATTCTTGCATGTTTATAATATCATTCCTCATCGCTTTGCAACCTTCAAGGATGTTGGTTTCACTCGTTTGTCAAAGGAGCAACTAAGTTTTGTCTCTTGCTTTTTCTCATCCTCTTCCCCTTTTCATTCTTGGATCTCGGGTCGAGATCCTCTTGTAGTGTAGGAGAGTTGTGACAGCCCGAGACCGATGTTCCAGAAGATTCCCCTATTATTTCCGTTTTCGTCGTGTGGTTATTTTTATTTGGCGCATCATCATCGCATCATGAGCATCATATGCATCGCATCGGCACTCCGTTGCCGCCAGTTTTCAAAAATTGCGTCCGTTGTTAGTTGCCGGTTCTCGTCGTTGTCCGTTCTGAGCCCGACCACACACGCACGCGCCGCGACATCGATTAAACCCTGTTTTAAAAGTGTGTATAAAACTTTCTCTGATTGAGTTGAAACTTGGCGTCTGGTCTTACTTTAATATAGGTAGGCTGCCTGCCAAATTTCATCACAATCGGAGTCCGTCTGGTACCCGAACGGTCGACCGTAGCAGCACCGTCTTCGGTTATTCGTCGGACGTGATTCAGTATTTTAAAACACGTGTCACGAGCGCACCCTTCCCTCTCACCTTAGCCTAGCCACTCCACACGACCAATTAACTATCCCCACGTTCGAGATTGTCCGATTCCGACCGCGCGGTTGGATCCGGGATGAAATTCCGCTCAACCTAGCCCTGCTTTGTCTATAAATAGACCTCGCCACGCATTTTAGACACCAAACCCTAGTCCACCTTGGGATCCGCGCCACCTACCCCCCAGCAGCCTCTCTCCCTCCTCCCAGCCGCCGCGGGCTCGGCCGAGCCCATCTGAGGCCCGCCGGGCCCGGAACCGCTGCCGCCCTGCCTCCCGGCCCTAGCGCCGCCTCTCCTCGCGCGAGCTACCGCGCAGCTAGCCCACCCCGCGCCGAATCGCGTCCCTCGCCGGAGGTTCTTCGTGGACGGCCGTCGCCGGAGCCACCGGAGCCGGTGCCGCCGGAGCTCCATTCACCAGATCCGGCCGCCCCGTGCTGTTCCCTGCCCCGAGTTCCTGCCCGAGTCACCCATGCAGTTCCCGTCGCGCTAGCCGTCGCTGCTGCGCCCCACGGCCAAATCCGGCGACCTCGAGGCCGGATCCGCCGCCGGCTGCCGCGGCCTGGTCGGCCCTTGTCGTGGTTTTGTCACAGCAGATGTCCTCGTGAAAGGACTTAGTACTGGAGCCATCGCACCTTAGTGGCGACTCAAAGGGGTTAAGCGGGAAAGACACGGTGATTTACCCAGGTTCGGCCCCTCGAGAAGAGGTAATAGCCTACGTCCTGCTTTGTGTGTATTGATGTGGATTCGATTACAAGGAAGGCGTAATTCGCCTAAACCTAGCACTCGATGATTTCTAACCTACCTCTCCCCCTCCAGACTCGCCTTTATATATAGGTCGAAGCCTTAGGGTTTACAAGAGTCCCTTTCTTTTTACAAATCGTGACCACCGCGGTCTCTAAGTCGCCGTCTTGCAAAACCCAGAGTCCTTCCATAAATCATAACCATCCTGCGACTTCGAACCGCCCAGGCTGAGGCCCAACTAGCCTTAAAGGATGAATCGCCTTAACGGTAACCCGGCCCATATTCGGTGGGTCACTTTAACAGGCAATATCCCCAACATTAGGCCCCAAATTGACTTGAATCTTCACGCCAATGCTTCCATTTTAGTCGAAGGCGATTCACTCCTCTGTGTTCCTCCGTACACCAGAAATCTTAACTCGCCAACTGGTACCGGCAAAAGTCTCTGAGCCGCCAACGCATTTCCCATCAGTACCTTCCTTAGCCCTCGATTTCCGGGAACTCCAACACAATCCCAACGGATCTTTTAGTGCGTCATTATCCCAAAATTTTCGGGCGCCATCATGGCGAATCTTTCCTTCCTCGACGGTTCCCGCTCATAGCGCCTCGATCCCCGCGCCCGTCCTGATAAATAGGCGGAAGGGACAGGGCTGACACCGGCCACCTACCAGTCCCGTCAATACCTCCACCATCATCTCAGCGAGAAGAAACGCTCCGCATCCCGAAGGCTTCGCCGCCGGCCGCAAACTCCACCCCCGTACGAAGAACTCCAGTGCTGCCCGCAGGCCGTTGCCGTTCGAGGAGCTCCGGCGCCGCCCGCCAGCCGTCGCCGTTCGAGGAGCTCCGGCGCCGCCTGCAAGCCGCTGCCGTTCGAAGAGCTCCGGCGCCGTTCGAGGAGCTCCAGCGCCGCCCGTACATCGTCACCGTCGCCAGGCTCCACCGCCGCCGAGGGTCCCCTCATTCTCCAACAGCCTCCATCATCACCGATCTTCTTCGACCAAGATCTTCAGGTTAGGCCACTGTTTCCCCTTCTTTAAGGGTAGATCTAGTTCTTGTTCTTGCCGCCGCCATTGCCATAGCTCCGAAGCTCTATGCTCGTCACCATCTTAACTGTCGAACTGATTAGTCCGAGCGCCATTAGGGCACCTAGTGCTTCGAACAATCCTATCCATCTGTGCCCTTGTGAATTTTCTAAATAGACTAGTCTTTTCAAACACGAGGCACCATCCTGATCGCACATCGTTCATGTTTTAGCCATGTCCGTAAGCTTTTATATCTGTTGAATAGATCCATTCCTCTTTCACTGTTTGCAAAAAGCTGTTTGGAAACCTCGTCCTTCCCTTAGTGTTTCGGAAAGAATAAATTTTAGCACCCACAGTAGCGTCGCTTCTGAGAATAGCCCTGCTCCGATAGGTCGCCACATCAGCCCAACCCAGCCTCCCAATCCGACGGGTTAAGCAGAAGCTAGTTCTGACTCACATAGTAAATGTTCAAGACATGTAATACCATTTTCTTGCCTATTTGTAGCATGGGTGCCGTTTTCAAGAGCGATTGACTTCCCACCAAAGTCGATGATGCTGTTTTGGCGAATTACGTGAAAGCGGGCTGCTTGGATCCTCAAGACGTCATTGGATGGCGCACCGGGTTAGGAGAAGACCTACCCAACCCCAAGGAAGGGGAGATAGTAGTTTTTGTGGAACACTTAGAACGGGGTTTTAAGCCGCCCGGATCTAAATTCCTTAGAGACGCCCTGAATTTTATGAACGTCCGACTCCAGGATTTGGGACCCAATTCCATAAGCAACCTGAGTCAATTCCAAGTCCTTTGCGAAGCTTATTTGCGGATCGAGCCTTCCGTCCCCCTGTTTTGGTACTTTTTCCACTTGAATCGCCAGACAGAATTCCACAATGGCCCCAGTTTGGAACTCGGCGGGGTCAACGTCCAGCGTCGCAGGGACAGTCCGTTTCCTGCACTCACTATGCCCAGCCATCCCAAAGGCTGGGGTGAATCTTGGTTTTACTGCAAAGAAACATCCCCTGCCGGCGAGAACAAACTTCAGGGCTACAGGCCAAGCCGCCTCCCGGTCAACTTCAAGCTCCCTGACAAGCTCACCGAGGAAGAAGAGTCGGAAATCGTCCCAATTCTGTCCGAACTGAGATCCTTGACTAACAACGATCTCACCGGGGTTGACCTGATCCGCTGCTGGGTCGAATGGCGGATCCTTCCTCTGAGCCGCCGAGAAGGCTTGATGTGCGAATTTGACGGTACTCTGGATCATCCCCAATGCTACTTTCACACAGCATTAACAGAAAAAGACATCGTCGCCATCATCAAAAAGCTGACCGGTGAGCCTACAGCAAAGTGCGGCCAAATCGGCCTTAAGCCCTTCTGCAAGATTAACCCGGCGCCCAAGGTAACCAAGACTAACTCGCCCTTAATTTTTATTCCATCTGTTTTACTGTCATCGTGACTTCATGCCACATCCCTTTCCAGAAAGGCGACAAGTTCTGGTCTCGGAGACCTAAGAAACAAGCCATGAAGAGTGCTAAGCCGCCTTCCAAGAAAAACAAAGGCAAAGGTAAATCAGCTGCGGCCGAGCCATCTGAAGTCGACGAATCTCAAGCTGGCGACGCACTCTCCGAGGTACCAATCCGTCCTCTTTTTCACTCGCCACCTATTACCTTTTAACTTCAATTTATCTCTCACTTCTCTTATAATAGAATGAAGATAACGAAAGCCAGGAAGATTCTATCGAGGTAATTTCCGTCTCCTCCGATTCATCTCCTTCTCCACCTAAGCCGGCCCGACGAATATGTGGAAAAGTACCTCTCTCACATCCAAATGCCCATTTGGACCCAAATTTCTTACTGAAGAAAACGCAGCATGCCTCGAAACGGAAAACGCGAAGTCATTCTGGCGACCTAACACCTGGCTTGCCAACAACGAACAAAAGAAAACCAAGCGAGGTACCTCCCTTTTTTTATTTGAGCAACCATTGTTCGTGTTGCTTTGGATCACAGTCATAACCCGCCTGTTATTATCGATGTACAAATTCTATAGGATTCTCCCCCTACTTCTGGCGACTCAGTGATGTCGACCCTTCCACCAATGATCCGAGTCCCGGGGTAAGTTTCTTGTCCTGATCCTTGAGAATAGCACTCTTTTTAATTTTCTAACACGCCTATCTCATTTATTAGGGCGCAAGACAAAAAGAGGAAAACCAGTGGATCAATCCCTGATGCCACTTCTGAACCTCCAAGGAAAGCAACTCCGACTCAAGAAGATCCGAGTCAAAACGAGCCGACAATTCAAGCAAATCCTCCTGAGTCGCCCAAAGGATCAACGGATGTCCCTAGATCACCGGTCGTAATGGCGACAGCTGATGACCCAGATGCTGTGGTCATTACTGGTTTTGGTTTCTCCAAGCCGGCAGCGACAATCCTCTCCAAACATATAGCATCCCCTTCTCCATCAATTCCCGAGTCTGGGCCTTCCAAGGCGAAACTTTCTGACTATGCAGGTCTGGAGTTTAAAGAACTCTGTTCTGGCTTCGCAAGTCGCCTGGAAGCGAGTTACGAGATGGAAAAAAATCTGCTGAAGATGTTAAATAACAAACATGAGGTAAAATTTATACTCTATATTATTCCCAGTAACCCCCAAGGGCCGGGTCATCAGTAAAATGATGAGCCGGGTCTTTTAAAAGCTTCGCGACCAGTGACCCCCAAGGGCCGGGTCATCAGTAAAATGATGAGCCGGGTCTTGATTTCTGTATAATTTCCCTTGAGAAATTATACATTAGCCCCCAAGTGTCAGGGGTATTGCCTTGCAATAATTCTGAGACTTGTCTTTGTTTTAAATTTTGAACAGGAAAGCCTTGCCCAGACCGAACTGGCCCTGGGCGACTTAAGAAAAAACTTGGCTGACCAACAAGATGCCCGAACTCAGTCGGAAGACAAATATAAGCTGGCTCTGGTTGAACTGGAAAAGCTCAAAGCCGAGTTAGAAAGAACTCAGGCTGACCACAACGCGGTTTTGACGAGAGCCGAAAAAGCAGAAGCAAAGCTGGCAACTGTGCAGCAGGAGCTATCCGGCTTAAAGCGCCATATTTCCAGCATGACACAAGCCATCTTTGGTAAGCTTTACCTAACTCTCCAATCTTATACTCTTCCTTGGGCAAATTCCTTAATGTTTAACTTACCGGTTATTTAATCACAGGCTCGAGAGTCGCCAATTTGCAAGACGACAGCGTGTTGATGCTGAAGGCGATCTATACACTGACGGAACAACTATACACAGGCAGTGTGCTGACCGTCAAAGCTGTGATAGGTGCAAAGGAGCCCATAACTTCCATCAAGAAGGTGCTTGGATATCTATCCACACTGCCTCCCCAGATCGGCGAGTTAACCCGATCAGCCGCCCGGAAGGGTGTCCTGACGGCTCTGAGTCGCTGCCTGGCGTATGCTCCAGAAATTAATTTGGAAGAAGTAGCTGCCGGCTTCCCTCAGCTTAAATATGACGGCTCAGAGTTCGTGGAAGAAGACTACCAGAAGGTTGTCAAGGATTCTCGACTGGCCGCGACTCAACTCGCCGCCAGCCTTGACTTGACAAAATATCAGGCGGCTTATGATGACAAGAATAAGAAAATCAGCCCGCCAACCTTCGTGGTGACCAACCTTATCCCTCGGCGACCCAAGAATCCCTTCGACTCGGAAACAGACCTGGCATCAATCTTGACCGATGAAGACGATTTTGCCTCTTTGTCCAGATGCAATTGGGTATTGGGCGATTTACAAATCGAAGCTGGTCAGAGCTCACGCCAAGACTTAGCGGAATAGATTTTCCTTGAATTTGGCCCAAGAGCCATGTAATAGTCAGTACTATCTTTTGATGACATCTTCTGCCAAAAAACCCTTATACCGCTTTTGAGGCGGTTTAAAATATTTTGTTAACCCTTATCAGAATTGCCTGAAATGCTCAATCCGCCAAGGATGAAAACCTTGAGCACATTACCTGTGAAAATAAAAGAACTACAAACAGTTTCAACGAATAAGTAGTGAGGATAAAAATCTTCAAGGTCAAATCATAACACGAGTAATTTTGTCGGCTCATACGGTCGCGACAGGAGGGGGCGAGTCAGAAAGCTCGTGCACCCACCCTTAATGCAGGTTTCGTCGGCTCATACGGTCGCGACAGGAGGAGGCGAGTCCGAAAGCTCGTGCACCCACCCTTAATGCAGGTTTCGTCGGCTCATACGGTCACGACAGGGGGAGGCGAGTCAGAAAGCTCGTGCACCCACCCTTAATGCAGGTTTCGTCGGTTCATACGGTTGCGACAGGGGGAGGCGAGTCAGAAAGCTCGTGCACCCACCCTTAATGCAGGTTTCGTCGGCTCATACGGTCGCGACAGGAGGAGGTGAGTCAGAAAGCTCGTGCACCCACCCTTAATGCAGGTTTCGTCGGCTCATACGGTCGCGACAGGAGGAAGCGAGTCAGAAAGCTCGTGCACCCACCCTTAATGCAGGTTTCGTCGGCTCATACGGTCGCGACAGGGGGAGGCGAGTCAGAAAGCTCGTGCACCCACCCTTAATGCAGGTTTCGTCGGCTCATACGGTCGCGACAGGGGGAGGCGAGTCAGAAAGCTCGTGCACCCACCCTTAATGCATGTTCTGTCGGCTCATAAGGTCGCAACAGGATGTCATGAAATTGCTCTCTCTTTTTCTTAAAGAAGAAGCCCCCGAGTCAGGGAAACATTATATTATTCCATAATGAAAACTGAAAAACTTACAAAGCATGGAGTTTTAAGAACTCAAGTGTAATAAGGCCGCAAATGGGCAATATTCCAAGGGCGAGTTGACTCAGCCCCCGTAGTCGGTCGATCAGGCCGAAGATCCATCAAGTAGTAAGAACCATTGCGGAGGTTCTTGCTGACAACGAAAGGTCCCTCCCAAGGGGGCGAAAGCTTGTGCATGCCTACCCTATCTTGTATCAGTCGAAGCACCAAATCGCCTTCCTGGAAGGTCCGACTCTTCACCCGGCGACTATGATAACGCCGCAGATCTTGCTGATAGATCGCCGAACGAGCCGCTGCTAAGTCACGTGCCTCTTCCAAGGCATCCAAAGAGTCCTGACGCGCCAGCTCGTTGTCTTGCTCCACATATGCGGCGACTCTAAGAGAATCATGCCTTATGTCAGTAGGGAGGACGGCCTCTGCACCATAGACCAAGAAGAAAGGGGTGAACCCCGTGGACCGATTCGGGGTGGTCCGGATGCTCCATAATACCGAAGGTAACTCCTCCACCCAACATCCTAGAGTTCTTTCCAGGGGAATTATGAGCCGAGGTTTGATCCCTCGCAAAACTTCCTGATTCGCCCGCTCGGCCTGTCCGTTTGACTGCGGGTGAGCAACTGCAGAGATATCAAGCCGGATATGTTCATGGGATAGAAATCCAGCATCGCTCCTTGGGACAAGTTAGTACCATTGTCCCTGATGATACTGTGCGGATATCCAAAACAGAAAATCAGCTTCTTCAGAAATTTTACCGCAGTCTCCGCATCGCAAGTCCCAACAGGCTCCGCCTCAATCCATTTAGTGAATTTATCAACCGCCACCAATAAGTGAGTTTTCTTGTTGGAGGACATCTAAAAGGGACCGACCATGTCCAGCCCCCAGACCGCGAAAGGCCAAGTAATGGGGATCATCCTCAATTCTTGAGCCGGCACATGAGCCTGTCTCCCGTATCGTTGGCACCCCTCACACCGCCGTACTATATCTTCTGCATCTGCGTGAGCCGTCAACCAGAAGAAACCGTGTCGAAAGGCTTTTGATACCAAAGAACGTGACCCGGCGTGATGTCCGCAGTCTCCAGAATGGATGTCATTAAGGATTGTGCATCCTTCCTCGGAGAAAACGCACCGCTGAAAGACCCCTGAAGCACTTCGTTTATATAGCTCGCCATTAATGATGACCATGGACTTGCTACGCCGAACAATCTGGCGAGCCAAAACTTCGTCAGTGGGTAACTCGCCGCGGGCAAGATAAGCTAGATAAGGAAGAGCCCAATCCGAAGCGATATGGAGAGCCGCCACAAGCTGAGACTTGGGATCTGGTATCGCCAATTCCTCCTCCGTGGGTACAGTTACGGACGGTTTATGCAGGACATCCAAGAAGACATTAGGGGGGACCGGTTTTCTCTGTGAGCCGAGTAGCGAGAGGGCATCAGCTGCTTCGTTGAGTCGCCGATCAACATGATCAACCTGGTACCCATGAAAATAGCCCGCCACGTCAGATACGGCTCGCCTGTAAGCCGCCATCATAGGATCTCGAGAGTCCCAGGTGCCCGAAACCTGTTGCGCCACCAGATCTGAGTCCCCAAAACATCTGACTCGGGTTAGGTTCATCTCTTTTGCTAGTCGCAAACCGTGAAGCAAAGCTTCATACTCTGCTGCATTATTTGTACAAGGGAACATAAGCCGGAGGACGTAGCAGAACTTATCTCCTTGAGGGGATATCAACACCACACCAGCCCCCGAGCCCTCCAACTGCCTGGATCCATCAAAATAAATAGTCCAATAGGTAAGGTCAGGCCGATCTTCCGGAGCCTGAAGCTCCGTCCAATCATTGACGAAATCAACTAGTGCCTGGGACTTGATGGCCGTGCGGGGGGTATACTGAATGTGATGTGACCCCAGTTCTATTGCCCATTTGGCGATTCGCCCTGTTGCCTCGCGGTTTTGGATGACGTCGCCGAGGGGCGCGGAACTGACCACGGTGATTGGGTGTTCTTGGAAATAATGTTTAAGCTTTCGACTCACCATGAACACCCCATAGACCAGTTTCTACCAATGTGGGTATCGCTGTTTGGACAGAGTTAACACCTCACTGATAAAGTACACCGGGCGTTGTACCGGGTATTCCTTTCCTTCCTCCTTTCTTTCGACGACCACAGCCACGCTAACCGCTTTGGAATTCGCGGCGATATACAGGAGCATAGGCTCCTTTTCAGTCGGGGCCGCCAGGACCGGCGGGTTAACCAATTGATGTTTCAAGGCCTGAAGTGCCTCGTCAGCCTCCTCTGTCCACACGAATCGGTCAGACTTCCTCAACAATTGATAGAGCGGAATCGCCTTTTCTCCGAGGCGGCTTACAAAATGACTGAGAGCCGCAATGCGACCCGCCAATCGCTGAACTTGGTTAACATTCGTCGGCTTGCCGAGGGAGGTAACCGCTTCAATTTTGTTCGGGTTAGCCTCGATGCCGCGCTCCGATACCAAGAAACCCAGTAGTTTTCCCGCAGGTACGCCGAAAACGCACTTGGTAGGATTTAGCTTCATTTGATATACCCGTAAATTATCAAAGGTTTCCTTAAGGTCTTCCAGAAGTGTCTCCTCCCGGCGGTTCTTGATCACAATGTCGTCAACATAAGCATGGACGTTGCGGCCAATTTGGCTATGAAGACAATTCTGGATGCAGCGTTGGTAAGTCGCTCCTGCGCTCTTGAGCCCGAACGGCATGGACACATAGCAAAAGGCCCCGAAGGGGGTTATGAAAGCAGTCTTTTCTTGATCTTCCACAACCATTTTGATCTGATGATAACCTGAATAAGCGTCCAAAAAGCACAATCGTTCGCATCCCGCCACCGAGTCAATGATTTGGTCGATGGGGGGAAGAGCGAAAGGATCCTTGGGGAAAGCTCTGTTGAGGTCCGTATAGTCAATACACATACGGAACGTGCCATTCTTCTTGAGTACTAACACCGGGTTAGCTAGCCATTTGGGGTGAAAGACTTCCACGATGAACCCGGCGGCTAAAAGACGGGCGACTTCCTCTCCAATCGCCTTCCGTCGCTCCTCGTTAAACCTGCGGAGGTATTGTTGGACAGGTTTGCATTTTGGGTCAATATTAAGATGGTGCTCAGCGAATTCTCTCGGTACACCCGGCATGTCAGAGGGTTTCCATGCGAAGATGTCCCGATTCTCACGGATGAATTCGATGAGCGCGCTTTCCTATTTGGGGTCCAGACCCGTTCCAATGGTAAACTGCTTGGATGAATCGCCAGGGACGAAGTCGACTGTCTTCGTGTCATCCGTTGGTTTGAACTTGAGTGGCGACTCGGAATCTGTAGTCGGTTTCTTGAGTGGTGACATGTCTGCCGGGTCAACATTGGCCCGGTGGTTTTTGAGCTCTTCCGCCACGCAGGCGACTTCCGCGTAGGCCGCGTCTCCTTCCTCACACTCCTTTGGAATTCTTCTATCTCCGTCGACCGTGATGGGCCCTTTAGGACCAGGCATTTTGAGCTTGAGGTAGACGTAGCACGGGCGGGCCATGAAGCGAGCGTAAGCCGGTCGCCCGAACAGCGCATGGTACGGGCTTTTTAATTTGACCACCTCGAAGACCAGAGACTCCGACCTGTAGTTCTGTGCAGTTCCAAACGCTAGTGAGAGCCTGACCCGGCCAATCGGATAAGCGGATTTGCCCGGGACGATGCCGTGGAAAACCGTGGTTGAAGGCATCAAGTCTTTCTCTAATAGATTCATCCTCCGGAAGGTGTCGAAGTATAGGATATTAATGCTGCTGCCGCCATCCATTAGTACTTTCGATAGAGTGTAACCCGCCACTTGGGGAGCCACGACCAAAGCCAGGTCGCCCGGGTTATCTATTCTCGGCGGGTGATCCTCTCTGCTCCACGTTATGGTCTGTTCGGACCAGTGGAGATATCTGGGAACTGCCGGCTCAATTACGCTGTACGCCCGGTGATTTACCTTTTTATCACGTTTGCAAGCATTAGTGGTGAAAACATGATATTGCCCATTACTTAGCTGTTTAGGATTGTTGCGGAAGCCCCCATGGTCATCCTGGTCCTGCGGAGCCCCTTGTGGGGACGGCTGCTGGAAGACTCCCGACGGGTTGTACCGCCTGTGGTGGTGCACCGGGTACTGGCCGCCGCCTGGCTGCGGCCCCCCCTGAGCCTCTTGTTCGGGAAAACTGCCGAAGGGGTTGTGCCTTTGGTTGGGCGCGGCGAGTTGGTCCTGGCGACGGTTCGGGTCTTCGCTCTGGCTCTTCTTGATTGCCTCGGCCCGAAATTCCCGCATCACGAAGCAGTTCTCCCAGGAGTGGCCCGCCGGGCCGTCGGCCGTGGCGTGGTGCGGGCAAGGGCCTTTGAGCATCTCTTCGTAGTTACGCGGTCTTTTCCCACTGAAGCCTCGATTCTTCTTTTTGCCGTCATTGGCGTTGGTGTTGGCAACCAGATCCGAGGGCTCCTCATGCGGCCTACGCTTGCCGTTGGTCCCCTGGTTATGACGGTTGCGGCCTTGGAGGCGGGTATGCTTATTCGTTGAATCGCCCTTCTTGGGCGAGTTACCCTTACCATCCTCGCCGGGATCCTTGGTATCATCGGCTTCGGCGTACCTAGTGAGGGTATCCATCAGCTCGCCCATATCCTGAACTTTCCGTTTGAGTCGCCCCAGCTTCTGGACCAACGGTTCGTAGTGGCAGTTGTGCTCGAGGATAAGCACAGCTTGCGCTGCCGTGATGCCATCCGATGAATGGATAATTTCCGCGACTCGCCGCGACCAATGATGCCCGACTCATCCGGGCGCTTCACGCAGTGTTGCAAGTCGACGATTGTCATCGGTCGTTTACAGGTTCCCCGGAAGTTTTTGATGAAACGCTCCTTTAACTCGGCCCAGGACTGGATAGAATTGGGGGGTAAATTTTTCAACCAAGTGCGTGCCGATCCCTCGAGCATCATGGTGAAATATCTGGCGCAAACCGCTTCGTTTACGTCGAGCATGTCCATGGCGATCTCATAGCCCTCGATCCAAGATGTTGGTTCGAGATCTGGTGTGTAATTAGGCACCTTTCTTGGTCCTTTGAAATCCTTGGGCATTCTTTCGTTTCGAAGGGCCAGGGACAAGCAGGGCACCCCAACTCGCCCTCCGGTCCCTGCGGGAGGAGTCTGAGCCTCTTGAGTGTTGGGTGGACCTCTGCCCGGCGGGTCCCGCTCGGGCGGGTTGTCTTGCGGGAGGTGTCGCGGGGCGCTGTTTACGGCTGGCTGATCCTCCGGCCAACCCCTGGTATAGCTCGCCTGGGGGGTGGAGTGCAATCACTCGGGGCTGTGTGAGAACTGCGCGTTTTGGACCACCACCGTTTTCAACATCTCGATGGCGTTCCTTGCTTCGATCTCCGCTGGGGTGTTGCCGTGGATCGGGAGAGACTCCAGATGGTGAGTTGCGGCAAGCACGTTATCCACCGGGTTAGAGAAGTGGCCTCGGGGGGTACGGAAACGAGGAATTTGACCCTCAGTCGGCTGAATCGGCGGGTTAGGAGGGCGGCCCATCCCTCCTGCTGGAGCGGCTCCCATCCCAGGTGTTTGGGGAGTGTCGAACAGGCGAGTCGGATTGAGATCATGGGGCAGGCGTCCCTGGTGCCTCCGGTGATGGACGACGTCGGATGCGCGCTGCTGTCTTTCAAGCCGCCAATTGTCGGTGTTCAACCGCATCCTTTCGGCCGTAATCTGGGCCTATCGAGTTTCCATCCTGGCGGACTCCGTCTCAGCATCCTGATGGGCCTTTGCCACCGCCTCCCTCAGTTTTGCTAACTCCGCATTTATCTCTTCTTGGTTCTCTGGCGTGAGGGGGGTTGACATTAGTCTTGTGATTTCCGCCGCTAAATCCACCAGGACTGCCGACGCACTTCTGGACGTCCCGCCGGTTCCGTCGCCCCCGGCGGGGTTCTGTGCGGGTTGAGTCGCCCCAGCCATGTAGATGGCGATCTGGCGGCGGGTTCGATCGAGGATTTCCGGATCCATGGCCAATGACAAGCCCCCAAGACCGTCTCCGTGGAGGGACTGGATGGAATCGGAATCGCCCATGGATGACTCGTCGTCAGAGTTGATGGGGGTAACCTCCTGAGCCGCCGCGTGCTCTGGCTCCTCCGACCCCTGTGTGAAACCCACAAAGACCGGGCGGGTCAGATTCCGGGTTATGACTGGATGAACATACCTGGCCGGCTCGACGATGTCGGAGGAGACGTCCGGCTCAGGAACGGATGACCCGATCATGCCGATGAAGACGTTGATCTTGCCGAAGGGGACCCTGTAGGCTGATTCCAGGGAATTTGCTTCAGGTCCCCATCGCCGGTTGTCGATGTAGGCTATGCCGCGTCGGCTCCAAGTCATGAGCGCCGCCGCATAACTCCCAGACCCTGGTAGGCCTCCCTTTGTGAACTCAACTCCACCGTGCGCAGGCCCCACGGTGGGCGCCAACTGTCGTGGTTTTGTCACGGCAGATGTCCTCGTGAAAGGACTTAGTACTGGAGCCATCGCACCTTAGTGGCGACTCAAAGGGGTTAAGCGGGAAAGACACGACAATTTACCCAGGTTCGGCCCCTCGAGAAGAGGTAATAGCCTACGTCCTGCTTTGTGTGTATTGATGTGGATTCGATTACAAGGAAGGCGTAATTCGCCTAAACCTAGCACTCGATGATTTCTAACCTACCTCTCCCCCTCCAGACTCGCCTTTATATATAGGTCGAAGCCTTAGGGTTTACAAGAGTCCCTTTCTTTTTACAAATCGTGACCACCGCGGTCTCTAAGTCGCCGTCTTGCAAAACCCAGAGTCCTTCCATAAATCATAACCATCCTGCAACTTCGAACCGCCCAGGCTGAGGCCCAACTAGCCTTAAAGGATGAATCGCCTTAACGGTAACCCGGCCCATATTCGGCGGGTCACTTTAACATGCAATATCCCCAACAGCCCTCGCCGGAACCGCCGCCTCCCGCCCCCCTCCTCGCCGAGGCCGGTGCCGCCATGCCCCATGCTTGGGAGCGAGCAGAGGAGCACGACGAGGGGCGTCTCCCGCTCCTGGGCCTCCTCCCGCCTCGTCCCACAACGACCCATGTCCCCCACCGCTGGCCCAGCTTCGAGCCTCACCACCTGCCTCGCCTCGGCCTCCTCCCTCCAGGCCGGCCCACCACGGTGAGGCCCCCGCAGCCCAATCTCCCGCCCTGGGCGGCGTTTATTATCCTGCGCCACCCCGTGTAGCCCATTAGTAATTAGATTTGGCCCGTGTAGATTTTTTTTCGGCGATTATTCTTTTCTAGAAAAATTGCTAGATTTTCAAACGTTCATAGGTTTTAAACCGTGTGTACGATCGCGACGTGTTGTATATGTATCTCGTGTAGAATTTCGCATAGATTACAAATTTGCAACTTCCATAAAAGTTTGAACTAGTTTGACCCGCCAAATTTCTAGTTTTATGTGCTGTCCCAATAGGAATTGTTCCGTATTTATTTCTCGTGCGTGTCCGGATTGTTCGAACTCCATAGATAAAATGTTCATGTTTTAGGAACCCTTTTCCCCTGTATTTTAGAGTAGTCTTTGTTATTTTTGCATGCAGGATTCCGTAGCTAGTTTGCTATACCGTGTTTAGGACATTATCTCGCATATACGTGTGGCGATATTCTTGTCTTGCAACCTTTCTTATTATATATGTTTTCGGGGTAGAAAAATTCATAGAATTTAACCGTGCATTTAGCTTTGGCTTTTGAGCAAGTTAGTGCACGTGATATTTTGCTGTGATGCCCTTTTGTTTATTTCGTGGGATTTAATCCGAGCAAGATTTGAAGGTGTTGTCAACTAGAGTTATGCTCTTGGATGTTTAGTCTAGCCCCTCATAATTTTGGTTGCAATAGAAATCCATGTTTAGGTGTGGTTTGCTTGTTCTTTACTTGCTAGGAAATAGTGTTGTTTTGAGAGATGCTGAAATATTTCTAAGTCTGAGATCTGTTATATTTTGTTGTTGTCTTCGCATGAGTTTATCTGGTTATCTGTAGCTCTTTTGAGGTTGGTGCAATGGAATTAGTTGTAGACTTTGGGATTCTCTAGCATGCTGTGAATTTTCATGCCATTTGGAATCCTGTAGCTTATGGTTTTGCTGCTGTCAATATGCCTTCAGATCGAAAACTGCAGTTTCATAAACTGTGGATTTCACTAAGTCTGAAACTGTGTGCGAGATGCCATTTTGTGACTTCTTTTCCTAGCGATCCATGCTTTCCATGCTAGGTGTTGTTAGTTGTATGTTGTAGTGCTTCTTGCCCTCTACCGTCTAATGCCTTGGTTGGGCATATTGGTTTTGTGTAGCTCATAGTTGTGGGGTGTAGAAAATGCTATGTGGCTGATTTTGGCAGATTGTAGTGATTTCTTGTTTAGCTCGTAGTTGTTGAACCGTTGCTCCGTTTTGATCTTGTCCTATATGGAACTTGCTTAAAATCTCGTGTAGTTTCATATTATCTTGCTGGTTGTGTGTTTTGAAGTGCTCGTGACTGTCGTTGCACACATTTTGCATTCATGCCATCATATCTTGCGGTGGTCGTATCTTTTGAACCGTAGCTCCGTTGGAGATATTCTCTATGTGTAAATTTCTTGTAACGATGCGTAGAATCATGTGAACCTATTTGTTTTGCTGTTTAACAAACATTTAAAAGTGTTAGTTCAGATCTGGACAGAATTGTAAATTAACATGTGAGGTCATCCCGGAGATGCTATATGTCATTTCCGACCTAATTTAAAATGCCTAGATAGGTAGTTTAATTATGCTTCACCTCTTGCCATGTATAACCACATTTAACATTGCCTTGTACTTTATCGGGATAGAACTAAATAAATTCGTATGTGGAGTTTCGTCAATATGCAACTCGTTGCATATTGAACTTCACTTAATGTGTAGTGTTTGATTGTTGTGAATTGTCATGCTATGTCTTGCATATATGTTAATGCTCATGCATCATTTGTGTTGTGCATCGTGTGGTGAATATCGTGTGTTGATGCTTGTTTCCGGTTTCCTCCGTCTCGATAGAGTTCCGCAAGCGTGTCGGATGTGAGGACCCGTTCGGCTACATCGGCTCGTCTGCTTCACGGAGTTATTCTTCTTCCAAGCGGGATCTCAGCCAAGATGACCATTTCCCCGGATACAATTACTATCATTGCCATGCTAGTTTTATCGCTTCTATCGATTATGTCTCGTTGCCTACCACGTGTTAAATATCAGCCTCTCAACAATGCCATGAAAACCTTCAACCTGTTCACAACCTAGCAAACCACTGATTGGCTATGTTACCGCTTGCTTAACCATGTGTTAGCGTTGCTATTTGCAGGTGCAGTTGCTTCCATGTGATAACATGGGTTCCTTGTCATATCACCCTATTAATTGCTATTTAATTTAATGCACCTATATACTTGGTAAAAGGTGGAAGGCTCGGCCTTTCTAGCCTAGTGTTTTGTTCCACTGCCCCCTTAGTTTCGGCTACCGGTGTTATGTTCCATAACTGAGCGTTCCTAACACGATCACGGTTGTTATGGGGACCCCCTCGATAATTCATTTTAGATTAAAGATGGTCTGGCAAGGCCCAACATTGGTACTACATTTTCCCAACATAATAATTTTGTTAATACTGAAAGCATAGGGCGTCATGAACCCGAGGAGTAATTTTACATAATATAGGGAGGGCCAATGCTGATGGTGGTGGTCCAAAACAGAGCAGCTCGCTAACGTTACCCGAGGCAACTCAGCGTCTAGCGTGGTAACCATCGCTCATTCGTCGTGTCCTGAGAACGAGATACGCGGCTCCTATCGGGATCGTCGACATGCGAGGAGGCCTTGCTAGATTAGTTTTACCTTTGACGAATGTCTTGTGCATCGGGATTCCGGTGATGCTTTGGGTAATCTCAGAGTTGAGGTTTTCCACTAAGGAGTCCGACAAGATCACGAGTTTCGTGATCGAGGAATTCTATGCGGCTTGTGGTAATTTGTGATGGATTAGTCGGAGCACCCCTGCAGGGTTAAATCTTTCGGAAAGTTGTGCCCGCGGTTATGTGGCAACGTGGAAACTTTGTTTAACACTGGTTCTAGATAACTTTAAGTTAACTTAATTAAAATATGCCAACTGAGTGCATAACCGTGACTGTCTCTTTCGCGAGTTCCTTCTCCGATCGAGGACACAGTGGGGTTATGTTTTGACGTAAGTAGGTGTTCAGGATCATTCATTTGATCAATAGTAGTTCACGTCCGCTATGCGTAGTTCTTCCCCCTCTTATTTCTTGTACTCGTAAGATAGCCACCAAATAAATGCTTAGTCTCTTGCTGCAGCCTCACCACTTAACCTACCTCATCTATTAAGCTTTGCTAGTCTTCATACCTTTGGAAATGAGATTGCTGAGTCCCCTGTGGCTCACAGATTACTAGAACACCAGTTGCAGGTACAGGTAAATGTTACTTGACGCGAGCGCGTTGATTGTTCATTTGGAGTTGCTTCATCTTCCTCTTCTTCATCGATCTAGGATGGGTTCCAGGCCGACAGCCTGGGATAGCAAGGATGGACGTTGTTTTCTTTTCTTATTTGTTTTCGTCCGTAGTCGGACCCTGCTCTTATTCATGATGTTTATGTATTGCACTGATGTGACTCTGACGTAGCTTGTGGCGAGTGTAAGCCAATTCCATATATCTCATCTTTCGAGTACATGTACTTGTAACGATATCCATTCTTGCGAAACGACGAGATGCACTTCTATCCCTGACGAGGCACTCGTGCCAAATTAAGGATAGGATCGCATCTTGGGCGTTACACTAATCTCCCTAAGGAGAAGTGGTTTAAATATCATCCTCCCATAGAAGTCAATGTAGTAAAACCCAATCCAGTTGAAGAGAAAGTCATTCCTTATAATGATTCTATCGTTCCTAGTGCTTACATTGAGAAACCACCTTTCCCTGTTAGAATAAAGGATCATGCTAAAGCTTTAACTGTGATACGTAAGGGCTACATTAGAACACCTATAGCCCGTGAGAAAATTAAAGTTGAACCTAGCATTGTTATTATTAAAGATCTCTTGGCCGATAATATTGATGGCATGTTATTCAATTCTATGAAGATGCTGCTAGAATTGCTAAACCTCATTCTAGAGACAAACATAAACCTGTTGTTGGCACGCGTGTTGTTTCTGTTAAGATAGGAGATCATTGTTATCATGGTTTATGTGACATGGGTGCTAGTGTTAGTGCAGTACCTCGATATTTATATAATGAAATTAAAGATGAGATTGCACCTGTCGAGATGGAATTTATTGATGTTACTATTCAACTTGCTAATAGAGATGCTATCTGCCCTGTGGGAATTGTGAGAGATGTTGAAGTCTTGTGTGGTAAAACTAAGTATCCTACTGATTTTCTCGTTCTTTCTACCACACAAGATAGCTTTTGTCCCATCATATTTGGTAGACCTTTCCTCAATACTGTTAATGCTCAGATTGATTGTGAGAAACAAACTGTTACTGTTGGCTTTGAAGGTGTGTCACATGAATTTATTTTTTCTAAGTTTGGTGGACAACCTCATGAAAAAGAATTGTCTAGTAAGGATGAAATTATTGCTCTTGCTTCTATTGATGTGCCTCCTACTGATCCTTTAGAGCAATACTTGCTTGAACATGAAAATGATATGCATATGGATGAAAGGAATGAGATAGATAGAGTTATCTTTGAACAACATCCTATCCTTAAGAATAACTTGCCTGTTGAATTACTTGGAGATCCACCTCCACCAAAGGGTGATCCTGTGTTTGAGCTTAAACAATTACCTGATACTCTTAAGTATGCTTATCTTGATGAAAAAGAGATATATCATGTTATTATTAGTGCTAACCTTTTAGAGCATGAAGAAAAGAAATTATTGAAAACTCTAAGGAAGCACCGTGCTGCTATTGGATTTACTCTTGATGATCTTAAGGGCATTAGTCCCACTCTATGCCATCATAAAATTAAAATTGATCCAGATTCCAAACCAGTTGCCGATCATCAATGAAGATTAAATCCTAAGATGAAAGAGGTGGTAAGAAAATAAATACTAAAGCTCCTGGAAGCAGGTATTATCTATCCTGTTGCTCACAGTGATTGGGTAAGTCCGGTGCATTGTGTCCCTAAGAAGGGAGGTATTACCGTTGTCCTTAATGATAAAGATGAATTGATCCCACAGAGAATTGTTACTGGCTATAGGATGGTAATTGATTTTAGGAAATTAAATAAAGCCACTAGGAAAGATCATTACCCTTTACCTTTTATTGACCAAATGCTAGAAAGATTGTCTAAACACACACACTTTTGCTTTCTAGATGGTTATTCTGGTTTCTCCCAAATACCTGTTGCACAATCTGATCAGGAGAAAACCATTTTTACTTACCCTTTCGGTACCTTTGCTTATAGACGTATGCCTTTTGGTTTATGCAATGCACCTGCTATCTTTCGAAGATGTATGATGGCTATATTCTCTGACTTTTGTGAAAAGATTGTTGAGGTTTTCATGGATGATTTCTCTGTTTACGGATCTTCTTTTGATGATTGCTTGAGCAATCTTGATCGAGTTTTGTAGAGATGTAAAGATACTAGCCTTGTCTTGAATTGGGAGAAGTGCCACTTTATGGTTAATGAAGGCATCGTCTTAGGACATAAAATTTCTGAAAGAGGTATTGAAGTCGATAAGGCTAAAGTTGATGCGATCGATAAAATGCCATGCCCTACAGACATTAAAGGTATAAGAAGTTTCCTAGGTCATGCTGGTTTCTATAGAAGGTTCATTAAAGACTTCTCTAAGATTTCTAGGCCTCTCACCAATTTCTTGCAAAAAGATATTCCATTTGTTTTTTATGATGATTGTGAAGAAGCATTTGAAATACTCCCTCCGGTCCTTTTTACTCCGCATATTGGATTTGGGTCAAGTCAAACTTTACAAAGTTTGACCAAATATATATTGAAAAATATCAACATCTACAATATCAAATATACATATCATGAAACTACCTTTCGTAATGAATCTAACAATATTAATTTGACATTGTGAATGTTGACACATGTTTCTATAAATTTGGTCAAAGTAGAGATACTTTGACTTCGGACAAAGCTAATATGCAGACTAAAAGGACCGGAGGGAGTACTTAAGAAGGCCTTGATAACTGCACCTATTGTTCAACCACCTGATTGGAACCTACCTTTTGAAATTATGTGTGATGCTAGTGATTATGTTGTTGGTGCTGTTCTAGGACAAAGAGTTGATAAGAAATTAAATGTTATTCACTATGCTAGTAAAACTCTAGATAGTGCCCAAATAAACTATGCTACTACTGAAAAATAATTTTTAGCAGTTGTGATTGCATGTGATAAGTTTAGATGTTATATTGTTGAATCCAAAGTTACTATTCATACTGATCATGCTGCTATTAAATATCTCATGGAAAAGAAAGATGCTAAACCTAGACTTATAAGATGGGTTCTCTTGCTACAAGAATTTGATTTGCATATTGTTGATAGGAAGGGTGCAGAGAACCCCGTAGCAGATAACTTGTCTAGGTTAGAGAATGTTCTTGATGACCCATGATACGTCTCCAACGTATCTATAATTTTTGATGGTTCCATGATGTTATCTTGTCAAACTTTGGATGTTTTGTCGGCCTTTTATCTTTTTTGGGACTAACCTATTAACTCAGTGCCAAGTGCCAGTTCCTGTTTTTTCCGTGTTTTTGATCCTTTTCAGAGGAGAATATTAAACGGAGTCCAAACGGAATAAAACCTCCGAAAAGATTTTTTTTTCGGAACATAAGATATGCAGGGAGCTTGAGAACCAAGGCAGAGGGCACTAGGGGAGGCCAGAATCCCCCTAGCCGCGGCCTGGGGGGTCCGCGCCTAGCAGGCTTGTGGGCCCCCCTGTGGCTCCTCTGCCCTACTTCTTCCGCCTATAAATCCTCGAAAAATACAAAACCACGGGAGAGAGCTACTAAAATACTTTTCCACCGCTGCAAGCTTCTGTCTTCGCAAGATCCCATCTAGGGCACGTTCTGGTGCCCTGTCGGAGGGAGGATTCGGATATGGAGGGCTTCTGCATCAACACCATTGCCTCTCCGATGATGCGTGAGTAGTTCACCATAGACCTTCGGGTCCATAGCTAGTAGCTAGATGGCTTCTTCTCTCTCTTGGATCTTCAATACAAAGTTCTCCATGATCTTAATGGAGATCTATCCGATGTAATCTTCTTTTGCGGTGTATTTGTCAAGATCCGATGAATTGTGGATTTATGATCAGATTATCTATGAATCTCATTTGAGTATCTTCTGATCTCTTATATGCATGATTTCATATCCTTGTAATTATCTTTGATTTGTGGGTTTTGTTTGGCCAACTTGATCTATGATTCTTGAAATGGGAGAAGTGCTTGGTTTTGGGTTCATACCGTGCGGTGACCTCACCCAGTGACAGAAGGGGTAGCGAGGCACGCATCGTGTTGTTGCCATCAAGGGTAAAAAGATGGGTTTTATATCTATTTCATGAATTTATCCCTCTACATCATGTCATCTTGCTTAAGGCGTTACTCTTTTTGTCATGAACTCAATACACTAGATGCATGCTGTATAGCAGTCGATGTGTGGAGTAATAGTAGTAGATGCAAAAAGTATCAGTCTACTTGTCTCGAACGTGATGCCTATATGTATGATCATTGCCTTAGATATCGTGATGACTTTGCGCGGTTCTATCAATTGCTCGACAGTAATTCGTTCACCCACCGTAATATTTGCTATCTTGAGAGAAGCCTCTAGTGAACACTATGGCCCCCCGGGTCTACTTCACATCATATTTTCAGCCCTACACTTTTACTTTGTTGCACTTTCCACCTTCAGATCTCACCTTGCAATCAATCGTGAAGGGATTGACAACCCCTTTGTAGCGTTGGGTGCAAGTTTGCTATTTTTGAGCAGGTACTTTAGGAACTTGGCTTGATACTCCCACTGGATTGATACCTTGGTTCTCAAACTGAGGGAAATACTTACTACTACTATGCTGCATCACCCTTTCCTCTTCAAGGGAAAAACCAACGCAAGCTCAAGAGGTCGCAAGCAGAATTTCTGGCGCCGTTGCGAGGGAGGAGGATCAAGTCAAGAATAGTCTCCCGTCAACGTGCCAATTTCTGGTGCTGTTGCCGAGGAGCATCAAGTGAAGCTTATCCAAGTAAGTGTCGCAAACTCATCTCTTGCATTTACTTTTTTGCCTCTCATTTTCCTCTCCCCCACTTCTGAAAAACAAAAATTTACAAAAATATTTGCCTTTTTCGTTCGCCTTGTTTTCACTTGCTTTCTGCCTGCTTGTGTGGAATAGTCTACCTATCCTCATGGCCAGACCTACCGCTTCGAACGATACTCCCGAGAGCGAAGTTCTCAATTTCAAACAAATTGAGGAAGAAAACTTAAAGGATGCTTGGTATAGGATTTGTAATGCTCAAAGTAGATCTACTCGTAAGCAATCTACTATCGTCCTGCTTTGCAGCTTTTATGTGGGTATTTCCCCTTGGAATAGGTATGTTCTTGACACCATCATAGGCGGAAATTTCTTGGGTAGCCATACCGTTGATTCTTACGGTGCTTTAATAAATTTGGTAGGCTCACCCCCACTCATGGTTAATGGAACCACCTTAACTCTGGAACATGTGATGGGTAGGCTGGATATCATTGAAAATAAAGTTGCTACGATTGAACTCATTGAGAATTTGGATAAAAAGATCCACAATCAAATCACTCAGTACGGATCCAAGGTGGGAATGACTTTGAAAAATTTAAAGGAGAGGGAACCCATCGTTAATGAAAAACTAGGCCATGATTCCGCTAGGATTGGCAAACTAGAGGATGTTATAACCAACTTGGGTTCCGCTTTTGCTGCTGTGCACAACACTCCAAATTTTGCCCACCAAGTCTGTTTTTGTTCCTAAAAATAGTGGTGAACCATCTAGTAAGAGAGATGAAGACCTTAAGATGACGAGTGTTCACCCTACTTATGGTTTGAGTACCAAAGACGACGATACATGATTCTATCACCTTATGCCTAGCTAAGGGCGTCAAACAATAGCGCTTGTTGGGAGGCAACCCAATAAATTTATCTTTGCTTTTTTGCTTTCTGTTTTGTTGCGTCCACACCATCATAATTCTGTTATGATTGTGTCTTTGTGTTTCTTTTTGTGTTTGAGCCAAGTAAAACCTTTATGACTAGTTTGGTGATGGTTGTTTGATCGTGCTCGAAAAACACAGAAACTTTTCGCTCATGAAATTATTTTTCATTTTTATACAGAAAGAGCTTTTGAGTTGATTCTTTTTTTCTTCTGGTTGATATTCCAATTTCCCAAATTTTCGTAATTTTTCAGAATTTTTGAGATACCATAAGTATACGAAGTATACAGATTGCTACAAACGGGTCTGTTTTTGACAGATTCTGTTTTTGTTGTGTTGATTGCTTATTTTGATGAAACTATGGATACTATCGGGGGGGGGGGGTACTAGCCATGGAAAAGTGAGGATACAGTAAACTAAAACCAATATAAATAGAAATCAAGTTTGCTACAGTACCTCAAGAGGTGGTAGTTTGTTTTCTTGTGCTAATGATATCACGAGTTTCTGTTTAAGTTTTGTGTTGTGAAGTTTTCAAGTTTTTGGTGATGTTCTCATGGACAAAGGGATAAAGAGCGGAAAGAGCTCAAGCTTGGGAATTACCAAGGCATCCCAAGCCAAATTCAAGGACACCAAAAAGTCTAAGCTTGGGGATGCCCCGGGAAGGCATCCCCTCTTTCGTCTTCAATCCATCGGTAACATTACTTGGAGCTATATTTTTATTCACCACATGATATGTGTTTTGCTTGGAGCGTCGTGTATTATAGGAGTCTTTTCTTTTTGTTGTGTCACAATCATCCTTGATGCACACCTTTTGAGAGAGACATGAACTCATCGTGAAGTTGCTAGAATAGTCATTGAGCTTCACTTATATCTTTTGAGTTAGGCAATTTAGCTCACATGTGCTTCACTTATATCTTTTGAGCTAGATAACTTTGCTCTAAGTGCTTCACTTAGATCTTTTAGAGCACGGCGGTGTCATATTTTGGAGATTAAGAACTCTCGATCTTCACTTATATCTTTTTGAGAGTGCCCTCTCCGAGTAACTTGGTAGTTGGCTTGTGCTATGAAAGTAGTCCCAAAGATGATATGCATCCAGAGAAGATACAATAAAACTGCCATATTCATGTGCATTGATTAGAAAGAGAAGTTTGATTCCTCTCAATTAGTTTTGAGACATGGATTTGGTGATATTAAGAGTTATGTTAGTAGGGTGTTGTGAATCTAGAAATACTTGTGTTGAAGTTAGTGATTCCCGTAACATGCACGTATGGTGAACCACTATGTTAGGAAGTCGGACCATAATTGATTTATTGATTGTCATCCTTTGTGTTGCGGTCGGGATCACGCGATGGTTAACACCTACCAACCCTTCCCCTAGGAGTATGCGTTTAGCACTTTGTTTTGATTACTAATAAAAACTTTCGCATTAAGTATGTGAGTTCTTCATGACTAATGTGAGTCCATGGTATAGATGCACTTTCACCTTCCACCATTGCTAGCCTCTCTAGTGCCACGCAACTTTTGCCGGTGCACAAACCCACCATATACCTTCCTCAAAACAGCCACCATACCTACCTATTATGGCATTTTCATAGCCATTCCGAGATATATTGCCATGCAACTCCCACCGTTCCATCTCATGACATGTGCCGTCACTTTCATATTGCCATTGCATGATCGTAAGATAGCTAGCGAGATGTTTCAACGTCATACGCCAAGCTAGATCATTGCACATCCCGGTACACTGCCGGAGGCATTTCCTATAGAGTCCTCATCGTTCTAAGCATTGAGGTGTGAGTAAATTAAAGTGTGATGATCATCATTATTAGAGCATTGTCCCATGGGAGGAAAAAAGAGAGGCCAAAGTTGCCCACACACAAAAGAGAGAGAGAGAGAGATATGGAAAGAGGCCAAAGAGCGCAAACAAAATAAAGAGAAAAAGAGAGAAGGGACAATGCTACTATCTTTTTCCACACTTGTGCTTCATAATAGCACCATGTTCTTCATGATTGAGAGTCTCTTGTTTTGTCACCACCATATAGTAGTGGGAATCTTCATTATATAACTTGGCTTGTATATTCCAATGATGGGCTTCCTCAAAATTGCCCTAGATCTTCGTGAGCAAGCAAGTTGGATGCACACCCATTAGTTCTTATTTTGAGCTTTCACATACTTATAGCTCTAAGTGCATCCATTGCATGGTAATCCCTACTCTTTCACATTGATATCTATTGATGGGCATCTCCATAGCCCTTTGATACGCCGAGTCGATATGACCATCTCCTCTTTTTTTGTCTCACAACCTCCACCACACTCTATTCCACCTATAGTGCTATATCCATGGCTCACGCTCATGTATTGCGTGAGAGTTGAAAAAGTTTTGAGAAAGTAAGAGTGCAAAAACAATTACTTGGCCAATACTGGGGTTGTGCATGATTTAAATTAGTTGTGTGGGGATGATGGAGCATAGCCAGACTATATGATTTTGTAGGGATAATTTTCTTTGGCCTTTCTATTTCGAAAGTTCATGATTACCTTGCTAGTTTGCTTGAACTATTATTGTTTTCATGTCAATAGCAAACTATTGTTTTGAATCTTATGGATCTGAACATTCATATCACATGAAAGAAGCTACAAAGGACAAAATGCTAGGTAGCATTCCACATCAAAAATTCAGTCTTTATCACTTCCCTGCTCGAGGACGAGCAGGAGTTAAGCTTGGGGATGCTTGATATGTATCCAACGTATCTATAATTTTTGATGGTTCCATGCTATTATCTTGTCAAACTTTGGATGTTTTGTATGCCTTTTATATCTTTTTTGGGACTAACCTATTAACTCAGTGCCAAGTGCCAGTTCCTGTTTTTTCCGTGTTTTGACCCTTTTGGGAGGAGAATATTAAATGGAGTCCAAACGGAATAAAACCTCCGAAAAGATTTTTTTCCAGAACAGAAGATACGCATGGAGCTTGAGAACCAAGGCAAAGAGTGCTAGGGGAAGCCACAAGCCCCCCTAGCCGCGGCCTAGGGGGGCGCCTAGCAGGCTTGTGGGGCACCTGTGGCTCCTCTGCCCTACTTCTTCCGTCTATAAATCCTCGAAAAATCCAAAACCACGGGAGAGAGCCACGAAAATACTTTTCCGCCGCCGCAAGCTTCTGTCTCCGCAAGATCCCATCTGGGGCACGTTCTGGAGCCTTGCCGGAGGGGGGTTCGGATACGTAGGGCTTCTTCATCAACACTATTGCCTCTCTGATGATGCGTGAGTAGTTCACCATAGACCTTCGGTCCATAGCTAGTAGCTAGATGGCTTCTTCTCTCTCTTGGATCTTCAATACAAAGTTCTCCGTGATCTTCATGGAGATCTATCCGATGTAATCTTCTTTTGCGGTGTGTTTGTTGAGATCCGATGAATTGTTGATTTATGATCAGATTATCTATGAATCTTATTTGAGTTTCTTCTGATCTCTTATATGCATGATTTCATATCCTTGTAATTCTCTTCGAGTTGTGGGTTTTGTTTGGCCAACTTGATCTATGATTCTTGCAATGGGAGAAGTGCTTTCTTTTGGGTTCATACCGTGCAGTGACCTCACCCAGTGACAGAAGGGGTAGCGAGGCACGCATCATGTTGTTGCCATCAAGGGTAAAAAGATGGGGTTTATATCTATTGCATGAATTTATCCCTCTACATCATGTCATCTTGCTTAAGGCGTTACTCTGTTTGTCATGAACTCAATATACTAGATGCATGCTGGATAGCGGTCGATGTGTGGAGTAATAGTAGTAGATGCAGAAAGTATCGGTCTACTTGTCTCGAACGTGATGCCTATATGTATGATCATTGCCTTAGGTATCGTCATGACTTTGCGCGGTTCTATCAATTGCTCGACAGTAATTCGTTCACCCAGCGTAATATTTGCTATCTTGAGAGAAACCTCTAGTGAACACTATGGCCCCCGGGTCTACTTCACATCATATTTTCAGCCCTACACTTTTACTTTGTTGCACTTTCCGCCTTCAGATCTCACCTTGCAATCAATCGTGAAGGGATTGACAACCCCTTTGTAGTGTTGGGTGCAAGTTTGCTGTTTTTGCGCAGGTACTTTAGGAACTTGGCTTGATACTCCTACTAGATTGATACCTTGGTTCTCAAACTGAGGGAAATACTTACTGCTACTGTGCTGCATCACCCTTTCCTCTTCAAGGGAAAAACCAACGGAAGCTCAAGAGGTAGCAACCCACAACCTATTGATGATAGCTTTCCCGAGGAACAATTGAATGTCATCAATGCTTCACGTAGTACACCTTGGTATGCTGATTATGCTAATTATATTGTTGCTAAATATATACCACCCAGTTTCACATACCAACAAAAGTAAAGGTTCTTTTATGATTTGAGACATTACTTTTGGGATGATCCTCACCTTTATAAAGAAGGAGTAGATGGTGTTATTAGACGTTGTGTACCTGAGCATGAACAGGGGCAGATCCTACAGAAGTGTCACTCCGAGGCTTACGGAGGACACCATGCGGGAGATAGAACTGCACACAAGGTATTGCAATCCGGTTTTTATTGGCCTACTCTCTTCAAGGATGCTCGTAAGTTTGTCTTGTCTTGTGATGAATGTCATAGAATAGGTAATATCAGTAAACGTTAGGAAATGCCTATGAATTATTCACTTGTTATTGAACCATTTGATGTTTGGGGTTTTGATTATATGGGACCTTTTCCAAAGTCCAACGGGTATACTCATATTCTAGTTGCTGTTGATTATGCTACTAAGTGGGTAGAGGCTATTCCAACTAGTGGTGTTGATCATAACACCTCTATTAAGATGCTTAAAGAAGTCATTTTCCCCAGATTTGGAGTCCCTAGATATTTAATGACTGATGGTAGTTCACATTTTATTCATGGTGCATTCCGTAAAATGCTTGGTAATTATGATGTCAATCATAGAATTGCATCTCCTTATCATCCTCAGTCTAGTGGTCAAGTAGAGTTAAGTAATAGAGAAATTAAATTAATTCTGCAAAAGACTGTCAATAGGTCTAGAAAGAATTGGTCTAAGAAACTTGATGATGCACTGTGGGCTTATAGAACTGCTTATAAGAATCCCATGGGCATTACTCCGTATAAAATGGTTTACGATAAATGATACGTCTCCATCGTATCTACTTTTCCAAACTCTTTTGCCCTTGTTTTGGACTCTAATTTGCATGATTTGAATGGAACTAACCCGGACTGACGCTGTTTTCAGCAGAATTGCGATGGTGTTGTTTTTGTGCAGACATGAAAGTTCTCGGAACGTCCTGAAAATTTATGGAGAATATTCCTGGAAAATATGAAAAATACGTGCGCAAAGATCCACCGGAGGGGACGGGCTAGTGGGCCACAAGCCCTGTGGCCGCAGCCTCCCCCCTAGCCGCGGCCACCAGGCTTGTGGGGCCCACGTGGCTCTATCGCCCCCAATTCCAGCCCTATTTATTCCCTTTCGTCCCGGAAAAAAAATCAGGAGAGAAGATTTCATCGCGTTTCACGATCCAGAGGCGCCGCCACATCCCGTTCTTGCCCTTGAGGGCAGATCTGGAGTCTGTTTTGGGCTCCGGATCAAGGAGATCTTCGCCATCGTCATCAACAACCTTCTTCCCTCTCCAATTCCATGAAGCTCTTCATCGTTCGTGAGTAATCTATTCGTAGGCTCGCTGGGCGGTGATGAGTAGGATGATAACTATCATGTAATCGAGTTAGTTTTGATGGGGATTGGTCCCTAGTATCCACTATGTTCTGAGATTGATGTTGCTACTACTTTGCTATGCTTAATGCTTGTCACTAGGGCCCGAGTGCCATGATTTCAGATCTGAAATATTATGTTGTCACCAATATATGTGTGTTTTAGATCCGATCTTGCAAGTTGTAGTTACTGATACGTCCATTTTTCACCATGTTTTCATGTTGATATTTATTGCTTTTTGGGCTGTTATATTACTTGTGGTACCACATTTATGCCTTTTCTCTCTTATTTTGCAAGGATTATTTGAAGAGGGAGAATTCAGGCAGCTGGAATTCTGGACTGGAAAAGGAGCAAATCCTAGTCCACTATTCTACACATCTCCAAATGCCCTGAAAATTTATGTGGATTTTTTCTGGAATATATTAAAAATACTGGGCGAAAGAACTACCGGAGGGGGACCACCAGGGCCCCATAAGCTTGCCCACCGCCACCACCCCCCTGGTGGCGCAGGGCAGGCTTGTGGGAAGACCACTGGCCCACTAGCCCCCCTCTTTTGCTATATGATGCGTCCTGACCTAGAAAAAAAAATCATACAGGAACTTGAGCAGATCCAATCTAGAGCTCTGGCAGGACGATCCTGCCAGGGCAATTTCCCTCCCGGAGGGGGAATCGTCGCCATCGTCATCACCAACACTCCTCTCGTAGGAGGGGAGGCATCTTCATCAACATCTCCATCAGCACCATCTCCTCTCCAATCCCTAGTTCATCTCTTGTAACCAATCTTCGTCTCGCAACTCAGATTGGTACTTGTAAGGTTGCTAGTAGTGTTGATTACTCTTTGTAGTTGATGCTTGTTGGATTACTTGGTGGAAGAGTTTATGTTCAGATCCTTGATGCTATTCATTACACCTCTGGTCATGATTATGATTATGTCTTGTGAGTAGTTACTTTTGTTCCCGAGGACATGGGATAAGTCATGCTGATAATAGTCATGTGAATTTGATATTCGTTCGGTATTTTGATATGATGTATGTTGTTTTTCCTCTAGTGGTGTTATGTGAACGTTGACTACATAACACTTCACCATATTTGGGCCTAGAGGAAGGCATTGGTAAGTAGTAAGTAGATGATGGGTTGTTGGAGTGAGAGAATCTTAAACCCCAGTTTATGCGCTGCTTCGTGAGGGGCTGATTTGGATCCACTAGTTTAATGCTATGGTTAGACTTTGTCTTAATTCTTCTTTTGTAGTTGCGGATGCTTGCTAGAGAGGTTAATCATAAGTGGGATGCTTGTCCAAGTAAGTGAAGTACCCAAGCGCCAGTCCACCCACATATCAAACTATCAAAGTAACGAACGCGAATCATATGAACATGATGAAACTAGCATGACAGAAATTCCCGTGTGTCCTCGGGAGCGTTTTTCCTCCTATAAGACTTTGTTCAGGCTTGTCCCTTGCTACAAAAGGGATTGGGACACTTGCTGCACCGTTGCTACTACTTGTTACTTGTTACTCTTTGCTTGCTACGTTTCACCTCGCTACACAATCACTTGTTACCGCTACTTTCAGTGCTTGCAGTTATTACCTTGCTGAAATCCATCTATCAGAGCCTTCTGCTCCTCGTTGGGTTCGACACTCTTACTTATCGAAAGGACTACGATTGATCCCCTATACTTGTGGGTCATCAAGACTCTTTTCTGGCGCCGTTGCCGAGGAGTGAAGCGCCTTTGGTAAGTGGAAATTGGTAAGGAAACATTTATATACTGTGCTGAAATTTATTGTCACTTGTCACTATGGAAACTCTTCCTTTGAGGAGTTTGTTTGGGGTATCTTCACCACGAACGGAAGCACGAGGAGTAGCTCCTCAACCTGAGGTACCTACTGAAAATATCTTTTATGAAATTCCTTTGGGTATGCTTGAGAAACTGTTGGCTAATCCTTTTACAGGAGATGGATCTTCACATCCAGACTTCCATCTAATCTATGTAGATGAAGTTTGTGGTTTATTTAAGCTTGCACGTTTGCCCGAGGATGAGGTAAAGAATAAAGTATTTCCTTTATCTTTGAAGTATAAGGCGGTGACATGGTATAGGCTATGTGGTGATACTCGATCATGGAGCTACAATCGGTTAAAATTGGAATTTCATCAAAAGTTCTATCCCATGCATTTAGTACATCGTGATCGGAACTTTATTTATAACTTTTGGCCTCGTGACAGGGAAAGCATAGCTCAAGCTTGGGGGAGGCTTAAATCAATGCTATATTCATGCCCCAATCATGAGCTCTCGAGAGAAATCATCACTCAAAACTTTTATGCTCGGCTTTCTCATGAAGATCGTACCATGCTTGACACTTCTTGTGCCGGTTCTTTTATGAAGAAGGATATTGATCACAAGTGGAATTTATTGGAGAGAATCAAACGCAACTCTGAAGATTGGGAGCTGGAGGAAGGTAAGGACTCAGGTATGAATTTCCAATTTGATTGCGTTAAATCTTTTGTTGAGACAAACACTTCTAGAGATTTTAGCGCTAAGTATGGACTTAACTCTGAGATAACAGCTTCTCTATGTGAATCTTTTGCTGCTCATGTTGAACTTCCCAAAGAGAAGTGGTTTAAATATCATCCTCCAGTAGAAAGCAACATAGCCAAAACCAATCTAGTTGAGGAGAAAATCATAACTTTTAGTGATCCTGTTGTTCCTTGTGCTTACACTGAGAAACCACCATACCGTGCTAGAATGAAGGATTATTCTAAAGCTCCAACTGTGATACATAGGGGTTACATTAGACCACTTGCACCCCCTGAGGAGATTAGAGTTGAACCTAGTGTTTCTATTATCAAAGATCTCTTAGCCTAAGACATAGACGGGCATGTTATTATATTCTGTGAGGACTCCGCTAGAATTGCTAAACCTCACGCGAAAGACAAGCACGAACCTGTAGTTGGCCTGCCCGTTGTTTCTGTTAAGATAGGAGATCACTGTTACCATGGTTTATGTGATATGGGAGCTAGTGTTAGTGCAATACCCCGTTCTCTCTATGATGAAATCAAAGATGAGATTGCACCTGCTGAGATAGAACCCATTGATGTCACTATCACGCTAGCTAATAGAGACACTATCTGCCCTTTGGGAATTGTGAGAGACGTAGAAGTCCTGTGTGGTAAGACGAAGTATCCTACTGATTTCCTCGTCCTTGGTACTGCAAAAGTTAGCTTTTGTCCCATCATATTCGGTAGACCCTTTCTCAACACTGTCAATGCTCACATTGATTGCATTAAGCAGACTGTCACAGTAAGTTTCGAGGGTGTGTCTCATGAATTTAACTTCTCCAAGTTTGGAAGACAACCCCATGAAAGAGAGTCGTCTGGTAGGGATGAAATCATTGCTCTTGCCTCTATTGCCGTACCTCCTACGGATCCTTTAGAGCAATATCTGCTTGAGCATGAAAATGATATGCATATGGAGGAGAGAGATGAGATAGATAGAATTGTCTTAGAACAATGTCCTATTCTCAAGAATAATCTGCCTGTTGAACTGCTTGGGGATCCTCCCCCACCAAAGGGTGATCCTGTGTTCGATCTTAAACAGTTGCCTGATACTCTTAAATATGCCTATCTTGATGAGAAGGAGATATATCCTGTCATTATTAGTGCTCTCCTCTCAGAGCGCGAAGAGAAGAAGTTACTAAAAACTCTGAGGAAGCACCGCGCTTCTATTGGATATACTCTTGATGATCTTAAGGGTATTAGTCCTACTCTATGTTAGCACAAGATTAAAACCGATCCTGACTTCAAACCAGTTGCTGATCATCAAAGAAGATTAAATCCTAAGATGAAAGAGGTTGTTAGAAAAGAAATATTAAAGCTTCTGGAAGCAGGAATCATTTATCCTCTTGCTCATAGTGATTGGGTAAGTCCAGTACATTGCGTACCTAAGAAGGGAGGTATCACCGCCGTTCCTAATGATAAGGATGAACTAATCCCACAAAGGATTATTACCGGCTATAGAATGGTGATAGACTCCCGGAAACTGAACAAGGCAACTAGGAAAGATCATTATCCTTTGCCGTTCATTGACCAAATGCTAGAAAGGCTATCAAAGCACACACACTTTTGCTTTCTAGACGGTTATTCAGGTTTCTCGCAAATACCTGTTGCACAATCTGATCAAGAGAAAACCACCTTCACTTGCCCTTTCGATACCTTTGCCTATAGACGTATGCCTTTTGGCTTATGTAATGCACCTGCCACCTTCCAAAGATGTATGATGGCTATATTCTCTGACTTTTGTGAAAAGATTGTTGAGGTTTTCATGGATGACTTCTCCGTTTACGGGTCTTCCTTTGATGATTGCCTCAGCAACCTTGATCGAGTCTTACAAAGATGCGAATAAACCAACCTCGTCTTGAATTGGGAGAAGTGCCACTTTATGGTTAATGAAGGTATCGTCTTAGGACACAAAATTTCTGAGAGAGGCATTGAAGTTGATAAGGCTAAGGTTGATGCAATTGAGAAAATGCCTTGCCTCACAGATATCAGAGGTATACGAAATTTCCTAGGTCATGCTGGTTTCTATAGAAGGTTCATTAAAGACTTCTCTAAGATTTCTAGCCCTCTTACCAACCGCTTGCAGAAGGATGTTCCTTTTGTTTTTTATGAGGATTGTGAGGAAGCCTTTGAAATACTTAAGAAGGCTTTGATAACCGCACCTATTGTTTAACCACCTGACTGGAACTTGCCCTTTGAAATCATGTGTAACGCTAGTGATTATGCTGTTGGTGCTATTCTAGGAAAAAGAGTTGACAAGAAGTCGAATGTCATTCACTACGCTAGTAAAACTCTAGACAGTGCCCAAAGAAACTATGCCACTACGGAGAAGGAATTTTTAGCAGTCGTGTTTGCATGTGAAAAGTTCAGATCTTACATAGTTGACTCCAAAGTCACTATTCACTCTGATCATGCTGCTATTAAGTACCTCATGGAGAAGAAGGACGCTAAGCCTAGGCTGATCAGATGGGTTCTCCTGCTACAGGAATTTGATTTGCACGTCGTTGACCGAAAGGGTGCTGATAACCCTGTAGCAGATAACTTGTCTAGGCTAGATAATGTCCTTGATGACCCACAACCAATTGATGACAACTTTCCTGATGAGCAACTAAATGTCATCCGCACTTCACTTAGTGCACCGTGGTATGCCGATTATGCAAACTATATCGTAGCCAAATACATACCACCCAGTTTCACCTATCAACAAAAGAAGAAATTCTTCTTTGATTTGAGACACTACTTCTGGGATGATCCTCACCTTTATAAGGAAGGAGTAGATGGTGTTATTAGACGTTGTGTGCCTGAACATGAACAGGGACAGATCCTGGAGAAGTGTCATTCCAAAGCCTACGGAGGACACCACGCTGGAGATAGAACTGCCCATAAGATATTGCAATCAGGTTTCTATTGGCCCACTCTCTTCAAGGATGCTCGTAAGTTTGTCTTGTCTTGTGACGAATGCCAAAGGATAGGGAACATCAGTAAGCGTCAAGAGATGCCTATGAACTATTCACTTGTCATGGAACCATTTGATGTCTGGGCTTTGATTATATGGGACCCTTCCCGAGTTCCAATGGGTACACTCACATCTTAGTTGCTGTGGATTACGTTACTAAGTGGGTAGAAGCTATCCCCACTAAAAATGCTGATCACCACACCTCTATTAAGATGCTTAAAGAAGTCATATTCCCAAGATTTGGAGTCCCTAGATACTTGATGACTGATGGCGGTTCACACTTCATTCATGGTGTTTTCCGCAAGATGCTAGCTAAGTATGATGTCAACCATAGAGTTGCATCTCCTTATCATCCTCAGTCTAGTGGTCAAGTGGAGTTGAGTAATAGGGAGATCAAGTTCATCCTACAAAAGACCGTCAATAGATCTCAAAAGAACTGGTCTAGCAAACTTGACAATGCACTATGGGCTTATAGGACTGCTTATAAGAATCCCATGGGCATGTCTCCGCATAAAATGGTTTACGGTAAGGCCTGTCATTTACCTCTTGAGCTGGAACACAAAGCTTATTGGGCAATCAAAGAGCTCAACTTTGGTTTCAAACTTGCCGGTGAGAAGCGGTTGTTTGATATCAGCTCGTTGGATGAATGGAGAGCACAGGCATACGAGAATGCCAGGTTGTTCAAGGAAAAGGTTAAGAGATGGCACGACAAGTGAATACAGAAATGAGAGTTCCATGTAGGTGATTATGTCTTGCTATACAATTCTCGTTTGAGATTCTTTGCAGGCAAGCTTCTCTCTAAATGGGAAGGTCCCTATGTTGTCGAGGAAGTATATCGTTCCGGTGCCATCAAAATCTTTAACATGGAAGGAAATTTTCCTAGAGTGGTAAATGGGCAAAGAATCAAGCTTTACAACTCTGGTACTCCCATAAATGTTGAGACCAATATCATCAATGTCATAACTCCACAGGAGTACATAAGGGATGTTTATCAGCCTGTTTCAGACCTTGAAAACGAAGATGTATCTGTTTCGGCAAGAAATTGGACTCCGATACTTTTCCAATAGGAAATTTCCTCAGTTTTGGAATTTTTGGAAAATTAGAAAAATAAAAAGCAGTCCGGAGAGCAAACGAGGCAGCCACATGGGCCCACAGCGCCACCACACCCTGGTGGCGGAGGGCAAGCTTGTGGGCACCTCGTGTGCCTCCTGGACTCCGTTTTCTTGTAGAGGACTCCTTCTGGCCTAGAAAATATCAATATATAGTCGCCCGAAGGTTTTGATCTCCGTATTGCGTAGTTTCCCTCTGTTTTTGTTTCGAGCTTGTTTCTGTCATAGATCTCAAAGGTATAAATCAAAGATTGATAGCTCTCCTGGAATCAAAGGCGACAAAAACACCACCATCACCACCAAAGGAAGACAACTAAGCATTGGTATGGGCAATCCCCTTGGCTTCTGCCAAGCTTGGGGGAGTTGCCTTGGTATCGTATCACCTTTATATCTTTTGCTTTTACCTTTGTTTTAGTTCTTTCCTTTTCAGTTTTTATTTCTTCTTTTAGAAGAATAAGTCTTTAGTTTTTAGTTTGAGTCTTTTGCTTTTGTCTCTCCCCCGTTGTATTCGAGCTTACGAGCTATATAATAAAGAGTGTCCTAGTCAAGGGCTTTGCTTTGTGCCATGATAAAAAAAGTATGAAAAGAACGATAGCATGAAAGATCATGAGACGATCTTATGGAAAGTGATAACTTCACATATGACAAGTATGATGATTGAAACTTGTTGAGAATAAATTAAGATAGACCTCAGTCATTGTTGCAATTAATAAGAAGTAATAAGGAAAGAGAGGTTTCCATATAAATATATCATCTTAGACACTTTTTGCAATTGTGAGCACTCACCAAACTATTACATGCCTAGGAGTAGATGTTGGACAAGGAAGACAACATAATGAATTGTGTTTGCTTGGTTCCAAACAATGTTATATGATTAGAGATCCCTTAGCATGTGACGATTGCTTCCACCTCATATTAGCCAAAACTCCCGCACCAAGTAGAGATACTACTTGTGCATCCATAAACCTCCAAACCAGTTTTGCCATGAGAGTCCACCATACCTACCTATGGATTGAATAAGATCCTTCAAGTAAGTTGTCATCGATGCAAGCAATAAAAATTGCTCTCTAATATGTATGATCTATTAGTGTGTGGAAAATAAGCTTTGTACGAACCTGTGATGAGGAAGACATAAAAGCGACAGACTGCATAATAAAGTTCTGAATCACAGGAGGCAATATAAAGTGACGTTCCTCCACACTAAGAGGACACACATTGAAACCTCACAAGCGCATGACAACCTTTGCTTCCCTCTGCAAAGGGCCTATCTTGTACCTTTACTTTTTGCCCTTGTAAGAGTCATGGTGATCATCACCAATTCCCTATTTTTGCCTTTGTCTCGGCTACCGTCACATGCTTGGGAAAGATTCAACTTGGGGTTGAGTACTCATGCTTTATTGTTGTTGACTTTACCCTTGAGGTAAATCGTTGGGAGGCAAAACTATAAGCCCTTATCTTCCTCTGCGTCCAGCTGAAACTTTGACACCATGAGTACCACGTGAGTTGTAACAATTGTGGAAAACAAAAGAGATGATTGAGTATGTGGGTTTGCCTTACAAGCTCTTATTTGACTCTTTCTGATGTTGTGATAAATTGCAATTGCTTCAATGACTATGGACTATTGTTGGTTACTTCTCGGTAAGGTTTTTGCTTCATGCTTTGCTTTGTGAAGGAATTGTTACTTTCCCATAAGAATCATTATGATGTATTGCTGTCCTATGTGTGATCATGATGCCCTCATGTCCGTATTATGTTTTATTGACACCTTCGTCCCCAAACATGTGGACATGTTTATGGAACTTGGTTTTCGCTTGAGGACAAGCGAGGTCTAAGCTTGGGGGAGTTGATACGTCCATTTTGCATCATGTTTTCATGTTGATATTTATTGCTTTTTGGGATGTTATATTACTTGTGGTACCATATTTATGCCTTTTCTCTCTTATTTTGCAAGGATTATTTGAAGCGGGCGAATTCAGGCAGCTTGAATTCTGGACTGGAAAAGGAGCAAATCCTAGTCCACTATTCTACACATCTCCAAATGCCCTGAAAATTTACGTGGATTTTTTCTGGAATATATTAAAAATACTGGGCGAAAGAACTACCGGAGGGGGCCCACCAGGGCCCCACAAGCTTGCCCACCGCCACCACCCCCCTGGTGGCGCAAGGCAGGCTTGTGGGCAGCCCACTGGCCCACTAGCCCCCTCTTTTGCTATATGATGCGTCCTGACCTGAAAAAAAATCATACGGGAGCTTTTTCGTGGTTTCGCCGCCGCCACAGGGCGGAACTTGAGCAGATCCAATCTAGAGCTCCGGCAGGACGATCCTGCCGGGGAAATTTCCCTCCCGTAGGGGGGAATCGTCGCCATCGTCATCACCAACACTCCTCTCGTCGGAGGTAAGGCATCATCATCAACATCTTCATCAACACCATATCCTCTCCAATCCCTAGTTCATCTCTTGTAACCAATCTTCGTCTCGCAACTCAGATTGGTACTTGTAAGGTTGCTAGTAGTGTTGATTACTCTTTGTAGTTGATGCTTGTTGGATTACTTGGTGGAAGGGTTTATGTTCAGATCCTTGATGCTATTCATTGCACCTCTGGTCATGATTATGATTTTGTCTTGTGAGTAGTTACTTTTGTTCCCGAGGACATGGGATAAGTCATGCTGATAATAGTCATGTGAATTTGATATTCGTTCGGTATTTTGATATGATGTATGTTGTTTTTCCTCTAGTGGTGTTATGTGAACATCGACTACATAACACTTCACCATATTTGGGCCTAGAGGAAGGCATTGGGAAGTAGTAAGTAGATGATGGGTTGCTGGAGTGACAGAAGCTTAAACCCCAGTTTATGCGCTGCTTCGTGAGGGGCTGATTTGGATCCACTAGTTTAATGCTATGGTTAGACTTTGTCTTAATTCTTCTTTTGTAGTTGAGGATGCTTGCGAGAGAGGTTAATCATAAGTGGGATGCTTGTCCAAGTAAGGGCAGTACCCAAGCGCCGGTCCACCCACATATCAAACTATCAAAGTAACGAACGCGAATCATATGAACATGATGAAACTAGCATGACAGAAATTCCCGTGTGTCCTCGGGAGCGTTTTTCCTCCTATAAGACTTTGTTCAGGCTTGTCCCTTGCTACAAAAGGGATTGGGCCACTTGCTGCACCGTTGCTACTACTTGTTACTCTTTGCTTGCTACGTTTCACCTCGCTACACAATCACTTGTTACCTCTACTTTCAGTGCTTGCAGTTATTACCTTGCTGAAATCCATCTATCAGAGCCTTCTACTCCTCGTTGGGTTCGACACTCTTACTTATCGAAAGGATTACGATTGATCCCCTATACTTGTGGGTCATCAGTTACCTACTATGTGTTATGATCCGGCAACCCCGGAGTGACAATAACCGGAACCACTCCCGGTGATGACCATAGTTTGAGGAGTTCATGTGTTCACCAAGTGCTAATGCGTTGATCCGGTCTTTATTAAAAGGAGAACCTTAATATCTCATAGTATCCATTTGGACCCCGCTGCCACGGGAGGGATGGACAATAGATGTCATGCAAGTTCTTTTCCCTAAGCACGTATGACTACACACGGAATGCATGCCTACATCACATTGACGAACGGGAGCTAGCCACATATCTCTCCGTGTTATAACTGTTGCATGATGAATGTCATCCAACAAATCACCCATCCATTGCCTGCGAGTTTGTCCCACTGCTCCTGTTACTTGTTTTGCTCTGCTGCTGTTACTACTATTGCTGCTATTGTTACTTGCTGCTACTGTTACTTGCTCTGCTGCTACTTGTAAGTGCATCTAGTGCCCCTTAGTGATTTTGGTGGTTTGAAGACTTATAGGTTAAGTATCTAATGTGTTTATAAGTGTACACAGGATCTATAAGTCATTGAGGAGTTTGAGATATTTGAAGAATATCGACCCCTAAAAATGTATATCTTCAGTTGAAGAAATTGGTCTAAAGTTGAAGAAATGAATCACGAGGAATCTGTGATGAAATTGATATTCCTCGTGAAGACATTGATATTGAGAAGACCGGTGGTTCTTGAAGAAAATCATTCTGAAGAAATTGAAGCGTGAAGATTTACGTTTTCTGTTTTACTTTCTTCGCATTTGATGAATAGGAACACCGTACTGTTAAAGGGGGTCAAAGTAACACTATGGAATGAATTTCCTCATGATGCTCAACCCAAGCCAAATCCTACCAAAAGCCTCAAGTGAGGAATATGAGTGACATGAGGACTCTCACAGTTGAGGGTCCCGACCGTTTCGATAACCACGCCAAGTCACTCGTCTTATCCACTCCAACGGTCATATTATTTAAGGGCATTAGTGTCAAATCATGTCGGGATGCTCCCAGGCTATAAATAGCCGCCCCCACAACCACTAGCTGGTTGGCTGCTCCGTTAGAAACTGACACTTGTCATAAGAGCAACCCAAATTCCTCAGAGCCTTCGAGAGTAAATCATCAGTGAGGAAATACACCACCCACCTAAACCACAAACCAAACCGAGTGATTGAGCATCACTGAAGAAGTTGTTCCTGTGTGGGACTGAAGCCTTTTACCTTTGAGGACTGTGCATCCTCCAGACGGTTAGGCGTCATGGTCTAGAGCAATCCAGCAGTCAATTGTGGATCGCCGGGTGACCGAGTTTGTGAGGGTTTGGAAGTCTGCCCTGAAGACTTACCACGAGTGTTGGGCGAGGACTGTGTGTCCTTATCTCAAGGAGAATACGGTAGGGACTGTGTGTCCCGGGACTGGGTGTCCTTTGGTTTCAATACCAAGCCGCTCCAAACCAGATGTACAACTGTCACAGCAGTTGGAACTGGGTCATCAACGACTGTCGTCTCTGAGAATCGGGTTCTAATTCCTCAACTCTTTACTTTCTCTGTATTATGTGTTGATGACTTTCACTGTGACTGTTTGAATAATTTGCTGAAGACTTTCTCTGAATTTCCTCAACCCCAAATTCCTCACAATAGTTAATCATCATCTGTATTCTGCGTGCCTGCTTACTGTGCGATCTGTTTTCACATTCTTCACTCTGAAATACTGCTGGTGTGAATGTTTGCACGTCTGATCCTTTACTGTTTCCGCTATAAGTTAGTCATCAGTGAGGAATTTCCTCAAAAGGAATTTCCTCAGTGATGAAATTCTAAAAATCTCCTATTCACCCCCTCTAGTCGATATAACACACTTTCAATTGGTATCAGAGCAAGGTACTCCCTTGTTCTATGTGATTTTGGTTTAACCACCTGGAGTTTTAGTTATGTCGACTGCAGGCATGTTCAAGGTGACTGCACCATGTCCCACCTACGAAGGGAAGAACTTTCCTTTCTGGAAGAACAAAATGCAACTGCATCTACAAGCTATTGACAATGATCTCTGGTATATTGTAGAAAATGGCGTCCCCATCATTTCTGCCAGTGTCACTGGAGATGATGTGAATAAATTCAAGCAACTCGATTCTCAAGCGAAGAACATCATTTGTGGCTATCTGAGCCCGGGCCAGTTTGGAAGAGTAAGTGCTTTGGGCTCTGCAACACTGATCTGGGAGAGACTGTGCAAGGTAAATGAAGGAGTATCAACCCAGCGTGACTCTCGTGTTGATATTCTTCGCAATCTCTTCAATCGCTTCAAGAGACATGACAATGAATGCTGCCAAGACACCTTTGATCGCCTCACTGATATATCAAATGAACTGCAAGCACTGGGAGCTCGAGACATCACTGATCACGAAGTTGTGAAGAAACTGCTGAGATCCTTGGATCCTTCATTTGACACTCTAGTTCTGATGATTCAAGAAAGACCAGACTACAAGATTCTAGATCCAGCTGATATTCTTGAAAGGCTAAATACTCATGAATTTCAGCAAGAAGAAAAGAGAGATCTATATGGACAAAGCTATTCCAGACCACGTGCACTGAAGGCTAGAGCAATTTCCTCATCTGAAGAAGAAACAGATGACAGCAGTTGTGACCCTGAAGAATTTGGACAGGAGCTCGCAATGCTTGTGAGGAAATTCCAGAGATTTACACGCCGAGGTCAGTTCGGTAAATCATCAAGAAGAGACATGAGGAAATCAGAATCTGCATCTGAGGACTACAAGAAACGGACCTGTCACAAGTGCAAGAAATCAGGTCATTACATTGCTGATTGTCCCCGCTGGGAAAAGGAATCAAAGAAGAAGAAATACAAGGATGACAGTTCTGCTCGAAGAAGAAGAAGAAACCTTCAAAATCCTCATCTTCAAAGTCCTCTTCACACAAGAAGACTAGCTTCAGAAAGGCTCGTGCACTTATTGGCAAGGAAATGGATTCCGAGGCAGAATTAGAGGAATGTGATGAAGAAGAAGGTTCTGGAGAAGACTCAGAATCTGGACAGGCTAGTCTTGCACTAGCAACCACTTTCGTCAGCAAGTCAATCTTCAATCTTGAAGAAAATGATTGCACCATCCATACTGATGACTATGCTGATGACATCGCTCCAACCTATTGCTTCATGGCAAAAGGTTCAAAGGTATCAAATGATGCCTCCTCCTCTGATTCAAGTGACTGTGAACATAATGATTATAAGAACCCAGTTATAGTAAACTTGCTATCATTGCCACTAAACAACAAACTGCTATGGAAAAGCTTGAAAAACCGCTAGACAAAAGTGATGATCTGTTGAATGATGAAATGAATCTTAATCAAATCCTCGCTGATGACATGAAAAATCTTCAGTCTAGATTTGATATTCTTCAGGATTGTTATGATACTCTCCTCACTGATCATGAGAAGCTTTCCTACGAATTTCTTCAAAGGAAGCTTGATCTTGAGAAACTGAGGATGTCTCATGATGATCTTCGCATGGAAAATGATTCATTACTAGCTCAACAGTTCAGCGCTAGTCAAATTGAATTTATTCCTCCATGTCTTAAATGCATTGAATGAGAAACTGCTAATTCCTCACCAGAATCATCAAATGCTACAAATTCTTCAACTACACCTGTTGTGTTTATTTCCTCACTTGAGGAAAACACAAATGTTACTGATGAAAATGCAGGGTTGAAGGAATTGTACGTGACATGCATGTACAAAAGCCTCAAAGGACACCAAACCCTTTGTGATGTGCTCAAAAAGCAGATCTTGAACAGGAACCCGAGGAAAGAAGGAATTGCCTTTGAGAGGAAATTAAATGCTGATAGAACTTATTGGAAACCTGAGCAGTATCCCAAAACCTCATGGGTTGCTGCTACTGGGCCTCCTTTTGATCCATCTAATCTAACCGGCTTCTCATGTGAATTATCCTATTCCTCGGATGAGTCATTTGACTCCAACTATAAACTGTTCAAAAATCAATCTGGTGAAGTATTTGCTAGATATGTTGGAACTAACTGCAGGAATGGCCCTCCTCTGAGGAAAATCTGGGTTCCCAAAAGTTGTCTTGAAAATCTTCAGGTGAATGTCCTCATGACACCACTTTTGAAGAATCTGAACCCCAGATCAAATTCCTCAGGAGGACCAAAGTCTTCAAGAGGATCAAAATCCTCAATTGGTCAAAACTATGCTCGTACCCGTGCTTATGCGTCTAACATGCAGGGAAACTACAAGGAATATGATTATGAGCGCTACTCCTCAAATCATTATGTTCATAAATCCTCAAACCAGTTCTCTGCATACTCATATGAGTACTTTAACCCCCCTACTGTTAAGAGAAGTGCATTAGCTTCAATGCCACCTTTTTCATATGGTGCTCGCAGGATGATGAACGCTTTGCCACCCCTTCAGATGTGGGTGGTGAAGAAATCAAACTAATCACTTCTGCAGGTCAGGTCTCCAGATGAAAATCATCATCTGAAGAATTTGCTGGAGACCTGAAGAAATGCTTGATAGGACGCAAGCTAATGATTGATGAAATAGAAATATTTCACACGTCCTTACATTTCTGTTATGATGAAATTACTGAACTGATGAAATTAGTATCATATTCTTCAAATCTGAAGCATATGAGATGGTAAGCTGTACTAATTCATCTGCAGGATGACAAACCCAAAAATACTGAGTGGGTTCTCGATAGTGGCTGCACACATCACATGACTGGTGTTAAAAGCCTACTGATGAATATGCCACTAACTCCATCACCTCTGAAGCAAATCACATATGCTGACAAAGGTAAAATCAAGGTATTGGGACTTTGCAAAGTAGCTATTTCCAAGGATAGGCATATGGACAAAGTGATGCTTGTTGAATCCCTTGGTTTTAACCTCATGTCAGTCTCGATGCTTTGTGATCTTGATATGATTGTTATCTTTGGTAGATATAGATGTGTAGTCATCATGGAATCTGACAGATCCAAAGTCTTCGAAGGTGTAAGAAGAGGGGATTTGTACATTGTCGATTTCTCTACAGGTCCTCAACCAGCCACCTGCTTACTAGCAAAAATCTCAGAAGGATGGCTGTGGCACCGAAGACTAGGTCATGCAGGCATGAGAAATTTGCACATGCTTGCAAAGAAGAAGCATGTCATTGGCATCGAATCAGTCAAATTCCTCAAGGACCATCTCTACGGTGCTTGTGAATCTGGGAAAATGACCAGATCCAAGCATCCCTCTAAAACCATCATGACTACTACACGTCCATTCGAATTGCTTCATATGGATTTATTTGGACCTACTCACTATGCCACACTGACCAATGCAGCATCTTTATATGGCTTCGTCATAGTTGATGATTATTCCAGATACACTTGGGTGCATATCATAGTGTATAAAACTGAAGTGCAGGAAATCTTCAAACGATTTTCTTCAAGGGCCTCGACGAACTTTGGCATCAAGATCAAACACATCAGGAGTGATAATGGAACCGAGTTCAAAAACACCGGTCTTGATGATTATCTTGATGAACTTGGTATTACTCACGAATTGTGTGCTCCTTATACTCCTCAGCAGAATGGTGTCGTCGAAAGGAAGAACAGGACTCTGGTTGAAATGGCAAGAACAATGCTTGAAGAATATCAGACTCCTCCTCGCTTCTGGCCTGAAGCAATCAATACTGCATGCCATATCATCAACAGGGTATATCTTCACAAATTCCTCAAGAAAACCTCATATGAACTCCTCACTGACAAGAAACCCAATGTAAGTTATTTCAAAGTCTTCGGTGCAAAATGCTGGATTAGAGATCCTCACCATATCTGAAAATTTGCACCTAAGGCACATGAAGGTTTTATGCTCGGTTATGGAAAGGACTCGCACACCTACAGAGTCTTCAACAACTATCACAACAAAGTTGTTGAGACTGTAGATGTGCGGTTCGATGAAACTAATGGCTCGCAAAGAGAGCAATTGCCTTCTGATCTAGATAAGCTGTCTCCTGAGGAAGCGATAAAGCTTAAGCCTACTGAAGACATTGTCCCCATTGAGGAAATTGGAGAATAAATAATCCCCATCGCTGATAAAAACCAAGAAGATGCTCCTAAGGAAATTACAACAGCACCACTTCCTCAGCCCAGACAAAATCCTCAACCAGCTCATCCGAGGATTGCAAATGAAGTAGAACTTGACAAAATCCTCAACGACATCAACGCGACAGGTCCTCTCACTCGCTCAAAAGCTTCACACTTAGTTAAATTTTGTGGGCATTTTTCCTTTGTATCCATCACAGAACCCTCAAAAGTAGCCGAGGCTTTTCTGGAACCGGAGTGGATCCAAGCCATGCAAGACGAACTTCTTCAATTCAAGCCGAATGACGTATGGGAGCTCGTCAAACGACCATATCCTCGCAAGCATAACATCATCGACACCAAGTGGATTTTCCGAAACAAGCAAGATGAGGACGGTCAAGTGGTGAGGAACAAGGCATGACTTGTAGCCCAAGGCTACACCCAGGTTGAAGGAATTGATTTCGATGAAACATTTGCACCTGTTGCTAGACTTGAAGCTATTCGAATTCTACTTGCTTATGCTAATCATCATAACATCACCTTATATCAAATGGATGTGAAAAGTGCATTCCTCAATGGTAAGCTTGAGGAAGAAGTATATGTTGCTCAACCCCCAGGTTTTGAGGATCCAAAGAATCCAGACAAAGTCTTTAGACTCAAAAAGGCTCTGTATGGCCTCAAGCAAGCCCCTCGGGCATGGTATGATACATTGAATGAATTCCTCATGAAGAAAGGCTTCAAACCTGGTTCACTCGATCCAACTCTTTTCACAAAATCTTATGATAATGAGCTGTTTGTATGTCAAATATATGTTGATGATATCATATTTGGCTGTACTGACAAAAGATACAGTGATGAATTTGCCTACATGATGAGTGAAGAATATCAGATGTCCATGATGGGGGAGCTGAAATTCTTCTTAGGTCTTCAAATTCGTCAACAAAGCAATGGAATCTTCATATCACAGGAGAAATACCTCAAGGATGTTCTGAGGAAATTCGACATGCACGAATGCAAAGGTGCCAAGACTCCAATGCCTACCAACGGTCACCTCGGCACTGATGAAAATGGTAAAGATTTCGATCAACAGGTATACTGTTCTATGATTGGCTCCTTATTGTATCTATGTGCATCTAGGCCAGATATAATGCTTAGTGTTTGCATGTGTGCACGTTTTCAAGCAAAACCGAAGGAATCACACCATAAGGCTGTGAAACATATTCTCCGATACTTAGCTCACACACCAACACTAGGATTATGGTATCCCAAGGGCTCCAATCTTCATCTGGTAGGGTATTCTGATTCAGACTATGCCGGTGACCGTGTGGATCGCAAGTCAACGTCTGGCACATGCCATTTCCTCGAAAGATCACTAGTTTGCTGGTCCTCAAAGAAGCAGAACTGCGTATCACTCTCCACTGCCGAAGCTGAGTACATTGCTGCTGGTTCTTGCTGTGCTCAATTACTATGGATGAAGCAAACCCTCAAGGACTACGGCATCAACATGAAGAATGTGCCTCTCTACTGTAACAATGAGAGTGCTATCAAGATTGCATATAACCCAGTATAGCACTCGAAGACCAAGCACATCCAGATTCGTCATCATTTTCTTCGGGACCATGTCCTCAAGGGCAATATCCTCATCGACCATGTGAAGACTGATGATCAACTGGCAGACATCTTCGCTAAGCCCTTGGATGAGAAAAGGTTTTGCAAGTTGTGGTGTGAGCTAAATATCCTAGAGTCTTTGAATGTTTTGTAAAAAACATGCACACATCCTAACACTTATGCAAAATTGATGACTTACATGTGCAACACATGATGAAACGATTTTCTTCAATTGATGAAGAAAGTCACTCTGAATGTGAAGAAATTAACGAAGAAATTGATTCTCAGGGCCCTACGACAATTGTACGCGGCGTCTGTAATCAACATTCTTATATGGTGGGTAACACCACCGCCCAATGTGAAATTCCTCAAGTTGACTTTCTTCAAATGATCAATTTCCTCACAATGCATTCTTCTTCAAAACAGTTGTTCTTCATTGTGATGATCTATTACAAAATCTTCAAAAACACTTGACGACTTTCATTTGCCTAGGTAGACTGTGATTTCTAGTCCTCAACAGCATTCACTTATTGCTATTTCTTCAAGTTGATGTTTCTGCTAAGTGAATGTGATCGGACCCCACTTTCCCTCTATGCTATACTTATCCAGTCTATTCAATTCTTCATATGCGTTCTACTTGAAACTTTGTTCAAAATCCTCACTGCATCCTTGTCAGCTGATGATTTTGTAACGAAAATCCTCAAATCTTCAAAAATTGTTTTCTTTAAAAGAACAGTAACTGAACCCCCACTTCCCACGGTCGGATAACCACGATCTCCACTATCTCCACCGCATCGTACGGGAGCTACACGTGTCGTGCGGAGACGTAGAGGCAGGGGCTATTTGGTCCGAAACTTTCGCGCCAAACAGTAACTTTCGAGCTATAAATATGTCCTTATCCCCCTCGGTATCATCTTCTTCGCCTCATCGCTCTCCTGCCACAGCACACTTCACCGAACCCTAGCGCCACGCTGGTAGTCTTGTCGCCGGTGAGGAAGAGCTTCACTGCCTCGACCTTTTCGTCGCCAGGATCACACCGGAGTCGGACCATCTACGTCCGCCGCCGCCGTAGACGTCCTCTGCTGCCAAGTTAGGGTGCATTGGACACTCGACCGAAGAGCCTCTCCAACACCACTTTCTGTGTTCTTCGCTCGCACCTTCTAGGGTAAATATACCCCATTTTTACAGCAGATTAGATCTGAAATTTTACCTCTCCCATGTGAAATCTGTTTTTCCTCAAGATACGATGCACACATGATTCCTCAAACACTACCTATCACCGCAATCACTGATGAACTAGCTAAGCATCTAAGATTTTCACGAGATTCCTCAATTGTGTGAATTTTCGGATCTGTACAACTCTGGAACCCAAGAACAGTATGCTTAGACAAATTCCTCAACCACTGGTTATATTCCTCAAACTGTCAAACTTTTTCATTTTCTTCAAATCTGAGAACGCATATGACCTCTCCAAATTCCTCGCAACTATACTCTGTTCACAGATACACACATGTCAGCTCATGAATCTCTCGGTTCTCATCACATTAACTCATTTGCAGCGTTTCTGGAAGAAACTCTTCAAGGCTCATCAGAATCCTCAAGAGTTCAAAATCATTAGCAAATTCCTCGACTGAAGAAAATGGAGGAAGAGAGGAAACAGAAGGGAGGAAAGAAACTGGAGCAGAACACAGCTGCTGATATTCCTGCGGACATATACTTGGACTATTGTACGGCAGATGAAGAACCTGAGACAATGGCCAAGAGAAAGATTAGGCTGCAGAAAATTGAACGCATATGGGCAAAGGAGTGGAAGGAGTACAGGTTTGTGACTCCAAAATATGCAAAGAAATTCGCTTTGAAGCCTCCTGGCAGAAGGGCCCCACTTGAGGATCATCAAGAAGCACATCCCTCTAGTCTTATGACACTTGATGACTACCCAGATGAAAAAGAAAGGCATCTGGCCAAGCTCAAGAGGCAAGCAGAAGCTGCAGTGAAGAAATTTAATGAATCCTCAGCTGCTGCCTCCGGTGCTGCTCATTCCTCAGCAGTAGAAACCTCAGGCTCAGAGATTCCTCAACCGCAGTCTGTGCCAACAAAGCCAAAGGCTCCAAAGCCTCAAGAGAAGTCTACACAGGCTTCTGTCACAAAATCCTCAGCTCCAAAACCCTCAGCTCCAAAACCCTCGGTTCCAAAACCGTCAACACCAAAACCATCAGCGCCAAAACCCTCAGCACCCATCTCCTCTGCACCAAAATCCTCAGCTCCACCTCCAAAGCCAGTACAGAAGCATGTCATGAAGCCTACGACCGCCAGCTCCAGCTCCTCACCCCCAGCTGCAACAAGCTCGGAGACAAAGTCTTCAACACCACTTGTGAAGACTTTGACAACTGCTCAACCTGCACCTCTGCCCAGCCCCAGCAAAATCATCGCAGTCCCATCTGGATCAGAGGGAAGTGATGACTATGATAATGAAACCCTGCAATCCATCATCAGAAACAAGCAAGAAAGGGTAGCACAAGCATCAGGCAGTGCTATTCCTCTGGCCATGGACCCCAAGGTCCTCCTCGACTTCATCAATATATGATATGAGGACCCAAACACCCCCATTGATGATTTGAAACTTCCTCCTGGCATCAGCCACATGGTGGCCACCTTCATAAATGAAGCCAAGTGGAAGGAACAGAAGGCGAGGCAGGCAAGGGTTGCAAAGGCCAAAAAGGAGAAATTCCTCACGCAAAATCTCCTAAAGCTGACGCCTGATGCACTGGTGTCAACCCAGGCAGAGCTGCAAGTCTTGACTGACAAGTGTGACAAACTGTCAGACCGCAAAAGCATCAAGCGCAATTTCATCAAGCTAGCCACTAGTGCTGTTGATTACTACAACAAACGACACCCACCACCAGCACCAACTCCTTAGCCCCTGGTTGAGCAGCCAACAGATACATCTCCTGATGAGGAGGAAACTCCTCAAGCTGAGGAACAACACCAAGAGCACCGTGCTGATGAGCCGGCCATTGAAGAAATCATCACCGAGACCGCTACTGATGAAATTGCAACCCCTGATGCAACTGCTCCTGATCCAGCTGCTTCATCAAAGCAGGCTGATGACTCTGTTCCAGCTGGTTCCTCACTACCAGCTGAAGAATCTGCAGAAAGAACACCTTCACCAAAAGCTTCAAAGGTGAAGAACATAATCCCGTCTGCATCAGACGTGAAGAAGACAAGAGCTGCTGAGAAGGAAGCAAAGAAGAGAAAAGCTTCCTCAGCAGAAGAAAAGATAGAGGCAAAGCGCCTCAAAGAAACTGAAGAATCTGCCCCTCTAGATCCGGTGCCTCTAAATGTTGCACCTTCATATGAAATGGTCGTCATTGGTGACCCAACTACAAGGGCAGATGAGGAAATGAAAGATGTTGCCTCTGAGGAACATACTGATGAGGAGATCCAGATTGATGACAGTCCTAAACCTCTTGTTCCTCAGATAGAAACTGCTCACGCTTCAGCTGCAGCAGCTGATGAATCTGCTTCTGCAACAAAGCCAGCTGAAGAAGAACAAGCTGAGGAAAATGCACAGTCGGAGCAGACTCCTCACTCTGAACAGGCTGACCAAACTCCTCAAGCTAAGAAGGAAGCAGAAATTCCTCAGCCTGCAGCTCAGCCAGAGCAAGAAGTTCCAGCTGATGAAATTCCTCAACCTGAGGAAAATGCTAAAGAAAATGTTCCCGCCCTTGACAATGACTACATTGTGCTCAACCCAGAGACTGCCATGGTTGTTTCCCCTCCCATTCCTCAGCACAATATCAAGCCAGTTCAGCGCCAGCCATTCTCGAAGTGGCCAAAGTTTCAGAAAGAAAATTTCTTTGAGGAACGCATGTATTTCATCGGAGAGAATCCTTATGACAAGCCTCAAATGAGGCATCTGAAGTTTTGGACAAGGACTCAGATGAACTACTATGCTTCTGTGCTCTGTGGATGCAACAAGATATTCCAGCACAGGCACATTCCTCATGTGGAGCTTGAAGCAATACCCTGCTTGGAACTAGTCCTGTGTGTACTCCACGATGCAGGTTTACTCCCTATGTGCTCAGACATATCAGATTGGAATAGTGAGCTTATTCTTCAATTCTATGCAACTCTGCACATCTCTTGCAACCCTGAAGACATCAACACTTGGGTGTTCGACTGGATGACCCAAAACACTCACTACAAGGCTCCCGCTTCTGAACTCCTCAGAGAACTACCCGTACCAATTCCTTCAGACGGGGCAGTGAAGCTTTATGGTGAGCGCGAGCTGCCAAATGGAATGATGGAAGTCCTCATGAAGCCTTTGGCTGCAGGAAAACCCTCAAGAACCACATTCCTCGTCCATGAGCTCAAGTACACACCCCGGTCTGTCTACCGCATTCTCTGCAGTGTGCTCGCGCCAATCAAAGGCCATGACGATGAAGAAGATGTTGTCGGTCTCATGAAGAATATCCTCTTCAACATCATTCACGGTATTCCTATGAATATCCATGATTTCTTCTTGAGGACTTTGGCCGACAATGCCATGTGCCCCTTTGATCACAAGATTTATGCCCCATGGATCATGAGATTCCTCAGGACAAGGACAGGCATCAACTTCCACGCTGATTTCCAAAACCATGTTGGTTATATGCCTCCTATCCGGGTCAACAAGAAGACTTTTGAGCCCATTGAGGGAAAAGGAAAGTCGGTGATTGACGAAGGCAGCAGGCCCCTTGATGGCCAGTTTAAAGAACCAGACGCTTATTCTTCATGAGACGATACTGAGACTCGTCCACCCAGCCCTGTTCCTCCTCGCGTGCTAACCACCAGAGAGCTTCTCCTCAGTCTTCATCAGAAGGTAGATCACAACCACAAATGGGTCAAACGCTAGTTTGGTGCCATTTTGAAAACCCTCACTGAAACCCAGAACTCTGTGAAGATTAATCATCACTATCTGCATGAGGTTTTCGATCGCACCTGGGCTACGCTTGCACATCTGAAGACCCAGACTGAGCTTGAAGAAATGAACTTTGAGCAGGACTTTGACTGGTCGTGGCCTCCCAAGAAGAAGTTTAGGCCCATTCCAGTGCCAGACCTTGAAGACAACTCCTTCTCTTCATTCCGCACCGCTGAGTCTGATGAGGAACAACTTGACACCGCAACAGGCCCAAGGAAGAAGACTACACCCAAGAAGCGTCAAGGATCTTCATCAATCGCCAAGATATGAAGTCTTCATGGGCGTTAGTCCTCAGTTTGTCCCTTTTTGTCACTTGATGACAAAGGGGGAGAAACTTGAGAGTTAGTCTTCAAACGGGATTTATTTTTTGGGCCTATGAACTATATTTAAGTTACAAACTCTTGGATCTTCTGAAGTTTTTATGTAATGAGTTGTAACTTAAGCCCGATGGTACTCTGACGCTTTTGAACGTTTTTCTTCGCATGCTTATTCCTCAAGTTTTAATGCACGCATGCTGGAATTCGTCAGATACCATTTGTCATCATGCATCTTCATATTCTTCATATGATATGTTATATGTATGCATGATTTACAAGATTCAGGGGGAGATCTCCATGATATAAATCATCAATGTGCATCTGCTATAAAAGCAAAATCCTAAAGGTATGCACATCTTCAGGGGGAGTCTCTGTGAATCTTGTCTTCAAATTCCTCAAATGAGTATTTACACTTCATATTTTTGATCCCTGTTGAAGACTTTACCTAATTGTCATCAACCACCAAAAAGGGGGAGATTGTAAGTGCATCTAGTGCCCCTTAGTGATTTTGGTGGTTTGAAGACTTATAGGTTAAGTATCTAATGTGTTTATAAGTGTACACATGATCTATAAGTCATTGAGGAGTTTGAGATATTTGAAGAATATCGACCCCTAAAAATGTATATCTTCAGTTGAAGAAATTGGTCTGAAGGTGAAGAAATGAATCACGAGGAATCTGCGATGAAATTGATATTCCTCGTGAAGACACTGATATTGAGAAGACCGGTGGTTCCTGAAGAAAATCATTCTGAAGAAATTGAAGCGTGAAGATTTACGTTTTCTATTTTACTTTCTTCGCATTTGATGAACAGGAACACCGTACTGTTAAAGGGGGTCAAAGTAATACTATGGAATGAATTTCCTCATGATGCTCAACCCAAGCCAAATCCTACCAAAAGCCTCAAGTGAGGAATATGAGTGACATGAGGACTCTCACAGTTGAGGGTCCCGACCGTTTCGATAACCACGCCAAGTCACTGGTCTTATCCACTCCAACGGTCATATTATTTAAGGGCATTAATGTCAAATCATGTCGGGATGCTCCCAGGCTATAAATAGCCGCCCCGACAACCACTAGTTGGTTGGCTGCTCCGTTAGAAACTGACACTTGTCATAAGAGCAACCCAAATTCCTCAGAGCCTTCGAGAGTAAATCATCAGTGAGGAAATACACCACCCACCTAAACCACAAACGAAACCGAGTGATTGAGCATCACTGAAGAAGTTGTTCCTGTGTGGGACTGAAGCCTTTTACCTTTGAGGACTGTGCATCCTCCAGACGGTTAGGCGTCATGGTCTAGAGCAATCCAGCAGTCAATTGTGGATCGCCGGGTGACCGAGTTTGTGAGGGTTTGGAAGTCTGCCCTGAAGACTTACCACGAGTGTTGGGCGAGGACTGTGTGTCCTTAGCTCAAGGAGAATACGGTAGGGACTGTGTGTCCCGGGACTGGGTGTCCTTTGGTTTCAATACCAAGCCGCTCCAAACCAGATGTACAACTGTCACAGCAGTTGGAACTGGGTCATCAACGACTGTCGTCTCTGAGAATCGGGTTCTAATTCCTCAACTCTTTACTTTCTCTGTATTATGTGTTGATGACTTTCACAGTGACTGTTTGAAGAATTTGCTGAAGACTTTCTCTGAATTTCCTCAACCCCAAATTCCTCACAATAGTTAATCATCATCTGTATTCTGCGTGCCTGCTTACTGTGCGATCTGTTTTCACATTCTTCACTCTGAAATACTGCTGGTGTGAACGTTTGCACATTTGATCCTTTACTGTTTCCGCTGTAAGTTAGTCATCAGTGAGGAATTTCCTCAAAAGGAATTTCCTCAGTGATGAAATTCTAAAAATCTTCTATTCACCCCCTCTAGTCGATATAACGCACTTTCACTACTGCTGTTACTACTGTTGCTGCTACTGTTACCTGCTGCTACTGTTACTTGCTTTGTCGTGCTGCTGCTACTGCAACTTGCTACTGCGCAACTGCTGCTACTTGGTACTGCTGTCACTACTGCTGTTCCTTGCCACTGCTGTTACTCGTTACACTGCTACAATACTTTTCTAGCACCATTGATACAACAGTTAGGAATAGTCTGCCTTATCAATAGATCATTTCTGGCACCGTTGCTATCATACTACCTTTGCTGCTGATACTTTGCTTGCGGACACTAATCTTTCACGTGTGGTTGAATCTGACACATTCAGCTGCTAATACTTGAGAATATTCTTTCGCTTCCCGTCGTGCGAACCAACAAATTTGGGTTGAATACTCTACCCTCGAAAACTGCCGCAATCCCACACGTTGGTGGGCTATTGCAAGACAATTTCTAATTGTTGAGCAACTAGAAGGAGCTCTTTTCTGGCTCCGTTGCCGTGGAGGCATCAATTCAAGAATAGTTGCACGTCAACAACATTTTTCTGGCGCCGTTGCCGGGGAAGGATAGCTATATTCTCTGAGTCACTTGGAATTTATATCTGCTGATCACTATGAAGAATCTGAAAGATCCAAGAACCAAAGTCTTCCCTCAACTACGAGGGGAGGTAAGGAACTGCCATCTAGCTCTGCACTTGATTCACCTTCAGTTATGAGTAAGTTTGCGACACCACCTCCTGCTAGAAATCTTGATATGTCGCGTGTGCTTGATGATGCTTATGATGCTACTATGCCTGATACTGCTAGAGATGCTATGCCTGATACTGCTAGAGATGCTATGCCTGATACTGCTAGAGATGCTATGCTAGATACTGCTTTGCCCGATGATGCTAGAAATGCTATTTTGCCTGATGATGCTATACTTGATACTGCTAGAGATACTACTTTGCCTGATATGCCACTAGGGGTATTCCTTGATGCTCATATTGCTAGAGTTACTGCCAATGCTCGTGATGCTTCTGAAGCTGCCGATACTATTGAGATAGAACCTGCTTTTGCTCCTCCTAGATCTAGCTCTCCTAGATATGAATTGCCTGATATACCTGAGGGTTATGTTATGGAGGAAGAGATAGCTGAGGATTTTCTTGCGTGTAAGGATGCCTATGACGCTGAGAAATTACTTTTCAAGTGGAAGGAAAAATCTTTGAAAGCTAGGATGAAATACGACCCGAAGTTTGCCACTTCACCTATCTTTACCACCGATGAGGATTACGAATTCTCTGCCGACCCTGAGATAATCTCTCTAGTCGAATCTGATCCTTTCCACAGTTATGAGTCTGAGACGGTCGTAGCCCATCTTACCAAACTACACGATATAGCCACCCTTTTCACTAGTGAGGAGAAGATCTGCTACTACTATATCCTTAAGCTGTTTCCTTTCTCTCTAAAGGATGACGCTAAAGCCTGGTTCGCTTCTCTTGCTCCTGGATGTGTGAGTAGTCCCCAGGATATGGTCTATTACTTCTGTGAGAAATATTTCCCTGCCCATAAGAAGCAAGCTGCCTTGCAGGAAATATACAACTTTGCTCAACTCAAAGAAGAGAGTCTCCCACAAGCTTGGGGGAGGCTCATCCAGCTACAGAATGCTTTGCCTGATCACCCTCTTAAGAAGAACGAGATACTTGATACCTTCTATAACGGACTTACCGATGCTTCTAGAGACCACCTAGATAGTTGTGCCGGTTGTGTTTTTAGGAACGAACTATAGAACAAGCTGAGATCCTACCTCATAACATCTTGATCAACGATAATGCTTGGACTATTCCCGAACCACCTCCTAAGCCAACTCCTAAGAAAAGAGGTATTCTATTCCTCGGTCCCGGATATATGCAAGAAGCCAAGAAATCTATGGGAGAGAAAGGCATTAAATCTGAAGATGTCAAAAATCTACCACCTATCGAAGAGATCCATGGTCTCGATAACCCGATACAGGTAGTAGAAGTAAATTCTCTGCGTAGGATTGATGAGAGTGATATTCCTTTTGATAAACCTGCTAGCCTATGCTTTGATGAATTTCATAACTTCGTTGCCAAACAACATAGCTTCAATGATTATGTTAGCAGACAATTGGAACAGAGTACTCGTATGCTTAGTCATTTAAGTGCTTGTGTAGACAGAAATGTCAACGATCTTAAGCTTCTGAGTAAACATGCCTCTATGATTACTACTCTGGTAGAACAAGTACTTAAAGCTCAGAATGACTTGCTCATTGAATTAAATGACAACTCTGTGAGAGTCATTACTAGAGGAGGCAAAATGACTCAGGAACCTTTGTATCCTGAAGGCCATCCTAAGAGAATTGATCAAGATTCTCAAGGAATTAATGCTGATACACCCAGTCATCCTAAGAATAAGAAGAAGGATGATAGAAACCTACATGTCAGTTCACCAAATACTGTCACACCTGAAGAACCAAATGATATTTCTACGTCTGATGCAGAAACACAATCTTGTGATGAACATGAACCTCGTGACAATATGGACAACGATGTTCATAATAATGCTCAACCTAGCAATGATAAGGATGTGGAGATTGAACCTAAGGTTAATCCTGATAACCCACAACCTAAGAGATACAATAAGAATGACTTCACTGCTAGGAAGCATGGTAAAGAAAGGGAGCCATGGGTTCAGAGACCCATGCCCTTTCCTCCTAAGCCATCCAAGAAAAACGATGATGAGGATTTTGAGTGGTTTATTGAAATGTTGAGACCCGTCTTTCTGCAGATGCGGTTAATTGATATGCTCAAAAATGTCTCCATATGCCAAGTACATGAAAGATATCGTGACCAATAAACGGAAGATACCAGATCTTGAGATCTCTACCATGCTTGCCAATTACACTTTCAAAGGTGGGACTCCTAAGAAAATTGGTGATCCCGGAGTGCCCACTATACCTTGCTCCATTAAAGGAAACTACATAAGAACTGCCTTATGTGACCTTGGAGCCGGTGTTAGTGTTATGCCTCTCTCCCTTTATCGTAGACTTGAACTGGATAAGTTGACACCCACTGAAATTTCTCTGCAAATGGCCGACAAATCAACTGCTTTCCCAGTCGACATTTGCGAGCATGTGCCTGTTGTGGTTGCTAACACCACTATCTTAACAGACTTTGTTATCTTGGATATTCCCGAGACGATGCCATGGCTGTCATCCTCGGAAGACCCTTTTTAAACACTGCAGGGGCTGTTATATATTGCAACAAAGGCACTGTCACTTTCCATGTCAACGGTAATGAGCATACAGTGCACTTTCCGAAGAAACGATATCAAGTACATTGCATCAATGCTATCGAAAAAACTTCATCGATTCTTATTGGGAGCTTTGAATGCCCTATTCCTCGTGTTAAGATGATGTATGATTTGCTTGTTGGGGAGATACATATCCCCATTGAGGTGATTTAGTGGCTATTTGTAGCGACCCGACTCAAGACGAGTCAAGCCTCTGTGTATCTGTGCCATCCCTGGATCAGTATGCTGGCACACACAGTACATCAATGTATATATCAAAGTGCAATCACATGTAAATAGTGTAAAACTGATATATACCTTAAATATCTCAACGGAAGCAGTCAAGGGAGTGGAGTCCCAATACACACCAACGGCAAGTTGAGTGTAGACCGTAACCCTGAATCGTACTCTTACTCGTCGAAGAAAAATATCTGCAACATAAGACGTTGCAGCCGTGTAGGTCAGCATATTGAATATGCCGGCAAGTCACATAAGAGAGGGGTAAAAAGTAATCATCTATACTATATGCATATATGGCAGGTGGTGTTGTAAGTTTTTAGCGTAAAGAAAAATTTTCTCCTACAACAAGAGGGACTAAAAGCAAAATATTACTACAAAGGTTGGTTGTTAACGAGATGGTTCCGCCAACCAGTTCTCGTACCCAAGTTGTCAATAATTACCTTCATCAAGTATATATAATGGTGTTGAGAAATCCAGATAACTTCAGTTCCTTTGGCTCAAGTTGTCCATGACCGTGGACACGGCTAATCGATTAGGTTTGAGTACTCTGCAGAGTTTTGCACACGTTCCCCACAAGATTTGATCGCCTCCGAGTATGTCCTCGCACTTCAAGGTGTTTGAAGACCGGATGATCAAAACATGGTCTTTCAACGGGTCCCTCTGAATCGCTGTCGGTGCCCATCCATTCCTACCGTTCTTCTACATCTGCTAGCACCGCCTGTCCAGAGTCGCCGCGTTGTCCAACCAAGCCAGAGCCCATAATGACTTGTGGCTGTGCAGGTAAGCCTTGGGTCTTGAAAATATCCGTCCGTCTCTTTGAGCCTGGGTGAAGCTTTCCGCAGGATGTCATGGCCTCTCCAGCATCCCGGGTCATCCACTGGGTTCTCCAGGGAGCCGATCAACCGTCCTTCACCCAGAGTTGCATTGCGTCCGAGGTCTTGAAAATCTTGTCTTAACCGGTCTTGATTATTTAATCAACCTCGCATCACTCGTGTTATGCACTCAACCAAAATCCCGTCTACTCAAGCATAGCAATATGAAATTTGTCGTCCCGGGGCCAAGTATCGGGGTTGTTGTGTGCCTACCACATGATACTACAATATGTAACCATAATTTCCAAGTACCTACTCAGCATGCAATTGGGCATAGGATGGTAGAACTACGATGCATAAAACATAGGTGATAGTATGATCAAAGTGACTTGCCTGGTGATGTTGACGAAGAAGAATTTCTCGAGAAAATAACTTGATAGACTACTCGTCACTCTCCGATGAAAATCTATATAGCAAACATAACATTCACATAAGCACTCACACTAGCAATCATTCTAGCAATCAAAACAAAAGAGAGAGAGCGAATAAGAAACCGAAAGAAACTTCAAATAAGACTAGGGAGTCTTCTACTACGTCAAACACTAAATAGTTTTTGTCTAACAGAAAATAATAACAAGGAACTAAGATATAAGTTTAACTAAGATAAAATAAAGTATTTTTCACAAAACTTTTTGAAAGTATTCCCAAACGGGATTTGAAACAGTGCGGAAACCAATTGCAAGTTACTAAGGAACTAGAATTGATTTCATGAAAACAAATAAAAATAAAATACAAACTTGTTGCGAAACTACTGTTGAACTAACATAAACAAAACAATAATCTTTCTGAAATAATAAAGAAAATATTTTAAAACAATTTACAGAAATATAATAGCCATAGTCCTAAAAGAGCTAAAACAGAATCTGTTTTGGTAAAAACCCCAACTAAAAATATTTTTAAAAATTTGAAACTTAAACTACTGAAAGATATGATCAATAGGAAGCAGCAGCGAAAAGAATCAAATTAAAAGCTATTTTTAAACTCCCGGAATAAGCAAAATAAGCTTTAATTCAAATCTGATCTAACTCAATTTTTATAAATCCAAACATAGACAAAATATATATTTTTAAAAACTCAGGAAATTTGTGAGCTACTGGAGAAATAATCAAAGTCATTGGACTTAGGGATAAAAAGTTGTGGCCAAAACAAGATTGAAAGTTTTTGTTTTTGCTATTTTTGACAGAAAAACTGCAGCTACTAGTGCTAAAAGAGGGGTACACGTGGCAAGATGCTACTGGGTGCGGTGGATGTTTGTTTCTTGGTTTGGAGCAAACGTCCTAAGGCTAGTAAAAGGGCTGGCTAAATTTTAAGTGGGAAAAATAAACCGCGGTTTACTGAACTAAACCGAAAGGGTATTTCCTAGATCTAATCTAACCATCCACTAGAGATCTAAGGGCTAAAACAAAAAAAACAAAACAAGAACAGAGAGGGGGAGGGGCCGGCAAGGTGGAGAAGCTCCTGTGATGCTCCGGTGGGTTTCCGGTGACGACTCCGGCGAGGTGGGGCACGAGCTAGGGGCGAGGAGAGGTGAACTTTTCGACGGGAATGGAACGAGGAGAGGTAGGGGCTTCTTATAGAGGCGACGGGAGGCGCCGGGAAGGTATGTGCGTCGCGAATCCCGGAGAAGGGGATTCTCCTCTCCATGGATGGAAAGCTACTGTCACATGAGAGAGAGAGGAGGAAGAAGAAGATCTCTTGTTGGGCCAAAAATAGGAAAGTGTTTAATGGGCCACGGGGTATTTGCTAATAAAAGTGATCTCCTTCCTATTTTCAAAACTAGGAAACTAAACGTTAAAAAGGAAATCAAATCAATTCGGAATAAAGAGTTTTTATATACTAAAATTATCAGAAAAATAAAATATAGATGATGGGCATTTTTCCACGACAAAAATAAAAACTTCAGAAAAAATTATTTTCACAAAGTTGCCAAAAGGTTTATTTTATTTTGCAAATAATTTTCAAATGATCCTCTAAGTTTGAGGGTGCAAATAACATTCAAAATTCCCGGGTATTTGAGGGTCATGTTCCTCCGCTCTTTTCTGTTTGACCAAATGTATTTCCCGGCATTTTCTTGAGCGAAGAAAACGAATGGAACTGCAAAAACAATTTAATGCAAATATCTCCGTTCAAATTCTTCGTAGTTGAAGAAGTCATGTCATCTTCTCTCTTTGTTTTGAAATGATTGAATTTGAATTCACCGGAGAAGGGGAAAGTCATTTTATTCCCTCTCGTTCAAAAGTTTCGAAAGGTTTCAAATTTCACAAAAGTTTCAATCACTCAGGCAAACAACCAAACAATCGATCTAATAATTATATTAACATTCCAAAATTTATAATTTTGGGATGTTACAAACTACCACACTTAAAATGAATCTCGTCCTCGAGATTCGAAGAGGCTAGAAAGAAAGGTTAGGGTTTGGGGGTATTCTAACAAATCCAATCTCCGGCAAAGTGGGATGCTACCACACTTAAAATGAGGATTATTGGTCCCTCAAAATGTTTTAACGATCCTCTGGGGTTTTTGGAAACTAACTTCCCACAGTCTTCATACTAAATCCTTTGGTGATGCTCTCCCGTTGATATAAGCTTCTTCCGTCACTGGGTCTTCTTAACTGACAGTCTCGTGGTCAATTCTAAATAACATATCGATGTTTCTCATGGTGGTCTACCATTTGTGGTTATCCTGCAGAGAGAGGGGTCTTGGTTTCATTCTCACCGTAAAATTTCCTACGTGTGACAACATGTGCCATGTACATGGGCTTTCATTATACCATTCTAAGGCTCAAACAAAAGCTTCAAAGAATGTCGTCTCTCTATATGGGTAAGTCTCTCAGATTTACCATTCTGAATAGCAAGATCAATGATAAGAGTAAGTCGTCATGGTGATCAATCCATTCCGCACCCAAATCATTTCTCTGTATAAGGTTTAGCGAATCTCGCATTCTAACACTTGGGCATCCTCACAAGCGTTGCAGAATTTCTCTTGTCCACGAACGAAGTTCGGATAATCCATTGGTTCTGCAAGCTGAACGAAACATCTATCGTATCTTCACAACTCTCAGATTATCGTATGCTCCTAAGAAAACGTTTGCTGATCCATCATAGCTTCTTCCATAAATCATATGCATTTCATAGTCAATCCTTTATTGCATACTTAATTTATCCTCAAAAACTCCAATTCAAAAGTACTCTTTTACAAATGCTGCCATCCACATTGTTCGGTGTGGTCAAGCATTTCTGCCAACTTTATTCATCTGCCTCTCTTGGAGGTACTTTAGTTCCACTGGAACTTTCCGATGTGCTCCTTGAAATCATCCATCTTTTGCTTCATCATGGTGGTCATTAGCTTCATCTCCATCATCTCCGCACGTACTTCAATCAGGTATTCCTGGGTATGACGGAGTCTTGCTTCAAGTATTTCTCCGATATGACGTATGGCTTCCATGGCAGCTTCACGAACAGAATCAAAGAAGGTTGCTCGTGGTACACGTGAAATGAAAAAGTATTGCCCCATAGTCTTTGGACAAACTCCTTTCACATGGTGGAGGTGTACTTCCACATACCAAAGTTCCACTCCATTTTCCACAAATGGGTAGCCTTTGTAGACTGCATCTCCTTCAAGATGAATGTGCTTCATCATGTCCTTCAGGATTTTTGGGTAATCAATATCACTGGTCAGGGTTATGATCGTTTCTGGGCCCTTGAGGAATGACTCGTGGAGAGTTGTCATCTGCAGGTGTCAGTAAATAGGTACTCAGAGGAATGTATGTGTCTCCTTGGTAATCATGGTACATTCCTACTCAATGGATCCTGTGGGTTTACCGATTACTACCACACTTAAAATGAATTATACCCATGCCTGCATAGACCATATTTTCTCATATCCTCATAATTGTTCAGAGATCTTTGTTCGAAGAGAAACAACGCATACAGTTTCAACATCGACAATCATGAGACAATAAATTCCATTTATTCATGATGTTATTACAATCTCAGGGACTTCTGTTACAAAAAATTTCACTCCATGATCTCATGAAAAACAAGAGTTCTTCATATTACACTAATTGCTGCGGCCAAAACTTAACTACTCCTTCTTAGCTTTCTTCCTTTGTGGGCAATCGCTAGCAAAATGTCCTGCTTCCTTGCAACAAAAGCAAATGAGTTCTGACCAGTCTCGAGGCTTCTTAGCTTCTGGTTTTGCTCCTTGGATTCCCAGCTTCCTTCCTGAGCACATGCATTTGTGGTGGCCAAATTCCATACACTTGTAACATCTAACATGACTCAGGTCTATGTCTGCAGAGATTTGGCTCTTCTGAGGGTACTTTTTCTTCTTTCCGGACTCCTTTATTTTGGCCAGTTCTTCTATTTCAAGTGGATCAAACTCCACTTCTTCCGTCGGGAAGTTTCCCAGCTACTCTTGGCTTCTCTTCGTGCAGTCCTGTGAATAATGTCCTTCTTCTCCACATGAGTAGCATGCATTGGAGAAAAATCTGGTCAGACCTTGTCCATCAGGGTCTTCAATATGTTCGTTCATCACCGGCTCTTCTAGAATCTTCTTCTTGAGTGTTTACTTCATTGCTTCTTTCTGCTGCTGGACAACTTGTTGCACCTTGGGGTAAATGTGACACTGAGTTGGGTAGTGGGTGGTTCCTTCACACAAGAAACAAGTCACCTCACTAGTTGGGCATTCCTCAGCTGGGTGATTTTTTTCACAATGAGTGCATCCATCCTTGTGTTCTTCTTGGTTGTGTCCTATTTCTCCACAGATCTTGCATGCACAAGTCTTCTTCTTCGGATTATCATAGCACTCCTGAATAAGTCGGGATCTTAACAGAGTGTTCTTGAATTCGCCCCAACTTTCTGCTCCACTAAATTCTTGTATGGCATGATGCATTTTCCACCAGATTGCAGCACTTTGTGTAAAGTACTGAAGAGCGTGTTCCACTTCATACTTCCTTGAGATCAAGTTGCTCCCGAAGTGGTTCTCCATGTTCTGAATCCATATTTCAGCCTCTAGTTGGGTCATTGGTCCAGAGACTACAATTCCAGCTTCATACTCCATCTGGTAGGGTTGAGGTTTCGGGGATGAGACGGGTAAGAGAGGGAGGTACACACAATACACACAATATTTTTGAGAATAGGTTTTATTTGTGGCCGTCGGAAACACACCTGTGACGGCTCACAAATCATCGTAACTAACGTGGGTATATAACAGGGGTTTGGACTTCTAATGGTCATATAAATATTCAAACGCTTCGGGGTCTTCGAGTTCTTCGGGTCTTGAGAGTCTTCAATTGGTGCACCTTCAATTCTTCAAATGCATGTTGAAATCCTCTTTACTTTGAAGTAGAGCTCCGTTGATTCTTCATGAGGTCAAAGGGGTAAGGGTATTGTCTAACTATTTGAGGTGAGAGGGAACATTCGATGAAATCAGAAGAGATGAGAAGTAAAAGGTGTTGTTTGAAAATAAGATTTTTGAGAGGTCCTATCATAAGAATTTTCCAGTTTCTAGGGTCACGTCCTACAGTCAACATGTGCTCTGATACCATCTCTGTAGCGACCCGACTCAAGACGAGTCAAGCCTCTGTGTATCTGTGCCATCCCTGGATCAGTATGCTGGCACACACAGTACATCAATGTATATATCAAAGTGCAATCACATGTAAATAGTGTAAAACTGATATATACCTTAAATATCTTAGCGGAAGCAGTCAAGGGAGTGGAGTCCCAATACACACCAACGGCAAGTTGAGTGTAGACCGTAACCCTGAATCGTACTCTTACTCATCGAAGAAAAATATCTGCAACATAAGACGTTGCAGCCATGTAGGTCAGCATATTGAATATGCCAGCAAGTCACATAAGAGAGGGGTAAAAAGTAATCATCTATACTATATGCATATATGGCAGGTGGTGTTGTAAGTTTTTAGCGTAAAGAAAAATTTTCTCCTACAACAAGAGGGACTAAAAGCAAAATATTACTACAAAGGTTGGTTGTTAACGAGATGGTTCCGCCAACCAGTTCTCGTACCCAAGTTGTCAATAATTACCATCATCAAGTATATATAATGGTGTTGAGAAATCCAGATAACTTCAGTTCCTTTGGCTCAAGTTGTCCATGACCGTGGACACGGCTAATCGATTAGGTTTGAGTACTCTGCAGAGTTTTGCACACGTTCCCCACAAGATTTGATCGCCTCCGAGTATGTCCTCGCACTTCAAGGTGTTTGAAGACCGGATGATCAAAACATGGTCTTTCAACGGGTCCCTCTGAATCGCTGTCGGTGCCCATCCATTCCTACCGTTCTTCTACATCTGCTAGCACCGCCTGTCCAGAGTCGCCGCGTTGTCCAACCAAGCCAGAGCCCATAATGACTTGTGGCTGTGCAGGTAAGCCTTGGGTCTTGAAAATATCCGTCCGTCTCTTTGAGCCTGGGTGAAGCTTTCCGCAGGATGTCATGGCCTCTCCAGCATCCCGGGTCATCCACTGGGTTCTCCAGGGAGCCGATCAACCGTCCTTCACCCAGAGTTGCATTGCGTCCGAGGTCTTGAAAATCTTGTCTTAACCGGTCTTGATTATTTAATCAACCTCGCATCACTCGTGTTATGCACTCAACCAAAATCCCGTCTACTCAAGCATAGCAATATGAAATTTGTCGTCCCGGGGCCAAGTATCGGGGTTGTTGTGTGCCTACCACATGATACTACAATATGTAACCATAATTTCCAAGTACCTACTCAGCATGCAATTGGGCATAGGATGGTAGAACTACGATGCATAAAACATAGGTGATAGTATGATCAAAGTGACTTGCCTGGTGATGTTGACGAAGAAGAATTTCTCGAGAAAATAACTTGATAGACTACTCGTCACTCTCCGATGAAAATCTATATAGCAAACATAACATTCACATAAGCACTCACACTAGCAATCATTCTAGCAATCAAAACAAAAGAGAGAGAGCGAATAAGAAACCGAAAGAAACTTCAAATAAGACTAGGGAGTCTTCTACTACGTCAAACACTAAATAGTTTTTGTCTAACAGAAAATAATAACAAGGAACTAAGATATAAGTTTAACTAAGATAAAATAAAGTATTTTTCACAAAACTTTTTGAAAGTATTCCCAAACGGGATTTGAAACAGTGCGGAAACCAATTGCAAGTTACTAAGGAACTAGAATTGATTTCATGAAAACAAATAAAAATAAAATACAAACTTGTTGCGAAACTACTGTTGAACTAACATAAACAAAACAATAATCTTTCTGAAATAATAAAGAAAATATTTTAAAACAATTTACAGAAAAATAATAGCCATAGTCCTAAAAGAGCTAAAACAGAATCTGTTTTGGTAAAAACCCCAACTAAAAATATTTTTAAAAATTTGAAACTTAAACTACTGAAAGATATGATCAATAGGAAGCAGTAGCGAAAAGAATCAAATTAAAAGCTATTTTTAAACTCCCGGAATAAGCAAATTAAGTTTTAATTCAAATCTGATCTAACTCAATTTTATAAATCCAAACATAGACAAAATATATATTTTTAAGAACTGAAGGAAATTTGTGAGCTACTAGAAAAAGAATCAAAGTCATTGGACTTAAGGATAAAAAGTTGTGGCCAAAACAAGATTGAAAGTTTCTGTTTTTGCTATTTTTGACAGAAAAACTGCAGCTACTAGTGCTAAAAGAGGGGTACACGTGGCAAGATGCTACTGGCTGCGGTGGATGTTTGTTTCTTGGTTTGGAGCAAACGTCCTAAGGCTAGTAAAAGGGCTGGCTAAATTTTAAGTGGGAAAAATAAACCGCGGTTTACTGAACTAAACCGAAAGGGTATTTCCTAGATCTAATCTAACCATCCACTAGAGATCTAAGGGCTAAAACAAAAAAAAACAAAACAAGAACAGAGAGGGGGAGGGGCCGGCGAGGTGGAGAAGCTCCTGTGATGCTCCGGTGGGTTTCCAGTGACGACTCCGGCGAGGTGGGGCACGAGCTAGGGGCGAGGAGAGGTGAACTTTTTCGACGGGAATGTAACGAGGAGAGGTAGGGGCTTCTTATAGAGGCGATGGGAGGCGCCGGGAAGGTATGTGCGTCGCGAATCCCGGAGGAGGGGATTCTCCTCTCCATGGATGGAAAGCTAGTGTCACGTGAGAGAGAGAGGAGGAAGAAGAAGATCTCTTGTTGGGCCAAAAACAGGAAAGTGTTTAATGGGCCAGGGGGTATTTCCTAATAAAAGTGATCTCCTTCCCATTTTCAAAACTAGGAAACTAAACGTTAAAAAGGAAATCAAATCAATTCAGAATAAAGAGTTTTTATATACTAAAATTATCAGAAAAATAAAATATAGATGATGGGCATTTTTCCACGGCAAAAATAAAAACTTCAGAAAAATATATTTTCACAAAGTTGCCAAAAGGTTTATTTTCTTTTGCAAATAATTTTCAAATGATCCTCTAAGTTTGAGGGTGCAAATAACATTCAAAATGCCCGGGTATTTGAGGGTCATGTTCCTCCGCTCTTTTCTGTTTGACCAAATGTATTTCCCGGCATTTTCTTGCGCGAAGAAAACGAATGGAACTGCAAAAAGAATTTAATGCAAATATCTCCGTTCAAATTCTTCGTAGTTGAAGAAGTCATGTCATCTTCTCTCTTTGTTTTTAAATGATTGAATTTGAATTCACCGGAGAAGGGGAAAGTCATTTTATTCCCTCTTGTTCAAAAGTTTCGAAAGGTTTCAAATTTCACAAAAGTTTCAATCACTCAGGCAAACAACCAAACAATCGATCTAATAATTATATTAACATTCCAAAATTTATAATTTTGGGATGTTACACTATTTGACAATTCTCCGTTTCCTTTTGCGATTTGAAAAGGTTTTGTCATGAGGATTTGATCAACCCCATTGATGGATTTCTTTCGATGACCATGAGATGGATGAATCGAGGAGTCACAAACCCTTGTTTTAAGCTTCCACTTTCTGTTGCTTAGAAGAAAAATGATAGGTTTACTTTAGTTTTCCCTGTTTTCTGTCTTAGCGTCCGGTGGAAAAGTATCCCGAAAATAAAAGTTCTCCAAACGTTGTGAAAATCTAGTATGATTTTTTCTGGAATATTTGAAAAATACTGGGACTGAGAGCTGGCCTGGGGGCCACACCAGTGGGCCACAAGCCCTGACGCCGCGGCCTCCCCCTGGCCGCGGCCACCAAGCTTGTGGGGCCCACAGGGACCCCCTCCACTCATTCCAGCTCCCATCCTCTTCTTCTACCTCCAGAAAAAATCGTTTCGCAGCTCAAACCCGTGTTCTTGCTCATTTGGCTATGATTTTCGATCTCCTTGCTCAAAGCACCATTCTCTGAACCGTTTTGGGGGAAATTACTACTTGGTAAGTGACTCCTCCATTGGTCCAATTAGTTTCTACTCTAGTGCTTTATCCTTCGCGTATTCTTGCTACATTGGTGACCCTGTTCTTGAGCTTGAAATGTTGATTTTAGCTAGTCCCAAGTAGTTTTAGCGCGTGATATGGTCTCTAGGCACTAGTAGGAGTAGTTGCTACGAGTTGGGTTAATCCTTACTCACTTTTCTTTCGAAGTCTCTAAAAATTCAAATTTTTTCAGAGTTAGAAAAGGGAAAAGATGAGGAGGTTCTTGAGAGGCTCTTCAAGCCGTAACCCCAAGGAGGATGAGAAGAACCACCCCAAGATGTGGTTCCTCGAGTTACAGAAGTTCGAGCGTGCGAGTGGCCAAGTGATGAATTTTTGTGTGCCGCTGGGCTTTATGAAGACTTTTATTACTTGGTGGAGAACGCAGGTCTTACCGCGTTTGTTGAAGATAAGTGCCCACAATACCTCCTCCTCACCAATATTTTCGTTCAAAGCTTCAACTTTTATCCGAGGAAGAATCCTCCTATGGTTGAGTTCATGTTATACGATATCCCCTAGTGCATGACACTACATGATTTTTGCAATGTATGCAAATTACCTTATGTTGGGGATATTCATGATCCTCGTCCACGGGACTTGGAGGATTTCATAGGTACTATTGCTGTTGGAGAGGAGAGAGGAGTGATTCGCGCTAGAATTGCTAGCATACATTTTCCTGTGCTTCGGTACTTCTCATTATTTGTGGGAAAATGTTTGATTGGCCGTGGGGAGGCTGGATCACTTAGCTCTCCAGACCTTGCGGTTTTGCGCGAATGCCTTTATAACAATAAGACTTATAGCCTAGGCGCTATAGTAGCTCAGTGGTTGAACACAAACCGTTCCAAAGGTGTCGTCTATGGAGGTATCTATGCTACTCGTCTTGCTAGACACTTTGATATACCTATTAGACTTTGCGAGGAAGAAGAAATGCTTCTTCTTGAGAAATATCTGGATTATGACATCATGGTTCGCCATGATTTTCTGGATAGAGATGCTAGTAGACGGATGATTTATAACCTTGTATTTAGTCAGGGTACTCGAGAGACTATTACTTTGCCTGCTCCTTCTTTGTTCAACCTTTATCCAGGCAGGTACATTATTATGTCCTCAGACATCTACCCATATTGGGGCTTGGCCCAACCACAGGTGCCCGTGCCCGAGCCGCCAGTCGAGTACCAGACGCCAGTTTATCAGTGGGAGCCAGAGGAGCTCACACAGCAGTGGCATCCACAGTCCACTCCGGAGTACCCAGGAGCTGGTTATTTCCCTCCTTGGGAGGAGATTAAGTTAGGCCAAAAGCCTAAGCTTGGGGGGGGGGTACGTGTTCTCACTGACTTTACATTCTTGCTTATGCTTTCACTTTGTTAGTCGGTGTTTACACTTTGCCACTGTATTATCCATGCTAGTTTATTTTCGTTTTCTTGTTTTCTTGTTTTGTGTCCCTTTTGAGAAAACCCAAAAAGATTTTCCTTTCTTCTTTTTCTTGCTGGGAGCTTTCCCGTGTAAATAGTTTTCTTTTTCTTTGGGTCAAGGTAGAAGATATTGGTTACAATGTTTAGTGGCTCTTGCATGCATACCTGTTTAGCTTTCAAAGAGCCATATTACTTTGTCATCTCCTTTGTGTTTGCCTGCAGATTCCAGCTTTAGTCCAATGCATGAGCACTCTTATTATTGTTCACATCGTCCGATCGTGCAAGTGAAAGGCAATAATGATGATATATGATGAAGTGACTGAGACTGGAAAAACTGGTATGAACTCTAGCTATTTTGTTTTTCTAAATTTGACTAGCTTGTCGTCCCAGATTCAACTTTGTTGAAAGAAAACCATGTTTGCAATGAAAACTTAGAGATCATAGTTTCTGATGCCATGCTTAATTAGCTAGGAGCTTATAATGGTTTGTCTTGAATGCCAACATAGATTTTGAGATGACTATGATGTAGTATGATAGGATGGTATTCTCCTTTGAATGATTCAAGTGGCTTGACTTGGCGCATGTTCATGCATGTAGATGAAACAAAATCAACATAGCCTCTATGATGTTCGTGTTCATGGTGATTTATATCCTGCTCATGCTTGCACTCAATGTTAGTCACACTCATTGCATCTTGATGACTGTTGTCGCTCTCTAGTTGGTCGCTTCCCAGTCTTTTGCTAGCCTTCACTTGTACTAAGCGGGAATACTGCTTGTGCATTCACTTCCATAAACCCAAAAAAATTTCCATGAGAGTCCACCATACCTACCTATTTGCGGTATCTACCCGCCGTTCCAAGTAAATTTGCATGTGCCATTCTCTAAACCTTCAAGAAATAATCTGTTTTGCATGCCTGAACCGCTCATGTGGTGACAGGGGGCTATTGGTATCTTCCATGTTAGGCGTGTTATCCTCGACATGTGTTTATTCACTGTCATTCACGAGATAGGGGCCGGTAATTGGAATGCCCAGTTCCACGCTTAAATCGAAAACATAACTATAAAACAAGACTCCCCTGGATTGGTGTTAGTATGGACGGTACCCGAGGATTCGGCTAGCCGTGGAGTGTGATTGATTGGTGGTGGGGGAGTTAAAACATTACTTTTCTGTTTGGGAACTGCCTATAGCATGAGTAGCATGGGTGATATTGAGAACTCTTGGTCATTGCGTTGACAATGAAAGCATGCCACCCAAAATTATTATCTCTGTTTTCAAAGCTTGAGCTCTGGCACCTCTGCAAATCAATGCTTCCCTCTGCGAAGGGCTTGTGTATTTATTTTCCTGTTGAGTCATCCTCTTCTTATATATGCACCAATTAGAGAGCACCTCTGTCATTTTAATGCTTTGCTTTTGATTGATATTGAGTATGACTATGACTGGATCTTCGTTGCTATGAATTACAATGTTTAGTCAGCCCTTGATCTTTGAAAGTGCTCTGCATTTATGTTTTGCGGTCTCAGAAAGAGCTAGCAAGATACCACCTATTCATATTGCTTCATGCTTGTTTTGATTGAATTGTTGGTATCTAAAACTCATTATTATTTGCTCGCTAGCTGATTATGCCATCGATATTAATTTACCGTGAGACCTTTGTGTCACTTGCTTATGTGGTTAACTTGTGATCTTGCTGAAATTCTGGTTATGAGTTAGACATAGTTGCAACAACAAGATCAAACAGAGTTTGTCAAAGTTTTTCTTTCTCTTTCAGTTTGTCAACTGAGTTGCTTGAGGACAAGCAGGGTTTTAAGCTTGGGGGAGTTGATACCTCTCCATCGTATCTACTTTTCCAAACTCTTTTGCCCTTGTTTGGACTCTAATTTGCATGATTTGAATGGAACTAACCCGGACTGACGCTGTTTTCAGTAGAATTGCCATGGTGTTGTTTTTGTGCAGAAATGAAAGTTCTAGGAACGTCGTGAAAATTTACGGAGCTGTGCAAAGATCCACCGGAGGGGACGGGCTAGTGGGCCACAAGCCCTGTGGCCGCGACCACCAGGCTTGTGGGGCCCACGTGGCTCTGCCGCCCCCAATTCCAGCGCTATTTATTCCCTTTCGTCCCAGAAAAAACCAGGAGAGAAGATTTCATTGCGTTTCACGATCCAGAGGCGTAGCCACATCCCGTTATTGCCCTGAGGGCAGATTTGGAGTCCGTTTTGGGATCCGGATCAAGGAGATCGTCGCCATCGTCATCATCAACCTTCTTCCCTCTCCAATTCCATGAAGCTCTTCATCGTTCGTGAGTAATCTATTCGTAGGCTCGCTGGGCGGTGATGAGTAGGATGAGATCTATCATGTAATCGAGTTAGTTTTGACGGGGATTGATCCCTAGTATCCACTGTGTTCTGAGATTGATGTTGCTACTACTTTGCTATGCTTAATGCTTGTCACTAGGGCCCGAGTGCCATGATTTCAGATCTGAAATTATTATGTTGTCACCAATATATGTGTGTTTTAGATCCGATCGTGCAAGTTGTAGTTACCTACTATGTGTTATGATGCGGCAACCCCGGAGCGACAATAACCGGAACCGCTCCCGGTGATGACCATAGTTTGAGGAGTTCATGTGTTCACCAAGTGCTAATGCGTTAGTCCGGTTCTTTATTAAAAGGAGAACCTTAATATCCCGTAGTATCCATTTGGACCGCGCTGCCATGGGAAGGATGGACAATAGATGTCATGCAAGTTCTTTTCCCTAAGCACGTATGACACACGGAATGCATGCCTACATCACATTGACGAATGGGAGATAGCCACATATCTCTCCGTGTTATAACTGTTGCATGATGAATGTGATCCAACAAATTACCGATCCATTGCCTACGAGTTTGTCCCACTGCTGCTGTTACTTGTTTTGCTCTACTGCTGTTACAACTGTTGCTGCTACTGTTACTTGCTGCTACTGTTACTTGTTGTGCTGCTACTGTTGTTACTACTGTTGCTGCTACTGTTACTTGCTTTGTCCTGCTGCTGCTACTTGCTACTTCTGTTACTCGCTACTACTGCTACTTGCTACTGCTGTCACTTCTGTTGTTCCTTGCCACTGTAGTTACTCGTTACACTGCTACTACCTGCTACAATACTTTTCTGGCGCCATTGATACAACAGTTAGGAATAGTCTGCCTTGTCAACAGATCGTTTCTGGCACCATCGCTATCATACTACCTTTGCTGCTGATACTTTGCTTGCACACACTAATCTTTCAGGTGTGGTTGAATCTGACACATTCAGCTGCTAATACTTGAGAATATTCTTTCGCTTCCCGTCGTGCGAACCAACAAATTTGGGTTGAATACTCTACCCTCGAAAGCTGCCGCGATCCCACACGCTGGTGGGCTATTGCAAGACAATTGCTAATCGTTGAGCAACTGGAAGCAACTCTTTTCTGGCTCCGTTGCCGTGGAGGCATCAAGTCAGGAATAGTTGCACGTCAACAGTAAAGCGTGTCATTTACCTCTTGAGCTAAACCATAAGGCTTATTGGGCAATCAAAGAGCTCAACTTTGATTTCAAACTTGCTGGTGAGAAGAGGTTATTTGATATTAGCTCACTTGATGAATGGAGAACTCAGGCATATGAAAATGCCAAGTTGTTTAAAGAAAAAGTTAAGAGGTGGCATGATAATAGGATACAAAAACGTGAGTTCAATGTAGGTGATTATGTCTTGCTATACAATTCTCGTTTAAGATTTTTTGGAGGCAAGCTTCTCCCTAAATGGGAAGGTCCTTACATCGTCGAAGAAGTGTATCGTTCCGGTGCCATAAAAATCAACAACGCGGAAAGTAATTTTCCGAGAGTTGTAAATGGGCAAAGAATCAAGCATTATATCTCAAGTACTCCCGTAAATGTTGAAAGCAATATTATTAATACCATAACTCCGGAGGAGTACATAAGGAATATTTACCAGCTTGTTTCAGACTCCAAAAACGAAGAGGTATGTGATTCAGTAAGTAAACCGACTCCAAAACATTTCCAATAGCAATTTTTCTCCGTTTTGGAATTTTTAGAAAAATAGAAAAAATTTAAAGTAGTCCGGAAAGCGCACGAGAGGTGACAAGCCTGCCAGGCGCGCCCTACCCCCCTGGGCACGCCTGGGGGACTCATGAGCACCTCGTGTGCCTCCTAGACTCCGTTTTCTTGTGGAATACCCCTTTTGGTCGGTAAAAATTCATTATATAATCTCCCGAAAGGTCTGACCCTCGTATCACGCAAATATCCTCTGTTTTCGTTTCGAGCCTGTTTCTGCCGCAGATTTAGGGCAAGGATGTCGTCTCAGGAATCTGTCGGGGAGAATGATTTCCCTCAAGTATATGAAGAAGTAAATGCTGATTTGAAAAGGGTGGAAGTCACGGAGGCTAAGGAAGAGCTGTTGGAAGAAACCAAGGGCAAAACTAAGGAGGAGAATCCGACGTCGGACGAAGGGCAATCTATGCTCAACAAGGAAGAAGCTGAGGAAGAGGATTTTCTCCAACCCTACCTCCACCTGCTATCCCCATCCTTGATCGAACTCTTGAGGTTATGTGAAATAACTCGTGTTCGCAATAACCCATGAAGTTATTTTGCTAGAGAAACGAATCACAGATCTCCAAAGTATAAATCGAAGATTGATGGCCCTCTTGGAACTAAAAGACATGATTGCTTCATCACCATCACCTTCGAAGGAAGACAATTACACATGGGTATGGGCACTCCCCTTGGCCTGTGCCAAGCTTGGGGGAGTTGCCCCGATATCGTATCACCATCACATCTTTTGCCTTTACCTTTATCTTAGTCCTATCCTTTTTGGTAATATCTTTATCTAGTAGAATAAAGTTCTTAATAGGATCTAGGCTTGAGTTTTGCTTTATGTTACCCCTAATGTAATCGAGTTCGTGAGTTATATAATAAGGAATGTTTTAGTTAAGGGCCTTGCTTCATGCCATGATCTAAAGAAAAGAATAATAAAAGAACAAAATCATGAAAGATCATGTAATGATCTTATGGGAAGTGATGGCTTCACATATAAAAAGAATGTTGATTGAAACTTATTGTGGGTGGACAAACGTAGACCTTGGTCATTGTTGCAATTGATAGGAAGTAATAAAGAAAGAGGGGTTCACATATAAATATATCATTTTTGACACCGTCTATGATTGTGAACACTCATTAAACTATTACATGCTAAGAAGTAGATGTTGGACAAGGAAGACAACATAATGAATTATGTTTGCTTGGTTCGAAACAATATTATATGACTAGAGATCCCTTAGCATGTGATGCTTGCTTCCACCTCATACCAGCCAAAACTTCCGCACTAAGTAGAGATACTACTTGTGCATCCATTAACCTTCAACCCAGTTTTTCCATGAGAGTCCACCACACCTACCTATGGATTGAATAAGATCCCTCAAGTAAGTTGTCATCGGTGCAAGCAATAAAAAATTTGCTCCCTAAATATGTATGATCTATTAGTGTGTGTACAATAAGCTTTGTACGAACCTGTGATGAGGAAGACATAAAAGCGACACACTGCATAATAAAGTCCTTTATCACAGGAGGCAATATAAAGTGACATTCCTTCACACTAAGAGATCACACATCCCAACCTCAAAAGCGCATGATAACCTCTGCTTCCCTCTACGAAGGGCCTATCTTGTACCTTTACTTTTGATCTTTAAAAGAGTCATGGTGATCAACACCAATTCCTTATTTCGCCATTATCTTGGCAAGCGTCATGTTCTAGGGAAAGATCTATATTCATATTTCAACTTGGAAGTAAGTAATAATGAATTATTATTGTTGACATTGCCCTTGAGGTAAATAGTTGGGAGGCGAAACTATAAGCCCCTATCTTTGTGTGTGTCCAACTAAAACTTTGATCTCATGAGTACCGCGTGAGTTTTAGCAATTGTAGAAGACTAAAAGATGATTGAGTATGTGGATTTTCTTTACAAGCTCTTATTTGACCCTTTCCGATCTTATGATAAATTGCAATTGTTAGAATGACTAAAGACTATTGGTTGTTGATTCTCAATAAGGTTCTTGATCCATACTTTACATTGTGAAGGAATTGTCACTTTAGCATAAGAGATTATATGACGATATTGCTGTTCTAAATATGATCATGATGCCTGCATGTCCATATTTTATTTTATCGACACCTCTATCTGTAAATATGTGGGCATATTTATTGATCTTGGTTTCCGCTTGAGGACAAGCGAGGTCTAAACTTGGGGGAGTTGATACGTCCATTTTGCATCATGCTTCTATATTGATATTTATCGAATTATGGGCTGTTATTACACATTACGGTACAATATGTATGCCTTTTCTCTCTAATTTTGTAAGGTTTACTTGAAGAGGGAGAATGCCGGCAGCTGGAATTCTAGGCTGAAAAAGGAGCAAGTTTGAGATACCTATTCTGCACAACTCCAAAAGCCATGAAAATCAACGAGGAATTATTTTGGATTATATAAAAAATATTGGGCAGAAGAAATATTGGAGGGGAGCCACCAGGAGGTCACGAGCCTGCCAGGCGCGCCCTACCCCCCTGGCCGCGCCTGGGTGGCTCGTGGCCCCCCTATTACCCCTCGAGCTCCCATCTTCTGCTATAAGGAGGGTTTCGTCCTAGAAAAATAAAGAGAGAGCTTTCGGGAAGAGACACCGCCGCCACGAGGCGGAACTTGAGCAGAACCAATCTAGGGCTCCGGCAGGGCTGTCCTGCCGGGGAAACTTCTCTCCCGGAGGGGGAAATCGTCGCCATCGTCATCACCAACACTCCTCTCATCGGAGGGGACTCATCTCCATCAACATCTTCATCAACACCATCTCATCTTCAAACCCTAGTTCATCTCTTGTACCCAATCTCCGTCTCGCGACTCCGATTTGTACTTGTAAGGTTGCTAGTAGTGTTAATTACTCCTTGTAGTTGATGCTAGTTGGTTTACTCGGTGGAAGATCATATGTTCAGATCCTTAATGCTATTCAATACCCCTCTAATCATGAACATGATTATGCTCTGTGAGTAGTTATGTTTGTTCCTGAGGACATGGGATAAGTCTTGCTATAAGTAGTCATGTGAATTTGGTATTCGTTCGATATTTTGATGTGTTGTATGTTGTCTTTCCTCCAGTGGTGTTATGTGAACGTCGAATACATAACACTTCACCATTATTTGGGCCTAGAGGAAGGCATTGGGAAGTAATAAGTAGATGATGGGTTGCTAGAGTGACAGAAGCTTAAACCCTAGTTTATGGGTTGCTTCGTAAGGGGCTGATTTAGATCCACCAGTTTAATGCTATGGTTAGACCTTGTCTTAATTCTTCTTTCGTAGTTGCGAATGCTTGCGAGAGGGGTTAATCATAAGTGGGATGTTTGTCCAAGTAAGGACAAGACCTAAGCACCGGTCCACCCACATAGCAAACTATCAAAGTAGCGAACGCGAATCATATGAACATGACGAAAAGTAGCTTGATAGAAATTCCCATGTGTCCTCGGGAGCGCTTTACCTTATATAAGAGTTCGTTCAGGCTTGTCCCTTGATACAAAAGGGATTGGGCCATCTTTCTGCACCATTGTTACTATTGCTACTTGTTACCGGTTACGAATTATCTTATCACACAACTATCTGTTACCGATAATTTCAGTGCCTGCACATAATACCTTGCTGAAAACCACTTGTCATTTCCTTCTGCTCCTCGTTGGGTTCGACACTCTTACTTATCGAAAGGACTACGATAGATCCCCTACACTTGTGGGTCATCAGTGGCTTAGAATGGTGCATCATTCGAAGCCACCTCATAAATTTTCAACCTTTCTCACCTCATTTTCTTTTTTCATGCATTAAATGATTTATTTGAGCTAAATGACCATTAAAGTGAAAAGCGCTACAAATGAACTCTGAAAAGTTTGAAACTTGGCATGGTATCATAATTTCACCCACATGGCATGTGCTCAAATGTTGGGAGGGTTACGGCAAAAATAGGATGATCTTCGTGTACAAACTGGACCATCTCTTCCGAGGTATCAGGGTTCCACACGAATACTCATCTCTTACAAAGGCATTTCATTTCTTTAATCTTATTTTGAACTCCAGACTTTTTCTGCCCTGAATATGCACCATTCAAAGCCACCTCGTAAATTTTCAACCCTTTCTCACCTCATTTGCTATTTTCCATGCATTAAATGATTTATTTGAGCTAAATGACCCGCAAATCGAAAAGCGCTACAAATGAACTATGAAAAGGCTGAAACTTAGCATGGTATCATCATTTCACTCACATGGCATGTGCTAAAAAGTTGGGAGGGTTACGACAAAAACAGGATGCACTTCGTGTACAAACTGGACTATCTCTTCCAAAGTATCACGGTTCCGAACGAATACTCATCTCTTACAAAGGCATTTCATTTTTTTAATCTTATTTCAACTCCAGACTTTTTCTGCCCTCAATACGCATCATTCAAAGCCACCTCATAAATTTTCAAATCTTTCTCACCTCATTTGCTATTTTCCATGCATTAAATGATTTATTTGAGCTAAATAACCCTGAAAATGAAAACACTACAAATTAACTCTGAAAAGGCTAAAACTTGGCATGGTATCATCAATTTACCCACAGAGCATGTGCTAAAAAGTTGGGAGGGTTACGACAAAAACATGATGCACTTTGTGTACAAACTGGACTATCTCTTCCGGAGTATCAGGGTTCCACACGAATACTCATCTCTTACAAAGGCATTTAATTTTTTAATAACCTAAAAATTACCAAAATTAATATAATGATAAAACACACTAATATTAAACATTAGAAAAAAGAATGACTAAAAAATCTATTTTTAAAGTAAAGTTATTCACAAACTAGTGATTCACACAAAATTCCAAAAAATTCAAATTTAAACTATGTAAATTTGAAAATTATTAGCACTAATAGAAAATTTGTATTTTTTGACCTAAAACAAAAATATTCATTCATATAATATAAATAGTCTAATAGTTATTTCAAATTTAAAAACAAAAATTATCCAATTTAGAAAAAAGAAGAAGAGAAAATTGCCACCAACCGAGACTAAAGGTCCCTTCCCACGTGGAATTTGGGCCGCCGAAAATAGACCTCTAGTCCCGGTTGGTGGCTACAACCGGGACTACAGGTCGCTTTTGGCCACACGAAACAGCGGGAAGCACACACCTTTATTCCCGGTTGGTGGCTCTAACCGGGACTAAACGTATATTCCTATATATACTCACCACATGATCCTGCATTTTTAGTTTTCTGCTTTCCTTCGACCTCTCGCCACGCCGTCGCCGTCTTGCCTCTCCCCAACGCTGGAGCTCGTCGCCGCCCCCGATGCTGGCCGCTCGCGCCTCCTCGTGTCAACCCCCGATGCAACACGCACCCGCTCCTCCCCGAGCTCGGCCCGACGCCGCCCGGGGCGCCTCGGCCCGCGCCCGCTCCTTGCGGCCCCGATCGAGCTCCTTGCCGCACAGCCGATGCCGTCGCCGCCCCCGACTCGCCTCGCCTCGCCGTCGCCCCGCTGTGAGCTCCCCCCTCTCCCCCTCTCCCTCGCCCGTGTGCCGCCATGGCCGCCCCTCCCCGATCCCCCCCACACATGCATGAACACACATACACACACATTTTTCTTAAGTTAGATGAATTATATGTATTTTTTGTATAGAATGATAAAATCTGAAAGTTGATGGAAAAAAGAAAGGCATGACTGATCATACATTAGGAATATTTAAAAAACATTTTATTTTATAACACAAATTTAATACACCTGTAATATTATTTGAGAGAACTAAATAACAGTAGACAATTTCTATGTAAATGAAAGAACACAAAATTAGTTGACATTTTTAGAAGAATCTTGACATTTTTTCACTAAATGATTAGATGTATAGAAAAAAGTTAAGGAATTTTGACATTTGAGAAAATTTTACATTTTGATCCAATATGTATAGAAATTAGTATATATATACATATGAATACAATGTATAGAAAAATGTTGATGAATTTTGACATTTGCAAAAGTTTGTTATGTATTTGCAATTAATTAATATATGTATGTATACAATAGATTCTCTTACTCCTTTAATAAGGGATTTATTAAGAATGCCCCCATTATGAATGTGCACAAGTTGATCCAATTTTTTTCTGATCTCATCTACGTACTCTAGCTAGGAGAGAATATCATACGGAAACCAACATTTGGTGGAAACCAGTGAAAACCACGAGAAAAATATGTTTTGAAGTTTCGAAAAAAACTGAAACAAGTATTGGATGTTAAGAGGATGATGTTTTATTGTCACGCAAAATTTCAAATTGAAACACATTATGAGGTGTGAGCTATGAAAAAGAGAAAATCACCTTTGAATAGTGCCAAATAATAACTTTAAAATATGATTTTCACAAAGTTTTCATTGAATGTTGATTTTCGTATGATATTCTCCCCCTAGCTAGCTTCTATATGTCATGTTGTCTTGTGTCAAAGTATTGAAGAAATCGATGGCTTCATCCTTAGCCGAAAGTAATAGGCGCATGATGGTACGAAGCTCCGCAAAGTTGTTTTGGAACGGAGTTCCTGATAGGATAATTCACTTTTTGGTACGAAGTTCAGCAAAGGCCTTCCAAATAGCCATATTCGGAAGGCTCTTGCTGAACTTCGTACCAAAAAGCTAATTATTCTATCCAGGACTCCGTTCCAAAACAACTTTGGAGAGCTTCGTACCATCATGCGCCTATTAATTCCGGCTAATGATGAAGCCATTATTTTCTTGAATCCTTTGAAACTAGACAATGTGGCATATAGAAGGGTAGATGAGATCAGGAAAAATATGGACCATTGTCTGCACATCCACAATGGCGCCATTTTGTTAAATCCACTTAAAGGTTAAGAAAAACCGTTATGATTCTGAATCCTGTTCCTAGCCAGGGACTAAAGGTTCCTTGTATATAAGAAATCACAATTCAAGCACTTAAAAAATGTTAAATCTCCATAAAATTTGTTTGCGAGAATAATTTATGTGCAGACTACGTTTGCGAGAACATTCGCATGATGATGTTCGAAAGGTCCAAAAGTGATAGACAACTTTGAGTACATTTGCGAGAACACTATTCACAATTCTTTTTATCATGATCTAATATATATACACACAATTAATATATTTATATTAATCTTGTTTTTTTCATAAAGATGAAAGATATGCGGGATGGGCTCCTATCAACGGATCGCGTACGAGCAATTCAAGAGAAAATAGCGGGATATTTGCTCGACCAGGTCATAGATTCCAAAGAAGAATACCATTACAAGCTGTAATGACATATTTTATATACAAGCGGTGGTAGTTACCTACCACCTAGGCCATTGTCCTCCACGTGTCTCCCCTAAGGCAAACCAACCGGGTTAGTGGAACCAAAAATCCGATAGCAGCAACTAACTAATTAGCTTTTCCCCGAGGCCAACTACATGATATTGAGACTTTCAGAATTTTTCCCCTAGGTCTCGAACCTAGGGTTTTCCAGTCCTCTGGTGGCGAGATAGCCGTGAGTTCCCCTGAGACTCGATCGGCGGCTTGACGATCGACTGAGTATTTCCTACGTGCTCGCGGTTCTTCCTTCCCTCGACAGTCCTCCAGGCGACCGGGGTGAGTAGACACCCGCGATCATGGCTGCTCAAGGGTGGGGTTCTGGATCGGGTTCCCAAAGGCAGGAGGATGATACGGGTAAGCTTTTGGAAAGACTACATCTGGAGGATGATGAGGCAGATGACCTAGTCTGGGAAGAAGAGCTTGATGTGGATGAGATCAAGCCGAAGTGGCTAGCCCTAGGGCGGCTCCTAATGACAAAAAGCTTCAGTCAGAGCGCGTTGATAGCGGATATGAAGGCGGCCTGGAATCCTGCCCAGGTGGTGGTTTGGCGAAGGATCAACGCAAACCTATTTTCGATCCAATTCAATTGTCTTGCTGATTGGAGCAAGGCCATGCACCAAGGCCCTTGGGACTTTCGTGGTATGGCACTGATTATGGCAGAGTATGATGGATTTACAAACCTGGAGAAGATCAAATTGGATAGGCTGGAGACGTGGTGCCAAATCCATAGATTGCCTGATGGAGTCGTGAAGAGCAAGAACGCACTACAGAATCTAGCTAGCCGGATTGGTATGGTTGAGGAGGTGCAGGTCGCACTGCCAAACAGATTTATTGGCGAGTTTATCAGGGTGAGAGTGAAGCTTGACGTTAACAAAAAGTTAACTAGGGCTGTTGGAATCACGAAGGGAGGTGAAACAGAGAAATACTTAGTGAAGTATGAGAAGCTCCCAACTTTTTGTAATGCTTGTGGATTAATGAGCCATTGGCACGAAGAATGTGGATCGGGTGAACATGATCAGTCTAAGTTCGAATGGGGGAGCTTTCTAATGGCACCTAGAAGAGGAAGGGGTGGTGGCCGTGGGGGCCGCGGTCCTGCTGAAAGAGAGAGAGGTGGCGAAGACGATCCTGCTGGATGGGGTAAAGGTGTTGGTCGAGGGATGGGAAGAGGTTGGGGAAACAACATGCAGTATCACCCAACTAATCCGAGCAATAGTGGGGAAATTCAAATGATTTAGCGACATACTTATGTCCAGAAGGATAGGACTGAAAATGCAGGAGCGAATGGGGATGGTATGGTTCCAGCAACATCAAATCAGGATGTCAGAATGCTTCCGGCGACTGAAAACGTCTTGGGGAAGAGGGCAGCAGAAGATAGTAACTCAGCTGATCCGTTAGTCGGGAAAATTAATGTGATCACAGACCCCAAGACAGCTATAATTCCTTTCACTGAGAATAAACTCGATGAGAGTCCGGAAGAGGCTACCTTTGCAGAGAAAGTTAATCGTTTTGAAGGAGAGATAGATGTAGAAGAGAGTAACTCAATGCTCTTTAATACACCACAAAAAAGCATGAACAGGAACAAGTTTCGATCACAGAACGGGCAGGTTGTTGGAAGTAGCACCCACCATAAGGATGAGTTAGAATCGGCGACGCCCCTCGAGGGTGATCGCCGGACACAATGAAACTCTTATCCTGGAACTGCCGGGGGCTCGGGAATGAATCGGCAGTTCGAGCTTTGCTGGATGTCCAGCGAAGTATTAGTCCCGATGTGATGTTCCTTTCGGAAACTCACTTGGATAGTTATCCGGCGGAATGTTTAAGGAAACGTTTGATGATGGATCAGAAGATGGTGTGCACTAGTAATGGGAGAAGTGGAGGCCTAATTCTGATGTGGCGAAACGAAATAACAGTCCAAAGACTTCGGCTAGACCCCATGTTCATTGATGTTCAGATCACATGTGATAATGTGACATGGCGATTCACTGGGATGTATGGAGAGTTCCGATGGGCGAACAAACACTTGACATGGGGCCGAATTCGAGATTTGCACCAAAGCAATAATAACCTCCCCTGGATGATGATGGGTGATCTTAATGAAATTCTGTTCCTGCATGAGAAGGAGGGGGGTAACCCACGGCCACAACAATATATGGTAGCTTTTCAACAAGCAATTGATGACTGCAATTTACATGATGCGGGTTACGTCGGTGACATCTTTACATGGAGAAGAGGGAGAATACGGGAAAGGTTAGACAGAGGACCGATCAATAATGAATGGGCCAGTCTGTTCCCTAATGCTTGCATAGAGCACTGTAATTTTAATCATTCTGACCACCGACCCTTGCTGCTGAATACTGAATTTTATGTGACTCAAAGCTCTACCCAAGGTGGTCCAAAAAGGTTTGAAGCTAGATGGTTGAGAGAGGAGCAATTCCCAAATCTTGTTCAGGACCCATGGGAAAGAATGAAGAATGACCCTGCTGTCCCGGGCGTCTTTGACAAACTTGTAAGAATACATTTGGTCTTTCATGATTGGGATCAGCGAGTTCTGAAAAAAACCCAAGAAACGATTAGAAAGGCTCAGCGTGAGCTGGAAGAAGTAATATTGGGCCCTATGACAGATGAGAATGAAGAGAAGAGGAAAGAATTGGCTGAACTTGTGGAATACTTACTGGAGTTGGAGGAGATCCAGAGCATGCAAAGATCTCGAGTTGATTGGCTCAAATTCGGTGACAAAACACAGCTTTTTTCCAGGCATTTGCGGCCGCTAGACGGAAAAAGAACTACATTAAAAAACTGAAGGATGAAAATGGTGGACTCATTGAGAGTACGGATGATCTTAATTCTCACATCCGGCATTATTTTGAGGACCTTTTCACTTCAGAGGTTCAGCACACGGACCCTGCGTTGTTACAAAAGGTACAATGTAAGCTAACTAGGCAAATGAATAATATGTTGTTGACACCTTTCTCTGCTGACGATGTCCGTAAAGCAGTCCATAGCATTGGGGATTTGAAGGCGCCGGGCCCGGATGGTTTACACGCAATATTTTTCAAAAAATACTGGCATATTATTGGGGAGGAAATTACTGCTGTTGTTTTACACGCGATAAATTCGAAACAAATTCTGTCAGAGTGGAATGACACTTCCATAGTTTTGATACCCAAGGTGGACTCTCCAGATGTTATAACGCAGTACCGTCCAATTAGATTATGCAATGTGTTGTACAAGATAATCTCTAAGATGTTGGCTGCTCGTCTTAAGAGCATTCTACCAGATATTATATCACCGACCCAAAGTGCCTTTGTCCCTGGTAGAATGATAACGGACAATATTCTTGTCGCTTATGAGTGCATCCATAAAATCGAGAATACCAAAAATACTCAAGCGGGATTATGTGCAGTTAAATTGAACATGCATAAAGCATATGATAGAGTTGAGTGGATTTTCTTAAGGAACATGATGAATAGGTTGGGTTTTGATGAACAATGGACATATCTTATCATGGCCTGTGTGAGTTCAGTAAGATATAAAGTTTGTTTTAACTCCCAAGAAACATACATATTTTGTCCTTCGAGGGGGATTCGCCAAGGTGATCCACTATCACCTTACCTCTTTCTGATTTGTGCAGAAGGTCTTTCTAGCATGTTGCAGTATGAAGAAGAAGTTGGTGGCATTGATGGGATAAGAGTGTGCAGGAATGCACCGTCAGTCTCTCACCTTTTATTCGTTGACGATTCTCTGATTCTCATGAGGGCAGATATGTTAAACGCAACTTCCTTACAACAAGTGTTGGAGACTTATTGTGTCAACTCGGGACAGTTGGTAAGTGTTGGGAAATCAAGCATATTTTTCAGTCCAAATACTCTGATGCAAACTAGAGATGAGATGTGCCAAGAATTAAACATTACCAACCAAGCTCTCTCTGATAAGTATCTTGGATTATGTGCGATAGTGGGAGCAGATAGGAGTGACAGCTTTGAATACTTTTGTGAAAAAATCAAGAAGCTTCTGAAGGGGTGGATGGAAAAGCAACTGTCAACAGGAGGGAAAGAAATCTTGTTAAAAGTAGTGGCTCAATCCATCCCTGTCTTCGCTATGTCAGTTTTCTGTTTGCCTAAGGGAACTTGCAAGGATATCACGGATGTAATTGCTCAGTATTGGTGGGGAGATGATGAAGAAAACAAAAAAATGTACTGGTTCTCGTGGTGGAAACTATGCATCCCGAAGTGTGATGGTGGCATTGGTTTCCGCGATCTTCACTCTTTTAACTTGGCCCTTCTTGCGAAACAATGTTGGAGATCGATCACAAGGTCGGAGTCCATCTGTGCTCGCATCTTGAAGGCAAAATACTACCCAAATACAGACTTGCTACACGCTGGACCAAAGAGCGGATCTTCGTTCACATGGCAAAGCTTGATGGCGGGCTTGACTGCGTTTAAAAGAGGGTACATTTGGCGAATTGGTTCGGAGGAAAATGTAAGTATATGGAATGATCCATGGATACCCTCAAGCCCGGACAGAAGCGTGATAACTCCTCGGCGGCAGATTCTGATTTCGAGGGTGGTAGAGCTCATTGATCCAGTCACCGGCCAATGGGATGAACAATTGATACGAGACATGTTTTACCCAGTCGATGCAAACAGAATCTTGCAGATACCTTTAAATTTCCAAGCATTTGATGACTTCATTGCGTGGCACCTCACAAGGAATGGTATTTTCTCGGTGAGGAGTGCTTATCATGAACAATGGTCACATAAGTTCAGGGGTCAATCCCTGGTGAATTCAGTGTCCACCAGTACTATGCAGGCAGCTATTTGGAAGAAGCTATGGGAGTTACAAGTGCCACGGAAAATACAGATTTTCTGTTGGCGGGCGTTGCGTGGAATTGTACCACTAAAATCCATTCTTGCTAATAAGCACATCCCTATTGATGGGGAGTGTCCGGTGTGCCATAGGGGACCTGAAGACATGCGGCATATGTTATTCCAGTGTGATTTGGCGAGAAGGTTGTGGGCTGGACTAGGGCTGACTGATCGTATTGAACAAGCAGTTCAAGTGGATCGCTCAGGGTCAGCCATCTTAGAATTTCTCCTACTAGAGCTGGACCAACCAATGTCGATCATGCCAAGTATTAATGACAAATAGGTAATAGCGGCTGGCTGCTGGTATCTCTGGTGGCTCCGCCGGCAACACACCCATCATGATTCTTGCCCTCCATCGTTCAGGTGGCATACCTCAATTCTAGCAATAGTAGGAAATTACATAAAATCTTTATCAAAGAAGAGGGAACCGGTGGAACACAAGTGGAAGAGACCAGAGGCAAGATATATAAAGCTAAATGTGGATGCTTCATTCCATTCAGATGAAGGATCGGGTTCTTCTGCAGGTATCTTACGAGATGAAAAGGGTGGCTTTATTGCAGGGTTTTGCAGATTCATTCCCTTCGCAGCTGACGTTCTCACGATTGAAGCAATGGCAATGCGAGATGGTTTACATTTGGTGGACTCCTTGGGCTTTAACAGGGTAGAAGCGGAATCAGATTCTTTGAGCGTCATCAAGTGTTGCCAAGGGCAAGATCAGTGGTGGGATGCAGCAGCGGCTGTCTTTGATGAGTGCATAGATATGGCTACATCTATAGGAAAGGTCATCTTTTCTCATTGTTTTCGTGAAGCTAATTTAGTAGCTCATGAGCTAGCAAAGTTTAGTTTCTGTAATAAAGTTGAGGACAATTGGACTAATGAACCTCCTGAGTTCTTAGTTAGCCAATTGGTGAATGATGTTTTGATTATTTGAGTTAATAAAGCTAGCCATGATGGCCTTTCCTCAAAAAAAATTTAGCTTTTTTTTCCAACGTAGCGTACTAACTAATTATCCAACAACCATGCACCTCCGTTGGCCGGCTAATTACAGGCATGCATGGAGTTGAATAGATAAGTGCTAGCCATCATGTCACTCCAATACTCTTTCCAAACAGATGCATATCTTCAAAATATCACAGTTTGTACACTTGGATTATAGTACAGACAAATACCTGTTCGAGAATATGTTGCATATGCATCCATTTTTAGTGGAGTAATATTTATGTACATTTTGAATACATAAGAGTATGGAGTATATCCTAGTAGGAAAATAAAAGTGTGGGGTATGGATCCTTTTTTAATGGAATAGTATGTATATATGAGCGATGGAGTATATCCCGGTACGAAAATAAAAATATGGTGTATATATACTTTCTATGGGAGTATTGAGTATATACTATGCTTCTTATTGGAGATGGAATACTTACTCTATAGTATGTAGTATGGTGTATGAAGTATACTTATTTTAGAATGTAGTATGTTGTATGGCCAATATAGTAGTACATCAATTTCTGACAATAGATTAATGTGACCCATATGGCGTATAGGGAGGTTCATGTGGAGTGTACATATATTACTTTGGTTCAGAAAGCTTATACTTCTTTGGGGGCATGAATATACACAGAGCATAAAGTTTTTAGAGGGAGTATGTAGTAGCTGAACTAAAGCAACGGTACTTTTTTTGGATCGGAGGAAGTAGTATGTACTTGTACATATATACATGGAGTATGTGCAATGTCATTTACAACAGGAGGCACATGTTCATATAGCTAGCTGATGCCTTGATGGATTGAAGTTGCATGATGTTGTGCATGCATCACGTGGGTAGCATCGGCGTATGACATTATCGTTGTGGATCAGTAGTTTACGGTCTGATTAAGACGGAGTTATCTCATGAGTTACCTACGCTGACGCCTTGCAGTCGCCGCCTGCACCATGTCTGGCGGCGAAGGCACCATCTGCACGTGTCGGCGTGCCGCACAGCAGCCACTATTTTCTTCAGCCCGTCGTCCTTGTGAAATCCTGGCCTGTTCCAATATATTTGTTGTTTGAACATACATTCGGTGTTGCTACCGATGCAATTATCCATGGCCGCATAGTGGCATAGACCACCGGCGGCATCGGTAGTTGGTGGCCAAGGTTGATTCCCAAGCTCTGCGTCGATGCAGCTAGGGCCATGGTGCTGGTGTGGAGCGAACATAGGCTTGATGGACGCCGTCGGTGCCGCCGTGGGCCGGAGATGGATGACAACATCCTTGAAAACGCTAAAAAAATCCACCAATCAAAAGGAATAATTAGTGAAATCTGAAACTACTATAGATTAAAGGAAGAGATTTAGCATGATGATCTTACATTGAGCGGGAGAAATCACGTAACATGAAAGAATCTTGTGCGATGCATGTATGGAAATAAGTTGGTGCCGACAATAGCTCCAGATCCCACAATTTCGGTGCGGATTTTGTTTTTGAGGGAGAGAGAGATACCATCTTTCGAATACACATCCACACAAAAAAGGGTTCCAACAAAATCGGGAGCTCCAACCAGAAACTAATTATGTGTTATTCTGCCTCACCCGACCCATTTAGAGATGCATCAATCTAGTAGAATCCAACGGCTACAGAGGTGGGGTAACTACCCCTAGTGGTAGTATCCATTTTCCCTATATATATATGTGTGTGTGTGTGTGTGTGTGTGTGTATGAATGAATGGTCGTGCGAGAAATTCGATGATATATATGATCGGTTTTACGAGAAATTCTATTTTTATATATGCATAACGTGTACAATATGTAGTAGCATAAGGTATGTTCTAAATGAAAAAGAATTAAATAGAAAAGAAAAGAATGAAAAGAAAAAATAACGAGCCTCTAGTTGACTAGCTCGTTGATCAAAGATGATCAAGGTTTCCTCGCCATAGACAAGTGTTGTCACTTGATAACGAGACCACATCAATAGGAGAATGATGTGATGGACAAGACCCAAACTATAAACGTACCATATGATCGTGTCAGTTTATTCCTACTGTTTTCTGCATGTCAATGTATCTGTTCCTATGACCATGAGATCATGCAACTCCCGGACACCGGAGGAATACCTTGTGTGTATCAAACATCGCGACGTTACTGGGTGACTATAAAGGTGCTCTACAGGTATCTCCGAGGGTGTGTGTTGGGCAGGCATGAATCTAGACTAGCATTTGTCATTCCTGTGATGGAGAGGTATCTCGGGGCCCACTCGGTAATGCAACATCATAATAAGCCTTGCAAGAAATGTGGCTAAGGTGTTAGTCATGGGATCTTGTATTACGGAACGAGTAAAGAGACTTGCCGGTAATGAGATTGAACTAGGTATGGAGATACCGACGATCGAATCTCGAGAAAGTAACATACGAAGGACAAATGGAACAACGTACGAGATTGATTGAACCCCTGACATTGTGGTTCGACCGATAAAGATCTTCGTAGAATATGTAGGAAAAAATATGGGCATCCAGGTCCCGTTATTGACCGTAGAGGTGTCTCGGTCATGTCTGCATAGTTCTCGAACCCGCAGGTTTTGTGCACTTCACGTTGGGTGATGCTAGAGTAGTATTGGGATATGTATGTTGGTGACCGAATGTTATTCGGAGTCCCGGATGAGATCCCGGACGTCTCGAGGAGCTCTGGAATGGTCCGAAGGTAAAGATTTATATATGGGAAGTCCTATTTTGGCTACTTGAAAAGTTTCAGGTTTTATCAGTATTGTACGTGAAAGCTTCGAGAAGGTTCCAGAGGGTTTTGGAGGAGTCTCGAAAGGTCCCTCCAGCCCCTAGGACGTGCGTGGGCTGTAAGGGGGCGTCCAAGCCTTGTTGGGCCAGCCCCCAAGGGCCCGTGCGGTTGGGAGGGAAGAGTCCCTAAAGAGGAAGGCACCTCCTAGGTGCCTTGGGGAGGGAGGAAACCTCCCTAGGCCCACGCCCCCTCCTTGGAAGAGGGGCTAGGGATACGACCCAACCCTCCTCCTAGCTTCCTATATATAGTGGGGGGGAGGGAGGGGCTGAATACATAATTTCCCAGGCCCCGGTGGCAGCCCTACCTCTCCCATAACTCCATTTTCTCCTCAGATAGGTTCTGGCAGCGCTTGGCGAAGCCCTGCTAGCCCTGCTCCACCATCATCTCCAACATGCCGTCATGCTGGTTGAGATCCCATCTATTTCTCCTTCCTCTCTTGCTGGATCAAGAAGGAGGAGATGTCATCGAGTTGTACGTGTGCTGAACACGGAGGTGTCGTCCATTCGGCGCTAGATCGGGAAGGATCGTGACAAGATTGCGAGACGGATCGTGATGAGATCGCGGGACGGGCTGCAATTTGGATCGTGAAGATGTTCCACTACATCAACCGCGTTGTATACGCTTCTGCTTAGTGATCTACAAGGGTATGTACATTCACTCTCCCCTCTCGTAGATGATCCTCACCATGGATAGGTCTTGCGTGTGCGTAGGATTTTTTTTGTTTCCTATGCAACGTTCCCCAACAAGTGGCATCATGAGCTAGGTCTATGCATAGATGATATCTCGAGTAGAACACATAAGAGTTTGTGGTCGTTGATGTTCAATTTGCTGCCCTCCTTAGTCTTTTCTTGATTCAGCGGTATTGTTGGATTGAAACGGCCTGTACCAACATTACACGTACGCTTACGAGAGACCGGTTTCATCGACTAACATGCAACTTGTTTGCGTAAAGATGACTGGCGGGTGTGTGTTTCTTCAACTTCAGTTGAATCAGATTTGACCGAGGCAGTCCTTGGAGAAGGTTAAATAACAACTTGCATATCACCGTTGTGGGTTTGCATAAGTAAGATGCGATCATACTAGATACCCATAGCAGCCACGTAAAACATGCAACAACAAATTAGAGGACGTCTAACTTGTTTTTGCAGGGTATGCATGTGATGTGATATGGCCAAAGACATGATGTGATATATTGGATGTATGAGATGATCCTGTTGTAGTAGTTAAATATCGACTTGCACGTTGATGCTACGGCAACCGGCATGAGCCATAGGGTTCGCTTTAATTATTTTGCGCTTGGTGATGCTTTGCTTTATCACTAGTAGTAGATTTAGTAGTAACATCATAGTTAGCGTGACAACCTCGATGGCAACATAATGATGGAGATCATGGTGTGGTGCTGGTGACGATGGAGATCATGTCGGTGCTTTGATGATGGAGATCAAGAAGCACAAGTTCATGGCCATATCATGTCACTTATGATTTGCATGTGATGTTAATCCTTTTATGCACCTTGTTTTGCTTAGGACGATGGTAGCATTATGAGGTGACCCCTCACTAAAATTTCAAGATAAAATTGTGTTCTCCCCGACTATGCACCGTTGCGACAGTTCGTCGTTTCGAGACACCACGTGATGATCGGGTGTGATAAACTCAACGTTCACATACAATGGGTGCAAAATAGTTGCACACGTGGAACACTCGGGTTAAACTTGACGAGCCTAGCATGTACAGACATGGCCTCGGAACACAAGAGACCAAAGTGTCGAGCAAGAATCATATAGTTGATATGATCAACATGGAGATGTTCACCACTGAAGCTAAACTCAACTCACGTAGTGATCGGACTTGAGTTAGTGAATTTGGATCATGCGACACTCGAATGACTAGAGGGATGTCAATTTGAGTGGGAGTTCTTAAGTAATATGATTAACTCAACTCATTATCATGAACATAGTCAAAAGGTCTTTGCAAATTATGTTGTAGCTTCTGTTGTAGCTCTAGTGTTTTTAATATGTTCCTAGAGAAAATTTAGTTGAAAGATGATAGTAGCAATTATGCGGATGTAGCGACCCGACTCAAAACGAGTCAAGCCTCTGTGTTTCTGTGCCATCCCTGGATCAGTATGCTGGCACACACAGTACATCAATGTATATATCAAAGTGCAATCACATGTAAAATAGCGTCAAACTGATATATACCTTCAATATCTCAGCGGAAGCAGTCAAGGGAGTGGAGTCCCAATAAACACCAACGGCAAGTTGACTGTAGACCGTAACCCTGAATCGTACTCTTACTCGTCGAAGAAAAATATCTGCAACATGAGACGTTGCAGCCGTGTAGGTCAGCATATTGAATATGCCGGCAAGTCACATAAGAGAGGGGTGAAAAGTAATCATCTATACTATATGCATATATGGTAGGTGGGGCTATAAGTTTTTAGCGAAAAGCAAGTTTTTCTCCTACAACAAGAGGGGGCTAAAAGCAAAATGTTACTACTTTGTTGGTTGTTAACGAGATGGTTCCGCCAACCAGTTCTCGTACCCGAGTTTGTCAATAATTACCCTCCTCAAATATATTTAATGGTGTTGAGAAATCCAGATAACTTCAGTTCCTTTGGCTCAAGTTGTCCATGACCGTGGACACGGCTAATCGATTAGGTTTAAGTACTCTGCAGAGTTTTGCATATGTTCCCCACAAGATTTGATCGCCTCCGAGTATGTCCTCGCACTTCAGGGTGTTTGAAGACCGGATGATCAAAACATGGGCTTCAACGGGTCCCTCTGAATCCCTGTCGGTGCCCATCCATTCCTACCGTTCGCCTACATCTGCTAGCTCCGCCTGTCCAGAGTCGCCGCATTGTCCAACCAAGCCAGAGCCCATAATGACTTGTGGCTGTGCAAGTAAGCCTTGGGTCTTGAAAATATCCGTCCGTCTCTTTTAGCCTGGGTGAAGCTTTCTGCAGGATGTCATGGCCTCTCCAGCATCCCGGGTCATCCACTCGGTTCTGCAGGGAGCCGATCAACCGTCCTTCACCCAGAGTTGGATTGCGTCCGAGGTCTTGAAAATCTTGTCTTAACCAGTCTTGATTATTTAATCAACCTTGCATCACTCGTGTTATGCACTCAACCGAAATCCCGTCTACTCAAGCATAGCAATATGAAATTTGTCGTCCCGGGGCCAAGTATCGGGGTTGTTGTGTGCCTACCACATGATACGACAATCTATACTAAAATTTCCAAGTACCTACTCAGCATGCAATTGGGCATAGGATGGTAGATCTACGATGCATAAAACATAGGTGATAGTATGATCAAAGTGACTTGCCTGGTGATGTTGACGAAGAAGAATTTCTCGAGAAAATAACTTGATAGACTACTCGGCACTCTCCGATGAAATCTATATAGCAAACATATCATTCACATAAGCACTCATACTAGCAATCATTCTAGCAATCAGAACAAAAGAGAGAGAGTGAATAGGAAACCGAAAGAAACTTCAAATAAGACTAGGGAGTCTTCTACTACGTCAAACACTAAATAGTTTTTGTCTAACAGAAAATAATAACAAGGAACTAATATATAAGTTTAACTAAGATAAAAATAAAGTATTTTTCACAAAACTTTTTGAAAGTATTCCCAAACGGGATTTGAAACAGTGCGGAAACCAATTGCAGGTTACTAAGGAACTAGAATTGATTTCATGAAAACAAATAAAACTAAAATAAAAACTTGTTGCAAATCTACTGTTGATTAACATAAACAAAACAATAATGTTTTTGAAATAATAAAGAAAATATTTTAAAACAAAAATAGAAAAGGAATTAGCCGAAATCCTAAAAGAGGTGAAACAGAAATTGTTTCACATGAAACAGTGATCTAACGTACTCAAACAAATCTGAAACTTTTACCACTGATAAATAAGATCACTAGTGATCAGTACCAAAAGGAATCAAATTAAAAGCTATTTTTAAACTCCTGGAATAGGCAAAACAAGGTTTAAACTAAATTTGATCTAACTTATATTTGAAAATGTCACACATAGACAAATTATATGTTTTAAAAACCTACAGGAAACTTGTGAGCTACTGGAAAAAGAATCAACTCCATTGGAGTTGTGGTTCAAAAGTTATGAGCATAACAAGATTGAAACTATTCTGTTTTTGAACTAAACAGAGAAAAAGTGAATAAAAGCTAACTAGTGAACGGGCCACGTGGCGAGCCGTGAGTGGCTGTAGGCGTGCGTGCGCGGGTGGTAATGAGTGGACGTTCACTAAGTAGAGAAAAACGGTTGAGGGCTATATTAGTTCTAATCTGGTTCGCTAGATGCCGATCCAAAGGCTTAGGAGAGAGGAGTGGGTGCTCACAGGGGGTGGTGATGCTCCAGCGAGGTCGCCGGCGAGGCCGAGGCGGCGTGGTTGACGGGGCGGCTCCGGTGGTCTCCGGCGAGGTCCGAGGGGTCGGGGAGACGGCGGCGGTCCTCCTCCGTCGGGTGGTGGCGTCGGAGGGGCAAGGGAGGCGCCGGGGTGAGCTGCGGGGCTCGGGGAACTTCGGGTGGAGCTCGGCTCCGGTGAGGTTGACGGGGCGGCGCTGCGGTGGCGTGGAGCTTCGGGTGGTCGGGGAAACGGGCTGAGGCGGCGGCGGCGGAGCCTCTGGTGGCGTCGGTGAGGCGAGTGAGGCGGCGGGGCGAGCAGAGGAGCTCGGGGAGACGGCGGCGGTTCTCGGCTCCGGCGAGGTGATGCGCGCAGGGCGGCGGTGAGGGGTGGGGCAGGGCGGCGGCGGGGAGGGGGAGACTTTATAGGGGAGAGGAAGGGGGCCGAGGGGAAGGGGATAGGGAGATCCCGGGGATCGCGGGCTCCGGGGAAAGTTCGGCCACGGCGGACTCGGCCGTGAGAGAGAGAAGGAAGGGAGAGGAGATGGGTGACCGAGGGTGGGGGAGGTCGGGCGGTTGGGCCCTTGTGGCAGCGAGGGAGAGAGGGGCGCAGGGGGAGCGGCCGCCCGATTCGTAGGGGATTCAGGATCCCGGGCAATGGGGGATTCGGCCCAAAGTTATTAAGCGCCCAGGCGTTTTTCCTTTTTAAAAAAAAACTTTCCTAGTTAATCTTTTTCCGAAACAGAAAAATAAAAGTGAATAAAGAGGAACTAAATCAAAATATTAATATAGGGTATTATATACCAAAAAAATCAGAAAAATATCCTCTACCCGAATAACATTTTTCCAAAGAAAAAATAAAAACTTTTAAAAAATGTTTTTTCAGAAATTCCAAAATTTGCTTTATTTCTTTTTGCAATATTTTTGCAAATGATCTTTGTATTTTCTTGGCCCAAATATTTCAGAACTTGCCCGCACTGTGGAGGGTCATTTTCCTCCGCTCTCTCTCTCTCTTGCGTGCAAGAGAGTATTTCTCCGGGCATTTCTCGTGCGAGGAAAAAGATGGAAATGCAAATCAATTCAATGCAAATATCTCCGTTCAAATTCTTTATAGTTGAAGAAGTCATGTCATCTTCTCTCTTTGCTTTTAAAAGATTGAATTTGAATTCACCGGAGAAAGGGGAAACTCATTTTATTCCCTCTCATTCAAAAGTTTCGAAAAGTTTCAAATTTCACACAAGTTTCAATCACCCAAGCAAACAAACAAACAAACAATCTAATAATTATATTAACATTCCAAAATTTATAATTTTGGGATGTTACAGCGGACTAGGTCCGTAAACTGAGGATTGTCCTCATTGCTGCACACAAGGCTCCTTAATGCACCGCTCGGTGTGCTTAATCCCGAGCATCGTCTGTGGATGTTGCGAACATCTGACATACACGTTTTTGATGACTACATGATAGTTTAGTGCATAATGCTTAAAACGACTTAGAATTGAGGCACTAAAGACATTTCGAACGTCGTGGTACATACGAGATGTTCCAAGAGACAAAATTGGGATTTCAGGCTCGTGCCCTTGTTGAGAGGTATGAGACCCCCGACAAGATTTTTTGTCTACAAAGTAAGGGAGAAAAGCACAATCGTTGAGCATGTACTCAGATTGTCTGAATGCTACAATCACTTGAATCGAGTGGGAGTTAATCTTCTAGATGAGATAGTAATGGTTCTCCAAAGTCACTGCCACCAAGCTGTGAGAGCTTCGTGATGAACTATAACATATCAAGGATAGATACAATGATCCTTGAGCGATTCGCGATGTTTGACACTGCAAAAGTAGAAATCGTGATGAACTATAGCATACCGGGGATGAATATGATGATCCCTGAGTTATTTGCGATGTTTGACACCGCGAAGGTAGCAATAAAGTAGGAGCATCAAGTGTTGATGGTTAGTAAAACCACTAGTTTCGAGAAGGGCATGGAAATAAGGGATACTTCATGAAAGGCAAACCAGTTGCCGCTCTAGTGAGGAAACCCAAGGTTAAACCCAAACCCGAGACTAAGTGCTTCTAGTATGAGGGGAACGGTCACTGGAGCGGAACTACCCTAGTTACTTGTGATGGGGAACGTTGCATGGGAAACAAAAAATTCCTACACACACGAAGACCTATCATGGTGATGATCATCTACGAGTGGGAGATTGGATCCACATACCCTTGTAGATCACTAAGCGGAAGTGTTAATAAACATGGTTGATGTAGTGGTACGTATTCACGATCTGTCCCACGAACCGTCCCATGATCCGTCCCACGAACCGTCTCACGATCCGTTCCACGATCCGTCCCGATCAAGTGCCGAACGGACGGCACCTCCATGTTCCGCAGACATACAGATCGATGACGATCTCCTCCTTCTTGATCCAGCAAGAGAGACGGAGATGTAGATGAGTTCCCCGGCAGCGTGACGGCGCGCTGGTGGTGGTGGTGATCTATTTCTGCAGGGCTTCTCCTAAGCACCGCAATCCGATCTAGAGGAAGAACTATGAAGTAAAGGTTTAGGGTTGCACGCGGCAAAGTTATCTCAAAAACCCTAAACCCTCTAGTATATATAGGAGGAGGGAGAGGCTAGCCTTGAGGCTCAAGGAAAGCCTCTTGCCTTCGGCCCAAGTGGAGGAGGGAGGAGTCCTCCTCCAATCCCACTTGGATTAGGACTCCTTCCTAAATTCCCCACCTCTTTTGGATTTTCCACCTTTTTCCTCATGGGCTTTCCTTGGATGACTTACCGGCCCATTAAGCCTTATTGCACATCCAATAAACCCATGTGGACCCCTTGGGGCATGGTGGACCCACCCAGTGGGCCCCCGGAACCCATTCGTCACTCCCGGTACACTGTCGACAATGCCCGAAATCTTCCGGTATCCAAATACCAACTTCCTGTATATGAATATTTGTTTCCGACAATTCCAGAACTCCTCGTGATGTCCAGGATCTGATCTGGGACTCCGAAAAAAACTTCGATCACCAACACATATAACTCAACTATATCGAAACATCACCGAACCTTAAGTCTGCAGACCCTGCGGGTTCGAGAACAATGCAGACATGACCTGAGACACTCTCCGGTCAATAACCAATAGCGGGACCTGTATGTCCATATTGGCTGCCACATATTCCATGAAGATCTCTATGAGTTGAACCTCTATGTCGAGGATTCAGTTAATCACGTATGTTGTTCCCTTTGTCCTTCGGTATGTTACTTGCCGGAGATTCGATTGTCGCTATCTCCATACCTAGTTCAATCTCGTTACCGGCAAGTCTCTTTACTCGTTCCGTAATACAAGACCCTGTAACTAACTCCTTAGTCACATTGCTTGCAAGGCTTGTTTTGATGCTGTATTACCGAATGGGCCCTGAGATACCTCTCCGTCACATGGAGTGACAAATTCCAGTCTTGATCCATGCCAACCTAACACACATCTTTGGAGATACCTTTAGAGCACCTTTATAGTCACCCAGTAACGTTGCGACGTTTGATAACCCACATGGTATTCCTCCAGTGTCCGGGAGTTGCATGATCTCATGGTCATAGGAACAGCTACATTGACATGCACAAAACAGTAGCAACAAACTGACACGATCATATGCTGCGTTTATAGTTTTGGGTCTTGTCCATCACATCATTCTCCCAATGATGTGATCCCGTTATCAAGTGAAAACACTTGTCTATGGCCAGGAAACCTTGACCGTCTTTGATCAACGAGCTAGTCAACTAGAGGCTCACTAGGGACAGTGTGTTGTCTATGTATCCACACATGTATTTGAGTTTCCAATCAATACAATTCTAGCATGGATAATAAAATATTATTATGAACAAGGAAATATAATAATAACCAATTTATTATTGCCTCTAGGGCATATTTCCAACAGTCTCCCACTTGCACTAGAGTCAATAATCTAGTTCACATCACTATGTGATTGTAATGAACATAACACCCATACAGTACTGGGGTTCGATCATGTCTTGCTTGTGAGAGAGGTTTTAGTCAACGTGTCTGAACCTTTCAGATTCGTGTGTGCTTTACAAATCTCTGTGTCATCCTATAGATGTTGCCACTACGTGCCATTTGAAACTATTCCAAATGACTGGTCCACTATACGAATCGGGTTTACTACTCAGAGTTATTAGGATTAGTGTCAAAGCTTGCATCGACGTAACTCTTTACGACGAACTCTTTAATCACCTCCATAATTGAGAAAAATTCCTTAGTCCACTAGTTACTAAGGATAACTTTGAGCGTTGTCCGGTAATCCATTCTGGAGCACTTTTGTACCCCTTGACAGACTCATGGCAAGTCACACATCAGGTGCGCTACACATCATGTCATACTTTAGAGCCTACGACTAAGGCATAGGGGACGACCCTCGTCCTTTCTCTTTCTTCTCCCATGGTCGGGCTTTGAGTTTTACTCAAATTCACACCTTACAACACAACCAAGAACTCCTTATTTGCTATTTTTAACTCCTTCAAAAATTGTCAAGGCATGCATTTCATTGAAAGTTCTATTAAGCATTTTGATCTATCTCTATAGATCTTGATGCTCAATGTTCAAGTAGCTTTATCCAGGTTTCCTTTGAAAAACTCCTGTCAAACAACCCTTTATGCTTTACAGAAATTCTACATTACTTCCGATCAACAATATGTGAACCACATATACTCATCAGAAATTCTATAGTGCTCCCACTCACTTCATTGGAAATACAAGTTTCTCATAAACCTTGTATAAACCCAAAAGCTTTGATCATCTCATCAAAGCGTATATTCCAACTCCGAGATGCTTGCACCAGTCCATATAAGGATCGCTGGAGCTTGCATACTTGTTAGCATCCTTAGGATCGACAAAACCTTCTGGTTGTATCACATACAACATTTCCTCAAGGAAACCGTCGAGGAAACTATGTTTTGACATCCTATGTGCAATATTTCATAAATAATGCAGCAACTGCTAACATAATTCCAATAGACTTTTAGCATGGCTACGAGTGAGAAAGTCTCATCATAGTCAACTCTTTGAACTTGTCGGAAACATATTTGCGACAAGTCGAGCTTTTCTTAATGGTGACTTTTCACCATCATCGTATGTCTTCCTTTTAAAGATCCATATGCACTTAATAGTCTTACAACCATCAAGTAGTTTTTCCAAAGTCTACACTTTGTTTTATACATAGATCCACTCTCGAATTTCATGGCCTCCAGCCATTTGCTGGAATCCGGGCCCACCATTGCTTCTCCATAGCTCGTAGGTTAATTGTTTTTCAACAACATGACCTCCAAGACAGGGTTACCGCACCACTCTGTAACAATACATGACCTTGTCGACCTACGAGGTTTGTAGTAACTTGATCCGAAGTTTAATGATCACTATCATCAGTTTCCACTTCAATTAGCGTAGGCGCCACAAGAACAACTTCCTACGCCCTACTACACACTGGTTGAAGTGACGGTTAAATAACCTCATCAAGTTCCACCACCCTCCCACTCAGTTCTTTCGAGAGAAACTTTTCCTCAAGAAAGGACCTGTTTCTAGAAACAAACACTTTGCTTTCGGATCTGAGATAGGAGGTATAGCCAACTGTTTTGGGTGTCCTATGAAGATGCATTTATCCACTTTGGGTTCGAGCTTATCATGCTGAAACTTTTCCACATAAGCATCACAGCCCCAAACTTTTAAGAAACGACTGCTTGGGTTTCTCCAAACCATAGTTCATATGGTGTCATCTCAACGGAAATACGGGTGCCCTATTCAAAGTGAATGCGGTTGTCTCCAATGCATAACCCATAAACGATAGTTGTAATTCGATAAGAGACATCATAGTATGCACCATATCCAATAGGGCGTGGCTATGATGTTCGGACACACCATCACACTATGGTGCTCCAGGTGGCATGAATTGCGAAACAATTTCACATTGTCTTAACTGTGTACCAAACTCGCAACTCAGATATTCATCTCTATGCTCATATCATAGACATTTTATCCTCTTGTCACGACGATCTTCACTCTGAAATAGCTTCGAACTTTTCAGTATTTCAGACTTGTGATTTATCAAGTAAATACTCTTGTATCTACTCAAATCGTCACTGAAGTAAGAACATAGCGATATCCACTACGTGCCTCAACACTCATCGGACTGCATACATAAAAAATGTATTACTTCCAACAAGATACTTTCTTGTTCCATCTCACTAGAAAAACGTGGCCTTCAGTCATCTTTCCCATGTGGTATGATTTGCATGTCTCAAGTGATTCAAAATCAAGTGAGTCCAAACGATCCATCTGCATGGAGTTTCTTCATGCATTTTATACCAACATGACTCAAGCGGCAGTGCCACAAGTAAATAGTACTATCATTACTACTTTGTATCTTTTGGCATCAATATTATGAACATGTGTAGCACTACGATCGAGATTCAATAAACCATTGAAGGTATTTATTCAAGCAAATATAATAATCATTATTCTCATTAAATGAATAATCGTATTGCAATAAACACGATCTAATCTGTTCATGCTCAATGCAAACACCAAACAACAATTATTTAGGTTTAACACTAATCCTGATGGTAGAGGGAGCATGCGATGTTTGATCACATCAACCTTAGAATTACTTCCAACACACATCATCACCTCACCATTGCTAGTATCCATTTAATCCGTAGCTATAATTTTGAGTTACTAATACTTAGCAACTGAACCGGTATATAATACCCTGGTGCTACTAGGAGTACTAGTAAGGTACACATCAATAGCAGGTATATCCAATATACTTGTGACGACTTTGCCAGCCTTATCATCTACCAAGTATCTAGGGTAGTTCCGCCTCAGTGACCGTTCCCCTCATAACAGAAGCACTTAGTCTCGGGTTTGGTTTCAACCTTGGGTTTCTTCACTAGAGCAGCAATTGGTTTGCCATTTCATGAAGTATCCGTTCTTGCCCTTGCCCTTCTTGAAACTAGTGGTTTTACTAACCATCAATAATTGATGCTCCTATTTGATTTCTACTTTCGTGATGTCAAACATCGTGAATAGCTTAAGGATCATCATATCTATCCTTGATATGTTATAGTTCATCACGAAGCTCCAGTAGCTTGGTGGTAGTGACTTTGGAGAACCATCACTATCTCATCAGGAAGATAAACTCCCACTCGATTCAAGCGATTGTAGCACTCACACAATCTGAGCACATGCTCAACGATTGAGCTTTTCTCCTTTACTTTGCAGACAAAGAATATTCTCGGAGGTCTCATACCTCTTAACAAGGGCACGAGCATGAAATCCCAATTTCATCTCTTAGAACATCTCATATGTTTCGTGACATTCAAAACATCTTCGGCGCCTCAATTCTAAGTCGCTAAGTATTACGCACTGAACTATCATGTAGTCATCAAAAACGTGTATGTCAGATGTTCACAACATCCATAGATGACACTCGAGGTTCAGCACATCGAGCGGTGCATTAAGGACATAAGCCTTCTGCGCAGCAATGAGGACAATCCCCAGTTTACGGACCTAGTCCGCATAATTGCTACTATCATCTTTCAACTAAATTTTCTCTAGGAACATATCAAAAATAGTAGAGCTACATCGCAAGCTACAACATAATTTGCAAATACCTTTTGACTATGTTCATGATAATTGAGTTTAGACAATCATATTACTAATAACTCCCACTCAAATAGACATCCCTCTAGTTATTCGAGTGGCGCATGATCCAAATCTATTAACTCAAGTCCGATCATCACGTGAGTTAAGTATAGTTTCAGTGGTGCACATCTCCTTGTTGATCATATCAACTATATGATTCATGCTCGACCTTTCGGTCTCTTGTGTTCCGAGGTCATGTATGTACATGCTAGGCTCGTCAAGTTTAACCCGAGTGTTCCGCGTGTGCAATTGTTTTGCACCCGTTGTATGTGAATGTTGAGTCTATCACACCCGATCATCACGTGGTGTCTCGAAAGGACGAACTGTAGCAATGGTGCATAATCGGGGAGAACACAATTTTATCTTGTAATTTTAGTGAGGGATCACCTTATAATGCTACCGTCATTCTAAGCACAATAAGTTGCATAAAAGGATTAACATCACATACAAATCATAAGTGACATGATATGGCCATGATCTTGTGCTTCTTGATCTCCATCACCAAAGCACCCACATGATCTTCATCGTCACCGGTGCTACACCATGATCTCCATCATTGTGGCGCCATCGAGGTTGTCGTGCTATCTATGCTATTACTACTAAAGCTACTACCTAGCAATATAGTAAACGCATCTGCAAGCACAAACGTTAGTTTAAAGACAACCCTATGACTCTTGTCGGTTGCCGTAGAATCGACGTGCAAGTCGATATTTAAGTATTACAACATGATCATCTCATACATCCAATATATCATATCATGTCTTTGGCCATATCACATCACATGCATACCCTGCAAAAACAAGTTAGACGTCCTCTAATTTGTTGTTGCATGTTTTACGTGGCTCCTATGGGTATCTAGTATGATCACATCTTACTTACGCAAAGCCACAATGGTGATATGCAAATTGCTATTTAACCTTCTCCAAGGACCGCCTCGGTCAAATCGGATTCAACTAAAATTGAAGAAACAGACACCCGCCAGTCATCTTTATGCAACAAGTTGCATGTCAGTCGATGAAACTGGTTTCTCGTAAGCATACGAGTAAAGTTGGTCCGGGCCGCTTCAATCCAACAATACCGCCGAATCAATAAAAGACTAAGGAGGGCAGCAAATTGAACATCAACGCCCACAAACTCTTTTGTTTTCTACTCGAGATATCATCTACGCATGAACCTAGCTCATGATGCCACTTTTGGGGAACGTTGCATGGGAAACAAAAACTTTTCTACGCACACGAAGGCCTATGATGGTGATGATCATCTACGAGAGGGAGATCGGATCCACATAACCTTGTAGATCGCTAAGCGGAAACGTTAATAAACGCGGTTGATGTAGTGGTACGTCTTCACAATCCGTCCCACGAACCGTCCCACGATCCGTCCCATGAACCGTCTCACGAACCGTCCCACGATCCATCCCGATCAAGTGCCGAACGGATGACACCTCCGCGTTTCGCACACGTACATCTCGATGACGATCTTTGACTTCTTGATCCAGCAAGAGAGACGGGGATGTAGATGAGTTCCCCGGCAGCGTGACGGTGCGCCGGTGGTGGTGATGATCTATTCCTGCAGGGCTTCGCCTAAGCACCGCAGATATCCGATCTAGAGGAAGAACTATGAATTAGAAGTTTAGGGTTGCATGTGGAAAAGTTATCTCAAAAACCCAAAACTCTCTAGTATATATAGGAGGAGGAAGGGGCTAGCCTTGAGGCTCAAGGAGAGCCTCTTGGCTTCAGCCGAAGTGGAGGAGGGAGGAGTCCTCCTCTCATCCCACTTGGAGGAGGACTCCTTCCTAAATTTCGCACCTCTTTTCGATTTTCCACCTTTTTCCTCATGTGATTTCCTTGGATGACTTACCAGCCCATTCAGCCTTATTGTGCATCCAATAAACCCATGTGAACCCCTTGGGGCATGGTGGGTCCACCCAGTGGGCCCCCGGAACCCATTCGTCACTCCCGGTACACTGTCGGCAATGTTCGAAAATCTTCCGGAATCCAAATACCAACTTCCTATATATCAATCTTCGTTTCCGAACCATTCCGGAACTCCTCGTGATGTTCGGTTTCTCATCTGGGACTCCAAAAAAAACTTCGGTCACCAACACATATAACTCAACTATACCGAAACGTCGTCGAACCTTATGTGTGCAGACCCTGCGGGTTCGAGAACTATGTAGACATGACCTGAGACACTCTCCGGTCAATAACCAATAGCGGGACCTGGATGTCCATATTGGCTCCCACATATTCCACGAAGATCTTTATCGGTTGAACCTCTATGTCAAGGATTCAGTTAATCCCGTATGATGTTCCCTTTGTCCTTCAGTATGTTACTTGCCCAAGATTCGATCATCGGTATCTCCATACCTAGTTCAATCTCATTACCGGGAAGTCTCTTTACTCGTTCCGTAGTGCAATATCCCATAACTAACTCCTTAGTCACATTGCTTGCAAGGCTTGTTGTGATGTTGTATTACCGAGTGGGCCCCGAGATACCTTTCCGTCACACGGAGTGACAAATTCCAGTCTTGATCCATGCCAACCCAACAGACACCTTCAAAGATACCTGTAGAGAACCTTTATAGTCACCCAGTAACGTTGTGACGTTTGATAACCCACATGGTATTCCTCCGGTGTCCGGGAGTTGCATGATCTCATGGTCATAGGAACAGATACATTGACATGCAGAAAATAGTAGCAACAAACTGACACGATCATATGCTACGTTTGTAGTTTTGGGTCTTGTCCATCACATCATTCTCCCAATGATGTGATCCCGTTATCAAGTGACAACACTTGTCTATGGCCAGGAAACCTTGACCATCTTTGATCAACGAGCTAGTCAACTAGAGGCTCACTAGGGACAGTGTGTTGTCTATGTATCCACACATGTATTTGAGTTTCCAATCAATACAATTCTAGCATGGATAATAAACGATTATTATGAACAAGGAAATATAATAATAACCAATTTATTATTGCCTCTAGGGCATATTTCCAACAGTCTCCCACTTGCACTAGAGTCAATAATCTAGTTCACATCACTATGTGATCATAATGAACCTAACACCCATACAGTACTGGGGTTCGATCATGTGTTGCTTGTGAGAGAGGTTTTAGTCAACGTGTCTGAACCTTTCAGATCCATGTGTGCTTTATAAATCTCTATGTCATCCTATAGATGCTGCCACTACGTGCCATTTGAAACTATTCCTAGTAGGCTGGCAAATAAGTCAACAAAACTATATTGGATATACATGATATTGATATGTACTTTACTAGTACTCCTAGTAGCACCGGGGTATTAGATACCGGTTCGGTTGCTAAGTGTTAGTAACTCGAAATAAAAGCTATGGAATGTAGCGACCCGACTCAAGACGAGTCAAGCCTCTGGTGTTTCCGTACCATCCCAAGATCATGCTGGTACACACACAGTACATAATGTATATATTCAAGAGTTCAATCACACAGCTTTATTAATCGAAATCTCATAAAGAGTACTTTATTACAATAAAGGATTACAATAAAGTGGCTGAAGGCCATCTCATGAGATTATCTAACGAAGACTAGCGGAAGCATCAGGTAGACGAGTCCATCCGACTCCAAGGGCATGTCGCTGAGCGTAGATCGTAGCCTCACTCCTGGTCGGAAAAGTACTCTGCAACATGATACGTTGCAGCCGTGTAGGTCAGCATATTGAATATGCCGGCAAGTCATCAAAGAGAGGAGTAAAATAATAATCAACTATCTCTACATGCATATCTGGCCGGTGGGGCTATGAGTTTTGCATAAAGCCAGTTTTATCCTACAACAAGAGGGGTTGGAAGCAAAATATTACTACATTGTTTGTTGTTAACGAGATGGTTCCGCCAACCAATTCTCGTACCCGAATAGTTGTTAACACCCACATCATTATTAAGTTGTGTCGAGAGTTCAGGGGAAATTCAATGCCTTCGGCTCAAGTTGTCCATGACCGTGGACACGGCTAATCGATTAGGTTGGGCACTCTGCAGAGTTTTGCACACGTTCCCCACAAGATTTGATCGCCTTCGTGTTTGTCCTCGCACTTCAGGGTGTTGGAAGACCGGATGATCAAAACATGGTCTTTCAACGGGTCCCTCTGAATCCCTGTCGGTGCCCATCCATTCCTACCGTTCTTCTACATCTGCTAGCACCGCCTGTCCAGAGTCGCCGTGTTGTCCAACCAAGCCAGAGCCCATAATGACTTGTGGTTGTGCAGGTAAGCCTTGAGTCTTGAAGTCTCCGTCCGTCTCTTCGAGCCTGGGTGAAGCTTTCCGCAGGATGACCTGGCCTCTCCAGCATCCCGGGTCATCCACTGGGTTCTCCAGGGAGCCGATCAACCGTCCTTCACCCAGAGTTGCATTACGTCCGAGGTCTTGAAAAGTCTTGTCTTAACCGGTCTTGATTATTTAATCAACCTCGCATCACTCGTGTTATGCACTCAACCGAAATCCCGTCTACTCAAGCATAGCAATATGAAATTTGTCGTCCCGGGGCCAAGTATCGGGGTTGTTGTGTGCCTACCTCATGATACTACAATCTATACTAAAATTTCCAAGTACCTACTCAGCATGCAATTGGGCATAGGATGGTAGAACTACGATGCATAAAACATAGGTGATAGTATGATCAAAGTGACTTGCCTTGATGATAGTTGTCTTGCTCGAGCGCTTCTAAGTAACACGCTTCGCACTCCGGATGATCTACCGATACAAACACAAAACACACCATAAGCACTACAATCAAGCAACAAGTAAAAATAACATCACAAGTAAGGATTTGCTAAAGCCTAAGTAAAAGAATTCAACACGCGTTATTAAGGCAGAAACTTGTTTCTGTTGCAAACACCAGTAAAAACACCTTAAAATTTTTGAAACTTCTACCACAGTAAGATGTAATCACTAGGAAGCAGTAGCAAAAAGAATCAACTCAAAATCATTATTTAAACTCCTGGAACAGGCAAAACAAGGTTTACACTAAATCTGATCTAACTTATATTTTAAAATTTCAAACATAGACAAATTATATGTTTTTAAAAACTACAGAAAAATTGGAGTCTACTGAAACAAGAATCAATATCATTGGACTTCGGGATCAAAAGTTGTGGCCAAAACAAAACAGAAACTTTTCTGTTTTTGCAATTAGACAGAAAAAGTGAAGTTGACTAGCTAACAAATAGGGGGTACACGTGGCGCGCTATGATAGGCTGCGGGGTGTGTTTGTTGCAACGTTAGGAGCAAACGGCCGAGTGCTAGTAAAACTTGCTGGCTCAATGAATAAGTGAAATAAAACCGCCGGTTTTCTACTCTAAACCGAAGAGGTATTTTAGGATCTAATCTAAACCATTGAATAGAGATCTAAGGGCTACAAAACAAGAAAAGAGAAATAACAGAGAGATGGGGAAGCTACCGTGGCTGTGGGAGGCACTCCGGCGGGGGAGAGGTGGTCGCCGGCGAGTGGAGGGCTCCGGGGGGCGGTGGAGAGGACGGGGCGGCGGCGGCGGTCCTCCTCCGAGGGGGGCATCGGGCGGAGCGGGGAGTGGCGCCGGGGTACTACTCCAGGGGGCCGAAGTGGAGGAGCTTGGGCTCGCCGGCGAGGTCGCGCCAGGGGCTCGGGGCGGCGGCGGCTCGGCGAGGCGGTGGGAGGAACGGGGCTGCGGCGGCTGGGGCTTTTATATAGGCCAGGAGGGGGCTTGGGGGAAGGAAAGGAGAGGGGTGCGGCAGGGGATCCCGAGTTCCTGGGACTCGGCTCGGTCTCGGGCAGTAGTTTTGGAAGGAGAGGAGGGAGAAGATGACCGAGGGAAGGGAGGATCAGTCGGCGGGTCCCTCTGGGCAGTGAGAGAGAGGAGGGGAAGGAAGGGGCGGGCGGCCGGTAGTTAAGGGATTTAGTCCCTGGCGGCGGGGGATTCGGCCCATGGCCTTATAATGCGCTCGGGGCGGCGGCTTAAAAAAAAGGCTTTCCTATTTTATAACTTTTTCCGAAATAGAAAACAAAAGCGAATAAAGAGGAAGTAAATCAAAATAATAATATAGGGTATTATATACCAAAAAAATCAGAAAAATATTCTCTACCCGAATAACATTTTTCCAAAGCAAAAAGAAAAACTTTAAAAAAATGTTTTTTCAGAAATTCCTCAAAATGCTTTATTTACTTTTTGCAATTATTTTTGCAAAGGATCTTTGGATTTTCTTGGCTCCAACATTTCAGAAATTGCCCGCGCTTTGGAGGGTCATTTTCCTCCGCTCTCTCTCTTGCGTGCAAGAGAGTATTTCTCCGGGCTTTTCGTGCGAGGAAAAAGATGGAAATGCAAATCAAAAGACGAGGGAATTCACGTGCTAAATTTATTTCAATCAATATGCATAGATGCTTAACTACAATGTAAAATATTCCCAATTAGGAAAGTCGGGATGTTACATGGAATAAATGGCGACTAACTAAAGGCGAGGTGATGACGTGTGTTGGAAGTGTTTCCAAAGTTGATGTGATCACCATCGCACGCTACTCTACTCTCGAGATTAGTGTTGAACTTGAATAAATGTTATTTGGTGTTTGCATTGAGCATGAACATGATTAGATTTTGTTTATTGCAATACAGTTATTCATTTAAAGATAATAATGCTTATTCTATTTGCTTGAATAAATACCTTCAATGGTTTATTGAATCTCGATCATAGTGATACACATGTTCATAATATTTGATGCCAAAAGACACAAAGTACTAATGATAGTACCATTTACTTGTGGCACTGCTGCCTGAGTCATATTGGTGTAAAACACATGAAAAAGCTCTATAGTGATGGATCTTTGGACTCACTCGTTTTAAAATTGCTCTAGACATGCGAACCATGCCTATTGGTGTAAACTCATGAAGAAACTCCATGCAGATGGATCATTTGGACTCACTTGATTTTGAATCACTTGGGACATGCAAATAATGCCACATGGGCAAGATGACTGGAGGCCTCGTTTTCCAATGAGATGGAACAAGCAAGTGACTTGTTGGAAATAATACATTTTGATGTATGCAGTCCAATGAGTGCTGAGGCACGCAGTGGATATCGTTATGTTCTCACTTCACTGATGATTTGAGTAGATACCAGAGTATTTGCTTGATGAATCACAAGTCTGAAATATTCAAAAGTTCAAGCTATTTCAGTGTGAAGTTGACGATCGTCGTGACAAGAGGGTAATATGTCTACGATATGATCATGGAGGTAAATATATCTGAGTTGCGAGTTTGGTAAACATTAAAGACTATGTCAAAATGTTTCACTACTCATGCCACCTGGAACACCATAGTGTGATGGTGTGTCCGAACGTCATAGCTGCGCCCTATTGGATATGGTGCATACTATGATGTCTCTTATCGAATTACAACTATTTTTTTGGGGCTATGTTTTAGATACAACCGCATTCACTTTAAATAGGGCACAACGTAATTCTGTTGAGATGACATCGTATGAACTATGGTTTAGAGAAACCTAAGTTGGCGTTTCTTAAAAGTTTGGGGTTGCGACGCTTATGTGAAAAAGTTTCAGCCTCATAAGCTTGAACCCAAAGCGGATAAATGCATCTTCATAGGATATCCGAAAGAGTTGGTATACTTCCTATCTCACATCCGGAAGCAACGTGTTTGTTTCTAGAAACGGGTCCTTTCTCGAGAAAAAGTTTCTCTCAAAATAATTGAGTGGGAAGATGGTGGAAACTTGATGAGGTTATTGAACCGTCACTTCAACGAATGAGTAACAAGGCGCAAGAAGATGTTCGTCTGGCGCCTACACTAGTTGAGGTGGAAGCTAATGATGGTGATCATAAAGCTTCAAATCAAGTTACTTCCAAACCTCATACCTCGACAAGGACACACACTACTACAGAGGGGTACGGTAATCCTGTCTTGGAGGTCATGTTGCTAGAAAACAATGAACCTACGAGCTATGGAGAAGCGATGGTGGGCCCGGATTCCGACAAATGGCTGGAGGCCATGAAATCCGAGAGAGGATCCATGTATGAAAACAAAGTGTGGACTTTGGAAGAACTACTTGATGGTCATAAGAATTTTAAGTACAAATGGATCTTTAAACGGAAGAAAAACGATGATGGTGAATGCCACCGTTAAGAAAGCTCGACTTGCCGCAAAGATGTTTTCTACAAGTTCAAAGAGTTGACTATGATGATACTTTCTCACTCGTAGCGATGCTAAAAGTCAGATGGAATTATGTTAGCAGTTGCTGCATTATTTATGAAATATTGCAGATGGGATGTCAAAACATTGTTTCCTCGACGATTTCCTTGAGGAAAGGTTGTATGTGATACAACTAGAAGGTTTTGTCAATCCTAAGGATGCTAACAAGTATGCAAGCTCCAGCGATCCTTCTATGGACTGGTGCAAGCATCTCGGTGTTGGAATATATGCTTTGATGTGATGATCAATGTGTTTGGGTTTATACAAGGTTTATGAGAAACATGTATTTCCAAGAAAGTGAGTGGGGCACTAGATAGTTTCTGATAAGTATATGTGGTTGACATATTATTGATTGGAAATAATGTACAATTTCTGGAAAGCATAAAGGGTTGTTTGAAAGGAGTTTTTCAAAGGAAAACCTAGATTAAGCTACTTGAACATTGAGCATCAAGATCTATGGAGATAGATCAAAGCGCTTAATAGAACTTTCAACAAAATGCATGCCTTGACAAGGTTTTTGAAGGAGTTCAAAATAGATCGGCAAAGAAGGAGTTCTTGGATGTGTTGTAAGATGTGAATTTGAGTAAGACTCAAAGCTCGACCATGAAAAAAGAAAGAGAAAGGACGAAGGTCGTCCCCTATGCCTTAGCTGTAGGCTCTAAAGTATGCCATGTTGTGTACCTTGCCATGAGTCTGTCAAGGGGTACAAAGAGTGATCCAGGATTAAATCACTGAACATCGGTTAAAGTTATCCTTAGTAACTAGTGGACTAAGGATTTTTCTCGATTATGGAGGTGATCATTAAAGAGTTTGTTGTAAAGGGTTACGTCGATGCAAGCTTTGACACTAATCCAGATAACTCTGAGAAGTAAACCAGATTCGTATAGTGGAGCAGTCCTTTGGAATAGTTCCAAATGGTGCGTGGTAGCAACATCTGTAGGATGACATAGAGATTTGTAAAGCATACACGGATCTGAAAGGTTCAGACCTATTGACTAAAAACCTCTCTCACAAGCAAGACATGATTGAACCCCAAAACTGTGTGGGTGTTAGATTCATTGCAATCACATAATGATGTGAACTAGATTATTGACTCTAGTGCAAGTGGGAGACTGTTGGAAATATGCCCTAGAGGCAATAATAAATTGGTTATTATTATATTTCCTTGTTCATGATAATCGTTTATTATTGATACGTCTCCAACGTATCTATAATTTTTGATGGTTTCATACTATTATCTTGTCAAACTTTGGACGTTTTGTATGCCTTTTATATTTTTTGGGACTAACTTATTAACTCAGTGCAAAGTGACAGTTCCTGTTTTTCCGTGTTTTTCACCCTTTTCAGAGGAGAATTTTAAACGGAGTACAAACGGAATAAAATCCGCGGAATGATTTTTTCCATAACAGAAGACACGCGGGAGACTTGAGAACCAAAGCAGGGGACCTCGGAGGAGGTCACAAGCCCACCAGGCCCGGCCTAGGGGGGCGGGCCTAGCAGGCTTGTGAGCTCCCCGTGGCTCCCCTGCCCTAGCTTTTCTGCCTATATATTCCCTAAAATCCCAGAAAAAATCAGGAGATCATCGAAAATACTTTTCCGCCGCCGCAAGCTTCTGTCTCCGCAAGATCCCATTTGGGGCACGTTCTAGTGCCCTGTCGGAGTGGGGATTCGGATACGGAGGGCTTCTTCATCAACACCATGACCTCTCCGATGATGCATGAGTAGTTCACCATAGACCTACGGGTCCATAGCTAGCAGCTAGATGACTTCTTCTCTCTCTTGGATCTTCAATACAAAGTTCTCCATGATCTTCATGGAGATCTATCTGATGTAATCTTCTTTTGCGGTGTGTTTGTCGAGATCCGATGAATTGTGGATTTAAGATCAGATTATCTATGAATCTTATTTGAGTTTCTTCTAATCTCTCTTATGCATGATTTCATATCCTTGTAATTCTTTTCGAGTTGTTGGTTTTGTTTGGCCAGCTTGATATATGATTCTTGTAATGGGAGAAGTGCTTGGTTTTGGGTTCATACCGTGCGGTGACCTCACCCAGTGACAGAAGGGGTAGCGAGGCACATATTGTGTTGTTTCCATCAAGGGTAAAAAGATGGGCTTTTCATCATTGGTTTGAGATTATCCCTCTACATCATGTCATCTTGCTTAAGGCGTTACTCTGTTCGTCATGAACTCAATACACTAGATGCATGCTGGATAGCGGTCGATGTGTGGAGTAATAGTAGTAGATGCAGAAAGTATCGGTCTACTTGTCTCGGACGTGATGCCTATATGTATTATCATTGCCTTAGATATCGTCATGACTTTGCACGTTTCTATCAATTGCTCGACAGTAATTTGTTCACCCACCGTAATACTTGCTATTTTGTGAGAAGCCTCTAGTGAACACTACGGCCCCCGGTTCTACTCCACGCTATATTTTCAGCCTTACTCTTTTTCTTCGTTGCACTTTTCGCCTTCATATCTCACTTTGCAATCAATCTTGAAGGGATTGACAACCCCTTTATAGCGTTGTGTGCAAGCTCGTTTGTGTTTGTGCAGGTACTCTGGACTTGATGAGATTCTCCTACTGGATTGATACCTTGGTTCTCAAACTGAGGGAAATACTTGTTGCTCCTGTGGTGCATCACCCTTTCCTCTTCAAGGGAAAAACCAACACAAGCAAGTCTCCGTCAACGTGTCAAATTATGGCGCTGTTGTTTGAGACGTAGCAGAAGGATTTCTGGCGCCGTTGCCGGGGAGGATCAAGTTAAGAACTCATCCAAGTAAGTGTCGCAAACTCATTTCTTGCATTTACTTTTTTGCCTCTCGTTTTCCTCTCCCCCACTTCTGAAAAACAAAAATTTACAAAAATATTTGCCTTTTTCGTTTGCCTTTCCTTTGCTTGTGTGCTATGTGCCTTCAATATGCTTGCATCTTCGCTTGCTAAAAATCTAGTGATATGGATCCACACCCACTTGTTAATCCCTTTAAGAGATCCAATTATGTTGAACCATTAGCTAGTGAGTTGAGTGCACTTGACTTTCTCTATGGAGTTTTGCTTGAGATGCGTGAATCTGAAAATCATGATGAAGAAATTTATGAAATGATTCACGAGGGCTCCTTGAATGATGTAGCGACCCGACTCAATACGAGTCAAGCCTCTTGTGTTTTCGTACCATCCCAAGATCATGATGGTACACACTCAGTACATCAATGTATATATCAAGAGTTCAATCACATGACTTTATTAATCGAAATCTCATAACGAGTACTTTATTACAATAATGAATTACAATAAAGTGGCTGAAGGCCATCTCATGAGATATCTAACGAAGACTAGCGGAAGCATCAGGTAGACGAGTCCATCCGACTCCAAGGGCATGTCGCTGAGCGTAGATCGTAGCCTCACTCCTGGTCGGGAAAGTACTCTGCAACATGATACGTTGCAGCCGTGTAGGTCAGCATATGGAATATGCCGGCAAGTCATCAAAGAGAGGAGTAAAATAATAACCAACTATCTCTACATGCATATTTGGCAGGTGGGGCTATAAGTTTTGCATAAAGCCAATTTTCTCCTACAACAAGAGGGGCTGAAAGCAAAATATTACTACATTGTTTGTTGTTAACGAGATGGTTCCGCCAACCAATTCTCGTACCCGAGTTGTTGTTAATTCCCACATCATTATTAAGTTGTGTCGAGAGTTCAGGGAAATTTCAATGCCTTCGGCTCAAGTTGTCCATGACTGTGGACACGTCTAATCGATTAGGTTGGGCACTCTGCAGAGTTTTGCACACGTTCCCCACAAGATTTGATCGCCTCCGAGTATGTCCTCGCACTTTAGCGTGTTTGAAGACCGGATGATCAAAACATGGTCTTTCAACGGGTCCCTCTGAATCCCTGTCGGTGCCCATCCATCCCTACCGTTCTTCTACATCTGCTAGCACCGCCTGTCCAGAGTCGCCGCATTGTCCAACCAAGCCAGAGCCCATAATGCCTTGTGGCTGTGCAGGTAAGCCTTGGGTCTTGAAGCCTCCGTCTGTCTCTTCGAGCCTGGGTGAAGCTTTCCGCAAGATGTCACGGCCGTCTCCAGCTTCCCGGGGTCGTCCACTGGTTTCTCCAGGGAGCCCGTCAAACCGTCCTTCACCCAGAGTTGCATTTCTTCACGGGGTCTTGAAAATCTTGTCTTAACCGGTCTTGGTTATTTAATCATCCTCGCATCACTCGTGTTATGCACTCAACCAAAATCCCGTCTACTCAAGCATAGCCATATGAAATTGTCGTCCCGGGCCAAGTATCGGGGTTGTTGTGTGCCTACCACATGATACTACAACCTATACTAAAATTTCCAAGTACCTACGCAGCATGCAATTTGGGCAAAGAAAGGTGAAACTACCATGCATAGAAAAACATAGGAGATAGTATGATCAAAATGACTTGCCTTAATGATAGTTGTCTTGATCGAGCGCTTCTAAGTAAAAAGCTTCGCACTCCGGGTGATCTACCGATACAAACAAATACACACCATAAGCACTACAATCATCAACAAGTAAAATAACATCACAAGTATAAAGTAGCTATGGCCTAAGTGAGATAATTCACTACACCTCACTAAGGCAGAAATTGTTTCTTTTAAAACCCCAAGTAAAGATATTTAAAAACATTTGAAACTTATACCACAGTAAGATATAATCACTAGGAAGCAGTAGCAAAAAGAATCAAATAAAAATCATTTTTTGAACTCCTGTAATAAGCAAAACAAGGTTTAAACTAAATCTGATCTAATTCAAATTTGAATATTTCAAACATAGACAAATTATATGGTTTTGAAAACTACAGAAAAATTGTGATCTACTGGAAAACGAATCAACCTCAGTGGATATCTAGATCAAAAGTTATGAGCCAAACAAAATTAGAACTCTCTCTGTTTTTGAATTAAAACTGAAAAACAGAATAAGCTAACTAGTGAACGGGAGGGGGTACGTGTCAGCTCCTGATTCGCTAAGGGGTGTGTGTTGCGGGGATAACCAGCAAACGGCCGGTATGTAAGCAAAAGCGCCGGCTAACTAATAAGTAAATAAAAACCGTTTTGGTTTTTGATTAAAAACCGAAGGGGTATCTCATCATCTAATCTCGCCCGTACAACTACGATGGGATGGCTACGGAGAGGGGGGGAACTCACAGGGGGGCTGGCTCAACTCCGGCGAGGTCCGAGGCGGGGTGGAGTCGGGGTCGTCTCTCCGGCGGGTCTCGGCGGCGTCCGAGGGATGGAGGAGACGGTGGCGCGTCTCCCGCGTCCAGAGGTGGCGTCGACGAGGTGAGTCGTGGCCGGGGAGAGCAGCAAGGGAGCCCGGGGCTTCGGCGAGGAGCCGAACTCCGGCGAGGTGGTTGCGGTGGCATGGGGCGAGGGGCTTCGGGTCTGGGGAGGGGAACGGGGTGCGGAGGGGCCGGGGGGTTTATATAGGGGCCGGGGTGGTGCAAAGGAGGAAAGGAATCGAAGAACGGGGCGGCGCCGGCGAGGTATGGTAGGTGCGGGTCGGGGAAGGAAAGAGAGGGAGAGAGGTAGGGGGTGACCGGGGAAGGGGAGGGCTCGGCCAAGTGGGCCCGAGCGGCAGCGAGAGAGAGGGGGGGCGCGGTATCGGTGACCGATCCGTAGCGGGATCGGATCTCGGGCCTCAAGGGATCTGGCCTAGATCTGGTTATAAAGCGCCTGAGCGCTTTCCAACAAAAAAAGATTCCGTTTTTTCTATTCAAAAAAACAGAAAGTAAAAGAAAATGAAAAGGGAATAAAATAAATTCCAAATATAGGGGTATTATATACCAAAATTTTCAGAAAAAAAATTCCTACTCGTTTAACATTTTTCCAGGACCAAAATAATAACTTTTTAAAAATGTTTTTTCAGAAAAACCTCTAAAGGCTTTATTTTCTTTTTGCAATTATTTTCTCCATAAAACTCTGGTTTTTCTTGGCTCAAATATTTTCAAAAGTGCCCCTCATTTTGGAGGGTCATATTCCTCCTCTCTTTCTTGCTTGCAAGAATTATTCCCCGGCATTTCTCGTGTGAAGAAAAAAATAAAATGCAAAAGCAAAAATCGAAAGAATTCAAATGCAAACTTTATTTCAATCAATATGCATAGATGCTTAGCTACAATGTAAAACATTCCAAATTAGGAAATTTGGGATGTTACAAACCTACCCACCTTAAGATGAAGCTCGCCCTCGAGATTCAGGTTGGCTAGAAAATAGGTGCCGGTGGTCTCGACGAAGATCCTCCTCTCGTTCCCAGGTGGCTTCTTCCTCGGTGTGGTGGCTCCACAACATCTTGCAGAACTTGATGATCTTGCTGCGGGTAACTCTGTTGGCAGTCTCGAGAATCATGACGGGTTTCTCCTCATACGTCAGATCACTGTCAAGCTGTATGGCCTCTAGGGGCACTGTATCTATCAACGGAACATCAGCCATCTCAGCGTCGCATTTCTTCAATTGGGAAACATGGAAGACATCATGAACTCCGGACAATCCTTCCGGCAGTTCCAGTTTATATGCAACTTCGCCTCTACATTCAAGAATTTTGTAGGGGCCAATGAATCGGGGTGCTAACTTTCCTTTCACACCAAATCTCTTGATTCCTCGAAGCGGAGACACCCGAAGATATGCTCGGTCTCCCACTTTGTATGTTACTTCCTTGCGTTTGCTGTCGGCATAACTTTTCTGCCTGGACTGAGCTATCTTGAGTCAGTCACGAATCAGCTTGACCTTCTCTTCAGAATCTCGGATAAGGTCGGGACCAATAAGTTGTCGGTCTCCAACTCCATCCCACATCAACGGTGTTCTGCACCTCCTTCCGTATAGAGCTTCGAAAGGGGCCATCTTCAGACTGGTCTGATAGCTGTTGTTGTATTAGAACTCGGCATAAGGAAAATTGTCATCCCAACTAGACCCATAGTCTAGTGCGCAAGCTCTCAACATGTCCTCCAGAATCTGATTGACTCTCTCAGTCTGTCCATCTGTCTGTGGGTGAAAAGCTGTACTGAACTCCAATCTCGTTCCCAAGGTTTCATGCATTTGGTCCCAAAATTCTGATGTGAACTGAGTCCCTCTATCTGACACAATACTCTTTGGTACTCCATGCAGACATACGATCCTGGTCATATATATCTTGGCCAGCTTGGCACTCGTGTAAGTAGTCTTCACAGGAATGAAGTGAGCTACCTTGGTCAAACAATCGACCACAACCCAAATAGAATCATAGCCAGAACGGGTCCTGGGTAATCCTGTGATGAAGTCCATACCAAGCTTTTCCCATTTCCACTCGGGTATCGGCAGAGGTTGAAGCAAACCTGTTGGCTTCTGATGCTCGGCTTTTACTCGCTGACAAACATCACATATTTCTACAAACTCGGCAATGTCTTTCTTCATTCCTGTCCACCAGAAACTTTCTTTCAGATCCAGATACATCTTGGTATTGCCGGGGTGTATCGAGTACGGGGAAGCATGGGCCTCCTAAAGTATCAACTTCCTGAGTTTGGGATCATTGGGCACATAAATGCGATCCTCAAACCATAAAGTTCTGTGTTCATCCTCACGAAAACCTTTAGCCTTCCCGTCTTTCATGTTCTGCTTAATCTCAGCTATCTCCTTGTCTGATTTATGTGCTTTGCGGATCTTTTCTGTCAAAGTGTACTGAATTTCTAGTGTGGCAACAAATCCTGTTGGAACTATTTCCAATTTGAGCTCTCGGAGGTCATCGGCTAACTCCTGGGGCAACCCTCCTGCTATGAGTGTGTTCACATAACTCTTGCGGCTCAACGCATCGGCTACAACATTTGCCTTGCGTGGGTGATAATGCAATCTCATGTCATAGTCCTTGATCAATTCTAGCCATCCCCTTTGTCTGAGGTTCAACTCCTTCTGTGTGAAGATATATTTCAGGCTCTTGTGATCAGTGTAAACATCACAACTATTTCCGATCAGGAAATGTCTCCAGGTCTTGAGAGCGTGCACTACGGCTGCTAGCTCCAAGTCATGTGTGGCATAATTCAACTCATGGGGTCTGAGCTGTCGGGATGCATAGGCTACAACTTTACCCTCTTGCATGAGCACTCCTCCGAGTCCTTGACGAGAAGCGTCACAGTAAACCTAGAAATCCTTCCGAATGTTCGGCAATATCAGCACTGGGGCTGTAACCAGACGTTTCTTCAACTCTTGAAAACTGGTTTCACATTCCTAAGTCCAAACATACTTGGACTCCTTCTTCAACAACTCTGTCATGGGCTTGGCGATCTTTGAGAAATTCTCAATGAACCTCCGGTAATATCCGGCAACTCCGAGGAAACTGCGGATCTCCTTGACTCACGTGGGTGCTACCCATTCGGTGACTGTTGCGACCTTGGCAGGGTCCACTGCTATTCCTTCTCTTGAGGTGACGTGTCCAAGGAATCCGACTTCCTTCAACCAAAACTCACATTTGCTAAAATTTGCATAAAACTTATGCTCTCGAAGTTTCTCCAGAACTAGACACAGATGTTCCTTGTGTTCCTCCTCGTTCTTGGAGAATATCAGTATGTCATCGATGAATACCACGACAAACTTGTCCAAGTATTCCATAAATACCTTGTTCATCAGATTCATAAAATATGCCGGAGCATTAGTCAGTCCAAATGACATGACCGTGTACTCATACAAGCCGTACCGAGTGGTGAAGGCTGTCTTGGGTATATCCTGTTCACGAATCTTCAGCTAATGATACCCGGATCGAAGATCGATCTTGGAGAATATTCGGGCTCCAACTAACTGGTTGATCATCGGCAAGGGGTACTTGTTCTTGATGGTCACCTTGTTCAATGCACGATAATCGACAACCATTCTCAAGGACTTATCCTTCTTTTCAACCAAGAGCACTGGGGCTCCCCAAGGTGAAGAACTTGGGTGAATATACCCTTTGTCCAACAACTCCTTAATTTCCTTCTTGATTTCTACCAAGTCATTTGCGGGCGTCCGATAGGGTCTCTTGGATATCGGGGCTGTTCCGGGTAATAGCTCAATCAGGAACTCAATCTCTCTATCAGGTGGCATGCCCGGCAATTCCTCCGGAAATACATCTGGGTATTCCTGTACAATCGGTACTTCCTCCTGGACTACTCCCGTGAGAGAGTTTACGCGTTTACTCCGTGTCGGGCGCTGAGACACGTACTTAATCCGCTTTTGCTCGGGGGTGGTGAGCAAAATATACTTAAGGGCACAATCAATATTCCCTTCATACTTGCCAACCAATCCATGCCTAGGATTACATCCAATCCTTGGGACTCTAATACGATGAGGTCGGTGGGAAAATTATGGTTCCCGATGTTGAGACTCAAAGCATGGCATCCTATCCCGGCTGTCATCATGCCTCCTGGGGAACTGGCCTTAATAGGCTGGCTGAGGGTTCTAGTTGGCAAACTATACTTTTCCGCAACTACCCTTGATATGAATGAATGCGTTGCACCGGAATCAAAAAGTACCAATACTGGACGTGAATTTAGCAAAAACTTACCAACCACAGTATCGGGGTGATCATAGACCTCTTCAACATCAATGTGATTCACCTAAGCTCAAGGAAAAGGATTGGGCTTCTTTGCTGCATAGTTGCCGTTGCCGTTTCCATTTCCCTGCTTGTTCTGGGGACATTCAGTGGCATAGTGTCCTGTCTTCTGACACTTGAAGCAGGTGATGTGATTCAGATCCTTCTGAGCTGGAGCTGAATGATGTTGAGTGCCAGTACTGCCATTCTTGAAGTTGTTGTTGTTGCGATGGTTCCCATTTACTCCATGGTTGTGGATTCCATGGTTGTGCACTCGGTGGTTATGCTGGACGTGTCCTCCAAACTTACCGGATCCATTCCCGGTATTCCCTGAATAGGGGGTGTAGCGAGGCTTCTGCTGAGTGACGGAGTTGAACTTTCCATTGCCATACTTCTGCTTGCAGTTGTCCATCTGTTGATGTTTCCCCTCCAAGATGAGGGCCTTATCTACCAGCTCCTGGTAGTTGTTGAAGTTGGCTATGGTCAGCTGAATGCTCAGCTCATCATTGAGTCTCTCCAAGAACTTTTCATGCTTGGCCGCATCATCGGCTACATCTCCAGGTGCATAACGGGCGAGCATGCTGAATTCATCGACATACTGAGGCACAGAGCGATTTCCCTGGCGTATGTTGCGAAACTCACGCTTCTTCAGACTCATTGCACCAGCTGAGACATGTGCGGTGCGGAAGGCTTGCTTGAACTGCTCCCAAGTGACTCCAGCAATGGGGTATGTGGTGGTGTAGTTCTCCCACCATGCAGCTGCACGGCCTTCAAGTTGATGCGCGGCAAAGCGCACCTTCTCAGCTTCAGTACAACCAGCAGTGATAAGTTCCCGCTCCATCTTGTGGAGCCAATCATCTGCCACAATGGGCTCAATGCTGCTGGAGAAAGTCGAAGGGTTTAACCTCAGGAAACGGGTGAGATTGTCGGCCTGGGGTGGATGATGGTTGTTGTTATTGTTCTGGTTCTAGATGATCAGCTGCATCAGGGTATTCTGTTGCTGAATCAACTGGGTGAGTTTCGGCGGAAAGTTGGAAGCAGGGGCACGTCTCGGAGGCATCTGATGTTTGTAGAGGGGTGAGATTAGCATAGAACAATGGTCTAAAGAGTAATTACACTACCCATATGAAATGCAACAAACAAGTATCACACCACACATTTTATTCAATACCATCACAAAAGGTTCACACACGGGGATTCAAAATTCGATAACCTAAACATCGGCCTAAACGTTTAACAGTAAGATAAATTTGGTGGTCTAGTCTAAGTGTCCTCCTCAGAAAATCATGGTGGTGGGTCCTTCGGTGGAGCTTTCTTCATAGTCTTCGTCATTGCTGATCAAGGGGGCTACGTCTCCTTCGGGATGAAGGTTCTCTCCCATGTCCAGTTCCTCCTCTAGGTATGCATCTCAAGTCTTCAGCTTCTCGATCCTCTCCAGAAAGTTCTTCACCTCCAATTCGTGCTCATAGTGGGCTTCCCGGGCTGCTTCTTCGAGTTCGAGTTCGCGAAGCGACAGTTGCTTGATCTTCCTGGCGTCCTTGATACACGATGCTCCAGAGACCCGATGTGCTTCTCCAAGGTCTGGGCATAGGACAGGAGAGCGTCCTTGGTCTTGCTTGAGATGATTTCTCCATCTTCTCCTCTCCGGGATACCGTGAATAGGTCCAGTGAAATAGGGCAGCCTCTGTACACTTCCTTGATACGTCCGAGTGCACAATGGACCGCCATGTCCCTTCCGAGAATCCAGTTGGGTGCGATGAACTTGAAGTCCACAGGCTCAGTGCGTGGCTCGAATGTCCTTCCGGGAACGTGCACCTCAATCCTGTAGCATGAATCCTCCGGGTAAGACGAAGTAGGCTTCCCTGTGATAGTCGGCAGAGCAATCCTCAAGTCCTTGGTGATTTGTATCAGCTCATTTCCGAAAGGCATAGTGGCGTCGGGCTGGCAAAACTCCGTGAACTTAATGGGGATGAAGGTGGCCATCTAAAACATTGGAAAATCGGAAAGAAGTCAGAAATGATCAGAAGAGGAAATAGAGGATTTATAGACATAAGAAAATAGTTTTCTTCCTAAGGCTTTTCCATTCCTATAGGTTACGTCCTACGGTCAGCGTGTGCTCTGATACCATTTCTGTAGCGACCCGACTCAAAACTAGTCAAGCCTCTCGTGTTTTCGTACCATCCCAAGATCATGTTGGTACACACTCAGTACATCAATGTATATATCAAGAGTTCAATCAAAAAGCTTTATTAATCGAAATCTCATAACGAGTACTTTATTACAATAATGAATTACAATAAAGTGGTTGAAGGCCATCTCATGAGATATCTAACGAAGACTAGCGGAAGCATCAGGTAGACGAGTCCATCCGACTCCAGGGCATGTCGTTGAGCGTAGATCGTAGCCTCACTCCTGGTCGGAAAAGTACTCTGCAACATGATACGTTGCAGCCGTGTAGGTCAGCATATGGAATATGCCGGCAAGTCATCAAAGAGAGGGATAAAATAATAACCAACTATCTCTACATGCATATTTGGCAGGTGGGGCTATAAGTTTTGCATAAAGCCAATTTTCTCCTACAATAAGAGGGGCTAAAAGCAAAATATTACTACATTGTTTGTTGTTAACGAGATGGTTCCGCCAACCAATTCTCATACCCGAGTTGTTGTTAATTCCCACATCATTATTAAGTTGTGTCGAGAGTTCAGGGAAATTTCAATGCCTTCGGCTCAAGTTGTCCATGACCGTGGACACGACTAATCGATTAGGTTGGGCACTCTGCAGAGTTTTACACACGTTCCCCACAAGATTTGATCGCCTCCGAGTATGTCCTCGCACTTCAGGGTGTTTGAAGACCGGATGATCAAAACATGGTCTTTCAACGGGTCCCTCTGAATCCCTGTCGGTGCCCATCCATCCCTACCGTTCTTCTACATCTGCTAGCACCGCCTGTCCAGAGTTGCCGTGTTGTCCAACCAAGCCAGAGCCCATAATGACTTGTGGCTGTGCAGGTAAGCCTTGGGTCTTGAAGCCTCCGTCCGTCTCTTCGAGCCTGGGTGAAGCTTTCCGCAAGATGTCATGGCCGTCTCCAGCATCCCGGGGTCGTCCACTGGTTTCTCCAGGGAGCCCGTCAAACCGTCCTTCACCCAGAGTTGCATTTCTTCACGGGGTCTTGAAAATCTTGTCTTAACCGGTCTTCGTTATTTAATCATCCTCGCATCACTCGTGTTATGCACTCAACCAAAATCCCGTCTACTCAAGCATAGCCATATGAAATTGTCATCCCGGGCCAAGTATCGGGGTTGTTGTGTGCCTACCACATGATACTACAACCTATACTAAAATTTCCAAGTACGTAAGCAGCATGCAATTTGGGCAAAGAAAGGTGAAACTACCGTGCATAGAAAAACATAGGAGATAGTATGATCAAAATGACTTGCCTTGATGATAGTTGTCTTGATCGAGCATTTCTAAGTAACAAGCTTCGCACTCCGGGTGATCTACCGATACAAACAAATACACACCATAAGCACTACAATCATCAACAAGTAAAATAACATCACAAGTATAAATTAGCTATGGCCTAAGTGAAAGAATTCACTACACCTCACTAAGGCAGAAATTGTTTCTCTTAAAACCCCAAGTAAAAAATATTTAAAAAAATTTGAAACTTATACCACAGTAAGATATAGTCACTAGGAAGCAGTAGCAAAAAGAATCAAATAAAAATCATTTTTTAAACTCCTGGAATAAGCAAAACAAGGTTTAAACTAAATCTGATCTAATTCAAATTTGAATATTTCAAACATAGACAAATTATATGTTTTTAAAAACTACAGAACAATTGTGATCTACTGGAAAACGAATCAACCTCAGTGGATCTCTAGATCAAAAGTTATGAGCCAAACAAAATTAGAACTCTCTCTGTTTTTGAATTAAAACTGAAAAACAGAATAAGCTAACTAGTGAACGGGAGGGGGTACGTGTCAGCTCCTGATTCGCTAAGGGGTGTGTGTTGCGGGGATAACCAGCAAACGGCCGGTATGTAAGCAAAAGCGTCGGCTAACTAATAAGTAAATAAAACTGTTTCGGTTTTTGATTAAAAACCGAAGGGGTATCTCATCATCTAATCTCGCCCGTACAACTACTATCGGCTGGCTACGGAGAGGGGGGGGAACTCACAGGGGAGCTGGCTCAACTCCGGCGAGGTCCGAGGCGGGGTGGAGTCGGGGTCGTCGCTCCGGCGGGTCTCAGCGGTGTCCGAGGGATGGAGGAGACGGCGGCGCGTCTCCCGCGTCCAGAGGTGGCGTCGACGAGGTGAGTCGTGGCCAGGGAGAGCAGAAGGGGAGCCCGGGGCTTCGGCGAGGAGCTTCGGGTCTGGGGAGGGGAACGGGGTCCAGAGGGGCAGGGGGGTTTATATAGGGGCCGGGGTGGTGCAAAGGAGGAAAGGAATCGGAGATCGGGGCGGCGCCGGCGAGGTATGGTAGGTGCGGGTCGGGGAAGGAAAGAGAGGGAGAGAGGTAGGGGGTGACCGGGGAAGGGGAGGGCTCGGCCAGGTGGGCCCCAGCGGCAGCGAGAGAGAGGGGAGGGGCGCGGGATCGGTGGCCAATCCGTAGCGGGATCGGATCCCGGGCCTCAGGGGATCTGGCCCACATCTGGTTATAAAGCGCGTGAGCGCTTTCCAATAAAAAAAGATTCCGTTTTTTCTATTTTTTAAAAAAACAGAAAGTAAAAGAAAATGAAAAGGGAAGAAAATAAATTCCAAATATAGGGGTATTATATACCAAAATTTTCAGAAAAAAATTCCTACTCGTTTAACATTTTTCCAAGACCAAAATAAAAACTTTTTAAAAATGTTTTTCAGAAAAACCTCTAAAGGCTTTATTTTCTTTTTGCAATTATTTTCTCCATAAAACTCTGGTTTTTCTTGGCTCAAATATTTTCAAAAGTGCCCATCATTTTGGAGGGTCATATTCCTCCTCTCTTTCTTGCTTGCAAGAATTATTCCCCGGCATTTCTCGTGTGAAGAAAAAATAGAAATGCAAAAGCAAAAATCGAAAGAATTCCAATGCAAACTTTATTTCAATCAATATGCATAGATGCTTAGCTACAATGTAAAACATTCCAAATTAGGAAATTTGGGATGTTACAAACCTACCCACCTTAAGATGAATCTCGCCCTCGAGATTCGGGTTGGCTAGAAAATAGGTGCGGGTGGTCTCGACGAAGATCCTCTTCTCGTTCCCACGTGGCTTCTTCCTCGGTGTGGTGGCTCCACAACACCTTGCAGAACTTGATGATCTTGCTGCGGGTAACTCTGTTGGCAGTCTCGAGAATCATGACGGGTTTCTCCTCATACGTCAGATCACTGTCAAGCTGTATGGCCTCTAGGGGCACTGTATCTCTCAACGGAACATCAGCCATCTCAGCGTGGCATTTCTTCAACTGGGAAACATGGAAGACATCATGAACTCCGGACAATCCTTCCGGCAGTTCCAGTTTATATGCAACTTTGCCTCTACGTTCAAAAATTTTGTAGGGTCCAATGAATCGGGGTGCTAACTTTCCTTTCACACCAAATCTCTTGATTCCTCGAAGCGGAGACACCCGAAGATATGCTCGGTCTCCCACTTCGTATGTTACTTCCTTGCGTTTGTTGTCGGCATAACTTTTGTGCCTGGACTGAGCTATCTTGAGCCGGTCACGAATCAGCTTGACCTTCTCTTCGGAATATCGGATAAGGTCGGGACCAAAAAGTTGTCGGTCTCCAGCTCCATCCCACATCAACGGTGTTCTGCACCTCCTTCCGTGTAGAGCATCGAAAGGGGCCATCTTCAGACTGGTCTGATAGTTGTTGTTGTATGAGAACTCTGCATAAGAAAAATTGTCATCCCAACTAGACCCATAGTCTAGTGCGCAAGCTCTCAACATGTCCTCCGGAATCTGATTGACTCTCTCGGTCTGTCCATCTGTCTGTGGGTGAAAAGTTGTACTGAACTCCAATCTCATTCCCAAGGTTTCATGCAGTTGGTGCCAAAATTTTGATGTGAACTGAGTCCCTCTATCTGACACAATACTCTTTGGTACTCCATGCAGACATATGATCCTGGTCATATATATCTTGGCCAGCTTGGCACTCGTGTAAGTAGTCTTCACAGGAATGAAGTGAGCTACCTTGGTCAAACAATCGACCACAACCCAAGTAGAATCATAGCCAGAACGGGTCCTGGGTAATCCTGTGATGAAGTCCATACCAAGCTTTTCCCATTTCCACTCAGGTATCAGTATAGGTTGAAGCAAACCTGCTGGCTTCTGATGCTCGGCTTTTACTCGCTGACAAACATCGCATATTGCTACAAACTCGGCAATGTCTTTCTTCATTCCTGTCCACCAGAAACTTTCTTTCAGATCCAGATACATCTTGGTGTTTCCGGGGTGTATCGAGTACGGGGAATCATGGGCCTCCTGAAGTATCAACTTCCTGAGTTCGGGATCATTGGGCACATAAATGCGATCCTCAAACCATACAAGTTGCTACAGACTGATCTGTTTTTGACAGATTATGTTTTTGTTGAGTTGGTTGCCTGTTTTGATGAAACTATGGATAGTATCGGGGGTTAATAGCCATGGGAAAGTGAGAATACAGTATCCCAACACCAATATAAATAGAAATCAAGATTGCTATAGTACCTAAAGAAGTGGTAGTTTGTTTTCTTGTGCTAATGTTATCACGAGTTTCTGTTTGAGTTTTGTGTTGTGAAGTTTTCAAGTTTTGGGTGATGTTCTCATGGAAAAAGAGATAAGGAGTGGAAATAGCTCAAGATTGGGGATACCCAAGGCATCCCAAGCCAAATTCAAGGACACCAAAAAGCCTAAGCTTGGGGATGCTCCGGGAAGGCATCCCGTCTTTCGTCTTCAATCCATCGGTAACATTACTTGGGGCTATATTTTTATTCACCACATGATATGTGTTTTGCTTGGAGCGTCTTGTATCTTAGGAGCCTTTTCCTTTTGTTTTGTCACAATCATCCTTGCTGCACACCTTTAGAGATAGACATGCACTCATCGTGATTTTCCTAGAATGCTCGTTGTGCTTCACTTATAACTTTTGAGCTAGATAATTTTGCTCTATGTGCTTCACTTAGATCTTTTAGAGCACGGCGGTGCGTGACTTGGTAGTTGGATTATGCTATGAAAGTAGTCCCAAAGGTGATAGGTACCCAAATAGGGTACAAAAACCTCCATCTTCATGTGCATTGAGTGGAAAGAGAAGTCTTGGTTCCTCTCAATTAGTTTTGAGACGTGGATTTGGTAATATTAAGAGTTATGTTAGTAGGGTGTTGTGAATCTAGAAATACTTGTGTTGAAGTTAGTGATTCCCGTAGCATGCACGCATGGTGAACCGCTATGTTAGGAAGTCGGAGCATAATTGATCTATTGATTGTCATCCTTTGTGTTGAGGTCGGGATCGCGCGATGGTTAACACCTACCAACCCTTCCCCTAGGAGTATGCCTTTAGCACTTTGTTTCGATTACTAATAAAAACTTTCACAATAAGTATGTGAGTTCTTCATGACTAATGTGAGTCCATGGTATAGATGCACTTTCACCTTCCACCATTGCTAGCCTCTCTAGTGTCATGCAATTCTCGCCGGTACACAAACCCACCATATGCCTTCCTTGAAACATCCACCATACCTACCTACTATGGCATTTTCATAGCCATTCCGAGATATATTGCCATGCAACTCCCACTGTTCCGTCTCATGACTTGTGTCGGCACTCTCATATTGCCATTGCATGATCGTAAGATAGCTAGCGAGATGTTTCAATGTCATACACCAAGCTAGATCGTTGCACATCCCGGTACACTGCCGGAGGCATTTCCTATAGAGTCATCATCGTTCTAAGCTTTGAGCTGTGAGTAAATAAAAGTGTGATGATCATCATTATTGGAGCATTGTCCCATGTGAGGAAATATAAATAAAAAACAGAGGCCAAAGAGCCCAAATGAAAAAAGAGAGGCCAAGAGCCCAAAAAAGAGAGAAGAGAGAAAAAGAGAGAAGGGACAATGCTACTATCTTTTTCCACACTTGTGCTTCATAATAGCACCATGTTCTTCATGATTGAGAGCCTCTCGTTTCATCACCACCATATGCTAGTGGGAATCTTTATTTTATAACTTGGCTTGTATATTCCAATGATGGGCTTCCTCAAAATTACCCTAGGTCTTCGTGAGCAAGCAAGTTGGATACACACCACCTAGTTTTCATCAAGGGTAAAAAGATGGGGTTTTCATCATTGGTTTGAGATTATCCCTCTACATCATGTCATCTTGCTTAAGGCGTTACTCTGTTCGTCATGAACTCAATACACTAGATGCATGCTAGATAGCGGTCGATGTGTGGAGTAATAGTAGTAGATGCAGAAAGTATCGGTCTACTTGTCTCGGACGTGATGCCTATATGTATGATCATTGCCTTAGATATCATCATGACTTTGCGCGGTTCTATCAATTGCTCGACAGTAATTTGTTCACCCACCGTAATACTTGCTATTTTGAGAGAAGCCCCTAGTGAACACTATGGCCCCCAGGTCTACTCCACCCTATATTTTCAGCCTTACTCTTTTTCTTCGTTGCACTTTCCGCCTTCATATCTCACTTTGCAATCAATCTTGAAGGGATTGACAACCCCTTTATAGAGTCGGTGCAAGCTCGTTTGTGTTTGTGCAGGTACTCTGGACTTGACGAGATTCTCCTACTGGATTGATACCTTGGTTCTCAAACTGAGGGAAATACTTACTGCTCCTATGCTGCATCACCCTTTCTTCTTCAAGGGAAAAAACAAAGCAAGCAAGTCTCCGTCAACGTGTCAAATTCTGGCGTTGTTGTTTGAGAAGTAGCACCGTGTTCTCAACAAGTCCACCAGACTCATTGAGGAGCTGTCTAACGTGGAGTTTGATGAAAATAATGGCTCACAAGTGGAGCAACGTGGTCTTTGTGATAAAGGTGATGAAATTCCTCCTCAAGCCATAAGAACAATGGGGATTGGTCAAATACTCCCCATTGAGGAACCTCTTGTGGCCGAAGGAGAAGGGCAATGCTCTACTCAAGTGGAGCCATCACCCTCGCTAGACCCACACGCTTCCGAAGAACAAAGTGAAGGCCCTCAACTCGTCGAACATGATATAGGACAATATCAACCTCATGAAGATGGTGTCGCACCAAATGATGTCCAAGGTCATGCTCAAGACTCTGAGTTTTCTCAAGATCAAGTGCAACCACAAGATAAAGGGCAAACTAGTGAGTGCTACCTCTTGAGCTTGCGTTGGTTTTCCCCTTGAAGAGGAAAGGGTGATGCAACACAGTAGTAGTAAGTACTTCCCTTAGTTTGAGAACCAAGGTATCAATCTAGTAGGAGTATCAAGATGATGCACCAATGTACCTGCGCAAAAACAAACAAACTTGCACCCAACGCTATAAAGGGGTTGTCAATCCCTTCACGATTATTTGCAAGGTGAGATCTGAAGGTGAAAAGTGCAACAAAGTAATTTTGTGGAACTTAAAATAGGATGTCAAGTAGACCCGGGGGCCATATGTTCACTAGAGGCTTCTCTCATGATAGCAAGTATTACGGTGGGTGAACGAATTACTGTCGTGCAATTGATAGAATCGCACAATGTCATGATGATATCTAAGGCAATGATCATACATATAAGCATGATGTCCGAGACAAGTAGACCGATACTTTCTGCATCTACTACTATTACTCCACACATCGACCGCTATCCAGCATGCATCTAGTGTATTGAGTTCATAACAAACAGAGTAACGCCTTAAACAAGATGACATGATGTAGAGGGATAGATTCATGCAATAGATATAAACCCCATCTTTTTACCCTTGATGGCAACAACACGATGCGTGCCTCGCTACCCCTTCTGTCACTGGGTGAGGACACCGCAGGGTATGCACCCAAAACCAAGCACTTCTCCCATTGCAAGAATTATAGATCAAGTTTCCAAACGAAACCCACAACTCGAAGAGAAATACAAGGATACGGAATCATGCATATAAGAGATCAGAGGAGACTCAAATAATATTTATAGATAATCTGATCATAAATCCACAATTCATCAGATCTCGACAAACACACCGCAAAAGAAGGTTACATCGGATAGATCTCCATAAAGATCATGGAGAACTTTGTATTGAAGATCCAAGAGAGAGAAGATGCCATCTAGCTACTAGCTATGGACCCGAAGGTCTGTGGTGAACTACTCACGCATCATCGGAGAGGCAATGGTGTTGATGAAGAAGCCCTCAGTGTCCGAATCCCCCTCCGACGGGGCACCAGAACGGTCCCCAGATGGGAACTTGCGGAGACAAAAGTTTGCGGCGGCGGAAAAGTATTTTCTTGGCTCTCTTTGGTGGTTCTGTATTTTTAGGGAATTTATAGGTGAAAGAAGTAGGGCAAAGGAGCCACGTGGGGCCCACAAGCCTAGTAGGCGCGCCCCCCAGGCTGCGGCTAGGGGGCTTGTGATCTCCCCCGGGATCCTTTGCCTTGGTTCTCAAGTTCCCTGCATATCTTGTGTTACGGAAAAAAATCATTCCGCAGGTTTTTTTTCGTTTGGACTCCCTTTAATATTCTTCTGTGAAAAGGGTCAAAAACACGGAAAAAGAGAAACTGGCACTTGGCACTGAGTTAACAGGTTAGTCCCCAAAAAGATATAAAATAGCGTATTCATGCATACAAAACATCCAAAGTTTGACAAGATAATAGCATGATCCATCAAAAATTATAGATACGTTGGAGACGTATCAAGCATCCCCAAGCTTAACTCCTGCTCGTCCTCGAGTTGGGAAGTGATAAATAATGAATTTTTGATGTGGAATGCTACCTAGCATAGTTGTCCTTTGCAACTTCTTTCATGTGACATGAATGTTCAGATCCATAAGATTCAAAACAATAGTTTGCTATTGACATGAAAACAGTAATACCTCAAGCAAACTAGCAAAGTAATCATGAACTTTCAAAATAACAAGGCCAAAGAAAGTTATCCCTACAAAATCATATAGTCTGGCTATGCTCCATCATCCTCACACAACTAATGTAAATCATGCACAACCCCGGAATTGGCCAAGTAATTGTTTTCACACTCTTACTTTCTCAAACTTTTTATAACTATCACGCAATACATGAGCGCGAGCCATGGATATAACACTATAGGTGGAATAGAGTGTGGTGGTGGTTGTGAGACAAAAAGCAAGAGATGGTCACACTGACTCGGCGTATCAATAGGCTATGAAGATGCCCATTAATAGATATCAATGTGAATGAGTAGGGATTGCCATACAAGAGATGCACTAGAGCTATAAGTATGTGAAAGCTCAAGAGGAAAACTAGTGGGTGTGCATCCAATTGCTTGCTCACGAAGACCTAGGGCAATTTTGAGGAAGCCCATCATTGGAATATACAAGCCAAGTTATATAAAAGATTCCCACTAGCATAAGGTAGTGACAAAGCAAGAAGCTCTCAATCATGAAGAACATGGTGCTAACATGAAGCACAAGTGTGGAAAAAGATAGTCGCATTGTCCCTTCGCTCTTTTTCTCTCATTTCTCTTTTTTTATTTGGGCTCTTAGGCCTCTTTTTTATTTTATTTTATTTTCTCTTTTTTTTGTTTTTGTGCTCTTTGGCCTCTTTTTTTTATTTCCTCACACGGGACAATGCTCTAATAATGATGATCATCACACTTTTATTTACTCACAGCTCAAAGATCACAATGATGATGACTCTATAGGAAATGCCTCTGGCAGTGCACCGGGATGTGCAACGATCTAGCATGGCGTATGATGTTGAAACATCTCGCTAGCTATCTTACGATCATGCAATGGCAATATGAGAGTGACGACACAAGTCATGAGATGGAACGGTGGGAATTGCAAGCCAATATATCTCGGAATGGCTATGAAAATGCCATAGTAGGTAGGTATGGTGGCTGTTTTGAGGAAGGAATTTGGTGGGTTTGTGCACCGGCGAGAATTGCACAGTACTAGAGAGGCTAGCAATGTTGGAAGGTGAAAGTGCATCTATACCTTGGGCTCACATTAGTCATGAAGAACTCACATACTTATTGCAAAAGTTTTTATTAGAAATCGAAACAAAGTGCTAAACGCATACTCCGAGGGGAAGGGTTGGTAGGTATAAACCATCATGCGATCCCGACCTCAACACAAAGGATGACAATCAATAGATCAATTATGCTCCGACTTTCTAACATACCAGTTCACCATACGTGCATGATACGGGAATCACTAACTCCAATACAAGTATCTCTAGATTCATAACACCCTACTAACATAACTCTCAATATTACCGAATCCATATCTCAAAACTAATTGAGAGGAATCAAAACTTTTCTTTCTACTCAATGCACATGAAGATGGAGGTTTTTGCATCGTCTTTGGGTACCTTGCACATTTGGGACTACTTTCATAGCATAAGCCAACTACCAAATCACGCACCGCCGTGCTCTAAAGATATAAGTGAAGCACAAGAGCAAAAGTATCTAGCTCAAAAGATATAAGTGAAGCACTAGAGAAAAAGTATCTACCTCAAAAGATATAAGGGAGGCACTATGAGCATTCTAGCAAAATCACGATGAGTGCATGTCTCTCTCTCTCAAAAAGGTGTGCAGAAAGGATGATTGTGACACAACAAAAATAAAAGACTCCTATGATACAAGACGCTCCAATCAAAACACATATCATGTGGTGAATAAAAATATAGCTCCAAGTAATGTTACCGATGGATTGAAGACGAAAGAGGGGATGCCTTCCCGGGGCATCCCCAAGCTTAGGATTTTTGGTGTCCTTGAATTTGTCTTGGGATGCCTTGGGCATCCCCAATATTGAGCTCTTTCCATTCCTTATCTCTTTGTCCATGAGAACATCACCCAAAACTTAAAAACTTCACAACACAAAACTTAAACAGAAACTTGTGATAACATTAGTACAAGAAAACAAACTACCACTTCTTTTGGTACTGTAGCAAACTTAAATTCCATCTATATTGATGACTGGATACTGTATTCTCACTTTCCCATGGCTAGTACCCCCCCCCCCCCCCGATACTAACCATAGTTTCATCAAAACAAGCAACCAACTAAACAAAAACACAATCTGTCAAAAACAGACCAATTTGTAGCAATCTGTATACTTCGTATACTTCTGGTACCTCAAAAAATCTGAAACATTACGACGGTCTGGGGAAAAAGCATATCAATCAGTAGAAAGAAGACTCAACTCAAAATCTCTTTCTGAATAAAAATGAAAAATCATCTTGTGAGCGAAAAAATTCTGTCTTTTTCCAGCAGGATCAAACAACCATTAACAAGACTAGTCATAAAGGTTTTGCTTGGCTCAAACACAAAAAGAAACACAAAAAACACAATCACAACAGAATTATGAAATTGTGGACGCAACAAAACAGAAATAAAAAGATAAATTCATTGGGTTGTCTCCCAACAAGCGCTATTGTTTAACGCCCTTAGCTAGGCATAGGAGCGATAGAATCACATATCATCGTCTTTGGTGCTCAAACCATAAGTGGCGTGATCACTTATCATCTTGAGGTTTTCATATTTCTTGCTAGATGATTCACCACTAATTTTAGGAACAAAGGCAGACTTGGTGATTTTATTGTGGGCAAAATTGGGAGTATTCTGCACAGAGGCAAAAGCGGAACCCAAGTTGGTTATAACATCCTCTAGTTTGCCAATCCTAGCGGAATCATGACCTAGCTTTTCGCTAACTGTGGGTTCCTTCTCATTTAAATTTTTAAAAACCATTCCCACCTTGGATCCATACTGAGTGATTTGATTGTGGATATCTTTATCCAAATTCTCAATGATTTCAATCGTAGCAACTTTATTTTCAATAGCGTCCAGCCTACGCATCACATGTTCCAGAGTTAAGGTAGTTCCATTAACCATGCGTGGGGGTGAGCCTACCAAATTTATCACACCTGGTAAGAATCAACGGTATGGCTACCCAAGAAATTTTCACCTACAATGGTGTCAAGAATATACCTATTCCAAGGAGAAATACCCACATAAAAACTGCGAAGCAAGACGGTAGTGGATTGCTTATGAGTAGATCTACTCTCAGCATTGCAAATCCTATACCAAGTGTCCTTTAAGTTTTCTCCCTCAATTTGTTTGAAATTGAGAACTTTGCTCTTGGGAGTATCGTTCGAAGTGGTGGATCTAGCCATCAGGGCAGACTATCCCACACAGACGAGCAGAAAGCAAGCGAGAGGAAAGGGCGAACGAAAAGGCGAACGAAAAAGGCAAATTGGTGAAGTGTGGGAGAGGAAAACGAGAGGCAACTGGCAAACAAAGTAAATGCAATAGATGAGTTTGCGACACCTACTTGGATGAGTTCTTGACTTGATCTTCCTCCCCTGCAACGGCGCCCGAAATTCTTCTGCTATCCCACCAACAACAGCGCCAGAAGTTGACACGTTGACAGAGGCTGGGCTTGCGTTGGTTCTTCCCTTGAAGAGGAAAGGGTGATGCAGCATAGGAGCAGTAAGTATTTCCCTCAGTTTGAGAACCAAGGTATCGATCCAAAAGGAGGGTCTCGTCAAGTCCAGAGTACCTGCGCAAACACAAACAAGCTTGCACCCAATGCTTCAAAGGGGTTGGCAATCCCTTCAAGATTGTTTTCAAAGTGAGATCTGAAGGCGGAAAGTGCAACGAAGTAAAAAGTGTAAGGCTGAAAATATGGTGTGAAGTAGACCCTGGGGGCCATAGTGTTCACTAGAGGCTTCTCTCAAAATAGAAAATATTACGATGGGTGAACAAATTACTGTCGAGAAATTGATAGAACCGTGCAAAGTCATGACGATATCTAAGGCAATAATCATGCATATAGGCATCACATCCGAGACAAGTAGACCGATACTTTCTGCATCTACTACTACTACTCCACACATCAACCGCTATCCAGCATGCATCTAGTGTATTGAGTTCATGACGAACAGAGTAACGCTTTAAGCAAGATGACATGATGTAGAGGGATAATCTCAAACCAATGATGAAAACCACATCTTTTTACCCTGGATGGTAGCAACATGATGCGTGCCTCGCTACCCCTTCTATCACTGGGTGAGGTCACCGCACGGTATGAACCCAAAGCCAAGCACTTCTCCCATTGCAAGAATCATAGATCTAGTTGGCCAGACAAAACCCACAACTCGAAGAGAATTACAAGGATATGAAATCATGCATAAGAGAGATCAGAAGAAACTCAAATAAGATTCATAGATAATCTGATCATAAATCCACAATTCATTGGATCTCGACAAACACACCGCAAAACAAAATTACATCGGATAGATCTCCATGAAGATCATGGAGAACTTCGTATTGAAGATCCAAGAGAGAGAAGAAGCCATCTAGTTACTAGCTATGGACCCGTAGGTCTATGGTGAACTACTCACACATCATCGGAGAGGTCATGGTGTTGATGAAGAAGCCCTCCGTGTCCGAATCCCCCATCCGGCAGGGCACCAGAACGTGCCCCAGATGGGATCTTGCGGAGACAGAAGCTTGCGGCGGCGGAAAAGTAATTGCGATCATCTCTTGATTTTTTTGGGAATATTTGGGAATATATAGGCGCAAGATCTAGGTCAGGGGACCTCCAGGGGGCCCACAAGCCTGCATGGCGCGCCCCCTGGCCGCGAGGTGCGGGCTTGTGGGGCCCCTGGGCTCTTCTGGCTTGGCTCCCAAGTTCTCCGATCTTCTTTCGTTCCAGGAAAAATCTTTTCGGGGATTTTCTTCCGCTTGGACTCCGTTTCAAAATCTCCTCTGAAAGGGGTCAAAAACATGAAAAAAAACAGGAACTGGCACTTGGCACTGAGTTAATAAGTTAGTCCCAGAAAATAAATAAAAAGCATGCAAAACATCCAAAGTTTGACAAGATAATAGCATGAAACCATCAAAAATTATAGATACGTTGGAGACGTATGAGGGTTGTCAATCCCTTCAAGATTGATTGCAAAGTGAGATCTGAAGGCGGAAAGTGCAACGAAGTAAAAAGTGTAAGGCTTAAAATATGGTGTGGAGTAGAACCGGGGGCCACAGTGTTCACTAGAGGCTTCTCTCAAAATAGCAAGTATTACGGTGGGTGAACAAATTACTGTCGAGCAATTGATAGAACCGCGCAAAGTCATGACGATATCTAAGGCAATGATCATACACATAGGCATCACGTCCGAAACAAGTAGACCGATACTTTCTGCATCTACTACTATTACTCCACACATCGACCGCTATCCAGCATGCATCTAGTGTATTGAGCTCATGACGAACAGAGTAACGCCTTAAGCAAGATGACATGATGTAGAGGGATAATCTCAAACCAATGATGAAAACCCCATCTTTTTACCCTTGATGGCAACAACATGATGCGTGCCTCGCTACCCCTTCTGTCACTGGGTGAGGTCACCGGACGGTATGAACCCAAAACCAAGCACTTCTCCCATTGCAAGAATCATAGATCTAGTTGGCCAGACAAAACCCACATCTCGAAGAGAATTACAAGGATATGAAGTCATGCATAAGAGAGATCAGAAGAAACTCAAATAAGATTCATAGACAATCTGATCATAAATCCATAATTCATCGGATCTCGACAAACACACGGCAAAAGAAGATTACATCAGATAGATCTCCATGAAGATCATGGAGAACTTTGTATCGAAGATCCAAGAGAGAGAAGAAGCCATCTAGCTACTAGCTATGGACCCGTAGGTCTATGTTGAACTACTCACGCATCATCGGAGAGGTCATGGTGTTGATGAAGAAGCCCTCCGTTTCCGAATCCCCCTCCGGCAGGGCACCAGAACGTTCCCCAGATGGGATCTTGCGGAGACAGAAGCTTGCGGCGGCGGAAAAGTATTTTCGATGATCTCCTGATTTTTTCTGGGATTTTAGGGAATATATAGGCGCAAAACCTAGGGCAGAGGTGGCCCAGGGAGCCCACAAGCCAGGGTGACGCGGGCCCCCCTGGCCGCGCCATGAGGGCTTGTGGGGTCCCTGCAGGCCCCCTACCCTGATTCTCCGGCTTCCCGATCTTTTTCTGTTTCGGAAAAAATCTTTTTGGCAGTTTCATTCCGTTTCGACTCTATTCAAAATCCTCCTCTGAAAGGGGTCAAAAACAGGAACTAGCACTTGGCACTGAGTTAATAGGTTAGTCCCAAAAAATATATAAAAGGCATACAAAACATCCAAACTTTGACAAGATAATAGCATGAAACCATCAAAATTATAGATACGTTGGAGACGTATCACATGGCAATATATCTCAGAATGGCTATGAAAATGCCATAATAGGTAGGTGTGGTGGCTTTTTTGAGGAAGGTATATGGTGGGTTTGTGCACCGGCGAAAGTTGCGCGGCACTAGAGAGGCTAGCAATGATGGAAGGTGAAAGTGCATCTATACCATGGACTCACATTAGTCATGAAGAACTCATATACTTATTGCGAAAGTTTTATTAGTAATCAAAACAAAGTGCTAAACGCATACTCTTAGGGGAAGGGTTGGTAGATGTTAACCATCACGCGATCTCGACCGCGACACAAAGGATGATAATCAATAAATCAATTATGCTCCGACTTCCTAACATAGCGGTTCACCATACGTGCATGCTACGGGAATCACTAATTTCAACACAAGTATTTCTAGATTCACAACACCCTACTAACATAACTCTAATATTACCATATCCATATCTCAAAACTAACTGAGAGGAATCAAACTTCTCTTTACTAATCAACGCACATGAATATGGAAGTTTTTATTATATCCTCTTTGGATGCCTATCATCTTTAGGACTACTTTCATAGCACACGCCAATTACCAAGTTACTTAGAGAGAGCACTCTCAAAAAGATATAAGTGAAGATCGAGAGTTCCTATTTCTCCAAAATATGACACCGCCGTGCTCTAAAAAGATCTAAGTGAAGCACTAGAGCAAAGTTATCTAGCTCAAAAGATATAAGTGAAGCTCAATGAGTATTCTAGCAAATTCACGATGAGTGCATGTCCCTCTCAAAAAGTTGTGCAGCAAGGATGATTGTGACAAAACAAAAAGAAAATAGTCCTATAATACACGCCGCTCCAAGCAAAACACATATCATGTGGTGAATAAAAATATAGCTCCAAGTAACGTTACCGATGGATTGCAGACGAAAGAGGGGATGCCTTCCCGGGGCATCCCCAAGCTTAGGCTTTTTGGTGTCCTTGAATTTGGCTTGGGATGCCTTGGGCATCCCCAAGCTTAATCTCTTTCCACTCTTTATCCCATTGTCCATGAGAACATCACCCAAAACTTGAAAACTTCACAACACAAAACTTAAAGAGAAACTCGTGATATCATTAGCATAAGAAAACAAAACACCACCTCTTTAGGTACTGTAGTAATCTTGATTTCTATTTATATTGATGTTATGTTACTATATTCTCACTTTTCCATGGCTAGTACCTCCCCCTATACTATCCATAGTTTCATCAAAATAAGCAATCAACACAACAAAAACAGAATCTGTCAAAAACAGACTAGTATGTAGCAATCTGTATACTTCGTATACCTCTGTTATCCCAAAAATTCTGAAAACTTACTAAAATTAGGGAAATTTGTATATCAACCAGCAGAAAAAAGAATCAACTCAAAAGCTCTTTCTGGATAGGAATGAAAAATAATTTTGTGAGCGCAAAGTTTCTGTCTTTTTCAGCACGATCAAACAACCATCACCAAAACTGATCATAAAGGTTCTACTTGGCACAAACACAAAAAGAAACATAAAAACACAATCATAACAGAATTATGATGGTGCGGAAACAACAAAACAGGAAGAAAAAAAGCAAAGATAAATTCATTGGGTTGCCTCCCAACAAGCGCTATTGTTTAACGCCCTTAGCTAGGCATAAGGCGATAGAATCAAGTATCGTTGTCTTTGGTGCTCAAACCATAAGTAGCCCTCATCATGTATTCATAAGGCAATCCTATTTTCTTTCTAGGAAAGTGTTCCATGCCCTTCTTTAATGGAAATTGAAATATAATATTCCCTTCCTTCATATCGATGATATCACCAATAGTCCTAAGGAAAGTTCTACCAAGAATGATGGGACATGTCGGATTGCAATCAATATCAAGCACAATGAAGTCTATAGGCACATAGTTCCTATTTGCAATAATAAGAACATCATTAATCCTTCCCATAGGTTTCTTAATAGTAGAATCCGCAAGATGCAAATTAAGAGAGCACTCATCAATCTCATTGAAGCCTAGAACATCACATAAAGACTTTGGAATAGCGGAAACACTAGCACCCAAATCACAAAAAGCATTGCATTCATAGTTTTTAATCTTGATTTTGATAGTAGGTTCCCACTCATCATGAAGTTTTCTAGGAATAGATACTTCCAACTCAAGTTTCTCTTCAAGAGATTTCATCATAGCACCAACGATATGATCGGTAAAGGCTTTATTTTGGCTATAAGCATGTGGAGAGTTTAGCATGGATTGCATCAAGGAAATACATTAAATCAAAGAGGAACTATCATAATTGAATTCCTTTAAATCCAAAGTAGTAATTTCATCACTTCTCAAAGTTTTGATATCCTCTACTCCACTTTTAGTGCTTTTAGCATCAAGGTAGATAGACTCTGAATCATTGGGTGTTTATCAACCAAAGTGGATTCATATCCAGACCCATCATCATTAGGATTGACATTAGAAAACAAGGATTCAATAGGAGTCACACCAAGCACTTTAAGATGTTCGTGATTCTCATCACGAGAACACGCCTTTTTAAGCCATTCATGTCTAGCACGAATTTGGGTGGTTCTTTCTTTACTCTCATTCATGGAAACACGCATAGCTTTCCAAGTTTCATCCATATTAATCTTGGGAGGAGCACATCTCAATTTCAAAGCATCAATATCAAGAGACATTCTATCAACGGTCCTAGCCAAGTCATCAATTTTGAGCAGTTTTTCTTCTATGGACGCATTGAAAATCTTTTGCGAGTTGATAAACTCTTTAATATTACTCTCAAGATCAGAGGGTAATTTATTTTAATTTCCATGAGCATTGTTGTAGGAATTGCCAAAGTTATTAGAGGGATTACTAGGAAAAGGCCTAGGATTAAAGTTACCTCTATAAGCATTGTTGTTGCCAAAATTATTCCTACCAACAAAATTAACGTCCAAGCTCTCATTGCTATTCTCAATCAAGGAAGACAAAGGCATATCATTTGGATCTAAAGGAGCACTTTTACTAGCAAACAACTTCATTAACTCATCCATCTTAGCACTCAAAGAGTTAATTTCTTCTATAGCATGCACTTTTTTTACTAGTAGGTGACCTTTCAGTGTGCCATTGACAATAGTTTGTCATGATATTATCTAGGAGTTTCGTGGCTTCTCCTAGTGTGATTTCCATGAAAGTTCCACCGGAGGCGGAATCCAAGATATTTCTAGAAGCAAAATTCAAACCAGCATAGAAGATTTGTATAATCATCTAAAGACTCAGGCCATGAGTAGGACAATTTCTAATCATCAATTTCATTCTCTCCCAAGATTGTGCAACATGTTCATGATCTAGTTGCTTAAAATTCATGATATCATTACGGAGAGAGATAACCTAAGCCGGTGGAAAATACTTGGAAATATAAGCATCTTTACACTTGTTCCAAGAATCAATATTATTTTTGGGTAAAGATAAAAACCAAGTTTTCGCTCGACCTCATAATGAGAACGGAAATAGCTTCAATTTAATCATATCATTATCCACATATTTCTTCTTTTGCATATCGCATAACTCAATGAAGGTATTAAGATGGGATGCGGCATCTTCACTAGGAAGGCCGGAAAATTGCTCTTTCATAACAAGATTCAGCAAGGCAGCATTGATTTCATATGATTCCGCACTAGTGGCGGGAGCAATCGGAGTACTAATAAAATCATTATTATTAGTATTCGAGAAGTCACGCAATTTGGTGTTTTCAGTCATGGTGACTTAGCAAGCAGACAAGCACACAAGCAAACAGAAAGCAAGCGAAAGAAAAGGGCGAACGAAAAAGGCAAATATTTTTGTAAATTTTGTTTTTTCAGAAGTGGGGGAGAGGAAAACGAGAGGCAAAAGGCAAATAATGTAAATGCAAGAGATGAGTTTGCGATAGTTACTTGGATAAGCTTCACTTTGAATACTCCCTGGCAATGGTGCCAAAAATTCTTCTTGCTACCTCTTGAGCTTGCGTTGGTTTTTCCCTTGAAGAGGAAAGGGTGATGCAGCACAGTAGCAGTAAGTATATCCCTCAGTTGAGAACCAAGGTATCAATCGAGTAGGAGTATCAAGATGATGCACCAATATACCTGTGCAAAAACAAACAAACTTGCACCCAACGCTATAAAGGGGTTGTCAATCCCTTCATGATTATTTGCAAGGTGAGATCTGAAGGTGAAAAGTGCAACAAAGTAATTTTGTGGAACTGAAAATAGGATGTGAAGTAGACCCGGGGGCCATAGTGTTCACTAGAGGCTTCTCTCATGATAGCAAGTATTACGGTGGGTGAACGAATTGCTGTCGAGCAATTGATAGAATCGCGCAAAGTCATGATGATATCTAAGGCAATGATCATACATATAGGCATCACGTCCGAGACAAGTAGACCGATACTTTCTGCATCTACTACTATTACTCCACACATCGACCGCTATCCAGCATGCATCTAGTGTATTGAGTTCATAACAAACAGAGTAACGCCTTAAGCAAGATGTCATGATGTAGAGGGATAGATTCATGCAATAGATATAAACCCCATCTTTTTACCCTTGATGGCAACAACACGATGCGTGCCTCGCTACCCCTTCTGTCACTGGGTGAGGACACCGCACGGTATGAACCCAAAACCAAGCACTTCTCCCATGGCAAGAATTATAGATCAAGTTGGCCAAACGAAACCCACAACTCGAAGAGAATTACAAGGATATGAAATCATGCATATAAGAGATCAGAGGAGACTCAAATAATATTCATAGATAATCTGATCATAAATCCACAATTCATCGGATCTCGACAAACACACCGCAAAAGAAGGTTACATCGGATAGATCTCCATGAAGATCATAGAGAACTTTGTATTGAAGATCCAAGAGAGAGAAGAAGTCATCTAGCTACTAGCTATGGACCCGAAGGTCTGTGGTGAACTACTCACGCGTCATCGGAGAGGCAATGGTATTGATGAAGAAGCCCTCCGTGTCTGAATCCCCTCCGGCAGGGCACCAGAACGGTCCCCGGATGGGATCTTGCGGAGACAAAAGCTTGCGGCGGCGGAAAAGTATTTTCGTGGCTCTCTCTGGTGGTTCTAGATTTTTAGGGAATTTATAGGCGAAAGAAGTAGGGCAAAGGAGCCACGTGGGGCCCACAAGCCTGGTAGGCGCCCCGCCAGGCCGAGGCTAGGGGGCTTGTGACCTCCCCCGGGGTCCTTTGCCTTGGTTCTCAAGTTCCCATGCGTATCTTCTGTTACGGAAAAAATCATTCCGCGGGTTTTATTCCGTTTGGACTCCGTTTAATATTCTTCTGTGAAAAGGGTCAAAAACACGGAAAAAATAGAAACTGGCACTTGGCACTGAGTTAATAGGTTAGTCTCAAAAAAGATATAAAATAGCATATTCATGCATACAAAACATCCAAAGTTGACAAGATAATAGCATGGAACCATCAAAAATTATAGATACGTTGGAGACGTATCAGTGAGAAGCTCAAGACGGTGCTCAAGATGTTCAAGAAGAAACCCCTAAATTATCAAGTAGGGAAGTCTTGAAGCATCGCGCTGCCAGGATAGCTAACAGGCTCTGAAGTTGACAACATATATTCAAGAATGTGCTTGGTAGCATCAATAAAGGGGTAACCACTCATCAACAATTATCAAACTTTTGTATGCATCACGCATTTGTTTCGTGTGTTGAACCCCAAAAGGTACATGATGCGCTCGATAATGAGGATTGGCTTGAAGTCATGCATGATGAACTTAACAACTTCGAGCACAATCAAGTTTGGGAATTATTGCAAAGGCCAACAGAGGAACATAATGTCATTGGAACCAAATGGATCTTCAAGAACAAGAAGGATGCAAATGGTGTTGTCATTCGCAACAATGAAAGGCTGGTGGCTCAAGACTACTCCCAAGTCGAGGTTATCGACTACGGTGAAACCTTTGCTCCGGTCGCTCGTCTTGAATCTGTTCGCATGTTGCTTGCATTTGTTTCTCATCATCATTTTAAGTTGCAACAAATGGATGTGAAGAGTGCTTTTCTTAACGGTCCTTTAAATGAGTTGCTATATGTTAAACAACCCCCGGGATTCGAGGATCCCAAGTTCCCCACTCATGTATACAAACTCAAGAAGGCACTCTACGGCCTTAAACAAGCCCCACGTGTGTGGTATGAGTACCTTACTGAGTTGTTGCAAGACCGTGGGTTTGAGATTGGGAAAATTGATCCCATCCTTTTTACCAAAAAAAGTCAAAGGGGATTTGTTACTATGCCAACTATACATTGATGATATTATATTTGGTTCTCCTAACGAATCTTTCAATGAAGAGTTTGCTGCACTAATGACGGAGAAGTTTGAGATGTCTAGGAAGAGTTGAAGTTCTTTCTCGGGTTTGAAATCAAACAAGGAAGAGAAGGAACCTTCATCAAACAAGCCAAGTACACTCAAGACATGCTCAAGAGGTTCGAGCTCGAGGGCGTCAAGCCAGTCAAATTTCCCATGCCAACCAAATGCAAGCTCGGCAATGATCCAAATGGTAAAGCAATGGATCAAAAGGTATGTCGCTCCATGATTGGATCCTTGCTTTACCTTTGTGCATCTAGACCAGATATCATGCTGAGTGTGGGAATTTGTGCACGGTTTCAATATGCACCAAAGGAAAGCCACTATGCAGCAGTCAAACAAATCTTTCGATATTTGTCTCATACCCCAAACTTTGGCTTATGGTACCCCAAAGGAGCGAGCTTTAGTTTAGTAGGTTACTCTCCCTCAGATTGGGCTGGAGAGTGTGTCGGAAGGAAGTCAACCTCTGGAGGATGCCAATTCCTTGGTCGCTCCTTGGTAAGTTGGTCTTCAAAGAAACAAAACTGTGTGTCACTTTCTTCCACCGAGGCTGAGTATGTAGCTGCCGCAAATTGTTGTGCTCAATTACTATGGATGAGGCAAACTTTAAAGGATTACGGTGTAACTTGTGACAAAGTGCCTCTTCTGTGTGACAATGAGAGTGCCATCAAGATATCTCTCAATCCGGTGCAACATAGCAAGACCAAGCATATTGTATTCGTCATCATTTCATTCGAGATCATATCAAGCAAGGAGGTATTGAGGTCCTCTTCATCAACACTCAAGAGCAACTTGCAGATATTTTCACTAAACATCTAGACGAAGCAAGGTTTCGCGAGTTAAGGCATGAGCTAAATATCAATGATTCAAGTAATTTGGATTGAAACTAGGCACACCACACCTCACTCATCATTATATTTGGTTCTAGGTGAAGGCATGGACATAGGGGGAGTGTTGTTCTCTCAATGAACTTTCCCTCCCCCATTATGCATAAATTGATCACATCTTTCACATTAGCCATTGTTGATGGCACTTGTGCTTCAGAGACGAGTTGTGGTCATGAGCCCAAGGATAATTCTTCCCGGTGTCATACCACTTGTCTCAAACAATGGTGGCTCCGACCAGTGCCCTCTCTTCGTCAGAAGTTTCTGTTCTGTGTTCTAGTGCGTGCATGTATTTTCTTATCTTCATTTGGGTTTTTCTGTGCTTTTTCTTTTTTACTCGCAAGGTTCAAAGTTTTTGTATTCAAGGAGAGCAAAGTTTCCAAGTGTTTTTGACAATAGGGTCATGGACTCACGGTACTACCGCTCCCAGCACAACAGTAAATTTTTACTGCCGCTGGACGAGCGGTGCTACCGCTTTGCTAGAGCTAGTAAAATTTTACTATCGTTGTCCGAGCAGTACTACCACGATGATTGTGGTACTACCGCGCTGCCAAGGCCGCAGGGGGTTATTTTAGGGCAGGGGCGGTTCTCTCTCCCCATACCCATTCATCTCGTGGCTCCCTCTTTTTCCTCTCTCTCTTCTCTAGAGCTACTGCCGGATGGACTCGCCAAATCTTATCCTCCAGCCACTCTCCTCCGATTTAGTTTGGTGGGATCCTCTCCTTCGTGCCATTTGATACGTCTCCGTCATATCTACTTTTCCGAACTCTTTTGCCCTTGTTTTGGACTCTGATTTGCATGATTTGAATGGAACTAACCCGGACTGACGCTGTTTTCAGCAGAATTGCCATGGTGTTGTTTTTGTGCAAAAATAAAAGTTCTCGGAATGTCCTGAAAATTTATGGAGATTTTTTCTGGAATAAAATAAAAATACCTGCGCAAAGATCCACCGGAGAGGGCGTGCGAGTGGGCCACAAGCCCACAGGCCGCGGCCACCCCCCTAGGCCGCGCCGTGAGGGCTTATGGGGCCCACGTGGCTCCACCGCCCCCAAACTCAGCTCTATATCTTCCATCTCGCCCGGAAAAAAATCAGAGAGAAAGTTTCATCACGTTTTATGATACGGAGGCGCCGCCACCTCCTGTTCTTCATCTAGGGGGCAGATCTGGAGTCCGTCTGGGTCTCCGGAGAGGGGAAATCGTCGCCATCGTCATCATCAACCTTCCTCCATCGACAATTCCATGATGCTCTTCATCGTTCATGAGTAATCTCATCGTAGACTTGCTGGATGGTGATGAGTTGGATGAGATCTATCATGTAATCGAGTTAGTCTTTGACGGGGATTGATCCCTAGTATCCACTATGTTCTAGATTGATGTTGCTACTACTTGGCTATGCTTAATGCTTGTCACTAGGGCCCGAGTGCCATGATTTCAGATCTGAACCTATTATGTTGTCGCCAATATATGTGTGTTTTAGATCCTATCTTGGAAGTTGTAGTCACCTACTTTGTGTTATGACCCGGCAACCCCAGAGTGACAATAGCCAGAACCACTCCAGGAGATGACCATAGTATGAGGAGTTCATGTATTGACCAAGTCTTAATGCGTTGGTCCGGTTCTTTATTAAAAGGAGAACCTTAATATCCCGTAGTTTCCATTAGGACCCCGCTGCCACGGGAGGGATGGACAATAGATGTCATGCAAGTTCTTTTCCCTAAGCACGTATGACTACATACGGAATACATGCCTACATTAGATTGACGAACGGGAGCTAGTTACATATCTCTCCATGTTATAGCTGTTACATGATGAATCACATCCGTCATACTCATCCATCACCGATCCACTGCCTACGAGTCTTTTACTAATGGTCCTTGCTACGTTACTTTTTCTAGGCTTGTCCCTTGCTACAAAAGGGATTGGGCCACTTTGTTGCTACTATTGCTACTGCTGCCACTTTGCTACTATTGTTGCTACTGCTGTTACTTTGTTATTGCTGCTGCTACTGCTGTTCCTTGCTACTTCGATGTTACATGTTGCAAGATCTTTTCCGACACTGTTGTCGGGGAAGAATAGTTACTCGCCCACGTGCAACTTACTGGCGCCATTGATACAACATATAGGGATAGTCTGTCGTCAACAGATCGTTTCTGGCACCGTTGCTATCATACTACTTTGCTACTGATACTTTGCTTCCAGACACTAATCTTTCAGGTGTGGTTGAATCTGACAAACTCAGCTGCTAATACTTGGGAATATTCTTTTGCTTCTCCTTTGACGAACCAACAAATTTGGGTTGAATATTCTACCCTCGAAAACTGTTGCGATCCCCTACACTTGTGGGGTTATCAAGACCTTTTTCTGGCGCCGTTGCCAGGGAAGCACAGCTATATTCTCTGAGTCACTTGGAATTGACGTCTGCTGATCACTATGAGGAATCCGAAAGACCCAAGAACTAAAATCTTGCCTTCCACTACGAGGAGAGGTAAGGAACTGCCATCTAGCTCTGCACTTGATTCACCTTCAGTTATGAGTAAGTTTGCAACTTCACCTCCTGCTAGAAATCTTGATATGTCGCCTATGCCTGATGATGTTATGCTTGATACTATGCCTGATGATGCTATGCTTGATACTATGCTTGATGATGCTACTTCTGCTGCCAATGATGCTATGCTTGATACTATGCCTGATGATGCTATGTTTGATACTATGCCTGATGATGCTATGCCTGATACTGCTTTGCCACTAGGTGCATTCCTTGATGCACATATTGCTAGAGTTGCTGCTAGATGTGATGATACTTCTAAAACTGTTGATGCTATTGAAGTAGAACCTGTTATTTTGCCTGCTAGAACTAGCTCTCCTATGCCTGTTATGCGTGATACATGCTATGTTATGGAGGGAGAGATAGCTGAGGATTTTCTTGCATGTAAGGATAGCTATGATGTTGAGAAATTACTACGCAAGTGGAAAGAGAAATCTCTAAACGCTAGGATGAAATACGACCCAAAGTTTGCCACTTCACCTATCTTTGTGACCGATAAGGATTATGAATTCTCTGTCGACCCTGAGTTAATCACTCTAGTCGAATTTGATCCTTTTCACGGTTATGAGTCTGAAACGGTTGTAGCCCATCTTACCAAACTGCACGATATAGCCGCCCTATTCACTAGTGAGGAAAAGATCCGCCACTACTACATGCTCAAGCTGTTTCCTTTCTCGCTAAAGGATGATGCTAAGACCTGGTTCACTTCTCTTGCTCCTGGTTGTGTGCGTAGCCCCCAGGATATGGTCTACTACTTCTCTGAAAAATATTTCCCTGCCCGTAAGAAGCAAGTTGCCTTGCAGGAAATATACAACTTTGCTCAAGCTGAAGAAGAAAGTCTCCCACAAGCTTGGGGAGGCTCATCCAGCTACTGAATGCTTTACCTGATCACCCTCTTTAGAAGAACGAAATACTTGATATCTTCTATAATGGACTTACCGATGCTTCCAAAGACCACTTAGATAGTTGTGCCGGTAGTGTTTTTAGGGAACGAACTGTAGAACAAGCGGAGATTCTGTTGAATAACATTTTTGCAATGAGAATGCTTGGACTATTCCCGAACCACCTCCTAAGCCAACTCCGAAGAAAAGAGGTATTCTATTCCTCAGTCCCGAAGATATGCAAGAAGCCAAGAAGTCTATGCGAGAGAAAGGCATTAAATCTGAAGATGTCAAAAATCTACCACCTATCGAAGAAATCGATGGTCTCGATAACCCGATACAGGTAGTAGAAGTAAATTATCTGCGTAGGTTTGATGAGAGTGATATTCCTTTTGATAAACCTGCTAGCTTATGCATGGATGAATTTGATAACTTTGTTGCCAAACAACAAAGTTTCAATGATTATGTTAGCAGACAATTGGAAAAGAATGCTCGTATGCTTAGTCATTTAAGTGCTTGTGTGGACAGAAACATCAATGATCTTAAGCTTCTGAGTAAACATGCCTCTATGGTTACTACTCAAGTAGAACAAGTACTTAAAGCTCAGAATGACTTGCTCAATGAGTTGAATGACAATTCTGTCAGAGTCGTCACTAGAGGCGGTAGAATGACTCAGGAACCTTTGTATCCTGAGGGTCATCCGAAGAGAATTGAACAAGATTCTCAAGGAGTTAGCACTGATGCACCTAGTCATCCTAGAAAGAAGAAGAAATATGATAGGAACCTGCACGCTAGCAACCCTGCCGCTGCTACACCTGAGAGTCCAAACGATGCCTCTGTCTCGGATGCTGAAACAGAATCTGGTGATGAACATGAGCCTAATGATAATATCAATAGTGATGTTCATGAAGATGCTCAACCTAGCAATGAAAAGGATGTGGAGATTGAACCTAGTGTTGATCTTGATAACCCACAGCCTAAGACTAAGAGATACGATAAGAATGACTTTGCTGCTAGGAAGCACGGTAAAGAAAGGGAACCATGGGTTCAGAAACCCATGCCCATTCATCCCAAACCATCCAAGAAAAAGGATGATGAGGATTTTGAGCGCTTCGTTGAAATGATCACACGTGTCTCTCTGCAAATGCGTTTGACAGATATGCTCAAAATGTCTCCATATGCTAAGTACATGATAGATATTGTGACTAAAAAGAGGAGGATACCTGAGGTTGAGATTTCCACCATGCTCGCTAATTCCACCTTCAAGGGTGGAACTCCCAAGAAACTAGGTGATCCCGGTGTGCCCACTATACCTTGCTCCATTAAAGGCAACTACGTTAGCACTGCGTTATGCGACCTTGGAGCCGGTGTTAGTGTTATGCCTCTCTCTCTTTATCGTAGACTTGAACTAGATAAGTTGACACCCACTGAAGTCTCTCTGCAAATGGCCGACAAATCAACTGCTTTCCTTATCGGCATTTGCGAGGATGTGCCTGTTGTGGTTGCTAACACCACTATCTTAAGAGACTTTGTTATCTTGGATATTCCTGAGGACGATGCCATGGCGGTCATCCTCGGAAGACCCTTTTTAAACACCGCAGGGGCTGTTATAGATTACAACAAAGGCAATGTCACTTTCCATGTCAACGGTAATGAGTATACGGTGCACTTTCCGAAGAAACAATATCGAGGACATTGCATCAATGCTATCGAAAAAAGTTCATCGATTCTTATTGGGAGCTTTGAATGCCCTATTCCTCGTGTCAAGATGAAGTATGATTTGCTTGTTGGGGAGATACACATCCCCATTGAGGTGACCTAGTGACTATTCGAAAATTCCCCATTCTCTTTTGCTATTCAATAAGTTTTGTCGAGGGGATTTGATCAACCCCATTGACGAATTTCTTTCGATGACCATGAGATGGATGAATCAAGGAGTCACAAACCTCTGTTCAAGCTTTCACTTTAGGTTGCTTAGAAGAAAAATGATAGATTTAGTTTAGTTTTCCCTGTTTTCTGTTTTACCTCCGCTAGAAAAGTACCCCAAAAATAAAAGTTCTCCGAACATCCTGAAAATCAGGTATGATTTTTATGGAATTTTTGAAAAAATCTGAGAAGAAGAGTTTGTCTGGGGGCCACACCAGTGGGCCACAAGCCCTAGGGGCGCGGGCACCCCCCTGGCCGCGCCACCCAGGCTTGTGGGGCCCACAGGCACCGCCTCCACTCATTCTTGCTCTCATCTGGTTCTCCTACCTCCAGACAAAATCGTTTCGCAGCTCAAACCCGTGTTCTTGCTCCTCTTGCTGGGATTTTCGATCTCTTTGCTCAAATCACCATTCTCCGAAATGTTTTGGGGAAATTACTCCTTGGTAAGTGACTCCTCCATTGGTCCAATTAGTTTTTGCTCTAGTGCCTTATACTCCGTGTATTTTTGTTAGCTTGGTGACTGATTGCAATCTCTGGCGATGGCTAGACGAATGCTGATGACAACAAACCTTCTCCTGCAACGGCACCAGAAGAATGCTGCTAGCACTCCCCGACAATGAAACTAGAAGAATGTTGTTGATGGCCCACCAGCGCGTGGGTTCGCAGCAGTTTTCGAGGGTAGAGTATTCGACCAAAATTTGTTGATCGCCTATAGGAGGTGAGAGAATACTCTCGAGTATTAGCAGCTGAATTTGTCAGATTCAGCCACACCTGAAAGATTAGTATCTGCAAGCACAGTAGTAACACCAAAGTAATATGATAACAACGGTGTCAGAAACGATCTGTTGACGGCATACTATTCCTAACGATTGTATCAATGGCGCCAAGTTGCCGCGTTGACGGAAGTTGTCAGTTCCCTTCAACGTCCAGTGAACCAAAATTGTAACAGGTAGTAGCAGTGTAACAAGCAATAGAAGCGGCAAGGAACAACAGTAGTGACAGCAGTAGCAAGTAGCAACAGTAGCAAGCGACAGTAATAGCAATAGTAGCAGCAGAGCAAGACAAGTAATAGCAGTAGCAACAGTAGTAGCAGCAGCAGAGCAAAATAAGTAACAACAGTAGCAATAGTAGTAGCAGTAGCAGCACAGCAAGACAAGTAACAGCAGTAGGACAAACTCGTAGGCAATGGGTCAGTGATTTGTTTGGATGATATTCATCATGCAATAGCTATAACATGGAGAGATATGTGGCTAGCTCCCATTCGTCTATGTGATGTAGGCATGCATTCCATGTGTCGTCATACGTGCTTAGGGAAAAGAACTTGCATGACATCTATTGTCCATCCCTCCCGTGGCAGCGGGGTCCAAAAGGAAACTACGGGATATTAAGGTTCTCCTTTTAATAAAGAACCGGACCAACGCATTAGCACTTGGTGAACACATGAACTCCTCAAACTATGGTCATCACCGGGAGTGGTTCCGGTTATTGTCACTCCGGGGTTGCCGGATCATAACACATAGTAGGTAACTACAACTTGCAAGATCGGATCTAAAACACACATATATTGGTGACAACATAATAATTTCAGATCTCAAATCATGGCACTTGGGCCCTAGTGACAAGCATTAAGCATGGCAAAGTAGCAGCAACATCAATCTCACAACATAGTGGATACTAGGGATCAATCCCCATCAAAACTAACTCGATTACATGATAGATCTCATCCTACTCATCACCGCCCAGCGAGCCTACGAATATATTACTCACGAACGACGAAGAGCTTCATGGAATTGGAGAGGGAAGAAGGTTGATGATGACGATGGCGACGAATTCCCCTCTCCGGATCCCAAGACGGACTCCAAATCTGCCCTCCAGATGAAGAACAGGTGGTGGCGGCGCCTCCGTATCCCAAACGCGACGAAAACTTCTCTTTTTATTTTTTCTGGGACGAAAGGGGACTTATAGACCTGAGATTGGGGGCGACAGAGCCATGTGGGCCCCACAAGCCTGTCCACCGCTAACAGGGGGTGGTGGCAGAGCCAGGACTTGTGGCCCACTGGCCCACCCCCTGAGGTGGAACTTGGCGCAGATATTTTTCTTATTATCTAAAACTTCTCCTTGTAAATTTTCAGGACGTGTGGAGAACTTTGATTTCTGCACACAAAAAACACCAAGGCAATTCTGCTGAAAACAGCGTCAGACCAGGTTAGTTCCATTCAAATCATGCAAATTAGAGTCCAAAACAAGGGCAAAAGAGTTTGGAAAAGTAGATACGATGGAGACGTATCAACTCCCCCAAGCTTAAAACCTTGCTTGTCCTCAAGCAACTCAGTTGACAAACTGAGAGAGAAAGAAAAACTTTGACAAACTCTATTTGATCTTGTTGTTGCAACTATGTCTAACTCATAACCAGAATTTCAGCAAGATCACAAGTTAACCACATAAGCAAATGACACAAAGGCCTCACGGTAAACTAATATCAATGGCATAATCAGCTAACGAGCAGATAATAATGAGTTTCAAATACCAACACTTCAATCAAACAAGCATGAAGCAATATGAATAGGTGGTATCTCGCTTGATCTTTCTGAGACCGCAAAACATAAATGCAGAGCACTTTCAAAGATCAAGGGCTGATTAAACATTGTAATTCATAGCAACGAAGATCCAGTCATAGTCATACTCAATATCAATCAAAAGCAAAGCATAAAAATGACAGAGGTGCTCTCTAATTGGTGCTTATATAAGAGGAGGATGACTCGACAGGAAAATAAATAGATAGACCCTTCTCAAAGGGAAGCATTGATTTGCAGAGGTGCCAGAGCTCAAGCTTTGAAAACAGAGATAATAATTTTGGGTGGCATGCTTTCATTGTCAACGCAATGACCAAGAGTTCTCAATATCTTCCATGCTACTCATGCTATAGGCGGTTCCCAAACAGAAAAGTAAAGTTTTAACTCCCCCACCACCAATCAATCACACTCCATGGCTAGCCGAATCCTCGGGTACCGTCCATACTAACATCAATCCGGGGGAGTCTAGTTTTACAGTTATGTTTTTGATTTAAGCGTGGAACTGGGCATTCCAATTACCAGCCCCTTTCTCGTGAATGACTGTGGATAAACACATGTCGAGGATAAAACTCCTGGCATGGAAGATACCAATAGCCCTCTGTCACCACATGAGCGATTCGGGCATGCAAAACAGATTATTTCTTGAAGGTTTAGAGAATGGCACATGCAAATTTACTTGGAACGGCAGGTAGATACCGCAAATAGGTAGGTATGGTGGACTCTCATGGAAAAACTTTTGGGTTTATGGAAGTGGATGCACAAGCAGTATTCAGCTTACTACAAGTGAAGGCTAGCAAAAGACTCGGAAGCGACCAACTAGAGAGCGACAACAATCATCAAGATGCAATGAGTTTGACTAACATTGAATGCAAGCATGAACAGGATATAAATCACCATGAACACGAACATCATAGAGGCTATGTTGATTTTGTTTCAAGTACATGCATGAACATGCGCCAAGTCAAGCCACTTGAAACATTCAAAGGAGAATACCATCCTATCATACTACATCATAGTCATCTCAAGATCTATGTTGGCATTCAAGACAAACCATTATAAGCTGTGAGCTAAATAAGCATGGCATCAAAAACTATGATCTCTAAGTTGTCATTGCAAACATGGTTTTCTCACAACAAAGCTAAATCTGGGTCGACAAGCTAGTCATATTTACAAAAACAAAATAGATAGAGTTCATACCAGCTTTTCAGTCTTAGTCACTTCATCATATATCATCATTATTGCCTTTCATTTGCACGATCGAACGATGTGAACAATAATAAGCGCATTGGACTAAGCTGAATCTGCAGGCAAACACAAAGGAGAAGACAAAGTAATATGGTTCTTTTGAAAGCTAAATAGGTAAGCATGCAAGAACCAATAAACATTGTAACCAATATCTTCTACCTTGACACAAAGAAAAAGAAAGCTATTTACATGGGAAAGCTCCCAACAAGCAAACGAAGAAAGAAAAATCTTTTTGGGTTTTCTCGAAATGACACAAAACAAGAAAACAACAAAACAAAAAGAAACTAGCATGGATAATACAGTGGAAAAGTGTAAACATCGGCTAACAAAGTGAAAGCATAAGCATGAATGTAAAGTCGGTGAAAACACGTACTCCCCCAAGCTTAGGCTTTTGGCCTAGCTTGGTCTACTCCCAAGGATGATCGTGGCGAAACCCAAAGTCATAATGGGTGTTATACGGGAGTGCTGCATCCACTGCCGGAATAGCTGCCTCACGAAGTCGAGCAGCAGTCGCCTCCCTCTCATACTCCTCTGCCTCTCCTATGGTTATGTAGTATCTTCATTTAACCTGAAAGTCAAAGAAAGCAGGAGCGGGAAGGGTAATATGGAAAACACGCTGTCGGTTAAATATCAAGCGGTATAGGAGGGATCCATGATCTCTCTCAAGGAACTGGTAGCGTGTTAGAGCGACACGATCAAGGTAGGCTGTAGGGAGAGGAGGATCTTCTGGACGGATGATACTCCAAGAAAATTTGCTAAGCATGTAGCATAAACTCCACCAAAGAAATCCCCCTCACTGGCATTTTTATTCAGCCTCCTTGCTATAATAGCTCCCACATTGAAGCTCCTGTCACCTGTTACTGCATTCTTAAGGATACTAAGGTCGGAAGCGCATAGGTGACAATGTGCACCCTTGCTGTTAATGCACCTACCTATGAAGAGGGCAAGGTAGTGCAAGGCAGGGAAATGGATGCTTCCTATGGTGGCTTGCGTGATATCTTTGGTTTCTCCAATAGTTATACTGGAGACAACGTCTCTGACCGAACACTTAGGAGGATCATTAACACTACCCCAATCGGGTATCTTGCAAATCCTATTGAAATTCTCAAGATCCACGGTATAGGATTTATCGTACAGGTCAAACAGTATGGATGAGTCACGGCCAGCTAAAAATTTAAATCTACGCACGAAAGAGGCAGTGAGCATAGCATACTGTTCACATTTATCTGAGAGGAATTCTTCTAACCAGGCATTGCGGACAAGTGCATCAAACTCATCCTTGAAACCTTCTTCGATCATGAACTCATCGGAAGGCCATTCACATGGTTGTACCGGTGCGTCCCATAGTTGAAAAGGTTCGGGCTCCCGAAAAGAGAGACAAGGACCCTTCTTACTTGAGGACCCACCATGAAACTTCCTCCTGAACATAATTTCCTTATGCTGAAATTTTTGAAGTTCAAAAGAGAAGTGAATAAAGACCCACCACACCTTGTAGCAACTACTCCTACTAGTGCCTAGAGACCGTATCACGCGCTAAAACTACTTGGGACCAACTAAAATCAACATATCTAGCTCAAGAAGAGGGTCACCAAGGTAGCAAGAATACGCGAAGGATAAAGCACTAGAGCAAAAACTAATTGGACCAATGGAGGAGTCACTTACCAAGGAGCAATTTCCCCAAAACAGTTCGGAGAATGGTGCTTTGAGCAAGGAGATCGAAAATCACAGCCAAATGAGCAAGAACACGGGTTTGAGCTGCGAAACAATTTTTTCTGGAGGTGGAAGAAGAGGCTGAGAGCTGGAATGAGTGGAGGGGGTGCCTGTGGGCCCCACAAGCTTGCACCCCGCCACCAGGGGGGTAGGTGGCGGTGGTAGGGCTTGTGGCCCACTGGTCAGGCCCCCAGGCCAGCTCTCAGGCCCAAAAAATTTCAAAAATTCCAGAAAAAATCATACTAAATTTTCAGGACCATCGGAGAACTTTTATTTTCGAGGTATTTTTCTCGAGGACGCTAAAACAGAAAACAGGAAAAATTAAACTAATTCTATCATTTTTCTTCTAAGCAACAGAAAGGGAAAACTCAAAACAGAGGTATGTGACTCTTTGATTCATCCGTTTCATGGTCATCGAAATAAATCCGTCAATGGGATTGATCAAGTCCTTATGACAAAACCTTCTCGAATTGCAAGAGAGAACGGAGAATTTTTGAATAGCCACTAAGTCACCTCAATGGGGATATGTATCTCCCCAACAAGCAAATCATACTTCATCTTGACACGAGGAATAGGGCATTCAAAGCTCCCAATGAGAATCAATGGAGTCTTTTCGATAGCATTGATGCAATGTACTGGATATCGTTTCTTCGGAAAGTGCACTGTGTGCTCATTACCGTTGACATGGAAAGTGACATTGCCTTTGTTGCAATCTATAACAGCCCCTGCAGTGTTTAAAAAGGGTCTTCCGAGGATGACAGCCATGGCATCGTCCTCGGGAATATCCAAGATAACAAAGTCTGTTAAGATAGTGGTATTAGCAACCACAACAGGCACATCCTCGCAAATGCCGATAGGGAAAGTAGTTGATTTGTCGGCCATTTGCAGAGAAATTTTAGTGGGTGTCAACTTATCCAATTCAAGTCTACGATAAAGAGAGAGCGGCATAACACTAACACCGGCTCCAAGGTCACATAAGTCAGTTCTTACGTAGTTTCCTTTAATAGAGCAAGGTATAGTGGGCACTCCGGGATCACCAAGTTTCTTAGGAGTTCCACCTTTGAAAGTGTAGTTGGCAAGCATGGTGGAGATCTCAAGATCTGGTATCTTCCATTTATTAGTCACGATATCTTTCATGTACTTAGCATACGGAGACATCTTGAGCATATCAGTTAACCGCATCTGCAGAAAGACGGGTCTTATCATCTCAACGAAGCGCTCAAAATCCTCATCATCCTTTTTCTTGGATGGCTTAGGAGGAAAGGGCATAGGTCTCTGAACCCATGGCTCCCTCTCTTTACCATGCTTCCTAGCAGTGAAGTCATTCTTATCGTACTTCTTAGGTCGTGGATTATCAGGATTAACCGTAGGTTCAATCTCCACATCATCATCATTGCTAGGTTGAGCATTATTATGAACATCACTGTCCATATTATCACCAGGTTCATGTTCATCACTAGATTGTGTTTCTGCATCAGACGCAGAGATATCATTAGGTTCTTCAGGTGTGACAGTATTTGGTGAATTGGCGTGCAGGTTTCTATCATCCTTCTTCTTCTCCTTAGGATGACTAGGTGTATCAGGATTGATTCCTTGAGAATCTTGATCAATTCTCTTAGGATGACCTTCTAGATACAAAGGTTCCTGAGTCATTTTGCCTCCTCTAGTAATGACTCTGACAGAGTTGTCATTTAATTCATCGAGCAAGTCATTCTGAGCTTTAAGTACTTGTTCTACCTGAGTAGTAATCATAGAGGCATGTTTACTCAGAAGCTTCATATCATTGACATTTATGTCTACACAAGCACTTAAATGGCAAAGCATACGAGCACTTTGTTCCAAATGTCTGCTAACATAATCGTTGAAACTTTGTTGTTTGGCAACAAAGTTGTCAAATTCATCAAAGCATGGGCTAGCAGGTTTATCAAAAGGAATATCACTCTCGTCAAACCTACGCAGAGAATTCACTTCCACTACCTGTATCGGGTTATCGAGACCAAGGATCTCTTCGATAGGTGGTAGATTTTTGACATCTTCGGATCTAATGCCTTCCTCTTGCATAGATTTCTTGGCTTCTTGCATATCTTAAGGACTGAGGAATAGAATACCTCTTTTCTTAGGAGTTTTCTTAGGAGGTGGTTCGGGAATAGTCCAAGCATTATCGTTGATCAAGATGTTATTCAGTAGAGTCTCAGCTTGTTCTACATCTCGTTCCCTAAAAACACAACCGGCACAACTATCTAGGTGGTCTCTAGAGGCATTGGTAAGTCCGTTATAGAGGATATCAAGTATCTCCTTCTTCTTAAGAGGGTGATCAGGCAAAGCATTTTGTAGCTGGACGAGCCTCCCCCAAGCTTGTGGAAGACTCTCTTCTTGGAGTTGAGCAAAGTTGTATATTTCTTGCAAGGCAGCTTGCTTCTTATGGGCAGGGAAATATTTCTCACAGAAGTAATAGACCATCTCCTGGGGACTACGCACACATCCAGGAGCAAGAGAGGTGAACCAGACTTTAGCGTCATCCTTTAGAGAGAAAGGAAACAGCTTAAGGATATAGTAGTGGCGGATCTTCTCCTCATTAGTGAAAAGGTTGGCTATTTCGGATAGTTTGGCAAGATGGGCTATGACCGTCTCAGATTCATAACCGTGAAAAGGATTAGATTCGACTAAAGAGATTATCTCAGGGTCGACTGAGAATTCATAATCCTTATCGGTGACAAAGATAGGCGAAGTGGCAAACTTCGGATCATTTTTCATCCTAGCTTCCCAAGATTTTTCCTTCCACTTGAGAAGTAATTTCTCAGCGTCATAGGCATCCTTACACGCAAGAAAATCCTCAGCTATCTCTCTCTCCATAATGTAACCCTCAGGTATATCAGGCAATTCATATCTCGGAGAGCTAGATCTAGCAGGAGAAAAAGCAGGTTCTATCTCAATAGTATCGTCAGTATCAGAAGCATCACGAGCATTGGCAGTAACTCTAGCAATATGAGCATCAAGGAACACTCCTAGTGGAACATCAGGCAAAGTAGCATCTCTAGTAGTATCAAGCATAGCATCATCAGGCAAAATAGCATCTCTAGCATCATCAGACAAAGCAGTATCAAGCATAGCATCTCTAGCAGTATCAGGCATAGCATCTCTAGCAGTATCAGGCATAGTATCAAGCATGGCATCTCTAGCAATAGTATCACAAGCATCATCAAGCACAGGCGACATATCAAGATTTCTAGCAGGAGGTGATGTCGCAAACTTACTCATAACTGAAGGTGAATCAAGTGCAGAGCTAGATGGCAATTCCTTACCTCCCCTCATAGTTGAGGGCAAGACTTTGGTCTTCGGATCCTTCAAATTCTTCATAGTGATCAGCAGATATAAATCCCAAGTGACTCGGAGAATATAGCAATACCTCCCCGGCAACGGCGCCAGAAAAATGTTGATTGCAATCTCTGGCTATGGCTAGACGAATGCTGATGACAACAAACCTTCTCCTGCAACGGCACCAGAAGAATGCTGCTAGCACTCCCCGGCAATGAAACTAGAAGAATGTTGTTGATGGCCCACCAACGCGTGGGTTTGTAGCAGTTTTCGAGGGTAGAGTATTCGACCCAAATTTGTTGATCGCCTATAGGAGGTGAGAGAATACTCTCGAGTATTAGCAGCTGAATTTGTCAGATTCAACCACACCTGACAGATTAGTATCTGCAAGCATAGTTGTAACAGCAAAGTAATATGATAACAATGGTGTCAGAAACGATCTGTTGATGGCAGACTATTCCTAACAATTGTATCAATGGCGCCAAGTTGCCGCGTTGACGGAAGTTGTCAGCTCCCATCAACCTCTAGTGAACCAAAATTGTAACAGGTAGTAGCAGTGTAACGAGCAATAGCAGCGGCAAGGAACAGCAGTAGTGACAGTAGTAGCAAGTAGCAACAGTAGCAAGAGAAAGTAATAGCAACAGTAGCAGTAGAGCAAGACAAGTAAGAGCAATAGCAACAGTAGTAGCAGCAGCAGAGCAAAATAAGTAACAACAGTAGCAACAGTAGTAGCAGTAGCAGCACAACAAGACAAGTAACAGCAGTAGGACAAACTCGTAGGCAATGAGTCGGTGATTTGTTTGGATGATATTCATCATGCAATAGCTATAACATGGAGAGATATGTGGCTAGCTCCCATTCGTCTATGTGATGTAGGCATGCATTCCGTTTGTCGTCATACGTGCTTAGGGAAAAGAACTTGCATGACATCTATTGTCCATCCCTCCCGTGGCTGCGGGGTCCAAAAGGAAACTACGGGATATTAAGGTTCTCCTTTTAATAAAGAACCGGACCAACGCATTAGCACTTGGTGAACACATGAACTCCTCAAACTATGGTCATCACCGGGAGTGGTTCCGGTTATTGTCACTCCGGGGTTGCCGGATCATAACACATAGTAGGTAACTACAACTTGCAAGATGACCATAGTATGAGGAGTTCATGTATTCACCAAGTGTTAATGCATTGGTCCGGTTCTTTATTAAAAGGAGAACCTTAATATCCCGTAGTTTCCATTAGGACCCCGCTGCCACAGGAGGGATGGACAATAGATGTCATGCAAGTTCTTTTCCCTAAGCACGTATGACTACATACGGAATACATGCCTACATTAGATTGACAAACGTGAGCTAGTTACATATCTCTCCGTGTTATAGCTGTTACATGATGAATCACATCCGTCATACTCATCCATCACCGATCCAGTGCCTACGAGGCTTTTACTACTAGTCCTTGCTACGTTACTTTGTCTAGGCTTGTCCCTTGCTACAAAAGGGATTGGGCCACTTTGCTGCTACTGTTGCTACTGCTGTTACTTTGTTGTTGCTGCTGCTGCTGTTCCTTGCTACTTTGTTGTTACTTGTTGCAAGATCTTTTCCGACACTATTGTCGGGGAAGAATAGTTACTCGCCCACGTGCAACTTACTGGCGCCATTGATACAACAGTTAGGAATAGTCTGCCATCAATAGATCGTTTCTGGCACCGTTGCTATCATACTACTTTGCTACTGATACTTTGCTTGCAGACACTAATCTTTTAGGTGTGATTGAATCTGACAAACTCAGCTGCTAATACTTGAGAATATTCTTTCGCTTCTCCTTTGGCGAACCAACAAATTTGGGTTGAATACTCTATCCTCGAAAATTGTTGCGATCCCCTACACTTGTGGGTTATCAAGACCATGGACCTCGGTACTGCCCCTCGTTCCATTCGTTTTTGTCTCGTCTTTGTTGAATCTAGGGTTAGGGGCATGTATGTTCGTTCTTTGTATCATGGCACCATATCTTCATGTTAGGAGGGTTGGGGAGTTCTTGTATGGTAGATATTTTGTGTGTAGGGTGCAATATGTGAGTTTGGATCTCCGGTAGTACCGGATCTGCCAGTTCCATGGTTAGATCTGACACTTAGTCGCACGTGCAGTACTACCGCTCCTCCTGGAGCGGTACTACCGCTGTTAGAACGATACTATTTTTTACTACCGCTTGAGCAGCGGTACTACCGCATTCAGGGCGGTACTACTGCTGTGAGAGCAGTAGTAAAATTTTACTACCGCTCGACCAGCGGTACTATCGCCGTTCCCTGTGCACACATGTTTTACCCTTCCAGCTCTCTTTTTGTATGGGATTTTCTTGTGCATTTTGATCTTTGCCTTGACTTCTTTTTTCATTGTGTTGTGTTTGCGGTTGCGTGTCATAGGTGGTGGCTCCAGGCGCTCTAATACAGCCCAAGATGCTAGTTCCAAGCGACCTCGTTCTTCAGATATTCCCGAAGGATCGCAGGCTCTGAAGCGTAATGTCAAGAAGCCTGCTCAGAAGAACAAGAATCATGTTGATTGTGATGCTATGCCCCTTACAGAGTTTCAGCTGCGCCGAAAGGTCAACCCCTATGACAGCGATATGGTTCAGTTCCCTCGAGGTGACATGTTCTAGTCTAAGCAGCAGTCTCTTATTTATGAGGATGTGATCAAGAGAAAGAAGAATATATATGTACCAGTAAAGTGGATTGATCTGAACCATCTGAAGAAGGACCTTGCATACTTTGGAGACGCTCTAGCCATGGTGGAACAGCTTTAGATTGAGGAGCTCATCACATTTCATCATGATTTTGATCCTGAGATAGTGGCCCAATTCTTTGTTAATGTCCACTTTCACCGTGATGGTGACCGCACTATGACCCGTATGACAAATGGGGAGCAACTGTCTGCTACCTAGAAGGAGTTCATGGACCTTCTGCACGTTCATGATGAGGGGCTTGAGCACCCAGTTGGCTTGCGCCCACACGCTAAGCCTTCTACTATAGTTAAGGAGAAGTTGTCCCCGTGCTATATTTTGAAGGAATCCCCATATGGTGAGGTCTCCTACATTATGCCCCCATTCTTGGATGTCATGCACCGTACATTTCGCAACACATGGTTTCCTCGTGTTGGTAACAAGGACCAGGTGCATTCATACCTGGTGGATATGCTTATGATGTGTCAGAAATGGCAGACTTGCTCCTCTGGACCACTTAATGTATCTCACGTCATGTGGAGCGAGCTTCACTCAGCAGTCTTCCACCGTAAGGTCCCATTCTACGACCCTTACCTGTTTTACCTGATCAAGAAGAAGTGGGCGCAGGTCTTCCCATCTATTGAGTTACATGCTCCTATGTGGATTTACCATGAGCCTATCAAGCTGCGACAGAAAGACAAATGGGCCAACACCTCCACTACACCCGTTGCTGCCACTAAGGATTCTGATGAGGATGTGGCTGCGGCTAAGGATAAGGCCGTTCCAAAGTCACGTGTCCCTTCCTCTGCTGAGCCATCATGGGCCAAGAAGCTCACAGACTAGATAAAGACCTTGTTCTGCATGCAGGCGAAGGGGCAGTACATGACGCATTGATGTCCCACAAGCGTATGGGATCGCAATAGTTTTCGAGGGTAGAGTATTCAACCCAAATTTGTTGGTTCACACAAGGGAAGCGAAAGAATATTCTCAAGTATTAGCAGCTGAGTGTGTCAGATTCAACCACACCCGAAAGATTAGTGTCTGCAAGCAAAGTATCAGTAGCAAAGTGGTATGTTAGCAACGGTGCGAGAAACGATCTGTTGACAAGGCAGACTATTCCTAACTGTTGTATCAATGGTGTCGGTACAGAGCACGTGGACGGGGAACTATTCTAACCAGGCAACGGCTCTAGAAAAGTCTTGCAACAAGTAGTAGCAAAGTAGCAAGGAACAGCAGTAGCAGCAGCAGTAGAGTAACAGCAGTAGCAACAGTAGTAGCAAAGTGACAGCAGCAGCAAAGTGGCCCAATCCCTTTTGTAGCAAGGGACAAGCCTAGACAAAGTAACATAGCGAGGACCAGTAGTAAAAGACTAGTCGGCAGTGGATCGGTGATGGATGAGTATGACGGATGTGATTCATCATGTAACAGCTATAACACAGAGAGATATGTAACTGATACGTCTCCAACGTATTTATAATTTTTGATGGTTTCATGCTATTATCTTGTCAAACTTTGGATATTTTGCATGCCTTTTATTGATTTTCTCGGACTAACCTATTAACTCAGTGCCAAGTGCCAGTTCCTGTTTTTTCCATGTTTTTGACCCCTTTGAGAGGAGATTTTGAAACGGAGTCCAAACGGAAGAAAATCGCCGAAAAGATTTTTTTCTGGAATGGAAGAAGATCGGAGAGCTTGGGGGACAAGCCAGAAGAGCCCCAGGGGCCCCACAAGCCCCCACCCAGCGGCCAGGGGACCGCGCCATGAAAGCTTGTGGGCCCCCTGGAGGTCCCCTGACCTAGATCTTGCGCCTATAAATTCCCAAATATTCCCAAAAAATCAGGGGAGCATCGTAATCACTTTTCCGCCGCCGCAAGCTTCTGTCTCCGCAAGATCCCATCTGGGGCACGTCCTGGTGCCCTGCCAGAGGGGGTATTCAGAAATGGAAGGCTTCTCCATCAACACCATGACCTCTCCGATGATGCGTGAGTAGTTCACCATAGACCTACGGGTCCATAGCTAGTAACTAGATGGCTTCTTCTCTCTCTTGGATCTTCAATACAAAGTTCTACATGATCTTCATGGAGATCTATCCGATGTAATCTTCTTTTGCGGTGTGTTTGTCGAGATCCGATGAATTGTGGATTTATGATCAGATTATCTATGAATCTTATTTGAGTTTCTTCTGATCTTTCTTATGTATGATTTCATATCCTTGTAATTCTCTTCGAGTTGTGGGTTTTGTTTGGCCAACTAGATCTATGATTCTTGCAATGGGAGAAGTGCTTGGTTTTGGGTTCATACTGTGCGGTGACCTCACCTAGTGACAGAAGGGGTAGCGAGGCACGTATCGTGTTGTTGCCATCAAGGGTAAAAAGATGGGGTTTTCATCATTGGTTTGAGATTATCCCTCTACATCATGTCATCTTGCTTAAAGTGTTACTCTGTTCATCATGAACTCAATACACTAGATGCATGCAGGATATCGGTCGATGTGTGGAGTAATAGTAGTATATGCAGAAAGTATCGGTCTACTTGTCTCGGACGTGATGCCTATATGCTAGATCATTGCCTTAGATATCGTCATGACTTTGCGCGGTTCTATCAATTGCTCGACAGTAATTTGTTCACCACCGTAATACTTGCTATTTTGAGAGAAGCATCTAGTGAACACTATGGCCGTTGTTGTTTCTAGCGTCAACGTGTCAATTTCTAGCGCTGTTGTTTGAGAAGTAGCAGAAGGATTTCTGGCGCCGTTTCCGGGGAGGCAGATCAAGTCAAGAACTCATCCAAGTAAGTGTCGCAAACTCATCTCTTGCACTTACTTTGTTTGCCAGTTGCCTCTCGTTTTCCTCTCCCCCACTTCACCAATTTGCCTCTTTCGTTCGCCTTTTCGTTCGTCTTTTTTCTCGCCCGCTTTTTGTTTGCTCGTGTGCTTGCTTGCTTGCTGAAGTCACCATGAATGAAAACACCAAGCTTTGTGACTTCTCGAATACTAATAATAATGATTTTATTAGTATTCCGATTGCTCCCGACACTAGTGCGGAGTTATACGAAATCAATGCCGCTTTGCTGAATCTTGTTATGAAAGAGGAATTCTCTGGCCTTCCTAGTCAAGATGCCGCATCCCATCTCAATACCTTCATTGAGCTTTGCGATATGCAAAAGAAAAGAGATGTGGATAATGACGTGATTAAATTGAAGCTTTTTCCTTTCTCGTTGCGAGATCGCGCAAAAACTTGGTTTTCTCCTTTGCCCAAAAATAGTATCGATTCTTGGGATAAGTGCAAAGATGCTTATATATCCAAGTATCTTCCGCCGGCTAAGATCATCTCTCTCCGTAATGATATCATGAATTTCAAGCAACTTGATCATGAGCATGTTGCACAAGCTTGGGAGAGAATGAAACTAATGATTAGAAATTGTCCCGCTCATGGCTTGAGCCTTTGGATGATTATTCAAATCTTTTTCGCTGGCTTGAATTTCGCTTCTAGAAATATCTTGGACTCCGCCTCAGGTGGAACGTTCATGGAAATCACGTTAGGAGAAGCCACAAAGATCTTAGACAATATCATGACGAACTACTCTCAATGGCACACTGAAAGGTCACCTACTAGTAAGAAGGTACACGCTATAGAAGAAATTAACTCGTTGAGTGCTAAGATGGATGAGTTAATGAATTTGGTTGCTAGTAGAAGTGCTCCCTTGGATCCTAATGATTTGCCTTTGTCTTCTTTGATTGAGAGTAGCAACGCAAGCTTGGACGTAAATTTTGTTGGTAGGAATAACTTTGGCAACAACAACGCTTTTAGAGGAAACTATGTTCCTAGGCCTTTTCCTAGTAACTCCTCTAATACCTTTGGCAACTCCTACAACAATACCCATGGAAATTACAATAGATTACCCTCTAATCTAGAGAGTAATATCAAAGAGTTCATCAACTCTCAAAAGATTTTCAATGCGTCCATAGAGGAAAAACTACTCAAAATTGACGATTTGGCTAAAAGCGTTGATAGGATTTCTTGTGATGTTGGTGCTTTGAAAGTTAGATGTGCTCCTCCCAAAATCAACATGGATAAAACTTTCAAAGCTATGCGTGTTTCCATGACTGAGAGCCAAGAAAGAACCGCCCAAATTCGTGCTAGACATGAATGGCTTAAAAAGGCGTGTTCTCATGATGAGAATCACAAAGATCTTAAAGTGCTTGGTGTGACTCCCATTGCATCTTTGTTTTATTGTGTCAAACCTAATAATTATGGTACTGGATATGAATCCACTTTGGTTGAAAAGTGCCCCAATGATTCAGAGTCCATCTATCTTGATGTTAAAAGCGTTAAAAGTGGAGTAGAAGACGTTAAAACTTTGAATAGTAATGAAGTTACTACCATGGATTTCAAGGAATTCAATTATGATAGTTGCTCCTTGATTGAATGCAGTTCTTTGATGCAATCCATGTTAAACTCTCCGCATGCTTATAGCCAAAATAAAGCCTTTACCGATCATATCGTCGAAGCTATGATAAAAGCTCTTGAAGAGAAACTTGAATTGGAAGTCTCTATCCCTAGAAAGCTTCATGATGAGTGGGAACCTACCATCAAAATCAAAATCAAAAACTATGAGTGCAATGCTTTGTGTGATTTGGGTGCTAGTGTTTCTGCGATTCCAAAGTATTTATGTGATATTCTCGGTTTTAATGAGATTGAAGAGTGTTCTTTTAATTTGCATCTTGCTGATTCTACTATCATGAAACCCATGGTAAGGATCAATGATGTTCTTACTATTGCAAATAGGAACTATGTACCCGTGGATTTCATTGTGCTTGACATTGATTGCAATCCTACATGCCCTATTATTCTTGGTAGACCTTTCCTAAGGACTATCGTTGCTATCATCGATATGAAGGAAGGGAATATTAGATTTCAATTTCCTTTAAGGAAGGGCATGTAACACTTTTCTAGAAAGAAAATAAGATTGCCTTATGAATCCATGGTGAGGGCTACTTATGGTTTGAGCACCAAAGACGACGATACGTGATTCTATCGCTACTATGCCTAGCTAAGGGCGTTAAACAATAGCGCTTGTTGGGAGGCAACCCAATGAATTTATCTTTTTTCTTTCTGTTTTGTTGCATCCACACTTTCACAATTCTATTGTGATTGTGGTTTTTGTGTTTATTTTTGTGTTTGAGCCAAGCAAAGCCTTTATGATTGGTCTTGGTAATGGTTGTTTGATCTTGCTGGAAAAAGACAGAAACTTTTCGATCACGAGATGATTTTTCATTTTTATTCAGAAACATATTTTGAGTTGATTCTTTTTTCTGCTGATTGATATGCTTTTTTCCTAGACCGTCGTAATTTTTCACATTTTTTGAGATACCAGAAGTATACAAAGTATACAGATTGCTACAGACTAGTCTGTTTTTAACAGATTTTGTTTTTGTTGAGTTGGTTGCTTGTTTTGATGAAACTATGGTTAGTATCGGGGGGTACTAGCCATGCAAAAGTGAGAATACAGTAGCCCATCATCAATATAGATAGAATTCAAGTTTGCTACAGTACCAAAAGGAGTGGTAGTTTGTTTTCTTGTACTAATGTTATCACAAGTTTCTGTTTAAGTTTTGTGTTGTGAAGTTTTCAAGTTTTGGGTGACGTTCTCATGGACAAAGAGATAAGGAGTGGAAAGAGCTCAAGCTTGGGGATGCCCAAGGCACACCAAGCCAAATTCAAGGACACCAAAAATCCTAAGCTTGGGGATGCCCCGGGAAGGCATCCCCTCTTTCGTCTTCAATCCATCGGTAACATTACTTGGGGCTACATTTTTATTCACCACATAATATGTGTTTTGCTTGGAGCGTCTTGTATCATAGGAGTCTTTTTTGTTGTTGTGTCACAATCATCCTTGTTTCACACCTTTTTGAGAGAGAGAGAGACATGCACTCATCGTGATTTTGCTAGAATGCTCATAGTGCTTCACTTATATCTTCTGAGCTAGATACTTTTCCTCTAGTGCTTCACTTAAATCTTTTGAGCTAGATACTTTTGCTCTTGTGCTTCACTTATATCTTTAGAGCACGACGGTGCATGAATTGGTAGTTGTCTTATGCTATGAAAGTAGTCCCATGTGCTAGGTACCCAAAGAGGATGCAAAAAACCTCCATCTTCATGTGCATTGAGTAGAAAGAGAAGTTTCGATTCCTCTCAATTAGTTTTGAGACACGGATTTGGTAATATTGAGAGCTATGTTAGTAGGGTGTTGTGAATCTAGAAATACTTGTGTTGAAGTTAGTGATTCCCGTAGCATGCACGTATGGTGAACCGCTATGTTAGGAAGTCGGAGCATAATTGATCTATTGATTGTCATCCTTTGTGTTGAGGTCGGGATCGCGCGATGGTTTACACCTACCAACTCTTCCCCTCAGAGTATGTGTTTAGCACTTTGTTTCGATTACTAATAAAAACTTTCGCAACAAGTATGTGAGTTCTTTATGACTAATGTTTAGTCCATGGTATAGATGCACTTTCACCTTCCACCTTTGCTAGCCTCTCTAGCGCCGCGCAATTCTCGCCGGTGCACAAACCCACCAAATTCCTTCCTCAAAACAGCCACCATACCTACCTACTATGGCATTTTCATAGCCATTCCGAGATATATTGCCATGCAACTACCACTGTACCGTCTAATGACTTGTGCCGTCACTTTCATATTGCCATTGCATGATCATACTAGATCGTTGCACATCCCCGTACACTGCCGGAGGCATTTCCTATGGAGTCATCATCATTGTGATCTTTGAGCTTTGAGTAACTAAAAGTGTGGTGGTCATCATTATTAGAGCATTGTCCCATGTGAGGAAAAAAAAGAGGCCAAAGAGCTCAAACAAAAAAAGAAAAAGAAAAAAAGAGGCCTAAGAGCCCAAATAAAAAAATGAGAGAAAAAGAGAGAAGGGACAATGCTACTATCTTTTTCCACACTTGTGCTTCATGATAGCACCGTGTTCTTCATGATTGAGAGCTTCTTGCTTTGTCACTACCATATGCTAGTGGGAATATTCGTTTTATAACTTGGCTTGTATATTCCAATGATGTGCTTCCTCAAAATTTCCCTAGGTCTTCGTTAGCAAGCAAGTTGGATGCACACCCGCTAGTTTTCCTCTTGAGCTTTCACATACTTATAGCTCTAGCGCATCTCTTGTATGGAAATCCCTACTCATTCACATTGATATCTATTAATGGGCATCTCCATAGCCTATTGATACGCCGAGTCAATGTGACCATCTCCTCCTTTTTGTCTCACAACCACCACAACACTCTATTCCACCTATAGTGCTATATCCATTGCTCGCGCTTATGTATTGCGTGATAATTATAAAAAGTTTGAGAAAGTAAGAGTGCGAAAACAATTACTTGGCCAATTCCGGGTTTGTGCATGATTTACATTAGTTGTGTGAGGATGATGAAGCATAGCCAGACTATATGATTTTGTAGGGATAACTTTATTTGGCCTTGTTATTTTGAAAGTTCATGATTACTTTGCTAGTTTGCTTGAAGTATTACTGTTTTCATGTCAATAGCAAACTATTGTTTTGAATCATACGGATCTGAATATTCATGCCACGTGAAAGAAGTTGCAAAGGACAACTATGCTAGGTAGCATTCCACATCAAAAATTCGTTCTTTATCACTTCCCTACTTGAGGACGAGCAGGAGTTAAGCTTGGGGATGCTTGATACGTCTCCAACGTATCTTTAAATTTTGATGGTTTCATGCTATTATCTTGTCAAACTTTGGATGTTTTGCATGCCTTTTATTTATTTTATGGGACTAACCTATTAATTCAGTGCCAAGTGTCAGTTCCTGTTTTTTCCATGTTTTTGACCCCTTTCAGAGGAGATTTTGAAACGGAGTCCAAACGGAAGAAAATCCCCGAAAAGATTTTTTCTAGAACGGAACAAGATCGGAGAGCTCGGGGGCCAAGCCAGAAGAGCCCCAGGGGCCCCACAAGCCCCCACCCCGCGGCCAGGGGGCCACGCCATGCAGGCTTGTGGGCCCCCTAGAGGTCCCCTGACCTGATCTTGCGCCTATAAATTCCCAAATATTCCCAAAAAATTTAGGGAAGCATCGTAATCACTTTTCCGCCGCCGCAAGCTTCTGTCTCCGCAAGATCCCATCTGGGGCACGTCCTGGTGCCCTGCCGGAGGGGGGATTCAGACACAGAAGGCTTCTCCATCAACACCATGACCTCTTCGATGATGCGTGAGTAGTTCACCATAGACCTACGAGTCCATAGCTAGTAACTAGATGGCTTCTTCTCTCTCTTGGATCTTCAATACAAAGTTCTCCATGATCTTCATGGAGATCTATCCGATGTAATCTTCTTTTGCGGTGTGTTTGTCGAGATCCGATGAATTGTGGATTTATGATCAGATTATCTATGAATCTAATTTGAGTTTCTTCTTATCTCTCTTATGCATGATTTCATATCCTTGTAATTCTCTTCGAGTTGTGGGTTTTGTTTGGCCAACTAGATCTATGATTCTTGCAATGGGAGAAGTGCTTGGTTTTGGGTTCATACCGTGCGGTGACCTCACCCAGTGACAGAAGGGGTAGCAAGGCACGTATCGTGTTGTTGCCATCACGGGTAAAAAGATGGGGTTTTCATCATTGGTTTGAGATTATCCCTCTACATCATGTCATCTTACTTAAAGCGTTACTCTGTTCGCCATGAACTCAATACACTAGATGCATGCTGGATAGCGGTCGATGTGTGGAGTAATAGTAGTAGATGCAGAAAGTATCGGTCTACTTGTCTCGGATGTGATGCCTATATGCTAGATCATTGCCTTAGATATCGTCATGACTTTGCACGGTTCTATCAATTGCTCGACAGTAGTTTGTTCACCCACCGTAATACTTGCTATTTTGAGAGAAGCCTCTAGTGAACACTATGGCCCCCGGGGTCTACTCCTCACCATATTTTTAGCCTTACACCTTTTTACTACGTTGCACTTTCCGCCTTCAGATCTCACTTTTGCAAACAATCTTGAAGGGATTGACAACCCCTTTGAAGCGTTGGGTGCAAGTTTGTTTGTGTTTGCGCAGGTACTCTGGACTTGACGAGACCCTCCTTCTAGATCGATACCTTGGTTCTCAAACTGAGGGAAATACTTACTGGTCCTCTGCTGCATCACCCTTTCCTCTTCAAGGGAAAAACCAACGCAAGCCCAATCTCCGTCAACGTGTCAATTTCTGGCGTTGTTATTTGAGAAGTAGCAGTAACTAGCTCTCGTTCGTCAATCTAATGTAGGCATGTATTCCGTATGTAGTCATACGTGGTTAGGGAAAAGAACTTGCATGACATCTATTGTCCATCCCTCCCGTGGCAGCGGGGTCCTAATGGAAACTACGGGATATTAGGGTTCTCCTTTTAATAAAGAACCGGACCAACGCATTAACACGCGGTGAATACATTAACTCCTCATACTATGGTCATCTCCGGGAGTGGTTCCGACTATTGTCACTCCGGGGTTGCCGGGTCATAACACATAGTAGGTGACTACAACTTTCAAGATAGGATCTAAAACACACATATATTGGCGACAACATAATAGGTTCAGATCTGAAATCATGGCACTCGGGCCCTAGTGACAAGCATTAAGCATAGCCAAGTAGTAGCAACATCAATCTGGAACATAGTGGATACTAGGGATCAATCCCCGTCAAAAACTAACTCGATTACATGATAGATCTCATCCAACTCATCACCGTCCAGGAAGCCTACGATGAGATTACTCACGAACAATGAAGAGCATCATGGAATTGTCGATGGAGGAAGGTGGATGATGACGATGGCGACGATTTCCCCTCTCCGGAGCCCGAAATGGACTCCAGATCTGCCCTCCAGGTGAAGAAGAGGATGTGGCGGCGCCTCCGTATCGCAAAACGCGATGAAACCTTCTCTCTGGGTTTTTTTCGCGCGAGACGGAAGATATAGAGCTGAGTTTGGGGTGGTGGTGCCACGTGGGCCCCACAAGCCTGCACGGCGCGGCCTAGGGGGGTGGCCGCAGCCTGTGGGCTTGTGGCCCACTGGCACGCCCCCTCCGGTGGATCTTTGCGCAGGTATTTTTCTTTTATTCCAGAAAAAATCTCCGTAAATTTTCAGGACATTCCGAGAACTTTTATTTCTGCACAAAAACAACATCATGGCAATTCTGCTGAAAACAGCGTCAGTCCGGGTTAGTTCCATTCAAATCATGCAAATTAGAGTCCAAAACAAGGGCAAAAGAGTTCGGAAAGTAGATACGACGGAGACGTATCAAATCCCCCAAGCTTGAAGCCTTGCTTGTCCTCAAGCAATTCAGTTGACAAACTGAAAGAGACAAAAGAAAAACTTTGACGAACTCTGTTTGATCTTGTTGTTGCAACTAAGACTAACTCATAACCAGAGTTTCAGCAAGATCACAATTAAATGACATAAGCAAATGACATCTAGGTCTAACGGTAAACTCATATCAATGCATAATCAACTAGCGAGCAGATAATAATAAGCCTTAATTGTCAAAACTTCAATCAAAACAACATGAAGCAGTACGAATAGATGGTATCTCGCTAGCTCTTTCTGAGACCGCAAAGAATAAATGCAGAGCGCCTTCAAAGAACAAGGGCTGACTAAACATTGTAATTCAAGGCAATGAAGATCCAGTCATAGTCATACTCAACACAATTAAAAGCAACGCATAAAAATGACAGAGGTGCTCTCTAATTGGTGCTTTTGTAAGAGGAGGATGACTCAACAGGAACATAAATAGACAGGCCCTTCGTAGAGGGAAGCATTGATTTACAGAGGTGCCAGAGCTCAAGCTTTGAAAACAGAGATAATAATTTTGGGTGGCATGCTTTCATTGTCAACGCAATGACTAAGAGTTCTCAACATCTTCCACGCTACACATGCTATAGGCGGTTCCCAAACAAAAAAGTAAAGCTTTGACTCCCCCACCACCAATCAATCACACTCCACGGCTAGCCGAATCCTCGGGTACCGTCCATACCAACATCAACCCTGGGGGAGTTGTGTTTGCAATTATCTTTTCGATTTGAGCATGGAACTGGGAATTCCAATTACCGGCCCATTTCTCGTGAATGATAGTGAACAAACACATATCGAGGATAACACGCCTAGCATGGAAGATACCAATAGCCCTCTGTCACCACATGAGCGGTTCAGGCATGCAAAACAGATTATTTCTTGAAGATTTAGAGAGTGGCACATGCAAATTTACTTGGAACGGTAGGTAGATACTGCATATAGGTAGGTATGGTGGACTCATATGGCAGAACTTTGGGTTTACGGAAGTGGATGCACAAGCAATATTCCCGCTTAGTACAAGTGAAGGCTAGCAAAAGACTGGGAAGCGACCAACTAGAGAGCGACAACAGTCATCAAAATGCATTGAGATTAACTAACATTGAGTGCAAGCATGAGTAGGACATAAATCACCATGAACATGAATATCGTAGAGGCTATGTTGATTTTGTTTCAACTACATGCGTGAACATGCGCCAAGTCAAGCCACTTGAATCATTCAAAGGAGGATACCATCCTATCGTACTACATCATAGTCATCTCAACATTCATGATGGCAAACAAGACAAACCATTATAAGCTCCTAGCTAAGTAAGCATGGTATAAGCAACTATGATCTCTAAGTTGTCATTGCAAACATGTTTCTCTCACAACAAAGCTGAATCAGGCATGATGAGCTATTCATATTTACAAAAACAAAATAGATCGAGTTCATACCAGCTTTTCCAAGCTCAGTCACTTCATCATATATCGTCATTATTGCCTTTCACTTGCACGACCGAACGATGTGAACAATAATAAGTGTGCTTGTGCATTGGACTAAAGCTGGAATCTGCAGGCAAAGACAAAGGAGAAGACAAAGTAATATGGCTCTATGAACGCTAAACAGGTATGCAAGCAAGAGCCACTAAACACTGTAACCAATATCTTCTACCTTGACCCAAAGAAAAAGAAAACTATTTACACGGGAAAGCTCCCAACAAGCAAAAGAAGAAAATAAAATCTTTTTGGGTTTTCTCAAACTAGATAGACACACAAAAAGAAAAGGAGAAAAAGAAAATAAACTAGCATGGATGATACAGTGGCAAAGTGTGAACACCGGCTAACAAAGTGAAAGCATAAGCAAGAATGTAAAGTCTGTGAGAATAGGTACTCCCCCAAGCTTAGGCTTTTGGCCTAAGTTGGTCTACTCCCAAGGAGGGAAATAACCATCTCCAGGGTACTCCGGAGTGGACTGAGGATGCCACTGATGTGTGAGCTCCTCTGGCTCCCACTAATAAACCGGCGTCTGGTACTCGACTGGTGGCTCGGGCACGGGCACCTGTGGTTGGGCCAAGCCCCAATATGCGTAGATGTCCGAGGGCATAATAGTGTACGTGTCTGCATGAAGGTTGAACAAAGAAGGAGCAGGCAAAGTAATAGTCTCACGAGTACCCTGACTAAATACCAGGTTATAAATCATCCTTCTACATATATCTCTATCAAGAAAGTCATGGCGAACCATGCTATCGTAATCTAGATATCTCTCGGGAAGAAGAATCTATTCTTCCTCCTCCAGTCTAATAGGTATATCAAAGTGTCTAGCAAGACGGGTAGCATAGATACCTCCATAGAAAACACCTTTAGAACAGTTTAGGTTCAACCGTTGAGCTACTATAGCGCCCAAGCTATAAGTTTTATCGCTATAAAGGGCTTCGCGCAAGACCGCAAGATCTGGGGAACTAAGTGACCCAGCTTTCCCACGACCAATCAAACATTTTCCTACAAATAATGAGAAGTGTCGAAACACGGCAAAACAAATGCTAGCAGCTCTAGCGCAAGACACTCCTCTCTCCTCTCCTACAACAATTGTACCGATGAAAGCTTCCAAGTCCCGTGGACGAGGTTCATGAATATCCCCAACATAAGGTAACTTGCAAACATTGCAAAAATCTTGGAGTGACATGCGCTGGGGGATATCATAAAGTTTAAACTCAACCATAGGAGGATTCTTCCTCGGATAGAAGTTAAAGCTTTGTACGAAGATATTAGTGAGGAGGAGGTATTGCGGACACTTATCTTCAACGAAGGCGGTGAGGCCTGTGTTTTCCACCAGGTGATAAAAGTCCTCATGAATTCCAGCAGCGCGTAAGAACACGTCGCTTGGCCATTCACACGCTCGAACTTCTGCGACTCGAGGGAAAAAATACTTGGGCTTCTTCTCACTCCCATCATCCTTGGGGTCACGGCTTGACGAGCCTCTTAAGAACCTCCTCATCTTTCCCCTTTTCTATCTTTGAAATTTTCTGAAATTTTTAGTGATTCTAAGGAAAAGTGAATAAGGCTCAACGAAACTCGTAGCAACTACTCCAACAAGTGCCTAGAGACCATATTACGCATCAAAACTACTTGGGACCAGCTAGAATCAGCATGCAAAGCTCAAGAACATGGTCAGCAAGGCAACAAAAATACGCGGAGTATAAGGCACTAGAGCAAAAACTAATTGGACCAATGGAGGAGTCACTTACCAAGGAGTAATTTCCCCAAAACAGTTCGGAGAATGGTGATTTGAGCAAAGAGATCAAAAATCCCAACAAGAGGAGCAAGAACACGGGTTTGAGCTGTGAAACGATTTTTTCCGGAGGTAGGAGAAGTGGATGAGAGCAAGAATGAGTGGAGGGGGTGCCTGTGGGCCCCACAAGCCTGGGTGGCGCGGCCAGGGGAGTGCCCACGCTCCTAGGGCTTGTGGCCCACTGGTGTGGCCCCTAGATAGACTCTTTGTCCCAGAATTTTTCAAAGAATCCAGAAAAAATCATACTTGATTTTCACGACGTTCGGAGAACTTTTATTTTCGGGGTACTTTTCTACCGGACGCTAAAACAGAAAACAGGGAAAACTAAACTAAATCTATCATTTTTCTTCTAAGCAACCGAAAGTGAAAGCTTGGAACAGAGGTTCATGACTCCTCGATTCATCCATCTCATGGTCATCGAAAGAAATCCATCAATGGGGTTGATCAAGTCTCCGCGACAAACCTATTCGAATCGCAAAAGAGAACGGAGAATTTTCGAATAGTCACTAGGTCACCTCGATGAGGATGTGTATTTCCCCAACAAGCAAATCATACTTCATCTTGACACGAGGAATAGGGCATTCAAAGCTCCCAATGAGAATCGATGAAGTTTTCTCGATAGCATTGATGCAATGTACTCGATATTGTTTCTTCGGAAAGTGGACCATATGCTCATTTGCGTTGACATGGAAAGTGACATTGCCTTTGTTGCAATCTATAACAGCCCATGCAGTGTTTAAAAAGGGTCTTCCGAGGATGACAGCCATGGCATCATCCTCGGGAATATCCAAGATAACAAAGTCTATTACGATAGTGGTGTTAGCAACCACAACACGCACATCCTCGCAAATGCCGATAGGGAAAGAAGTTGATTTGTCGGCCATTTGCAGATAGATTTCAGTGGGTGTCAACTTATCCAGTTCAAGTCTACGATACAGAGAGAGGGGCATAACACTAACACCGGCTCCAAGGTCGCATAACGCAGTTCTAACGTAGTTGCCTTTAATGGAGCAAGGTATAGTGGGCACACCGGGATCACCTAGTTTCTTAGGAGTTCCACCCTTGAAGGTATAATTAGCAAGCATGGTGGAAATCTCAACCTCAGGTATCCTCCTCTTATTAGTCACAATATCTTTCATGTACTTAGCATACAGAGACATTTTGAGCATATCTGTCTAACGCATTTGCAGAAAGAGAGGTCTGATCATTTCAACGAATCGCTCAAAGTCCTCGTCATCCTTTTTCTTGGATGGTTTGGGAGGAAAGGGCATAGGTTTCTGAACCCATGGTTCCCTTTATTTACCATGCTTCCTAGCAGTGAAGTCATTCTTATCGTATCTCTTAGTCTTAGGTTGTGGGTTATCAAGATCAACACTAGGTTCAATCTCCACATCCTTATCATTGCTAGGTTGAGCATCATCATGAACATCACTATTGAAATTATCATTAGGCTCATGTTCATCACCAGATTGTGTTACAGCATCAGAGACAGAGGCATCGTTTGGACTCTCAGGTGTAGCAGCAACAGGGTTGCTAGCGTGCAGGTTCCTATCATATTTCTTCTTCTTTCTAGGATGACTAGGTGCATCAGTAATAACTCCCTGAGAATCTTGTTCAATTCTCTTCGGATGACCCTCAGGATACAAAGGTTCCTGGGTCATTCTACCGCCTCTATTAACGACTCTAACGGAATTGTTATTCAACTCATTGAGCAAGTCATTTTGAGCTTTAAGTACTTGTTCTACCTGAGTAGTAACCATGGAAGCATGTTTACTCAGGAGTTTAAGATCATTGAAATTTTTGTCCACACAAGCACTTAAATGACTAAGCATACGAGCATTATTTTCCAATTGTCTGCTAACATAATCATTGAAACTTTGTTATTTGGCAACAAAGTTATCAAATTCATCCATGCATAAGCTAGCAGGTTTATAAAAAGGAATATCACTATCATCAAACCTACGCAGAGAATTTACTTCTACTACCTGTATCGGGTTATCGAGACCATGGATCTCTTCGATAGGTGGTAGATTTTTGACATCTTCAAATTTAATGCCTTTCTCTCGCATAGATTTCTTGGATTCTTGCATATCTTCAGGACTGAGGAATAGAATACCTCTTTTCTTCGGAGTTGGCTTAGGAGGTGGTTCGGGAATAGTCCAAGCATTCTCATTGCACAAGATGTTATTCAGTAGAATCTCATCTTGTTCTACGGTTCGTTCCCTAAAAACACTATCGACACAACTATCTAGGTGGTCTTTGGAAGCATCGGTAAGTCCATTATAGAAGATATCAAGTATTTCATTCTTCTCAAGAGGGTGATCAGGCAAGGCATTCAGTAGATGGATGAGCCTCCCCCAAGCTTGTGGGAGACTCTCTTCTGCAGCTTGAGCAAAGTTGTATATTTCCTGCAAGGAAGCTTGCTTCTTATGGGCAGGGAAATATTTTTCAGAGAAGTAGTAGACCATATCCTGGGGGCTACGCACACAACCATGAGCAAGAGAAGTGAACCAGGTCTTAGCATCATCCTTTAGCGAGAAAGGAAACAGCTTGAGTATATAGTAGTGGCGGATCTTTTCCTCACTAGTGAATAGGGTGGCTATATCGTGCAGTTTGGTAAGATCGGCTACAACAGTTTCAGACTCATAACCGTGAAAAGGCTCAGATTCGACCAGAGTGATTAACTCAGGGTCGACAGAGAATTCATAATCCTTATCGGTCACAAAGACAGGCGAAGTAGCAAACTTCGGGTCGTATTTCATCCTAGCGTTCAGAGATTTTTCTTTCCACTTGCGCGGTAATTTCTCAACATCATAGCTATCCTTACATGCAAGAAAATCCTCAGCTATCTCTCCCTCCATAACATAACGCGTATCAGGAATATCAGGCAATTCAGGCATAGGAGAGCTAGTTCTAGCAGGCAAAATAGTAGGTTCTACTTCAATAGTACCAGCAGTTTCAGAAGTATCATCACATCTAGCAGCAACTCTAGCAATATGTGTATCAAGGAATGCACCTAGTGGCAAAGCAGTATCAGGCATAGCAGGCATAGTATCAAGCATAGCATCATCAGGCATAGTATCAAGCATAGCATCATCACGCATAGCAGCATCATAAGCATCATGGACAGCAGAAGTAGCATCATCAAGCACAAGCAACATATCAAGATTTCTAGCAGGAGGCGAAGTCGCAAACTTACTCAAAACTGAAGGTGAATCAAGTGTAGAGCTAGATGGAAGTTCCTTACCTCTCCTCGTACTAGAAGGTAGGATTTTAGTTCTTGGATCTTTCGGATTCCTCATAGTGATCAGCAGACATCAATCCCAAGTGACTCAGAGAATATAGTTGTGCTTCCCCGGCAACGGCGCCAGAAAAAGCCTTGATGTCCCACAAGCATATGGGATCGCAGCAGTTTTCGAGGGTAGAGTATTCAACCCAAATTTGTTGGTTCACACAAGGGAAGCGAAAGAATATTCTGAAGTATTAGCAGCTGAGTGTGTCAGATTCAACCACACCTGAAAGATTAGTGTCTGCAAGCAAAGTATCAGTAGCGAAGTGGCATGATAGCAACGGTGCCAGAAACAATCTGTTGACAAGGCAGACTATTCCTAACTATTGTATCAATGGCGCCAGTAAAGAGCACGTGGACGGGGAACTATTCTTCCCAGGCAACGGCTCCAGAAAAGTCTTGCAACAAGTAGCAACAAAGTAGCAACGAACAGCAGTAGTAGCAGCAGCAGAGTAACAACAGCAGCAACAGTAGTAGCAAAGTGACAACAAGAGTAAAGTGGCCCAATCCCTTTTGTAGCAAGGGACAAGCCTAGACAAAGTAACATAGCGAGGACCAGTAGTAAAAGACTCGTAGGCAGTGGATCGGTGATGGATGAATATGATGGATGTGATTCATCATGTAACAGCTATAACACGGAGAGATATGTAACTAGCTCCCATTCGTCAATCTAATGTAGGCATGTATTCCGTATGTAGTCATACGTGCTTAGGGAAAAGAACTTGCATGACATCTATTGTCCATCCCTCCCGTGGCAGCGGGGGTCCTAATGGAAACTACGGGATATTAAGGTTCTCCTTTTAATAAAGAACCAGACCAACGCATTAACACTTGGTGAATACATGAACTCCTCATACTATGGTCATCTCCGGGAGTGGTTCCGGCTATTGTCACTCCGGGGTTGCCGGGTCATAACACATAGTAGGTGACTACAACTTGCAAGATAGGATCTAAAACACACATATATGGCGACAACATAATAGGTTCAGATCTGAAATCATGGCACTCGGGCCCTAGTGACAAGCATTAAGTATAGCCAAGTAGTAGCAACATCAATCCAGAACATAGTGGATACTAGGGATCAATCCCCGTCAAAAACTAACTCGATTACATGATAGATCTCATCCAACTCATCACCGTCCAGCAAGCCTACGATGAGATTACTCACGAAGGATGAAGTGCATCATGGAATTGTCGATGGAGGAAGGTTGATGATGACGATGGCGACGATTTCCCCTCTTCGGAGCCCGAAACGGACTCCAGATCTGCCCTCCAGATGAAGAACAGGATGTGGCGGTGCCTCCGTATCGCAAAACACAATGAAACCTTCTCTCTGTTTTTTCTCGAGCGAGACGGAAGATATAGAGCTGAGTTTGGGGGCGGTGGTGCCACGTGGTCCCCACAAGCCTGCACGGCGCGGCCTAGGGGGCTGGCCGCGGCCTGTGGGCTTGTGGCCCACTGGCACGCCCCCTCCGGTGGATTTTTGCGCAGGTATTTTTCTTTTATTCCAGAAAAAATCGTCGTAAATTTTCAGGACATTCCGAGAACTTTTATTTCTGCACAAAAACAACACCATGGCAATTCTGCTGAAAACAGCGTCAGTCCGGGTTAGTTCCATTCAAATCATGCAAATTAGAGTCCAAAACAAGGGCAAAAGAGTTCGGAAAAGTAGATACGACGGAGACGTATCACGCATGCTGCTTAGAAGGAGAGCCGTCCGCGCGACAAGCTAATTATGAGGAAGCTCGACGTGCACATCTCCAATGGGTCTGAGCAAAACATCACTCCCGAGGTTGCGTGGATGCAAAAGAACAATCTGCAATGGGCCGAGTCTGATAAGGAGTCTGATGAGGAGACCGAGGACGCGACTGATGAGGAGTATGTTGAGGGGTTTGATGGTTGAGTCCTCTCTAGTTCGAGCTACCACCTATGTCATAGGTGTCTTCTCTGCCTTTTTGGTGTCCCGGTGCTAAAGGGGGAGAGAGTGTAGGATTTGCGAGTTTCTTCGTTTTCGTTGTTGCTTTATTTGTTGAACATTAGTTGCTTGTTGATTGTCTTTGCTTTGTGTGTGAAACTATGAGAAGTCGTACTTTATCATATGGTGTGATACATATGCTATCTCTCCTCTATCTTTATTATCTCATTATTATCCAGTTTATTAGTAGCTTGTGAGTCTTATTATCATGTGCCCTTATCTTCATGCTCACATGCTATGCCTTGCTTCCATGCCTAATGTTTATTCTTTTATTGCAAGGATTGCCTCGTCTATAAAATCTAGGAGGAGTGCTTCTCTTTGGTTGTGCTGAACAGTCCATATCCCTTTTCTAAAATATGCACACATCCAAGGGGAGCCTGTCTCTAGTCTGTAGATTTTGGGTTTGCATATGCTATTTCTATATCCTTTAGTGCAAATCATGTATTGTCATCAATCCAACAAAAAGTGGGAGATTGTTAGGGCATATTTCTCCCTAAGTGGTTCTAGTGATTGATGACAATACATGTGCGGACTAATCGTGTGCATTGAGCATTTTAGATATTTCATGACTAGTCACAAGACGATTCGATGCCCCTCGGAGTCTTTCGAAGACGGTTGCTTTCTATATTTCTCTTTGCTGGATTTGAGTCGTAGGAAAGCCGTACTATTAAGAGGGGGTCCGCGTTGGAAAGGTTTGGTTGGAATCATCACTTACACAATTATATTGCACCACCTTTCCCTTGCTACAAATGGAGCTCCTACCTTGTTTTCCATGCATGTGTAAAAGGGCCAGCGGTAGTACCGCCCTAGGGCGGTAGTAATTTCTTACTACCGCTCCATGGGCGATAGTAGTTTTTTACTATCGCTTCGTCGGACTTTTTGCGCATCCTTTTCCCTCCACAATGGTAGGCACGGTAGTATTTTCTTACTATCGTGGTTGGTGAGTTGTCGGGCGGTAGTACCGCTCCTAGCAGCGCTAGTAGCACTCCTGGCAGTGCTAGTACCTGTAGCGACCCGACTCAAAACGAGCCAAGCCTCTGTGTATCTGTGCCATTCCTGGATCAGTATGCTGGCACACACAGTACATCAATGTATATATCAAAGTGCAATCACATGTAAATAACGTAAAACTGATATATACCTTAAAATCTCAGCGGAAACAGTCAAAGGAGTGGAGTCCCAATAAACACCAACGGCAAGTTGAGTGCCGACCGAAACCCTGAATCATACACTTACTCGTCGAAGAAAATATCTGCAACATAAAACGTTGCAGCTGTGTAGGTCAGCATATTGAATATGCCGGCAAGTCACAAAAGAGAGGGGTAAAAATATCATCTATACTATATGCATATATGGCAGGTGGGGCTGTAAGTTTTAGCGGAAAGCAAAGTTTTCTCTTACAACAACAAAGGGCTAAAAGCAAAATATTACTACGTTGTTGGTAGTTAATGAGATGGTTCCGCCAACCAGTTCTCATACCCAAGTTATCATTATTACCCACATCAAATATATATAATGGTGTTGAGAATTCCTGATAGTTTCAGTTCCTTTGGCTCAAGTTGTCCATGACCGTGGACACGGCTAATCGATTAGGTTTGAGTACTCTGCAGAGTTTTGCACACGTTCCCCACAAGATTTGTTCGCCTCCGTGTATGTCCTCGCACTTCAGGGTGTTTGAAGATCGGATGATCGAAACATGGTCTTTCAACGGGTTCCTCTGATCCTCTGTCGGTGCCCATCCAATCCTACCGTTCTTCTACATCTCGTAGCACCGCCTGTCCAGAGTCACCACGTTGTCCAACCAAGCCAGAGCCCATAATGACATGTGGTTGTGCAGGTAAGACTTGGGCCTTGAAAATATCCGTCCGTCTCTTTGAGCCTGGGTGAAGCTTTCCGCAAGATGTCATGGCGCTTCCCCATGCATCCCGGGTCGTCCACTGGTTTCTCCAAGGAGCCCATCTAAACCGTCCTTCACCCAAAGGTATATTTCGTTCTGAGGTCTTGCAAGTCTTGGAGTCTTCAGGTCTTGATTATTAAGTTCTCACAACACTCATGGTAAACACTCAACCAAACCCCGTCTACTAGGAGCATAGCATAATAACGTCCCGGCCAAAGTAACAAGGGTGTGGGTGCCTACCACCTAATACTACATCAAGATCTAAAATTTCCAAGTACCTACTTTGCATGCAATTGGGTGAAAAAGCTAGAACTACAATGCATGTAAAACATAGGTAATAATATGATCAATGTGACTTGCCTGATATTACTTGATGAAGATAGTCGCTCTCATAATCTTGATAATTCTACTCGTCACACTCCGAGCAATCTATCGTAAATGAAATAACATTCATCAAACATTCATGCCAAAAGTAAGAATCAAAAGAACATAAAAACAAAACATGTCTTGGTGCAAAATAACAACATACCAAGATTTAATAAGAAAATATCGGGCCTTATGGTGTTGTAAAAGGAACGGTGAAAGGGGTCAACTCAAAAGAGTCAAAGGATGATCAACTATCGCTATATAAGCTCGACTTGCATACACTATGGGAGATGATCAAAAATATTGAGAGAACAACATGAATGTTGTTTGACAAATAATTTAAGACATAAGAATTTATTTGTAGAAAGAATTTATTGAAATGGAGCACTACAACGCAAGTTATAGCGAATTGAAGTACGAATAGAATTTGAATTCCATAAAGGTCAAAAGTTTTTGAATTGGAGCATGGTTGTTATGACTAGAAAGTACATAACACAAGTGTTTAGGGGCAAAAGAAATCAATGGAAAAGGTGCTACTGTTTGCAAGGTAAGATCAAATGAATGTTCGAATACAAATTTGAATCGCTCAAATTTGTAAGGTTCAAAGGTCGAAACTAATGATGCTACTGGATATAGGAGATCAATATGAACATGTAGAAAAAAAGAATTACTAGATTTGAAATAGCGGATCAAAAGATACAAATACTTCAATATAACATTGAATCAGCTTAGAACGATGTGAACACTTTTGGGCACTAATAGATAAATCTGATTTGATCAAAATTATAAGTCAAAAAATTAAAACTAGTGATATAAATGGGAAGATTACTTTGATACGAATCCGACGCAATTGGATTCATCTAAAACGGAGCTATGGATAAAAAGATATGATCAAAAGAAGTTTGAATATGAGTTGAACAAATTTCAAAAATTGAAAATTTCAAAAAAGCTGATATGATAGGTTCACCGGATAGGTGGGATCAAGACGAAACTCTAGGCGTTGGTTTCATCTAATTCGGACAAACAAGTAAAAAGTTGTGGCTATTTGAAAAATCAGGTCCAAGCTGTTTTACGGAAGAAAAGGGATATGTCTAAAAGAATTCTAGGACTAATGTATAAATACGAAGACTAATTAATATATCTAATTACTCTATCGTATAGTAATGTAAGAATACTACTCTAGAAATAATAAAGTACGGGAGTATAAAAAAATACGAAGAGAAATATCTTTAGAATGCAGAGTAAGAATTAATTTCAATGAGGAGACGACTTCGAGAAATCCCATCGAAGAGAAAATAATATTTTTATTTAATAAACCTAGTCAAACCAAAAGATTGATTTAACCAGAAATAGATGATTTTGGATGCTCATATGGATCTATATTTATAGGTGGAAAGAAGATCTAAAAGTCATTAGGTAGGCAATGTGGAACTAAACATATACGTAAAGAGGAAAAAAGGAGGGACCAAATGCCCATGGGCCAAGTAAATTTCGGTTAGCCCACAGGCAAGTCCGGCTAGGCGTTTTTTTTATTTCGGATGAACAGTATTTCCTGGTGAACAGTGCCTTTTTTATTTTTAAAAATAAATAGCGAAAAAAAATATAAACGAAATTAAGAGAATATTTTATATAGGCGTATTATATATCAAAAAATTTAGAATAAAATTTCCTACAACATGAACATTTTATTTTTCACAAAATAAAAACTTTATAAAAAATTATTTTTTTTAAATTCAATAAAATCCAAATTTTGTCTTCAAATTTTTTGGCACTATTTTTCTTCTGACTTTTATTTTTTGGGGGGTGTCATGTTACCTTCTCTCTTTCTTGCTTGACAAGTATATTATGAGGAAAAAAAATTGTGGTTGAAATCTTGTGCCACAAATAAAATTCAAATCAAAAAACCAAAGGAAAAATTAAATGCCACATTCATTCAAGTTCTTTATAGTTGAAGAAGTCATGTTATCTTCTCTCACTGATTTTAAATGGATGAATTTGAATTCAAAAGAAAAATGGGAAAATCATTTTATTCCCTCTCATTCAAAAGTTTTAAAAAGTTTTAAATTTCACCCAAGTTTCAATCACTCAAACAAACAAACAATCAATCTAATAATTATATTAACATTCCAAAATTTATAATTTTGGGATGTTACAAACTACCACACTTAAAATGAATCTCGTCCTCGAGATTCGAAGAGGCTAGAAAGAAAGGTTAGGGTTTGGGGGTCTTCTAACAAATCCAATCTCCTACAAAGTGGGATGCTACCACACTTAAAATGAAGATTACTGGCCCCTTAAAACTTTAACAATCCTATGGGGTTTTGGCATCTGACTCCTCACATTCTTCATACTAACTCCTTTGGTGATGCATCTTTCATTACATTCATAACGTTTCCATCAAAATCGAGGGTTCTTCTATTGATATAAGCTTCTTCCGTTACTGGGTCTTCTTAACTGATAAGTCTCGTGATCACTCTAAATAACCATTTGTGGTTATCCTGCAGAGAGAGGGGTCTTGGCTTCATCCTCACCGTAAAATTTCCTACGCGTGACAACAAATGCCATGTACATGGGGCTTTCATCACACCATTCTAAGTCTTAAACAAAAGCTTCAAAGAACGTCTTCTCTCACTATGGGTAAGTCTCTCAGATTTACCATTCCGAATAGCAAGAGAATGATAATAGTAAGTCGTCATGGTGGCCAAGCCATGTCGCACTGAAATCATTACCTTGTATAAGGTTTAGTGAATCTCGTATTCTAACACTTGGGCGTACTCACAAGCGTTGCAGAATTTCTTTTATCCATGAACGAAGTTCAGATAATCCATAGATTCTGCAAGCTGAACAAAACATCTATCGTATTCTTCACAACTCTCGTGTTTTTCGTATCCTCCTAAGAAAAACGTTTGCTGATCCATCATAGCTTCTTCCTTCATGCTCTTGGGGCAACCTTCATGAAAATCTTGGGATGTGTCCTTGTACAGTTTGTATTTCCTTGAACTTTTTTTCCTTTCCATTGGTCTGCGTACCAATAAAAGTGTTTGTTCCTCATAATAATTCCTTCATTTTATCCTCATTCTATTCTCGAAATTTCACTTCAAAAGTACTTGGTTACAAATGTTGTCACCCCCATAGTTTGATATGGTCCAACATTTCCTTCAATGGTATTCAGTGGGTTTGGCTCCTTGGTATGCATGGTACATTCCCACTCATTGGATCCCGTGGGTTTACCGATTACTACCACACTTAAAATGAAATATATTCATGCCTGCATAGACCATATTTTCTCATATCCTCATAAATGTTCAGACATCTTCGTTCGTAGAGAAACAACGCATACAGTTTCAACATAGGAAGTCATGAAACAATAAATTTATTGATTCATGAAGTTTTTACAATCTCTGAGTCTTCTATTACAAAATTCAACTCCATAATCTCATGAAAAACAAGAGTGCTTCAGGTTACACTTATTGCCACTGTCAAAACTTAACTACTCCATTTTTAGCTTTCTTCCCATGTGGACAATCACTAGCATAATGTCATGCTTCCTTGCAATGAAAGCAAATGAGTTCGGACGAGTCTCGAGGCTTCTTAGTGTTTGCTTTTGCTCCTTGGGTTTCCTGCTTCCTTCCTGGGCGCATATTGATGTAGTGGGCCAACTCCTTACACTTGAAACATCTGATATGACTCAGGTCTTTATGTGCAGGGATTTGACTCTGGCTGGTGTATTTTCTCTTCTCTCTGGACTCCTTCATTCTGGCCAGTTCTCCCATTTCATGTGGATCAAACTCTACTTTTTCTGTCGGGAAGTTTCCCAGATATTTATGGCTTTCCCTCGTGCAATCCATTGAGAAATGTCCTTCTTCTCCACATGAGTAACATGTGTTGGAGAAAAATCTGGTTAGGCTCTGTCCATCAGGGTCTCCAATATTTACCTTCATCACATGTTCTTCTAAAATCTTCTTCGTGAGTGTTTCCTCCATTGCTTCTTTCTGCTGCTTGACAACTTGTTGCACCTTGGGGTAAATGTAACACTGGGCTGGGTAGTGGGTGGTTCCTTCACACAAGAAACAAGTCACCTGACTAGTTGGGCATTCCTCCGCTGGGTGATTCTCTTCACAATGAGTGCATCCATCCTTGTGTTCCTCCTGGGTGTGTCCTATTTCTCCACAGATCTTGCATGCACAAGTCTTCTTCTTCGGATTATCATAGCACTTCTGAATAAGACGGGATATTAACAGAGTCTTCTTGAATTCGTGCCAAGTTTCTGCTCCACTAAATCCTTGTATGGCATGATGCATTTTCCACCAGATAGCAGCACTATGTGTAAAGTACTGAAGAGCGTGTGCCACTTCACACTTCCTTGAAATCAAATTGCTCCCGAAGTGGTTCTCCATGTTCTGAATCCATATTTCAGCCTCCAGCTAGGTCATTGGTCCTGAGATTACAAGTCCAGCTTCATACTCCATCTGGTAGGGTTGAGGTTTTGGGGATGAGATGGGTAAGAGAGAGAGGAAAAGAGGGAGATACACACAATATAAACAATATTTTTGAGAAAAGGTTTTATTTGTGGCTGTCGAAAAACAATCACAAATGACGGCTCACAAATCATCGTATCTAACGTTGGTATATAACAGGGGTTTGGACTTCTAATGGACATATAAATACTGGAATGCTTCAGGGTCTTCGAATTCTTCGGGTCTTCAGAGTCTTCAATTGGTGCACCTTCAATTCTTCAGATGCATGGTGAAATCCTCTTTACTTTGAAGTGGGACTCAGTTGATCCTTCATGTGGTCAAAGGGGAAAGGGTATTGTCTAACTATTTGAGGTGAGAGAGAACATTTGACAGAAGAGATGAGAAGTAAAGAATGTTCTTGGAAATAAAATTTTAGAGAGATCCTTTCCTAAGAGATTTCCAGTTTCTAGGGTCACGTCCTACAGTCAACATGTGCTCTGATACCATATCTGTAGCGACCCGACTCAAAACGAGTCAAGCCTCTGTGTATCTGTGTCATCCCTGGATCAGTATGCTGGCACACACAGTACATCAATATATATATCAAAGTGCAATCACATGTAAATAACGTAAAAGTGATATATACCTTAAAATCTCAGCGGAAACAGTCAAGGGAGTGGAGTCCCAATAAACACCAACGGCAAGTTGAGTGCAGACCGAAACCCTGAATCGTACACTTACTCGTCAAAGAAAATATCTGCAACATAAACCGTTGCAGCCGTGTAGGTCAGCATATTGAATATGCCGGCAAGTCACAAAAGAGAGGGGTAAAAATATCATCTATACTATATGCATATATGGCAGGTGGGGTTGTAAGTTTTAGCGGAAAGCAAAGTTTTCTCCTACAACAAGAAAGGGCTAAAAGCAAAATATTACTACGTTGTTGGTAGTTAATGAGATGGTTCCGCCAACCAGTTCTCATACCCAAGTTATCATTATTACCCACATCAAATATATATAATGGTGTTGAGAATTCCTGATAGTTTCAGTTCCTTTGGCTCAAGTTGTCCATGACCGTGGACACGGCTAACGATTAGTTTGAGTACTCTGCAGAGTTTTGCACACGTTCCCCACAAGATTTGATCGCCTCCGTGTATGTCCTCGCACTTCAGGGTGTTTGAAGACCGGATGATCAAAACATGGTCTTTCAACGTGTTCCTCTGATCCTCTGTCGGTGCCCATCCAATCCTACCGTTCTACATCTCGTAGCACCGCCTGTCCAGAGTCACCACATTGTCCAACCAAGCTAGAGCCCATAATGACTTGTGGCTATGCAGGTAAGCCTTGGGTCTTGAAAATATCCGTCCGTCTCTTTGAGCCTGGGTGAAGCTTTCCGCAAGATGTCATGGCGCTTCCCCATGCATCCCGGGTCGTCCACTGGTTTCTCCAGGGAGCCCATCTAAACCGTCCTTCACCCAAAGGTATATTTCGTTCTGAGGTCTTGCAAGTCTTGGAGTCTTCAGGTCTTGATTATTAAGTTCTCACAACACTCATGGTAAACACTCAACCAAACCCCGTCTACTAGGAGCATAGCATAATAACGTCCCGGCCAAAGTAACAAGGGGGTTGGGTGCCTACCACATGATACTACATCAAGATCTAAAATTTCCAAGTACGTACTTTGCATGCAATTGGGTGAAAAAGCTAGAACTACAATGCATGTAAAACATAGGTAATAATATGATCAACGTGACTTGCCTGATATTACTTGATGAAGATAGTCGCTCTCATAATCTTGATAATTCTACTCGTCACACTCCGAGCAATCTATCATAAATGAAATAGCATTTATCAAACATTCATGCCAAAAGGAAGAATCAAAAGAACATAAAAACAAAACATGTATTGGTGCAAAATAACAACATACCAAGATTTAATAAGAAAATATATGACCTTATGGTGTTGTAAAAGGAACGGTGAAAGGGGTCAACTCAAAAGAGTCAAAGGATGATCAACTATCCCTATATAAGCTCGACTTGCATACACTATGGGAGATGATCAGAAATATTGTTGTTTGACAAATAATTTAAGACATAAGAATTTATTTGTAGAAAGAATTTATTGAAATGGAGCACTACAACGCAAGTTATAGCGAATTGAAGTACGAATAGAATTTGAATTCCATAAAGGTCAAAAGTTTTTGAATTGGAGCATGGTTGTTATGACTAGAAAGTACATAACACAAGTGTTTAGGGGCAAAAGAAATCAATGGAAAAGGTGCTACTGTTTGCAAGGTAAGATCAAATGAATGTTCGAATACAAATTTGAATCGCTCAAATTTGTAAGGTTCAAAGGTCGAAACTAATGATGCTACTGGATATAGGAGATCAATATGAACATGTAGAAAAAAAGAATTACTAGATTTGAAATAGCGGATCAAAAGATACAAATACTTCAATATAACATTGAATCAGCTTAGAACGATGTGAACACTTTTGGGCACTAATAGATAAATCTGATTTGATCAAAATTATAAGTCAAAAAATTAAAACTAGTGATACAAATGGGAAGATTACTTTGATACGAATCCGACGCAATTGGATTCATCTAAAACGGAGCTACGGATAAAAAGATATGATCAAAAGAAGTTTGAATATGAGTGTGAACAAATTTCAAAATTTGAAAATTTCAAAAAAGCTGATATGATAGGTTCACCGGATAGGTGGGATCAAGACGAAACTCTAGGCGTTGGTTTCATCTAATTCGGACAAACAAGTAAAAAGTTATGGCTATTTGAAAAATCAGGTCCAAGCTGTTTTACGGAAGAAAAGAGATATGTCTAAAACAATTCTAGGACTAATGTATAAATATGAAGACTAATTAATATATCTAATTACTCTACCGTATAGTAATGTAAGAATACTACTCTAGAAATAATAAAGTACGGGAGTATAAAAAAATACGAAGAGAAATATCTTTAGAATGCAGAGTAAGAATTAATCCAATGAGGAGACGACAACGAGAAATCCCGCCGAAGAGAAAAGAATATTTTTATTTAATAAACCTAGTCAAACCAAAAGATTGATTAACCAAAAATAGATGATTTTTGGATGCTTCTATGGGTCTATATTTATAGGTGAAAAGAAGGTCTAAAAGTCATTAGGTAGGCAATGTGGGACTAAACATATACGTAAAGAGAAAAAAAGGAGAGACCAAATGCAATGGGCGAAGTAAATTTCAGTCAGCCCACAGGCAAGTCCGACCAGGCCTTTTTTTATTTCGGATGAACAGTATTTCCTAGTGAACAGTGGCTTCTTTTATTTTTGAAAATAAACAGCGAAAAAAATATAAATGAAACTAAGAGTATATTTTATATAGGCATATTATATATCAAATTTTCAGAATAAAATGTCCTACAACATGAACGTTTTATTTTTCACAAAATAAAAACTTTATAATTTTTTTTTTAAATCAATAAAATCCAAAAAATTTCTTTAAAATTTTTGGCACTATTTTTCTTCTGACTTTTATTTTTGGGGGGGGGTGTCATGTTACCTCCTCTCTTTCTTGCTTGGCAAGTATATTGTCAGGAAAAAATTGTGGTTGAAATCTGGTGCCAAATATAAAATTCAAATAAAAACCAAAGGAAAAAATCAAATGCCACATTCATTCAAATTCTTTATAGTTGAAGAAGCCATGTTATCTTCTCTCACTGATTTTAAATGGATGAATTTGAATTCAAAAGAAAAATGGGAAAATTATTTTATTCCCTCTCATTCAAAAGTTTTAAAAAGTTTTAAATTTCACTCAAGTTTCAATCACTCAAATAAACAAACAATCAATCTAATAAGTATATTAACATTCCAAAATTTATAATTTTGGGATGTTACAGTACCGCTTGGCTAGTGCAGTTGGTGGGTGGGTAATGGTTGGATTGTACCCCCCACTATATAAATGTGTCTTCTTCCCTAAGAAGCTTACCTCTTACCTCCCCAAGCTCCATTATTGCTCCAAAGCTCATTCCTGCCCGATCTCTCTCCCTAGCCAATCAAACTTGTTGATTTCCTAGGGATTGCTTGAGAAGGCCTTGATGTACACTTCCACCAAGAGATATTTGATTCCCCCACTAATCCCTTGCGGATCTTGTTACTCTTGGGTGTTTGATCACCCTAGACGGTTGAGGTCACCTTGGAGCCACATTCCATTGTGGTGAAGCTTCGTGGTCCTGTTGGGAGCCTCCAAGCTTTGTGTGGAGATAGCCCCAACTTTATTTGTAAATGTCCGGTTGCCGCCTTCAAAGGCGCTAATAGTGGAATCACGACATCTCACATTGTGTGAGGGCGTGAGGAGAATACATTGGCCCTAGTGGCTTCTTGGGGAGCATTGTGTCTCCACACCGCTTCAAGACATATTTCCTGTCAAAGGGAAGGAACTTCGGTAACACATCTTCGTCTCCACAGGTTCCACTTGCGGTTATCTCTTACCTTTACTTTGTACTTATTATTGTTGTGGCGTATTTCTTGCTTGCACTTGTTATCCTTGTTGTTAGCATCATATAGGTTGCTCACCTAGTCATTCATATAGAGAACCTTTTGTTGCTAACGCTAATTTGTTAAGACAGGCTAAAAATTGGTAGTTGCCTATTCACCCCCTCTAGTCAACCATATCGATCCTTTCAATATGTCATTTCTCAACACCACCTCAGAGAAAAGCATTAGAAGGATTCCTTTCAAAGCGTAAGAACCACCAAAGAGCATGGGATTGGTTTTTATTTTTTGGGAGTTTCCAGTTCTTGATCACTAATAAGGTTTCTATCATTCCCGTTAACCTTCCGTGACCATAGGTTGGTTCGTTTCATCACTCAAAATGTGCAATTCTTTACATTTCTTGATGGGAAGGAAAACTCCACTTCGTGAAGGTTTTCCAATTATGTCTTGCTTACGTTCTCAACTTGATCACTTTAATATCATCCGACTCATTGTCATCAGACAAAGATGTGATATAGGAGAATTTACTTCGTATCAGAGCAAGAATCAAAACCAAAGAAAAGCTTCATTCCCGTGCGGTTTCATTAGTACTACATCTATATGCCACTACTTCACCACTTCACTAGAAAGTGCATTCTCAGTTTTAGCAAAGTTACGTAACCACGAAAGCGCATTCTCTCCTTTACTCTTATTCCAGCATGGATCCCGATGAAGCATCTTGTTTTTGGTCATGTCCAAATCATGTCTTTCTCACAAGATAGAAAGCAGTTTTAGCTAGGAATGAAGTTAGCTTGACCTTTTTCATTGAGAAATGATACCTTATACCTTAAGTATCAAATAAGTCAGTTGTTTTCTTTTTGGATTGGAAATATGTTTCACCGCAAAAAAAAAGAGTGCAAATAAAAAAGATAAAGAGCACATAATCATAATTTTCCGGACACTTCTTTTTCGGGTCAATTTTTGGCTGAAAATGAAAAAGCGATGAACCTCTCAATTCGTAGCAGATTGAGAGGATTGAGAGATCCATCAATCTTTCACTTTCAACCAAATTTGGAACCAGCCAAAAGTGTCCAGAAAAAATTTAAAAAATTCGCTAAAATGAACACTAATATGATGATCATTTTGAGGAAGTTTCACTTTTTATGACAAACCAACTAAAAATTACAACGAAAATACTAATTCACCCACTACTTGGCATGCCCAAGGAGTGTCGAGGTAGCATTGACTTTGATCAAAACCATTTTACTTAGTCCAAACCAAAACCTGGTTTGTTTTTTGAACCTTAAGCTAAGTTGAGGGTGTGTCTGGTTTTGAAGTTGAGGGTTATAAATCGAAACGAGTGATTAGTTGAAGGTTAAACTGTGGACTTTTATCTTTTTTTAAATGATGGGTTGTTGAGCCTTAGAAAAATGGGTTAAGCTCACCCGACCAACAGAAGTGCTCCGTCTCGCCCATTGGAGAAGCTCTCGGCCGCCCCAATTCGGATTCCGCAAGAGCAGTTTTCTATCTTTTTCTTTTGTTCATGTTTACTGTCTCGTTTTTTTTCTTGATGTTTTTGTTTTTTGTGTCTCTTTATCAATTTTCTTCGTCTTTTTCCTTTTTCTTTTTCGTTTTTTGTTTTTCATTTTTTACCTTTTCTTTTCCTCTTTTCAACACGTGTCTGATTTTCAGTACACATTGTACAGTTTTCTTATACACACGTAGCATTTTTTGATACACGTTGAACTTTTCTCTAATACATGCTTTTCTAGATTTTTTTGAATATAAGTTAAAAAAATTCAAATATACATTGAACTTTCTTTAATGTGACCAAACTTTTTTTTAATCTAAGCAAACTTTTTTATACATTGTATTATCATTTTATTAAAATTCACGATTTTTGTTTGGAACCGATGAAGATTTCTATTAAATGTCATCAACATTTTTCTGAATGGTAGTTTGTTTTATTTAGATCCGCATTTTTTTTACATTGTGTAATTTGTTTTTTGCAAAATTCCACACGCATTCTTCTGAATGCACATACATTTTTATTTAAATGTCATGTACATTTTTTAATTACATATTTTTCACATCGTATATTTTTTTCAAAGATGCCACATACATTTTCTTGAACGCGTGAACATCTTTCAAGTGTCATGAGCAGTTTTTTAACGCAATCAACATTTTTCTATAGTTATACAGATTTGCTTTAAGAATTTGAATGTCCAAATTCACGATAAATATTTTATTTTTTAAAGTTAATCAGAATTTTGGGATATAAAAAATAAAATAGAAAAATGAACAAAAACTCTGGCAGGTGCCTACGTCCATGCCTATGTGTACATGTGTGATTATGGACTGGCCCATCTGAAAACATTCTCTGAATTACAAAATATACCCAAATTTAAAATAATTTCTTAATAAAAAAACAGTGTATTTTCAGATGCATGATTTTTAAAAACATTAATTTAAAATATATTTACCAAATATTAAACATGTGAAAGCCAAAACTTAAAAATAATCTTCTCTGCAACAACCACAACACATGTGGGAAGAGAATACAAGGGAGGCGTCTAATGATCAGAGAAGCACAATTCAACAGCTTGGAGGCAGCGCATCGTATGGCTCGCGAGCCGACCGAATTCCCCCTAACCTCTTGGTTGACGCTTGTCGGTCTCCTTCCTAAATACTGCCACTTCATTCGTTTCATAATATAGAAATGTTTTTGACACTATACTAATGAAAAAAAGCTTTTATATTATGAAATGAAGGGAGTATTTTTTTAGAGATTCCACCAAAAGACTATATATGAATGTATATAGACATATTTTAAAATATAAATTTACTCATTTTAATTCATAGATATTCTTCTATTGAATTAAAAATATATATTTAAAAACGGATGGAGTAGATTGATGAGCTGATGGTTATCATCAATGTAGAAAAGGAAAACACTTCCTTCCATCCGGCTCATAACGTGCAAGCGTCCGCCTCCTTCGTTGCGAGCCACGTGTCATTATAAGGCCCACTACCGTCCGCCTCCCTGCCTTCATGTGTTTTGACGCACGAATTGCATCGCTCACCGGCCCACCTTTACGAGACACACCGTTGCCGTTATACAGTTTCTGCGACATTATCTTTGTTGCGTAATTTTTTTGTAACAAGACTTTTATTACAAAAAAAGAATTACACACGTTTCTGCCACATGATTTCTACTGTTGCAACATGATCTTTGTTACCGAAAATATCTTATAACAAACTTTGTTGCAAAAAAGAATTCTATAGATGTTTTCACAACACAATCTTTGTTGCGAAAAATATTATATAACAAACTCCGTTGCAAAAAATATTCTAAAGATGTATCCACAACATGATCTTTGTTACAAAAAATATTTTATAAGTCTTTCCTCTACATATCTTTGCTAGCCACATGTCTATCGAATCAGAAACAAAATAATTATTTATGCAACAAAGCCGCTGTTGCGGGAATTAATGAGTGGGGGAGAAGACAAACGAAACATGGCAGGACGGATGGCTGATCGCGTTTAGATCCATCAATCATTAAGGTGACGAATGTATAGGACACGTTGGCCGGTGGATGCCTAGCAGCCCAAAATGAAAATGAAGGGAGTAACCATTAATCTCAATTTTAGTCTTTATTATGCTCATTTTCCACTGACAGGTGTGTGGGTATGGCACAACAGGCCTGACATCTAGGGCCCGCAGGCCGATTGTAAGCCATGATCTCCCAATAGCGAGTGCCACTGCGCCGCGGCTGCGCGCTAAGATCAATCACCTCTCCACCCCGCAGAGCCGATCGAAGCAACCAAGGCGCCCGTGTTGGCTTCGCCGAGGAGAAGCGCCACGGGAGAGGCGGGGCGGGGCGGTCGAGCCGGAGGGGCTTGCGCGCGGCGGCGGGGGCGGAGATGACGGACGGCCACCACTTCAACAACATTCTCCTCGGGGGCCGCGCCGGCACGGTGAGCGCCTCCCCCGTTCCCCTCCCTCCTCCTCCCGCGCGCCCCTGCTTCCGTGCCCTAGGGTTTCGCGAGATTCCGTCGCCAATGGCAGAGTTCCGACTTCTGAGGAGCCGGAGGTTGAGGCCGAGCGGCTGGCCTTGGAGCCTGTTGTGCTGCGGTGGTTGATCGCGGGCGCGCATTGTGCGGATTCTAGGGTTTTCGCGTCGTACATTCGCGCTCTGTTTTGTTGCGCTGCTGAGTTGGAACGTCTTCCCCTCCGAATTGTTTGGTTTCCTTATCCTGCCCGATCTATGTCGAGGGTTTTAGGAAAATCTCAGGTTTCTGTCGGCGTTGCTGCTGCTGCTGCTGTTGCTGCTGCAGAGAATAGGGACTTCTAAAACTACCGGGAGTTGGCAGGATTGCTCTCAAACCTGATGCCATGTTGTGGAATTTGTCCAATTAGGCATAAGCTTCTAACCTGCAAATGTTTTAGCATGTCGTAGACTTGCAAATTAGAAAGCGTGCTCCACTTCTTTTCATGCGATGCTTGCCATGACTGCAAATGTGTCTTCTGATGTACAGAGTACTTATCTGAATTATGTGCTTGAGCTTTCCCTGACCCTTGACTTTCAATGCTTGCACTAGTCATCACTCTTCAATGCATCTTTGACAATCTTCATGTAGAGTTATGTCGTACCACCTTTAGTGGACTTAATTAATGACTATGAGGCTGCAAGTTATGACTTCCTTCCTTTACTCTTTGAAGATGTTCACCGGTGTTTATGAATATTATTTGACCAATTATTGTTTCAGTACATTGAGAATCTTGTCATGTTTCATTACTCTTACTCCTGTACAGAACCTTGGTCAGTTTAAAGTGCACTCTGGAGGGCTTGCATGGAAGAGACAAGGTGGAGGAAAGACCATTGAGATCGATAAAGCTGATTTAACTTCTGTGACATGGATGAAAGTCCCCAGGGCATATCAGCTTGGAGTCAGAGTCAAAGATGGCCTGTCCTACACATTTATTGGCTTCCGCGAACAGGTTACTAAATTCCTTACCATATATTTTTTATAATTGGGTAATGACATGCTACATCTGATATGAAGAGGCTGCTAGAAACACGAGAATGTTTGCCACAGGAGCTACGACTATCTGGCACTTGGACTTTTTTAATCAGGAAATCTTGATCCTAATGCTCACTACTTTGGTGAACCTACAAGATTAAAAGTAGCACTGAGATTTCCTAGTATGTGTAGCACTATCAACACTCATGAAGACAACTTTCCCTTCTTGATTTGCGCTGTATTGCAGTCATGTTATTGTAACATACATTGTATATATCTGTATGGCTGAAAAGTATGTTCATGATGAATGTTTTGGTTTCCCAAGCCAGCTATATGTAACATGAGTAATTTATATCCTGCTATTTTATATGTTTATTGTATGAACTTGCCTTATTTTGCTTACCAAACCTCTGTATTTGAATCAGGATGAAGTTGCAAACTGGTTGCTATGTTCCTTTGTATCATACATGATGTGCCTGTGTTATCCTGTCGCAAAATCAATTATCTTCTGTGTGAAGGATATGCTATGTTTATGTGAACCTTAAGGAAATATTGAAGGAACAGTTTACACAATAACATTGTGTAATCTATGCAACATGCTGTCTTAATCATGCTATCAATATGAAAAGATTCTCGATTCTCTGATGGAGTTATATTTAGATGTGTCCTAACATTGGACTAACCATCCTATTTGCCTTAGACAAGCCGGATTTTTTTTCAAAATATTGTCAGTCAACTCTATGAGTAAGAACTTGCTAGCAACAATGAGTGGTGAGGTTAGTATATTCTGCTGATGTTCATCATGAACTTCCTTTTGTAGGATGTAAGCAGCCTGATCAACTTTATGCAAAAGAATATGGGCATTTCACCAGATGAAAAGCAGTTATCTGTTGGTGGTCACAACTGGGGAATGATTGATATAGATGGTATACATTTTGTCCTTTAATATCTGTAAATAATATTCACTTTTAATTATGTTTTTAAGTCACGCTTTCTATTTTAGGAAGCATGCTTACCTTTATGGTTGGTTCGAAGCAAGCATTTGAATTTTCTCTAGCAGACGTTTCACAAACGCAGTTGCAAGGCAAAACAGATGTTCTCTTGGAGTTCCATGTCGATGACACTACTGGTGCTAATGAGGTTTGTAGCGCATCCAGTCACTGTTTCTACATTTCCATCTAAGATTCATTTGCTGTTTATGGTGTTAGTTGGCACTTGTTCCTCATGTGCAAGCTGGAATTTGATTTCAAATTATAATCTCCTGTGGTTGTAGAAAGATTCGCTCATGGATATGAGTTTTCATGTACCTACATCAAATACTCAATTTCCTGGAAACGAGAATCGCACTTCGGCTCAGGTAATGTGACATGCAGCAGAAGCACAATGACACATGAAATGCTGACTACTGAAGTCTTCTTGTTTTTCTTTTCCTTTGTGCAGATACTGTTAGAGGCAATACTTGAAAGGGCTGATACTAGTTCTGGTTCTTCTGGAGAGGCAGTTGTCACCTTTGAAGGAATAGCTATTCTTACACCAAGGTGGTAAATATGGATGATTAATCGTATTAGAAACTCAAGCTGACCTCTTTATGATAATCTTCTCTATGCTTACCTGACAAAACTATGCAGAGGACGATATGCTGTTGATCTTCATCTTTCATTTCTCCGCCTTCAAGGACAAGCTAATGATTTTAAAATCCAATATAGCAGCATTGTTCGCCTCTTTCTTTTGCCAAAGGTTATGTTTGCTCTGTATTTTACGTCGTGCACAGCTTTGATGTTGTTCATATTGTTGATGCTAGACATGAAAATAGTTGTGTCGTGTGATTGTGCTTTGCAGTCAAACAACCCTCATACAATTGTGGTTGTCACTCTTGATCCGCCAATCCGTAAAGGGCAAACGCTATATCCTCACATTGTTATTCAGGTACGTGCTGCAAATTTTGCTTGTGATGTTTGGATGTTATGTTTTGGTTACTTGATTGTTTGACTGTTTCTCTTATTCTCTGACAGTTTGAGACGGAGACAGTAGTTCAAAAAAATATGAAATTAAGCAGAGAGTTGCTGGATGAAAAATACAAGGATAGGCTAGAGGAATCTTATCAGGTGAAAGTTTTGTTACTTCCAAAAAATACACTCTTTTGCTTTTGTTTGTTCAGTTAAAATGGAATTGCTAATCCTGCTTCTAAGATTAAATCATAAACTATGCATGACAACTGCTCAAGGGTTTCAGTACTAAAAACTCCACCTAGATGTATGCTGAGATAGAAAGAGCTGCTTCAATAATTGCATTCGATCTTGAATTCGATTTGAAAGCTGATGCTTAAATTAATCCAAGCAGGCAATTCTTTTGTTTTAAAAAGAATGTCACTTGAATAACAATTTATATGTAAAATTAACACTGCATGGTTTTTGGACAGATCATGGTCATATATCTTCCTAATGGTGCTCCCACCAACTACCTCGTTAATGTAGAGACAAATTTGGTGGGCATGGATGTCACCCAATATTAGGTCTCAGTGGGAGGGTTATTTGCACATAATTGCATTGCTTTCAAATCAACCTGTCCATTTTATAGAAGGTTCTGTTATAGAGTGATATTTAGATTTTTTAAACTAATTAGCAGTTCTAACATATTCTCCTTTATTAGCAGTTATGACATATTCTCCTTTGTTAGCAGTTATGTTCTGTTAATTACCTGTGATGACAAATTAACTTACACGGAGTGTTCAACTCATCGATAGGGTCTAGTACATGAGGTATTTGTCAAAGTCCTCCGAGGTCTTTCTGGTGCTAAAGTCACAAGGCCGGGTTCTTTCAGAAGTTACAAAAATGGATATGCAGTTAAATCATCACTCAAAGCTGAAGATGGACTGTTGTATCCACTTGAAAAGGGTTTCTTCTTTCTGCCGAAGCCCCCTACACTCATTTTACATGAAGAGGTTACTTTTTCCATAAACTAGAAACTAATTTTCATCCGTTCCTACATTACTGAAACAGTTTATCACAGTCCAGCCATTGGAATTTTAATCACAATGCCCATTTACTACTATTTAATGTAGATTGAGTTTGTTGAATTTCAACGCCATGGTGCTGGGGGCGCTAGTATGTCATCTCAGTATTTCGACCTCCTAGTCAAACTAACAAATGATCAAGAGCATCTCTTCAGAAATATTCAGAGGAGTGAATACCATAACCTATTCAACTTTATCAAGTACGTGCCTTTCTGTTGGCTTCATCACCCCTATTGCTAAATTTATGCATAAGACTTCTGTTTTTTTTTTCTTTCTTCTGGTAAATTTCAAGTGGAAAGGGCTTGAAAGTAATGAACCTTGGAGATGGTCAAGGTACAAGTGGTGTCACAGATGTTCTACGGGACACTGATGATGTTGCTCCTGACCCTCATCTAGAGAGAATAAAAAATCAGGCCGTGAGTAGTGAGGCCAGTGATGAAGAGGTACATTGCCTTTTGTTGGCTTGTTCCTTGATACTGACTTGTCAATCTTATTACTAAGCCATTGTATATACTTGTTCTTTACCATTTCATGTTAGGATGAAGATTTTGTTCTGCATAAGGATGATGGCGGATCTCCTACCGACGATTCTGGTGGTGAGGAATCAGATGCTAGTGAAAGTGGTGGTGAAAAAGAGGTTGTTAGATTTCTTATTTCCTGTAGCAAGCCTGAAGTGTGAAGTTAACTCTGCTAATGATTTCTTAGTGTTTTTTTTATCTTAATCTCCAGAAGTCATCCAAAAAGGAAGCACGTAGTTCAAAGCCGCCTGTGAAAAGGAAGCCTAAGGGTAAGGATGGCGAAGGTTCAGAGAAAAGGAAGCCTAAGGGCAAGGATGGCGAAGGTTCAGAGAAGAGGAAACCAAAGAAGAAGAAAGATCCTAACGCCCCCAAAAGACCAATGATGCCATTCATGTATTTCTCAATGGCTGAGCGGGCAGTAAGTTACCATGACCAATTATCCCAAACATAGCACCTAACTAGCTACTCTAGTAATTCATGAATTAATGAGTATACCTGAATAAGCTAGAGTCATTTTCAGCACAGATTCCTGAACCTCATTCTCTGGATCAGAGATTTTGTTTTGGTAATTCAGTAGCACAGAAGGCTATTTATTTACTCCCTCCGTTCCTAAATACTCCCTCCGTTCCTAAATATAAGTCTTTTAAGAGATTTCACTAGGTGAGTATATACGAAGGAAAATGAATGAATATATACTCTAAAGTATGTCTACATACATCCGTATGTAGTTCTCTACTAGAATCTCTAGAAATACTTATATTTAGGAACGGAGGGAGTATAAGACATTTTAGAGATTCTACTATAGACTACATACGAAGCAAAATAACTGAATCTACACTCTAAAATATGTCTTTATACATCCGTATGTAGTTCAATAGTGTAATCTCTAAAATGTCTTATATTTAGAAACGAAGAGAGTAGTATACAAATGCTTATCATTAGTTACGGATTTTTGAAGTATTATGGAAACGAGCATTGTCCTTGAGTGACATACAAGAACTAAGAACTTCTTGTCCTAATAAATTATGGTACTAGGGGAGGAGGGGGCGTCCAATGAACCATGTACACGAACAGTTTCATGTTTAACTGAATTTTCTCACTTATATGAGGCTGTATATATAGTTTTCTCCTTTTTGGTTGAGTCTTATTCCTTGGTGGGTAACTGGATTCTTTCTGGAGTAATATACGTACCTGCTAGTATGATATGTTGAACAAACGCTTATCTACTGTTTCTTTCGCGCAGGGTGTGAAGGATAGCAATCCAGATTTGGCTCCAACCGATGTCGCAAAGAAGCTGGGCGAGATGTGGCAAAAGATGTCAAGTAATATTCTAGTCCATTATGTGCCCTAATGCATTTCCTCCCGTACTTGTAACATATCAGTTGCGTTCACAAACACAAGAAAATCCTTATGCTCATGATTTCCTTGCTCCCTGTCATGAGCAGCCGAAGACAAGCAACCTTACATTCTGCAGTCTCAAGCCGACAAGAAGCGCTATGAGAAGGAATCTGCTGCTTACCGCGCTGCTGCCCCAGTGGACGTGGACGCCGGGTCCGGCAATGGCTCTGACTAGAAGACTCTCACACTTGTGCACTGAGCAGTCGACACGATCGAGGCATCTGTAAATCACTGTAGGGCAGTTTGAACAAGAAGAACGAGCATCTGTAGATCGCCATAGTGCATTTTGAACAAGAACAAGCATGCTAACATGAACCTGCATACCGTGAAGGGGCTACTTATGGTCTTTCTTTTGAGAGGAAGAGGGAGAGTGGTCCTCGCAATTGGCAGCCCGGCCTAGATGGCCCGATCTGAAAATCATGGGCTGGGCCATGCCTAATCATGCCATCGGGCTGGGCTTGAGTCTGAAAATTGAGCCCGATGGCCGGACTCGAGCTTGTTGAAAATCAAATTTAAGCCGCAGTTATGATGGGATGATCGGGCTTTTTCGGGCTTGGACCGGACTCCGGCGTGATATATCAAGCCTGACAGTTGGGCCAGGCTTGGGCTTTTAGCACCCGTTTTTTTTTGGCCTAGCCCAAAGCCCGTTCTGACTTGACATATGCCAGATATAAGGGATATAGGCTACTTATGGGGTCTTTGTGAACGCATTCCATGATAACCTACTTTTGGTCATGGGCTTGGGGATCTTGTCCACTCGTTGGGTAAGCTTTGGGTCCAATTATTATAGAATGAAAAAAAATAAAGCAAATGTATCTAAAAAATGTAAACTGTCGAATAACGAAATAAAACTATCGAAATGTTATCTATTTGATGTTTGTTAGGCTTGTTTTCTGCTCGACGCTCTCCAAATCATCTGATGACGGGGATGAATCAGGGCTCATCGCCAATCTGTTTGCTCCCTATGCGACCCACATGAACGTGTCTCTAATACCCACCTCCCATCACACACTCGGCCTCACCATTTCCTCATTCCACCATCCATTCCCAAAGAAAGAGCAATGAGAAGTAGAGACAATCATGGCGACAATATTGTCATAACCCTAGAATATTTGTTTTTAAATAGTTGCATTTAGAAGCATCCATGCATCATGTTTAAATTTTAATTAAATTTGAAATAAGGATGATCAAATCCTAGCAAATAATTAATTCAACAAATCAAATATTTTCAATGAATCCAAAACTCCCTTAAAAATGTTCATGATTTCGGGAAAAAAGATGAAAACCTCTACCAAAAATGGTGCACATTTTTCCACAACATAGTTGGGCTATCAATTAACCCACTAACTATTTCAAGTGGAACTATAAATACCTATAACTAATTTTATAGCTTCAATAACTCTGAATCTTTTTGTGTGGCATTGGTTTAATCCATTGAGCTCACATAATAATTTTTAGAATCAAATAAAGTGATTTGGTTTGAAAACCAAATTCAAAGCAGATTGCAAAATTAGAAAAGAGAAACAAAAATAGAAAACACAGAGAGAGAGATAGAGAGAGAGTTACTTGGTATCCGAGCCAACTAGGGACAGGGCATCTTCAAACTCGTGCCAGAAGGCACGGGGGCATGTGCCCGATGTGCGCACGCACGCGCTGCGCACCTCCTGCTTCCCTAGAGGTACCTCGACCATTCTCTCCTTGCCAGCGCGACGCCCAAAACCCCTCGGATATTTTTTCCTCATCTAAACGCACTCTCTCTCCTCCATTAACTCCCTCCTTCGAAGTCACCCGAGAGAGACGAAGCACGCCGCTCGCCACTACCGCAACCACATGCCATCCACATCGCGAGCCTTTGCGCCGACTTGTCCAAGAGCCCCACATAGACGTCGCGAACCTCTGCGCGAAAGATCGCGAGCCTGGGAGCAACATACCATCATCACCATCGTCATCTTCAACCTCGGTGCCCGGAGCTCCTCGTCGTTGATTCACTGCAACCAGGTCGTCCCCGACCCTCCCGTGCCGCTCTTCAGAATCAATGTGAACCGCTGAGCTTCCCCTCTCTCGCCATCGTCGATTGAATGCCCTAGCTAGGGCTGCCACCATGCCCGAGAGCTTCCTCCGCACGAGCTCGTTGTTAGACGTGCTCTGGTGACCATTTGGTCACCCTGGAGAGTCCAACACCCTTCCACGGACTCGTAGTACCCTTCTAACGTGCTAAATCGCTCACATTCGTGCTCTAAGGCCACTACCACACCAGCCCGAGCTCCCGCCGCCATCGATATGTCGTCGTCGCTAAATCTAGATGCCCAACTTAAGCTTTTAGGCTTGACCTGTGTCGTGGTTTTGTCACAAGAAATGTCCTCGTGAAAGGACCAAGTCTAGGAGCCATCACAACTAGGTGGTTGCTTGGATGGGGTTGATTGGGAACGGAAGACGCGATTTCACCTAGGTTTAGCCCTTCCGAAGGAGGTAAAAGCCTACACCTGGCTTGATTGTTATTGATGATGATGATCTCGATTATAAGGATGTGGAATTGCTAACCTAGATCTCGAGGATTTCTTTATTGTCTCTGTCCTCTTGGACAACCCGGGGTTTGCCCTTATGTACTGGGTCAAGTCCCGAGCATTACAACGAATCATGCCTTGCACGACTACCGCTACTAATCGAAGCAGGACTCTCCCTAAGTCGGCCATGGACATGCCGACTTACATCTTCAAACCTTCAACCCGGCGCCTCATGGGCCGGCTGGAGGCCAGACCCCTCTAATCCCGTAACGTCCAAGATGCGGTCCTATCCTTATTTTGGCGCGAGGGCCTCGACATGGATAGAAACGCATCTCGTCGTTTCGCAAGAATGAATATCGTTACAAGTACATGTACTGAAACGATGAGTATAAGGACTTGGCTTACACTTGCCACAAGCTACATCAGAGTCACATCAGTACAATACATACAATCATCATGAAGAAGAGCAAGGTACATCTATGGACGAAAACAAATGATAAAAGAACGACGTCCATCCTTGCTATCCCAGGCTGCCAGCCCGGAACCCATCCTAGATCGACGACGACGACGAAGAAGAAACTCTAAAAGCACAATCATCGCGCTCACGTCATAATAACTCCTTACCTGTACCTGCAACTAGTGTTGAAGTAATCTGTGAGCCACATGGACTCAACAATCTCATTTCCAAAGGTATCAAGACTAGCAAGGCTTAGTGGGTGAGGTATGGTTAAGTGGTGAGGCTGCAGCAAGCGACTAAGCATTTATTTGAGGTGGCTAACTTACGAGTACAAGAACAAGGAGAGGGATGATCTACGCATAGCGGACGTGACTACTGATGATCAACTGAATGATCCTGAACACCTACCTACGTCAGACATAACCCCACCGTGTCCTCGATCTGAGAAGGAGCTCACGAAGGAGACAGTCACGATTATGTACTCAGTTGGCAAGTTTTAATTAAGCTTACTTCAAGTTATCTAGAACTGGATGTTAAATAAAGTTTCCATGTTTCCACATAACCGCGGGCACGACTTTCCGAAAGATTTAACCCTGCAGGGGTGCTCCAACTAGTCCATCACAAACTACCATACACTGCGATGGAATGACCTCGATCAGGGAAATCCCGTGATCTCCTCGGGTTCCTATTGGAAAACCTCAACCTCGAGATAACCCAAAGCATCCTCGGAATCCCTCGCACAAGACGCTCGAGAAAGGTAAAACAAGTCCAGCAAGCGCCCGACGTGTCGACGATCCCGATAGGAGCCGCGTATCTCGTTCTCAGGACACGACGGATGAGCACTACATACGGTGGCCAGATAGACATCCCCCGAGTTGCACCGGGTGGCCCCGCAAGTGGCTCTGTTTTGGACCAGCACTGGCCCTCCCTGTATTATGTTGAATTACTCCTCGGGTTCATGATGCCCTATGGTTTTTAGTATTAAAAGAATTATTATGTTGGGAAAATATAGTACCAACGCTGGGCCTTGCCAGACGAGCTTTATCCCAAAACGAGAATCTATGGGGTCCCCATAACAACCCCAAGCATGTTAGGAGCGCTCATTTATGGAACATAACACCGATAGCCAAAACTAAGGCGACAAAGGTGGAACAGAACATCAGGCTAGAAAGGCCGAGCTTTCCACCTTTTACCAAGTATATATGTGCATTAATTTAAATAGCATTAATATGTTGATATAATAAGGAACCCATGTTTGCACATGGAAGAAACTGCACCTGCAACTAGCAACGCTATCCAATGGTTAAGCAAGCGGTAACATAGCCAATCAGTGGTTTGCTAGGTTGTAGAAAGGTTGAAGGTTTTCATGGCAATGCTGGGAGGCTGATATTTAACAGGTAGCAGGCAACGAGACAGAACGATAGAAACGAAACAACTAGCATGGCAATGATAGTAATGGTATATAGGGAAATGATCATCTTGCCTGAGAGTCCGTTTGGAAGAAGAACGACTCCGTGAAGCAGACGAACCGACGTAGTCGAACGGGTCCTCACATTCCGACACGCTCGTGGAACTCTATCGAGACGAAGCAAACCAGAAACAAGAATCAACACACAATATTCACCACAACACATGCAAGACATGATACACACCCTAATATGATGCATGTTCAGTTTAAATATGCAAGGCATGGCATGGCAATTCACAACAGTCAAACACTACACGTTAAGTGAAGCTCAATATGCAACGAGTTGCATATTCACGGAACTCCACATTTAATTATTTAGTTCACTCCCGTTATTAACACGACAATATTAAAATGTTGTTGACATGGCAAGGGGGTGAAGCACAAATTACTCTACCTATCTAGGCATTTTAAATGAGGCCAGAAACAACATATAACATTTCCGAAGCGACCCCACGTGTTAACTCCTAAATCTGTCTAGATTTGTCCTAATCACCTTTTATGTTTGTTAAAAAGCAAAACAAAGTGGTTCACGTGATGCTACTCGTCGTTCTAATCCATTTACATATATGGCTCATCTCCAACGGAGCTACAATTAATTAACTACGACCTAAACCATTTTTAACACACGACACGCAAACCGATGCAAACAACAAGCTAAATAGCTTTAAATATGCATGAGAGTTGGAAAATATTAATCTATGCAAAATTCTAGCCAACTCACATATACAAATCGTCGCGATCCGACGCGCGGATTAAAAGCTACATGCATTTTAAAATCAATGCATTTTTTTTGAAATTAATAAATTCGTAAATCCTAAAAAAACGAAATGGGCCTAATCTACTGAGTGCTGGATAACTACGGAACGCTCGGGCGCAATATAGGGGAACTCCGAGGGCTCACCTCGTGGGCTCGGCCCAAGTCGATGGAGAGGCTAGCAACCGGCTCGGCTTGGGCCGGAGCTGGGCCATGGCTGGCGGCTGGGACGATGCGTGAGGCGAGGCTCGGTCAACGCCGAAGCTGGGCCGGCCCGCAACCGGATGGGCAGTTGGAGGCGTCGACCTCCTCCTCCTTGCTCCCGACTGAGAGGAGGGGAGGCACCAGCGAGGCGGCTGGCGGCGGGCTCGCACGACTCCGACGACAGGACTGACGGAGGAGAGGGAGGCGAGGGACGACCGGTGACGAGGGGCTCGGACTAGGGCGGATCCGGCTCGGGCACCGGCGACCTGCTCGGGAGGTCTCAAGGCGGCGACGCGGCATGGTGTGCGTACAGCAGCAGTAGCTCGGGGCACCGGACTGGCTCGCGGAGACGGCTGACTGGTGGCTGGCGCACAACGGCAGTCGGCGGCTGGGCACGTCGGCCTAGGGCGGCTCGGGCACCGCTGCTCCTCCTGGAGCTCGGGAGGAGAGGAGCTCGAGCATGGGGATCGGGCTGTTGCGCGCAGATGGGCCCGGGGAGGGCTGGATGCGGGCCTTACAGCTGAGGGCTGAGGCAAGGCGGGGAGTGGCTGTGGCGGCGGCTAGGGTTTAAGGTGGCACAAGAACCGAGGTAGGGGGCCTGACTGTCCAAAACTAGGCATGGGGCTGCTTAAATAGGAATGGGGCTAGGGTTAGAGGGTTTTTGGCGTTTTTCGACCCTCCAATCGCGATCAGACGGTCCGATCGGAGAGGTGGTTTTTGGTGGGCTGTGTTAGAGAGGCTAGGTGGGGAAGAGAGGTAGACTGGTGGCCTGACACGACATTTTTAGAACACGGAAAAATCCACCGATACACCGCTGGCGGTGCCGCTACGGTCGACCGTTCTGGTATCAAACAGACTCTGATTGTGATGAAATTTGGCAGGCGACTTACCTACACTAAAATAAGACCACACACCAAGTTTCAACACAATCCGAGAATATTTTCCGGACACCTGCAAAAATAAAATATTGACGATGTCGCGGGCGCGTGCGAGTGTGGTTGGTCTCAAACCGGACAATGGAGAATGCGGAGAGAACCGTTAGCTAATAACGGATGCAAGTTTTAAAAACTGGCGGCAACGGAGTACCGATGTAATGCAGATGACGCGAATGATGCGATAATGAATGCGACAGACAACCTAATCGCACGACGACAACGGAATAAAAGGGGAATCTTCTCGAGCGTCGGTCTTGGGTTGTCACAACTCTCCTACACTAAAAAGAAATTTCGTCCCGAGATCTAAGAATGAAGAGGGGAAGAGGAAGAGCAAGAGCAAGAGGTAAAAGTTAGTCGCTTCTTCTACAAACGAGTGAAACCAACGATCCTTGAAGGTTGCAAAGAGATGAAGAGTGACATGAGGAACAATCAAGAATTCAAACAAAAATTCGGCAGCACTTCGGTAGGAAAAAGAGGCAAAAATTCGATACAATGGAAAGATCTTGAGAAGATTCACAACAAACTAAGTAAATTGAAAAACAAGGAAAGAACATGATCTTGATGGAACAAGATGATAACTTGAAGAGAACAACATCACCACAACTCCGGAACAAGAGAATGGAAACTAAATCTTGAGAAGAATAGAATGAAGAAGAAAATGACAACTACTATCACAATTGACTTTGACAAGCAGCCTTGCAAGAAGAATTGAATGGAGTTGTTGGCAACCCAACAACGGAAAGAACAGGCTTGTAGTGGACTTATGAAAACCATCTCAACAATGAGGTGACAATCGACCACAACTGGAAAACAATTGATTCATTAGGAGAAACAAGATAAGCATAACTTCTTTCACCAAGAGGATGCATTGAGAACTTGTACCAATGATAATCACCATAACAGCCGCAATCCTTAGACAAAGCTTTAGGTGAAATCCAAACCAAGCTAGCTCAATGGAAGAAAATATGGGTTGAAAATATCCCATGATAGAAGAATTGGTGGGTTTAAATATCTCATTCTTGAAACAAATTCTCTTCGAGACTCCTCCACTAACAATAACGTTATAACACCACCTCAAAGGATAAAGGAAAAGGAAAAGATGGAGCAGTTGGGAAAAGAATTGATATCATGAGCCACTCCGAAAGAAGAATTGAAATCACTATGAACAAGAATAAGAATTATGTTATGCCTATCCTTCACCAAGTTAAATTGATGACAAGCAATGGATTAGCATATCACTTATTCTCCATGAAAAGATTGAAGAGAGATATCGAGCAAAAACTAGAAGAAATCTTGAAAGAAACACCGGTAAGAATTGAAACGAATGAGACAACCATGAATGAATGAAGATATATGAGAATGAAGAGATCATGAGCCGCCTGAGAGAAAAACCTTGAACAAGGCACTGGAATAATTGGGATACGAACGAAGAGACAACAATTGAGAATAATTGAGAGTGAAAGCTGAAAGTTGAGAACGGAGAAATCTTCTGAAATGATGGCCTTTGGAGGATCATGAAATGAAAACAACTCAGAAATGCACCGGGTAGACATGGAAGGAATTTCTCATGATCAAGAACAATTCAAGATGATAACACAAAACTGAAATGACAATCTTCACCAGAATGGAGCAAGATTGAGAGAAACACTCCTTCGGTCTTCCAAGATGAGAATGATGCGAAGGAACACCACTAGAATAACTGAGACACTCCAGAATAAGAACAAGGAAAAGTTGAGCCAATGACAAAAATAAATTTGAAGCAATCTTGAAGAAGGAATATGAATGATGAAATTCATACTTACGTCATTATTGAAAAAGAACTAGGGATCTCGGGAAAAGATTAGAAGAGCTAGGAAAGATCCTGGGAAAAGCCTGTGGGTTATGGGCCCACTCAAAAGAAACACCATTGAAAAGATTGCTCAGAAAGAGAGATACTGCACCAGTACAAATGAAAGCTAGATGAGGTGAGACCCTCGAAATAATTGAAAGGATTAAAAGAAGAAGCTTATGAGATATCTCCAGCACTCCGAATAGAATAGAGATGGATGAATAACAAAATAGGCTTGATAAGAATTTTCAACATGGGAAAGTATTAGGGCATATTTCTCCCTAAGTGGTTTTAGTGATTGATGACAATGCCTATGCGGACTAATCATGTGCATTGAGCATTTCAGATAATTCATATCTAGACACAAGACGATTCGATGCCCCTCAGAATCTCTCGAAGACGGTTTTCTACGTTTCCCTTTGGTGGATTTGAGTCGTAGGAAAGCCATACTATTAAGAGGGGGTCCGCATTGGAAAGGTTTGGGTGGAATCATCACGTACACATTTAGTGCACCACCTTTTCCCTAGCTACAATGGAGCTCCATACCCATTTTTAATGTCTATGCAAAAAGGTTAGCGGTAGTACCGCTCTCAGAGCGGTAGTAATTTTTTTACTACCGCTCCAAGAGCAGTACTACCGCCCTCAGAGCGGTAGTAATTTTTTACTACCGTTCCGATGGACTTTTTCGCATACTCCCCCCCCCCCCCGCAGTAGTAGGCACGTTAGTGAGATGCAGAGCGGTAGTATCGCTCTTAGGAGCGGTAGTACCACTCATAGAAACGGTAGTACCGCCCCAGAGCGGTAGTACCGCTTGGCTATTGCTATGGTTAGTGGGTAACGGTTGGATCTGACCCCCCACTATATAAAGGTGTCTTCTTCTTCGAGGAGCTCACCTTTAACCTCTCCAAGCTCCATTGTTGCTCCGTAAGCTTGTTGATTTTATAGGGATTGGTTGAGAGGGCCTTGATCTACACTTGCACCAAGAGATATTTGATTCTCCCACTAATCCCTTGCGGATCTTGTTACTCTTGGGTGTTTGATCACCCTAGACGGTTGAGGTCATCTCGGAGCCACATTCCATTGTGGTGAAGCTTCGTGGTCTTGTTGGGAGCCTCCAAGCTTTGTGTGGAGATAGCCCCAACCTTGTTTGTAAAGGTCCGGTCGCCGCCTTCAAGGGTAGAAATAGTGGAATCATGGCACCTCGCATTGTGTGAGGGCGTGAGGAGAATACGGTGGCCCTAGTGGCTTCTTGGGGAGCATTGTGCCTCCACAGCGCTCCAATGGAGACGTACTTCCTGTCAAAGGGAAGGAACTTCGGTAACACATCCTCGTATCCATCGGTTCCACTTGCGGTTATCTCTTACCTTTACTTTGTACTTGTTGTTGTTGTGATGTATTCTTTGGTTGCACTTATTATCCTTCTAGTTAGCATCATATAGGTTGCTCACCTAGTCGTTCATATAGAGAACCTTTTGTTGCTAACGCTAATTTGGTAAGATAAGCTAAAAATTGGTAGTTGCCTATTCACCCCCCTCTAGTCAACCATATCGATCCTTTCAACTGGTATCAGAGCTACGTCTCTTTATTAAGGGTTTCACCACCCGAAGAGTATGGTTGACGATGGTGAGGTTAGGTCCAAAGGGTTGGAGGCCGTGGAGGTGGTTTTGGTCACACGGAAGGACTTGAATGAGGCCATGGCTTCACTCAAGACGTCTGTGACTACCGAAGTCAAATCCATGCTTAAAGAATTACTTGAGGGGATGAGAAATTCTCCCGACCCGTTGCTTGTGGTTAAATCCACCTCATCGGTGTTGGAGGACAATTCCAATAAGGAAGCGGTTAAAGGTAATCAAACCTCCTCCCCTCATGTCAAGAATGGAACGGGGACCTTTGCCTCGGTTCCCCCTCCCCCGGTCTATGGAGGACCGGTTCCTACCCCGCATATTAATAACCTAGGACCTCCTCCAAAACTTGTTAAAGGTGATTTCGCTAATTGGGTTTTTTCTATCAAGTCTCATTTGAATCACAACACAACACAGCTTTGGAGAATCATCGAGCAAGGTTATTATCCTCATGATCCATAACCTTACTCCAAGAGAAGAGGCGGACAACCAATACAATCATTCCGCATTGTTCATCCTTCAATCCGCAGTTCCACCAGAAGATCTTCCACACGTGCGTCCCTTCACTCGTGCAAAGGAGTGTTGGGAGCACATCATGGTGCTGTACAAGGGAAGCTCAAGCATTCAACGGTCAAACTTTGAAGTGGTCCTTGATCAGGCTGATGAGTTTGTGATGCTTGAAGATGAGGACCCCCGTGATCTCTATCGGAGGGTGACTGCCCTCGATGTTGCTCTCCAAGATCATGGGAGCAAAGGAGGATGACACATGGATCAAGCGCAAGTTTCTCAAGGCCATCATGCCTTTCAACAAAGCCATGTCTTCCATCATTTGGCAAGGACCAGATTTTCACTCCTTGTCCTCAGGCAAAGTGTTGGATGAGTTCATTGCTATGGATATTATGAACAAGACCGCTGATACGTCTCCGTCGTATCTACTTTTCCGAACTCTTTTGCCCTTGTTTTGGGCTCTAATTTGCATGATTTGAATGGAACTAACCCGGACTAACGCTGTTTTCAGCAGAATTGCCATGGTGTTGTTTTTGTGCAGAAATAAAAGTTCTCGGAATGACCTGAAAATTTAAGGAGAATTTTTCTGGAATTTATGAAAAATACCGGCGCAAGAATCAACGGAGGAAGTGGAGCCGTGAGCCCACAAGCCCACCAGGCGCGTGTCATGCCCAAGATGCGACCCTATCCTCAATTTGGCACGAAGGCCTCGTCAGGGATAGAAGCGCATCACGTCGTGTCGCAAGAATGGATATCGTTACAATTACATGTACTGAAAAGGAGATATATATATATACAGAGTTGGCTTACACTCGCCACAAGCTACATCAGAGTCACATCAGTACATTGCATAGACATCAAGAGTAAGAGCAGGGTCCGACTACGGACGAAAACAAACGAGAAAAATAAGAACGACGTCCATCCTTGCTATCCCAGGCTGCCGGCCTGGAACCCATCCTAGATCGATGAAGAAGAAGAAGAAGAAGCAACTCCAAATGAACAATCAACGCGCTCGCATCAAGTAACCTTTACCTGTACCTGCAACTGGTGTTGTAGTAATCTGTGAGCCACGGGGACTTAGCAATCTCAGTTCCAAAGGTATCAAGACTAGCAAAGCTTAATGGGTGAGGCATGGTTAAGTGGTGAGGTTGCAGCAGCGGCTAAGCATATATTTGGTGGCTAAACTTACGAGTACAAGAATAAGAGGGGGAAGATCTACGCACATCGGTCGCGAACTACTGATGATCAAATGAATGATCCTGAACACCTACCTATGTCAGACATAACCCCACCATGTCCTCGATCGGAGTAAGAACTCACGAAAGAGACAGTCACGGTTACGCACACAGTTGGCATGTTTTAATTAAGTTAACTTCAAGTTATCTAGAACCAGTGTTAAACAAAGTTTCCATGTTGCCACATAACCGCGGGCACGGCTTTCCGAAAAGATTTAACCCTGCAGGGGTGCTCCAACTAGTCCATCACAAATTACCACAAGCCGCATAGAAATCCTCAATCACGAAGCTCGCGATCTCGTCGGATTCCCTAGTGGAAAACCTCAACTCTTAGATTACCCAAAGCATCACCGGAATCCCGATGCACAAGATATCTCGTCAAAGGTAAAACTAATCCAGCAAGGCTGCCCGGCGTGTTGACGATCCCGATAGGAGCCGCATATCTCGTTCTCAGGACACGACGGATAAGCGAAGCGTACGAGTGCCAAACCTCGAGTTTCCTCGCGGTGGCCCCGCACGGTGCTCTGTTTTGGACCAACACCATCAGCACTGGCCCTCCCTGTATTATGTAAAATTACTCCTCGGGTAGCGCTAATTCCCTATGCATTTCCATTTTATCAAAATTATTATGTTGGGCAAATGTAGAACCAATGTTGGGCCTTGCCAGACCAGCTTTAATCTAAAACGAATTATCAAGGGGGTCCCCATAACAACCCCGATCGTGTTAGGAGCGCTCATTTATGGAACATAACACCGGTAGCCGGAAACTAAGGGGGCAAAGGTGGAACAAAACACCAGGCTAGAAAGGCTAAGCCTTCCACCTTTTACCAAGTATATAGGTGCATTAAATTTAATAGCATTAATATGGTGATATGACAAGGAACCCATGTTTTCACATGGAACAAAGCACCTGCAACTAGCAACGCTATCATCGGGGTTTAAGCAAGCAGTAACATAGCTAATCAGTGGTTTGCTAGGTCGAACAGGTTGAAGGTATTCATGGCATTGTTGAGAGGCTGATATTTAACAGGTGGTAGGCAGCGAGACATAATCGATAGAAACGGTAAACTAGCATGGCAATGATAGTAATGATATCTGGGGAAATGGTCATCTTGCCTGAGATCCCGCTTGGAAGAAGAATGCCTCCGTGAAGCAGACGAACCGACGTAGTCGAGCGGGTCCTCACATCCGACACGCTTGCGGAACTCTATCGAGACGGGGAAAACTGGAAACAAGCATCAACACACGAAATTCACCACACGATGCAACAACACAAATGATGCATGAGCAGGCTGAATGCAAACAAGTCACGACAAGACAATTCACACAATCAAACACTACACATTAAGTGAAGTTCAATATGCAACGAGTTGCATATTGACGAAACTCCACATTTAATTATTAGTTCACTCCTGTTAATTTACCGACAATATTAAATGTTTTTAATATGGCAAGGGGTGAAGCGACGGTTCTACGTGGCATCCTAGTAGGGTAACACGCGAGACGTAGATCGGAGCTACGTTACAAGAGACATGCAACACAAGATATATATGCCATGAATGCGTCATGCATGCGAGTTATTACATCACGACCAGAAGAGAAAGAAACACATGTCGCCACGGCGAGCGAGAGGGAACCATGGCGGCAAATCGGAAACGATGCCACGACAATGTTCCTATCCCGATAACTCGACGAGATATCGTGCCAACGTATATGAAGCGTGTGCGGGAACGTTAAACAAAGAATGGGGTGGTCCCGTATCTCGGGTTCCCATGTGTCGAGGCACGACGAAAGAAGACAACGGGCAACATACGGTGCACACATATATTCAACTCATACATCATATGTGTTCGGTACACGACACGTCTCATCGGTATACCTTCGAAGTGTGCAATCAGAGCGGTTCGGGTCGTAGCGGACCAACGGTCGTCGTGGAAGTCGTGGTCGTCGAGGAACTCGGGTCTCGTCGACGGTAGTCGTACTCGGCGTCGTGGTACACGGTCGTCGGCAATGTCGAGGAAGTCGAACTCGCTTCCGGGGGTTGTCGAGGACGACGTGGTACTCGCCAATCTTGTCGGTGACCCACGACAGGGGGATGGTGCACGCGGTCTTCGGCGACGTTTCCAAAAGGCATCAGGGCAAGGCAACAACTCAACGCAGGCATGCATGCAAGCGGCAACAGCAGCATCAGCGACACAACGGAAAGCAACAACAGCAAAGCGGCAACTAGCACTAGCATACTACAACGGCGGCAGCAGGCAAGCGACATCAACTAGCCTCAATGGCGCAAGCGGCAGTAGCCTCGGCATCAGCGGCAAACAGCAACTAGCAGGGAAATTAGCAATAGCCAGCATCTACCTAGCAGCAGGAAGCAACTACACCTGCCACTACAAATGCAACTAAGCAAAGCCAGCAACGACAATAGCCAGCAGCTATGGCACAGCAAGCAAAACAGCGGCAATAGCAATAGCATGCACAAGCACCTACCAGCAGCAGCAAAACGCAATTGCTAGCTAGCAACTTACGGCAGCAAAATGCATCGCGACATGGGTCGGCAAGCAAAGCAGCACGCAACAATCTTCAGGCAGGGGAACGAGGCAGGAACAACAGGTGAGCACGAGACCAAGGGCGGCGCGGCGAATGGCGCAGGGGGCGCAGGGTACCGGCAAGGCGCGGGCGTCGGCGCCGGAGAAGAGGCGCGCGGGGCCATGGCAGCGAGGGGCTTGGGCGCAGGGGCGAGGCGGCGCACGGGGCGGAGCTTGCGAGGGGCGAGGGGCGAGGCGGCGCACGGGGGCGGAGCTTGCGAGGGGAGAGGTGATGCGGAAGGGAGGCCGGCGAGGCCATGGCTTCCGGCGGCGCGGCCGAGGACGGGCAGGGAGGCAAGGCCAGGGCGAATCGGCGAGCAGCTGCGACAGAGGAGGCGGCGCAATGCGGGGGAGACGCGGGGAGAGGGTTCGGGGTGGAGCAGCCCGACTGCTGCCCAGAGCAACGATGGCGGCGCGCACAGGCCTCGGGCCGGCCGGGAACTAGAGGCGGCGCAGGGGAACAACAGCACGGGACGAGGGCGGCGGGCGAGCATCCGGCGAGGCGGCGCGAGGAACGCGGCCGGCTATGGCATGGCGAGCTCGCGAGGAACTCCAGCGGTGAGGCGAGGTCGAGGGGAACCGGGAGGGGAGCTGGGTGCGCTCGGAGGAGGGAGGATGGATCGGGACGAGAACAAGGGGATCAAGGAGGGCCTTGCCTGCCGCTAGGTCAGCCAGGGCAGCTGGGCTGCGGGCCGGCTCAGGCATGGGCTATCTCCTCCTCCCTTTCCTATTGTTGTTATTTTAAACAGAAAACACACGCAAAAGAAAAGGTTTAAAAAAAATAATAAAAAAATGCTTTTAGGCTCCTTGAAAAATATACCCCAACTATAAAAATAGATTGGGCATTTTTTAAACGAATAAAAATAAATAAAACCTCTTTATTTAAAGAATAAAATAAAAGCCCTTTAAAAGAGAAAAGAAAATGAGAGGGTTTTAAAATAAAACAAAAGGAGAAATAAAATAAAACCCCAAGGGTTGCCCCCACATTTAATAAATGATTTTTCTTTAAAAGAAGACGAATCTTTATTTTAAAAGGGTTAAAACGGAAGCTTTAGCAAACTGCAAAAACGAAATAAGAAGGGAGTGGAGGAGCTACTATCGCACTACGACTCGGTGATCACTCGAAGCAAAACACTCAAAACACCACATGTGACAGACGATGCAAGATGCCATGCATGATGCGATGATGCAAACTAAATGACGAGGCACAAAATAAAATAACCAGACGACGGAAACGGAAATAAAGGGGAATCTTCTGGAGCGTCGGTCTCGGGCTGTCACAACTCTCCTACACTACAAGAGGATCTCGCCCCGAGATCCAAGAATGAAAGGGGGAGGGGATGAGAAAGAACAAGAGGTAAAAAATTTAGTCGCTTCTTTGACAAACGAGTGAAACCAACGATCCTTGAAGGTTGCAAAGAGCTGAGGAATGATATGAGAAAGAAGCAAGAATTCACGGAAAATTTTGGCAGCACTTCGGTAGAAAAAAGGGACAAAAAATTCAATAAGAAGAGAGAATTAGACAATATTCACAACAAACAAGTAAATAGAACAAGGGAACACCATGAACTTGATAGAACAACATAATAGACCCAAAAGAGCAACATCACAATGCCTCCAGAACAATAGAATATGAACTAGCTCAAGCGGAAGAAGAGAATGAAGAAACGAATGACAACTATCATCATAATAGAATTGATGAGCCTCCGGACACAGAATTGACGTAGCAATTGGAAAACCAACAACGAAAAAAACAAGATAGTAGTGGGCTTATGAAAATCATCTCAACAAATATGAGGTGACAACCAACCACTGAAACAAACAAGGATAGATTGGGAGAAACAAGTTATGAACAAATCTTACACCAAGAGGATACATTGAGAACTTGGATTAATGACAAGCGCCAAGATAGCAACAATACGTAGGAAAAGCTTTAGGTGAAATCCAAACCAAGATAGCTCAATGAAGAAATCATGGGTTGAAAATATCCCATGATCATAGAATTGGTGGGTTTAATTATCTCATTCTTGAAAGGAATTCTCTTCGAGGCTCCTACACTAACAAGAGTGCTATAATCGCGCCCCCTGGCCGCGCCTGGCACGCTTGTGGAGCCCACGACGCTCCACCGCCTCTCAATCTAGCTCTATATAGTCCGTTTCGTCGGGAAAAAGATCAGGAGAAGGATTCATCGCGTTTTACGATACGGAGGCGCCACCACCTCCTGTTCTTCATCTGGAGGACATATCTGGAGTCCGTTCTGGGCTCCAGAGAGGGGAAATCATCGCCACCGTCATCATCAACCTTCCTTCATTGCCAATTCCATGATTCTCTTCACCGTTCGTGATTAATCTCATCGTAGGCTTGCTGGACGGTGATGAGTTGGATGAGATCTGTCATTTAATCGAGTTAGTTTTGGCGGGGATTGATCCCTAGTATCCACTATGTTCTGAGATTGATGTTTCTACTACTTTTCCATGCTTAATGCTTGTCACTAGGGCCCGAGTGCCATGATTTCGCTTCCCCTTGAGTCGAATCAATAAATTTGGGTTGAATACTCTACCCTCAAAAACTGTTGCGATCCCCTATACTTGTGGGTTATCAAGACCTTTTTCTAGCGCCGTTGCCGGGGAAGCACATCTATATTCTCTGAGTCACTTGGGATTTACGTCTGCTGGTAACTATGAGGAATCCGATAGATCCAAGAGCTAAAGTCTTGCCCTCAACTACGAGGACAGGTAAGGAACTGCCATCTAGCTCTGCACTTGATTCACCTTCAATTATGAGTAAGTTTGCGACATCACCTCCTATTAGAAATCTTGATATGTCGCATGTGCTTGATGATGCTACTTCTGCTGCCCATGATGCTTATGATGATGCTATGCTTGATACTACTTTGCCTGATGATGCTATGCCTGATACTGCTTTGCCACTAGGTGCATTCCTTGGTGCACAAATTGCTAGAGTTGCTGCTAGATGTGATGATACTTCTAAAACTTCTGATACTATTGAAGTAGAACCTACTTTTCCTGATATGCCTGAACGTTATGTTATGGAGGGAGAGATAGCTGAGGACTTTCTTGCGTGTAAGGATAGCTATGATGTTGAGAAATTACTGCTCAAGTGGAAAGAAAAATCTTTGAACGCTAGGATGAAATACGACCCGAAGTTTGCTACTTCGCCTATCTTTATGACCGATAAGGATTATGAATTCTCTGTCGACCCTCAGCTAATCACTCTGGTCGAATATGATCCTTTTCACGGTTATGAGTCTAAAACGGTTGTAGCCCATCTTACCAAACTGCATGATATAGCCACCCAATTCACGAGTGAGGAAAAGATTCGCCACTACTATATCCTCAAGCTGTTTCCTTTCTCGCTAAAGGATGATGCTAAGACTTGGTTCACTTCTCTTGCTCCTGGTTGTGTGCGTAGCCCCCAGGATATGGTTTACTACTTCTCTGAAAAATATTTCCCTGCCCATAAGAAGCAAGCTGCCTTGCAGGAAATATACAACTTTGCCCAAGCTGAAGAAGAGAGTCTCCCACAAGCTTGGGGGAGGCTCGTCCAGCTACTGAATCCTTTGCCTGATCACCCTCTTGAGAAGAATGAAATACTTGATATGTTCTATAATGGACTTACCGATGCTTCTAAAGACCACCTAGATAGTTGAGCCGGTTGTGTTTTTAGGGAACGAACTGTAGAACAAGCTGAGATCCTATTGAATACTATCTTGTGCAATGAGAATGCTTGGACTATTCCCAAACCACCTCCTAAGCCAACTCCAAAGAAAAGAGGTATTCTATTCCTCAGTCCTGAAGATATGCCAGAAGCTAAGAAATCTATGCGAGAGAAAGGCATTAAATCTGAAGATGTCAAAAATCTACCACCTATCGAAGAGATCCATGGTCTTGATAACCCGATACAGGTAGTAGAAGTAAATTCTCTGCGTAGCTTTGATGAGAGTGATATTCCTTTTGATAAACCTGCTAGCTTATGCCTGGATGCATTTGATAACTTTGTTGCCAAACAACAAAGTTTCAATGATTATGTTAGCAGACAATTGGAACAGAATGCTCATATGCTTAGTCATTTAAGTGCTTGTGTAGACAGAAATGTCAATGATCTTAAGCTCTTGAGTAAACATGCCACTATGGTTACTACTCAAGTAGAGCAAGTACTTAAAGCTCAGAATGACTTGCTCAATGAGTTGAATGACAATTCCGTCAGAGTCGTTACTAGAGGCGGTAGAATGACCTAGGAACCTTTGTATCCTAAGGGTTATCCTAAGAGAATTGAACAAGATTCTCAAGGAGTTAGCACTGATGCACCTAGTCATCCTAGAAAGAAGGAGAAAGATGATAGGGATGTGCACGCTAGCAACCCTAATGCTGCTACCCCTGAGAGTCCAAACGATGTCTCTGTCTCTGATGCTGAAACACAATCTGGTGATGAACATGAGCCTAATGATGATATCAATAGCGATGTTCATGAAGATGCTCAACCTAGCAATGATAAGGATGTGGAGATTGAACGAGTTGATCTTGATAACCCACAACCTAAGAATAAGAGATGTGATAAGAATGACTTCGCTGCTAGGAAGCATGGTAAAGAAAGGGAACCATGGGTTCAGAAACCCATGCCCTTTCCCCCCAAACCATCCAAGAAAAAGGATGATGATGATTTTGAGCGATTCATTGAAATGATTAGACCTGTCTTTCTGCAAATGCATTTGACAGATATGCTCAAAATGTCTTTGTATGCTAAGTACATGAAGGATATTGTGACTAATAAGAGGAGGATACCTGAGGTTGAGATTTCCACCATGCTTGCTAAGTATACCTTCAAGGGTGGAACTCCTAAGAAACTAGGTGATCCCGGAGTGCCCACTATACCTTGCTCCATTAAAGGCAACTACGTTAGAACTACTCTATGCGACCTTGGAGCCGGTGTTAGTGTTATGCCTCTCTCTCTCTTTATCGTAGACTTGAACTGGATAAGTTGACACCCACTGAAATCTCTCTGCAAATGGGCGACAAATCAACTGCTTTCCCTATCGGCATTTGCGAGGATGTGCCTGTTGTGGTTGCCAACGTCACTATCTTAAAAGACTTTGTTATTCTGGATATTCCCGAGGACGATGCCATGGCGGTCATCCTCGGAAGACCTTTTTTAAACACTACAGGGGCTGTTATAGATTGCAACAAAGGCAATGTCACTTTCCATGTCAACGGTAATGAGCATACGGTGCACTTTCCGAAGAAACAATATCGAGTACATTGCATCAATGCTATCGAAAAACTTCATCGATTCTTATTGGGAGCTTTGAATGCCCTATTCCTCCTGTTAAGACGAAGTATGATTTGCTTGTTGCGGAGATACACATCCCCATTGAGGTGACCTAGTGACTATTCGAAAATTCTCCGTCTTCTTTTGCGATTCGAAAAAGTTTGTCGAGGAGACTTGATCAACCTCATTGACGGATTTCTTTCGATGACCATGAGATGGATGAATTGAGGAGTCACAAACCTCGGTTCCAAGCTTTCACTTTAGGTTGCTTAGAAGAAAAATGATAGATTTAGTTTAGTTTTTCCTGTTTTCTGTTTTAGCGTCCTGTAGAAAAGTACCCCGAAAATAGAAGTTCTCCGAACGTCCTGAAAATCAAGTATGATTTTTTCTGGAATTTTTGAAAATTACTGAGACGAAGAGCTAGTTTGGGGGCTGCACCACTGGGCCACAAGCCCTGGAGGCGCGGGCACCCCCTGGCCGCGCCTACCAGGCTTGTGGGGCCCACATGCACCCCCTCCACTCATTCTAGCTCCCATCTGCTTCTCCTACCTGCAGAAAAAATCGTTTCACAGCTCAAACCCGTGTTCTTGCTCCTCTTGCTGGGATTTTCGATCTCTTTGCTCAAAGCACCATTCTCTGATCTGTTTTGGGGAAATTACTCCTTGGTAAGTGACTCCTCCATTGGTCCAATTAGTTTTTGCTCTAGTGCCTTATACTTCACGTATATTTGCTGCCTTGGTGACCATGGTCTTGAGCTTTGCATGCTAATTTTAGCTGGTCCCAAGTAGTTTTGATGCGTAATATGGCCTCTAGGCACTTGAGGGAGTAGTTGCTACGAGTTTTGTTGAGCCTTATTCACTTTCCCTTTGAATCACTAAAAATTTCAGAAATTTTCAGAGATAGAAAAGGGAAAATATGAGGAGGTTCTTAAGAGGCTCTTCAAGCCGTGACCCCAATGATGATGGAAGTGAGAAGAAGCCCAAGTATCTGGTCCCTCGAGTCGCAGAAGTTCGAGCGTGCGAGTGGCCAAGCGACGTGTTCTTATGCGCTGCTGGACTTTATGAGGACTTTTATCACTTGGTGGAGAACGCAGGCCTTACCGCCTTCGTTGAAGATAAGTGTCCGCAATACCTCCTCCTCACTAATATCTTCGTACAAAGCTTTAACTTCTACTCGAGGAAGAATCCTCCTATGGTTGAGTTCAAACTTTATGATATCCCCTAGCGCATGTCACTCCAGGATTTTTGCAATGTTTGCAAATTACCTTACGTTGGGGATATTCATGAACCTCGTCCACGGGACTTGGAGGCTTTCATCGATACAATTGCTGTAGGAGAGGAGAGAGAGGAGTGTCTTGCGCTAGAGCTGCTAGCATTCATTTTCCCGTGCTTCGGTACTTCTTATTATTTGTGGGAAAATGTTTGATTGGCCGTTGGAAGGCTGGGTCACTTAGTTCCCCAGATCTTGCGGTCTTGCGTGAAGCCCTTTATAATGATAAAACTTATAGCTTGGGTGCTATAGTAGCTCAACGGTTGAACACAAACCGTTCTAAGGGCATTGTCTATGGAGGTATCTATGCTACTCGTCTTGCTAGACACTTTGAGATACCTATTAGACTGGAAGAGGAATAAGAGATTCTTCTTCCCGAGAGATATCTAGATTACGATAGCATGGTTCGCCATGACTTTCTTGATAGAGATACAAATAGAAGGATGATCTATAACCTGGTATTTAGTCAGGGTCCTCGTGAGACTATTAATTTGCCTGCTCCTTCTTTGTTCAATCTTCATGCAGGCAGGTACATTATTATGCCCTCGAACATCTACGCATATTGGGGCCTAGCCCAACCACAGGTGCCCGTGCCCGAGCAACCAGTCGAGTACTAGACGCTAGTTTATCAGTGGGAGCCAGAGGAGCTCACACAACAGTGGCATCCTCAGTCCACTTCGGAGTACCCCGGAGCTGGTTACTTCCCTCCTTGGGAGTAGACCAACTTAGGCCAAAAGCCTAAGCTTGGGGGAGTACGCGTTTTCACCGACTTTACATTCTTGCTTATGCTTTCACTTTGTTAGTCGGTGTTCACACTTTGCCACTCTATCATTCATGCTATTTTATTTATTTTTCTCGTTTTCTTTTCGTGTGTGTGTCTAGTTTGAGAAAACCCAATAATATTTTCTTGTTCTTCTTTTGCTTGTTGGGAGCTTTCCCGTGTAAATAGTTTTATTTTTCTTTGGTTCAAGGTAGAAGACCATGGTTACAATGTTTAGTAGCTCTTGCATGCATATCTGTTTATCTGTTAAAGAGCCATATTACTTTGTCTTCTCCTTTGTGTTGCCTGCAGATTCTAGCTTTAGTCCAATGCACGAGCACTCTTATTATTGTTCATGTCATTCGGTCGTGCAAGTGAAAGGCAATAATGACGATATATGATGAAGTGACTGAGCCTGGAAAAGCTGGTATGAACTCGATCTATCTTGTTTTTGTAAATATGACTAGCTCATCGTGCCTACAACTTTGTTGTGAGAGAAACATGTTTGCAATGACAACTTAGAGGTCATAGTTGCTGATGCCATGCTTATTTAGATAGGAGCTTATAATGGTTTGTCTTGGATGCCCACATGAATTTTGAGATGACTATGATGTAGTGTGATAGGATGGTATCCTCCTTTGAATGATTCAAGTGGCTTGACTTGGCGCATGTTCACGCATGTAGTTGAAACAAAATCAACATAGCCTCAATGTATTCATGTTCATGGTGATTTATGTCCTAGTCATGCTTGCACTCAATGTTAGTTAATCTCAATGCATCTTGATGATTGTTGTCGCTCTCTAGTTGGTCGCTTCCCAATCTTTTGCTAGCCTTCACTTGTACTAAGTGGGAATACTGCTTGTGCATCCACTTCCATAAACCCAAAGTTGTTCCATATGAGTCCACCATACCTACCTATATGCGGTATCTACCTGTCGTTCCAAGTAAACTTGCATGTGCCACTCTCTAAACCTTCAAGAAATAATCTGTTTTGCATGCCTGAACCGCTCATGTGGTGACAGGGGGCTATCAGTATCTTCCATGCTAGGCGTGTTATCCTCGATATGTGTTTATTCACTATCATTCACGAGAAAGGGGTCGATAATTGGAATTCCTAGTTCCATGCTCAAATCGAAAAGATAATTGCAAATAAAACTCCCCCTGGATTGATGTTGGTACGGATGGTACCCGAGGATTCGACTAGCCGTGGAGTGTGATTGATCGGTGGTGGGGGAGTCAAAACTTTACTTTTCTGTTTGGGAACCGCCTATAGCATGTGTAGCGTGGAAGATGATGAGAACTCTTAGTCATTGCGTTGACAATGAAAGCATGCCACCCAAAATTATTATCTCTGTTTTCAAAGCTTGAGCTCTGGCACCTCTGCAAATCAATGCTTCCCTCTGCGAAGGGCCTGTCTATTTATGTTCCTGTTGAGTCATGCTCCTCTTATAAAAGCACCAATTAGAGAGCACCTCTGTCATTTTTATGCTTTGCTTTTAACTGTGTTGAGTATGATTGTGACTGGGTCTTCTTTGCCATGACTTACAGTGTTTAGTTAGCCCTTGGTCTTTGAAGGTGCTCTGCATTTATGTTTTGCGGTCTCAGAAAGAGCTAGCGAGATACCATCTGTTCGTACTGCTTCATGTTGTTTTGATTGAAGTGTTGACATTTGAGATTTATTATTATTTGCTCGCAAGCTGATTATGCCATTGATATGAGTTTACCGTGAGACCTAGATGTCATTTGCTTATGTGGTTTGCTTGTGATCTTGCTGAAATTCTGGTTATGAGTTAGACATAGTTGCAACAACAAGATCAAACAGAGTTCATCAAAGTTTTTCTTATGTCTCTTTCAGTTTGTCAACTGAATTGCTTGAGGACAAGCAAGGCTTTAATCTTGGGGGAGTTGATATGTCTCCGTCGTATCTACTTTTTCGAACTCTTTTGCCCTTGTTTTGGACTCTAATTTGCATGATTTGAATGGAACTAACCCGGACTAACGCTGTTTTCAGCACAATTGCCATGGTGTTGTTTTTGTGCAGAAATAAAAGTTCTCGGAATGACCTGAAAATTTACGGAGAATTTTTCTGGAATTTATGAAACATACGGGCGCAATAATCAGCGGAGGAAGTGGAGTAGTGAGCCCACAAGCCCACCAGGCGCAACCCCCACCCCCTGGCCGCGCCTCGCAGGCTTGTTGAGCCCACGACGCTCCACTGCCTCTCAATCTAGCTCTATATAGTGTGTTTCGTCCGGAAAAAATCAGGAGAAGGATTCATCGCGTTTTACGATACGGAGGCGCCACCACCTCGTGTTCTTCATCTGGAGGACAGATCTGGAGTCTGTTCTGGGCTCCGAAGAATGGAAATCGTTGCCATCTTCATCATCAACCTTCCTTCATCGCCAATTCCATGATGCTCTTCACCGTTCGTGTGTAATCTCATCGTAGGCTTGCTAGACGGTGATGAGTTGGATGAGATCTATCATGTAATCGAGTTAGTTTTGACGGGGATTGATCCCTAGTATCCACTATGTTCTGAGATTGATGTTGCTACTACTTTGCCATGCTTAATTCTTGTCACCAGGGCCCGAGTGCCATGATTTCAGATCTGAACCTATTATGTTGTCGCCAATATATGTGTGTTTTAGATCCTATCTTGCAAGTTGTAGTCACCTACTATGTGTTATGACCCGGCAACCCCGGAGTGACAATAGCCGGAACCATTCCCGGAGATGACCATAGTATGAGGAGTTCATGTATTCACCAAGTGTTAATGCGTTGGTTCGGTTCTTTATTAAAATGAAAACCTTAAAATCCCGTAGTTTCCATTAGGACCCCGCTGCCACGGGAGGGATGGACAATAGATGTCATGCAAGTTCTTTTCCCTAAGCACGTATGACTACATACGGAACACATGCCTACATTAGATTGACAAACGGGAGCTAGTTACATATCTCTCCGTGTTATAACTGTTACATGATGAATCACATCCGGCATAATCATCCATCACCGATCCAATGCCTACGAGTCTTTTACTACTGGTCCTTGCTACGTTACTTTGCCGCTACTATTGTTGTTGCTGCTACAGTTACTCTGTTGCTACTGCTGTTAGTGTTGCTACTGCTGCTATCATACTACCTTGCTACTGATACTTTGGTACAGACACTAAATCTTTCAGGTGTGGTCGAATTGACAACTCAATTGCTAATACTTGAGAATATTCTTTCGCTTCCCCTTGAGGCGAATCAATAAATTTGGGTTGAATACTCTACCCTCGAAAACTGTTGCGATCTCCTATACTTGTGGGTTATCAACCGCCGACAATGCACTTGCTCATGTTCGGTGAATAACAACATCACCCAACCTTGCCTTAAAGACCAAGGCCATTGTTGATGAAGAAGAAGAGGAAGAAGATGGCTGCCCCAAAGACACAAAATACGCTTACCATGAGCACATGGCTCTTGCTTCAAGGCAGTTTTGGGGAAACAAAAGAAACTCAAGACCCAACTTCTCCCAGGACAACTCAAATGGGTCCAACAACAAACAACGAGTACGGACATGCTACAACTGCGGCAATGTGAGTCACTTTGTTGCAGATTGTCCCTATGAGAAGAGGGAGGACAACGGGGGCAAGCTCATTCGCAAGGATAGGCCCAAGTCCTTCCCTAACAAGAACACCTTCACCAAGAAGACTCATCCAAGGGGCTTGGTAGCCCAAGAAGAGTACACCTTCGATGATGATGAGGACGATACATGCCGTGAGGGGATGGCAACGGCGACCATCACCATTGCCACTTCCTCCCCCAAGGTATCTCTCTTCGGCGCCACCAATGAGAACCGTATCGCCAAGTGCCTCATGGCCAAAGGTATCAATAATGTAACCCCTAGCACCAAGACCACTCTCACTACCTCTCCTTCACTATTAGACTGTGTTGATAATAGTGAGGTAGTAGAACTTGATGAAAATGAAATTGATAAATTCTTGTGTAAGATCAAGGGTGAAACCAAAAGACACTTTGTTGCTCTTTTGGAACAACTTGGTGAAGCCAATGATCTCATTGAGACTCATGAGGATACTATCTCTAAGACGCAGGAACATAGTCGTGATTACGCTGATGAGATAATAGATCTATCCATTGCTCTAGAAGAAGAGCGTGGTTTTCGTTTGACTCTTGAGGAGTCACACAATGTTGATCATGTTAAATTACGAAAGGATCTTGATCATGCTAGTGTTCTTACTCGTGTGCTTAAATCTGAGAAAGTTGCACTTCCGGTTGGCGTTGATAGACTCAAGGAAGAATTTGACATACTTGACAAGGCCCACAAGGTCTTGAAAAGTGCTCATTCCTCCCTTAAGGAGTCACATGATCAACTCCAAGTAAAACTAACCAAGGAGAATTCTACTTGTCCTCCGTTTGTTTTAATTGATAATGCTTGTGCTACTAACCCCTATTGTGAGCATGTGCATAATGTGGAGGAGAATGCCAAGTTGAAATCACAGCTTGAGATGGGTCTCGTTACGTGCATCCAAGGAGAGAAAATCTAAATGATCTTTTGAGTAACCAAAAGGAAGTTGCAGGAAAGAAAGGACTTGGGTTTGCAACCAAGTCTAAGAAGAGAAGGAAAAACAAGACCAAGCCATCTTCCTTTTTCAAGGACATCTTTGTCAAAGAGGGTGAGATTACTCATAAGAAGATGAAGAACAAGGAAGGGGGTGACAATGTCAAGAAGGGCAAAACCACTCCCACCAACACTGCCGGCGATTTTAACCCCTCTTAGTTTTATGATGTGCTAGTGATGGGCATGTTTATGGAAAATTTGCTGATTCTTATTGTGAGTACATTGAGTGGGCTATTTGGGTTCCTAAGACCGTTGTTTCTAACATCAAAGGACCCATTCAAAAATGGGTACCTAAATCCAAGCATTGATCTCTTGCAGGAGTTTGCTTCCGGTGGAGTGTCATGGTTGCTAGACAGTGGAGCAACAAATCATATGACCGGGAGCAAGGACTTGGTGGTGGATGTGCATACGTTACCATCTATGCCAACCCATGTCCAATTTGCTGATGCTTCACCATCTAAGGTAATGGGATTTGGTAAGGTGGTCATCTCTGAAGATTTATCTATAGAGAAGGTCATGCTTGTTGAGTCCCTTGCATACAATTTACTTTCCGTTCGCCAGCTTGAAATTATGGGCTTTGCCACATTCTTTAATCTTGATATCGTGGCCCTTTTGTGGAGCAAGACTCTTAAAGTAGCCTTTGTTGGATATGTCGAGAACGGTCTCTATGTAGTGAACTTTTCGGAGCGACCTACTAAGACCGCGACTTGTCTAATGGCTAAGGTTGATGTGGGTTGGCTATGGCATCGCCGACTAGCCCATGCCAATATGAGATCTTTGCAAAGTCTCCTCAAAGTGGACCATGTTCGTGGACTAACAAATGTGAGTTTTTCTAGAGACCGTGCTTACAGTGCTTGTATTGAAGGAAAGCTTCATGAAACAGCTCACCGTCCCACAACTGTCATCTACTCCAAAAGGCCTTTGGAGCTCCTTCACATGGATCTCTTTGGACCTCCCTCTTTTGATAGTCTTGGGGGAAGAGAGTGTTGCTTGGAGATCGTGGATGACTACTCAAGATACACTAGGGTATATTTCTTCAAGAAGAAGAGTGAGACTCAACAAACTGTCATCGACTTTGCTAATGAAGCTCAACGTCAACATGAAGCAAAGATATTGATGATTAGAAGTGACAACAACACAGAGTTCAAGAACTACACCTTAAATGAGTTCCTAAGTGATGAGGGGATTAAGCATCAATATTCAACACCCTATACCCCCAACAGAACGGTGTTGTGGAAAGGAAGAATCAGACATTGATGGACGCGGCAAGAACTATGATGGCGGAACTCAAATCTCCGTACAACTTTTGGGCTGAAGCCATTAGCACTGCGTGTCATGCATCCAATCGTCTCTACCTCCGCAAAGGCTTGAACAAGACTCCGTATGAGATTCTTACTGGAAACAAGCCCAACCTCAAGTACTACCAGGTGTTCGGCTGTAAGTGTTTCATACTCAAAAAAATGTTCATTTGTTTAAATTTGAAGCTAGAGCTCAAGAGGGCATATTTTTTGGTTATGCTACAAACTCCCATGCTTACCGTGTTCTCAACAAGTCCACTACACTCATTGAGGAGACGTGTAACATGGAGTTTGACGAGAATAATTGCTTCCAAGTGGAGCAAAGTGGTCTTTGTGATGTAGGTGATGAAATTTCTCCTCAAGCCATAAGAAGAATGGGGATTGGTCAAATACTCCCCATTGAGGAACCCCTTGTGGCCGAAGGAGAAGGACAATGCTCTACTCAATAGGAGCCATCACCCTCACTAGACCCACACGTTTTCGAAGAACAAAGTGAAGGCCCTTAACTCGACGAACCTGATCAAGGACAAGATCAACCTCATGAAGATGGTGTCGAACCAAATGATGTCCAAGATCATGCTTCAGATTCTGAGCCCGCTCAAGATCTAGTGCAACCTCAAGATCAAGTGCTACCACAAGATCAAGGGCAATCTAGTGTGCAAGCTCAAGATGGTGCTCAAAGTGTTCAAGCAAAAAATCCTACAATATCAAGTAGGGAAACTATGAAGCGCCATGCTGCCAAGATAGCCAACAAACTCTGAGTTCGACAACGCATCTTCAAGAATGTGCTTGGTAGGTTCAATAAAGGGGTAACCACTCGTCAACAATTATCAATCTTTTGTATGCATCACACGTTTGTTTCGTGTGTTGAACCCTGATGTCTACTACGCAACCTTCTCCTTGTAGACGTTGTTGGGTCTCCAAGTGAAGAGGGTTGTAGGACAGTAGCAATTTTCCCTCAAGTGGGTGACCTAAGGTTTATCAATCCGCAGGAGGCGTAGGATGAAGATGGTCTCTCTCAAGCAACCCTGCAACCAAATAACAAAGAGTCTCTTGTGTCCCCAACACACCTAATACAATGGTAAGTTGTATAGGTGCACTAGTTCGGCCAAGAGATGGTGATACAAGTGCAATATGGATGGTAGATATAGGTTTTTGTAATCTGAAATTACAAAAACAGCAAGGTAACAAATGGTAAAAGTGAGCACGAACGGTATTGCAATGCGTGGAAACAAGGCCTAGGGTTCATACTTTCACTAGTGAAGTTCTCTCAACAATGATAACATAATTGGATCATATAACTAGCCCTCAACATGCAACAAAGAGTCACTCCAAAGTCACTAATAGCGGGGAACAAATGAAGAGATTATTGTCGGGTACGAAAACACCACAAAGTTATTCTTTCTGATCGATCTATTCAAGAGTCCGTAGTAAAATAACACGAAGCTATTCTTTCCGTTCGATCCATCATAGAGTTTGTACTAGAATAACACCTTAAGATACATATCAACCAAGACCCTAATGTCACCTAGATACTCCATTGTCACCTCAAGTATCCGTGGGCATGATTATACGATATGCATCACATAATCTCAGAATCATCTATTCAACCAACACATAGAACTTCAAAGAGTGCCCCAATGTTTCTACCGGAGAGTCAAAACGTGTGCCAACTCCTATGCATAGGTTCGCAATGTCACGAACCCGCAAGTTGATCACCAAAACATACATCGAGTACTCACATGAATCAAACATGTGCCAACCCATATGCATAGGTTCCCAATGTCATAAACCCGCAAGTTGATCACAGCAGATAAACACGTGCAAGACATACATCAAGTGTTCTCAAAGACTCAATCCGATAAGATAACTCCAAAGGGGAAACTCAATTCATTACAAGAGAGAGAGGGGGAAGAACATCATAAGACCAACTATAGTAGCAAAGCCCATGGTACATCGAGATCAAGACATCTCAAGAACATGAGAGAGAGAGAGATCAAACACATAGCTACTGGTACATACCCTCAGCCCCGAGGGAGAACTACTCCCTCCTCGTCATGGAGACCGCCGGGATGATGAAGATGGCCACCAGAGATGGATTCCCTCTCCGACAGGGTGCTGGAACGGGCTCCAGATTGGTTTTTGGTGGCTAGAGAGGCTTGCGGCGGCGGAACTCCCGATCTAGGTTTCTTTTTTGGGGGTTTATGAATTTATAGGAATTTATGGCAGTGGAATTACGTCGGTGTGGCCCACGAGGAGGTCACAAGCCTGGTAGGCGCCTCCTAGGGGGTGGTGGCGCCGTCAGGGCTTGTGACTCCCTCGTGGCTCTTCTGGCCTTCTTCCAGAGCTTCGGGGGTCTCTTTTGGTCTAGAAAAATCATCATAAAGTTTCATTCCATTTGGACTCTGTCTGAAAAAGGGTCAAAAACACGGAAAAACAGAAACCGGCACTTGACACTGAGTTAATAGGTTAGTCCCAAAAAGATATAAAATAGCATATTCATGCATATAAAACATCCAAAGTTGACAAGATAATAGCATGGAACCATCAAAAATTATAGATACGTTGGAGACGTATCAAACCCCAAAAGGTAGATGATGCGCTTGATGATGAGGATTGGCTTGAAGCTATGCATGATGAACTTAACAACTTCGAGCGCAGTCAAGTTTAGGAATCAGTGCCAAGACCAACGGAGGAACATAATGTCATTGGAACCAAATGGATCTTCAAGAACAAGCAGGATGCAAATGGTACATACCCTCAGCCCCGAGGGAGAACTACTCCCTCCCCGTCATGGAGATCGCCGGGATGATGAAGATGGCCACCGGAGATGGATTCCCCCTCCGACAGGGTGCTGGAACGGGCTCCAGATTGGTTTTTGGTGGCTAGAGAGGCTTACGGCGGCGGAACTCCTTATCTAGGTTTCTCTTTGGGGGTTTGTGAATTTATAGGAATTTATGGCGGTGGAATTACGTCGGTTGGGCCCACGAGGAGGTCACAAGCCCGGTAGGCGCCGCCTAGGGGGTGGTGGCGGCGTCAGGGCTTGTGACTCCCTCGTGGCTCTTCTGGCCTTCTTCCAAAGCTTCGGGGGTCTCTTTTGGTCCAAAAAGAATCATCGTAAAGTTTCATTCCATTTGGACTCCGTGTGAAAAAGGGTCAAAAACACGGAAAAAACAGAAACTGGCACTTGGCACTGAGTTAATAGGTTAGTCCCCAAAAAGATATAAAATAGCATATTCATGCATATAAAACATCCAAAGTTGACAAGATAATAGCATGGAACCATAAAAAATTATAGATACGTTGGAGATGTATCAAGCATCCCCAAGCTTAACTCCTGCTCGTCCTCGAGTAGGGAAATGATAAAGAATGAATTTTTGATGCTTTCATGCTACCTAGGATAGATGTCCTTTGTAACTCCTCTTATGTGACATGAATGTTCAGATCCGTTAGATTCAAAACAATAGTTTGCTATTGACGTGGAGACAATAATACTTCAAGCAAACTAGCAAGGTAATCATGAACTTTCAAAATAACAAGGCCAAAAAGAAAGTTATCCCTACAAAATCATACAGTCTGGCTATGCTCTATAATCCTTGCACAATGAATTTAAATCATGCACAACCTCGGTATTGGCCAAGTAATTGTTTTCACACCTTTACTTTCTCAAACTTTTTTCAACTCTCACGCAATACATGAGCGTGAGCCATGGTTTTAGCACTATAAGTGGAATGGAGTGTGGTGGAGGTTGCAAGGCAAACAAGGAGAAGATGGTCACATTGACTAGGCATATCAATGAGCTATGGAGATGCTCATCAACAGATATCAATGTGAATGAGTAGGGATTTCCATACAAATGATGCACTAGAGCTAGGAGTATGTGAAAGCTCTTAAAGAAAACTAGTGGGTGTGCATCCAACTTGCTTGCTCACGAATACCTAAGGCAATTTTGATGAAGCCCATCATTGGAATATACAAGCCAAGTAATATAACGAAAATTTCCCACTAGCTGTATGGTGGTGACAAAACGAGAGAATCTCAATCATGAAGATCATGGTGCTTAATATGAAGCACAAGTGTGGAAAGGAGATAGTAGCATTGTCCCTTCTCTCTTTTTCTCTCATTTTTTGGTGGGCTGTTTGGCCTCTTTTTTTTATTTTTATTTTATTTTGGTGGGCATCTTTGGCCTCTTTTTGTAAATGGGCTTCACTGGCCTCTTTTATTTACTCACATGGGACAATGCTCCATCAATGATGATCATCACACTTACAACTCAAAACTTAGAGCAATGATGACTCTATATGAAATGCCTTCGGTAGTGTACCATGACAATGATCTAGCATGGCATAGACATCAATGGAAACATCATGCTAGCTATCTTATGATCATGCAATGGCAATGTAGAAGCTGTGGCACATGTCATGGTGGTATTTGCATGGCAATACATCTCGGAATGGCTTTGAAAATGCCATAGTAGGTAGGTATGGTGGCTGTTTTGAGGGAGGCTATATGGTAGGTTTATGCACCGGCGAAAGTTGCACAGTACTAAAGAAGATACTGATGTTGGAAGGTGAAAGTGCATCTAAACCATGGACTCAATATTAGTCAAGAAGAACTCATATACTTGTTGTAAAAGTTTTATTAGTAATCAAAACAAAGCATTCAACGCATACTCCTAGGGGAAGGGTTGGTAGGTATAAACCATCGCGCGATCCCAACCGCTACACAAAGGATGACAATCAATAAACTAATCATGCTCAAACTTCATCACATAGCGGTTCACCATACGTGCATGCTATGGGAATCACTAACTTCAACACAAGTATCTCTAGATTCACAACACCATACTAACATAACTTAAATATTACCACAACCACATCTCAAAACTAATTGAGAGGAATCAAGCTTCTCTTTCTACTCAATGCACATGAAGATGGAAGTTTTCGTATCCCTTTGGATAACTACCACTTTTGGGACTACTTTCATAGCATAAGCCAACTACCAAGCCACGCAACGCTGTGCTCTAAAAGATATAAGTGAAGCACATAGAGCAAAATCAACTAGCTCTAAAGATATAAGTGAAACACATGTGAGCTGAATTGCCTAACTCAAAGGATATAAGTGTAGCTCGACAAAATCACGGTGAGTGCATGTCTCTCTCTCTAGGTGTGAAGCAAGGAAGATTGTGACACAACAAAAATAAAAGACTCCTACGATACAAGACGCTCCAAGCAAAACACATATCATGTGGTGAATAAAAATATAGTTCCAAGTAACATTACCGATGGATTGAAGACAAAAGAGGGGATGCCTTCCCGGGGCATCCTCAAGCTTAGGCTTTTTCAGAATCCTTGAATCAACTTGGGGTGCCTTGGGCATCCCCAAGTTTGAGCTCTTGCCACTCTTTATATCTTTGTCGATAAGAACTTCACCCAGAACTTGAAAACTTCACAACACAAAACTTAAACAGAAACTCGTGATATCATTAGTATAAGAAAGCAAATCACCACTTCCTTAGTTACTGTAGAAAACTTAAATTCTACTTATGTTGGTGTTGGGTTGCTTTATTTTCACTTTTCCGTGGCTAGTACCCTCCGATACTATCCATAGTTTCATCAAAATAAGCAACCAACTCAACAAAAACAGAATCTGTTAACAGCAGACCAGTCTGTAGCAATTTGTATACTTCGTATACTTCTGGTACTTCAAAAAATCTGAAAAATTACGACAGTCTTAAGAAATTTCATAGAAATTAGCAGCAGAAAGAATAAACTCAAAATATCTTACAGAATAAAAATGAAAATTCTTTTCGTGAGCAGAAAGTTTCTGTCTTTTTCCAGCATGATCAAACAATCGTCACCAAGACTAATCATAACGGTTTTGCTTGGCACAAACACAAAAAGAAACACAAAATACACAATCATAACAGAATTATGATGGTGTGGAGAAAACAAAACAGGAAGCAAAAAGCAAAGAAAATTTTATTCATTGGGTTGCCTCCCAACAAGCGCTATTGTTTAATGCCCTTAGGTAGGCATTGATTTCAATGATGCTCACATAAAAGGTAAGGAAACACAACGAGAGCATCATGGAGCAAATGGCTAGCACATTTAAGTTTAACCCACTTCCTATGCATAGGGATTTTTTGAACAAACAACTTGTTGGAGGAAGAATCAACTAGCATAGGAAGGCAAAACAAGCATAGCTTCAAAAATTTCAACACATGGAGAGGAAGCTTGATACTATTGCAAGAAGTAGAAGCATATGATACTCTCTCATAGTAATTTTCAGTAGCATCATGAATGAATTCAACAATATAACCAGCACCTAAGGCTTTCTTTTCATGATCTACAAGCATAGAAATTTTACTACTCTCCACATAAGGAAATGTATTCTCAAGAATAGTAGTGGGAGTATCGTAAAAGACTTGAGCACTACAAATTGTGTCCACAATGAAAAAGCAAGGTTTAGCAAAAGGGTTCTCAAGAGTATGACAATTTTTATCATCCATCTTCTTTAAAGCATAAGTATCCTCACAATAATCATCATAGATAGGGGGCATGCTTTCATCAAAATGATTTTGATCATTCAAAGTGGAAGAACTAAAACGATCATCTTCATCAAATATAGCATCCCCAAGCTTGTGGCTTTGCATATCATTAGCATCATGGGTATTCAAAGAATTCATTCTAAGGACATTGCAATCATGCTCATCGTTCACATATTCTATCCCAAGCATTCTATGTAATTCTTCTTTCAGCACTTGAGCACAATTTTCCTTCCCATCATGCTCACGAAAGACATTGAAAAGATGGAGCATATGAGGCATCCTCAATTCCATTTTTTTGTAATTTTCAGCGAAATAAAAAGAAACAAAAAGATTCGATTGCAAGATCTAAAGATATACCTTCAAGCCCTAACCTCCCCGGCAACGCCGCCAGAAAATATCTTGATGTCTACTATGCAACCTTCTCCTTGTAGACATTGTTGGGTCTCCAAGTGAAGAGGGTTGTAGGACAATAGCAATTTTCCCTCAAGTGGGTGACCTAAGGTTTATCAATCCGCAGGAGGCGTAGGATGAAGATGGTCTCTCTCAAGCAACCCTGCAACCAAATAACAAAGAGTCTCTTGTGTCCCCAACACACCTAATACAATGGTAAGTTGTATAGGTGCACTAGTTCGGCCAAGAGATGGTGATACAAGTGCAATATGGATGGTAGATATAGGTTTTTGTAATCTGAAATTACAAAAACAGCAAGGTAACAAATGGTAAAAGTGAGCACGAACGGTATTGCAATGCGTGGAAACAAGGCCTAGGGTTCATACTTTCACTAGTGAAGTTCTCTCAACAATGATAACATAATTGGATCATATAACTAGCCCTCAACATGCAACAAAGAGTCACTCCAAAGTCACTAATAGCGGGGAACAAATGAAGAGATTATTGTCGGGTACGAAAACACCACAAAGTTATTCTTTCTGATCGATCTATTCAAGAGTCCGTAGTAAAATAACACGAAGCTATTCTTTCCGTTCGATCCATCATAGAGTTTGTACTAGAATAACACCTTAAGATACATATCAACCAAGACCCTAATGTCACCTAGATACTCCATTGTCACCTCAAGTATCCGTGGGCATGATTATACGATATGCATCACATAACCTCAGAATCATCTATTCAACCAACACATAGAACTTCAAAGAGTGCCCCAAAGTTTCTACGGAGAGTCAAAACGTGTGCCAACCCCTATGCATAAGTTCCCAATGTCATGAACCCGCAAGTTGATCACCAAAACATACATCGAGTACTCACATGAATCAAACATGTGCCAACCCATATGCATAGGTTCCCAATGTCATAAACCCGCAAGTTGATCACAACAGATAGACACGTGCAAGACATACATCAAGTGTTCTCAAAGACTCAATCCGATAAGATAACTCCAAAGGGGAAACTCAATTCATTACAAGAGAGAGAGGGGGAAGAACATCATAAGACCAACTATAGTAGCAAAGCCCATGGTACATCGAGATCAAGACATCTCAAGAACATGAGAGAGAGAGAGATCAAACACATAGCTACTGGTACATACCCTCAGCCCCGAGGGAGAACTACTCCCTCCTCGTCATGGAGACCGCCGGGATGATGAAGATGGCCACCAGAGATGGATTCCCTCTCCGACAGGGTGCTGGAACGGGCTCCAGATTGGTTTTTGGTGGCTAGAGAGGCTTGCGGCGGCGGAACTCCCGATCTAGGTTTCTTTTTTGGGGGTTTATGAATTTATAGGAATTTATGGCGGTGGAATTACGTCGGTGTGGCCCACGAGGAGGTCACAAGCCTGGTAGGCGCCTCCTAGGGGGTGGTGGCGCCGTCAGGGCTTGTGACTCCCTCGTGGCTCTTCTGGCCTTCTTCCAGAGCTTTGGGGGTCTCTTTTGGTCTAGAAAAATCATCATAAAGTTTCATTCCATTTGGACTCTGTAAAACATCCAAAGTTGACAAGATAATAGCATGGAACCATCAAAAATTATAGATACGTTGGAGACGTATCAAACCCCAAAAGGTAGATGATGCGCTTGATGATGAGGATTGGCTTGAAGCTATGCATGATGAACTTAACAACTTCGAGCGCAGTCAAGTTTAGGAATCAGTGCCAAGACCAACGGAGGAACATAATGTCATTGGAACCAAATGGATCTTCAAGAACAAGCAGGATGCAAATGGTGTGGTCATTCGCAACAAGGCAAGACTGGTGGCACAAGGCTACTCCCAAGTCGAGGGTATCGACTACGATGAAACCTTTGATCCCGTCGCTCGTCTTGAATCTATTCGCATGTTACTTGCTTTTGCTTCTCATCATGACTTTAAATTGAAACAAATGCATGTGAATAGTGCTTTTATAAATGGTCCTTTAAATGAGTTGGTATATGTCAAACAAGCCCCATGATTCGATTATCCCAAGTTCCCCACTAATGTATACAAACTCAGAAAGGCACTCTATGGTCTTAAACAAGCCCCACGTGCATGGTATGAGTACCTTAATGAGTTGTTGCAAGACCGTGGGTTTGAGATTGGGAAAATTGATCCCACTCTTTTTACCAAGAAGGTCAAAGGGGAATTGTTCACATGCCAACTATATGTTGATGATATTATATGTGGCTCTTCTAACAAATCTTTCAATGAAGAATTTGCTACACTAATGACCAAAAAGTTTGAGATGTCAATGATGGGAGAGTTGAAGTTCTTTGTCGGGTTTGAAATCAAACAAGGAAGAGAAGGAACATACATCAAACAAGCCAAGTACACTCAGGACATGCTCAAGAGGTTTGAGCTCGAAGACGTCAAGCCAGTCAAATTGCCCATGCCAACCAAATGCAAGATCGACAGTGATCCGAATGGTAAAGCCGTGGATCAAAAGGTATGTTGCTCCATGATTGGATCCTTGCTTTACCTTTATGCATCTAGCCCCGATATCATGCTGAGTGTGGGAATCTGTGCATGGTTTCAATCCACACCAAAGGAAAGCCACTATGCATCAGTTGAACGAATCTTTCGATATTTGGCTCATACCCCAAATTTGGCTTATGGTACCCAAAAGGAGCAAGCTTCAGTTTAGTTGGTTACTCTGACTCAGATTCGGCTGGAGACTGTGTTGTAAGGATGTCAACCTATGGAGGATGCCAATTCCTTGGTACATTGGTCTTCGAAGAAGCAAAACTGTGTGTCACTTTCTTCCCCCGAAGCTGAGTATGTAGCTGCTGCAAGTTGTTGTGCTCAAATATTATGGATGAGGCAAACTTTAAAGGATTACGGTGTCACTTGTGAAAAAGTGCCTCTTCTATGTGACAATGAGAGTGCTACCAAGATATCCCTTAATCCGGTGCAACATAGCAAGACCAAGCATATTGATATACGTCATGATTTCATTCGAGATCATATCAAGCAAGGAGATATTGAGGTCCTCTTCATCAACACTCAAGAGCAACTTGCAGATATTTTCACCAAACCTCTAGATGAAGCAAGGTTTCGTGAGTTAAGGCATGAGCTAAATATCATTGATTCAAGTAACGTAGATTGAAACCAGGCACACCACACCTCACTCATCATTTTATTTGGCTCTAGATGTAGGCATGGACATAGGGGGAGTGTTGTTCTCTCAATGAACTTATCCTCCCCCTATTATGCATAAATTGATCAAATCTTTCACATTAGCCATTGTTGATGGCACTTGTTCTTCAAAGACGAGCTATGGTCATGAACCCAAGGATAATTCTTCGCGGTGTCATACCATTTGTCTCAAACATTGGTGGCTTCGGCCACCGCCCTCTCTCCATCGGGAGATTCAGTGTTGCTTCTTATCCTTGTTTGGGTTTTCATGTTCTCTTTTCTTGACCAGTGGAATTGTTCAAGTCCTTTATATTGTCGAGGGGAGTAAAGCTATTTTTCAAGGCAGTTTGTCTAAAGGAGCACGGTACTACCTCCCCGAGCACGGTAGTAAAATTTTACTACCGCTCGGAGAGCGGTACTACCGCCCCCAGCACGGTAGTAAATTTTTACTACCACTGGGCGAGCGGTACTACCGCGATGACAGCGGTACTACCACGCCGCCACGACCTCGGGGGTTATTTAAAGGGCAGGGGAGGCAGTTTTTCCCCTTTACCCATTCATACTGAGTTCTTCTTCTTTTCTCTCTCTCCTCTCTCAAGTTGCTGCCCAAGGGACTCACCGGATCTCCATCTCCGACTACCCTTCTCCGATTCCGATTGGTGGGATCCTCTCCCACATGCCATGGACCTCGGTACTACCCCTCTTTCCCTTCGTTTATGCTTATTTTTTGTTGAATCTAGGGTTAGGGGCATGTATATGTTCTTTTTCTTCATGGCACCCTATCCTCTTCCTAGAGGGATTGGGGAGTTCTTGGGTAGTATATTCTTCTTGCAGTAGGGTGTCTTGTGTGTAGGGATGCCCAGTAGTTCTAGATCTGAGGTTTTGTTTCGAAGGAATAGGGATTTTTGGTTTCATGGAACTGCCAGATCTGGCACTCTGCCTCCTGTGCGGTACTACTGCTCGAGCAGCGGTACTACTACTGCGTGGGTGGTAGTAAATTTTTACTACCGCTCGAGCAGTGGTACTACTGCTCCCAGAGCGGTACTACCGCCCTTCTTTTGCACACACATTGTACCCTCTCCTTTTTGGGTTTTTTCTGTTGATTCTTGATCTTTGCCTTGACGTCTTGTGTCTTTGTGTTGTGTTCTCTTTTTGCGTATCATAGGTGGTGGTTCCAGGCGCTCTAACCCACCTTGGGATGCCAGCTCCAAGCGTCCCCGCTCATCAGATGTTCCCGAAGGTTCTAAAGCACCCAAGCACAATTTCAAGAAGACTGCTCAGAAGTCCAAGAACACTATTGACTGGAATACCATGCCACTGGGAGAGTTTCAACGGTGCCAAAGGATCAACCCCTACAATAGTAATAGGGAGCAGTTCCCTGGAGGTGAAATCTTCTAGAACAAAGACCACTTTCTTGTCTTTGAAGACGTCCTCAAATCGAAGAAGAATTTGTATGTTCCTGTGCAGTGGATTGATATCAACCATCTGGAGAAAGACCCTGCATATTTTGCTGATGCTCTGTCCATAGTGGACCAGCTTCAGATTGAGGAGCTCATCACTTTTCAGCAAGATTTTGATTATGAGTTGGTGGCACACTTCTTCTCTACTCTTCACTTTCAAAGTGATGATGATCACACCATAACCTGGCTGACAAACGGGGAAGTGTTGTCTGCTAAGTGGAAGGATTTCATGGATCTTCTGCATGCTAGGATGAGGGGCTTCACCACTCAGTTAGCTTGGACCCACATGCCAACCCTACCGCTATTGCCAAGGAGAAGTTGCTACCATACTATATTGTGAAGTAAACCCCATCTGGTGAGGTCTCCTATGTTATGAACCCTTTTCTGGATTTGATGCACCACATTTTTTGCAACACCCTGTTTCCTAGAGTTGGCAACAAGGACCAGGTCCACTGAAATCTTGTAGAAAGGCTCATCATGTGTCAGAAGGGGCGAACTCGCCCCTCTAGACCACTGGATGTCTCTCATGTTATGTGGAACGAGCTATACTCCGCTGCCTTCCACCGAAAGGTCCCAATCTACGGTCCGTATCTGTTTTTTGCAACACCCTGTTTCCTAGAGTTGGCAACAAGGACCAGGTCCACTCATATCTTGTAGATATGCTCATCATGTGTCAGAAGGGGTGGAATCGCCCCTCTGGACCACTGGATGTCTCTCATGTTATGTGGAACGAGCTATACTCCGTTGTCTTCCACCGAAAGGTCCCAATCTACGGTCCGTATCTGTTTTAATTCGTCAAGATGACTTGGGCCAAGGCATTTCCAGCTGTTGAGTTTCTTGCTCCTAACTGGATTCGACATGAGCCCATCAAACTACGCCAGAAGGACAAATGGGAAACACCTCAACTACACCTGCTGCCCCTAGGGATTCTGATGAGGATGTGGCTGTTGCTGAGGATGAGGCTATTCCAGAGTCACGTATGCCTTCCTCTGCTGAGCCATCATGGGCCAAAAATCTCACCGATAGGATGAAGACCTTGTTCTGCATGCATGCCAAGGGACATTACAACACCCATGTCGCTCAGAAGGGGAGTCGTCAGCGTGATAGGATGATCATGAGGAAGCTTGACATGCACATCTCTAGTGGATCTGAGCGAGAGATCACCCAGGAGGCTGAGTGGATGCAGAAGAACAAGCTGTAGTGGGTCGCGTCTGACTAGCGCTCTGAGGAGGAGACCAACGGTGACTCAGATGAGGAGTATGTTCAGGAGGAGACCGAAGACTGATGGCTATATTCTCTCTAGCTCGAGCTACCACCTATGTCGTAGGTTTCCTCTCTGCCTTTTTGGTGTCCCGATGCCAAAGGGGAGAGAGTGTAGGATTTGCTCATTTTCGTGGTTGTTTGGTTTGTTGAACTTTTAGTTGCTTTCGCTGGTTGTATTTACTTTATGGGCGAAACTATGAGATGTTAGACTTTATCATATGGTGTGAGACATATGCTATATCTTCCCTATCCTTTTTCTCATTATTATCTATTTTATTAATAGCTTGTGAGTCTTATTATCTTGTGCCTTTATCTTCATGCTCACATCTTATGCCTTGCTTCCATTTATAAATATCTACTCTTTTATGTAGCAAGGATTTCTTAGTCTATAAAATCTAGGGGGAGTGCTTGTTTCCTTGGTTGTGTGTTGGTATGCACACACCTAGGGGGAGCTTGTCTCTAGTTTGTAGATTTTGGTGTTTGTATATGCCTTCTCTATATCCTTTATGTGCAAATCCTGTATTGTCATCAATCCACAAAAAAAGGGGGAGATTGTTAGGGCATATTTCTCCCTAAGTGGTTTTAGTGATTGATGAAATGCGTGTGCGGACTAATCGTGTGCATTGAGCATTTCAGATAATTCATATCTAGGCACAAGACGATTCGATGCCCCTCGAAATCTCTCGAAGACGGTTTTCTACGTTTCTCTTTGGTGGATTTGAGTCGTAGGAAAGCCGTACTATTAAGAGGGGGTCCGCGTTGGAAAGGTTTGGGTGGAATCATCACGTACACATTTAGTGCACCACCTTTTCCCTAGCTACAATGGAGCTCCATACCCATCTTTAATGTCTATGCAAAAAGGCCAGCAGTAGTACCGCTGGTGTCAGCGGTAGTACCGTTGGCAGAACGGTAGTACCGCTCTCACAGTGGTAGTAATTTTTTACTACCGCTCCAAGAGCGGTAGTAATTTGTTACTATCGCTCCGACGGAATTTTTCGCATACTTTCCCCCCCGAAGTAGTAGGCATGGTAGATATTGCTGTGGTGGGAGGGTAACGGTTGGATCTGAACCCCCACTATATAAAGGTGTCTTTTTTCCGAGGAGCTCATCTTTAACCTCTCCAAGCTCCATTTTTGCTCCATAAGCTTATTCGTGCCCGATCTCTCTCCCTAGCCAATCAAACTTGTTGATTTTCTAGAGATTTCTTGAGAGGGCCTTGATCTACACTTCCACCAAGAGATATTTGATCCCCCCCACTAATCCCTTGTGGATCTTTTTACTCTTGGGTGTTTGAGCACCCTAGACGGTTGAGGTCACCTCGGAGCCACATTCCATTGTGCTGAAGCTTCATGGTCTTGTTGGGAGCCTCCAAGCTTTGTGTGGAAAAGCCCCAACCTTGTTTGTAAAGGTCCAGTCGCCGCCTTCAAGGGCATCAATAGTGGGATCAAGACACCTCGAATTGTGTGAGGGCATGAGGAGAATACGGTGGCCCTAGTGGCTTCTTGGGGAGTATTGTGCCTTCACACCGTCCAACGGAGACATACTTCCTGTCAAAGGGAAGGAACTTCGGTAACACATCCTCGTCTCCACAGGTTCGACTTGCGGTTATCTCTTACCTTTACTTTGTACTTGTTGTTGTTTTGATGTATTCTTTGGTTGCACTTATTATCCTTGTACTTAGCATCATATAGGGTGCTCACCTAGTCGTTCGTATAGAGAACCTTTTTTTGCTAACGCTAATTTGTTAAGATAAGCTAAAAATTGGTAGTTGCCTATTCACCCCCTCTAGTCAACCATATCGATCCTTTTAGAAAGAATTTAAAGGGTGAAAAGGATATGATGAACACGGATAGCTTGAACTGAGTTCACCGAAAAAGAGAACAAGAATGAATAATGACGAACTTAGAACTCCTGAGAATATTCACAATGAATCACCGAAAACAATACGGAAGAAAAGAGAGCGGAAGCATTGATGAATAGAAAAAGACTGGGATGATAATTGAATCGCTGAGGAAAAGGACGGGAGGGCGGGAAAAACAAAGACAACTTGGGACAGATGAGATGAACTCCGGAAAGAAATGAGAGATTATCTTGCAAAATTGGAGAGGATTGAATTTACTTGAAGATAAGCACACCGGATGAAAAAGAATTGGCATGACGACTCCGGAGAATTGATGAGCAAAATAATTAGCACTCCCATACAAATATGAGAACAGCTCTTGGAAAAGATATGAAATCACCATTTGACATCAAAGAAACTCGAATTACCATACTCCAACAAAACAAAGGGTGCATCTTACGAAACAAGCCAGAACAAATTCATGATAGAGATTTCATCTGATATTTTCGTGGATAGGATCGCACGGGCTCGATCCTACAATAGCCATCATATACAAGGCAGTGCACACGGCATACAAAGCGTCCTCGAGTCATAGGAAGCTACAAGGACTCTTTAAGACACCACGAGAACCGCTGTAAGATGACTGTGAACAAACGAATCCACTAGATGTCGAACCGCAACCTCACAACATGCATCTGTTGGAAGATTGTCCTATAAAGACTACTTGAATTCCCACCTAAGAACTCCCAAAATTTCTGGTCATGCAATTGAGTCCACGGATACAAGGAGTAAAATCCATCACTCAACTCCTAGCAATAACACTACCCGTCCAGTGTATCACATCCGTCAACAGATAACCAGATATCTCGGAAACTCATCTATCTCAGACCCTCGTAATCACAACGATACTAAGTGTGGCGATACATCCGGGCCTATCTGCACCAGTACTGCGGAAGCCAGACTCCTCTCGCCACTACTAGTATTGAAGCAATTTCGAACATCCTTCGTCCTGAGATACTAAGAAATCTGAATGATAGCGATGTGCTCAAGAATTCCATGGAGCTCGACTCCCCAGAATAAAATCAACACAGCAGGAGGCACCAAGTCAGAACTCCGTCACATCGACATCACATAGATTCCAAAAATATCCGCGTGACCGTAGAAAAAAATTTGAGTGAGAATAGGAGTATAATTAAAAAATTTACGTCAAGATTGCTCACCAGAGCATAGAAAAGGAGAAAAAGGAATCCTACTCTCTGATATAAAACTAGACTCAAAGTAATTTTTTACTAGACTCGACGCATCCAAGTTCGATCAATCAAAGGGGCTCCTAGGTCGGTACTGCTCTGATACCAACTTGTAACACCCAAGATGCGGTCCTATCCATATATTGGCGCGAGGGCCTCGATGCATCTCGTAGTTTCACAAGAATGGATATCGTTACAAGTACATGTACTGAAAATATGAGCATAATGAGTTGTCTTACACTAGCCACAAGCTGCATCAGAGTCACATCAGTACAATACATACAATCATCATGAAGAAGAGAAAGGTCCGTCTACGGACGAAAAGAAACGATAAAAGAACGACGTCCATCCTTGCTATCCCACGCTGCCGGCCTAGAACCCATCCTAGATCGACGACGACGAAGAAGAAGAAACTCCAAAAGCACAATCATCACGCTCACATCATAATAACTCCTTACATGTACCTGCAACTGGTGTTGAAGTAATCTGTGAGCCACATGGACTCAACAATCTCATTTCCAAAGGTATCAAGACTAGCAAGGCTTAATAGGTGAGGTATGGTTGAGTGGTGAGGCTGCAGCAAGCGACTATGCATTTATTTGAAGTGGCTAACTTACGAGTACAAGAACAAGGAGATGGATGATCTATGCATAGCGGACGTGACTACTGATGATCAACATAATGATCCTGAACACCTACTATGTAAGACATAACCCCACCATGTCCTTGATCGGAGAAGGAGCTCACGAAGGAGACAGTCACGGTTATGCACTCAGTTGGCAAGTTTTAATTAAGCTTACTTCAAGTTATCTAGAACCAGATGTTAAAAAAAGTTTCGACGTTGCCAAATAATCGCAGGCATGGTTTTCCAAAAGATTTAACCCTACAGGGGGCTCCAACTAGTCCATCACAAACTACCACATGCTACGACAGTATGACCTCGATCAGGGAAAACCCGTGATCTCCTCGGGTTCCTATTGACCCATGATCTGAAATGACCCCATGTGTTAACTCCTAAATCTATCTAGATTTGTCCTAATGACCTTTTATGTTTGTTAAATGGCAAAACAAAGTGGTACACGTGATTCTACTCATCGTTCTAGTCCATTTACATATATGGCTCATCTCCAACGGAGCTACGGTTAATTAACTACGACCTAAACCGTTTTTAACACATGACATGCAAACCAATGCAAACAACATGCTAAATAGCTTTAGATATGCATGAGAGTTGGAAAATATTAATCTACGCAGAATTCTAGCCAAGTTACATATATAAATCGTCGCGATCCGACGCATGGATTAAAAGCTACACGCGTTTTAAAATCAATGCATTTTTTTTCTGAAATTAATAAATTCGTAAATCTTAAAAAAAAACTAAATGGGCCTAATTTACTGAGCGCTGGATAACTACGGAACGCTCGGGTGAAATATTGGGGAACTGCGGCGGCTCACCTCGTGGGCTTGGCCCAAGTCGATGGAGAGGCTAGCACGTGGCTCGGCTTGGGCCGGAGCTGGGCCACGGCTGGCGGCTGGGCTGATGTGGGAGGCCAGGCTCGAGCAACACCGAAGCTGGGCCAGCCCACGACCGGATGGGCAAGTGGAGGCATCGTCCTCCTCCTCCTCGCTCCCGACCGAGAGGAGGGGAGGCACCAGCGAGACGGCTAGCGACAGGCTCGCAGGACTCTCGCGGAGGGACTGGCGGAGGAGAGGGAGGCGAGGGACGGCCAGCGACGAGGGGTCGGACCGGGGCGGATCCGGCTCGGGCACCGGCGGCCTGCTCGGGAGGTCTCAAGGCAGCAGCGCGGCACGGTGTGCGGACAGGAGCAACAGCTCGGGGCACCGGGCTGGCTCGCGGAGCCGGCCGACCGATGGCTGGCGCACGACAGCGGTCGTCGGCTAGGCATGTCGGCATGGGGCGGCTCGGGCACCGCTGCTGCTCGTGGAGCTCGGGAGGAGAGGAACTCGGGCATGGGGATCGGGCTGCTGCGCCTAGATGGGCCTAGGGAGGGCTAGTTGCGGGCCTGGCGGGCTTGAAGGCTCAGGGCCGAGGCAACGCGAGGAGTGGCTGTGGCGGCGGCTAGGGTTTGGGCTAGCACAAGAACCGAGGTAGGAGGGGCTGGCTGTGAAAAATTAGGCATGGGGCTGCTTAAATAGGAATGGGGCTAGGGTTAGAGGGTTTTGGGCGTTTTTCGATCATCCGATCGTGATCAGACGGTCCTATCGGAGAGGTGGTTTTTGGTGGGCTGTGTTAGAGCGGCTAGGTAGGGGCAAGAGGGAGACTGGTGGCCCGACACAACATTTTTAAAACACCAAAAAACATCCGCCGATACACCGCTGACGTTGCCGCTATGGTCGACCGTTCGGGTATCAAACGGTCTCCGATTGCGACGAATTTTGGCATGCGGCCTACCTACACTAAAATAAGACCGCACACCAAGTTTCAACACAATCCGAGAATATTTCCGGACACGTGTAAAAACAAAATATTGACGACGCCGCGGGCGCGTGCGATTGTGGTTGGTCTCAAAACGGACAACGACGAACGTGGAGAGAACCGACAACTAATAACGGATTCAAGTTTTGAAAACTGGTGGCAACGTAGTGCCGATGTAATGCAGATGATGCGATGATGAATGCGACAAACAATCTAATCGCACAACGGCAACAGAATAAAAGGGGAATCTTCTGGAGCGTCGGTCTCGGGCTGTCACAAATCCTTTGAAGTGTTAATCATTTCTCATCATTCATGGGTTGGCTTATATCTGGGCCCATACCTCGAGTGACCTGCCCTAATGAAGGTCGTCTCATGTCACGGGAACATCCCCAACATTAGCTCCCAGGTTACTTTGGATTTATCCATAGTAAGCTCGTCTCCAACACTTGTCATTTTATCGAGCCTTACATCTCGTCATGTGCCACGCCATGATAACGAATCTTGTGTACGTCAGCGGCGCAAGACATCCATATCCCGTTAGATTTGGGATACCCTGATCTTGTCGTCGCAATGCATCGGAACTTACACGTGCTCCTTATAAATAGCCCGGTGCGCTTCCAGGGTTCATTTCCCCCTCCCGCTCGTGCGCCTCTTCTTCTTCTTCCTCAAGCCATTTGAGTTCTCCACCGCGGCCTCATACTTGTAATTAGAGTTGGGTTTTCCCCCGAAGAGGAGGTGATGCTGCAATATAGTATAGGTAAGTATTTCCCTCAGTGAGAACCAAGGTTATCGAACCAATAGGAGGACCACACAACTCCCGTCTTCAGAGCCTACACACAAAAGAGAAAACACTTGCACCCAACGCGGGCAAGAGGGTTGTTAGTCCCCTTGAATTCGTTACTTGCAAGTAATAAGTAGTGAGAGATAGTGAGCTGAAATATATTTAAATATAAAAATTAAATACAAATAATAAAAGGCAGTGAGGTATTTAGAGTTTTTGTAAATATACTTGTGAATAGACCAGGGGTCCATAGTGTTCTCTAGTGGCATCTCTCTCTCGAAGCCATATGGTGGAAAAACAAATTACTGTTGGGCAATTGATAGAAAAGAGCATAGTTTTACAATATTTATACATGATAATGATGATGTGTATACAGACATCACGTCCATAAGCAAGCAGACCGACTCCTGCGTGCATCTACTACTATTACTTCACCCATCGACCGCTATCGAGCATGCATCTAGAGTATTAAGTAAAATAGAGTAATGCTTGGAGAATAATGACATGATGTAGACAAAGTAAACTCAATTAATATGAATGAACCCCATCGTTTTATCCTTAGTGGAAACAATACAAATACATGCATGTTTCTTTTTGTCAATGGGATTGAGCACCGCAAGATTGAACCCACTACAACAGACCCTCTCACAGAAGGTCGATCAATCTAGTTGGCCAAACCAAATCAATAAATTGGAGAGATTTAGAAATATATAATAATCATGAAAATAAGAATCAAATAGTAATTTAGAGAAGACTCAAATCTGTATCGTGCATAGTCTGAACATAAACCCACAATTCATCGGATCCCAACAGACGCACCGCACAAAGTGATTACATCGAATAGTTCATCACGAAGATGCGATGAACTTTGTATTGAAGAACATAGAGAGAGAGAGATAGATAGAGAGTGACGGGGATAGTACCCCTGGGTACACCTAGAACGGGGATTAGCCATCTCCAAGACATTTGGGGGCCGCCTGCCCCCAGGCCGGTTGGCGATAGCTGGCCCACTCGACCAACACAAGCCCGACCGGGTGGCGATAGCCGACCCCTTTGACCAACCCAAGACCGGCCGCTGGTGATAGCCGGCCCCTATAGCCCGTACATGCTTGGCTGGCTCGCGATAGCCGACCACTTGCCCAATGCGCGCCCGGTCGCTTGGCTGGGCTAGGCCGGCCGACTGGCTTGCCGCCAGCCGAACGACGGCTCCCATCCCATCCGGCCGTACCGTTGTATGAAAGACAGGACAAGACGAATGATCAGAGGCTATCACGGTAGTAGTACGCGCTAACATGTTTGACCCCGCTGCAGCGTGATGATGGGAGGGTCAGTGAGGCTACAGGGCCCCCGTCACCGTCGATCCTGACCAGGCGTGACGACCCTGTAGCCACGACCCCCCGTGAGTATGCGTACTGATGGCCCGACACGTCAGCCGCTACTGCACACGACCGGCGGGCCCCGTGACAAGACTCAACCGCAGGTGGGCCCTGCAGCCGGCATGAGAGACTGGCAGCCGGCCCCCACCTCCTATACTATTGTTGCCACTGTATCACCTGGCTACACTACAAAGCCTCACCCTTGCCCATCGAGAGAGGCACACGGTTCACACCCTCACGTTCAGCAGGATATAGAGAGAGACACACCAGACACACGTAGAATACCATTTGAGGCAGCAAGACCGGTAGCCAGTGCTCCGTCTCCCTCCTCATGAACATCTCAAGGAGCAACCTTTGTACTGTGATTCTCAAATAGTCACACAGGCAGGACTAGGGGTTTTACCTCATCGGAGGACCCTGAACCTAGGTAAACCGACGTCATGTGTGGTGTGCCATCACCTGTTCCCAAACGCCGTCGGCGCCCATCGACCCCAAACCACGAGTTAAGCCACCCCATGGCATCTGTCCCATAAATACCACAAAAGAGAGAAAGAGAGAGAGAGGCATCTAGATACTAACTATGGACCCGTAGGTCTGTGGTAGACTACTCACCCATCATCATGGGAGCAGCAAGGTTGAAGTAGAGACCCTCTATGTGTTGGAAATATTTCCTAGATGCAATAATAAATTGGTTATTATCATATTTCCTTGTTCACGACAAATGCTTATTATCCATGCTAGAATTGTATTGACTGGAAACTTAGATACATGTGTGGATACATAAACAACATTGTGTCCCTAGTGAGCCTTTACTAGACTAGCTCGTTGATCAAAGATGGTTAAGGTTTCCTAAGCATAGACATGAGTTTTCATTTGATAAGGGGATCACATCATTAGGAGAATGATGTCATGGACAAGACCCAACCGTAAGCATAGAATTTGATCGTATCACTTAGTTTATTGCTACTGCTTTCTTCATGTCAAGTGTCTTTTCCTAAGACCAAGAGATCATGCAACTCCCTAACACCGGAGGAATTCCTTGTGTGCATCCAACGTCACTTCATAACTGGGTGATCATATAGGTTCTCTACAGGTATCCCTGAGGGTGTCTGCTGGGTTGGCATGGATCGAGACTGGGATTTGTCACTCTGTATGACAGAGAGGTATATCTGCGCCTTCTGGGTAATACAACATCACAAGAAGCTTGCAAGCAATGTGAATAAGGAGTTAGTCACGAGATCTTGTACTATGGAATGAGTAAAGAGACATGTTGGTAACGATATTGAACTAGGTATGAAGATATCGATGATCAAATCTCGGGCAAGTAACATACCGATGGACAAAGGGAAGTGCATACGGGATTGACCGAATCCTTGACATCATGGTTCAACCGATAAAGATCTTCGTGGGATATGTAGGAACCAATATGAGCATCCGGGTCCCGCTATTGGTTATTGATAGGAGAGGTGTCTCAGTCAAGTCTACATGATTCTCGAACCCGTAGGGTCCGCACACTTAACATTTGATGATGATATGATATTATTGGGTTATGTATGTTGGTGACTGAATGTTGTTCAGAGTCCCAGCTAAAATCTTAGACATCACGAGGAGTTCCGGAATGGTCCAAAGGTAATGATTTATATATGGGAAGTCATATTTTCACTATCGGAAATGTTTTGGGTTTTTTCGTATTGTACTCGGAAGCTTCCAGAAGGTTTCGAAAATTTTCCACCACGTCCCAAGGGCCATCATCGGCTAAGGGGAGGCGCCCTAGACTTATTGGGCCAGACGCACAAGTCCCTCAAGGCCCATGTGTCTTGGGAGAGGTGGAAAGTCCACCTTTGTATGGAAGGGAAGGAGGAGGACTAGGATTCCACCTCCTCCCCCGTGACTGGACCCCTATCGCTTGAGGGAATATCCACGACTCCCCGCCACATATATATAGAGGGGAGGAGTGCCCCAAGAGTACACACCAAGCCCTTGGTACCCCTCTCTCTCCCATTACTCTATAGCTCCTCCGTCCTTGTTTTAGTAGCACTTGGCGAAGCCCTGCTGAACTAGCTCCAACAACACCTGCACCACGCCGTCGTGATGGTTGAGAACCCATCCACTAATCCGCCTTCGCTCGCTGGATCGAGGAGGCAGAGACGTCATTGATAACTCACAAGTACAGGGGATCGCGAAAGTCTTCACGGGTAGTATTTCACCCCAATTTATTGATTCCACACAATGAGAGCCAACGAATATTTATCGGCCTTGATAGTTGAGTTGTCAATTCAACCGCACCTGGAATATATCTGTGTAGCAAAGGTTTAGTAGCACAACAAATAGACTACAGGAGTCGGGCATTTTGCCGTCAGGACGCTACAAATGACAAAGAGAGAATTACAGATGACAAATATTTTGCCGTCAGCCCATGATGGCAAATAATGTTGGCGTCCACCAAGCTCGCAAAGGGTAGGTTTGCCGTCAGCATACCAGAGAGCAGACGACAATTTTTTTGGCGTTAGTGAAATTATTTTGCCGTCAACTCGGTTGGTAGACGGCAAACAAATGATAGATGACGGAGCGGTCTAACTAATGGACGACGTTAGTCATTTTTGCCGTCAGCTTTATGATAGCACAGACGACAAAACTGCCAGTTTTTTGCCGTCTTCAATGAAGGTTCAAGACGGCAAACCCCTTCAGATCTTTGGCGTCTACCAATCCTGTACAAGACGACAAACTGCATCATATTTTTGCCGTCTGTTGATGCTCTACAAGACGGCAAACCACATCATATCTTTGCCATCTGTTGATTCTATACAAGACAACAAATCAATGGGGGCGCCACGTGTTTTTTTGCCGTCATGAACATGACGGCAAAGAAGCTGCTAAGTAGACAATATAACATTATAAATAGATCATATAACAGCAGAAATAGACAATATAACAACATAGACAAACAATATAACAACATAGTCCATAACACATTCATATATATATATATACATATAGCACACACCATAACACATCCATATGTGCATAGTCCATAGCACATCCATACAACATATAGCATAATCCATAGCATATATATCTATATATACATACATACATATATATATATATATATACATACATACATACATACATACATATATATATACATACATATATAAATATATATATAGAAAGTCTATTCGTCACCTAGGGTACAAAATAAGTTATTCGTTACCCAGTTATTTTATGATAGTTTCATAAATAAATTACATTTGAAATACCAATAGTTACATTTATATTGATTCATTACGTAAAATTTGACATAAAGTTTTTAATATATAAGTCATAAAACTAGAAAAATCGCATTTCATTTATATTTTATAAAACCAGAAAATATAACCAATAGTTACATTAATAGTTACATTTATATTGATTCATTACGTAAAATTTGACGTAAAAATTTAAAAATATAAGTCATAAAACCAGAAAAATCGCATTTCATTTATATTTTATGGTGACTATATATTTTCTTATGGTCTCTTTTTATGGATGAAATAACAAAAAAATTATGAAACATAAAATTACGATGCATTGATGCGAAAATAGATGATGAATAGTCTATTCATCACCGAGGGTGGGAAATAAGTTATTCGTCACCCACATAATCTTATGACCGTTTCAAAAATAAATTACATTTGGAATACCAATAGTTACATTAATATTGATTCATTACGTAAAATTTGATGTAAAAAATTAAAAACATAGGTCATAAGACCAGAAAAATCACAATTAATATATATTTTACACTATGTTTTTATGTTTGTAATTTTACATAACATAAAATATATTTTATGGTGACTATATATTTCCTTGCGATCTCTTTTTACGTATCAAATAAGAAAAAATATAGAAACGTAAAATTAAGGTACATTGATGTGAAAATAGAGGGGGGGGGGGTGAAAAATAACTATTCTCCACCCAGGGTGACGAATAGTCAATATTTGGCATTACGATAAATGTTCTCGTGTGAATATCGTAGTCCAAAGAGCATTCGTATGACAAACTACAAGATGAAATCATCCACATATGTCAAATTTTGGCACACTATAAATAAAGGGCTTCATGTCCATAGCAACAAAATAAGATGCGCTAAATCATGTGTAAAGGCCATGGACAACAAGAACATAAATGAAAAACTTTCTAGAGTACTTCATGAAATTTCTGACTACACAATTATTAATTTTCAAAATTGGACGTTAGGTTCAGATTGCTCTCTTTTATTTTTTGTATATTTTTATTCAAAGTTTGCATATTTGTCATGTTCACTTGGAGGCTCACCCCTTTCCTGTTTCAAGAAACTTCATGTCCTCCTTTCTAATGTGCATAGGCTTGTACCCAAAAACCAAAAAAGAAATAGTTTTATAATGCACAATAGAACTATATAAAATGCAGCAGTTTCTAGGGATGAAATTTTACCACATTTACATACTTCAACTTCTTTAAGAGTTCAACTATATCTAATTCCTGCAGAAAACAATAATATTTCAAGAAACTAAAAGGCATCACTTTCAAGTAACATGGCAAGATACTAGCAGGATTTCCTGAACTATTTGGTGCACATTGTATATTCAAAGCAGAAGCAATTTCTAACGAGTATTCAAAATCTTGATTTATTACCTAAGTTTTGAGTGTTAACTATATGATGAAATGGATCTTAGCATTGCTATGGGAAAATAGGCCAGATATACACAAAGTACATATGCACATATACTCCAATAGAAGGAGAAGCAGTTTATAGATATGCAGAATATAAGTCCTTTCAAGTTCACACAGGAAACTAGAAATCCTAAAATCTTTACTATATGATTGCGAGTTCTTCGTGGATTGGGAATTATTTTTGGTCTGCTTGAAAACTTCACATGCTGATTGGGGTTAGCATTAAACTTGACCTTTGGAGAGTTAGGGATCATCACACACTATAGATATCCTATTGTTTCCCCAAAATTTATAGAATATGAATTCAGAATTCAATACTCACATGAACTTAATAGACTACTTTGATCGATACGTGCGTTGCACGCGCATGCTTACTAGTGATAATAAGTAGAAACGATTTGATTTAAGTGGTCTTCACGTGGTCCCTAAATCACGGTGTGATACAAATGGTTTGATATAAGTTCAATTCAATTTAACACCCTAATCCACGAAGATCTCCAAGTGGTCTCTAAATCATAAATACATAGGTTCAAATGGTCTCTAAATAAAGAAAATATATAGCTTCAACAATACATAGCTAATGGGTTAAATGGGCTAAATACATAGCTTCAAGTGGTCTCTAAATCATGAATATATCAAGTGGTCTCTACTTGTAAATGAGATATGGAGGCACTAACCATAGTAGACCTCAAAGATGCGGAGAACCATCAAAGTTATTGCCAATAAAGCTAGGAGCATGTGAAGATCCAGCATTATTCGATCCATGGGTCGATGGATGTTGCATGAAGTATTACATGGTTAGCATGACACTCGGACTAAGAAATGCCATAATGATCCTTGCAAATATTTTAGTTAACTTATCGTAGGACGCGGAGTAAGGGCAGAAAATTCGAAAGCAGGAATACCATTCTGGGTACAATAACCCTGCAAATTATGTTAAGAGTGGTGAAGGTTAGGCACAAATAGTAAAAGACTACATGTGTTCGCTATTAAGAAATTGTGCTTGGCTATTAAGGAACTAACCGTAAACATATGAAAGTTTTGAGTATTTTGTGCCCACAGCGCGTGCTGCATCCTCTCATCAGCCAGTCGCCTCTCCTCCGCCCTCTCCTCAACCACCAATCGCCTCTCCTCTGCCCTCTCCTCAGCTGCCAGTCACCTCTCCTCTATCAACTTTTCCTCGAGTAGGCACTATAGAATATGGCATCAAAATCGCATCTTCAAATTCAACATTATGTAAGAATTACAAAAATCATATGTAGAAGGACTTGTATAGAATACCTCCATCTCAGCCCTTGCCTGAGTCGTGCGTTGACATGTTGGGGAACGTGGTACGGGAAAGAAATTTTTTCCTACGCACACGCAATACCTATCATGGTGATGTCCATCTACGAGAGGGGATTTCCGATCTACGTACCCTTGTAGATCGCACAGCAGGAACCCTTGTAGATCGCACAGTGGAACGTTCTCAGGTCCCTCGATCCGCCCCGCGAACCGTCCCACGAAATGTCCCGCGATCCTTCCCACGATCCGCATCGACCTAGTGTCGAACGGACGGCACCTCCGCGTTCAGCACACGTACAGCTCGACGATGATCTCGGCCTTCTTGATCCAGCAAGAGAGACGGAGAGGCAGATGAGTTCTCCGGTAGCGTGATGACGCTCTGGAGGTTTGTGGTGATCTATCTCAGCAGGGCTTCGCCCAAGCTCCGCAGAAATACGATCTAGAGGAAAAACCGTGGAGGTATGTGGTCGGGCTACCGTGACAAAGTTGTCTCAAATCAGCCCTAATACCTCAGTATATATAGGAGGGAGGGGGAGGGACCTGCCTTGAGGCTCAAGAGAGCCCCAAGGGGTCGGCCGGACTAGGGGTGGAGGAGTCCACCTCCAATCCTAGTCCAACTAGGATTGGAAGGTGGAGTCCTTCCCTTCCTTCCCACTTCCCATTTTTTTTCTTTCTCTTTGATTTCTTTATCTCTTGCGCATAGGGCCTCTTGGGCTGTCCCACTAGCCCACTAAGGGCTGGTGCGGCACCCCTAAGGCCTATGGGCTTCCCCCGGGTGGGCTGCCCCCCCGGTAATGCCCGAAAACTTGCCGCTAATCAAATGAGGTCATCCTATATATCAATCTTCGTCTCCGGACCATTCAGGAAACCCTCATGATGTCCGTGATCTCATCCAGGACTGCGAACAACATTCGGTAACCAATCATATAACTCAAATACGCATAAAACATCGCCGAACCTTATGTGTGCAGACCCTGCGGGTTCGAGAACTATGTAGACATGACCTGAGGGACTCCTCGGTCAATATCCAATAGCGGGACCTGGATGCCCATATTGGAACCTACATATTCTACGAAGATCTTATCGATTGAACCTCAGTTCCAAGGATTCATATAATCCCGTATGTCATTCCCTTTGTCCTTCGGTATGTTACTTGCCCGAGATTCGATCGTCAGTATCCGCATACCTATTTCAATCTCATTTACCGACAAGTCTCTTTACTCGTTCCGTAATACAAGATCCCGTGACTTACAGTAAGTCACATTGCTTGCAAGGCTTGTGTGTGATGTTGTATTACCTAGTGGGCCCCGAGATACCTCTCCGTCACACAGAGTGACAAATCCCAGTCTTGATCCGTACTAAATCAACGGACACCTTCGGAGATACCTGTAAAGCATCTTTATAGTCACCCAGTTACGTTGTGACGTTTGATACACACAAGGCATTCCTCTGGTGCCAGTGAGTTATATGATCTCATGGTCATAGGAATAAATACTTGCCACATAGAAAACAGTAGCAACAAAATGACACGATCAACATGCTACGTTCATTAGTTTGGGTCTAGTCCATCACATGATTCACTCAATTATGTGATCCAGTTATCAAGCAACAACACCTTGTACATAGTCAGAAGACCTTGACTATCCTTGATCAACTGGCTAGCCAACTAGAGGCTTGCTAGGGACAGTGTTTTGTCTATGTATCCACACATGTATCTAAGTCTTCATTCAATACAATTATAGCATGGATAATAAACGATTATCTTGATACAGGAATTATAATAATAACTTACTTATCATTGCCTCTCGGGCATAATTCCAACAGTCTCCCACTTGCACTAGAGTCATTAATCTAGTCCTCACATCGTCATGCGAATTACATTGTAATAAATCTAACACCCATACAGTTCTAGTGTTGATCATTCTTTGCCCGTGGAAGAGGTTTAGTCAGCGGGTCTGCCACATTCAGATCCGTGTGCACTTTGCAGATATTCACGTCCTCCTCCTCGACGTAGTCGTGGATGAGGTTGAAGCGTCGTTTGATGTGTCTGGTCTTCTTGTGAAACCGTGGTTCCTTTGCTAAGGCAATGGCACCCGTGTTGTCACAGAACAGGGTTATTGGATTCAGTGCGCTTGGCACCACTCCAAGATCCGTCATGAACTACTTCATCCAGACACCCTCCTTAGCTGCCCCCGAGGCGGCCATGTACTCTGCTTCACATGTAGAATCAGCTATGACGCTTTGCTTGGAATTGCACCATCTTACCGCACCCCCATTAAGAATAAATACGTATCCGGTCTGCGACTTAGAGTCGTCCGGATCTGTGTCAAAGCTTGCATGGACATAACCTTTTACGGCGAGCTCTTTGTCACCTCCATCTACGAGAAACATCTCCTTACTCCTTTTCAGGTACTTCAGAATATTCTTGACCGCCGTTCAGTGCTCCACTCCTGGATTACTCTGGAACCTGCCTGTCATACTTATGGCCAGGCTAACGTCTGGTCTAGTGCACAACATTGCATACATGATAGAACCTATGGCTGAAGCATAGGGGATAGAACTCATATGCTCTCTATCTTTATCAGTTGCTGGGCACTGAGTCTTACTCAATCTCGTACCTTGTAAAACTGGCAAGAATCCCTTCTTGGACTGTTTCATTTTGAACCTCTTTAAAACTTTATCAAGGTACTGCTTTGCGAAAGTCCTATTAGGCGTTTTGATCTTTCCCTATAGATCTTTATGCCTAGAATGTAAGCAGCTTCTTCTAGGTCCTTCATAGAGAAACTTTTATTCAAGTAATCCTTTATGCTCTCCAGAACTTCCACGCCGTTTCCAACCAGTAATATGGCATCCACATATAGTGTTAGGAACGCCATAGAGCTCCCACTCACTTTCTTGTAAATACAGGATTCTCCAACCACCTGTATAAACCCAAATTCTTTGATCACCTCATCAAAGTGTTTATTCCAACTCCAAGATGCTTGCACCAGTCCATAAATGGATCGCTGGAGCTTGCACACTTTGTTAGCATTTTTAGGATCTACAAAAACCTTTGAGTTGCATCATATACAACTCTTGCTTAAGGAAACCGTTAAGGAACGCCGTTTTGACATCCATCTGCCAGATTTCATAATCGAAAAATGCAGCTATCACTAACATGATTCGGATGGACTTAAGCATCGCTACGGGTGAGAATGTCTCGTCGTAGTCAATTCCTTGAACTTGTGAAAAACCCTTTGCCACAAGTCGAGCTTTATAAATGGTCACATTACCGTCAGCGTCTGTCTTCTTCTTAAAGATCCATTTGTTCTGAATAGCCTTGCGGCCTTCAGGTAGTACTTCCAAAGTCCACACTTTGTTTTCATACATAGATCCTGTCTCGAATTTCATGGCCTCCAGCCATTTGTTGGAATCCGGGCCCACCATTGCTTCCTCATAATTCGCAGGCTCATTGTTGTCCAACAACATAATTGATAAGACGGGATTACCGTACCACTCTGGAGTAGTACGCGGTCTCGTCGACCTGCGAGGTCCAACAGGAACTTGCCCTGCGCCACCATCCAGAGGGATGAGAGGTTGGACAACCTCATCAAGTTCTATCTTCCTCCCACTCAATTCTCTCGAGAGAAACTCCTTCTCGAGAAAACCTCCGTTCTTAGCAACAAACACTTTGCCCTCGGATTTGAGATAGAAGGTAATACCCAACTGTCTCTTTTGGGTAACCTATGAAGACACACTTTTCCGCTTTTGGGTTCCAGCTTTTCAGGCTGAAGCTTTTTGACATAAGCATCACATCCCCAAACTTTAAGAAACGACAACTTTGGTCTTTTGCCATACCACAGCTGATATGGTGTCGTCTCAACGGATTTCGATGGTGCCCTATTTAAAGTGAATGCAGTTGTTTCTAATGCATAACCCCAAAACGATAACGGCAAATCGGTAAGAGACATCATAGATCGCACCATCTCTAATAAAGTACGATTACGACGTTCGGACACACCATTACGCTGTGGTGTTCCAGGCGGTGTCAACTATGAAACAATTCCACATTGTCTTAAGTGAGCACCAAACTCGAAACTCAGATATTCACCCCCACGATCAGACCGTAGGAACTTGATCTTCTTGTTACGATGAATTTCAACTCCACTCTGAAATTGTTTGAACTTTTCAAATGTTTCAGACTTGTGCTTCATCAAGTAGACATAACCATATCTACTCAAATCGTCAGTGAAGGTGAGAAAATAACGATATCCGCCGCGTGCTTGCACACTCATCAAACGACACACATCGATATGTATGATTTCCAACAAGTCACTTGCACGCTCCATTGTTCCGGAGAACGGAGTTTTAGTCATCTTGCCCATGAGGCATGGTTCGCACGTGTCAAGTGAATCAAAGTCAAGTGACTCCAAAAGTCCATCGGTATGGAGTTTCTTCATGCGCTTTACGCCAATATGACCTAAGCGACAGTGCCATAAAAACATGGCGCTATCATTGTTAACTCTAACTCTTTTGGTCTCAATGTTATGTATATGTGTATTATCACTATCAAGATTCAATATGAACAATCCTCTCACATTGGGTGCATGACCATAAAATATATTACTCATAGAAATAGAACAACCATTATTCTCTGACTTAAACGAGTAACCGTCTCGCAATAAACAAGATCCAGATATAATGTTCATGCTTAACGCAGGCACTAAATAACATTTATTTAAGTTCATAACTCATCCTGATGGTAACTGAAGTGAAACTGTGCTGACGGCGATTGCATCAACCTTGGAACCATTTCCCACGCGCATCGTCACTTCATCCTTCGCCAGCCTTCGCTTATTCTGCAGTTCCTGTTTCGAGTTGCAAATATGAGCAACATAACCCGTATCGAATGCCCAAGCACTACTACAAGAGCTGGTTAAGTACACATCAATAACATGTATATCGAATATACCTGATTTTTCCTTGGCCGCCTTCTTATCAGCCAGATACTTGGGGCAGTTGCGCTTCCAGTGACCCATACCCTTGCAATAATAGCACTCCGTTTCAGGCTTAGGTCCAGCTTTGGGTTTCTTCGTCGGATTGGCAACAGGCTTGCCGCTCTTCTTTGAATTACCCTTCTTTCCTTTTCCGTTTCTCTTGAAACTAGTGGTCTTATTCACCATCAACACTTGATGCTCTTTACGGAGTTCTGACTCTGCGACTTTCAGCATCGCGAATAACTCTTCGGGTGACTTGTTCATTGATGTCAGTTGTTCTTCCCTCGCAATGGCGCCAGGAATAGTCGTGTCGACGGTACCAGGAATCCTTCTGCTGCGGCTACGCCTTAAAGGACTTCCTAGGCAAATATGCAAAGGATTCCCCCGTGGAGTTGGAGCCTTGCGTTGGTGTTCCCTCGAAGCGGAAAGAGTGATGTAGCACAGCGGTGGTAAGTATTTCCCTCAGTTTGAGAACCAAGGTATCGATCCAGTGGAGGAGTATCACAAGATCCTGCACAAACACAAAAAGCTTGCTCCCAACGCTATGAATGGGTTGTCAATCCCTTATAGATTGTTCGCCAAGTGAGAACTGAAAGCAACAAAGTAACAAAGCAAAGTAAAAGCGAAAGTGGAAACGATAGATGTGAATAGACCCGGGGGCCGTAGTGTTTACTAGTTGTTTCTCTCATGAAAGCAAGTAGACGGTGGGTGAACAAATTACAGTCGAGCAATTGATAGAACCGCACAAAGTCGTGACGTCATCTATGGCAATGATTATATCTATAGGCATCACGTCCAAAACAATTAGACCGATACTGTCTGCATCTACTACTACTACTCCACACGTCGACCACTATCCAACATGCATCTAGTGTATTAAGTCCAAAAGAACAGAGTAACGCCTTAAGCAAGATGACATGATGTAGGTGGACAATCTCATATCAACGACAAAGCCCATCTTGATACCCTTGATGGCAACTACTTAATGTGTGCCTTGCTGCCCCTACTGTCACTGGGAAAGGTCACCACATGGTAAGAATCCAAAACCAAGCACTTGTCCCATTGCAAGAATCATAGATCTAGTTGGCCAAACAAAACCCAAGACTCGGAGAGACTTACAAGGATATCAAATCATGCATATAAGAAATCAGCAAAGACTCAAATATATATCATAGATAATCTGATCACAAATCCACAATTCATCGGATCTCGACAAACACACCGCCAAAGAAGCTTACATCGGATAGATCTCCATGAAGATCATGGAGAACTTTGTATTGAAGTTCCAAGAGAGAGAAGAAGCTATCTAGCTACTAACTACGGACCCGTAGGTCTGAAGTGAACTACTCACGAGTCATTGGAGGGGTGATGATGATGATGAATAAGCAATCCAACTCCAAAGTCCCCTCCGGCAGGGCGCCGGGAAGGGTCTCCAGATGAGATCTCGCGGAAACGGAAGCTTGCGGCGGCGGAAAAGTATTTTCCTGGATCCCCTGATTTTTTGTTGTATTTTAGGGAATATATAGGCCAAAGATCTAGGTCAGGGGGCGCTCAGGAAGGCCACAAGCCCTGCCACCGCCGCCTCCCCCTGGTGGCGGAGTGGGGGCTTGTGGGCTCCCTGGAGCCCTCCTGGCTTGGCCCACAGGCCCCCTGATCTTATTCCGTTCAGGAAAAAATCATTTCGGGAATTTTATTCCGTTTGGACTCCGTTCCAAAATCAGATCTGAAAAGAGCCAAAAACACAGAAAAAACAGGAACTGGTACTTGGCACTGAATTAATAAGTTAGTCCAAAAAAAGATATAGAAGGTACATAAAACATCCAAAGATGACAAGATAACAACATGAAACCATCAAAAATTATAGATACGTTTGAGACGTATCAAGCATCCCCAAGTTAACTCCTGCTCGTCCCTGAGTAGGGAAGTGATAAAGAATGAATTTTTGATGCTTTCATGCTACCTAGCATAGGTGTCCTTTGTAACTCCACTTATGTGTTGTGAATGTTCAGATCCATTAGATTCAAAACAATAGTTTGCTATTGATGTGGACAAAATAATAATTCAAGCAAACTAGCAAGGTAATCATGAACTTTCAAAATAACAAGGCCAAAAGAAAGTTATCCCTACAAAAGCATATAGTCTGGCTATGCTCTATCATCATTGCACAATGAATTTAAATCATGCACAACCCCGGTATTGGCCAAGTAATTGTTTCACACCTTTACTTTCTCAAACCTTTTCAACTCTCACGCAATACATGAGCGTGTGCCATGGTTTTAGCACTATAGATGGTGTGGAATGTGGTGGAGGTTGCAAGACAAAAAAGGAGAAGATAGTCACATTAACTAGGCATATCAATGAGCTGTGGAGATGCTCATCAATAGATATCAATGTGAATGAGTAGGGATTGCCATACAAATGATGCACTAGAGCTACGAGTATGTGAAAGCTCTTAAGGAAAACTAGTGGGTGTGCATCCAACTTGCTTGCTCACGAAGACCTAAGGCTAGTTTGAGGAAGCCTATCATTGGAATATACAAGCCAAGTTATATAATCAAAATTTTCCACTAGCTATATCGTGGTGACAAAACGAGAGACTCTCAATGATGAAGATCATGGTGCTTAATATGCACAAGTGTGGAAAAAGTGGTCGCATTGTCCCTTCTCTCTTTTTCTCTCATTTTTTTTTATTTTTGGTGGGCTCTTTGGCCTCTTTTTTTATTTTTATTTTGGTGGGCTTCTTTGGCCTCTTTTATTTCCTCACATGGGACAATGCTCCATTAATGATGATCATCACACTTTCAACTCAAAACTTAGAGCAATGATGACTCTATATGGAATGCCTTCGGCAGTGTACCGTGACAATGATCTAGCATGGCATAGACATTAATGGAAACATCACGCTAGCTATCTTACGATCATGCAATGGCAATGTAGACGTGGTGGCACATGTCATGGTGGTAGTTGCATGGCAATATATCTCGGAATGACTTTGAAAAAGCCATAGTAGGTAGGTATGGTGGCTGTTTTGAGGGAGGCTAATGGTGGGTTTTGTGCACCGGCGAAAGTTGCACCTCACTAACAAGATAGTGATGATGGAAGGTGAAAGTGCATCTAAACCATGGACTCAACATTAGTCATGAAGAAATCATATACTTGTTGCAAAAGTTTTATTAGTAATCGAAACAAAGCATTCAACACATACTCCTAGGGGAAGCGTTGGTAGGTATAAACCATCGCGCGATCCCGACCGCCACGCAAAGGATGAAAATCAATATACTAATCATGCTCAGATTTCATCACAGAGCGGTTCACCATACGTGCATGCTACGGGAATCACTAACTTCAACACAAGTATTTCTAGATCCACAACATCTTACTAGCATGACTTCAATATTACCATAACCACGACTCAAAACTAATTGAGATGAATCAAACTTCTCTAACTATTCAATGCACATGAAGGTGGAAGTTTTTGTATCCCTTTTGATAACTACCCCTTTAGTGACTACTTTCAAAGCATAGATCAACTACCAAGCCACGCACCGCTGTGCTCTAAAAGATATAAGTGAAGCACATAGAGCTAAAGTATCTAGCTCAAAAGATATAAGTGAATCACATGTGAGCTGAATTGTCTACCAAAAGATATAAGTGAAGCTCGACAAAATCACGGTGAGTGCATGTCTCTCTCTCTAGGTGTGTAGCAAGTATGATTGTGACACAACAAAAATAAAAGACTCCTACGATACAAGACGCTCCAAGCAAAAACACATTACATGTGGTGAATAAAAATATAGCCCCAAGTGACGTTACCGATGGATTGAAGACGAGAGAGGGGATGCCTTCCCGGGGCATCCCCAAGCTTAGGCTTTTACGACATCCTTGAATCTCTTTGGGTGCCTTGGGCATCCCCAAGCTTGATCTCTTGCCACTCTTTATCTCTTTGTCCATAAGAACTTCACCCAAAACTTGAAAACTTCACAACACGAAACTTAAACAGAAACTCGTGATAACATTAGTACGAGAAAGCAAACCACCACTTCCTTAGGTACTGTAGCAAACTTAAATTCTTCTTATGCTGATGTTGGGTTACTGTATTTTCAATCTTCCATGGCTAATACCCCCCGATACTATCCATAGTTTCATCAAAATAAGCAACCAACACAACAAAAAACAGAATCTGTTAAGAGCAGACCAGTCTGTAGAAATCTGTATATTTCGTATACCTCTAGTACTTCAAAAATTCTGCAAAATTACAAAAGTTTGAAGAATTTGTGTATAAATCAGCAGCAAAAAGAATCAACTCAAAAGCTCTTACATAAAAAAATAAAATTCTTTTCGTGAGCAGAAAGTTTCTGTCTTTTCCTGCATGACCAAATGATCATCCCCAAGACTAATCATAACGGTTTTGCTTGGCACAAACGCAAAAAGAAACACAAAAAACACAATCATAAGAGAATTACGAAAGTGTGGAAAACACAAAACAGAAAGAAAAAGGATAGATTCGTTGGGGTTGCCTCACAACAAGCGCTTTTGTTTAACGCCCTTAGCTAGGCATTCAATGATGCTCGCACAAAAGACAAGAATTGAAGCACAACGAGAGCATCATAAAGCATGTGAAAATTACATCTAAGTCTAACATATTTCCTATGCATAGGTATTTTATAGGAAAAAAATTTGGCAAGACAACCAATAGTTACCAAATGCAAGGAAGAAGAAAGAGACAAGAGCAATTTCAACATAACGAGAGGTGATTTAGTGGTATGAAAGTTTCTACCACCATATTTTCCTCTCTCATAATAATTACATGTGGGATCATATTCGAATTCAACAATGTAACTATCACATAGGATATTCTTTTCATGATCCACATGCATGAAAAGTTGATGCTCTTCAAAAATAGTGGGATTATCATCAACTAAAGTCATGGCGTCTCCAAACCCACTTTCAATAATATTGCAAATATCATATTCATCTTGAGGCTTGAAATTATTTTTCAAGATCAAAAGAAAAATCATCACCCCAATCATGATCTTTGCAACAAGTAGTGCTCATAGCAATACTAGCATCCCAAGCTTAGGGTTTTGCATAATTTTAGCATGATTGTCACTAATAGAATTTATAGTGAAACCATTGCAATCATGCTTTTCATCCAAGGAGCCCTCGTGAATCACTTCATAAATTTCTTCCTCACAATTTTCAGATTCACGCATCTCAAGCAAAACTCCATAAAGATAGTCAAGTGCCCTCAACTCACTAGCAATTCGTTCCACATAAGTGGGTCTCTTAAAGAGATTAGCAAGTGGATGAGGATCCATATCACTAGATTTTCAGCAAGCGAAGATGCAAGCATATTGAAGGCACATAGCACACAAGCAACAGAAAGGCAAACGAGAGAAACGGGTGGACAAAAAAGGCAAACGAAAAAAGGAAAAAAGCAAAAGAAAACGGCAAATGTGAAGTGGGGGAGAGGAAAATGAGAGGCAACTGGCAAAAAAAGTAAATGCAGGAGATGAGTTTGTGAGACCTACTTGGATAGATTTCTCCTCCCCAGCAACGGCGCCAGAAATACTTCTAATGTCAATTCTGCTTCCCTGGCAACGGCGCCAAGAATTGTCGTGTCGACGGCACCAGGAATCCTTCTGCTGCAGCTATGCCTTAAGGGACTTCCTAGCACTACAGGAATCAGCTTCTTTGCCGTCTGCCATCACAGACGGCAAAGACAATTCCACAGACAGCAAAGACAATTCCACAAACGGCAAAGATTCTCACGGCCGGCAAAATTTCTGTGTCAGCCTATGACGGCATCATACCTTCTTTGCCGTCTGTCTCTCCAAAGCAAACGGCAAAGAGCTTTGCCGTCAACTTTCCATAGGAGCAGTCGGCAAAGTGCTCGAGACGGCAGCCGACAGGCGTTGCCTCCGTTAGGGGTTAACGAAGGCTTTGCCGTCTGCCTCCCCCTTATTCTTTGCCGTCTGCCTCCTCCTCCTCCCCCTCCACTCTTTGCCGTCTGCCTCCCCCTTATTCTTTGCTATCTGCCTCCTCCTCCTCTCCCCTCCACTCTTTGCCGTCTACCTCCTCCTCCCCCCTCCTCTGTGCCCTCTTCTTTGCCGTCTGCCCACCCTGGAGGCAGACGACAAAGAGCCTATATAGACACCCCAGGATGCACAGCTGGGTGCCATGTGGCACCTTTGCCATCTTCCAGCTGATGGCACAGGTCTTTTCCATCAGCTGGCAGACGACAAAGAGCCCATATAGTACCTGTTTTTTTGTTTTATATTATTTCACAGCACACACACACACACACACACACACACACACACACATATATATTTGACAGCACATTTATATAATTGACCACACATATATGATATATAGTTCACCACACATATACTTGCCAACACATATATATAATTCACCACACATATATGATATACATATAAATCAATGTACATCCCCATATATCGAAAGAACCAACATACAAAGTATTGCAATGTTTATCCACGTATACATATACATATAGTTCGACATTGTTCATCAACTCAAATGAAAACTAGATGATATACATATAAAGTTCATCCATCAACATTGTTCAACTCCATGAATGCCAGCTTCCATGCATGTAGTATATCCAATCTGCAAAAATGTGAATAATAAAGTCAGAAGAAGAACAAAATATGATGTTTTTGAGCTAATTACGTCATTTTTAGCGGAAAACAAGATAAGAATATAATATTCATGAGCTAACCAAGGTTCTTATGCCATTTTTAGCTTATTATGGCATTTTGGAGCTAAATGGGTTAATTATGTCATTGTTGGGGAAATTAAAGCAAGGATAATATGAAAGAGGAGAATAAAGAGGAGGAGGAGGAGAAGAAGAAGAAATCAAGAAGAAGGAGGAGAAGGAGGAGGAGGAGGAGGAGGAGGAGAAGGACTAGAAGGTCCTTGGCCTCCTCCTCCTCCTCCTCCTCCTTCTTCTCTTCTTCTTCTTCTTCTATCTTTTTTTCATTTTTCCTATTTACTCTCCTCTTCTCCTCTTGTTGGAGCTAAATTACCTAATTATGTCTTTTTGGAGCTATATGGACTAATTATCCCATTTTAGAGGAAAACAAGCTAAGAATATAATATTCATGAGCTAACCAAGGTTCGTATGCCATTTTGAGCTTATTATGGTATTTTGGAGCTAAATGGGCTAATTATGTCATTGTTTGGGAAATTAAAGCAAGGATAATATGAAAGAGGAGAAAAAAGAGGAGGAGGAGGAGAAGAAGAAGAAATCAAGAAGGAGGAGAAGGAGGAAAAGGAGGAGGAGGAGAAGGACTAGAAGGTCCTTGGCCTTCTCCTCCTCCTCCTTCTCCTTCTTCTCTTCTTCTTCTTGTTCTTCTTCTTCTTTCTTTTCATTTTGCCTATTTCTTCTCCTCTTCTCCTCTTGTTGGAGCTAAATTACCTAATTATGTATTTTTGGAGCTAAATGGGTTAATTATCCCATTTTAGAGGAAAACAAGCTAAGTATATAATATTCATGAGCTAACCAAGGTTCTTATGCCATTTTGAGCTTATTATGGTATTTTGGAGCTAAATGGGCTAACTATGTCATTGTTGGGGAAATTAAAGCAAGGACAATATGAAAGAGGATAAGAAAGAGGAGGCGGAGGAGAAGAAGAAATTAAGAAGAAGGAGTAGAAGGAGGAGGAGGAGAAGGACAAAAAGGTCCTTGGCCTTCTCCTCCTCCTCCTCCTCCTCCTTCTCCTTCTTCTCTTCTTCTTCTTCTTCTTCTTCTTCTTTCTTTTCATTTTGCCTATTTCTTCTCCTCTTCTCCTCTTGTTGGAGCTAAATTACCTAATTATGTCTTTTAGGAGCTAAATGGGTTAATTATCCCATTTTAGTGGAAAACAAGCTAAGTATATAATATGAAAGAGGAGAATAAAGAGGAGGAGGAGGAGAAGAAGAAGAAATCAAGAAGAAGGAGGAGAAGGAGGAGAAGAAGGAGGAGGAGAAGGACTAGAAGGTCCTTGGCCTTCTCCTCCTTCTCCTACTCCTCGTCCTCGTCCTCGTCCTTCTCTTTCTTCTCTTCTTCTTCTTCTTCTTCTTCTTCTTTCTTTTCATTTTTCCTATTTCTTCTCCTTTTGTTGGAGCTAAATTACCTAATTATGTCTTTTTGTAGATAAATGGGCTAATTATCCCATTTTAGAGGAAAAGAAGCTAAGTATATAATATTCATGAGCTAACCAAGGTTCTTATGCCATTTTGAGGTTATTATGGCATTTTGGAGCTAAATGGGCTAATTATGTCATTGTTGGGGAAATTAAAGCAAGGATAATATGAAAGAGGAGAAGAAAGAGGAGGAGGAGGAGAAGAAGAAGAAATCAAGAAGAAGGAGGAGAAGGAGGAGGAGGAGAAGGACTAGAAGTTCCTTGGCCTTCTCCTCCTTCTCCTCCTCCTCCTCCTTCTCCTTCTTCTCTTGTTCTTGTTCTTGTTCTTCTTCTTCTTTCTTTTCATTTTTCCTATTTCTTCTCCTTTTTTTGGAGCTAAATTACCTAATTATGTATTTTTGGAGCTAAATGGGCTAATTATCCCATTTTAGAGGAAAACAAGCTAAGTATATAATATTCATGAGCTAACCAAGGTTCCTATGCCATTTTGAGGTTATTATGGCATTTTGGAGCTAAATGGGCTAATTATGTGATTGTTGGGGAAATTAAAGCAAGGATAATATGAAAGAGGAGAAGAAAGAGGAGGAGGAGGAGAAGAATAAGAAATCAAGAAGAAGGAGGAGAAGGAGGAGGAGGAGAAGGACTAGAAGGTCCTTGGCCTTCTCCTCATTCTCCTCCTCCTCCTCCTCCTCCCCCTTCTCCTTCTTCTCTTCTTCTTCTTCTTCTTTCTTTTCATTTTTCCTATTTCTTCTCCTCTTCTTGGAGCTAAATTATCTAACTATGTCTTTTTGGAGCTAAATGGGCTAATTATCTCATTTTAGAGGAAAACAAGCTAAGTATATAATATTCATGAGCTAACCAAGGTTCTTATGCCATTTTGAGGTTATTATGGCATTTTGGAGCTATAAGGGCTAATTATGTCTTTTTGGGGAAATTAAAGCAAGGATAATATGAAAGAGGAGAAGAAAGAGGAGGAGGAGGAGAAGAAGAAGAAATCAAGAAGGAGGAGAAGGAGGAGAAGGAGGAGGAGTAGAAGGACCAGAAGGTCCTTGGCCTTCTCCTCCTCCTCTTCCTCCTCCTCCTCCTTCTCCTTCTTCTCTTCTTCTTCTTCTTCTTCTTTCTTTCTTTTCATGTTTCCTATTTCTTGTCCTCTTCTCCTCTTCTCCTCTTCTTGGAGCTAAATTAGCTAACTATGTCTTTTTGGAGCTAAATGGGCTAATTATCTCATTTTAGAGGAAAACAAGCTAAGTATATAATATTAATGAGCTAACCAAGGTTCTTATGCCATTTTGAGGTTATTATGGCATTTTGGAGCTAAACGGGCTAATTATGTATTTTTGGAGCTAAATGGGCTAACTATGTCATTGTTGGGGAAATTAAGGCAAGGAGAATATGAAAGAGGAGAAGAGAAACTTATCGTAGTGGTCATCAAGGAGGAGAAACACCTCGAGAAGGGTCGTGCGATGCCGCTCGGGAGTTATTCTGCAGAATAGATATTTTGCAATGTCTTAGTTAGCATGATGACACTCAATTATTAATACTAGTTTATAATGGAACTCACCGTGCCAATCGAAGAGAAGACGGGCATCGGCAGAGGGACTTGACCGCTCTTTTCGCACAGACCCTGAAGAGTGGGTCGTATTAGTTAGTAATGAAACAGACATTAAACACATGATTTGGCTAATGTGAAAAAAAATTACCACAGAAAGCTCGTACAGGGCCCGTTGACCCGCCTCATTCCGGGACCTCTCCTCCTCAATCAATCGTGCCGTGGTCTGTCCCTCTCATCAAGAGCAGCCTGACTTGCCAATCTCTCTTTCTCAAGAGCAGCCTGGCTTGCCAATCTCTCTTTCTCAAGAGCAGCCTGGTTTGCCAATCTCTCTTTCTGAAGAGCAGCCTGAAACACCATTCCTCGTCACCACAGTAATGATCTATGGTGACACACATAATGAAATGGATGAAAGTGTTCTTAGTCCGTACAACTAACCTCGATGGCAAGTTCGACTGGCCGTGGACGACACATTATCTCAGGACAGCTGCTCGACTGGCGCGCCTTGATCTCCGGAAGAGTGAGTGGACAACGTATTATCCGATCTCCAATGGCTATCGAGCCATGGGGCCTCCCGCCACCAGATATCGTCACCATCTCTGGATCCAAAGGTTCCTGGCTAGGGTTAAAGTCATCCCCTTTCGTAGCCATCCCCGCGTCCCTGTATGCTACAAGCTTCTGGTGGGATGATATGTTGGTGAAGTTATTGGGATCATCCAGGCAGACTCAGAGAATGCCTTCGCCTTCTTGTACGAGGCAGTATGGGCCATGCCATAAAGGTCGTACAAGTGTGGCATCTCCGTCTTATTGTGATGCGCCTAAAAGAGAGGAACAAAATATTAGCATCAAGAATGAATTGCATGAATCATGAAGCAAATCACATACCCAGTTTCGTCCAAATTCAAGTAAGTTAGCGCTGCCTTGATGGTGTGGCACACCAACCATTTGGCTACGCCGATCCTTCGCATTCTCGTGGACGGCTCGCTAGCTGCTTGTGCACCACTCATCAACCAACGCCTCCCAACAATCCATCTTATCCGCACACCATCTCGGGGGCACCTGTAAGTTATTAGAAAGAATTTTCAGCGCTACGCCTATGAATGAAATCAAGAAAACTACGTAGAAGCACTTAAGAATAGGTAATTACCTTCATGTATTGCTCCTTCTTTAGAAACTTTCCGCGGCAATCCTTCTTCTACTTCTTAATACCACGCGTGGCGTAGTAATCTCGAATAGCCTGCGGACGAGCCTCATGGCGCAAGTTCTGTAGTAACCTCCTACACTCGGCCTCGAGAACCCTGGCCGCCTCCTCCTCATATCCATCCTCACACCTATAGAAGGTCTGCAATCAAACGTGAAAACACCGATTAGTACAATAATTAGCTATATTGTTAATTTTAGATTCTGTAAAAGGATAATTTACCCAAAAGCTCTTGATCACCTTCTCGGCCTTCGTGTGGCACAAGACACCATCTATAATATCCTCCAGCGGGGCCTGCGCAGCCTGGTAGTGCTCCCAGGAAAATCCTAGTGTAGGAACCTGGCCCTCACCAGGCAACGTGACAAACCCCTGGAAATTTGTCCGGCAAAGCACACCAAGGACGGAGTTCGGCCTGCGGACTCCAAGAGGGTGTACCCATCCCCTGCGGTATGATAAGGTCAACGTATTGGATATTTGAACAAACTTGAAGGCAAAAGCTAAAAAAAGAGTAAATGTACTTACCTATCTCCTTCAGGTTTAATCACCGGCCTCTGCTCGCGTGTAGCCGACGCGACCGGGAGACGTGTACTACCACGCTTGTACACGGTGGCCCCGTCCACCTGCACATCACCCTCACTATCCGTAAGCTCATCCCCGCCATCCCCGCCCCCTGAGCTACCCGGACCCTTGGTCCAATCCGACAACTCGGTACAATCCGGCCAGGTGTCCCATCCGGGCCTCTCCACGTCGGGTGAAGCCTCCGGAACCGTAGTCTCCTCCGGCTGCTCGTGGGCCGAATGCACCTCGACCCGAGGCTGCTCCTGGACCGGAGTCTCATGGGACAAATGCCCGTCAACAACAAGCTCGCCTCCTCCGCAAACGGGTCGACCATAGTAGTCCTATGCTCGGGTGAATGAGCTGGTGGTGGTGGCGAGGACGGCTCAACAGTCCTCCTGGATCTTCCGCGGCCACCACCTCTCCCTGTACCCTTCCCCTTCTTCCCTACCCGACCAACACCTCTCCAAGTGGGCAATGCCGCCGACGAAGAAGAACCCACGGGTGATGTCGACAGACTGTCTGCCAAGGCTCTACGGAGAGATAGGGGTGGAAGGGAAGTACCACCCCTCGTGCTGGGCGCCTAGGAAGAACCCGTCGAGCGATCTGGACCAGCGCCCACCATCTTTCCACACCTGGTGACCTGCCATGATAAAGATTAAAAGAAATTAGTACAACATAAAAAAATTGAATAACTGACATGAATAATAATATGTACATGAATAATAAAGATTAAAATATATTTAATTTAAGTTGTGAATCTTACAAACTAATAATCATCATCACTATCACGCACGTCTTCATGAATGACGTGCTCGTCGGGTTCAATGGCGTGAAGTTGTGAAAGGCCTTCCTTTAATCGTTGAAGCATTGACAGGTCATCTGCATCAGTAACCTCTACGAGTTCCAGGTCTTCTGGTTTCGGCTCAGGGCTGGAGTCGGATTCATTGCCGCTGTCTACTTCCATGTTCTTGGGTGAAGCAAGGCGGTTCTTGAAACATTTCTTGGAAAGACGTGTTTCTTGGAAGAATTCTCCATCATATGTGTCTGGTTTAATGTGAGGTTCATAATCCTGTTCATTTGGGAGAGGTGGTCTGACATGTGGCGGCACTTCATAAACAACATACCAACCTTCCAGATTCGTATCCGTTTGGCCTGCCCACGGTAGATAGAAAACTTGGGTCGCCTGTTGAGCCGTAATATAGACATCGGGAACATCTAAATGGGTGTTTGGATTGATTTCGACTAGTCCTACATGTTCATGAGTCCTTCTAGTCTTTTTTGGCTGGAACCAATAACATTTGAAGACTACGACGTTCGGTAGGTTTTCACCATAGAATTGAAGTTCATAAATTGCTTCAACTCTTCCATAATACTCGATAACACCTTCGCCGATAGCAGAGACACCACAATTTGTAGATTTCCGGTCGGGCATAGATAGCTCTTTGCCAAAGGTACGAAAGAGATACCCGTTGATGTTGTATTTCTCAAATGAACGGACCTTATAGTCAAAACCATTAGCGACTTGTCTCAATTCGGCGTCCATAGACTCTGAATTAGCCTACAAGTTTAATACGAAGCGGTTGTTGCATTAGCCGCAAGTTAGACCAAGAATGAAATGGTCGATTATTGATAATTACCGTTTGTTTGAACCAAGAGATGAAACCGGGATAGCCGCCTCCTATCTTTGACACAAGCTCATACTCTTCGACGGAATCATCTTAGATCACCGCTCCATCCGAGAATTTGGCGACATAACGGCTGTTTGAAATATCCGGGAATAAGAGCAGTTCAAATGAATTATGTCTTTTTGGACCTAATTGGGCTAATTATCCCATTTTAGAAGAAAACAAGCTAAGTATATAATATTCATGAGCTAACCAAGGTTCTTATGCCATTTAGAGCTTATTATGGCATTTTGGAGCTAAATGGGCTAATTATGTCATTGTTGGGGAAATTAAAACAAGGATAATATGAAAGAGGAGAAGAAAGAGGAGGAGGAGGAGAAGAAGAAGAAATCAAGAAGAAGGAGGAGAAGGAGGAGGAGGAGAAGGACTAGAAGGTCCTTGGCCTTCTCCTCCTCCTTGTCCTTCTTCTCTTCTTCTTCTTCTTCTTCTTCTTCTTCTTCTTCTTCTTTCTTTTCATTTTTCCTATTTCTTCTCCTCTTCTCCTTTTATTGGAGCTAAATTACATAATTATGTCCTTTTGGAGCTAAATGGGCTAATTATCCCATTTTAGAGGAAAACAAGCTAAGTATATAATATTCATGAGCTAACCAAGGTTCTTATGCCATTTTGAGGTTATTATGGCATTTTGGAGCTAAATGAGCTAATTATGTCATTGTTGGGGAAATTAAAGCAAGGATAATATGAAAGAGGAGAAGAAAGAGGAGGAGGAGGAGGAGAAGAAGAAATCAAGAAGAAGGAGGAGAAGGAGGAGAAGGAGGAGGAGGAGAAGGACTAGAAGGTCCTTGGCCTTCTCCTCCTTCTCCTACTCCTCCTCCTTCTCCTTCTTCTCTTCTTCTTCTTCTTCTTTCTTTTCATTTTTCCTCTTTCTTCTCCTTTTGTTGGAGCTAAATTACCTAATTATGTCTTTTTGGAGCTAAATGGGCTAATTATCCCATTTTAGAGGAAAACAAGCTAAGTATATAATATTCATGAGCTAACCAAGGTTCTTATGCCATTTTGAGGTTATTATGGCATTTTGGAGCTAAATGGGCTAATTATGTCATTGTTGGGGAAATTAAAGCAAGGATAATATGAAAGAGGAGAAGAAAGAGGAGGAGGAGAAGAAGAAGAAATCAAGAAGAAGGAGGAGAAGGAGGAGGAGGAGAATAAGGAGAAGTTATTTTTCTTCTCTTCTTCTCTTCTTCTTCTTCTTCTTTTTTTTCATTTTTCCTATTTCTTCTCCTCTTCTCCTCTTGTTGGAGCTAAATGATCTAATTATGTCTTTTTGGAGCTATATGGGCTAATTATGCCATTTTAGAGGAAAACAAGCTAAGAATATAATATTCATGAGCTAACCAAGGTTCTGATGCCATTTTGAGCTTATTATGGCATTTTGGAGCTAAATGGGCTAATTATGTCTTCTTCTCTTCTTCTTCTCTTCTTCTTCTCTTCTTCTTCTTATTCTCTTCTTATTCTCTTCTTATCTTATTCTTTTCTTCTTCTCCTTATTATTGTCTGCTCTTCTTCTTCTTCTTCTTCTTCTTCTTCTTCTTCTTCTCCTCGTCCTCCTCCTCCTCCTCCTCCTCTTCTCCTCTGCTCCTCCTCATACTCTTCTTCTTCTTCCTCTTCTTTCTATTAAGCTAACTAACTAACTAACCTAACTAACCAAGCTAACTAAACCTATCGCTAAATCTATATAGCACTAAAAAGCAAAAAAATAAAAAAAACATAATCTATATCACTAAGTAACTAAAATATAGCTCCTTCTTTTCCTTTCTCCTCTTATTTCTTCTCCTCCTCCGCCTCCTCTTCTTCTTCTTCTTCTCCTCCTCCTCTCCTCTACTACTCTTCTTCTACTCTTCTATTTTTCTTCTTCTTCTTCTTTCTCTTCTTCTTCTTCTTCTTCTTCTTCCTTTTATTCCTCTTTTTCTTCTTCTTCTTCTTCTTCTCCTCCTCCTCCTCATCTTCGTCATTTTCTTCTCATCTTGCACTAACCGAATTAACCTAAACTAGTAGTAACCTAATAAACTAACTATCTAAATTAACTATCTAATTTAAAGGATTTTTTTTTGAAAAAATAGGGTACCGGAGGCACTCACTGAAGTTGGGGACGACCGGTGAGGGGAGGGGCGTCGCCGGGAACCGGTGAGGGGAGGGGCCTGTGCAGGGAGCCAGTGAGGGGAGGGGGCGGCGCCGGGGTAGGTGAGGGGAGGGGGTGGCGTAGGGGGTGGCGCAGGGAGCCGGTGAGGGGAGTGGGTGGCGCCGAGGCAGGTGAGGGGAGGGGGCGGCGCAGGGGGTGGCGCAGGGGTGGCCGGTCGCCGGTGGTGCAGGAGGGAGGCGCGCACGACGGTGGAGAGAGAGACAGAGTGGGGAGTGGGGTAGTGGAGCGAGGGGCTACGGGGAGACAACCGTTATAGGGACGTCAGCTTTGCCGTCTGCCCCCGGACGGCAAAGGGCCTCTCGGCGGATGGCAAAGGCCACGCGGACGGCAATGCGCCCGTCCGTTGGACCTGGCCAGGCCCAAGGTCTAGTGGGACCCATCTGCCCTCTTTGCCGTCTGCCCTAGGTCTCTTTGCCGTCCGCAGGCAGACAACAAAGCCCTGGCCGATGGCAAACATTCTATTTACCATCAGTGAGCCCTTTACTCTCCGCTTTAGGTCAGCTGACGACAAAGATCTTCTTTGCCACCAGCCAGCAGACGGCAAAGAACTGGCTGATGGCAAATTACTGGATTCCAGTAGTGTAGGCAAATATGCAAAGGATTTCCCCCGTGGCCTTGGAGCCTTGCGTTGGTGTTCCCTCGAAGCGGAAAGGGTGATGTAGCACAACGGTGGTAAGTATTTCCCTCAGTTTGAGAACCAAGGTATCGATCCAGTGGAGGAGTATCACAAGATCCTACACAAACACAAAAAGCTTGCTCCCAACGCTATGAAGGGGTTGTCAATCCCTTATAGATTGTTCGCATGGTGAGAACTGAAAGCAACAAAGTAACAAAGCAAAGTAAAATCAAAAGTGGAAACGATAGATGTGAATAGACCTGGGGCCGTAGTGTTTACTAGTGGCTTCTCTCATGAAAGCAAGTAGATGGTGGGTGAACAAATTACCGTCGAGCAATTGATAGAACCGCGCAAAGTCGTGACGTCATCTATGGCAATGATTATACCTATAGGCATCACGTCCAAAACAAGTAGGCTGATACTGTCTGCATCTACTACTATTACTCCACACGTTGACCGCTATCCAGCATGCATCTAGTGTATTAAGTCCAAAAGAATAGAGTAACGCCTTAAGCAAGATGACATGATGTAGGTGGAAAATCTCGTATCAAGGACAGAGCCCATCTTGTTACCCTTGATGGCAACTACTTAATGTGTGCCTTGCTGCCCCTACTATCACTGGTAAAGGTCACAACATGGTAAGAACCCAAAACCAAGCACTTCTCCCATTGCAAGAATCATAGATCTGGTTGGCCAAACAAAACCCAAGACTCGGAGAGACTTACAAGGATATCAAATCATTCATATAAGAAATCAGCAAAGACTCAAATATATATCATAGATAATCAGATCACAAATCCACAATTCATCGTATTTCGACAAACACACCGCCAAAGAAGATTACATCAGATAGATCTCCATGAAGATCATGGAGAACTTTGTATTGAAGATCCAAGAGAGAGAAGAAGCCATCTAGCTACTAACTACGGACCCGTAGGTCTAAAGTGAACTACTCACGAGTCATTGGAGGGGGGCTAATGATGGTGAAGAAGCCCTCCAACTACAAAGTCCCCTCCGGCAGGGCGCCGGGAAGGGTCTCCAGATGAGATCTCATGGAAACGGAAGCTTGCGGCGGCGGAAAAGTATTTTCCTGGATCCCCTGATTTTTTGCTGTATTTTAGGGAATATATAGGCCAAAGATATAGGTCAGGGGGCGCTCAGGGAGGCCACAAGCCCTGCCACCGCCGCCTCCCCCTGGTGGCGGAGTGGGGGCTTGTGGGCTCCCTGGAGCCCTGCTGGCTTGGCCCACAGGCCCCCTGATCTATTTCTGTTCGAGAAAAAAATCATTTCAGGGATTTTATTCCGTTTGGACTCCGTTCCAAAAGAGCCAAAAACACAGAAAAAACAGGAACTGACACTTGGCACTAAATTAATAAGTTAGTCCCAAAAAAGATATAAACGGTACATAAAACATCCAAAGATGACAAGATAACAACATGAAACCATCAAAAATTATAGATACGTTTGAGACATATCATTCATCCCTTGCATGTTATAGTTCAACACAAAGCCCTTATAGCTTGGTGGCAGTGAATGAAGAATTCTGTCAGTGATAGCCTCTTGCGGGAGTTCAATCCCCAGCTCAGCTAGACGGTTTGAGTAGCTAGACATTTTGAGCACATGTTCACTGACAGACGAATTCTCCTGCATCTTGCAAGCATAGAATTTATCGGAGGTCTCATACCTCTTGATCCGGGCATTCTTTTGAAAGATAAACTTCAACTCCTGGAACATCTCATATGCTCCATGACGCTCAAAGCAACGTTGAAGTCCCGGCTCTAAGCCATACAAGACTGCACATTGAACTACTGAGTAGTCCTCCTTGCATGTTAACCAAGCGTTCTTAACATCTTGGTCAGCCGCGGCGGGTGGTTCATCTCCTAGCGCAGCATTAAGGACATAATCCTTCTTGGAGGAGCAACTTAAGATTATGACCCCTGTCTACAAAGTTGCTTCCATCATCTTTCAACTTAGCTTTCTCTAGGAACGTATTAAAATTCAGGGTGACTGTCACGTGAACCATTGATCTACAACACAAATATTTTCAAAGTGGACTTAGACTATGTTCAAGATAATTTGAGTTTAACTAATCAAATTACTTGTTAAACTCCCACTCAAAAAGTACATTTCTCTAGTCATTTGAGTGGTTCATGATCCCATTCCACTAGCTCAAGTCCGATCATCACGTGAGTTGAGGATAGTTTCAGTGGTAAGCATCGCTATGCTAATCATATCTACTATATGATTCATGATCGACCTTTCGGTCTTATGTGTTCCGAGGCCATGTCTGCACATGCTAGGCTCGTCAAGCTTAACCCGAGTGTTCCGCATGTGCAACTGTTTCGCACCCGTTGTATGTGAATGTTGAGTCTATCACTGTCACGCCCAAGATGCGACCCTATCCTCAATTTGGCATGAGGGCCTCGTCAGGGATAGAAGCGCATCTCGTCGTGTCGCAAGAATGGATATCGTTACAAGTACATGTACTGAAAAGATGAGATATAAACAGAATTGACTTACACAAGCCATAAGCTACATCAGAGTCACAACAGTACAATACATAGTCATCAAGAGTAAGAGCAGGGTCCCACTACGGACGAAAAAAAACGAGAAAAGAAGAATGACGCCCATCCTTGCTATCCCAGGCTGCCGGCCTGGAACCCATCCTAGATCGATGAAGAAGAAGAAGAAGCAATTCTGTCTAGATCTGAACTAACACATTTAATTAGTTGTTAAACAGCAAAACAAATAGGTTCACGTGATTCTACGCGTCATTTCAAGCAATCTACACATAGAGAACATCTCCAACGGAGCTACGGTTCAAAAGATACAAGCATCGTAAGATATGATGGCATGAATGCAATATGTGTGCAACGATGGTCACGAGCACTTCAAAACATACAACCAACAAGAGAAAATGAAATTACACGAGATTCTAAGCAAGTTTCATGTAGGACACGATCAAATCGGAGCTATGGTTCAACAACTACGAGCAAAACAAGAAATGACTACAATCTGCCAAAATCAGCCACATAGCATTTTCTACGCCCCACAACTACGGGCTACACAACTCCGATAAACTCAAGCAAGGCATGACACGAAAGAGGGCAAGAAGCACTACAACAAACAACTAACAATAACTAGCATGGCATCAAGGAACACTAGGAAAAGAAGTCACAAAATGGCATCTCACACACTATTTCAGACTTAGTGAAACTAACACTTCATGGAAGTGCAGTTTTCGATCTGAAGTCATATTGACAGCAGCAAAACCTATAGCTACTAGAATCCAAATGGCATGAAAATTCACAGCATGCTATAGAAACACAAGGGCTACAACTAACTCCATTGGACCAACCTCAAAAGAGCTACAGATCAAAATATACAAGCAAGACAAGACAACAACAAAATATAACAGATTCCAGACTTTGAAATATTTCAGCTCCTCCAAATCAGCACTATTTCTAGCAATTTGAGGGCAATCAAACCACACCTAAACATGCATTTCTATTGCAACTAAAAATACGAGGGGCTAGAGTAAACACCCAAGATAACCTCTCTAGTTGACAACTCCGTCAAACGAAGCACGGAATAAATCCTACGAATTAAACAAAAGGGCATCACGGCAAAATATCGCGCGAACTAATTTGATCAAAAGCTAAAACTAATTGCACAGAAAAATCCCATGGATTTTTTCTACCCCGGAAACATATAAAATATGTGGGGTTGCGCAACAAAAATAATGCCACACATAAATGCGAGAAAATAACCTAGACACGGAAAAATAAACTAGCGCAATTCCCTACACGCAAAAATACAAATGACCGTTCTAAAATACATGGAAAAATGCTTCCTAAAACATGGGCATTTATACTACGGCATACGAGCAATCCGGACTTGCGCGAAAATGAAATACGGGATGTATCCTATTAAAACAACATGTTATTCTAGGCATCCGACACGCTAAACGACGTCAAACAATTATGCAAGTTGCGAATTCGTAATCTACGTGAAATTCTTCACGAAATACATATCTAATACATCGCGATCCGACATACGGATAATAATCTACGAGCATTCTAATATCTAGCAAAACATGGAATTAAATAAATTCGAAATCCTAAAATAAATAGCTAACAGGCCTAATCTGTTCTACCGGGCCGAAACTGGGCAGCGCTGAATAACTAAATCACGCTCGGGGCGCAACATAGGGATCTGGGGGTTACCTTCGCGGGCTGGGCTGGATCTGAGGAGGAGGCACGCCTGGCGGCCGGGAAGGAGGCCAACTCGGCCGGACGTGGCGCTGGCCTGGGCCGAGGCGAAGGCCGGCTGGGCCTCATCGGGCGCTGGCGCGGCAGGCCCAGGTGGCGGGGCGAGCGGGGATGACGGCCAGAGCGCTGGCGGTTGCGCGGTGGTCAACATGGGGCGAGTAGATCGAGCCTCCTGCTCGTCCCGATGCAACACAAAGGGGCGACGGTGGAATCTCTGCACAGGCGCGGGAGGTCAGCTCCTCAGGGCGCCTGGCTCGAGCCAGATCGAGCGGGAACGCCCCACAGGCTGCGGGATCGAGGCCCTCGGGCGTGGTGCAGCAGCTGGCGGCGGCCGCCCGGGCCCGGCGCGATGGGAACTGCTACGAGGGGAGGACTGGAGCGCGGCTCACGGTGGTTGGTCGGGAGGAGATCCCGAGGAAGCTGGTGGCTGCGCGTTCCGGGATTGGGGAAAGAAATGGATGGGACAATGCTCTGTTTGTAGGCTTAGCCGAGTTTTAGGTCTAGGGTTGGTCTATATATGCATATGGGTTAGGTAATAGGGGCATCTAGACCTTTCGATTTAGATCGGGTGCTCCAGATAATTAGGGTAGGGGGTCCAATGGACAAACCGAAGACGATTTACAGTAAAACCGGGTTGATCTGGACCCAATGGTCACGAGCACCCGGTTCGGGTTTCGGGAGGTCTCCGGACTGGGCTACGCGTATGGTCGGTGCACTGTGTAGTGGGGCTCAGCAGGGATGAGAGAAAAAACGGGCGGCGCGGCAACGATTTTTAAAACACCGATAACCGTCCGACGGTAGACCGAATACGGTGCCGCTACGGTCGACCGTTCGAGTACCAGACGAACTCCGATCGCGACGAAATTCGACAGGCGGCCTAGCTATATTAAAGTAACTCCGCACGTCAAATCTCACCCCAATCAGAGAAAGTTTTATGCACACTTTAAAAACAGGGTTACGACGGTGCCGCGGGCGCGTGCGTGAGTCGTCGGGCTCAGAACAAACAACAATGCGAACCGGCAACTAACAACGGATGCAACTTTTGAAAACTGGCGGCACAGAGATGCCGATGCAATGCAGATGATGCGCATGATGCGATGATGATGCGACAAAAGAAAATAGACACACGACGAAAACGGAATAAAGGGGGGAATCTTCTGGAATGTCGGCATCGGGCTGTCAGAACTCTCCTACACTACAAGAGGATCTTGGCCCGAGATCCAAGAATGAAAGGGGGAGAGGATGAGAAATCAAGAGGTACAACTTAGTCGCTTCTTTGACAAACGAGTGAAACCAACGATCCTTGAAAGTTGCTAAGAGTTGAGGAATAATATGGGAAAGAAGCAAGAATTCACGGAAAATTTCGGCAGCACTTCGGTAGGAAAATGGGACAAAAAATTCGAAAAGGTGGAAGAAATAGACAATATTCATAACAAACAAGTAAATAGAGCAAGGAAACACCATGATCTTGACAGAACAAGATGATAGACCCAAAGAGCAACATCACCATGCCACCGGAACAGGAGAATATGATATAGCTCAAGTGGAAGAAGAGAATGAAGAAAAGAATGACAACTACTAACTCCAATGAACTTGGCAAGCATCCTTGCAAGGAGAATTGAACGAAGTTGTTGGAAAACAACAACGAACGAACAATATAGCCGTGGGCTTATGGAGACCTTTTCAAACAATGAGTTGACAACCAGCCACTAATAGAAACAAGATTGGTTGAAAGCAAGATATGAAAGCTTCTTACACCAAGAGGATACATAAAGAACTTGGATTAATGACAAGCACCATGATAGCAACAATCCATAGGAAAAGCTTTAGGTGAAATCCAAACCATATAGCTCAATGAAGAAATCATGAGTTGAAATATCTCATGATCATAGAATTGGTGGATTTAATTATCTCATTCTTGAAAGGAAAACTCTTCAAGGCTCCTACACTAACAAGAATGCTATAATACCACCTCAAAGGATAAAGGAGAACAATTGCAGTTGGAAATGCAAGAGAAAGGATACTTGAGGTTCTCCAACAAGAATCTTGAAGAACACTTGAGAATGGATTGAAACCTTGAAGAACCACCATGAAGGACCTCCGTATACAAATGAACGATGCAAAGATATGAAGGTAGAAAAGAATAAGATTATGACCTTGCCAAAATTTAGATGAAGTCTCACAAAGAGATACTTGATAGACTTGGAACTTCGGAAAACAAATATAAGCACCTGCGAAAAGAATTGATATCATGAGTCACTCCGGAAGAAGAATTCAGATTACTATGAACAAGAATAAGAATTATGATATGCTCATCCTTCATCAAGTTGAATTGATGACAAGCAACGGAATTAGCATACAACTTATTCTTCTTGAAATAAAACTTGAAGAGAGAGATAGGTAAGCACCACTTGAAACAAAATTGAAGGAAGCACCGGTAAGAAATCATACTTGAATGGGAACACCACAAATTAATGGAGATACATGAGAACGAAGAGATCATGAGTCACCTGAGAGAAAACTAGAACAAGGCACCGGAATAACCGAGAGACGAATGAAGAGACAACAATGGAGAAGAATTGGGGACGAAAGCTGAAAGCTGAGAATGAAGAATCTTCTAAAATGATGGCCTTCGGAGGAACGAGAAATAAAAATAAATCAGAGAAGCACCGGATAGCACGAAAGGGAATACTCATGATTGGAACAATTAAGATGATGGCACCAGGCTGAAATGATGAATCTTCAAGAGAATGAACCAAGATTCGAGAGAAACACTCCTTCAGACTGCAAGCTGAGAACGATGACGAGAACAACACCAAGAATTACTCAGACACTCCGGAATAAAGAAGAATGCAAGGTTGAGCCAAATATGAGAATTAGTTCAAATTGATCTTGAAGAAGGAATATGACTGATGAAAATCATACTTACTTCATAGTTGAAAAGAATTAAAGATCTCCACAAGATTACAAGAGCCAGACAAGATCCTCGGAAAACCTGTGGGTTATGGGCCCACTCAAAGAAACCACCATTGAAAAGATTAATTGGAAAAGAGATATTGCACCGGTATAAAGTAAACTTGATGAGGTTAGTACCTCGAAATAACTGAAAAGATTGGAAACAAAAACTTCTAAGATAGCTTCAACGCTCCGGATCGAAAAGAGAGGAACAAATAACAAGACAGGCTCATAAGAATTCCCAACATAGGAAAGAATTACAAGGATGAAAAGGATATGATGACAGGACAAGTGAATTAAATTCACCGGTAAGGATGACAAGAATGAACAAATATGAACACGAAGCTCCTGAGAATCTTCACAATGAATCACCGGATAAGAGAGAAAAGAACACACAGCGGAAGCATAATGAAAAGAAAACTCTTGGATGAAAATTGAATCACTGAAGAAAAGGGTGGGAGGGCGGGAAAAACAAAGACAACATGGGACAGATGAGATGAACTCCGGAATAAAATGAGAGAATGATCTGCAACAACTGGAGAAGATTGAATTCAGTTGCAGAGAAGCACACCGGTTGGAAAAGAATTAACATGACGACTCCGGTTGAGAAAATTGATGAGACAATTGATTGAGCAAAAGGATTAGCACTCTCACATAAAAATATGAGAACACCTCTTAGGAAAGATCTGAAATCACCATTTGACATCGAAGCAACACGAATTACCATATTCAGCAAAACAAAGGGATGAGGCTTATGAAACAAGCCAGAACAAACTCATGAGAGAGATTTCGTCCGATATTTTCGTGGACAGGAATCCACTAGATGTCGAACCCCAACCTAACATCATGCGTTTGTTGGAAGATAGTCCTATAAGCAACTACTTGAATTCCCACCTATGAATTCCCGAAATTTCTGGTCATGCAATCTGGCACACGGATACAAGGAGTAATAACACACAACTCCTATACTAACCCGTCACCTGTATCACATTCGTCAACACACAACCAGAATATCGGACCTTCATCTACAACAGACCCTCGTGATCACAACGATACAAAGTATGGCAGTACTCCCGAATAATCTGCACCAGTACTGGGGACATCGGGGTTATCTCGCCACTACTAGTATTGAAGCAATTACGAACATCCTTCGTTCTGAGATACTAAGAAATCTGAATGATAACGATGTGCTCAAGAATCCCCTGGAGCTCAACTCCCCTGAAACTCAAAGCAGATAGGAGGCACCAAGACAGAACTCCGTCACATCGGCATCATATAGATTCCAAAAATATCCGCGTGATCCTAATTTTTTTTTTTGAGTGAGAAGAGGAGTAGAATTAAATTATTACGTCAAGATTCCTCACTAGACCAAAGAAGAGGAGAAAAAAGAATCCTACTCTCCGATATATAACTAGACTCAAAGCAGTTTTTCACTAGACTTGACTCGGCCAAGTTCGATCAATCAAAGGGGCTCCTAGGTCGGTACTGCTCTGATACCAACTTGTCATGTCCAAGATGCGACCCTATCCTCAATTTGGCACGAGGGCCTCGTCAGGGATAGAAGCGCATCTTGTCGTGTCACAAGAATGGATATCGTTACAAGTACATGTACTAAAAGATGAGATATAAACAGAATTAGCTTACACTCGCCACAAGCTACATCAGAGTCACAACAGTACAATACATAGTCATCAAGAGTAAGAGCAGGGTCCCACTAAGAACGAAAACAAACGAGAAAAGAAGAACGACGTCCATCCTTGCTTTCCCAGGCTGCTGGCCTGGAACCCATCCTAGATCGATGAAGAAGAAGAAGAAGAAGCAACTCCAAATGAACAATCGACGCGCTTGCGTCAAGTAACCTTTACCTGTACCTGCAACTGGTGTGGTAGTAATCTGTGAGCCAAAGGGGACTCAGCAATCTCATTTCCGAAGGTATCAAGACTAACAAAGCTTACTAGGTGAGGTATGGTTAAGTGGTGAGGTTGCAGCAGCAGCTAAGCTTATATTTGGTGGCTAAACTTACGAGTACAAGAATAAGATGGGGAAGATCTACGCATAACGGACGTGAACTACTGTTGATGAAATGAATGATCCTGAACACCTACCTACGTCAGACATAACCCCACCGTGTCCTGACCGGAGCAGGAGCTCACGAAAGAGACAATCACGGTTATGCACACAGTTGGCAAGTTTTAATTAAGTTATCTTCAAGTTATCTAGAACCAGTGTTAAAAAAAGTTTCCACATTGTCACATAACCGCGGGCATGGCTTTCCGAAAGATTTAACCCTGCAGGGGTGCTCCAACTAGTCCATCACAAATTACCACAAGCCGCATAGAAATCCTCAATCACGAAGCTCGCGATCTCGTTGGATTCCCTAGTGGAAAACCTGAACTCTAAGATTACCCAAAGCATTACCGGAATCCCGATGCACAAGATATCTCGTCAAAGGTAAAACTAATCCAGCAAGGCCGCCCGACGTGTCGACGAACCCGATAGGAGCCGCGTATCTCGTTCTCAGGACACGACGGATGGATAAGCCTACAGGTACCAAACCTCGAGTTGCCCCGTGGTGGCCCCGTAGTCTGTCCTTTTGGGACCAACACCATCAGCACTGGCCCCCCTTGTTTATGTAAAATTACTCCTCGGGTAGCTCTAACTCCCTATGCATTTCAGTGTTATCAAAATTATTATGTTGGGCAAATGTAGAACCAAAGTTGGGCCTTGCCAGACCAGCTTTAATCTAAAACGAATTATCAAGGGGGTTCCCATAACAACCCCGATCGTGTTAGGAGCGCTCAATTATGGAACATAACACCGGTAGCCGAAACTAAGGGGGCAAAGGTGGAACAAAACACCAGGCTAGAAAGGCCGAGCTTTCCACCTTTTACCAAGTATATATGTACATTAAATTGAATAGCATTTAATAGGGTGATATAACAAGGAACCCATGTTTTCACATGGAAGCAACTGCACCTGCAACTAGCAACGCTAACAACATGGTTAAGCAAGCAGTAACATAGCCAATCAGTGGTTTGCTAGGTCGAACATGTTGAAGTTTATCATGGCACTGTTGAGAGGCTGATATTTAACATGTGGTAGGCAACGAGACTTAATCGGTATCATCGAAATAACTAGCATGGCAATGATAGTAATGGTATCTGGGGAAATGGTCATCTTGCCCGAGATCCCGCTTGGAAGAAGAATGGCTCCGTGAAGCAGACGAACCGATGTAGTCGAACGAGTCCTCGCATTCGACAGGTTTGCGGAACTCTATCGAGACGGGGAAAACCGGAAACAAGCATCAACACACGAATCCACCACACAATGCACAACACATATGATGCATGAGCAGCTGAATACATGCAAGTCACGGCATGACAATTCACACAATCAAACACTACACGTTAAGTGAAGTTCAATATGCAACGAGTTGCATATTGACGAAACTCCACACTTAATTATTTAGTTCTATCCCGATTAGATACTCGGCAATATTAAATGTGATTAAACATGGCAAGAGGTGAAGTGCAATTAATCTACCTATCTAAGCATTTTAAATGAGGTCGGAAATGACATATAGCACCTCCGAGACGACCTCACATGTTAATTTACAATTTTGTTCAGATCTGAACTAACACATTTAATTAGTTGTTAAACACCAGAACCAATAGGTTCACGTGATTCTACATGTCATTTCAAGCAATCTACACATAGAGAACATCTCCAACGGAGCTACGGTTCAAAAGATACAAGCATCGCAAGATATGATGGCATGAATGCAATATGTGTGCAACGACGGTCACGAGCACTTCAAAACATACAACCAGAAAGAGAAAATGAAACTACATGAGATTCTAAGCAAGTTTCATGTAGGACATGATCAAATCGGAGCTAGGGTTCAACAACTACGAGCAAAACAAGAAATGACTACAATCTACCAAAATCAGCCACATAGCATTTTCTACGCCTCACAACTACGGGCTACACAACTCCGCTAAACTCAAGCAAGGCATGACACGAAAGAGGGAAAGAAGCACTACTACAAACAACTAACAACAACTAGCATGGCAGCAAGGAACACTAGGAAAAGAAGTCAAAAAATGGCACCTCACACACTATTTCAGACTTAGTGAAACTAACACTTCATGGAAGTGCAGTTTTCGATCTGAAGCCATATTGACATTAGAAAAACCTATAGCTACAGGACTCCAAATGGCATGAAAATTCACAGCATGCTAGAGAAACAAAAGGGCTACAACTAACTCCATTGGACCAACCTCAAAAGAGCTACAGATCAAAAGATACAAGCAAGACAAGACAACAACAAAATATTTCAGCTCCTCCAAATCAGCACTATTTCTAGCAAGTTGAGGGCAATCAAACCACACCTAAACATGGATTTCTATTGCAACTAAAAATACCAGGGGCTAGAGTAAACACCCAAGATCAACTCTCTAATTGACAACTCCGTCAAACGAAGCACGGAATAAATCCTACGAATTAAACAAAAGGGCATCACGGCAAAATATCGCGCGAACTAATTTGCTCAAAAGCTAAAACTAATTGCACAGAAAAATCCCATGCATTTTTTCTACCCCGGATCCATATAAAATATGTGGAGTTGCGCAACAAAAATAATGCCACACATAAATGCGAGAAAATAACCTAGACACGGAAAAATAAACTAGCGCAATTCCCTACACGCAAAAATACAAATGACCGCTCTAAAGTACATGCAAAAATGGTTCCTAAAACATGGGCATTTATACTACGGCATACGAGCAATCCGGAATTGCGCGAAAATTAAATACGGGACGAATCCTAATAAAACATCACGTTATTCTAGGCATCCGGCACGCTAAACGACGTCAAACAATTATGCAAGTTGGGAATTCATAATCTACGCGAAATTCTACACGAAATACATATGTAATACATCGCGATGCGACATACGGATAATAATCTACGGGCATTCTAATATCTAGCAAAACATGGAATTAAATAAATTCGAAATCCTAAAATAAATAGCTAACAGGCCTAATTTGTTCTACCGGGCCGCACTCGGCAGCGCTGAATAACTAAATCACGCTCGGGGCGCAACATAGGGATCTGGGGGTTACCTTCGCGGGCTGGGCCGGATCTGAGGAGGAGGCAGGCCTGGCGGCGGGGAAGGAGGCCAACTGGGCCGGACGTGGCGTTGGCCTGGGCCGAGGCGAAGGCCGGCTAGGCCTCATCGGGCGCTGGCGCGGCAGGCCCAGGTGGCGGGGCGAGCGGGGATGACGGCCAGAGCGCTGGCGGCTGCGCGGTGGTCAACACGGGGCGAGTAGATCGAGCCTCCTGCTCGTCCCGATGCAACACAGAGGGGCGACGGTGGCATCTCTGCACAGGCGCGGGAGGTCAGCTCCTCAGGGCGCCTGGCTCGAGCCAGATCGAGCGGGAACGCCCCACAAGCTGCGGGATCGAGGCCCTCGGGCGTGGTGCAGCAGCTGGCGGCGGCCGCCCGGGCCCGGCGCGATGGGAACTGCTACGAGGGGAGGACTGGAGCGCGGCTCGCATTGGTTGGTCGGGAGGAGATCCCGAGGAAGCTGGTGGCTGCGCGTTCCGGGATTGGGGAAAGAAATGGATGGGACAAGGCTCTGTTTGTAGGCTTAGCCTAGTTTTAGGTCTAGGGTTGGTCTATATATGCATAGGGGTTAGGTAATAGGGGCATCTAGACCTTTTGATTTAGATCGGGTGGTCCAGATAATTAGGGTAGGGGGTCCAATGGACAAACCGAAGACGATTTAGAGTAAAACCTGGTTGATCTGGACCCAACGGTCACGAGCACCCGGTTCGGGTTTCGGGAGGTCTCCGGACTGGGCTACGCGTATGGTCGGTGCACTGTGTAGAGGGGCTCAGCAGGGATGAGAGGGAAAACGGGCGGCGCGGCAACGATTTTTAAAACACCGATAACCGTCCGACGGTAGACCGAATACGGTGCCGCTACGGTCGACCGTTCGGGTACCAGACGAACTCCGATCGCGACGAAATTCGACAGGCGGCCTAGCTATATTAAAATAACACCACACGTCAAATCTCACCCCAATCAGAGAAAGTTTTACGCACACTTTAAAAACAGGGTTACGACGGTGCCGCGGGCGCGTGCGTGAGCGGTCGGGCTCAGAACGGACAACGACGCGAACCGGCAACTAACAACGGATGCAACTTTTGAAAACTGGCGGCACGGAGATGCCGATGCAATGCAGATGATGCGCATGATGCCATGATGATGCGACAAAAGAAAATAGACACACGACGAAAACAGAATAAAGGGGGGAATTTTTTAGAACGTCGGCATCGGGCTGTCACAATCACACCCGATCATTACGTGGTGTCTTGAAACGACGAACTGTAGCAACGGTGCACAGTCGGGGAGAACACAATTTCGTCTTGAAATTTTAGTGAGAGATCACCTCATAATGCTACCGTCGTTCTAAGCAAAATAAGGTGCATAAAAGGATTAACATCACATGCAATTCATAAGTGACATGATATGGCCATCATCATGTGCTTCTTGATCTCCATCACCAAAGCACCGACACGATCTTCTTGTCACCGGCGCCACACCATGATCTCCATCAACATGTCGCCATCGGGGTTGTCGTTCTACTCATGCTATTACTACTAAAGCTACGTCCTAGCAATATAGTAAACGCATCTGCAAGCACAAACATTAGTTTAAAGACAACCCTATGGCTCCTGCCGGTTGCCGTACCATCGACGTGCCAGTTAATATTAACTATTACAACATGATCATCTCATACATCCAATATATCAAATCACATCGTTGGCCATATCACATCACAAGCATACCCTGCAAAAACAAGTTAGACGTCCTCTAATTGTTGTTGCATGTTTTACGTGGTGGCCATGGGTATCTAGTAGGATCGCATCTTACTTACGCAAACACCACAACGGGGATGTATGAATTGCTATTTAACCTCTCTCCAAGGACCTCCTCGGTCAAATCCGATTGAACTAAAGTTGGAGAAACAGACACTCGCCAGTCATATTTGAGCAACGGGGTTGCTTGTAGCGATGAAACCAGTCTCTCGTAAGCGTACGAGTAATGTCGGTCCGAGCCGCTTCGATCCAACAATACCGCGGAATCAAGAAAAGACTAAGGAGGGTAGCAAATCGCACATCACCGCACACAAAACCTTTTGTGTTCTCCTCGAGATGACATCTACGCATGAACCTAGCTCATGATGCCACTATTGGGAACGTGGTATGGGAAACAAAAATTTTCCTACGCACACGCAATACCTATCATGGTGATGTCCATCTATGAGAGGGGATTTCTGATCTATGTACCCTTGTAGATCGCGCAGCAGGAAGCTTTAAGAAACGCGGTTGATGTAGTGGAACGTCCTCACGTCCCTCGATCCGCCCCGTGAACCGTCCCACGAAACGTCCCTCGATCAGAACGGACAACACCTCCGCGTTCAGCACACGTACAGCTCGACGATGATCTCGGCCTTGTTGATCCAGCAAGAGAGATGGAGAGGTAGATGAGTTCACTGGCAGCATGATGGCGCTCCGGAGGTTGGTGGTGGTCTATCTCAGCACGGCTCCGCCCGAGCTCCGTAGAAATACGATCTAGAGGAAAAACTATGGAGGTATGTGGTCGGGCTGCCGTGGCAAAGTTGTGTCAAATCAGCCCTAATACCTCAGTATATATAGGAGGGAGGGGGAGGGACCTGCCTTGCGGCTCAAGAGAGCCCCAAGGGGTCGGCCAAACTAGGGGTGGAGGAGTCCACCTCCAATCCTAGTCCAACTAGGATTGGAAGGTGGAGTCCTTCCCTTCCTTCCCACTTCCCCTTTTTTTTCTCTTTGGTTTCTTTATCTCCTGCGCATAGGGCCTCTTGGGCTGTCCCACCAGCTCACTAAGGGCTGGTGTGGCACCCCTAAGGCCTATGGGCTTCCCCCGGGTGGGCTGCCCCCCCGGTGAACATCCGGAACCCATTCGTCACTCCGAGTACATTCCCGGTAATGCCCAAAAACTTTCCGGTAAGCAAATGAGGTCATCCTATATATCAATCTTCATCTCCGTACCATTTCGAAAACCCTCGTGACGTCCGTGGTGTCATCTGGGACTCCGAACAACATTTGGTAAGCAACCATATAACTCAAATACGCATAAAACATCGCCGAACCTGAAGTGTGCAGACCCTGCGGGTTCGAGAACTATGTAGACATGACCTGAGGGACTCCTCGGTCAATATCCAATAGCGGGACCTGGATGCCCATATTGGATCCTACATATTCTACGAATATCTTATCGATTGAACCTCAGTGCTAAGGATTCATATAATCCCATATGTCATTCCCTTTGTCCTTCGATATGTTACTTGCCCGAGATTCGATCGTCAGTATCCGCATACTGTAAGTGCATCTAGTGCCCCTTAGTGATTTTGGTGGTTTGAAGACTTATAGGTTAAGTATATAATGTGTTCATGAGTGTACACATGATCTATAAGTCACTGAGGAGTTTGAAATATTTGATGAATATCGACCCCTAAAAATGTATATCTTCGATTGAAGAAATTGGTCTAAAGCTGAAGAATTGAACCGTGAAGAATCTGCGATGAGATTGATATTCCTCATGAAGATATTGAAGTTGAAGAATTCGGTGTGTCCTGACGAAAATCATTCTGAAGACTTTGAAGCATGAAGATTTACTCTTTCTATTTTGTTTTCTTCACACTTGAGTAATAGGAAGACTTTAAAGGGGTCGAAGTTACACTTTGGAATGAATTTCCTCATGATGCTCAACCCAAGCCTAATCCTACCAAAAGCCTCAAGTGAGGAATACGAGTGACATGAGGACTCTCACAGTTGAGGGTTCCGACCGTTTCGATAGCCACGCCACATCATTGGTCTTATCCACACCAACGGTCATATTATTTAAGGGCATTAGTGTCAAATCTTGTCGGGATGCTCCCAGGCTATAAATAGCCGCCCCCACAACCATTAGCTGGTTGGCTGCTCCGTTAGAAACTGACACTTGTCATAAGAGCAACCCAATTCCTCAGAGTCTTCGAGAGTAATTCATCAGTGAGGAAATACCCCAAACACCAAACCACAAACCTAGAACCAAGTGATTGAGCATCACTGAAGAAGTTGTTCCTGTGTGGGACTGAAGCCTTTTACCTTTGAGGACTGTGCATCCTCCAGACGGTTAGGCGTCATGGTCTAGAGCAATCCAGCAGTCAATTGTGGTTCGCTGGGTGACCAAGTTTTGAGGGTTTGGAAGTCTGCCCTGAAGACTTACCACGAGTGTTGGGCGAGGACTGTGTGTTCTTAGCCCAAGGAAAATACGGTAGGGACTGTGTGTCCCGGGACTGTGTGTCTTTTGGTTTCAATACCAAGCCGCTCGAAACCAGATGTACAACTGTCACAACAGTTGGAACTGGGTCATCAACTACTGTCTTCGCTGTGAAACGGGTTCTAATTCCTCATCTCCTTAGATTCCTCAGATTATGTGTTGATGACTTTCACTGTCACTGTTTGAAGAATTTGCTGAAGACTTTCTCTGAAATTCCTCAACCCCAAATTCTTCACGCTAGTTAATCCTCATCTGTTTTCTGCGTGCCTGCTCACTGTGCAATCTGTTTTCACATTCCTCACACTGAAAAACTGCTGTTGTGAAACTTTGCACTCCTGATCCTTTCTGTTTCCGCTGTAAGTTAGTCATCAGTGAGGAATTCCTCAAAAGGAATTTCCTCGGTGATGAAATTCTAAAAATCTCCTATTCACCCCCTCTAGTCGATATAACGCACTTTCAATTGGTATCAGAGCAAGGTACTCCCTTGTTCTGTGTGATTTTGGTTTAATCACCTGGAGTTTTAGTTATGTCGACTGCAGGCATGATTAAGGTTACTGCAACATGTCCTACTTTCGAAGGAAAGAACTTTCCCTTCTGGAAGAACAAGATGCAGATGCATCTACAAGATATTGACAATGATCTCTGGTATATTGTGGAACATGGCATCCCCATCATCTCTGCTAGTGTCTCTGTTGCTGATGTGAAGAAATTCAAGCAACTTGATTCTCAAGCAAAGAATATCATCTGTGGCCATCTAAGACCAGGCCAGTTTGGAAGAGTGAGTGCTTTGGGCTCTGCAACGCTTATCTGGGAGAGAATGTGCAAAGTAAATGAAGGAGTATCTACCCAACGTGACTCTCGTGTTGATGTTCTTCGCAATCTCTTCAATCGCTTCAAGAGGCATGACAATGAAAGCAGCCAAGATACCTTTGATCGCCTCACAGACATATCAAATGAACTACAAGCACTGGGAGCTCGAGACATCACTGATCACGAAGTTGTGAAGAAACTGCTAAGATCTTTGGATTCTTCATTTGATACTTTAGTCCTCATGATTCAAGAAAGACCAGACTACAAGATGCTTGATCCAGCTGATATACTCGAAAGGCTCAATACTCATGAATTCCAGCAAGAAGAAAATAAAGATCTATATGGACCAAGCTATTCTAGACCACGTGCACTGAAGGCTAGAGAAATTTCCTCATCTGAAGAAGAAGACTCAGATAACAACATTGGTGACCCTGAAGAATTTGGACAGGAGCTTGCAATGATCGTGATGAAATTCCAGAGGTTTACACGACGTGGCCAGTTCGGTAAATCTTCAAGAAGAGACATGAGGAAATCAGAATCTTCATCTGAGGACTACAAGAAAAGAACCTGCCACAAAAGCAAGAAATCAGGTCATTACATTGCTGACTGTCCCCGTTGGGGAAAGGAATCAAAGAAGAAGAAATACAAGGATGACAATTCTGATGACTCGAAGAAGAAGAAGAAATCTTCAAAATCCTCATCTTCAAAGCCCTCATCACACAAGAAGACTAGTTTCAGAAAGGTTCGGGCACTTATTGGCAAGGAAATGGATTCCGAGGCAGAATCAGAGGAATGTGATGAAGAAGAGGGTTCTGATGAAGACTCAGAATCCGGACAGGCCAGTCTTGCACTTGCAACCACTTTCGTCAGCAAGTCAATCTTCAACCTTGAAGAAGATGATAACACCATCCACACTGATGACTATGCTGATGACTTCGCTCCAACCTATTGGTTCATGGCAAAAGGTTCAAAGGTACCGAATGATGCTTCCTCCTCTGATTCAAGTGACTGTGAACATGATGATTATAAAAAACCCAGTTACAGTAAACTTGCTATCATTGCCACTAAACAACAAACTGCCCTGGAAAAGCTTCAGAAACTGCTAGATAGAAGTGATGATCTGTTGAATGATGAAATGAATCTTACCCAAATCCTCACTAAAGATGTGAAAAGTCTTCAGTCTAGATTTGATAATCTTCAAGATCGTTATGATACACTCCTCGTTGATCATGAGAAACTTTCCTATGAATTTCTTCAAAGGAAGCTTGATTTAGAGTAGCTGAGGATTTCTCATGATGATCTTCGTATGGAAAATGACTCATTACTAGCTCAATAGATCAGCGCTGCTCAAGATGAATTCATTCCTCCATGTCTTAAATGCATTGAACACGAAACTGCCAATTCTTCACCAGAATCATCAAATGCTTCTATTGCTACAAATTCTTCAACTGCACCTGTAGTGTCTATTTCCTCACTTGAGGAAAACACAAATGTTACTGATGAAAATGCAGGGTTGAAGGAATTGTATGTGACAGGCATATACAGAAGCCTCAAAGGACACCAAACCCTTTGTGATGTGCTCAAAAAGCAGATCTTGAACAGGAACCCGAGGAAAGAAGGAATTGCCTTTGAGAGGAAATTGAATGCTCATGGATCTTATTGGAAACCTGAGCAGTATCCCAAAACCTCATGGGTTGCAGCTACTGGGCCTCCTTTTGATCCATCCAATCTAACTGGCTTTTCATGTGAATTATCCTATTCCCCAGATGAGTCATTTGATTCCAACTATAAACTGTTCAAAAATCAATCTGGTGAAGTATTTGCTCGATATGTTGGAACTAACTGCAGGAATGGCCCTCCTTTGAGGAAAATCTGGGTTCCCAAAAGTTGTCTTGAAAATCTTTAGGTGAATGTCCTCATGACACCACCAATGAAGAATCTGAACCCCAGATCAAAATCCTCAGGAGGACCAAAGTCTTCAAGAGGATCAAAATCCTCAACTGGTCAAAATTATGCTCGTTCCCGTGCTAATACTTCTAACATGCAGGGAAACTACAAGGAATATGAATATGAGCGTTACTCTTCAAATCATTATGTTCATAAGTCTTGAAACCAGTTCTCTGCATATTCATATTAGTACTTTAACCCCCTACTGTTAAGTGAAGTGCATTAGCTTCAATGCCACCTTTCTCATATGGTGTTCGTAGGATGATGAATGCTTTACCACCCCTTCAGATGTGGGTGGTGAAGAAATCAAACTAATCACTTCTGCAGGTCAGGTCTCCAGATGAAAATCATCATCTGAAGAATTTGATGGAGACCTGAGGAAATGCTTGATAGGACGCAAGCTAATATTGATGAAATAGAAATATTTCACACGTCCTTATAATTCTATTGTGATGAAATTCTTATCAGATGAAATTGATATCATATTCTTCAAATCTGAAGCATATGAGATGGTAAGCTGTACTAATTCATCTGCAGGATGACAAACCCAAGAATACTGAGTGGGTTCTTGATAGTGGCTGCACACATCACATGACTGGTGATAAAAGCTTGCTGATGAATATGCCACTAACTCCATCACCTCTGAAGCAAATCACATATGCTGACAAAGGTAAAAGCAAGGTATTGGGACTTGGCAAAGTGGCTATTTCCAAGTATAGGCATATGGACAAAGTGATGCTTGTTGAATCCCTTGGTTTTAACCTCATGTTAGTCTCAATGCTTTGTGATCTTGATATGATTGTTATCTTTGGTAGATATAGATGTGTAGTCATCATGGAATCTGACAGATCCAAAGTCTTCGAAAGTGTAAGAAGAGGGGATTTGTACATTGTTGATTTCTCTACAGGTCCTCAACCAGCCACTTGCTTACTAGCAAAAACCTCAGAAGGATGGCTGTGGCACCGAAGACTAAGTCATGCAGGCATGAGGAATTTGCACACGCTTGCGAAGAAGAAGCATGCCATCGGCATCGAATCAGTCAAATTCCTCAAGGATCATCTCTGCGGTGCATGTGAATCTAGGAAAATGACCACATCCAAGCATCCCTCGAAGACTATCATGACCACTACATGACCCTCCGAATTGATCCATATGGATCTATTTGGACCTACTCACTATGCCACACTAACCAATGCAGCATCTTTATATGGCTTCGTCATAGTTGATGATTATTCCAGATATACATGGGTGCATATCATCGTATATAAAACTGAAGTGCAGGAAATCTTCGGACGATTTTCTTCAAGGGCCTCGACGAACTTTGGCATCAAGATCAAACATATCAGGAGTGATAATGGAACAGAGTTCAAAAACACTGGTCTTGATGATTATCTTGATGAACTTGGTATTACTCACGAATTATCTGCTCCTTATACTCCTCAGCAGAACGGTGTCGTCGAAAGGAAGAACAGGACTCTGGTTGAGATGGTAAGAACTATGCTTGAAGAATATCAGACTCCTCGTCGCTTTTGGCCTGAAGCAATCAACACTGCATGCCATATCATCAATAGGATATATCTTCACAAATTCCTCAAGAAAACCTCATATGAACTCCTCACTGATAAGAAACCCGATGTAAGTTATTTCAAAGTCTTCGGTGCAAAATGTTGGATTAGAGATCCTCACCATAGCTCAGAATTTGCACCTAAGGCACATGAGGGTTTTATGCTCGGTTATGGAAAGGACTCGCACACCTACAGAGTCTTCAACAACTATCACAACAAAGTCGTTGAGACTGTAGATGTGTGGTTCGATGAAACTAATGGCTCGCAAAGAGAGCAATTGTCTTCTGATCCAGATAAGTTGTCTCCTGAGGAAGCAATAAAGCTCAAACCTACTGAAGACATTGTTCCCATTGAGGAAATTGATGAAGAAACCATCCCCAACACTGATGAAAATCAAGAAGATGCTCCTGAGGAAATTGCTCCAGAACCACTTCCTCAGCCAAGACGAAATCCTCAACCAGCTCATCCGAGGATTGCAAATGAGGTAGAACTTGAAAAAATCCTCAACGACATCAACGCGCCAGGTCCTCGCACTCGCTCAAAAGCTTCACACTTAGTTAACTTTTGTGGGCATTTTTCCTTTGTATCTATCACAGAACCCTTAGAAGTTTCTGAGGCTTTCTTGGAACTGGAGTGGATCCAAGCTATGCAAGACGAACTTCTTCAATTCAAGCTGAATGACGTATGGGAGCTAGTCAAATGACCAGATCCTCGCAAGCACAACATCATCGGAACCAAGTGGATTTTCCGAAACAAGCAAGATGAGGATGGTCAAGTGGTGAGGAATAAGGCACGACTTGTAGCCCAAGGCTACACCCAGGTTGAAGGAATAGATTTTGATGAAACTTTTGCACCTGTTGCTAGACTTGAAGCTATTCAAATACTACTTGCTTATGCTAATCATCATAACATCATCTTATATCAAATGGATGTGAAAAGTGCATTCCTCAATGGTAAGCTTGAGGAAGAAGTATATGTTGCTCAGCCCCCAGGTTTTGAGGATCCAAAGAATCCAAATAAAGTCTTCAGACTCAAAAAGGCACTCTATGGTCTCAAGCAAGCCCCTCGGGCATGGTATGACACATTGAATGAATTCCTCATGAAGAAAGGCTTCAAACCTGGTTCACTCGATCCAACTCTTTTCACTAAATCCTATGATAATGAGCTATTTGTGTGCCAAATATATGTCGATGATATCATATTTGGCTGTACTGACAAACGATACAGTGATGAATTTGCTTACATGATGAGTGAAGAATATCAAATGTCTATGATGGGGGAGCTGAAATTCTTCTTAGGTCTTCAAATTCGTCAAAAACACAATGGAATTTTCATATCACAGGAGAAATACCTCAAGGATGTTCTGAGGAAATTCGACATGCATGAATGCAAAGGTGCCAAGACTCCAATGCCTACCAACAGCCACCTCGGCACTGATGAAAATGGTAAAGAATTCGATCAGCATGTATATCGCTCTATGATTGGCTCTTTATTGTATCTATATGCATCTAGGCCAGATATAATGCTTAGTGTTTGCATGTGTGCACGTTTTCAAGCAAAACCGAAGGAATCACACCATAATGCTGTGAAGCATATTCTTCGATACTTAGCTCACACACCAACACTAGGATTATGGTATCCTAAGGTCTCAAATCTTCATCTGGTAGGGTATTCTTATTCTGACTATGCTGGTGATCGTGTGGATCGCAAGTCAACTTCTGGTACATGCTATTTCCTCCGAAGATCACTAGTTTGCTGGTCCTCAAAGAAACAGAATTGCGTATCACTCTCCACTGCCGAAGTTGAGTACATTGTTGCTGGTTCATGCTATGCTCAATTACCATGGATGAAGCAAACCCTCAAGGACTACGACATTAACATGAAGAATGTGCCTCTCTACTGCGACAATGAGAGTGCAATCAAGATTGCATACAACCCAGTACAACACTCGAAGACTAAGCACATCTAGATTCATCATCATTTTCTTCAGGACCATGTCCTCAAGGGCAATATCCTCATCGACCATGTGAAGACTGATGATCAACTGGCAGATATCTTCACTAAGCCCTTGGATGAGAAAAGGTTTTGCAAGTTGCGGTGTGAGCTAAATATCTTAGAATCTTCAAATGTTTTGTAAAAACATGCGCATATCCTAACACTTATGCAAAATTGATGACTTAGATGTGCAACACATGATGAATCGATTTTTTTCAACTGATGAAGAATATCACTCTGAATGTGAAGAAGTCAACGAAGAAGTTGATTCTCAGGGCCCTACGACAATTGTACGCAGCGTCTATAATCAACATTCTTATATGGTGGGTCACGCCACCGCCCAACGCGAAATTCGTCAAGTTGATTTTCTTCAAAGTTCCATTTCCTCAAAACTTGTTTTTCTTCAAAATAGTATTTCTTCATTATGATGATTTACCACAAAATCCTCAAGTTAGTCAAATCTTCAAAAACACTTGATGACTTTCGTTTAACTAGATAAACTGTGATTTCAAGTCCTCAACAACATTCACTTATAGCTATTTCTTCAAGTTGATATTTCATCTAAGTGAATGTGATCGGACCCTACTTTCCTTCTATGCTATTCTCATCCAATCTATTCGATTCTTCATATGCGTTCTGCTTGAAACTTTGTTCAAAATCCTCACTGCGTCCTTGTTAGTTGATTATTTTGTAACAAAATCCTCAAATCTTCAAAAATGTTTCTTTAATGCACAGTAACTGAACCCCACTTCCCGCGTTCGGATAACCACGATCTCCACGATCTCCACCGCTTTGCTCGGGAGCTACACGTGTCCTGCGAAGACGTAGAGGCAGGGGCTATTTGGTCCGATTTATTCGCGCCAACAGTAGCTGCCTGGCTATAAATATGTCCTTATCCCCCTCGGCAAACACTTCTTCGCTCCATCGCTCTCCTGCTACAGAAAAATCCCCGAACCCTAGCGCCACCGCTGGAAGTCTCGTCGCCGGCGAAGAAGAGCTTCACTGCCTCGACTTTTCCATCGTCGAAACCACTCCGGAGTCGGACCATCTTTGTCCGCCGCCGCCGTAGACGTCCTCTGCTGCCGGGTTAGGGCGCATTGGACTCGCACCGAAGAGCTTCTCCCGAAAACTATTCTCTGTTCTTCGTGCGCGCCATCTAGGGTAAATAAAAACCCTATTTTTACAGCAAGTTTGATCTACTATTTTACATCTTTGATGTGAAATTTGTTTTTCCTCAAGAATCCATATGCATCTGATTCCTCAAACACTACCTATCACCACACTATTGATGAACTTCACTAAGCATCTAAGATTTTCACGAGATTCCTCAATTGTGCGAATTTTCGGATATGTACAACTCTGGAACCCAAGAACAGTATGCTTAGGCATATTCCTCAACCACTGGTTAGATTCCTCAACTGTCAAACTTTTTCATATTCTTCAAATCCGAGAACGCATATGACCTCTCCAAATTCCTCGCAGCTATGCTCTGTTCACAGGTACACACATGTCAGCTGATGAATCTCTCGGTTCTCATCACATTAACTCATTTGCAGCGTTTCTTGAAGAAAATCTTCAAGTCTCATCAGAATCTTCAAGAGTTCAATCTCATCAGCAAAATCCTCAGCTGAAGAAAATGGAGGATGACAGGAAACAGAAGGGAGGCAAGAAACTTGAGCAGAATACAGCTTTGGATATCCCTGAGGATATTTACTTGGACTATTGCACACCTGATGAAAATGAAACAATGGTCAAGAGAAAGATTCGGCTTCAGAAGATAGAACGCCGATGGGCTAAGGAGTGGAAGGAATACAGATTTATCACTCCCAAGTATATGAAGAAATTCGCTCTGAAGCCTCCTGGCAAACGGGCTCCACTTGAGGCTCATCAAGTAGCACATCCCTCAAGCCTCAAGACCCTTGATGACTATCCTAACGAAAAGGACAAGCACTTGGCTAAGCTTAAGAAGAAGGCAGATGCTGCGGTGAGGAAATTCAATGAATCATCTGCTGCAGCTTCAACTGCAGCTACTACCTGTGTCGCTGAGACCTCTGGTTCAGCAATTCCTCAACAAAAGTCTGTGCTGTAAAAACCAAAGGCTCCAAAGCCTCAAGAGAAACCAGCTCTGGCATCAGTTACAAAACCATCAGCACCAAAATCCTCAGCACCACCACTGGTTTCAAAACCAGAACAGAAGCCAGTCATGAAGCCACTGCCCGCTACCTTCAGCTCCTCACTCCCAGCTGCAACCAGCTCGGAGACAAAGTCTTCACCACCTCCTATGAAGACTCAGGTGTCTGCTAGAAGAGGAACAAAACCAAGCCCTAGCAGAATCATCACAGTCCCTTCTGCATCAGAGGGTAGTGATGAATATGATGATGAAACCCTGCAGGCTATAATCAGAAACAAGCAGTAGAGGGTAGCTCAAGCTTCTGGTAGCGCCATTCCTCTGGCCATGGACCCCAAAGTCCTCCTAGACTACATAAACATCTGGTATGAGGACCCCAACACTCCGCTTGATGATTTGAAACTTCCTCCTGGCATCAGCCACATGGTGTCCACATTCATCAACGAGGCCAAGTGGAAGGAGCAGCAAGCCAAACAGGCCAAAGTTGCTAAGCTCAAGAAGGAGAAATTCCTCAAGCAGAATCTCCTCAACTTGACGCCTGATGCACTGCTATCAACACACGCTGAGTTGAAGACTTTGACAGATAAGTACTCCAAGCTATCTGATTGTCAGAGTCTCAAAAGCAGTTTCATCAAATTTGCCACTAAAGCTGTTGACGACAACAACAAGAAGGCTGCCCCTCCAGTACCAACTCCTCAGCCTCTGACTGAAGAGCCAGCCGACCAATCTCCTCGAGCTGATGAAACTCCTCAAGCTGAGGAAATACCACAAGAAAGACGTGTGAATGTACCGGCAATTGAAGAAATCACCATGGAAAATCCAGCTGATGAATCTCCTACAGCTGGTGAGACTGCCCCTGATCCAGCTGCTGCTTCAAAGCAAGCTGATGACTCTGTTCCAGCTGGTTCCTCAAAGCCAGTTGATGAATATGCTGAGAAAACACCTTCACCAAAAGCTTCAAAGGTGAAGAAGATGACTCCGTCTGCATCAGACGTGAAGAAGACAAGGGCTGCTGAGAAGGAAGCCAAAAAGAGAAAGGCCTCCTTAGCAGAAGAAAACACTGAGGCCAAGCGCCTCAAAGCGCTTGAAGAAAATGCTCCACTGGACCCTGTGCCCCTCAATGTCGCTCCATCTTATGAAATGGTCACCTTTGAAGACCAGGAGAAAGGGCAGATGAGGAAATGAAGGATGCCGCATCTGAGGAACACACTGACGAAGAAATTCGCATTGACGACAGTCCTCAGCCCTCCATTCCTCAGGTAACAACTGCACAAGGATTAGCTGCACCAGCTGATGAATCTGGCTCGGTCACCAAGCAAGCTGAGGAAGAGCAAAGTGAAAATCCTCAAGCTGATGAAATTCAGAGTCCTGAGAAAAATCCTCAAGTTGAGGATCAGGCTGACCCAACTCCTCCTCCTGAGCAAGATCTTCATACTGAGGCTCAGAATGAACCTATTCCTCCTCCTGAGCAGAACCCTCAACAGGATGCTCCAGTTGATGACATTTCTCAGCCTGAGGCACAGCCATATCCTGTTCCTCAACCTGAAGCACAACACGAGCATGCTCCTCAGCCTGACGCCCAAGATGATGAAATTCCTCACCCTGAGGACAATGCTGAGGAAAATGCACCAGACCAAGATAATGCTTTCGTCGTGCCCAATCCAGGGACTGCAATTGTTGTCTCCCCTCCAGTTCCTCAGCAAAATCTTCAGCCAATGCAGCGTCAGCCATTCTCCAAGCGACCAAAGTTTCAAAAGGATGTCTTCTTTGAAGAACGCATGTACTTCATTGGAGATAATCTCTATGACAAGCCTCAAATCACGCATCTAAAGTTTTGGACAAGGACATAGCTGAATTACTATGCCTCTGTGTTGTGTGGAAAAAATAAGATATTCCAGCACAGGCATATTCCTCATGTTGAACTTGAAGCAATACCATGCCTGGCTCCAGTCCTCAATGTCCTTCATGAAGCAGGACTGCTACCAATGTGCTCAGACATCTCTGATTGGAACAGTGAGCTCATTCTTCAGTTTTATGCCATTCTTCACATATCTGGCGATCCTGAAGACATTAACACCTGGGTGTTTGACTGGATGACACAAAACACTCACTACAAGGCTCCTGCTACTGAGCTACTGCGTGAATTGCCAGTATCAATTCCCTCAGAGGAGGCCGTTAAGCTTTATGGTGAGCGTGATCTGCCCAATGGGATGATGGAAGTCCTCATGAAGCCTTTGGCTAAAGGGCAACCACCGAGAAAAACCTTCCTCGTCCACGAGCTCAAATATACACCAAGGTCTGTTTACAGAATCCTCTCCAGTGTTATTGCCCCGATCAAAGGCCATGATGATGAAGAAGATGTTGTAGGCATCATGAAGAATATCCTCTTCAACATCATCCATGGTATTCCTATCAACATACATGATTTCTTCTTGAGGACTTTGGCCGACAATGCCATGTATCCATTTGATCACAAGATATATGCCCCATGGATCATGAGATTCATCAGGACAAGGACATGCATCAACTTCCATGCTGATTTCAACAACCATGTTGGTTATATGCCTCCTATCAGGGTCAACAAGAAGACTTTCGAGCCAGTTGAAGGAAAAGGCAAGTCAGTTATGGATGAAGGCCGTAGGCCCCTTGATGGCCAGTTCAGAGAGTCGGAAGCATATTCTTCATGGGATGATATTGAGACTCACCCTCAAAGCCGTGTTGCTCCTCGCGTGCTGAATACAAGAGAGCTTCTCCTCACTCTTCACCAAAAGGTGGATTGCACTCACAAGTGGATCAAACGCCAGTTCGGCGCCATTGTGAAAACCCTCACTAGAACACAGAACTCTGTGAAGCTTAACCATCACTATCTGCATGAGGTTTTTGATCGCACCTGGGCCACACTTGCTCATCTGAAGACTCAGACAGAACTTGAAGAATTGGAGTTTGAGCGAGACTTTGACTGGTCGTGGCCTCCCAAGAAGAAGTTCAGGACAATTCCAGTTCCAGACCTTGAAGACAGTTCCTTTTCTTCATTCCGCACTGCTGAATCTGATGAAGAACAACACGACACAACACTGGTCCAAGGAAGAAGACTACTCCCAAGAAGCACCACACATCTTCATCAACCGCCAAGGAGTGAAGTCTTCACAGGCGTTAGTCCTCAGTTTGTCCCTTTTTGTCACTTGATGACAAAGGGGGAGAAACTTGAGATTTAGTCTTCAAGCGGGATATTTTGGGGCTTATGAACTATATTTAAGTTACAAACTCTTGGCTCTTCTGAAGTTTTTATGTAACGAGTTTTAACTTAAGCCCGATGGTACTCTGACGCTTTTGAACGTTTTTCTTCGCATGCTTACTCCTCAAGTTTTTAATGCACGCATGCTGAAATTCGTCAGATACCATTTGTCATCATGCATCTTCAATTCTTCATACTATATGTCATATGTATGCATGATTTACAAGACTCAGGGGGAGATCTCCATGATATAAATCATCAATGTGCATTTGCTGTGAAAAGCAAAATCCTCAAGATATGCACATCTTTAGGGGGAGTCTCTTTGAATCTTGATTTCAAATTCCTCAAATGAGTATTTACACTTCATATTTTATCCCTATTGAAGACTTAACCTAATTGTCATCAACCACCAAAAAGGGGGAGATTGTAAGTGCATCTAGTGACCCTTAGTGATTTTGGTGGTTTGAAGACTTATAGGTTAAGTATCTAATGTGTTCATGAGTGTACACAGGATCTATAAGTCACTGAGGAGTTTGAAATATTTGATGAATATCGACCCCTAAAAATGTATATCTTCGGTTGAAAAAATTGGTCTGAAGCTAAAGAATTGAATCGCGAAGAATCTGCGATGAAATTGATATTCCCCATGAAGATATTGAAATTGAAGAATTCGGTGTGTCCTGAAGAAAATCATTCTGAAGACTTTGAAGCACGAAGATTTACTCTTTCTGTTTTGTTTTCTTCACACTTGAGTAATAGGAACACCGTACTATTAAAGGGGGTCGAAGTTACACTTTGGAATGAATTTCCTCATGATGCTCTACCCAAGCCTAATCCTACCAAAAGCCTCAAGTGAGGAATACGAGTGACATGAGGACTCTCACAGTTGAGGGTTCCGACCGTTTCGATAGCCACGCCACATCATTGGTCTTATCCACACCAACGGTCATATTATTTAAGGGCATTAGTGTCAAATCATGTCGAGATGCTCCCAGGCTATAAATAGCCGCCCCCAGAACCATTAGCTGGTTGGCTGCTCCGTTAGAAACTGACACTTCTCATAAGAGCAACCCAATTCCTCAGAGTCTTCAAGAGTAATTCATCAGTGAGGAAATACCCCAAACACCAAACCACAAACATAGAACCAAGTGATTGAGCATCACTGAAGAAGTTGTTCCTGTGTGGGACTGAAGCCTTTTACCTTTGAGGACTGTGCATCCTCCAAACGGTTAGGCATCATGGTCTAGAGCAATCCAGTAGTCAATTGTGAATCGCCGGGTGACCAAGTTTGTGAGGGTTTGGAAGTCTGCCCTGAAGACTTACCACGAGTGTTGGGCGAGGACTGTGTGTTCTTAGCCCAAGGTGAATACGGTAGGGACTGTGTGTCCCGGGACTATGTGTCTTTTGGTTTCAATACCAAGCCGCTCGAAACCAGATGTACAATTGTCACAACAGTTGGAACTGGGTCATCAACTACTGCCTTCGCTGTGAAACGTGTTCTAATTCCTCATCTCCTTACATTCCTCAGATTATGTGTTGATGACTTTCACTGTCACTGTTTGAAGAATTTGCTGAAGACTTTCTCTGAAATTCCTCAACCCCAAATTCTTCACGCTAGTTAATCCTCATCCGTTTTCTGCGTGCCTTCTCACTGTGCAATCGGTTTTCACATTCCTCGCACTGAAAAACTGTTGTTGTGAAACTTTGCACTCCTGATCCTTTACTGTTTCCGCCGTAAGTTAGTCATCAGTGAGGAATTTCCTCAAAAGGAATTTTCTCAGTGATGAAATTCTAAAAATCTCCTATTCACCCCCCCTCTAGTCGATATAACGCACTTTCACATACCTATTTCAATCTCGTTTACTGGCAAGTCTCTTTACTCGTTCCGCAATACAAGATCCCGTGACTTACACTAAGTCACATTGCTTGCAAGGCTTGTGTGTGATGTTGTATTACCGAGTGGGCCCCGAGATACCTCTCCGTCACACGGAGTGACAAATCCCAGTCTTGATCCATACTAACTCAACGGACACCTTCAGAGATACCTGTAGAGCATCTTTATAGTCACCCAGTTACGTTGTGACGTTTGATACACACAAGGCATTCCTCTGGTGCCAGTGAGTTATATGATCTCATGGTCATAGGAATAAATACTTGCCACGTAGAAAACAGTAGCAACAAAATGACACAATCAACATGCTACGTTCATTAGTTTGGGTCTAGTCCATCACATGATTCACTCAATGATGTGATCCAGTTATCAAGCAACAACACCTTGTACATAGTCAGAAGACCTTGACTATCTTTGATCAACTGGCTAGCCAACTAGAGGCTTGCTAGGGACAGTGTTTTGTCTATGTATCCACACATCTATCTAAGTCTTCATTCAATACAATTATAGCATGGATAATAAATGATTATCTTGATACAGGAATTATAATAATAACTTATTTATCATTGCCTCTAGGGCATAATTCCAACATGACATACAAAAGATTTTGAGAGACCTAGCCGAGCCTTGTGCTCAGCTAGAGTGCGGGTGGAGGACCTAGGAAACATGTCTAATGCAATAGCTTCCTTGCCATGTTTCTTACCCTCTCCGTCGATCATAACCAACTCGTGGTCAAGGGGCTCCGATGCCATGTCATAGTTGGGCCCTCTCAACTTTGTTGCCACCTCTCTAACTTTGGGCAACCGATTGTAGGCAGTCCGACTAGTGTACAAACACGATGTGTCAGACGGATCGTGAGGCGTGGCTTTTCTGAACGGTGCCTTATGGGACAAAGCATACACAACGAGAAGATTGGGCTCCGAAGCCTTGTGGTGAGCCGCGTGCAACCAAACTAACATGATTAGGAATTCATCACAAGGATTAATTGGCAACATGTATGAAAAGAAAGGACTTATGTAGAAAAAATTGATGGGAGGAAAGATATACCCAATGTTTCGTGAATCCCTTAAGGCTCAAGTTTCCTTGATGGTGTGGTGGACCATTCATTGCCTTTAGCCAAATTTTGTAATCTATGTGTTTCAACATATACTCTTTAGAACACTAGTGGTCCACAATCCGCTCCCAGCACCCCCCTTATCGACACACCATCTAGGAGTAACCTAATTGATCATTTGCGTCTCATATACTTCAAAAAGAAATTGAGTGCCAACCAGTTGAGGAAACAACAAGGATGAACATGATTTATTTACCTACATGTACTCCTCCTTCTCAAGAAAGATTTTCGTAGCTGGTGTCTTAGTAGCCATCTTATAGCCCTGAGATGCCTTATAAGAATGGACGACAATAATGTGTGCATCATAGAACATATTGTGCACAAGCTTCTTACAATGAATGTTGACGTTCACTTGTGCCTCCTCCAACTTTCCATCCTCGCATCTATAGAAATCCTTCAAATACACGCGAGATCAAACGAAATTAGAAATTAACTAGCTATGGATTATATAAAAAGTGTGAATTAAACTTAATGATTACCCAAATTTTGGCAAAGACCCGCTCGGCTTTTGTTGTGAACCTCAATGTTGTTGAATGTAGCAACATTCTCACATGATTTGTAGTGGTCCCAAGTCTGTGATACCTCCAGAACTTTGCCCTCCCCTGGCAAAGTAACCATGCCACGGAAATGCTCCTTAAGGAGGATCCCATTGACGCTGTTCACGAGCCGGTAGTTACCCGACTCCTCATCACCAGCTTCCGTCCAAGTGCTACATAATGAGAAACCAAAATTTTGAGCAATTGTTGCATACAGTGAAGGTAGAAAAATGGGAAGCCAAAGTTAGTTAGCTTACTCCATATGGAGTAATGCATGGCCTCTGCTCGACAGGTTTCCCTCGTTTCGAGAGACTTCATGCACCACACAGGAACACAGGTTGGCCCTTAAGAACTGCAATTAGACCATCATCCTCCTCCTCGTTGTCATCAGGCACGGGAGAGTGAGACATAGTCTCATCCTCATGCAGGGCGGAGTGAGACATTGTCTCGTCCACACGCACGGGGGAGTGAGACACCGGCTCGTCCTCAGGCAAGGGGGGGTGAGACACTGGCTCCTGCAACCTCACCTCCTCGGGTGGTGCCGAGCAAGGCCTGACCGGATTTTCCTTATCCTTTCCTCGACGTCCACCTTTTACTCGGCCTGTTCCTTGATGAGGATGATCATGAGAGGGTGACTCAGGAGGACTGGCGAGGAAACTAGTGATCAGATTTCTCGCTATCTTGAGTGAGGCCTTCTCTGCCAGAGCACTAGTAGTCGTTTTCCGATGCAGGCCCACCATGCTTCACTCACCTGCTACAACAAATAGTAAAACAATTAGTACGAATAGAACACTATAGATAAATAAGCATAAGTTCAAAAAAAGCATACACAAATGAGAATTACAAAGACGATTATAGCACAAATACAACTTTATAGTTCAAACAAATAAGCATAAGTTCAAAATATTACAAATTCAACATTGCAACATGTGTGAGATCATGGTAAATAAACTAGTACAAAATCAACATTACAACTCAACATTACAACTAAGAATAATCGGGATCATCTCGATCACAATCCGACTCATCTTCTTCCTCTTCTGCTTCCTCGTCATCATCAGTATCACGCGTGTCGTCAACAATGTCGTTGGAGTGTTGGCCGTCATCATCACTATCATTGGCAATGCCTTGACGTAACCGCTCAAGCATGGATAGGTCTTCCATGTTCGTGACCTCTTCTTTCTCTTCTTCTTCTTCTTCGTCTTCTTCTTCTTCTTCTTCGTCATCATGACTATGAATGTGTACTTCCATGCATGCATGGATGTTGCAACGGCCTCTAGGCCCATGTTCTTCTTGGAAGAATTCTCCATCATATGTGTCGGGGTTGATGTGAGGTTGATAATCGTCTTCACTTGGAGAACATTGTTTACCATGTGGCGGCACATTATACATGACATGCCAACCATTAAGATGTGCCTTATTTTGACATGCGTACTTGAGATAGAAAACTTGTGTCGCTTGTTGAGCCACAATATAGACATCCTCGCATTCTAATTTGTTGTCTTGTCGAATTTCGACTAGCCCAATATCATCTCTCCACCTAACCTTCTACATTGAACCAATAGCATCTAAAGACAACGACTTTTGGAGGATTTGCCCCAAAGCATTGCAGTTCATATATTCCATCAAGTCTTCCATAATACTCAACTCCATTGCAAATAGCCGACACTCCTGTGTTTCTTGATTTTAGAACAGCCCGACGTTCCTTGTTGTCATGTGTGTGGAAGTGATATCCATTGATGTTGTATTTCTCGAACGTACCGACCTTATAGTCAAATCCATTAGCAACTTGTTTCAACAACTTGTCGAATATTGACGTACCCTACAAGTTTAAGTGGGAAGGATCGGTGTATTAGTCGCACGTAATACCAACTTAGGTTCATCCATAATAAAATGTACACATACCTTTCCTTTGAACCAAGAAATGAAACCATAATTGCCGTCTCCGTTGCGAGAAAGAAGCTCATACTCTTTGAGTGAATCACGTTCAACCCCTCCATTTGAGAATTGAGCAATGAAATCACCGAGGAATGAGAAATGAGCGGAGTTAGACACAAACATATGAGTAAATGTTACATGATGTACCAATCACTTACTCAATGTATGGCCACACTTCTTTTAAGTTGGTGAAGATATACAACGTAAGAGAGGTCCACTCTTTCAGATCAGATTCTTTGAACCAGAAGCACCCACGGGTCTGAGTTTCCCTTTGAAGAGGCTGAGCTTGGATTCATGTTTGTGGTCGCTGATATTGTAACGAGACTTCACATTATGCAAGCTTGGAATATCGGCCCCATAGCGTGATGTCGTGAAGTTTGTCACCTCTTACGCCAAGAATGCCTCGGCTATGGTTGCTTCAATTCTACATTTATTTCTACATTTAGCTCGAGGAGTCTTTTGCATTCTCTCAAGTCCATAGAACCAACGGTTCTACACAGGGCCACCCAATCTTGCCTCAGACGGGAGGTGTAAAATCATATGTTCCATCGGATTAAAGACGCCTTGTGGAAATATCTTCTCTAGCTTGCAGAGCAACTCGGGTGCCCGTTTTTCCACGTCATCTGTCACAGTAGGAGATACTTCTTTAGCACAAAGAACAAAAAAGAAATAGCTAAGCTCTGCCAATACTTCCCAATCATCCTCACGAATATAGCCTCGAATCATCACCAACATTAACCGCTCAAGCCATATGTACCAATCATGACTCTTCAACCCGTTGAGCTTCAATTTATCAAGATTCACTGGGCTCATTAGATTCGCTACATACCCATCAGGGAACAACAAAGTTTTCAACCAGAACAAACCTACACCGTGGCGTCGTCCATTTCTTTCGGTCCATGGGTTGCCGCAAGTTTCCTTCGGGTCTATCACATAGCTTCTTCACATATAGTCTAGCCTTAGTATTGTCCTTCGTCTTCTCAGCAATGTTGAACAATGTGCCAAAACTGGCCTCGACGTTATTCTTTCCAGTGTGCATTACATCAATGTTATGTGGAAGCTCGAGCTAATTCAAGTAGGGAGGTCCCAGAAGCATGGCCTATGAGTCCAGGCGCATTCTTCATTATATCCCAAGAAATACCCTAGACAGATGGGATCGGGCTCGAGAGCGTCTAGTTGATTACGAATCTATTCACCCGTCATCTCAAGTGGTGCTGAGTGTTCGACAACTTCACCTTTCATGAAGTTCTTCTTGTCTTGTCTGAATGGATGGTCATAAAACAAATGTTGTCTATGGAAATCGAAGCAAGAATAGTTGCAACCATATTGTAGCCAACGACACTGAAGGTTTGCCTTGCATGTGGTGCATGGGAACCTCCCATGCACAGACCACCCCATAAAAGTGAAAACGCCGGTAGGTCATGCAGTGAGTACTGGTACCAAACATGCATTTTGAAGTTTTTCTTGCTAGCAACGTCGTATGTCTATATCCCATTCACCCAAGCTTCTTTCAAGTCATCTATTAGTGGCTGGGGCTACACATTTATATTCTTCCCCAGACACTTGGGCCCTGGAATTATCAACGATAGGAATATGTGCTTGCATTGCATTGGGACGCCGGGGGGGGGGGGGGGGGAGGTTGAGGGTAACAACAAACACAGGCCAACCACTATATGTCTTTGAGACAAAACCAAACAGATTGAACCCATCGAGTCCGATGGCCATTCCTTGCCTATTTTGCTTTCTCAGGATGTAATTGATCTAAATTCTTCCATGCTTGGGAACAAGACAAATGTATAAACATTGGTATCCCATGATCATCCTTGTCGTGTCTTATCCCATATTTGTGCCATACCATCTGTTTGGCCATATCTTCGTTCAAGTAAAGGCGTTGAATTCTTGGCAAGATTGGAAGATATCGAAGAACATCTGCAAGGAATTTGCTATGCTTCTTCGTACCATCAGGGAGGACTCTCTCGGTATACCTAGAGGAGACGCACTTCGCACAGTACTTGTCATCTGCATACTCTTTCGTAAATAAGACACATTCGTTTGGGCAAGCATGTATCTGCTCATACGGCATCTTAAGTGCACGTAGGGTTTTCTTCACTTTGTACCAACTTTTAGGCAGTATGTGCGCTTCAGGGAGAAAGCGACCCCAAGAGGTCATCATCGAATCAAAGTTATCTCTGCTCATGTTGAACTGGGTCTTCATAGACATTGCTTGTCCGATGGCATCCAACTGGCATTCATCTGTGTAGTTGTAAAGAGGTTGTCGTGACGAATTTAGCATTTCTAAGAACGCCCTTGCAGAATCCTCTGGTTCTTCCTCTGATCCTGCATCACATGCATCGTTGAAGCCAGCTACCATGACATCGATCCCGATACTTTCATCGTCGGTGTGCCGAGGAACGACCTCCTCTGTGCGACATTCAGTCTCGCCGTGAAAGGTCCACCGTCTATACCCAGGATTAAACCCACGCTTCTGTAGATGTAAAGACATCATCTTCTTTGGCTGTTCTTTATAACTTTTGCACTTCAAGAAGGGACACCAATTTTTTCTCTTTCTACTAGCAAATGTTGCCTCTATGAATTTATTTGTCCTGTCCATCCACTCAGCGATCATGCCACCATGACTAGGGTGGCCAGTGTACATCCACTCACGATCATCCATACCGCTACTTGTACTGACAATACACATATTTTATTCATATTCATCAAGTTAGATATAATGTAATTAAATGTAGATACATAACTAATTACTTTTGTTATATTATTTACGTCACAGTTTTATTTTTTATCATAAAAAAGGGAAACCGGCATTCATGGATTGAATCCTATCTCTAATAGGTAAAGATGGGTCCTAATTCCACCCGAGTACGTGTGGATTGGGTTCGTTCCGCGTGCTCTACTCTGGTGTGAGGCAAAATTTCAGCATCACCTCCCCACTGTTCTCCTGGTACACGTCTCGGCAACAAGCCGAGAGAATGTGTACCAGGAGAACAACGGGGTGGCACTAACAAATTTTTGCCTCAAACCTAAGTAGAGCATGGCAAACAAAACCCAATCTACACGTACTCGGGCTGTCCATGGATAACGTGGACAATTTGAAAGGATGACGGTTATAAATATGTAAAGACTTGCATATTTATAGATGCCTCCCTTTCGAACGGGAGGCGCCTAGGTTACGAGACTTGACATGAAAGAATAATCTATATGCATCGACATGACGATCGGAACAGAGCAAATAGGGAAGGGGGAGGAGATGATAGTCGAGCTCACTCTAGACCGTAGAGGCGATCGTCCAATGACGAGGGCAACAACAACGGGACCAACAGCGCTCCTCGAGATGAAGAGAAGATCCCTGCACGTGAAAAGCACTGGCACAACCAACATAAGCACTCACACAATAATCTAATAAATAACATCAACAACGTCATCTCGCAGTTCAACATCTAACCTAAAGAAAATTTAATCAGATTGTTTTTTTGTCTATTTCAGGTCATCTTTTGAATTCCATCAGATTGGTCGTTGCTATTTATGGGCGATGTGCGAGAAGGCAATCTCTACAAGAAATATGTATGGGGCATCTGATGTTTACTCTACGTATTTAATATTCATACTGTCAATATAGCATATAAAATCATTTCCCTATGTATAAGTAGGCTAGTTTCTGCAAGTTTTCTCCGAAGTTTGTGTATCCAAGCATATTCTCACATGTAGAAATACCTAGCTTACAACTAGAACTTCAAAGAAATAGCATAACAAATTTTGTCCTTTTTCATTGATCATGGTTCACATTCTTGCATCATTCTACTTTTTAAGAAAAAGTACACAAGAAGCCCTGAGCTGGTTTGTGATCCAATTAGGACAATTTTGTGTGTGCAGGAGCGGTCATTCTTGATCTGTATTTTGATGGTGCTTGCACTCTCTGGGGCAAAATGTTGTGTAGAAATTCGCTGTTGCAGAATCAATACATGGAACTGGAATATCATCCTTTGATTGGTCATGAGAAGGTATTGTGTTCTGCTAGTAAAGTGCCTTGGTGCCATGTCAATTTTACGAAATTGCTTAATCAACTCACCAAGGGAAAAGAAAGGATATTAACCAGAGCTGTTGTTGATCTTTGTCTGTCGGGTGCTAGTGTTATAGTTGATCATGAGAATCAGATGTATAAGAATGAGAAAAGTAAAATTTCACACTGGAAATTCAGAGAAACGCCTCTCGGGTTTGAATTTTATGATCAAAGTGAAAGATTACCATGCTTGGTGCTCATATGATACGTCCCAAACGTATGTATAATTTCTGCTTGTTCCATGATCTTTTGGGTGACATTGCTATATGTTTTGCTACACTTTTATATCATTTTACACATATTTGGACTAACCTACTAACTCAGTGCACCCAGTGCCAGTTTCTGTGTGGTGATGTCTATTTTGCAGGGCTGTTATCCAATTTTCTGAAGCCCGAAAAAATCCAGAAAAATATATATAAAAAATCAGCGAAACAGAAGCTTTGGGATCACCGAAGGAGGACCAGAGGGGGGCCAGGGGCCTCCCAGGAGGCCTGCTTGCGCGTTCAGGCCCTAGGCCGTGCCAGGAGGTCGCCTGGGTGGGCCCCACCTCCTCCGGTGCCCTCCTTTGGCCTATATTTAGTGTTCCATTAGGAAACCCTCGCAGACTTTTTGGAATCGCGAATTTCTCCATCGCGAGCGTCAGGAGACCTCTTCCCCGGCACCCTGCCGGAGGGAGGATTGACCTCTGGGAGATTATCTACCGCCATGGACGCTTCCTGGATGTGCTGTGAGTAGTCCTTCTTGGACCATGAGTACATGACCAGTAGCTATGTGATGTCTTCTCTCCAATCTTGTGCTTCAATGGTTAGTCCTTGTGAGCTGCCCTACATGATCAAGGCATCTATGTAATCCTCTTGCTTTTGCATGCTTGGTTCTTTGGGATCTGATGGATTATGAGATTATGTTAAGATTGTTATGAGTTATATATTTGATTATCCTTTTATATTATGTTCTTTAGTGATTCATGCATGTTCTCTGTTGCTTTTTATTGCTTTGGCCAAGTAGTAGATCGTAACTCCAAGAAGGAGCTTTATGCATGATTGTAGGTTCGGGCCCCTTGATGTCTAGCTTGAGTGACACAAACATGAGACTAGGGGATGTGTTTGTTGCCACCAGTGAGAAAACAATGGTGTTTGTGACCACAGTTGCAAGGATTGTTTACCTTACGCATAGTTCGTTAATGCAGTTGTTCATTGCTTTGAGCTTACACTTTGGGCGGGGCTCACAATTTAATACTGGAGAGATGTTCTTGATATATATCTCAAGGTGGATGATTAGTAAGTAGATGCTGATGAATAAACGGTCAACTTGTCTTGGCGTACTACCCATTACTATTGATCCTCTAACTATCAAGGAGCATAATTAGCATTGCGATGCGATCATAATTCTGTCAATTGCGCAACTATGATTTGTTTACCCTAGCATAGTTGTTTATCGCCTTTTGGGAGAGAGACATCACTAGTGAACATCATGTGACTCCGGTCCATATCACCATCATTGTTTACACCTCCATCATTTTCCGCTTTCATTTACTTTTCTGTTGCAATCACTATTACCTTCCCACTTGTGTTTTGATCCTTTGCAAACTGCAAGGCCGAAGAGATTGACAACCTCTCTATACTCGCTGGGAGCGAATTTATTTGTTGTGTGTGCAGGTCCACGTCTTCCGCTAGCGCCAAGGTGGAAGACACCTACTTGTTGAGCCTAGGAGTCCTCTTGGTTCGACAAACCTTACAGTCTCCGTGTAAGGGAAATTTGTTGCTGACTACATCTCCACCTTCCACTTGGGGTAACCAACGAGGGGCGAGAAATATATCCATCAACTCGTCATCAAGCGAATTTCTGCCTCCGTTGCTGGGGACTCCACTCTTCAAGATAGGGGAGTTGCACGCTATCTTTTACCTTTGATTTTTAGTCTTGTTAGTTTTCTTTCTAGTTTTTGCTTTGGAGTACTATACCGAAAACCACAAAAAATTAGTTACTTTGCTTTTAGTTGTCAAGCATGTTAAGGTTTGATGCTTGGAAGGAATCTAAGGTCCTAGATTTCCATCAAAGGAATTTAGAAAATGTGAAGGAAGCATGGGATAGAATTTCTGAAGCACACAAAAGAATTATGCCTTGGATACCTATTAAAATTGTGCTTAGAAATTTTTGTCATGGTCTATTTATATGGTGCAAACACTCTCTTTATATTATAGCTAAAGGAGATTTCTTAGAGTGTGATGAGGCTAGAGCTCTTGACATCATACATGGTCTATCTAATAATCTTGTTTATAATCATGGTTATGACACTATTATAGATAGACTTGCTACCATTGAAGGGAAAATAGATGCTCTAGACTTAAGATAAAAAGAGAAACCCATGGTTGATAAGGAACAAAGTTTGAAAATAGACGATGTCTGGGAACATTTTGTTAGAATTAGCATCTCTAACCAAGACTTCCTTGCCTATTGTGATATTGGATCCATGGTTTCTACTATGCCAAAAGTTGTTTATGATTCTCTCTCGTTAGACATGGAAATTTTTTCATCTTGTCATGAACATGCTAATAGTGATATTTCTGAAATCCAGGGAAAGGTAAAAGATGTCCAGGTTACATTCCCTAAAAGGAATGCAAAGGTTCATTTCTTCATCATGGAGCCCAACAAAGGGAATATAGTGCTTGGAAGGGACTTCCTCCGACCAATTGGAGGCTTCATTGATGTAGGGAAAGGACACATACGCTTATGTGGGGAAGCGAAAGGTACGTACCCGTTCCCTAGGAAAAATAAGGATGAACTTGTTGAGGATCCGTTTGAAGGTTTTTACAATTCCGATGTCTTCGGAGAATCTTGATCCTCCTTCTTGCATTGTGCCTACCTCAAAGGCATAAAAGAAAGTGCTTGTTGGGAGGCAACTCAAATTGTTTTTACTTTCTGTTTTAGTGGTCTTGATGTGTGTTACTACTGGAGAAACATCATTGTATCTTTATTTTTTAGCTTTGTGCCAATTATAGCCTCCAATTGCAAAAAAAGTTCAAAAATTGTGACATGCTCTCCAGAAACAGATTCTGTCTACCTGATGGAAAAATTCACCAAAATTCACTAGATCATATTTTTGATATGCATTGTTTTGACAACATGCTCTATATAATTGTCTTTCTGGCATCTGTTCTGAGTTTTTTGATTTGAGTTGCAGAAGTACCCCGAATAAATTATTTACTACCTGATGTTCTGTTTTTCACACATTCTGCCATGTTTTGCATTTTCATTGTTTTGCAAATCCTAAGCTTGCTTTTTATTTGCAAAAACCCTTTGGCGTTCATGAGAGCAGTAGCTTTTCATGAAAATCTATATTTCCAGCAGGTAATGAATTATTTTATTAAGGTAACTAACCACTCTAATCAGCTTATGATGAGCTTTGTACGAAGGGAGTTTTCAAGTGTGCGATGGAAGAGATGATGAAAGAAGATATATGAGTGTTAAGCGCTCAAGCTTGGGGATGCCCCATGCACCCCAATAAATATTCAGGGAGACTCAAGCGTCTAAGGTTGGGGATGCCCTCGTGCATCCCCTTCTCTATCAATAATCATCAGTTCGTCCATCTCCATGCTATATTTTTATCACTTCATATGATATGTGCTATGCTTGGAGCGTCCCGCTATTTTCTTTTTAGTTTCGTTTTATTTTAGTTTTCTGGTCATAACAAGTTGGAACCTATCCTACCTTGTTTGGAAGAGAGACATGCTCCATTCCACCCTAGAAGACAACATAGATTTTCATGCTTATCTTTTTTGTGTGTTCTTCATCTTTTCGTAGCCACTGACATGCTTAGCTCTTAGTTTTCATGCTTATCTTTTTAAGAGCTATTATTTAGGTTGATTTTGGAACTCTCTTGAGTTATAATGCTTAACTTGTTTAGAGAGTTGGCTCGTTGCACTGAGTTGTGTGTCTTGCATGAGTAGGTAACTAAGGTTGCTATTTAAGTATAGTAGTAACTTGCAATAGTTTTGAGGTATTGATTTGAGTAATGTTTGGACTATTGGTGCCAAGAGCTTGAGAATATTAGTGATAGGTGTCGTTTGTTGGAAAATTCGTGTGTTTTTTAAAAAACTAAAATTAGTTGAGAACTCTAGCTACTAAATTGATTGCTAACCTCTGGAGGGGTTGGAATATATAGAGTACCCTCACGTTACCATGAGTCGAGGATGCGCAAGGATAACCAAACCCCCAAACATTCCTCTTCGGGGTACTTGTCTCTTTGTGAATTTCCTAACTAGATAGATAGTTACCGATAATAAGTGTATGAGTTCTTCGGACTAATGTGAGTATTCGATTGTTGGCACTTCCACCATCCATATTTTGCTAGCCTCTTCGATACCGTGCATTTCCCTTCCTCACATTGAGAGTTGGTCTAAAATCTGCCAGTGCATCCAAACCCATGACATGATACACTCTGTCATACATAAGCCTCATTACATCTTTCCTCAAAACAGCCACCATACCTACCTATTAAGGCATTTCCATAGCCTTTCCGAGATACATTGGAATGCAACATCCACCATCTCATGACTTGATCTTCATGTCATACATGCTTTTGTTTGATCGTAGAGCCGCATGCTAGTTGGGCCTTGCCCTCATTACTGCTACATGACGCGCTAGTATCATTGCATATCCTGCTACGCTGGCAGAGGCATACATTTGCATACATCATGATAGTTTTCACTTGTCTTTATGTTGAGTACTTCTTATAAAGTGTGATGATTTTTCTTTCTATTTATGTAAAACATAGAGTGTTGCCCTTAAGTGAGGAAAAGATCCCAAAGTGGACAAAACAAAAGATCCCAAAGAGGAGAAATGAGAGATAAAAAGAAAGAGCCAAAGAGGCCAGAAAAATAAAAAAAGAGAGAAAAAAGAAATAAAAATAGAGAAAGGGGCAGAACTACTATTCCTTTTGAAATATCCACACTCGTACTCCATTACTATATTGGTGCTCCATAGAGATTATCATTCATGCATAACTATGTGGGGACTCTTACACTATAGAACTTGTTTGCATATTCCAATGACGAGCCTCATCAAATGAGCTATAGGTCTTCATGAGAAAACAAGTTGGATGCACCCCCACTAGTTCCATTGGAGAGCTTACCTTACCTCATATGTGCATCCATTTCATGGCAATCCCTACTCCTCACATCATATATATCATCTGGCTTCCTCTCACCTATGGTTGTCCTCATTTATGTGAGCCTTTCACACCTTTTTGTATTCCTTCCCCATCATTATTCTATTTGCCATCATAAGTGCCAACATATCTTTCTTACGCTCATCCATTGCATGAGTGCTCAAAATCGAAAGGGAGAGGATCATTTTGATTTGTGCGTGACAAGTGGTGTGGGGATGAGTCAAAATAAGATTTCAAAGGAGACTAAGTGTGAGGTTTAGTAGATTGAGTTATCAATTAAAAATATACTTTATCTCTGAACCCATCTCCCACTTCTTGCACGCAAACACCATTTGGAGAAATTCGAGTCACGGACAGCGAGAGCTCTTGCACCTTTATGTTGTTACTTTGCTAAATTCAATACTAGATATAGACTCTTGCTTGTTATTGTCTTGACTTGAATTGCATATCTCACTTGCTTTACTTTGAAGTTCTTATATGTGTGTTAGCATGTCACCACAGAAATTATTGTGTTATCATTTATCTACTCGAGGACGAGCAGAAATTAATCTTGGGGATGGTGATACGTCCCAAACGTATCTATATTTTCTCCTTTTTCCATGATCTTTTGGGTGACATTGTTATATGTTTTGCTACACTTTTATATCATTTTACACATATTTGGACTAACCTACTAACTCAGTGCACCCAGTGCTAGTTTCTGTCTGTTGATATCTATTTTGTAGGGGATTTTACCCAATTTTGCGAAGCCCGAAAAAATCAAGAAAAATATATAAAAAAATCAGCGAAACATAAGCTTCGGGATCACTAAAGGAGGGCCAGAGGGGAGCCAGGGGCCTCCCAGGCGGCCTGCTTGCACGGCCAGGCCCTAGGCCGCGCCAGGAGTTTGCCTGGGTGGACCCCACGGCCTCCGGTGCCCTCCTTTGGCCTATATTTAGTGTTCTGTGAGGAAACCCTCACATACTTTCTGGAATTGCAAATTTCTCCATCGTTCCGCCGCCGCAGTGCTTCCAAGATCGGGAGCGTCAGTAGAGCTCTTCCCGGCACCCTACCGGAGGGAGGATTGACCTCCGGGAGCTTCTCCACCGCCATGGACGCTTCCCGGATGTGTCGTGGTTAGTCCTCCTTGGACCATGAGTCCATGAACAGTAGTTATGTGATGTCTTCTCTCCAATCTTGTGCTTCAATGGTTAGTCCTTGTGAGCTGCCCTACATGATCAAGGCATCTATGTAATCCTCTTGCTTTTGCTATGCTCGGTTCTTTGGGATCCGATGGATTATGAAATTATGTTCAGATTGTTATGAGTTATATATTTGATTATCCTTTTATATTATGTTCCTTAGTGATTCATGCATGTTCTCCGTTGCTTTTCATTGCTTTGGCCCAGTAGTAGATCGTAACTCAAAGAGGGAGCGTTATGCATGATTGTGGGTTCGGGCCCCTCAATGTCTAGCTTGAGTGACAGAAACATGAGACTAGGGGATGTGCTTGTTGCCATGAGGGAGAAAACAATGGTGCTTGTGACCATGGTTGCAAGGATTGTTTACCTTACGCATAGTTTGTTAATGCAGTTTTCCGTTACTTTGAGTTTACACGTTGGGTGGGGCTCGCAACTTAATACCGGAGAGATGTTCTGGATAGATACCTCAAGCTGGATGATTAGTAGTAGATGCTGATGAATAAACAGTCTACTTGTCTTGGCGTACTACCCATTACTATTGATCCTCTAACTATCAAGGAGCATAATTAGCATTGCGGTGCGATCATAATTCTGTCAATTGCCCAACTGTGATTTGTTTACCCTAGCATACTTGTTTATCGTATTTTGGGAGAGAAACATCACTAGTGAACATCATGTGACTCCGGTCCATATCACCATCATTGTTTACACCTACATCATTTTTCGCTTTCATTTACTTTTCCGTTGCAATCACTATTACCTTCCCGCTTGTGTTTTGATCCTTTACAAACTACAAGGCCGGAGAGATTGGCAACCTCTCTGTACTCGTTGGAAACAAAGTTATTTGTTGTATATGCAGGTCCACGTCTTCTGCTAGCGCCAGGGTGGAATACACCTACTTGTTGAGCCTAGGAGTCTGCTTGGTTCGATAAACCTTACAGTCTCCGTGTAAGGGAAATTTGCTACTGAGTACATCTTCACCTTCCACTTGGGGTAACCAACGAGGGGCGAGAAGTATATCCATCAACTTGTTATCATAATACAATGGAGAAAATATGTCATAACTGTCTTACTATTCGATCATCTTCAATCATGTGGCTTCTTTTTCTTTCCACATGACTGCACCACAACGGCCAAGCTAATAATGCCATGGGATCCAGGAGAAAATGAGCAACTAGGATACTGTACAAATTCATTGATGTATGCCAAACAATGGAAACTTGTTGTATACACTATATACTCAAATTCCTGCATGCTCTTCCTGATTCATATATTTCCCCCTGATTCTGCTCTTGATTTCTACTCAAATCCATGTTTGATCCCTCTGGGATCTCATAGTTGGCCCCCTCAATTCCTAATCCCTTTCCTTTGTCAATTCCCATACCCCAACCATACAAGTGATTTTTAGTCTCCAGCTCTGTCAATTCCCATTCCCTAGTCCAACTTCCCTCAAACCAAATAGGCTGAAAGAGTAACAATGAAGCCTTGGGGGCACATTCTGTACCTGGCAAACTGGGGTGGGGCTTGGGGTCGAGGGGCGCGGGCTGCCTGGATCTAGAGTGGCGACCGATACGAACAGGCTCGGCCGGCCCTAATCCTTCGGGGCGGCGGTCGGCGACCGACGGGGAGGCGCGAACCGGTCGGTCTCCTCACTCACGGTGGGGTGGGAACGACGCGGAGATTGACGGCGGCAATGACTGGGGAGGCCTACGAAAGTTACCTTGGAGGACATGGCGGTGGGGAATCCTAGCTAGGTCTGCTTGCGAGAGGTGAGATTGTGAGAGGGTGAGGTCGCCAAATAAATGTGGGCACGGGGCGCTGTTTTCGGTCTAGGTGTGGCTGTTTTTTTTCATTTTTTCACCCTTTGACGTGTGATACGTCTCCAACGTATCTATAGTTTATGAAGTATTCATGCCATGTTTACAATAATTTTATATGTTTTTTGTATGATTTGATTAGAACTAACCTAGACTGACACTGTTTTTAGCAGAACTACCGTGGTGTTGTTTTTGTGCAAAAATAAAAAGTTATCGGAATGGGCTGAAAATTTACGAAGAATATTCTTGGAAAATATAAAAAATACTGGTGAAAGAATTAAATCGAGGGGTCCACCACCTGGCCACATGCCAGGGGCGCCCCCTAGGACGCGCCCCTATCTTGTGGGCCCCATGAGCACCGCCTTGACGTGAGACCGACGCCAAAAATTCCTATAAGTCAAGAAACCTCCAGAAATAAACCTAGACCGGGAGGTCCGCCGCCGCAAGCCTCCAGAGCAATGAAAAACCAATCAGGAGCCCATTCCGGCACCCTGCCGGAGGGGGAAACCATCACCCGAGGCCATCTTCATCATTCCGACGGTCTCCATGATGAGGAGTGAGTAGTTCACCCTCAGGGCTAAGGGTATGTACCAGTAGCTATGTGTTTGATCTCTCTCTCTCATGTTCTTGAGATGGCACGATCTTGATATATGGCGAGATTTATTAATATAGATGAATCATATGGAGTTTTCCCCTCTCTATGTTCTTGTGATGAATTGAGTTTTCCCTTTGAAGTTTTCTTATCAGACTGAGTCTTTAAAGATTTGAGAACACTTGATGTATGTCTTGCGATGGGATATCCGTGGTGACAATGGGTTGTTCTATTGATCCACTTGATGTATGTTTTGGTGGTCAACTTGCGGGTTCCATGACCTTGGGAATCTATGCATAGGGGTTGGCACATGTTGTCGTCTTGACTCTCCGGTTGAAACTTTGGGGCAGTCTTTGAAGTTCTTTGTGTTGGATTGAACATGATGAATTTCAAATTGTGTGATGCATATCATATAATCAAGCCCATGGGTACTTGTGGTTACATTGGAGTATCTAGGTGACATTAGGGTTTTGGTTGATTTGTATCTTAACGTGTTATTTTAGTACTAATTCTAGGGCTATTCGTGACACTTATAGGGATAGCTCATAAGATGGATCGAAAAAGGTAACATTGAGGTGGTTTCGTACCCTATAATAATTTCTTCGTTTGTTCTCCGCTATTTGTGACTTTGGAGTGAACTCTTTGTCACACGTGAGGGATTTATATATGATTCAACTATGTTAGTATTGTTGGGAGAACTTGCACTAGTGAAAGTATGGACCGTAGGCCTTGTTTCCATGCATTTATACAATGTTTTGCTCGTTGTTTACTATTTGTTACCTTGCTATTTTTCTACTTTCAGATTACAAAAACCTATATCTACCATCCATATTACACTTGTATCACCATCTCTTCGCCAAACTAGTGCACCTATACAATTTACCATTGTATTGGGTGTGTTGGGGACACAAGAGACTCTTTCTTATTTGATTGCAGGGTTGCTTGAGAGAGACCATCTTCATTCTACGCCTCCCACGGATTGATAAACCATAGGTCACCCAGTTGAGGGAAACTTGCTATTGTCCTACAGAACTCTCCGCTTGGAGGCCCAACACGAGTCTACAAGAAGAAGGTTGTGTAGTAGACGTAACCGTCATCGGTGTAGAGCAGCAGGCGACAAAGCTTCCTTTGTTGTCGTCAGCTGGCCCAAATAAAATACATAAAAACATGTGTCCGTTTAGGACCGTTTAGGGCCCGTCAAGTGCAGCCGTGGACAACCTTTTGCCCTTAGCTGAAGCGTAAGAAGACGGCAAAAGTGCTACCTTTGCCGTCATCTGCGCAAATAGTTGACAACCAAATTGTCTTTTGCCGTGTGTTTTTTGCCATCTGTTTTTTTATTTTTGATGATAGTATTTTTTCCAGTCTGCCAATGACGGCAAAATAACCGTTTGCTGTCAACCCCGATGATTTGCTGATGGCAAAGATGATACCTGTCGGCAAAATAGCTGATTCCTGTAGTGATAATAGTAGTAGGAGTAATAGTGATAGCATTAATTTTGTAACAGTAGTGATAGTGACAACAACAATAGTAACTTAGCAAGATTCAATATATGTAAAGTGTAGGCCATCGTGCAGAGATGGAAATATATGGATGACATCAATCGTGTAACAGTTAGAAACTAGAGCGACACAAAACTAGCTCCAATTCAACAATGTAATGTTGGCATATATTCCGTATATATTCATACGTGCTTGCAATAAGAACTTGCGACCCACCCATAGCAGCGGGGTCCTATTGGAAACTAAGGGATATCAAGGCCTCCTTTTAATAGAGAACGAGATCAAAGAATTAACACATGTTGAATACATGAACTCCTCAAAGTACGACAATCATCGGAAAGAATCCCAATTATTTTCACCTTGTGGTTTGCGGGTCAAGACACGTAATAGGTGCATACAACTTGCAAGTAGGATCCAAATCACTCATATCTTCATGAAAACATAATAGGTACATATCTGAAATCATGGCACTCGGGCCCTAGTGACAAGCATTAAGCATAACAAAGTCATAACAACATCAATCTCACAACATAATGGATACTAGGGATCAAGCCCTATTAACTTAACTTGATTACATTATGAATCTCATCCACGCCCATCACCGACCACCAATCCTATAAAGGAATTACTCACTCATGGTGGTGAGCATCATGGAATAGTTGATGGAGAAGGATTGGTGGTGACGATAACGATGAATCCCCATCTCCGGATCGCAAAACAGACTCTAGATCAACCCTCCCAAGGAAGAACCAGAGGTGGCAGCGGCTCCGTCTCATTGAACGCGATGAATACTTCGCTCTGATTTTTCTCTGGATATGTGAATTTATAGGACCGGTAATAGGGTCGGTGGAGCCTCTGGGCCCCACCACACAACAGGGCACAACCTAGGGGGGTGGCCGCGTTGTGTTGCCTCATGGGCCATAGGTACCCCCTCTAGTGGGTCTTTGCTTCATAATTCATTATAGTTCCCACAAAGAATTCACAAAAAGTTGCATCCAATTCCGAGAATTTTATTTCTGCACAAAAATAATGTCAAGGTAGTTCTCCTAAAAACAGCGTTAGTCCGGGTTAGTTTCATTCAAATCATGCAAATTAGAGTCCAAAATAAGAGCAGAAGTGTTCGGGAAATTAGATATGTCGGAGACGTATCAACTCCCCTAAGCTTAACTCATTGGTTGTCCTCACGCAATTCAATTGGTAAACTCAAAGTGATAAAGAAAACTTTTACAAACTCTTTTGTTCTCGTTGCCATATATATGCTTTGCTAGTGTTCAGGTTTTCAACATAAATCATAAATAACCATATCCATGATAACAATAAAACAACATATTCACTCACGGCAATATAGAACCAACTAGTAAGCAATAATAAGATATCTCACATGCCAACAATTTGTCAATACAATCAAGATATAATATGATGACATGGTATTTTGCTATCCCTTTCTAAGACCGCAAAACATAAATGCAGAGCAGCTCTAAGATTCAAGCAGTGACTAAACATTATAATTCAGGGTAAAAGAGATCCAGTTATGCTCAAATTCGACATTAACTATACTTAATGCATAAAAATGACAATAATACTCTCTGGTCTGGTGCTTTTGGTAAGAACATGATGACTTGAGAACAACATAAAAGTAAATAGAAAGGCCCTTCACAAAGGGAAGCATTGATTTGAAGAGGTGCCACATCTCAAGTTTTAAAACAAAGTTGAAATTCTAATTTTGGGTCGTGCACTTTTCCTGTCAATGTTACAACAAAGGTTTTTAGTATCTTCCATGCTAAAGTCATTATTGGCGGTTCCCAAACATAATTGTAAATTTTACTCCTATCCACCATCCATACACAAACCATGCCTAGCTGAATTCACGGGTGCCTGCCAACATATGAACTGGCATAAGGAGTTTTGTTTAATTAATTTTGATTTTTGCAGGACTAGCCATCCCTTTTACCAGCCTCTCTCATGCAATGATGGTGAATAAACGACCGTCTTGAGAATAACTCACTTAGCATGGAAGATACCAACCGCCCTGTCGCTACATGAGCGATACGAGTGCACAAAATAGATGTTTGTTTGAATATCAGAGGTGGCACATGCAAATTTACTTGGAACGACATGGTAATACTGCATATAGGTAGGTATGGTGGACTCATGTGGAATCACTTTGGTTTAAGAATTTGGATGCACAAGTAGCATTCCCTCTTAGTACATGCGAAGGATAGCAATAGATTTGGAAGCGACCAACTAGAGAGCAAAAACGGTCATAAGCATGCATTGTGAATAATTAATATTGGAACTTAGCACGAGTGGGAAACAAAGACTGTGAGTTTAAACATCATGAGGGCTACATTGCTTTTGAATCAACTACTCCCTCCATCCAGAAATACTTGTCCTAAAAATTGATATAGTGAATGTATCTATAACTAAAATAAGTCTTGATTCATCCATTTCTAGGACAAGTATTTTCGGACGGAGGGAGTACATGTTTGCAGATTGGCCAAGTCAAGCCGCTCGAATTACTCGGAGGGAAATACAATACTACCATATCACATCATAACCATTTTGAGGCATTTTAACACATAAGATAAATCATTATCCACCCCTAGCTATTTAAGAATGGCATGAGAAACTATATTCTCTATTTTTCATCATAAACATGTTCACTCATGATGTACTGAATCAAGATCGAACGAGCTAAACATATTTATATAAATGGAAAACAAGAAGAGTTCATACGAGCTTCCTTTTCCACGATCACTTCATCAATATCATCACTATTGCCTTTCACTTGCATGACCAAACAATGCGATAATAATACTAGTGCAGGAGTGACGTGGACTAACCTAGAATCTGCAAGGTATTTGTGCAAAGAGAAGACATGGTAATATTGGCTCTTGGTTGGATCAACAGTAATGCATATGAGAGCCACTCAACATTTTCATCGTGTCTTCTCCTTTTGATGACTCAAAGAAAAGAAAAGAAATTCAGAGGAACACACTAAAATATTTTTGGAGTTTTTGTTTGTTCTCGAAGAAAGCAAACAAGAAAGGAAAACAAAAACTAGAAAACTATTTACAAGGGAAAGCTACCAACAAGTAAAGGAAATCTTTTTGGGTTTTCTTTTAATACTACAATTAATGAAACAGGCAAGAAAAACAAAAGGAAGTGAGGAATATTTTTAGGTTTACTAAAGTTTTTGAAACACACAAGAAGGAAATAAAAAAATAAAAGTACTATGGATATACAATGGAAAATGATGAACACCAAAAATTTATATGAAGTGTGCGATCATGAATGTAATCTTGGTGAGAAATGCGTACTCCCCCAAGGTTAGGATTTTTCCTAGCTTGGTGATCACCATTGATAATTGCCATGAGGTCCTCGAAAGTATTATCGCTGAGGAACCTAAGCGTCCCATGCCTAGGCCTCGGCCTCCGCCACAACCAACTCGTTCTAGTAAGCAATTATATCCTCCGACATGATGGTATATCCGTGCCTATCATGAAAGTTAAACAAAGAAGGTGCAGACAACACAATAACATCGAGAGTCTTGTCGATGTATACTAAGTTGTAATAGATGTGGTGTGGGGATTTAGGTTCCTCAATGAACTTGTGATCTAACATAGACACATGATCGAGATAAACCTTAGGTAATGGTAATTAGTTGGACGTATGGCAACATTGAAATGCTTTGCTAGGCGGGTAGCATAAATTCAACCATGGATTTTTCCCCTAATCCGATTAATATGCAAACGACGTGCAATGATAGCGCCTATTGTGTAGGTACTATCGTACTAAAGTGCACGACGTAAGATAGTGAGGTGGGGGCATTAAGACCACCACTGCGAGTCACAGTACTTAAACATTTCGCTATAAATAAATCAAAGTAGTGCACAAATGGAAAATGTAAACTAGCGGCCCTAGCCTTTGACACACCCCTCATTTCTCCTACGCTCAACGTAAGGAGAAATTCCTCAAACTCCACGGTTCTAGGATCATGGGTTCGCCCATTAGAAGGAATCATGCATATTTCATAGAATTCACAGAGTGGTATTTCATGATGTTCAACATATAAATCAAAATGAACCATGGGAGGATCATACGTATTGATGAAGTAATTTTTTTGCACAAAGGAATTTGTAAGGAGGTAGTATTGGTCACACTCATCTGCGAGGAAGTTGGTTAACCTGGCATTTGCAATGGATTTCATGAACTTTTGATGAAAACCCACCTCACTCATGAAAGGTGTATGTGGCCATTCAGACGGCCTAACCTCCGTGTAGCGAGGGATGTTGATATCTTGGCCTGGGGTCCTCGCAACAGCTCCTTTGGAGTTCCGAACTGAAGAACCTCTCCTAAAGAAATTCATTTTCCTATGATTTAAAAAAACATTGTACCGCAAAATTAAGTTAGTAGAACTTTGCAATACTGATAGCAACTACTTATATGGATGCCTAGAGGACATATCAAGCATTTCCACTACATGAAAGCTCATTTTCAGTAGCACCACGTGCAGCAAAATATGCAAAATATAAATCACTAAAGCAAAAACTAATTGGAGTAATGGGGGAGTCACATACCAAGGAGTAATTCCTCAAAACAGTTTCAGAAATGGAGTTTCGAGCAAAGAGATCAAAAATTTTAGTTTTAGGAGGAAGAACACGAGAGAGAGAGAGAGAGAGAGCTAAGAAATTTTTGCTGGGGGGTAATGGATGACATGGGCTGAAGAGATAAGCCAGGGGGGCCTATGGGCCCCACTACACAACAGGGCGTGCTCTAGGGGGTCGTCACGCCTTGTTGCGTCGTAGCTCACACGTGCTTCTTCCTCGTGTGTTTTCAGCATAAAAAAATCTTAAATATTTCAGAAAAATCATGTTAACATTTTGTGTCACGCTGAGACTTTTTTATTTTTGGGTCATTTTTTATTGTACGAAAAACTTAGGAAACGGGATAATCATGGCATTTTATTTTATTCAACTAAAAATAAGAGAGATCAACATAATACAAAGAGTTGTGCCTACGAAATTCGTCAATCACATGTGTTTCAAAAAGGATCCATTAACAAGGTTGATCAAGTCTTACTAATAACCGTTTTCTATTGACATGAAACGATTTTTTTGTATGACACTAAGTTACCTCAATGGGGATTTGCATATTCCCAACAATAAGAGTATAATATTTCTTCTTGGCAGTAGGAAGAGGAATTTTGAAACCTCCAATGGTGACCATAGCAATTTGCTCAACGACATTGATACTATTAACGAAAGCTTGCTTCTTTAGAAAATGAACGGTATGTTGTTTGCCATTGACATGAAAAGTGACCTTGCTTTTGTTGCAATAAATAACAGCCCGTGCAATATTCAAAAAGGGTCTACCAAGGATGATCAGCATGTTGTCGCCCTCGGGCATATCAAGAATAACAAAGTGTGTCCAAATAGTAATATTTGCAACCACAATAGGAACATCCTCATAAATTCCAATAGGTAAAGTGGTGGATTTATCAGGCATTTGTAAAGATATCTTAGTAGGTGTAAGCTTATTCAAATCAAGTCTCCTATAAAGAGATAAAGGCATAACAGTAACACAACCTCCTAAATCACATAAAGTGGTTTTAACATAATTTCTTTTAATGGAGCAAGGTATTATGGGTATACCTGGATCTCCCAACTTCTTAGGTATTCCACCACCAAAAGAATAATTAGCAAGCATAGTACAGTTTTAGTTCCAGGTATTTTTATTTTGTTGTTAATAATATCTTTCATATACTTAGCATATGGATGCATTTTGAAAATATCAGCCAATCGACTGCACAGAAAGACATGCCTAATGATTTCACCAACGCGCTCAAAGTATTCCTCATCCTTACTCTTAGAAGGCTTACGAAGGAACGACATGGGTTTTTGAACCCAATTCTCTCTATCTTTCACATGCTTTCTAGCAACAAAATCTTTCTTCTCATAATGTTTATTTTTAGGAGGTGGGTTATAAAGATCTTCAGGAGGTTCTATTTCCACTTCATTAACAGGTTCTTTATTACTATCTGGTGAAGCATCTGCATGAACATTATTATTCTCATCATCACTATGTGAATGTTCACTACCATATTGTGTCTCAGCATTAGAAATAGAAACATCATTATGATGCTCAACATGCTATTCTATAAGAGGTTCACTAGAAGCATGCAAAGTCCTATCATTTTTCTTTTCCTTTTTATTCTTAGAAGAACTTGGTGTATCATCAGTAATTCTGTAAGAATCATGTTCTATTCTTTTAGGATGACTATAAGGATAAAGAGGTTCTTGTGTCGTGCGACCTCCTCTAGTCATTACTCTAACAACATTGTCATTCATATTATCATTTATCTCACCAAGCAAATCATTTTGCGACTTAGCAACTTGGTCTAGTTGGGTGTGAACCATAGAAGCATGTTTACCTAGGCCCTTAACATCATTAGCAATTCTAAACATCAAGTCACTACAACGATCTATCATCATAGCATTACGTCTTAATTGATCTTTGGCAGAATTATTAAAATGTTCTTGCTTAACAATATAATTATAAAATTCAGCCATGCATTAACTAGGAGTATTAATGTAAGGTATATCACTTTCATTAAAAGGTATGGAGATAATTTACCTCTACTATCTCTGTCGGGGGTGTCAAGTCGATGTATTTCTTTGATAGATGGTAATTTCTTGACATCTTTTGTCGTTGTTTTCTCGGGAAAGATGCCATGGGGTAGCTAATTGTCACACCGCAAAAATTTAATATATTTTTTCTGAAATAAAATATTGCCTAGAATAAATTTTTTGGGAAAATAAATTGCTTCATGGCTCTTTTCAAAGCCTCCTTCCAAAAACTTACTTGAGATCAATTTGAACTTTTTGGGAATATAAATTGCTTCATGGCTCTTTTCAAAGATCTTTTAAATGCTTGAGCCCTTACTTGATATCAATTTGAATTCATTATTTATTTAGATGGGAATATTATTTTGGATATTTATTATCTTAATTTCTGGATTTTTAATTAATCTTGGAAACACTCCTTTTCCTTCATAAAGATATTTTCCCTAGGTAGATATTTTTGGTAATATATGTTGGAACCTGAGTACTTGCATAAAAACATTTCTTATCTTCTCGTGAATTATGGGGATATTTTATTTTAATCTTTTTTACTCAGATTTCTTTTATTCAAAACAAATTTATATTTTCTTTATATCGCTATTTTGCGCTGCAACCTTGTGATCACTTCTTCTAAAAATTCTATAAAAAATTGGAGATGACCTTTGATGTCCCTGGATCACATTTATGCAAAAACCTACTCAAGTGTTTTGAATATTTTGACCACAATAACTACTTTTCTAATGTGGTCCAGATTTGAGTTTGTACTACAACCCCTAGAAATAATCTTTTAAAAATTTCATAAAAATTGGGGAGTGTCCAGTATAGCATGATATTCACTTTTATGCAAAAACCCCACTATGTGCTTTGTAAAATTTTATCAAAACAACCATTTTTCTATTCTCGTCCAGTTTGGTACTTTATACTACAACCATGCTTTTCCTTTCTCTAATTGCTTTGAAATTTTGCATGCTTGTTTGGAACCCTACCAAAACCATAACCCCGGGAGTTGAGCCCCATTGGATGAAAGTAAGTGCATGTGATAATAGCTCCAAGTTTCTGTCCAGAAATGTGTTCTTCAAAATTTTGCATTTGCTAGTTTTGATTTTTGCCGAACTAACCTCACCACCATTGCTAGCACCTAGAGAGACCCTAATCGGGAGATTTTGGCGGGAATCAAAGATCATTTGGAGCCCTTGGCATTTCCTCAAGCACTTTTGGAACATGACCAGATTTGGCATGACTTTGAACCTTCGTTATGGAGTTCATGATCTAGCCCAACAAGCGTGTCCAATAGCTTTGCCTTAGTTCCTAGCCTAACCCTGTTAAGTTTGCGCAGATTTGGAGTCCACTTGTGATGCTTGGCATCTCGTTGAGCAGGTGTCGTGCGTGCTCTAGGCGTGGCCAGAGCACAGATTTTGCACGCGCGCGTGCCAAGCCGCTGTGTCCCAGTGCCCTCGCCCTTTTGGTCTGCTGCAGAGCTGTAACATCCCAAAATTATAAATTTTGGAATGTTAATATAATTATTAGATTGATTGTTTGTTTGTTTTCTTGAGTGACTGAAACTTGTGTGAAATTTGAAACTCTTCGAAAATTTTGAATGAGAGGGAATAAAATGACTTTCCCCTTCTCCGGTGAATTCAAATTCAATCTTTTAAAAAGCAACGAGAGAAGATGACATGACTTCTTCAACTATAAAGAATTTGAACGGAGATATTTGCATTGAATTATTTTGCATTTCCATTCATTTTCTTCATGCAACAAAATGCCGGGAAATACATTCTAGAGAGGAGGAACATGACCCTCGAACCCACGGGCATTTTGAAAGTCATTTGAACCCAAAAACTTAGAGGGTCATTTGAAAATTATTTGCAAAAGAAAATAAACCCTTTTGGCAATTTTGTGAAAATAATTTTTTCTGAAGTTTTTATTTTTGCCGAGGAAAAATGCCCATATTTTATATTTTATTTTTCTGATAATTTTAGTATATAAAAACTCTTTATTCCGAATTTATTTGATTTCCTTTTTATAGTTTTAGTTTCCTAGTTTTAAAAATAGGAAGGAAATCACTTTTATTAGGAATACCTGCTGGCCCATTAAGACTTTCCTATTTTTGGCCCAACAGGAGATCATCTTCTTCCTCCTCTCTCCCTCACGTCACGGGAAGTTTCCTTCCATGGAGAGGAGATCCCCACCTCCGGGATTCGCGAAGCACATTCCTTCCCAGCGCCTCCCGTCGCCTCTATAAGAACCCCGTGCACCTCCTCGTTCCATTCCCGATTAAAAACTTCCCCTCTCCTCGCCTCTAGCTCGCGCGCCACCCGCCTTAAACTCGCCGGAGCCGAAGCTCCGGGAGCCCTCTGTACACTCCCTGCCTCGCCCCCCCGCGACCCCGTCGCCCCCTGGCACCCCTCCACCCTTCGGCCCCCCTGCAGCCCCATCCCTTCGGCACCCCGCCCCCCTGCTCCTCCCCTCGCCAGAACCCCTCCCCATCGCCCCCTGCTTCCCCATTGCCAGGAGCACGAGCAACAGGAGCTCCTCGCCTCGCCCCCCCTTGGAGCCCCACCGCCCCACCCCAACCCTCCTCCGTCGGGTCCCCTCCTCCACCGACCCCACCCCCGCCGGAGTTGCCCGCCCCCCTCGCCAGGAGAAGGCCCCAGCCATTGCCAGCGAGGGAGTAACTCCCAGCCACGGTAAGGCCCTTCTTCCTTTTCTTTTTTTACTTGTTTTGTTTTTTTTAGTTTTAGCCCTTAGATCTATTTCCAACGGTGTAGATTAGGAGGTACTTACCCCTTCGGTCTTTTAGGTAAAACCGATCGGTTTTTCTTTCACTTAAGTTTAGCCAAAGCGAATTAGTTAAATAGCGGCCGTTTGTTAGTTATCCCCGCAGCACTCACCCCCTTAGCCAATTAGAAAATGCCACGTGGACCCCTGTCCACAAATCAGTTTTTTCCCTTTTTCTGTTTTAATTCCAAAACAGCAAAGTTCCAATCTTGTTTAGCTCATAACTTTTTTTCCACAACTCCAATGATAGTGATTATTTTTCCAGTAGCTCACAAATGTCCTGTAGTTTTTAACAATATATAATTTGTCGGTGTTTGAAATTTTCAAATATAAGTTAGATCAGATTTAGTTTAAACCTTGTTTTGCCTATTCCAGAAGTTTAAAAATAGCTTTTCATTTGATTCCTTTTGGTACTGACCACTAGTGATCTTATTTATCAGTGGTAAAAATTTCATATTTGTTTGAGTATTTTATCTCACTGTTTCTTGTGAAACAATTTCTGTTTAACCTCTTTTAGGATTTCGGCTAATTCATTTTCTATTTTTGTTTTAAAATATTTTCTTTATTATTTCAGAAATATTATTGTTTTGTTTATGTTAGTTATACAGTATTTTTGCAACAAGTTTTTATTTTATTTTTATTTGTTATCATGAAATCAATTCTAGTTCCTTAGTAACTTGCAATTGGTTTCCCCACTGTTTCAAATCCCGTTTGGGAATACTTTCAAAAAGTTTTGTGAAAAATACTTTATATTATCTTAGTTAAACTTATATATTAGTTCCTTGTTATTATTTTCTGTTAGACAAAAACTATTTAGTGTTTGACGTAGTAGAAGACTCCCTAGTCTTATTTGAAGTTTCTTTCGGATTCCTATTCGCTCTCTCTTTTGTTTTGATTGCTAGAATGATTGCTAGTATGAGTGCTTATGTGAGTGATATGTTTGTTATATAGATTTCATCGGAGAGTGACGAGTAGTCTATCAAGTTATTTCTCGAGAAATTCTTCTTCGTCAACATCACCAGGCAAGTCACTTTGATCATACTGTCACCTATGTTTTATGCATCGTAGTTCTACCATCATATGCCCAATTGCATGCTGCTTAGGTACTTGGAAATTTTAGTATAGATTGTAGTATCATGTGGTAGGCACACAACAACCCCGATACTTGGCCCCGGGATGACAAATTTCATATTCCTATGCTTGAGTAGACGGGATTTCGGTTGAGTGCATATCACGAGTGATGCGAGGTTGATTAAATAATCAAGACCGGTTAAGACAAGATTTTCAAGACCTCGGACGCAATGCAACTCTGGGTGAAGGACGGTTGATCGGCTCCCTGGAGAACCCAGTGGATGACCCGGGATGCTGGGGACGGCCATGACATCCTGCAGAAAGCTTCATCCAGGCTCAAAGAGACGGACGGATACTTTCAAGACCCAAGGCTTACCTGCACAACCACAAGTCATTATGGGCTCTGGCTTGGTTGGACAACGCGGCGACTCTGTACAGGCGTTGCGAGCAGATGTAGAAGAACGGTAGGAATGGATGGGCATCGACAGGGATTCAGAGGGACCCGTTGAAAGACCATGTTTTGATCATCCGGTCTTCAAACACCTTGAAGTGCGAGGACATACTCGGAGGCGATCAAATCTTGTGGGGAACGTGTGCAAAGCTCTGCAGAGTATTCAAACCTAATCGATTAGCCGTGTCCACGGTTATGGACAACTTGAGCCAAAGGAACTGAAGTTATCTGGATTTCTCAACACCATTAAATGTATTGATGTGGGAATTATTGACAACTCGGGTACGAGAATTGGTTGGCGGAACCATCTCGTTAACAACCAACAATGTAGTAACATTTTGCTTTTAGCCCTCTCTTGATGTAGGAGAAAACTTGCTTTTCGCTAAAAACTTATAGCCCCACCTGCCATATATGCATATAGTATAGATGTTTACTTTTCACCCCTCTCTTATGTGACTTGCCAGCATATTCAATATGCTGACCTACACGGCTGCAACGTCTTATGTTGCAGATATTTTCTTCGACGAGTAAGAGTACGATTCAGGGTTACGGTCTACACTCAACTTGCCGTTGGTGTTTATTGGGACTCCACTCCCTTGACTGCTTCCGCTGAGATATTTAAGGTATATATCAGTTTTACGCTATTTACATGTGATTGCACTTCGATATATACATTGATGTACTGTGTGTTCCAGCATACTGATCCAGGGATGGCACAGATACACAGAGGCTTGACTCGTTTTGAGTCGGGTCGCTACAGAGATGGTATCAGAGCACATGTTGACTGTAGGACGTGACCCTAGAAACTGGAAATCCCTTAGGGAAGAATCTCTAAAAAAATGTATTTTCAAGAACATCCTTTACTTCTCATCCCTTCTGATTTCATCACACGTTCTCTCTCACCTCAAATAGTTAGACAATGCCCTTTCCCCTTTGACCATGTGAAGGATCAACCGACTTCCGCTTCAAGTAAAGAGGATTTCATCATGCAGTTGAAGCTACACCAATTGAAGACTCTCAAGACCCGAAGAACTCGAAGACCCCGAAACGTTCCAATGTTTATTAGAAGTCCAAACCCCAATTATATACCCACGTTAGTTACGATGATTTGTGAGCCGTCATTGGTGTGTGTTTTTTGACGGCCACAACTAAAACCTATCTCAAAAAAATATTGTTGTATTGTGTGTATCTCCCTCCCTCTCTTACCCGTCTCATCCCTAAAACCTCAACCCAACCAGATGAAGTATGAAGCTAGACTTGTAGTCTTTGGACCAATGACCCAGCTGGAAGCTGAGATATGGATTCAAAACATGGAGAACCACTTCAGGAGTAACTTGATCTCAAGGAAGTATGAAGTGGAACACGCTCTCCAGTACTTTACCCAAAGTGCTGCAATCTGGTGGAAAATGCACTATGCCATACAAGGATTTAGTGGAGCAGAAAGTTGGGAAGAATTCAAGAAGACTCTGTTAAGATCCCGTCTCATTCAGAAGGGCTATGATAATCCGAAGGAGAAGACTTGTGCATGCAAGATCTGTGGAGAAATAGGACACACCCAGGAAGAACACAAGGATGGATGCACTCATTGTGAAGAAAATCACCCAGCTGAGGAGTGCCCATGTAGTCAGGTGACTTGTTTCCTTTGTGAGGGAACCACCCACTACCCAGCTCAATGTCACATTTACCCCAAGGTACAACAAGTTGTCCAGCAGCAAAAAGAAGCAATGAAGGAAACACTCAAGAAGAAGATTCTAGAAGAACCGGTGATGAACGAATATATTGAAGACCCTGATGGACAAGGTCTGACCAGATTTTTCTCCAATGCATGCTACTCATGTGGAGAAGAAGGTCATTATTCACAGGACTGCACGAAGAGAAGCCAAGAGTATCTGGGAAACTTCCCGACGAAAGAAGTGGAGTTTGATCCACTTGAAATAGAAGAACTGGCGAAAATAAAGGAGTCCGGAAAGAAGAACAAGTACCCTCGGAAGAACCAAATCTCTGCAGACATAGACCTGAGTCATGTCAGATGTTACAAGTGTATGAAATTTGGCCACCACAAATACATGTGCTCAGGAAGGAAGCCGGGAATCCAAGGAGCAAAAGCAGAATCTAAGAAGGCTCGAGACTTGTCAGAAATCATTTGCTTTTGTTGCAAGGAAGCAGGACATTTTGCCAGCGATTGTCCACAAAGGAAGAAAGCTAGAATGGAGTAGTTAAGTTTTGACCTTGGCAATAATTGTAATCTGAAGCACTCTTGTTTTTCATGAGATCATGGAGTGCAATTTTTTGTAACAGAAGTCCCTGAGATTGTAATAACATCATGAATAAATGGAATTTATTGTCTCATGATTGCTTACGTTGAAAATGTATGCGTTGTTTCTCTACGAACAAAGATCTCTGAACATTTATGAGGATATGAGAAAATATGGTCAATGCAGGCATGAGTATAATTCATTTAAGTGTGGTAGTAATCGGTAAACCTACAGGATCCACTGAGTAGGAATGAACCAGGAATACCTAAGTGAAGTACGTGCGGAGATGATGGAGATGAAACTCATGACCACCATGATGAAGCAAAAGATGGATGATTCCAAGGAGCACCTCGGAATGTTCGAGTGGAACTAAGTTCCTCCAAGAGAGGCAGATGAATAAAGTTGGCAGAAATGCTCGACTATACCGAACAATGTGGATGGCGGCATTTGTAATAGAGTACTTTTGAATTGGAGTTTTTGAGGAGAAATTAAGGGTGTAATAAAGGAATGATTATGAAATGAATATGATTTATGGAAAGAAGCTATGATGGATCAGCAAACGTTTTCTTAGGAGCATACGAAAACCTGAGAGTTGTGAAGATACGATAGATGTTTCGTTCAGCTTGCAGAACCAATGGATTATCCGAACTTCGTCCGTGGACAAGAGAAATTCTGCAACGCTTGTGAGGATTCCCAAGTGTTAGAATGCGAGATTCGCTAAACCTTATACAGAGAAGTGATTTGGGTGCGGAATGGATTGATCACCATGACGACTTACTCTTATCATTTATCTTGCTATTCGGAATGGTAAATCTGAGAGACTTACCCATATAGAGAGACGACGTTCTTTGAAGCTTTTGTTTAAGCCTTAGAGTGGTATAAGAAAAGCCCATGTACATGGCACTTGTTGTCACGCGTAGGAAATTTTACGGTGAGGATGAAACCAAGACCCCTCTCTGTGCAGGATAACCACAAATGGTAGACCACCATGAGAATCATCGATAGGTTAGTTAGAATTGATCACAAGACTGTGAGTTAAAGAAGACCCAGTAACGGAAGAAGCTTATATCAACGGGAGAGCATCACCAAAGGATTTATAATGAAGACTGTGAGGAGTCACATGCCAAAACCCCAGAGGATTGTTAAAATCTTAAGGGACCAGTACCTCTCATTTTAAGTGTGATAGCACCCCACCTTGCCAGAGATTGGATTTGTTAGAAGACCCCCAAACCCTAACCTTTCTTTCTAGCCTCTTCGAATCTCGAGGACGAGATTCATTTTAAGTGTGGTAGTTTGTAACATCCCGAAATTATAAATTTTGGAATGTTAATATAATTATTAGATTGATTGTTTGTTTGTTTGCTTGAGTGATTGAAACTTGTGTGAAATTTGAAACTCTTCGAAACTTTTGAATGAGAGGGAATAAAATGACTTTCCCCTTCTCCGGTGAATTCAAATTCAATCTTTTAAAAAGCAACGAGAGAAGATGACATGACTTCTTCAACTATAAAGAATTTGAACGGAGATATTTGCATTGAATTCTTTTGCATTTCCATTCGTTTTCTTCGTGCAACAAAATGCCGGGAAATACATTCTAGAGAGGAGGAACATGACCCTCGAACCCACGGGTATTTTGAAAGTCATTTGAACCCAAAAACTTAGAGGGTCATTTGAAAATTATTTGCAAAAGAAAATAAACCCTTTTGGCAATTTTGTGAAAATAATTTTTTCTGAAGTTTTTATTTTTGCCGTGGAAAAATGCCCATCTTTTATTTTTTATTTTTCTGATAATTTTAGTATATAAAAACTCTTTATTCCGAATTGATTTGATTTCCTTTTTATCGTTTTAGTTTCCTAGTTTTAAAAATAGGAAGGAAATCACTTTTATTAGGAATACCTGCTGGCCCATTAAGACTTTCCTATTTTTGGCCCAACGGGAGATCATCTTCTTCCTCCTCTCTCCCTCACGTCACAGGAAGTTTCCTTCCATGGAGAGGAGATCCCCACCTCCGGGATTCGCGAAGCACATTCCTTCCCAGCGCCTCCCGTCGCCTCTATAAGAACCCCGTGCACCTCCTCGTTCCATTCCCGTTGAAAACTTCCCCTCTCCTCGCCTCTAGCTCGCGCGCCACCCGCCTTAAACTCGCCGGAGCCGAAGCTCCGGGAGCCCTCTGTACACTCCCTGCCTCGCCCCCCCTGCCACCCCGTCGCCCCCTGGCACCCCTCCACCCTTCGGCCCCCCTGCAGCCCCATCCCGTCGGCACCCCGCCCCCCTGCTCCTCCCCTCGCCAGAACCCCTCCCCATCGCCCCCTGCTTCCCCATTGCCAGGAGAACGAGCAACAGGAGCTCCTCGCCTCGCCCCCCCTTGGAGCCCCACCGCCCCACCCCAACCCTCCTCCGCCGGGTCCCCTCCTCCACCGACCCCCACCCCCGCCGGAGTTGCCCCCCCCCTTGCCAGGAGAAGGCCCCAGCCATTGCCAACGAGGGAGTAACTCCCAGCCACGGTAAGGCCCGTCTTCCTTTTCTTTTTTTACTTGTTTTGTTTTTTTAGTTTTAGCCCTTAGATCTATTTCCAACGGTGTAGATTAGGAGGTACTTACCCCTTCGGTCTTTTAGGTAAAACCGATCGGTTTTTCTTTCACTTAAGTTTAGCCAAAGAGAATTAGTTAAATAGCGGCCGTTTGTTAGTTATCCCCGCAGCACTCTCCCCCTTAGCCAATTAGAAAATGCCACGTGGACCCTTGTCCACAAATCAGTTTTTTCCCTTTTTCTGTTTTAATTCCAAAACAACAAAGTTCTAATCTTGTTTAGCCAATAACTTTTGATCCACAACTACAATGATAGTGATTCTTTTTCCAGTAGCTCACAAATGTCTTGTAGTTTTTAAAAATATATAATTTGTCGGTGTTTGAAATTTTCAAATATAAGTTAGATCAGATTTAGTTTAAACCTTGTTTTGCCTATTACAGGAGTTTAAAAGTAGCTTTTCATTTGATTCCTTTTGGTACTGACCACTAGTGATCTTATTTACCAGTGGTAAAAATTTCAGATTTGTTTGAGTATTTTATCTCACTGTTTCTTGTGAAACAATTTCTGTTTAACCTCTTTTAGGATTTCGGCTAATTCCTTTTCTATTTTTGTTTTAAAATATTTTCTTTATTATTTCAGAAATATTATTGTTTTGTTTATGTTAGTTATACAGTAGTTTTGCAACAAGTTTTTATTTTATTTTTATTTGTTATCATGAAATCAATTCTAGTTCCTTAGTAACTTGCAATTGGTTTCCCCACTGTTTCAAATCCCTTTTGGGAATACTTTCAAAAAGTTTTGTGAAAAATACTTTATATTATCTTAGTTAAACTTATATCTTAGTTCCTTGTTATTATTTTCTGTTAGACAAAAACTATTTAGTGCTTGACGTAGTAGAAGACTCCCTAGTCTTATTTGAAGTTTCTTTTGGATTCCTATTCGCTCTCTCTTTTGTTTTGATTGCTAGAATGATTGCTAGTATGAGTGCTTATGTGAATGATATGTTTGTTATATAGATTTCATCGGAGAGTGACGAGTAGTCTATCAAGTTATTTCTCGAGAAATTCTTCTTCGTCAACATCACCAGGCAAGTCACTTTGATCATACTATCACCTATGTTTTATGCATCGTAGTTCTACCATCCTATGCCCAATTGCATGCTGCTTAGGTACTTGGAAATTTTAGTATAGATTGTAGTATCATGTGGTAGACACACAACAACCCCGATACTTGGCCCCGGGACGAAAAATTTCATATTGCTATGCTTGAGTAGACGGGATTTCGGTTGAGTGCATATCACGAGTGATGCGAGGTTGATTAAATAATCAAGACCGGTTAAGACAAGATTTTCAATACCTCGGACGCAATGCAACTCTGGGTGAAGGACGGTTGATCGGCTCCCTGGAGAACCCAGTGGATGACCCGGGATGCTGGGGACGGCCATGACATCCTGCGGAAAGCTTCACCCAGGCTCAAAGAGACGGACGGATATTTTCAAGACCCAAGGCTTACCTACACAGCCACAAGTCATTATGGGCTCTGGCTTGGTTGGACAACGCGGCGACTCTGGACAGGCGGTGCTAGCAGATGTAGAAGAACGGTAGGAATGGATGGGCACCGACAGGGATTCAGAGGGACCCGTTGAAAGACCATGTTTTGATCATCCGGTCTTCAAACACCTTGAAGTGCGAGGACATACTCGGAGGCGATCAAATCTTGTGGGGAACGTGTGCAAACCTCTACAGAGTACTCAAACCGAATCGATTAGCCGTGTCCACGGTTATGGACAACTTGAGCCAAAGGAACTGAAGTTATCTGGATTTCTCAACACCATTAAATGTATTGATGTGCGAATTATTGACAACTCGGGTACGAGAATTGGTTGGCGGAACCATCTCGTTAACAACCAACAATGTAGTAACATTTTGCTTTTAGCCGTCTCTTGATGTAGGAGAAAACTTGCTTTTCGCTAAAAACTTGTAGCCCCACCTGCCATATATGCATATAGTATAGATGTTTACTTTTCACCCCTCTCTTATGTGACTTGCCTGCATATTCAATATGCTGACCTACACGGCTGCAACGTCTTATGTTGCAGATATTTTTCTTCGACGAGTAAGAGTACGATTCAGGGTTACGGTCTACACTCAACTTGCCGTTGGTGTTTATTGGGACTCCACTCCCTTGACTGCTTCCGCTGAGATATTTAAGGTATATATCAGTTTTACGCTATTTACATGTGATTGCACTTTGATATATACATTGATGTATTGTGTGTGCCAGCATACTGATCCAGGGATGGCACAGATACACAGAGGCTTGACTCGTTTTGAGTCGGGTCGCTACAAGAGCCACGTCAACCCCCCTCCCCGACCGTAGGTCGCCGCCCTGAGCGCGAGCAGTGCCACAACAGTGCCATAGCTATGGCTGTTAGCCGGCAGCTCGTCTGTTGTTGTAATGGCCGGCACCGCCCAAGCCATCCCCAGCCACCAGCTGTCCTTGGACCCTCTTCCCCGCGTGGTGCGCTTGCTGCCCCGCTGCACTCCTGCCCCTGCTTCGCCCTACTGCCGCCGCTGCGCTCCTGAAGCTCTATCCCCGACGTTCTTATCCGGAGGCCGCTGCGGAACCGACATATTCAGGCTATAAGAGGACTCCCCGAGCCCTTTGATCCTCGCAATAGCCTCCCCTGCCCCATAGCTTCCCTCCCATCGCATCAATTTTGCCAGAGTAGCCCTCTGTGTACCTCTTTGACCTCAACGTCACCGTCGGTCTCCAGCGAAATTCCAGCAGCCCCGAACCCATGCCGCCTTCTCTTGGACACTGCTAGCTCCCCCTCGGGCCCCTTAACCCATTTCCCTCTTCTGCCCTACCCGAGAGCCATGACGTGCACAATGCAACCTTGCCCAACCCTCTCTCCGCCATGGCCGAAGGTGAGCCCAACCCCGAGCTCCCCAGCTGCCCTAGAGACTTCCAGAGGATGGGGCTCTCCCTCCTGAGCCTGCCGGTGTGCTCAGCACCGCAAACGGTTCCCCCTAGCGCCGGTGAGCCCCGTCGGAGTGTCGCTGTCCCCCGTCCAGAGCGCGTGCGGGAGGTGAGAGAGGAACCCGACAAGCGGGCCCCGCCTGTCGGTGAGTGAGCTATAGCCCCGAGAGGCGTAAACCCACTGGTGTGTTTTCTTTTTAAGTAAAGCGCATTCGTGTGTAGCCGTTTCGGTGAATACGTCTTCTCTGTGGGAAAGTGTAGTTTACCCGAAACGTTTTCTTTTAGTTTTGATTTTTAAAACAGATTTAAACAGAAACTTAGAATAGCTCTAACTTTTTATAGGAAACTCCAAATCAATTGATTCTTTTTCCTAACTGTTTAGAATTTCATATAGTTTATTTTAAGATTTATTTAAAAAAACTTCAAACAACCTTTGTGTTCTGTTTTGATTATGTGTTTTAATTAAAATATTTTCAAACTAGAATTTTGAAGAGTGGCTACCTACTCCAAGATGATGGGGTACAAATCACCCTCCTCAAACCCCTAAGGCAAGCATCTTGAATCCATATTTTCATAAGTTGTGTGATGATTGTGGTGGTGCATATATTGCATGATTTGAGGTTATGTTGATAATAATCTCACATGAAATAATACCTTGCGTTCTTCATACATGATACTCATATGAGAACAATGGTAAAACATGATGATGGCATGTGCTAGTTATGAAAGGTCGTGGAATAGCCTAGTCACGCAGAACGTGATAGGTTATGGCCTGGTCATGACATGTGCACGATGGTGCCGATAAAACTTGGTTAACTCCAGTATCGACCTAGATCGACTCTTGTCCGTGTCATACTTCTATAATGTGCTACCACAGTTTCCTAGATAATGGATTCGGTAAAGTCAGTTGTAGACCTATTATCAGTCACACACCAAGTAGAGGGGCCAGTATGAAGGTTTCCATGGCCCTGGAATAAATCTAGTCATCAGTCAGGGGGCATGGGTGTTCCCGGCCTAGGACCGGGAGGGAATGGCCCTTCCTAGTGAGCGCGTGATATAGTTTTTTTGATCCCATGTTAGTCGAGGTCGAAGCCTCCCCGTCTTATGGTTTTTTGCTTGGCAGCATAGTCCAGGTGAAGCCGGGCTTCGCGGAGGAAAATTGGTGTGTGCTGATTCTGAGTGTCCGCTTCTAAAATGTCGTACGCGGGATTAGTCTTGTCGACTATCGGAAACTGTGAACTGTGGGTAACGTGTACACCGTCTGTAGAGTGAAAACTATTCGAGTTGCCGTGTCCCCAGTTAAGGACGTTGTTTGACGAGTCAAGTGTCGGTCCTAGAGTCGGTCTTTGGAGTCTAAGAGGTGATAAAAATTATGGTTGTGGAAAATCATATGATGATGGGGTGTATAAACATAATATTATTATTACTCCAGACTAACCCCTATGATATTGTTTGTTGAATATCCCTAGGACGGTTCTACCTCCTGGATATTCAACATTTTTATTGCTTTCTTTATAATCCCTTTATGTGGTGTCGCTTAGACGCCTGACCGTGGCATGTTTATTGTCTCATATAAGCCCTTTATGTAGTGTCGCTTAGACGCTCGACTGTGGCATGTTTATTGTCTCATATAAGCCCTTTATGTGGTGTCGCTTAGACGCCCGACTGTGGCATGTTTATTGTCTCATATAAGCCCTTTATGTGGTGTCTCTTAGACGCCCGACGGTGGCATGTTTATTGTTTCATATAAGCCCTTTATGTAATGTCGCTCAGACGCCCGACTGTGGCTCGCTTATTATTACTCATTCATTATTACCTACCTTGCTTGTTTATAAAACATTGGTGGAAACATTGCATATCTTCATGTATGCACCCATGAATTAAACTATAATGGTATGATATAATTGTTAGTGGAAATTTGCATGCATCTCACCTGCTTTAATGTGTTTGTTTTCTTGATGTTTGCGAGTACATTCAAAGTACTCACCGGCTTGTCCCTGGCTATTGTCTTGGCCATATTGCGTTCGGAGAGGAGCATGATGCTGTCAACCCCGGAACCTAGGAGTCAAGGATAATAGCCTTGTGAGATAGGAATTTATCCAGGTCAGCTGTTCCTATGGGAATGGAGTCCCATGGGCACTGGAGATTCCTCGAGTCGCTTCCGCCGTCAACTTCAGACTTTTGTTCAACCCACTAGACCTTCATGGTCTTGTAACACAAATTTTGTAATTTTGCTTGGATATTCTGTATCAAGTTAGTGTCTACTAGCTAACAGCAATCCTCGGGCTGGTATACACAAATGCATGTTTTCTGGAAATTATTTTCTGAAAAACACGTCGCTACACTAATCGAAGTGAGAGCAAGGTTACCGTGGATGATCCGGGACGAGATAGGGTAGTAACACACAGTGGTTTACCCAAGTTCGGGGCTCTCCACAGAGATAATACCCCTACTCCTGCATGTCTATATATGAGATGTATATGCAATACAAAGTTGCTCCTAGAGCTTTATGGGAGAGGAGAGCCATGAGCTTCTTGCCTCATGCATGAGAGAGTGAATGGGAGAGAGTTCGTGAGAGAGCCTGTCCTAAGTGAGTGGGCATGGTGCCCTTTATATAGGCATTAAATGGGTGGCTTGACATGTAAGCTATAGCGGCTAGCTTACATGTCAAGCTACTTGGGATGTAAGCTACAGTGGGTAGCTTACATGCCAAGTTGAACATAGCTTGAGAGCTACGCTATGCTTGTCCCCTAGGGCGCTTTTTAAATCAACACCGAGGGGACAAGTTACACTATAGTTGGAGCTGCATGACACTGGCCGTCTCGACCGCGTGTGTCCGATGAGACGTCGTAGTTGACTCCGGGTAGGTGGCTGGCTGGCACAGCCGGCTCGTTGGAGCAGCCGACCATGGGTGGGAATCGGAGCAGCCAGCCCAGGCGGGTGGGCACCCTGTCTGACTCGCCATCTTTGGGGTACCCGAGGGTCATACCCTCGATAGTATCCTCCAAGCCTCCGAGCAACTTGAAGAGCGGGGCGAAGGATTTTTGGAGTCGTTGTTGTTGCAGAAGTTGTTGATGACCGTCGATTGCAGGCCGGGGACGACACAACTTGCTTCAAGTGGGGGCGCGTGCTACCTCAAAAAGATCCTTGGCAACGGCGCCAGAAATACTTCTGATGTCAGCTGTGCTTCCCTTGCAACAGCGCCAGAAATTGTTGTGTTGACGGCACCAGGAATCCTTCGGCTGTAGCTACGCCTTAAGGGACTTCCTAGGCAAGTATGCAAAGGATTTCTCCCGTGGCCTTGGAGCCTTGCGTTGGTGTTCCCTCGAAGCGGAAAGGGTGATGTAGCACAACGGTGGTAAGTATTTCCCTCAGTTTGAGAACCAAGGTATCAATCCGATGGAGGAGTATCACAAGATCCTGCACAAACACAAAAGCTTGCTCCCAACGCTATGAAGGGGTTGTCAATCCCTTATAGATTGTTTGCCAAGTGAGAACTGAAAGCAACAAAGTAACAAAGCAAAGTAAAAGCGGAGATGTAAACGATGGATGTGAATAGACCCGGGGGGCGTAGTGTTTACTAGTGGCTTCTCTCATGAAAACAAGTAGACGATGGGTGAACAAATTACTGTCGAGCAATTGATAGAACTGCGCAAAGTCGTGACGATATCTATGCAATGATTATGTCTATAGGCATCACGTCCAAAACAAGTAGACCGATACTGTCTGCATCTACTAATATTACTCCACACGTCAACCGCTATCGAGCATGCATCTCGTGTATTAAGTCCATAAGAACAGAGTAACGCCTTAAGCAAGATAACATGATGTAGAGGGATAATCTCAAACCAATGATAAAACCCCCATCTTTTTACCCTTGATGGCAACTACTTGATGTGTGCCTTGCTGCCCCTACTGTCACTGGGAAAGGTCACCACATGGCAGAACACAAAACCAAGCACTTCTCCCATTGCAAGAATCATAGATCTAGTTGGCCAAACAAAACCCAAGACTCGAAGAGGATCCATAGTTTCATCAAAACAAGCAACCAACTCAACAAAAACAGAATCTGTCAAAAACAGACCAGTCTATAGCAATCTGTATACTTCGTATACTACTTGTACCTAAAAAAATATTAACAATTACGACAGCCTGAGTAAAAGGAATATCAACCAGCAGCAAAAAGAATCAACTCAAAATCTCTTTCTGAATAAAAATGAAAAATAATTTCGTGAGCGAAAAGTTTCTATCTTTTTCCAGCAGAATCAAACAACCATCACCAAAACTAGTCATAAAGGTTTTGCTTGGCTCAGACACAAATAGAAACACAAAAAACACAATCAGAACAGAATTATGATGGTGTGGACGCAACAAAACATAAAGAAAAAGATAAATTCATTGGGTTGCCTCCCAACAAGCGCTATTGTTTAACGCCCTTAGCTAGGCATAAGGTGATGGAATCACGTATCGTCGTCTTTGGTGCTCAAACCATAAGTAGCCCTCATCATGGATTCATAAGGCAATGTTATTTTCTTTCTAGCAAAATGCTCCATGCCCTTCCTTAAAGGAAATTGAAATATAATATTCCCTTCCTTCATATCGATGATAGCACCAATAGTCCTTAGAAAGGTCTACCAAGAATGATAGGGCATGTAGGATTGCAATCAATATCAAGCACAATCAAATCCACGGGTACATAGTTCCTATTTGCAATAATAAGAACATCATTGATCCTTCCCATGGGTTTCTTGACAGTAGAATCCGCAAGATGCAAATTAAGAGAACACTCCTCAATCGCATTAAAGCCTAGAACATCACATAAAGACTTTGGAATCGCGGAAACACTAGCACCCAAATCACACAAAGAATTGCATTCATATTTTTTGATTTTGATTTAAATAGTAGGTTCCCCCTCACCATGAAGCTTTCTAGGGATAGAAACTTCCAACTCAAGTTTCTCTTGAAGAGATTTTATCATAGCATCGACGATATGATCGGTAAAGGCCTTGTTTTGGCTATAAGCGTGTGGAGAGTTTAGCATGGATTGCATCAAGGAAATGCATTCAATCAAGGAGCAACTATCATAATTGAATTCCTTGAAATCCAAAGTAGTAGTTTCATTACTACTCAAAGTTTTGATATCTTCTACCCCACTTTCAATGCTTTTAGCATCAAGATAGATGGACTCCGAATCATTGGGGCGTTTTTCAACCAATGTGGATTCATATACAGCCCCATCATCATTAGGTTTGACACTAGAAAACAAAGATTCAATGGGAGTCACACCAAGCACTTTAAGATCTTCGTGATTCTTATCACAAATTTCAGGTTTAGCAGGCATTTTATTGACTAAGGTAGCCTGTTTATCAGAAATCTGGCCTACCAATTTTTCAAGACGAGCAAACTGAGAATTTAACGCAAGGAATTCTTTGGCCATGTCATCACCTTCTTTATTCATAAAAGCCAAAAAAGAATTTTGCTCCTTCAGTTCCCTACGGAAGTAACTGTTATAATCAAACTGTGTAGACATGAAGCCTTTAACACTAGTATCAATCTCTTCGAACCTCGCATAGTAAGCATCAAAATCCCTTGGTTGGGCCATATAGGTCTTAGCAGGCAGACAAGTGAACAGAAAGCAAGCGAGAGAAAAGGGCGAACGAAAAAGGGAAACGAAAAAAAGGCAAATATTTTTGTAAATTTTTGTTTTTCAGAAGTGGGGGAGAGGAAAAGGAGAGGCAAAAAAGCAAATGCAATAGATGAGTTAGCGACACTTACTTGGATGAGGTCTTGACTTGATCCTCCCCGGCAACGGCGCCAGAAATCCTTCTACTGCCTCTTGAGCTTGCGTTGGTTTTTCCCTTGAAGAGGAAAGGGTGATGCAGCACAGGAGCAGTAAGTATTTTCCTCAGTTTGAGAACCAAGGTATCAATCCAGTAGGAGAATCGTGCCAAGTGTCCAGAGTACGTGCGCAAACACAAACGAGCTTGCACCCAACACTATAAAGGGGTTATCAATCCCTTCAAGATTGATTGCAAAGTGAGATCTGAAGGCGGAAAGTGCAACGAAGTAAAAGTATAAGGCTGCAAAAATGGTGTGAAGTAGACCCGGGGGTCATAGTGTTCTCTAGAGGCTTCTCTCAAAATAGCAAATAATACGGTGGGTGAACAAATTACTATCGAGCAATTGATAGAACCGCACAAAGTCATGACGATATCTAAGGCAATGATCATACATATAGGCATCACGTCCGAGACAAGTAGACCGATACTTTCTGCATCTACTACTATTACTCCACACATCGACCGCTATCCAGCATGCATCTAGTGTATTGAGTTCATGATGAACAGAGTAACGCCTTAAGCAAGATGACATGATGTAGAGGGATAAACTCAAACCAATGATGTAAACCCCATCTTTTTACCCTTGATGGCAACAACATGATGCGTGCCTCACTGCCCCTTCTATCACTGGGAGAGGTCACCGCATGGTATGAACCCAAAGCCAAGCACTTCTCCCATTGCAAGAATCATAGATCAATTTGGACAAAGAAAACCCACGACTCGAATAGAATTACAAGGATATGAAATCATGCATATAAGAGATCAGAAGAAACTCAAATAAGATTCATAGATAATCTGATCATAAATCCACAATTCATCGGATCTCGACGAACACACCGCAGAAGAAGATTACATCGGATAGATCTCCATGAAGATCATGGAGAATTTTGGATTGAAGATCCAAGAGAGAGAAGAAGCCATCTAACTACTAGCTATGGACCCGAAGGTCTATGGTGAACTACTCACGCATAGTCGGAGAGGCCATGGTGTTGATGAAGAAGCCCTCTGTATCCGAATCCCCCCTCCGGCAGGGCACCAGAACGTGCCTGAGATGGGATCTTGCGGAGACAGAAGCTTGCGGCGGCGGAAAAGTATTTTCGTGGATCTCTCTCGCAGTTTTGGAATTTTCAGGAATTTATAGGCGGAAGAGGTAGGGCAGACGAGCCACAGCCCCCCCCCCCCGTCGTGCCTAGGGGCTTGTGGGGTCCCCTGGTGGCTTCTGCCTTGGTTCTCACGTCCCGTGCGTATCTTCTGTACCGGAAAAATCTTTTCGGAAGTTTTATTTCGTTTGGACAACGTTTAAAATCCTCCGCTGAAAAGGGTCAAAAACACGGAAAAAATAGGAACTCGCACTTGGCACTGAGTTAATAGGTTAGTCCCAAAAAAGATATAAAAGGTATACAAAACATCCAAAGTTTGATAAGATAATAGCATGAAACCATAAAAAATTATAGATACGTTGGAGACGTATCACGGTGCAGTTTGTAGCTGAAATAAAGAGTGGGCCCTCGATACCGTACACGCTACTAAGCTGTCCCGTGGGAACGAGCATATCGGGCGAAGCGGCCAACCCCGGGCCGAGACTATCTAGTGTCGGGGTGAACAGTAAAGTAGCTAAGACAAATATGGGGATGGTCCCCGAGGATCGTTCGGGGTATCTTTTTTGTGTGCGGTGTAGAAATACGTAGATGAAGAGCTCACATTTCTTTTTCGGAGTCGGTGAGGTGGTTATTGTCAAAGACAGCCGGCTGCAGACGTGCAGCTGTTGCGGCTTTTAACAACGGGGCACGCCGGCCGCATCCGTTGGGTGTCACCCGCTCCAGGGCGGTTGATGGAGGTGCCGGCCGGCCGGGCCCGACCGGCGAGTGTCAAAGTAGATGGGCAGTCAGGGCCGGCTGGAGCCGACCCGATGTTGAAGTAGGCGTGCATTCCTGCCATCCACGCGACGATGCAGGCAAGCGGGGCTCGATGGGTCTTCCTTTTGGTGTGTTTCTCTCTCTCTTTTTTGGGCCGGCTCACACTTTTCCTTTGTTTCCACGAGCGAGCAGCCGACTGCCCCTCTCTTTTCCCAGCATGCGGTCGTGTTTCTTCTTTGCGACACCTACGTGGGGGCGCGTGGGGCGCAAGTGGAGCCGGTGCGCTGAGCCGGCTGGGTGAGGCGAGCCGGAGCCGGCCGCCGGTTGCACGCGGTGCAGCCGGCCACGACACGCAACATGGGAGCCGGCAAGAGGGGCGCGTGGGGCGGCTGCTAGTACTGGGACGCGCATGGGCGCGCCGACCAAGGTGAGGCGGAGGCGGCGGGTCGTGTGTGCATCGGAGCGGGCCGGGCGTGGTTAGGCGAGTGGGGACCGCTTGCCACGGAGCCGAACACAGGTCCGGTCACACGAGGGTGGAGAGGCAGGGGCCACGCGCGGGCGTGCACGCGTTGGAGGCGGGGCGCCGGCCCAAGGTGATTCCTGCGGAGGTTGAGCATGCGGGGGCTCGGACTGCACGGGCGGACCAGCGCAGCATGCAGGGGCGTCTTAGGAAGCCAGCATCGGGCGTGCATGGCTACGGGGACGCAAACGAAGGGGCGGAACGGGGCGGCCGCGGGCGCAGCCGGCGAGCACCGCGAGCCAGCCGCGGGGCGAGCGGAGCCGGCCGCGAGACGAGCGCGGCGAGCTGGCATTCAGGCAGTGCAAGGAGGCGCGGGAGCCAGGACGACTGGCAGGAGGAGTAGAGGCCAACGTGGGGGGCCAGCAGGGAGTCGCGCGTGCATGGGGTGGTCCCAGGTGGAGAGGTGGAGCCAGCGGGCCGCACAGCGGGCACTACGGGATGATACAGAGGTGGGGGTGGGCAACCACGGTGCCAGCGCATCGGACCCGAGCTCGTGTAGAGGCTTGGCGTGGTTCGAACGAGGAGATGGAGAGGAGCGGGCCCGAGCGCTCGTTGGGGAGCAGAGGACGTGCATAGGGTCGCGACGTCGCGGTGGCACATATCGGAGTGGGGCGAGCCGACGGGGGCACGCACGGCATAGGCGCACAACAAAGGCCATCACCACGCGCGGTGGCTTGACTGCGGAAATGGGGGTGGCGTGCATGGTCGTCGGGCAAGGTTTCGAGCTCGATTCCTAGCCAAGGAGGAGCCTGAGGGAGAGATGGAGAAGAGAGCAAGGCGGACGGGGCCGACGGCGGGGACACACCATCTCGAGCGGTCGGTGGCGCGTTGGAGCGAACTGGAGGTGGACGAGACCGGGGGCACGACGTCCCATCCGGCTGCTTGGGGGTGTGTTCGCATTGAGCCCCCGAGCCCTGCCGGAGAGGCGGTAGCGGCGGGATCACGCCATGCCGTGCGGCCACCTCGGGGGCGTGTTGGTGTCGAGCCCCGAGCGTCGCCGGGGAGACGGTGACATCGCCGCGATGGTGATGACGAAGAGGGTCCTACGTGGACCGCGGTTCTAGCAACAACTAGCCCCACGGTGAGTGCCAACTGTCGTTGTTTTCTCGAGACAGATGACATGGGATGGCTAATCGAGGTGAGAGGAAGGCTGCCGTGGAGGATCCAGGATGGGATAGGTAGTAGCACCCGGTGGTTTACCCAGGTTCGGGGCTCTCCGAAGAGATAATACCCATACTTCTGCATGTCTGTATATTTTGAATAGGCTCTAGTGGTGGTTTGGGCAGTGTCCTACCATCAAAATTTTGCAATATTTTATTTAAGAGTTCTTCAGCTTGGCCAATAGTTCTTTCCATGAAAAGAGAACCAACACAAATATTTAGGAAATTTCTAGAAGCACTGGTTAGTCCCTTATAAAAGATATTAATGACCCACAAGTATAGGGGATCAATTGCAGTCCTTTCGATAAGTAAGAGTGTCGAACCCAACAAGGAGCAGAAGGAAATAACACGCGGCTTTTAGCAAGGTATTCTCCACAAGTGCTATAAGTAACAGTGATAGATAGTTTTGAGCAAGATAATTTGTAACAGGTAACAAGTAACAATAGTAGCAAATGTGTACCAAGGTAGCCCAATCCTTTTTGTAGCAAAGGACAGGCCTGAAAGTGCTCTTATATTAAGCAAGTGGCCCCGAGGAGACAACGGAATTTCTACCTAGTCATGTTCATCATGTTGAGTTGATTCACATTTCCTCTTTGATAATTTGACATGCGGGTGGACCGGTGATAAGGTGTTGTTCTTACTTAAAAAAACCAACTTATGATTACCATCTTTTGCAAGCATCCGCAACTACAAAATAAGAATTAAGATAAATCTAACCATAACATTAAACGTGTGGATCCAAATCATCCCCTCATGAAGCAACACATAGACTAGGGCTTAAGCTTCTGTCACTCTCGCAACCCATCATCTACTTGCTACTCCACAATGACTTCCCTTAGGCCCATAACATGGTGAAGTATCATGTATTCGACGTTAACATGACACCACTAAGAGAAGTAACAACATATATATCATCAAAATATCTAATGAATATCAACTTTACATGATTACTTATAACAAGACTTGTTCCATGTCCTCAGGAACAATAGTAACTACTCACACCTGCTCAACATGTTCAAGATCAGAGCTATAATAATAATGATTATGTATATGAACATAATATCTTCCACCAAGTAACCCAATAAGCATCAACTACACGATGTAATAAGCACAACTAGTAACCCATAGGTACCAATCTGAGGTTTTGAGACAAAAATTGAATACAAGAGATGAACTAGGGTTGGAGATGAGATAGTTCTCATGAATATGTTGATGAATATTGGTCCACCCACAAAGGAGGAAGCATTGGTGATGACGATGGCTTTGATTTCCCCCTCCCGAAGGGAAGTTTCCCTGGCAAAATCTCTGTGCCAGAGAGAAAAAAGGCATGAGCCCAGGTTTCTGCCTCAAGATGGCGGCGCTTCATCCTGAAAGCCATTAGCCATTGCTTATGTATTTTTCTAGGATAAAGGGCCTTCGCCCGCTCTACACAACTTTTCTTATGTATTATTATAGGATAAAACACATCGCATAGGAGAAGAGGGGGATCGGGAGACCTACAAGGGCCCCACATCCATTAGGGCGCACCTAGGGATGGACGCACCCTGTTGTCTTGTGGCCAGCAGGTGGCCGCCCTCTCATATATTTTAGGCCCAATAATTCTTAAATATTACATAAAAAATCTTCGTGAAGTTTCAGGTCATTTGGAGTCTTGTGATTTTTCTGCCTTTTTCTTGGTTTCCCGGTCTAGAATTCTAGCTTCGAGATATTTCCCACTTTGTGATGTACCTTGCATATTTAGAGAGAAAGGGCATAATAATTTTATGATAATAGGGAATAATGGACAAGAATGAAAGCATATATGCTCCGTTGGTAATTTTGATAATTCATGACAACATACATTGTCTCTTGGACTAATACCTTTACCTAGTACATTTCAAATTTAGTCCACACAGAGGATTGACTAAGGACTGTATGGAGAAACCCCAAGGAAGGAAATGAATAGGATTGGCCAAGCTTCAATTTACAAGACTCTGCATTTTATATTTGTGAGAAATCACACTTGATATAGGAAAGTCAATACTATTAAAAGGGGTTGAGGTATCTATGATGATGTGGTTGCTCAAGTGTTTAGAGATAGCCACAAAAAAATACTCATCCATTCTCCCACAAAAGTGTGTGTCCAAAGTTTAAACATCAAAATCAGTGCCACCACCAAGAATTTCCATTCGACCATACCGATTTTACATCAGACAGAACCTTTGCTAAACCCTGGAGTCTCAGTACCACTAACATTCCTTTCGGTGCCACCGAAATCAGTGACCAAGTTTCTCATATGTCGTTAAAGAATCGGAAATTACGAGTCTTGGAATCGGTCTTACCGAGATTTGGAAACTACCCTAGGTCACCATATCGGTATCACCGAGATTCCCATGTCGGTCTCAGCGAGAATAAAAAAGTTGCCACATTATGTGCAAGTCGGCGCCACCGAGATTCACTTTGATTTCACCGAGTTGGGCAATAATGTTGTGACGGATTTTGAAGAGCCTATATATAACCATCGGCCACCTCTCATTTGTAGAGGAAGCACTCAGAACTCACATAAACTTGCCATATCCATTTTTCTAAGAGAGAGCCACCTACTCATGTGTTGAGATCAAGATATTTCCAATCCATCTAAGTGAAGATTGATCTCTAGCCTCCCCAAGTTTTTTGCACCCAATAAAGATCTTCTACCCAAGCCAAATATATGAGGAAGTGATTGAGTTTTGAGGAGACTATCTTTTGAAGCACAAGAGCAAGGTGTTCATCGTACTACCGCATCTATCAACTTTTGGACCATGCTGGTATGAGATAGTCCATAGTTTATTTATAGAATGCTAATTGCACTTCACTTAAAACTTTTGAGTATGGCATTATAGAATGTTTCATGTGCTTCACTTATATCATTTGAAGTTTGGATTGCTTGTTTATCTACATATAGAAACCGTTATTTGTAGAATGCTCTTTCGCTTCACTTATATTTATTAGATCATGGTATTTTGTAGAAAGAGTTAAACTCTCATGCTTCACTTATACCTATTTAAAGAGTCCAAAGGAATTGGTCATTCACATGGTTAGTCATAAAATCCTACATAAAACTTGTAGATCACTAAGTCTGATATGTTTGATTCCCTGCAACAGTTTTGCAACATTAAGATAGTAATATGTGGGTGAACTAGTTGATGATTGTAGATTAGTAATTGAAAGCACAATTGCTCCCTAGGGTGGTTTTGATAATTGATCACAACATATGCATCATTGAACTAATATATTTTCCAAGTATATTTTAGAAAAGTTCAAACGATGCTATGGCTAAAGGTTTATGTGGAGATGCGCCATGATGCAAGAAAGGAATAATATTGGCTCAAGCTTCAAGCTAGAAGACTCTTCATTTTCAATTTTTTGAGAAATCACATTTGAGTCCATAGGAAAACTAATATTAATAAAAGGGGGTGAGGTAGTAAAATGAACTGATTGCTCAAAGTGCTCTAAGTTGGCCACCAAAATACTCAGTCATTTCCCCACAAAACCATTCTGTTAAATTCCATATACACAAATTCGGTGTCACCAACTTTCATATTTCGGACCCACCTAGTTTAAATTCAAACATAAACCCTAGCCATTCCCACCAAATCGGTGCTACCGAATCCGTATCAGTGCTACCGAGTTTGGATGACAAACTTTCGGGTGCCCCAATACACAAAATCCGAATTTCCGAGTTTGAGTATCGGTGCCATCGAGTTTGTCCATCTGACCGTTAGCCACCTTTTCGGTGCCACTGAGTGTCATATATCGGTCTCACCGAGATTCAAAAGTTCATATCTTTAGTGCATGTTGGTACCACCGAGTTCCCCACTTTGGTGTCATCGAGTTTGCCACTTTGTGTGTAACGGTTGGATTTTGGCTGCTGCCTATATATACCCCTTCACCCACCTCACATTCGTTGGAGAAGCACTTAGAACACACACGTCATATCCAGATCCATTTTTTGAGAGAGCACCACCTACTCATGTGTTGAGACAAAGATATTCCAATACAATCATTTGAAACTTGATCTCTAGCCTCCACAAACTGCTTTCCACCAAACCAACCTCTCCTACCAATTCATATTCTGTGAGAGAGTGATTTTCTGTTAAGGAGACTATCTACACAAGCACAAGAGCAAGAACTTCATTGATCTACCACATCTATTACCTTCTGGAGGGTGGTGCCTCCTAGATTGGTTAGGTGTCGCTTGGGAGCCTCCTACTTCGTGTTGTGGAGTTAAACCAATATGTTTGTAAGGGCAAGGAGATCGCCTACTTCGTGAAGATCTACCATGAGTATGGCTATTCCTCCGCGGAAGGAGGCCATGGTGGAATAGACAGGGCCACTTCTTTGTGGACCCTTTGTGGGTGGAGCCCTCCGTGGACTCTCTCAGCTGTTACCCTCCGTGGGTTGATGTCTCCACTAACATGGACGTACGATAGTGCCACCTATCGGAACCATGCCAAAAATCACTGTGTCAACCTCATGTGTTTGATCTCCGTACATTACTCCTTTATGTTACACTTTCATGTTTTATTTTCCGCTGCTACACTCTTAGAAATGCATGTGTAGGGTGTACTTGACTTGCTATAACTGCCATAGCTGCCTCTCAACTAAAATTGGGAAAAGGCAAAAAAATATCTTTTCAAGTAGTCTAATCACCCCCTCTATACATACTTTCGATCCTACAAGTGATATCAGAGCTTTGGTATCCATTGCATCGGATTCACAACCTAGGAGAGTATGGCGTCTAGTGAGGGAAATTATCACCGTAGAGGTCCATATTTCGATGGCACTCGTTTTGCTAGTTGGAAGCATAAGATATCAAGGTGATACTTGGCTTTAATCCTCATGGTTCGGTTGTTATTCGTGTTGGTGTGCAAGGTGATTTCTTCAAAGAAGGGCGTGAACCGGATCGTGATGCAACAACTGATTAATTGAAGATGTTGCAACTTAATGCACAAGCCTACGACATCATCTTCAACTGTATGTGCCCCAAAGAATTCAACAAAATCAGCCGCCTTGATAATGCAATATTTTTTTGATATTTTGATAGATATGCATGAAGGTACTGATTTTGTCAGAGAATCTAAGTTGGATGTGCTTCAAAATCAGCTTGACAAGTGCAAGACGAAGGATGGTGAAGGTGTCGCTAATATGTACTCTAGCCTAGCTCTCATCACCAATGAGACTGCCGGTTTAGGAAGTGAAGAAATGACTCATAAATTCATCATCAAGAAGATACTTAGAGCTCTTGTTGGAAAGTATGACACATTATGCACATTGATTCAATTGATGCCAAACTACCAATATCTCAAGCCAACTGAAGTCATTGGTAGGATTGTTGCTCATGAGATGTCACTCAAGGACAAAGATGAACTGCACAACAAGTCAAGAGGTGCTTACAAAGCTTCATGTGATGCTCCCGCTACTTCAAAGGGAAATCTTGCCACATATGAAGAGATAATCCTCATTGTCAGAAAATTCAACAAGTTCTACAAGAGTAGAGGCAAAGAGAAGAGCTCAAGCTCAAGACATGATGAGAAGCGTTCGTCCAGTCGTGACCGAAACTGCTAAAATTGCGGGAAGCCTGGACACTACTCCGATGAGTGCTCGACTCCCTATAGAAGAAGAGAAGAGTCACCTCGAAGACGAAGCTCAAGAGATGAGCCACCTCACAGAGAGAGAAGGAGTAGAGAAGATCGTTATGAACGAAGACACTCACGGAGAGGCAAGGAATCAGAGAAGAAGGAAAAATACACCAAGAGCAGCTCAAGAAGAAGACATCAAGCTCATGTTGGTGAATGGGTCTCTATCTCCGAGTCTGATCACCAATCCGAGAGAAGCTATCACTCCAACTCCGACTATAGTCAAGATGAAGGTGTTGCCGGCATTGCACTCGTTTGCTCCAACTCCTATGACTTATGTGTTTCACCAAATGAGGGAGTCGGAAACTGCTTCATGGCTAAAGGCCCCAAGGTATCACACCCCGAGTATCTTGATTTTAATAGTGATGAGGATGCCTTGTTAGGAGATGACTTGCTCTTCGATAAAACTAGTGATTGCACTGAAAATGAACTTGCTAATTATCATGCTAGTCAAGAGAAATCTAATGATGATGATAATAAAGAGATTGAACGACTAACTTAAGAATTAAACACTATTAAGTTAGCTCATGAAACTACTCTAGAAGATCATAAAGAGCTTGCAAGAACTCATGATAAGCTACGCTTCGAGAAGCTCAATTTGGGGCAAGAGCATGAGTTCCTAAAAACAATCAATGATGATCTTGGAAAGAAGATTTCTTCTTATCTAGCCAAACGATTACTCTTGTCTACTTTTGTTCCACAAGTTAAACCCAAGAACACTAGTAACAAAGGCAAGAAAGTTTCTTCATCTTGTAACAACAATGCTAAAGCAAAACCTAATATTGTTGCTAGTAGCTCTCTTGATTCCACTAATGATTCTCTTATCTCATACCTAATTTTGTTCCTCAAGAGAAGAAGCATGATCCTACTCCTCCCAAGGGAACAAGCTCACAAGATGACCTTCCACCACAAGACCACAAGGGCAAGGGAAAGCTTCTAGAAGACATTGACCTATATGAATAAGAACCCCAAGCCAAGGTCAAGTGGATTCCCAAAGACACTTCTAGCACTGCCTCATCTAGTCCACCAAAAATCCAAGGATCCCCATCAAGTTGATGTGGATTCCCAAGAGGAAGAACTAGAGAGTTCTTGAGGGGTGACTCTGCAAATGAAATTCACTCTTATTCATTTTGGCAAGAACTATATGCAATCAATCACAACCATATGCATTAGTTCATGGAGTCACACATTCCCTCAAAGGTAAGCAAAGGACAAGGTAATTAATGCATCTTTGGACATCATCCCATTTGTGTTTCATTCCATGTCCATACATATTCTTGCATAAGTTCCTTTTGCTTTGGGACTAACCCATGTAGGTGAGAAGAGTAATAAACAAGAAGGATTGCTCCCAACTCAAGATGATCTTCATCAACATTGAGCATACACTACTACTTCACCTACTTGAAGTCATCTACGACAAAACCCAAGGTTAGTTTGTCCCTCTTAAGGGGAGATGTTATATCAAGGGGGAGATTTACTCTAAATCTTGAGTACAAGCATCTCCTAAGGATATGAACACATTAATGCTTATGTAAAAGTGGTAACCCCACTTGTTCTTAACGATGAGTATGACCTATGATCAAGTATTCTTACTTGGCTCCTAAGTCAAAATACTCATATATAGATGACTTTGTCATCGCCCATGTGCTTGATAGCAACTAGGATGTTTGTGCATGTTCACCATATTTTCTCTATCATTCTTATTGTGTGAGCATGTTGGTCTCCACGTGTTTGCTCATTCGAGGACATCCAATTGTTGTTATTTGGCTTTTGATTTATCTTTTTCCAATTGGATGGACAAGAATGCCTAGGACCCTTCTATAGCTATCTATGCTATCTCATCTCAAGTTCTATTAATGCTTCATCACAAAACTTGAACAAGCAATCGTCGATCCCTCTGTGTGAAGGAGCACTTTGAGTTCCGTATCATCAATGGCTGAATTCTAAAACCTCTGTGCTAATGAACTCGGTCAAAACAACTTCACAAACTCGGTTCCACAGATTCCCAGACTTGATCTAGGATTTCATCTCGGTACCACCGAAATCACAAACTTAGTTACACCGAGTTTCCCTATCAACTAACATTAGAGGAACTTGGTGACACCGATCTTTTAGTCTTAGTGACACGACGACAAAAGGGTATAAATTCTAGCAGACCGAATCTTTAATTTCACTTCGTCAAAGCCGTTTTGTTTCAAAACCCTACGCTGTCTCCTAGACCCCTGGTCGTCGCATTTGACTCCCCGTGCGTGTCTGTCGCTGGGATTAGCCGCTGCCGTCAGATTCTTCACCACCGTTGCCGCCGTAGCCGGACCACCGCCGAATTAGGGTATGGTTCGGATCCTCCTCTTCGTTCCTCCATCTAATTCCTAGGTATTGGAAATATTTATCTATGTTCCACCATGTGCAACCCTCCCCATCCACCAGAAAATCCCGTAGATTAGCGGACGAGGAAGTTTTTAGGGTTAGCTGTCCGTAGACCCCATCTTGGTGCCTCCGAGTTGCAAAACTCGGTGCTACCGATTTTGGACCTAGGGTTCCTGAGACTGATCTCGATGAAACAGAGTTGTCATTTTCGGTGCCACCGAAAATGATGACCAAGTTTCTGTTAAGGAGTTCATATGTATCGGCGACTCCAAAAGTTCAAACTCGGTGCCACCAAAATGTGTTCTGCAGAAAGTTAAAACTAAGGATTTCTTTGTTCAAATTTTTGAAAACATCTGAATTTTGTTATGCTCAATCCTTCTGTCTTTCCTATATCTTCTTCACAGGCTTTGCTGCTTGCTGCTGAGGTTGTGCTTGCTTGTGAGAGATGTCTAGTTCAGATGACAGTCATAATGATTCCAGGGAACCCAGTGTTGAGTTGAATTCAGGCACTAGTCCAGAGAAGTCTGACTCTGACCCTGGATCCTACAGATCCCATTGCTTGCCCAAGGCAGCCACCATGTAGACGAAGAAACTTAATTTTGATGAAGATGACTCAGACTTTGTGCGAGAAGAATCTTTAGCACCTCCTAAGGCTCCTCCAAGGAAAGTTTTCACGAAGATATCTACTAGTGCTGCTAATACGAGAGTACGTGACTATGTGAAGAAAAACACAACACCTTACATTGAAGATGCCCCTAAGAAGACCGGTACTAAGAGAGGAAGGAAGAGGGTAGTTCGTGTTGTTGGAAGACAAACTTCCATGTTTGAAGACCTTGAAGAAGTTGCTGAAGAAGAAGTTGAGATTCCAGCTCCTCCCAAGAAGAAGCTCATTGCAGATGCTATGAAGTCTGCTCCAATGCCTCCTAAGGACAAAAAGTCTACAACTCATAGGAAGACTACAAAGGACATTCCTGCAGCTGCTAAGAAGAAAGGCCCTACTTCCAGTGCCCCTGCTGCCGAGGAAGAAGATGATGAGGATGCAACCATTCTAAGGAAGCTCAGACCACATCTTCCAATCCATAATGATTCTCATCCTATAACTAAAGATATGAATAAGAGAAAGGTTGCAGGTCTAAGGAAGTGGAGAGCTACTGACCCATATGCTGTCCGAAGGAGAACTGTTGTTGATCCAAGGTTTCATACCAAGGAACAACAAGATTTATATGAGTCCGTCTTGCTTGATAAATCCCCAGCTCTCAGTGATATGATATTTGTTGACTCGGCTTATATTGAAGCAAATGAAGACTATTTTTCTCATGTTCAAGACAAGTTCAAGTGTGTGGACATTGAAGATTTTGTTGGAAAGGAGATGACCTCATGGAATGATGAGCTGATCATGCAATTCTACTCGATTGTTCATTTCTCTGGAGATGGTTCAATTGTGTGGATGATGGATGGTCACATATATGAGTCAACAATTGATGAGTGGGCCACTATCATTGGTGCCCCTAAGCAAAAGGAAAGTGATGTTGGTGTATTTTGAAGCAAAGAAGAGTCACAACTCCATGGCCAATATGTACAAGCCAATTCCTCATAATTATTTGCCTAGTCACAAGATGGATCAGTTTACTTCTTGCAAGCAGGAATACCCACAACAAACACTATTCTGAGATACACCTTCATGCCTAAATCAGGTGATGGAAATATGATCAGAGGACAATTCATCAACTTGCTGCACCACTTGGACACTCACACCATATTTAGAGTGATGGATTTGATAGTAGAGACTATGTGAAGGACTGTTGCTGATCAAAAGAGATCATGTGGATATGCCCCATACATTCAGAAGATTATCAATGCCAAGCTAGGCAAGCATGTATATCTACTTGATCGTCCCCATCTACCTCTTTAACCAGAGTTTGAAGATAATGAAGTGGTCATGGATGACACTGATCCCAGTTCTGCTGCAGCCAGGATGGCAGCACAGGCAACAGAAGCTGATGCTGCTAGAAATAGGCCACCACCGGTTCCACGACTCATGACTCAAGCTGAGAAAATGGCACTTCTAGTTAGCTCTGTCCAAGGCATGGAGAAGAACATTCAGGAGATTCTGCAAAACCAGAAGATCCTTGAGAGAGTTGTGGAGAAGGTCATGGAATTGAACACTATAGTCAAACAACTTCAACATGAAGTTGAATCAGTGCAAGTTCCTCGCTCAAATGACGATGACGATAGTGATGATGATGATGAAGAGTCACCTCCTCGCACTACCACTCAGTTCAGCACCAAGCCCAGGCCTGCTGTTGTACCTGCTCTGGAAACACGTCAGACTTCATCAGCTCAAGCATGTGCACGTTCATCTCCACCTCCAGCATCAAATCAGGCACCTCCAATATCCACTCCTCCAGCTCTAGGACATTCTGCAAAAGACTTCGAGTATGCTCTTCTGTCAATCCCATCATCAGCTGCCCAAAGAGACGAGTAGTTCTATACCTTTTGAACTTTTTGGTAACTTTTTGCCAATGGGGGACAAATGTATAGATCATAGACTTTGTGTGAGAGAGAGCTTTTGATTTATTTGCTCTCGTTTGGTTTCAAAACTTTGATCTTTTGGATGACTTTATCTTGTGTGTGATCATACGCTTTATCTTGTGTGATGCTAAATTACTATCTTTTAGCTATCCTTGTGATGATCATTCACTTATCATGTTGGTGTCATGTGCTTACTATTCATTCTTATCTTGTTCACGCACCACCAAGATGTATGTGACAGGGAAGAGAGACCCATGATCCTAATTTATTGTGCATTTGCATTCAAATGCAAATTTTACATAATGCACTCATTTAGGGGGAGCTCTTCCTTTTCACATACTTCCAAACGTCGATGCTAATCATTTATTTATCTTTTTTCGAAGCTTTGATCTATATGTTGTCATCAATTACCAAAAAGGGGGATATTGGAAGCACAATTAGTTCCTAGCGTGGTTTTGATAATTGATCACAACATAAGCATCATTGGACTAATATGTTTTCCAAGTATATTTCAGAAAATTTCAAAAGATGCTATGCCTAAAGTTTTATGCGGAGATTCCCCTTGATGCAAGAAAGGAATAATATTGGCTCAAGCTTCAAGCTAGAAGACTCTTAATTTTCTATTTTGTGAGAAAACACATTTGATTCCATAGGAAAGCCAATACTATTAAAAGGGGTGAGGTAGTAAAATGAACTGATTGCTCAAAGTGCTCTAAGTTAGCCACCAAAATACTTAGTCATTTTTCCCACAAAACCATTATGTAAAATTCCACATACACAAATTCGGTGTCACCAACTTTCATATTTCTGACCCACCGAGTTAAACCTAAGACAAAAACCCTAGCATTCCCAACAAATCGGTGCAACCGAATCCATATCGGTGCAACCAAGTTTGGGTGACCAACTTTCGTGTTCCTCGATACACAAAGTCATGATTTCGAAGTTTGAGTATCGGTGCCACCGAGTTTGGCCATCTGACCATTAGCCACCTTTTCGGTGCCATCAAGTTTCATATATCGATCTCACCGAGATTCAAAAGTTCATACCTTTAGTGCATGTAGGTACCATTGAGTTCCCCACTTTGGTGTCACCGAGTTTGCCACTTTGTGTGTAACGGTTGGATTTTGGCTGCTGCCTATATATACCTCTTCACCCGCCTCTCATTCGTGGGAGAAGCACTGAGAACACAAACCTCATATCCAGATTCATTTTCCGAGAGAGAACCACCTACTTATGTGTTGAGACCTAGATATTCCAATCCAATCATTTGAAACTTGATCTCTAGCCTCCCCAACTTCTTTCCACCAAATCAACCTCTCCTACACATTAATATTCTATGAGAGAGTGATTTTTTTGTTTAGGAGACTATCTTTAGAAGCACAAGAGCAAGGAGTTCAATGATCTACCACATATATTACCTTTTGGAAGGTGGTGCCTCCTAGATTGGTTAGGTGTCTCTTGGGAGCCTCCTACTTCGTGTTGTGAAGTTGAACCAAGATGTTTGTAAGGGCAAGGAGATCACCTACTTCGTGAAGTTCTACCGTGAGTAAGGTTAGTCCTCCATGGACAGAAGCCGTGGAGGAATAGACAAGGCCGCTTATTTGTGGAACCTTCGTGGGTGGAGCCCTCCATGGACTCTCGCAACTGTTACCCTCTCTGGGTTCAAGTCTCCACTAACATGGACGTACGATAGCACCACCTATCGGAACCATGCCAAAATCGCCGTGTCAACCTCATGCGTTTGATCTTCCTACCTTACTCGTTTACATTACACTTGCATGTTTTACTTTCTACTGCTACACTCTTAGGAATGCATGTGTAGGGTGTACTTGACTTGCTATAACTTCCATAGGTGCCTCTCATTTAAAATTGGGAAAAGGAAAAAATATCTTCTCAAGTAGTCTAATCACCCCCCTCTAGACATATTTTCAATCCTACGATAACAATAATGTTTGTTAAGGTTTGTGATTCCCGGAGTATGCTTGTATAGTCTGTGGTTATGCGATCAAGTTGGAGCATAATTTATCCTTGATTAAAATCCTTTGCGCTGTTATAATCTGAGTCGCGTGACGGTTAACTCCTCCCAACCTTCTCCCTCAGGGCATGCGGGTAGTGCTTTGCTTCGAGAGGGCTAATAAAATCTTGCAATAAGTATGTGAGTTCTCTATGACTAATGTTAATCCATGGATATACGCACTCACACCTCCACATATTTGCTAGCTCTACGGTACCGTGCATTGCCCTTTCTCACCTCGAGAGTTGTCCTAAACTTCGAGGTGCATCCAAACCCCGTGATATGATACGCTCGATCATAGATAAGCCTTATTATATCTTCCTCAAAACAGCCACCGTACCTACCTATTATGGCATTTCCATAGCCATTCCAATATATATTGCCATGCGACTTCCACCGCTTATGTTTTGATGACTTGAGGATTCATTGTCATATTGCTTCGCATGATCGTAAGATAGTGAAAGTGCAATCATGCCCTTAATCATATTTTGATGTTGCTCACAACATAAATATGGGAAACTAATCATCTTAATCGAGTGTATCTTAGGTTTTGTTCCCATGAGAGCTTTCGTATGGAACATGACTAATTTGTCCACGATGCTCAAGAACGAAGAAACAAGACGAAGTGGTCTATCATTCTATTTGTCTTTCTTGAGTATAGGGACCCCGCACTATTAAGAGGGGATCACTAGGTCTGACAAGAAACTTGCTCAAAACTGTAGGTAATTCCTCTCTCTTTATCTTCTTGTTGTTGGTCTGCTCTTGTTCGGTCGTCCGGAAACCGGATGGCCGACGTCCTCTCAAAATTCAGAGGCAGCCAACAGATTCAAACCCTCGGACTTCCGTCTCCTCCGATCGTTCGAGGATCGGACGTCCCGGTGTCGGTGAATACTCACAACATATGCCATAGGTAGTCTAAAGTCGGTGAGAACCGAAGGGACAACGGAGGGCGCTGGGGACGAGGTTGATACAAGCATGGGACACACGATGTACCTAGGTTCAGGGCTCTCCGTAGAGATAATACCCCTAGTCCTGCCGGAGTGTATGATGTATGTGGATGGATTACAAGGTTGCTCCTAGAGCTGTGTCGATGAGGAGGAAGAGGGGAGCAGCCGGCTCGTCTCTGCCTCTCTCTATGTGTTTGGTGAGTGTGATATGTTGTTTGACCGACCCTCTGCATGGAGGGTGACCGGGGGGTTTTATAGACGAACCCACCGGCCTACAATATGGATAAAGGGTACAAGAGTGGGACCCGGCTGGCAGCCTCACCGGCTGGCCAGGGGGGGGGGCGCAAGGGTCTTGTCTTGTCGCTTGAGGGGCCCGCCGGCTGCGAGGTCCCGTCTGGCCGTGGGACCCGCTGGCTAGCCAATGAAGCTCTCGCGTAAGGTTGACACTGAGCACGAGCAGTACGTCAAGCGTCGTCCAGTGATATTTGTCATGGGCAGATAGTACGGCCGCCTCCACTTTTCCCACGCCGAGTGCAGTAATGGAGTGGGAGTTTGACGGTCCGTCACTATGCTGGGTGATGGATTAGAGCCGAGGTAGGTCAGCGGCGTGGCCGCCGACGCTCGTACCTGCCACGCACTCCGATCCAGTACCTTTGGTGACGCCTAGCCACCTTGAATCGTAGGGTCTCATCATGATCTATGATCTGATGTGACTTGAGATCCCCATCGGCTAGCTCGCTTGGCTAACTGCTGGGGAACGGCCGCCTCGTCCCTAGCCGGCCGGCTTGGCCAAGGCGGCCAGGGAGAGGTAGCCGTCTCGCCTCTAGCCGGCAGGGGTTGCCTGGCCGGCCAGAGAGTTGGCTGCCTCGTCCTCCAGCCGGCAGGCGCAGCCTCATACGTCTCCGTCGTATCTACTTTTCCAAACTCTTTTGCCCTTGTTTTGGACTCTAATTTGCATGATTTGAATGGAACTAACCCGGACTAACGCTGTTTTCAGCAGAATTGCCATGGTGTTGTTTTTGTGCAGAAATAAAAGTTCTCGGAATGACCTGGAAATTTACGGGGATTTTTTGTGGAATATATAAAAAATACTGGCGCAAGAATCAACCGGAGGGGTGGAGCTGAGAGCCGACAAGCCCACCAGGCGCCCCCCCTTGTCGGGCCTGGCAGGCTTGTGGGGCCCACATTGCTCCACCGCCTCCAATCTCAGCTCTATTTAGTCCCTTTCGTCTGGAAAAAATTAGGGAGAAGAGTTCGTCGCGTTTTACGATACGAAGGCGTCGCCACCTCCTGTTCTTCATCTAGAGGGTAGATCTGGAGTCCGTTCAGGGCTCTAGAGAGGGGAGATCGTCGCCATCGTCATCACCAACCTTCCTCCATCGCTAATTCCATGATGGTCTTCACCGTTCGTGAGTAATCTCATCGTAGGCTTGCTGGACGGTGATGGGTTGGATGAGATCTATCATGTAATCGAGTTAGTTTTGATGGGGATTGATCCCTAGTATCCACTATGTTGTGAGATTGATGTTGCTACTTCTTTGCCATGCTTAATGCTTGTCACTAGGGCCCGAGTGCCATGATTTCAGATCTGAACCTATTATGTTTGTCGCCAATATATGTGTGTTCTTGATCCTATCTTCCAAGTTGTAGTCACCTACTATGTGTTATGACCCGGCAACCCCGTAGTCACAATAGCCGGAACCACTCCCGGAGATGACCATAGTATGAGGAGTTCATGTATTCACTAAGTGTTAATGCATTGGTCCGGTTCCTTATTAAAAGGAGAACCTTAATATCCTGTAGTTTCCATTAGGACCCCGCTGCCACGGGAGGGATGGACAATAGATGTCATGCAAGTTCTTTTCCCTAAGCACGTATGACTACATACGGAATACATGCCTACATTACATTGATGAACTGGAGCTAGTTACATATCTCTCCGTGTTATAACTATTGCATGATGAATAACATCCGGCATAATCATCCATCACCGATCCAATGCCTATGAGTTTTTCCTACCGGTCCTTGCTACGTTACTTTGCCGCTACTGTTGTTACTGTTGTCACTGCTGCTACTGTTAATCTGTTGCTACTGCTGTTACTTTGCTGCTACTGCTGTCACTTTCCTGCTACTGGTTACCGTTGCTACTGTTGCTATCACACTACTCTCCTACTGATACTTTGCTGCAGATATTAAATCTTTCAGGTGTGGTTGAATTGACAACTCAACTGCTAATACTTGAGAATAGTCTTTGGCTTCCCCTTGTGTCGAATCAATAAATTTGGGTTGAATACTCTACCCTCGAAAACAATTGCGATCCCCTATACTTGTGGGTTATCAAGACCTTTTTCTGGCGCCGTTGCCGAGGAAGCATAGCTATATTCTCTGAGTCACTTGGAATTTACGTCTACTGGTCACTATGAGGAATCTGAAAGATCCAAGAACTAAAGTCTTGCCCTCAATTACGAGGACAGGTAAGGAACTGCCATCTAGCTCTGCACTTGATTCACCTTCATTTATGAGTAAGTTTGCGACACCACCTCCTGCTAGAAATCTTGATATGTCGCCTGTGCTTGATGATGCTACTTCTGCTGTCCATGATGCTTGTGATGATGCTATGCCTGATACTGCTTTGCCACTAGGTGCATTCCTTGATGCACAAATTGCTAGAGTTGCTGCTAGATGTGATGATACTTCTAAAACTGCTGATACTATTGAAGTAGAACCTGCTATTTTGCCTGTTAGAACTAGCTCTCCTAGATATGAATTGCATGATATGCCTGAGGGTTATGTTATGGAGGGAGAGATAGCTGAGGACTTTCTTGCTTGTATGGATAGCTATGATGTTGAGAAATTACTGCACAAGTGGAAAGAAAAATCTTCGAACGCTAGGATGAAATACGGCCCGAAGTTTGCTACTTCGCCTATCTTCGTGACTGATAAGGATTAATTACTTCGCCTATCGACCCTAGCTTAATCACTCTGGTCGAATCTGATCCTTTTCATGGTTATGAGTCTGAAACGGTTGTAGCCCATCTTACCAAACTGCACGATATAGCCACCCTATTCACGAGTGAGAAAAAGATCTGCCACTACTATATCCTTAAGATGTTTCCTTTCTCGCTAAAGGATGAAGCTAAGACTTGGTTCACTTCTCTTGCCCCTGGTTTAGTGCGTAGCCCCTAGGATATGATTTACTACTTCTTTGGGAAATATTTCCCTGCCCATAAGAAGCAAGCTGCCTTGCATGAAATATACAACTTTGCACAAGTTGAAGAATAGAGTCTCCCACAAGTTTGGGGGAGGCTCGTCCAGCTGCTGAATGCTTTGCCTAATCACCCTCTTAAGAAGAATGAAATACTTGATATCTACTATAATGGACTTACCGATGCTTCTAGAGACCACCTAGATAGTTGTGCTGGTTGTGTTTTTAGGGAACAAACCATAGAACAAGCTGAGATCCTATTGAATAATATCTTATGCAATGAGAATGCTTGGACTATTCCCGAACCACCTCCTAAGCCAACTCCGAAGAAAAGAGGTATTCTATTCCTTAGTCGTGAAGATATGCAAGAAGCTAAGAAATCTATGAAAGAGGAAGGCATTAAATCTGAAGATGTCAAAAATCTACCACCTATTGAAGAGCTCCATGGTCTCGATAACCCGGTACAGGTAGTAGAAGTAAATTCTCTTTGTAGATTCAATGAGAGTGATATTCCCTCTGATAAACCTGCTAGCTTATGCCTGGATGAATTTGATAACTTTGTTGCCAAACAACAGAGTTTCAATGATTATGTTAGCAGACAATTGGAACATAATGCTCATATGCTTAGTCATTTAAGTGCTTGTGTGGATAGAAATGTCAATGATCTTAAGCTTCTGAGTAAACATGCCTCTATGGTTACTACTCAGGTAGAACAAGTACTTAAGGCTCAAACTGACTTGCTCAATGAGATGAATGAAAATTCTGTTAGAGTCATCACTAGAGGCGGTAGAATGACCCATGAACCTCTGTATCCTGAGGGTCATCCTATGAGAATTGAACAAGATTCTCAAGGAGTTAGCACTGATGCACCTAGTCATCCAAGGAAGAAGAGGAAAGATGATAGGAACCTGCACGCTAACAACCCTGTTGCTGTTACACCTGAGAGTCCAAACGATGTCTCTCTCTCTGATGCCGAAACACAATCTGGTAATTAACATGAGCCTAATGATAATATCGATAGTGATGTTCATGTTGATTCTCAACCTAGCAATGATAAGGATGTGGAGATTGAACCTAGTGTTGATCTTGATAACCCACAGCCTAAGAATAAGAGATATGATAAGAACGACTTCGTTGCTAGGAAGCATGGTAAATAAAGGGAACCATGGGTTCAGAAACCCATGCCCTTTCCTCCCAAACCATCCAAGAAAAAGGATGATGAGGATTTTGAGCGGTTCGTTGAAATGATTAGACCTGTCTTTCTACAAATGCGTCTGACAGATATGCTCAAAATGTCTCCATATGCAAGTACATGAAAGATATTGTGACTAATAAGAGGAGGACACCTGAGGTTGAGATTTCCACCATGCTCGCTAATTATACCTTCAAGGGTGGAACTCCTAAGAAACTAGGTGATCCCGGAATGCCCACTATACCTTGCTCCATTAAAAGCAACTACGTTAGAACTGTTTTATGCGACCTTGGAGCCGGTGTTAGTGTTATGTGATAACCCACAAGTATAGGAGATCAATTGTAGCCTTTCTCGATAAGTAAGAGTGTCGAACCCAACGAGGATCTAAAGGTAGGACAAATATTCCCTCAAGTTCTATCGACCATTGATACAACTCTACGCACACTTTACGTTCGCTATACCTAGAACAAGTATGAACCTAGAAGTACTTTGTAGGAGTGATAGGATAGGCTTGCAAGAAAGTAAAGAACACGTAAATAAAACTAGGGGCTGGTTAGATAAAGAAACAACTACGAGTGTCTAACGAGTGTGGAAAAGTGGTGGTAGGAGTTACGGAATTGTCCCTAAGCAATTGACTACGTTACTAGATCGATAGCAAGTATCATGTGGGAGAGGCCTCTGCTAGCATGTCATCCCTTACTTGGAATTCTATGCACTTATGATTGGCACTATTAGCAAGCGTCCGCAACTACTAACGTTCATTAAGGTAAAACCCAACCATAGCAATAAGATATATTGGTCCCCCTTCAATCCCATATGCATCAATTTCTATGCTAGGTTTGAAGCTTCTGTCACTCTAGCCTGCTAATACATAGTCCTATCAACATACAACTAACCCTATGGTGTGATCCACGCGTGCGATCATATGATGGGCACCAAAGGACAACAACATAACCACAAGCAAATTAAACCAATCATAGCAATTCATCAATCACCGATAGGACAACGATAATCTACTCAGATATCATAGGATAGCAACACATCATTGGATAATAATATGTAGCATAAAGCACCATGTTCAAGTAGAGGGTACAGCGGGTTGCGGGAGAGTGAACCGCTGAATATAGATGGGGGAAGATGATGGAGATGTTGGTGAAGATGACGGAGCTGTTGGTGTAGATCGCCGTCACACGATGATGTCCCGCACGGCGTTCTGGCGCCGCCGGGAGAGAGGGGGAGAGAGCCCCCCTCCTCCTTCTTCTTCCTTGACCTCCTCCCTAGATGGGAGAAGGGTTAGCCCTCTGGTCCATGGTCTCCATGGCGGTGGAGGGGCGAGAGCCCCTCCGAGATTGGATCTCTCTCTGTGTGTGTCCTTCTGTTTCTGCGCTCCCAGATTCTGCGTTTCACCGTTTCTTAAATTCCCAGAGATCCGTAACTCCGATTGGGCTAAACTTTTAACACAGTTTTCTTCCGGATATTATATTTCTTGCGGCGAAAGAAGGATACCAACCGCCTTAAGGAGTGGGCACAAGTCCCCTTGTCGCGGGCCCACGCCCTGGTCGCGGCGACACGGCTTGTGGGCACTCCGTGCATCGCCTCACGTTGATTCTTCTTCCCAAAAATCATAAATATTCCAAAAAAATCCCCGTAAGTTTTTATTACATTTGGACTTCGTTTGGTATGGATATTCTGTGAAACAAAAAACATGCAACAAACAGGAACTGGCACTGGGCACTGGATCAATATGTTAGTCCCAAAAATAGTATAAAAAGTTGCCAAAAGTATATGAAAGTTGTAGAATATTGGCATGAAACAATCAAAAATTATAGATACGATAGAGACGTGTCATTATTCCTCTCTCTCTCTTTATCGTAGGCTTGAACTGGATAAGTTGACACCCACTGAAATCTCTCTACAAATGGCCGACAAATCAACTGCTTTCCCTATCGGCATTTGCGAGGATGTGCCTGTTGTGGTTGCGAACGTTACTATCTTAACAGACTTTGTTATCCTGGATATTCCCTAGGATGATGCCATGGCGGTCATCCTTGGAAGACCCTTTCTAAACACCGCAGGGGCTGTTATAGATTGCAATAAAGGCAATGTCACTTTCCATGTCAACGGTAATGAGCATACGGTGCACTTTCTGAGGAAATAATATCGAGTACATTGCATCAATGCTATCGAAAATACTTCATCAATTCTTATTGGGAGCTTTGAATGCCCTATACCTCCTGTCAAGATGAAGTATAATTTGCTTGTTGGGGATATTCACATCCCCATTGAGGTAACCTAGTGGCTATTCGAAAATTCTCCGTTTCCTTTTGCGATTCGAAAAAGTTGGTCAAGGAGACTTGATCAACCTCATTGACGGATTTCTTTCGATGACCATGAGATGGATGAATCGAGGAGTCACAAACCTCTGTTCCAAGCTTTCACTTTCACTTGCTTAGAAGAAAAATGATAGATTTAGTTTAGTTTTCCCTGTTTCTGCTTTTAGCGTCCCGTAGAAAACTACCTCGAAAATAAAAGTTCTCCCAATGTCCTGAAAATCAAGTATGATTTTTTCTGGAATTTTTGAAAAATACTGAGACGGAGAGCTAGTCAGGGGGCTGCACCAGTGGGCCACAAGCCCTGGAGGCGCGGGGACCCCCCTGGCCGCGCCTACCAGGCTTGTGGGGCCCACGTGCACCCCCTCCACTCATTCTAGCTCCCATCTGCTAATCCTACCTCCTGAAAAAAAAATTTCACAGCTCAAACACGTGTTCTTGCTCTTCTTGCTGGGATTTTCAATCTCCTTGTGCAAAGCACCATTCACCAAGCTGTTTTGGGGAAATTGCTCCTTGGTAAGTGACTCGTCCATTGGTCCAATTAGTTTTTGCTCTAGTCCCTTATACGTTGCGTATTTTTGCTGCCATGATGACCCTATTCTTGAGCTTTGCATGCTAATTTTAGCTGGTCCCAAGTAGTTTTGATGTGTAATATAACCTCTAGGCACTTGTGGGAGTAGTTGCTACGAGTTTTGTTGGGCCTTGTTCACTTTTCCTTAGAGTCACTAAAATTTCCGAAATTTTCAGAGATAGAAAATGGAAAAGATGAGGAGGTTCTTAAGAGGCTCTTCAAGCCGTGACCCCAAGGATGATGGAAGTGAGAAGAAGAAACCCAAGTATACGGTCCCCCGAGTTGCAGGAGTTCGAGCGTGCGAGTGGCCAAGCGATGTGTTCTTACGCGTCGCCGGACATTATGAGGACTTTTATCACTTGGTGGAGAATGCAGGCCTTACCACCTTCGTTGAAGATAAGTGTCCGCAATACCTCCTCCTCACTAATATTTTCGTGCAAAGCTTTAACTTCTATCCTAGGAAGAATCCTCCTATGGTTGAGTTCAAGTTATATGATATCCCCCAGCGCATGTCACTCCAGGATTTTTGCAATGTTTGCAAATTGCCTTTTGTTGGGGATATTCATGAACCTCATCCACGGGACTTGGAGGCTTTCATAGATACTATTGATGTAGGAGAGGAGAGAGGAGTGTCTTGCGCTAGAGCTGCTAGCATACATTTTCCCGTGCTTCGGTACTTCTCACTATTCGTGGGAAAATGTTTGATTGGCCGTGGGAAAGCTGGAGCCCTTAGCTCTCCAGATCTTGCGGTTTTGCGCGAAGCTCTTTATAATGACAAAACGTATAGCTTGGGCGCTATAGTATCTCAACGGTTGAACACGAACCGTTCTAAAGGCGTTGTCTATGGAGGTATCTATGCTACTCATCTTGCTAGACATTTTGAGATACCTATTAGACTGGACGAGGAAGAAGAGATTCTTCTTCCCGAGAGATATCTAGGTTATGATAGCATGGTTCGCCATGACTTTCTTGATAGAGATATAAATAGGAGGATGATTTATAACCTGGTATTTAGTCAGGGTACTCGTGAGACTATTACTTTGCCTGCTCCTTTGTTCAAATCTTCATACAGGCAGGTACATTATTATGCCCTCGGACATCTACGCATATTGTGGCATAGCCCAACCACAGGTGCCCGTGCCCGAGCCACCAGTCGAGTACCAGAAGCCAGTTTATCAGTGGGAGCCAGAGGAGCTCACACATCAGTGGCATCCTCAGTACACTCCGGAGTACCCCGGAGCTGGTTATTTCCCTCCTTGGGAGTAGACCAACTTAGGCCAAAAGCCTAAGCTTGGGGGAGTACGTGTTTCTCACCGACTTTTTATTCTTGCTTACGCTTTCACTTTGTTAGTCGGTGTTCACACTTTGCCACTGTATCATCCATCCTAGTTTATTTTCTTCTTTTCTTGTTTTCTTTTCGTGTGTTTGTCTAGTTTGAGAAAAACCCAAAAAGATTTTCTTGTTCTTCTTTTGCTTGTTGGGAGCTTTCCCGTGTAAATAGTTTTCTTTTTCTTTGGGTCAAGGTAGAAGACCATGGTTACAATGTTTAGTGGCTCTCGCATGCATATCTGTTTATCTATCAAAGAGCCATATTACTTTGTCTTCTCCATTGTGTTTGCTTGCCGATTCCATCTTAGTCCAATGCACGAGCACTCTTATTATTGTTCAAATTGTTCTGTCATGCAAGTGAAAGGCAATAATGACGATATATGATGAAGTGACTGAGCCTGGAAAAGCTGGTATGAACTCGATCTATTTTGTTTTTGTAAATATGACTAGCTCATCGTTCCTAGTTCAGCTTTGTTGTGAGAGAAAAATGTTTGCAATGACAACTTAGAGATCATAGTTTCTGATGCCATGCTTAATTAACTAGGAGCTTATAATGTTTTTGTCTTGGATGCCAACATGAATTTTGAGATGACTATGATGTAGTATGATAGGATGGTATCCTCCTTTGAATGATTCAAGTGGCTTGACTTGGCGCAAGTTTATGCATGTATTTGAAACAAAATCAACATAGCCTCTATGATATTCATGTTCATGGTGATTTATGTCCTACTCATGCTTGCACTCAATGTTGGTTAATCTCAATGCATTTTGATGATTGTTGTCACTCTCTAGATGGCCGCTTCCTAGTCTTTTGCTAGCCTTCACTTGTACTAAACGGGAATACTGCTTGTGCATCCACTTCCATAAACCCAAAGTTGTTTCATATGAGTCCACCATACCTACCTATATGCGGTATATACCTGCCATTCCATGCTAGGCGTGTTATCCTCGATATGTGTTTATTCACTATCATTCACGAGAAAGGGGCCGGTAATTGGAATGCCCAGTTCCATGCTCAAATCGAATAGAAAATTGCAAACAAAACTCCCCCTGGATTGATGGTAGTATGGACGGCACCCGAGGATTCGGCTAGTCATGGAGTGTGATTGATCGGTGGTGGGGGAGTCAAAACTTTACTTTTCTGTTTGGGAACCGCCTATAGCATGTGTAGCGTGGAATATGGTGAAAGCTCTTGGTCATTGCGTTGGCAACGAAAGCATGCCACCCAAATTTATTATCTCTGTTTTCAAAGCTTGAGCTCTGGCACCTGTGCAAATCAATGCTTCCCTCTGCGAAGGGCCTATCTATTTATGTTTCTGCTGAGTCATCCTCTTCTTATAAAAGTACCAATTTGAGAGCACCCCTGTCATTTTTATGCTTTGCTTTTCACTGATATTGAGTATGACTGTGACTGGATCTTCTTTGCCATGAATTACAATGTTTAGTCAACCCTTGGTCTTTGAAGGTGCTCTGCATTTATGTTTTGCGGTCTCAGAAAGAGCTAGCAAGATACCATCTATTCATACTGCTTCATGATTGTTTTGATTGAAGTGTTGATGTTTGAGACTTATTATTATTGCTCGCTAGTGGATTATGCCATTCATATGAGTTTACCGTGAGACCTAGATGTCATTTGCTTATGTGGTTAGCTTGTGATCTTGCTCAAATTCTGGTTATGAGTTAGACATAGTTGCAACAACAAGATCAAACAGAGTTCGTAAAAGTTTTTCTTTTGTCTCTTTCAGTTTGTCAACTGAATTGCTTGAGGACAAGCAAGGTTTTAAGCTTGGGGGAGTTGATACGTCTCCGTCGTACCTACTTTTCCAAACTCTTTTGCCCTTGTTTTGGACTCTAATTTGCATGATTTGAATGGAACTAACCCGGACTAACGCTATTTTCAGCAGAATTGCCATGGTGTTGTTTTTGCGCAGAAATAAAAGTTCTCAGAATGACCTGGAAATTTACGGGGATTTTTTGTGAAATATATAAAAAATACTGGCGCAAGAATCAACCGGAGGGGTGGAGCTGAGAGCCCACAAGCCCACCAGGCACGGCCCCCCTGGCCGCGCCTGGCAGGCTTGTGGGCCCCACATTGCTCCACCGCCTCCAATCTCAGCTCTATTTAGTCCCTTTCGTCCGAAAAAAAATCAAGGAGAAGAGTTCATCGCGTTTTACGATACGGAGGCGCCGCCACCTCCTGTTCTTCATCTGGAGGGCAGATCTGGAGTCTGTTATGGGCTCCAGAGAGGGGAGATCGTCGCCATCGTCATCACCAACATTCCTTCATCGCCAATTCCATGATGCTCTTCACCGTTCGTGAGTAATCTCATCGTAGGCTTGCTGGACGGTGATGGGTTGGATGAGATCTATAATGTAATCGAGTTAGTTTTGACGGGGATTGATCCCTAGTATCCACTATGTTGTGAGATTGATGTTGCTACTACTTTGCCATGCTTAATGCTTGTCACTTGGGCCCGAGTGCCATGATTTCAGATCTGAACCTATTATATTTGTCGCCAATATATGTGTGTTCTTGATCCTATATTCCAAGTTGTAGTCACCTACTATGTGTTAATACCCGGCAACCCCGGAGTGACAATAGCTGGAACAACTCCCGGAGATGACCATAGTATGAGGAGTTCATGTATTCACTAACTGTTAATGCATTGGTTCGGTTCTTTATTAAAAGGAGAACCTTAATATCCCATAGTTTCCATTAGGACCCCGCTTCCACGGGAGGGATGGACAATAGATGTCATGCAAGTTCTTTTCCCTAAGCACGTATGACTACATACGGAATACATGCCTATATTACATTGACGAACTGGAGGTAGTTACATATCTCTCCATGTTATAACTGTTGCTTGATGAATAACATCCGGCATAATCATCCATCACCGATCCAATGCCTACGAGTTTTTCCTACTGGTCCTTGATACGTTACTTTGCCGCTACTGCTGACACTGCTGCTACTGTTACTCTGTTGCTACTGATGTTACTTTGCTGCTACTGCTGTCACTTTGCTGCTACTGGCTACCATTGCTACTCTTGCTATCACACTACTCTGCTACTGATACTTTTGTGCAGATACTAAATCTTTCAGGTGTGGTTGAATTGACAACTTAACTGCTAATACTTGAGAATATTCTTTGGCTTCGCCTTGTGTCGAATCAATATATTTCGGTTGAATACTCTACCCTCAAAAACTGTTGCGATCCCCTATACTTGTGGGTTATCACAACCTAGCCGGCCAGAAGACTTGGGCCTTGGAGAATTATACTTGGTCATCCCATTTGGGCAGGAAATGAAGGAGCAGGCTCGATGAGGCTACCCCGAGGTTATCCCCCCAACAGTAGTCCCCGAAGCTGGAGAGGCCCGCCGTCTGCGGACGGGCGGCCTCCCCGGCTTGATATTTTGTCTTGGTATTCCTGTCGCCATCCGTGGCAGGGGACGCCGGCTCTGAAGCCGGTTGGCTTCGAAGCGACGCCTCGGCTTCGTCGTAGTCTGCACAGATAACACCACGCGTCGGGCCCAGCCTGACATAATGATGGTGATTACTGGTGATGGGACCAGGCCTGGGCCCTCGGTCCCGCCATGACGCCCCCTAGGCCTCGGCACGGGAGATTCTCTGTGGATTTACTCCGCGATAGTTGGGCTTTGGGAAGCGCCACCGCCAGTAATACACAGCGTTAGTGGGGTTCCGCGCGCACCAGATCCCCTCCCCATGACGCTTCGTGGGGTTTAAATGGGATGCGAGGGTTCCGAGGAGGCCACTCGCCCCTCTTCTCACCCCCGCATCGACGCCCTCTTCCTCCCTGAACCCAGAGAGAAAGAGCCCGTCCTCTTCGTCTTCATCATCTCCGTCGCCGCCGAGCCACCAGCCCCCACGAGCTTTTGCCGCCCGCAGTCATGGCCGACGGATCCTCCTCGAAGAAGGTCCCGTCGCAGGGATCTTGGCTGGGTAGCGAGGTCTGCGAAGGCCACATCACGGCGCTCCGCCATCACTGGCTATTGCCCCCGGCCTCCCAGGTGTTGGTGCGGATCCCTGACACCGAGACCGCCCCAACACCTGCAGCGGGAGAGATCGTCGTTTTCAACTAGCACTTCTACAGGGGCTTTGGGCTCCCAGCGATCCCCTTCTTCTCCGAGTGGCTCCACTTCTTCGGCCTACAACCGCATCACCTGGCGCCGAACGCCATCTTGCAGCTGTCGGCCTTCGTGGTCATGTGCGAGGGCTTCCTGCGGATCGAGCCCCGCCTCGATCTCTGGCGAAGCTTGTTTTCTTCAAGCAGCAATCCATTGCGATGGAGAGGGCCGAGCGGGAGAAGCACGTCGGACCGCGCCCGATGACGCCATGCAGAGCCGCACTGGTGCATCATCGTTCAAGTCTGGCTTCCCCCAATTGCCGCTGCAGGAGTCCATCAAGAAGTGGCAGAAGGGCTTGTTCTACTCGAAGAACTCCGACCCTGCCCGGGACGCCCTCAACATGCCTCCGTTCAACATTAATCCTCCGACAAAGTTGAACTGGGGGGCGAAGTTCCCTAAGCCGATTCCCGAGGTGGCGCAGATCGGCGCTCACCTTGATATCTTGGAGAAAGGCGGCCTCCTTGGCCGCGACCTGCTGACCACCATGGTTACCCGCAGGATCCTGCTGCTACAGAGGCGGCCTCATCTGGTGTGTCAAATGAGCGCCGACACGACCCCTGCAGGACATCCACCAACAGATTCACCCCCAGCGCGGTGGCGCGGGGGGGGGGGGGGGGGTGAACCAGATTTCCACCTCCCGCATGGACGACAGTGGGAACTGGTCATGGGGCATGATCCCTTACAACAGGTCCCGTCCGCCTCCGGTGGTAAGTGCTCTTTGCTCTGTTTATGCTGTTTATCTCGCGACTAGCCGTCTCGCTGAGCCGGCTTTCCAATCCTTTGCGCAGCTGTTCGAGAAGCTACAGTCAGCACTCAACCCGCCTGCCCCCGACGTTGCGGCGTCTGACGCCTCGGAGATCGAGGACGAGGGCATGATCGAGTCCCGCTCTGCCTCCTCCGAAGGCTCGGAGAACACGCTGGAGTTGGAAGGGTCGAAGCCGTCTGGTGAGCATCTGCGGCCCTCCATTGTAGATTGGACGGATGATGACGAGACTTCCTCCTTCCTATCTAATGCAGCCTTCGAGGAAGACTCCGACGGGGTGGAGGAGGTCACCAGCCCGCCTCTAACGCGCGGACGACGTCATAGGACCGAGTCGACCGAAGCTGACGAGGCGGCGAGGAAGAAGGGCAAGGTTGCCACAGCTTCCAGGTCGGCTCCTAAGCGCCTAGAGACGGGTCCTCCAGCCGGAGCATGGGCAGGCGGCGCTAAGAAGCGCCGTGGTGGCGGCAGGAGGCAAGTGCCCATCGTCGCGGGGTAAGGGCGCCTCTCCCTTCTTTTATTTTGCCTTATGTGAGGCTTTGTTCCTTAAAAACGTCGTCCGACAGGGAGGTGGAGGACGTGGAGGAAGACACCGCCTCCGCAGCCGAGCGGGCCGGCTGGGCAGGAGTTGATGCAGCCCAGAGGGATCTTGAGGAGCAGTCCAAGCGCCGGTGGGATGCGGCCGCGGGGAAGACGGCCGAGGGACAGTCTCGCCCCAGCCGGGCCGAGAAGCCGACGGAGAAGCGTACGAAGGCTAGGCATGACCCCTCCACGCATGCTAGCGTGGAGGAGCCAGCTAGCGAGGCGGCCCCGAGGCGTTCTCCGAGGGCTGAGGAGGCCTAGCCCTTCGAGCAGGACGACTCTGCGCCGGTGGACCTTGAGGTGATCCCGGATTCACCTAGGGCCGGAGCGACGCCCACCGTGCCGGAACTTGTCCTGGACGCTGCTACGGCAACAAAAGTCCTTCCGAGACAACGGTGCCAGAAATCCTTCTGCTACTTCTCAAACAACAGCGCTAGAAATTGACCGTTGACGGAGACTTGCTTGCGTTGGTTTTTCCATTGAAGACGAAAGAGTAAATATTTCCCTCAGTTTGAGAACCCATGTATCAATCCAGTAGGAGAATCTCGTCAAGTCCAGAATACCTGCGCAAACACAAACGAGCTTGCACCCAACGCTATAAAGGGGTTGTCAATCCCTTCAAGATTGTTTGCAAAGTGAGATCTGAAGGAGGAAAGTGCAATGAAGTAAAAAGTGTAAGGCTGAAAATATGGTCTGGAGTAGACCCAGGGGCCATAGTGTTCACTAGAGGCTTCTCTCAAAATAGCAAATATCACGGTGGGTGAACAAATTACCGTCGAGCAGTTGATAGAACCGCGCAAAGTCATGACGATATCTAAGGCAATGATCATACATATAGGCATCACGTCCGAGACAAGTAGACCGATACTTTCTGCATCTACTACTATTACTCCACACATCGACCGCTATCCAGCATGCATCTAGTGTATTGAGTTCATGACAAATAGAGTAACGCCTTAAGCAAGATGACATGATGTAGAGGGATAATCTCAAACCAATGATGAAAACCCCATCTTTTTACTCTTGATGGCAACAACATGATGCGTGCCTCGCTACCCCTTCTGTCACTGGGTGAGGTCACCGTACGGTATGAACCCAAAATCAAGCACTTCTCCCATTGCAAGAATCGTAGATCTAGTTGGCCAAACAAAACCCACAACTCAAAGAGAATTACAAAGATATGAAATCATGCATAAGAGAGATTAGAAGAAACTCAAATAAGATTCATAGATAATCTGATCATAAATCCACAATTCATCGGATCTCGACAAACACAACGCAAAAGAAGATTACATCGGATAGATCTCCATGAAGATCATGGAGAACTTTGTATTGAAGATCCCAGAGAGAGAAGAAGCCATCTAGCTACTAGCTATGGACCCGTAGGTCTATGGTGAAGTAATCACGCATCATCGGAGAGGTCATAGTGTTGATAAAGAAGCCCTCCGTATCCGAATACCCCCTCCGGCAGGGCACCATAATGTGCCCTAGATGGGATCTTACGAAGACAGAAGCTTGCAGCGGCGAAAAAGTATTTTCGATGATCTCCTTATTTTTTTATGGATTTTTAAGGAATATATAGTCGCAAAACCTAGGGCAAAGGAGCCTCGGGGAGCGCACAAGGCAGGGGGCGGCGGGCCCCCTGGCCGCGCCATGAGGGCTTGTGGGGTCCCTGGTGGCCTCCTGCCCTGATTCTCCGGCTCTCCGATCTTTTTCTGTTCCGGAAAAAAAATCTTTTTTGGCAGTTTCATTCCGTTTGGACTCCGTTCCAAATCCTCCTCTCAAAGGGGTCAAAAACATGGAAAAAACAGGAACTGGCTCTTGGCACTGAGTTAATAAGTTAGTCCCAAGAAAGATATAAAAGTTATGCAAAACGTCCAAAGTTTGACAAGATAATAGCATGAAACCATCATAAATTATAGATACGTTGGAGACGTATCAATCATCCCCAAGCTTAACTCCTGCTCGTCCTCGAGTAGGGAGGTGATAAAGACTGAATTTTTGATGTGGAATGCTACCTAGCATAGTTGTCCTTTGCAACTTCTTGCACGTGACATGAATGTTCATATCCGTAAGATTCGAAACAACAGTTTGCTATTGACATGAAAACAATAATACTTCAAGCAAACTAGCAATGTAATCATGAACTTTCAAAATAACAAGGCCAAGGAAACTTATCCCTACAAAATCATATAGTCTGGCCATGCTCCATCATCCTCATACAACTAATGTAAATCATGCACAACCCCGGTATTGGCCAAGTAATAGTTTTCGCACTCTTACTTTCTCAAACTTTTTATAACTATCACGCAATACATGAGCGTAAGCCATGGATATAGCACTATAGGTGGAATAGAGTGTGGTGGTGGTTGTGAGACAAAAAGGAGGAGATGGTCACATTGACTCGGCGTATCAAAGGTCTATGGAGATGCCCATTAATAGATATCAATGTGAATGAGTAGGGATTGCCATACAAGAGATGCACTAGAGCTATAAGTATGTGAAAGCTTAAAAGGAAACTAGTGGGTGTGCATCCAACTTGCTTTCTCACGAAGACCTAGGGAAATTTTGAGGAAGCCCATCATTGGAATATACAAGCCAAGTTATATAATGAAGATTCCCACTAGCATATGGTAGTGAAAAAGCAGGAAGCTCTCAATCATGAAGAACATGGTGCTATTATGAAGCACAACTGTGGAAAAAGATAGTAGCATTGTCCCTTCTCTCTTTTTCTCTCCTTTTTTTATTTGGGCTCTTAGGCCTCTTTTCTTTTTTCTTTTCTCTTTTCTCTTTTCTTTTTATTTTTGGGCTCTTTGGCCTTTTTTTTTATTTCCTCACATGGGACAATGCTCTAATAATGGTCATCATACTATGTTTACTCACAGCTCAAAGCTTAGAATGATGATGACTCTATAAGAAATGCCTCCGGCAGTGTATCGGGATGTGCAAAGATCTAGCTTGGCGTATGCCGTTGAAAACATCTCGCTAGCTATGTTATGATCATGCAATGGCAATATGAGAGTGACGGCACAAGTCATGAGACGGAATGGTAGGAGTTGCATGGAAATATATCTCGGAATGGCTATGAAAATGCCATAGTAGGTAGGTATGGTGGCTGTTTTGAGGAAGACATATGGTGGGTTTGTGCACCGGCGAGAATTGCGCGGCACTAGAGAGGCTAGCAATGGTGGAAGGTGAAAGTGCATCTATACCATGGACTCACATTAGTCATGAAGAACTCACATACTTGTTGTGAAAGTTTTTATTAGTAATCGAAACAAAGTGCTAAACGCCTACTCCGAGGGGAAGGGTTGGTAGGTGTTAACCATCGCGCGATCCCGACCTCAACACAAAGGATGACAATCAACAGATCAATTATGCTCCGGCTGCCTAAAATAGCGGTCCACCATATGTGCATGCTACGGGAATCACTAACTTCAGCACAAGTATTTCTAGATTCACAACACCCTACTAACATAGCTCTTAATATTACCAAATCCACGCCTCAAAACTAATTGAGAGGAATCAAAACTTCTCTTTCTACTCAATGCACATGAAGATGGAGGTTTTTGCATCCTCTTTGGGTACCTATCACCTTTCGGACTACATTCATAGCATAAGCCAACTACCAATTCACACACCCCCGTGCTCTAAAAGATCTAACTGAAGCACAAAGAGCAAAATTATCTAGCTCAAAAGATATAAGTGAAGCACTATGAGCATTCTAGCAAAATCATGATGAGTGTGTGTCTCTCTATAAAGGTGTGCAGCAAGGATTATTGTGACACAACAAAAAGAAAAGACTCCTACGATACAAGACGCTCCAAGCAAAACACATATCATGTGGTGAATAAAAATATAGCTCCAAGTAATGTTACCGATGGATTGAAGATGCAAGAGGGAATGCCTTCCCAGGGTATCCCCAATCTTAGGCTTTTTGGTGTCCTTGAATTTGGCTTGGTATGCCTTGGGCATTCCCAATCTTGATGTAACATCCCAAAATTATAAATTTTGGAATGTTAATATAATTATTGGATTTATTGCTTGTTTGTTTGCTGAGTGACTGAAACTTGTGTGAAATTTGAAACTTTTCGAAACTTTTGAATGAGAGGGAATAAAATGGCTTTCCCCTTCCCCGATGAATTCAAATTAAAGCTTTTAAAAGCAACGAGAGAAGATGACATGACTTCTTCAATTATACGGAATTTGAACGGAGATATTTGCATTTGAATTCTTTGCATTTTCATTCGTTTTCTTCGTGCAACAAAATGCCGGGAAATGCATTCTATCAAACAAAAAAGAGCGGACGAACATGACCCTCAAATACCCGGATATTTTGAATGTTATTTGCAACCTCAAACTTAGAGGATTATTTGAAAATTATTTACAAAAAGAAATAATGCTTTTAGGGATTTTGGAAAAAAATAATTTTTCTAAAGTTTTTATTTTGGCTTTAGAAAAATGTTATTTGGGTAGAGATCTATTTTCTGATTTTTTGGGTATATAATACCATATATATTGATTTATTTTTCCTTTTAGCCTTTATATTTTTCTGTTTTGGCTAGGTTTAAAAAAAAGGAACTGGCCAGGCCGAGCCAGGCTCAGCCCAGCCGCCCCACGACCCCGCATGCATCCAGCACACATGCATCCATCCAGCATGCCCGAGCCCCACCTTGCTTTCTTTTTTTTCTCTGCCCCAAGCAGCCCCACCCGAGTCCCTCTCCTCTCCACGTCACCCTCCTCTCTCTTCCTCCCTCGTCACCTCCCTCTCCCCTCGCCCCTTTCCTTTTTTCTTCTGCACCGATCGAGCTTCCCTTCCCCCACTGCTCCCTCTCCTTCCCTACAGCCCCCTCCTCCCTCTCTTTCATTTCCTGTGCAGCACCGAACCGAGCCCTTCTCCCAGCGATTTCTTTCCCAAGTACTCCCTCTCCTCCCTTAACTCTCTCTCTCCTCTCACAGCCCGAGGCTGCACCACCCTGGCCTTACCTTCTTCCTCCACGTCACCTTCCCTTCTCCTCTCCCCTCCTCTTCCTCCTTCCTTCTCTGCACCAGAAACCGAGTTGCACCCCTTCTCCCACGGGATCCTCTCCCCGTTTCTCCCTCTCCCTTCCATAGCACCTCCCTCCACCAGCCTATATAAGTGCCCCCCCTTAGCCGACCCCGTCCCCAACCCTCTTCGCACCGCCGCCGCCACAAGCCGCCGCCGCCCGAGCCCTGCACCACCTCAGCAGCAAGCTGCTGCCCACGACCAACCAGCAGGTAGTTTCTCTCTCTCTCTCTGTTTTTCTTTTGATCTTTTCTTAGCCCTTAGATCGCCATGCAATGGTCCAGATTAGATCATCTATACCTCTTCGGTTTATTCCAGAAAACCAGTAGGTTCTTTTAGTCACTTATGAATTAACCGGCGACTTTGCTCGCCTTAGGCCGTTTCCCCGAAGCGTAGAAACAAACACCACCGCAGCTTGCCACGTGTTAGTACTAGTAGCATCTGTTTTTCTGTTTTGACTGCAAAAACAGAAAGTTTCAATCTTGTTTTGGCCACAACTTTTGATCCCGAAGTCCAATGACTTTGATTCTTTTTTCCAGTAGCTCACAAATTTCCTGTAGTTTTTAAAAACATATAATTTGTCTCTGTTTGAAATATTTAAATATAAGTTAGAGCAGAATTAGTTTAAAGCTTGTTCTGCCTATTCCAGGAGTTTAAAAATAGATTTTTATTTGTTTTCATTTGGTAATGATCACTAGTGATCGTAAGTATCAGTGTTAAAAACTTCAGAGTTGTTTGAGTAGTTTAACTCATTATTTCATGTGAAACAATTTCTGTTTCGCCACTTTCGGTTTTCGGCTAATTCATCTTCTAGCTTTGTTTTAAAATACTTTCTTTATTATTTCAGAAAGATTATTATTGTTTGTTTATGTTAGTTAACAGTAGTTTTGCAACAAGTTTTTATTTTTGTTTTATTTGTTTTTATGAAAACAATTCTAGCTCCGTAGTAACGTGCAATTGTTTTCACCGTTGATTCAAATCCCGTTTGGGAATACTTTCAAAAGGTTTTGTGAAAAACACTTTATTTTATCTTAGTTAGATTTATATATTAGTTCCTCGTTATTATTTCTGTTAGAAAAAACTATTTAGTGGTTGACTTAGTAGAAGACTCTTTAGTTCTATTTGAAGTTCTTTCGGTTTCTCATTCGCTCTCTCTCTTTTGTTTGATTGCTAGAATGATTGCTAGTATGTGTGCTTATGTGGATGATATGTTTGTTATATAGATTTCATCGGAGAGTGACGAGTAGTCTATCAAGTTATTTTCTCGAGAAATTTCTTCTTCGTCAACATCACAGGCAAGTCACTTTGATCATACAATTACCTATGTTTTCGATGCATGGTAGATCACCTTTCTTTGCCCAATTGCATGCTGCCTAGGTACTTGGAAACTTTAGCTTATGTTGTAGTATCATGTGGTAGGAACACAACAACCCCGATACTTGGCCCTGGGACGACAATTTCTTAATGCTATGCTTAAGTAGACGGGTTATCGGTTGAGTGTATACCATGAGTGATGCGAGGTTGATATAATAATCAAGACCGGATTAAGACAAGATTTTCAAGACCTCGGACGCAATGCAACACTGGGTGAAGGACGGTTGATCGGCTCCCTGGAAAACCCAGTGGATGCCCGGGATGCTGGAGAGGCCATGTCATCCTGCGGAAAGCTTCACCCAGGCTCAAAGAGACTGACGGATATATTCAAGACCCAAGGCTTACCTGCACAGCCACAAGTCATTATGGGCTCTGGCTTGGTTGGACAACGCAGCGACTCTGGACAGGCGGTGCTAGCAGATGTAGAAGAACGGTAGGATTGGATGGGCACCGACAGGGATTCAGAGGGACCCGTTGAAAGACCATGTTTTGATCATCCGGTCTTCAAATGCCCTGGAGTGCGAGGACATACACGGAGGCGATCAAATCTTGTGGGGAACGTGTGCAAAACTCTGCAGAGTACTCAAACCTAATCGATTAGCCGTGTCCACAGTCATGGACGACTTGAGCCAAAGGAACTGAAGTTATCTGGATTTCTCAACACCATTATATATATTTGATGTGGGAATTATTGACAACTCGAGTACGAGAACTGGTTGGCGGAACCATCTCGTTAACAATAAACCTTGTAGTAACATTTTGCTTTCAACCCCTCTTGTTGTAGGATAAAACTGGCTTTATGCAAAACTTAGCTCCACCAACCAAATATGCATGTAGAGATAGTTGATTATTATTTTACCCCCCTCTTATGTGACTTGCCGGCATATTCAATATGCTGACCTACACGGCTGCAACGTCTTATGTTGCAGATACTTTTCTTCGACGAGTAAGAGTACGATTCAGGGTTACGGTCTACACTCAACTTGCCGTTCGTGTTTATTGGGACTCCATAAATATAGTCAAGTGCACTCGACTCACTAGCAATTGGATCAACATAATTGGATCTCTTAAAGAGATTAGCAAGTGGGTGAGGATCCATATCACTAGATTAGCTAGTGGGTGAGGATCTCTTAAAGCATATTGAAAGCACATAACACACAAGCAAAGCAAAGGCAAATCAAGAAAAGGGCAAATATTTTTTTGTAAATTTTTGTTTTTGAGAAGTGGGGGAGATTAAAGCGAGAGGCAAAAAATAAATGCAAGAGATGAGTTTGCGACACTTACTTGGATGAGTGCTTGACTTGATCCTCCCCGATAATGGCGCCAGAAATTCTTCTGCTACGGCAACAAAAGTCCTTACCCGGCAACGGCACCAGAAATCCTTCTGCTACTTCTCAAACAACAGCGCCAGAAATTGACACGTTGACGGAGAATTGCTTGCGCTGGTTTTTCCCTTGAAGAGGAAAGGGTGATGCAGCAGAGGAGTAGTAAGTATTTCCCTTAGTTTGAGAACCAAGGTATCAATCCGTAGGAGAATCTCGTCAAGTCCAGAGTACCTACGCAAACACAAACGAGCTTGCACCCAATGCTATAAAGGGGTTGTCAATGATCATACATATAGGCATCACGTCTGAGACAAGTAGACCGATACTTTCTGCATCTACTACTATTACTCCACACATCGACCGCTATCCAGCATGCATCTAGTGTATTGAGTTCATGACAAATAGAGTACCGCCTTAAGCAAGATGACATGATGTAGAGGGATAATCTCAAACCAATGATGAAAACCCCATCTTTTTACCCTTAATGGCAACAACATGATGCGTGCCTTGCTACCCCTTCTATCACTGGGTGAGCTCACTACACAGTATGAACCCAAAACCAAGCACTTCTCCCATTGCAAGAACCATAGATCTAGTTGGCCAGACAAAACCCACAACTCAAAGAGAATTACAAGGATATGAAATCATGCATAAGAGAGATCAAAAGAAACTCAAATAAGATTCATAGATAATCGGATCATAAATCCACAATTCATCGGATCTCGACAAACACACCGCAAAAGAAGATTACATCGGATAGATCTCCATGAAGATCATGGAGAACTTTGTATTGAAGATCCAAGAGAGAGAAGAAGCCATCTAGTTACTAGCTATGGACTCGTAGGTCTATGGTGAACTACTCACGCATCATCGGAGAGGCCATGGTGTTGATGAAGAAGCCCTCCGTGTTTGAATCTCCCCTCCGGCAGGGCACCAGGACGTGCCCCAGATGGGATCTTGCGGAGACAGAAGCTTGCAGCGACGGAAAAGTACTTTCCATGATATCTTGATTTTTTTGAGATTTTAAGGGAATTTATAGGCGCAACCCCTAGGTAAGGGGACGCTCAGGGGGCCCACAAGCCTGGATGGCGCGGCCTCCCACTGGCCCCGGGGTGGGGGCTTGTGGGGCCCCTAGGGCTCCCCTGCCTTGGCTCCCAAGCTCCCCGATCTTCTTCCATTCCAGAAAAAATCTTTTCGGGGATTTTCTTCCATTTGGACTCCGTAACAAAATCTCCTCTGAAAGGGGTCAAAAACATGGAAAAAACAGGAACTGGCACTTGGCACTGAGTTAGTAAGTTAGTTCCAAAAAATATATAAAAGGCATGCAAAACATCCAAAGTTTGACTAGATAATAGCATGAAACCATAAAAAATTATAGATACGTTGGAGACGTATCAAGCATCCCCAAGCTTAACTCGTGCTCGTCCTCGAGTAGGGAAGTGATACAGAATGAATTTTTGATGTGGAATGCTACCTAGCATAGTTGTCCTTTGCAACTTATTTCACGTGTCATGAATGTTAAGATCCATAAGATTCAAAACAATAGTTTGCTATTGACATGAAAACAGTAATACTTCAAGCAAGCTAGCAAAGTAATCATGAATTTTCAAAATAACAAGGCCAAAGAAAGTTATCCCTACAAAATCATATAGTCTCGCTATGCTCCAACATCCTCACACAACTAATGTAAATCATGCACAACCCCGGTATTGGCCAAGTAATTGTTTTCGCACTCTTACTTTCTCAAACTTTTTATAACTATCAAACAATACATGAGCGCGAGCCATGGATATAGCACTATAGGTGGAATAGAGTGTGGTGGTGGTTGTGAGGCAAAAAGGAGGAGATGGTCACACTGACTCGGCCTATCAATAGGCTATGGAGATGCCCATTAATAGATATCAATGTGAATGAGTAGGGATTGCCATACAAAGGATGCACTAGAGCTATAAGTATGTGAAAGCTCAAAAGGAAAACTAGTGGGTGTGCATCCAACTTGCGTGCTCACGAAGACCTAGGGCAATTTTGAGGAAGCCCATCATTGGAATATACAAGCCAACTAATATAATGAAGATTCCCACTAGCATATGGTAGTGACAAAGCAAGAAGCTCTCAATCATGAGGAACATGGTGCTATCATGAAGCACAAGTGTGGATAAAGATAGTAGCATTATCCCTTCTCTCTTTTTCTCTCCTTTTTTCATTTGGGCTCTTAGGCCTCTTTTTTTATTATTTTATTTTCTTTTCTGTTTTTTGGGCTCTTTGGCCTCTTTTTTTTATTTCCTCACATGGGACAATGCTGTAATAATGATGATCATCACACTTTTATTTACTCACAGCTCAAAGATCACAATGATGATGACTCCATAGGAAATGCCTCCGGCAGTGTACCGGGATGTGCAACGATCTAGCATGGCGTATGACGTTGAAACATCTCGCTAGCTATCTTACGATGATGCAATGGAAATATGAGAGTGACGGCACAAGTCATGAGACGGAACGGTGGGAGTTGCATGTCAATATATCACGGAATGGCTATGAAAATGCCATAGTAGGTAGATATGGTGGCTCTTTTGAGGAAGGAATTTGGTGGGTTTGTGCACCGGCGAGAATTGCGCGGCACTAGAGAGGCTAGGAATGGTGGAAGGTGAAAGTGAACCTATACCATGGTCTCACATTAGTCATGAAGAACTCACATACTTATTGCGAAAGTTTTTATTAGAAATCAAAACAAAGTGCTAAACGCATACTCCGAGGGGAAGGGTTGGTAGGTGTAAACAATCGCGCGATCCCGGCCTCAACACAAAGGATGACAATCAATAGATCAATTATGCTCCGACTTCCTAAAATAGCGGTTCACCATACGTGCACTAACTTCAGCACAAGTATTTCTAGATTCACAACACCCTACTAACATGACTTTTAATATTACCAAATCCATGTCTCAAAACTATTTGAGAGGAATCAAGACTTCTCTTTCTACTCAATGCACATTATGAAGGAGGTTTTTGCATCCTCTTTGGGTACCTATCACATTTCGAACTACTTTCATAGAATAAGCCAACTACTAAATCACGCACCGCCGTGCTCTAAAGATATAAGTGAAGCACATAGAGCAAAAGTATCTAGCTCAAAAGATATAAGTGAAGCACTATGAGAATTCTAGCAAAAATCACGATGAGTGCATGTGTCTCTCCCTCAAAAAGGTGTGCAGCAAGGATGATTGTGACCAAAAAAAGAAAAGACTCCTAAGATACAAGACGCTCCAAGGAAAACACATATCGTGTGGTGAATAAAAATATAACTCCAAGTATTGTTACCGATGCCTTCTCGGGGCATCCCCAAGCTTAGGCTTTTTGGTGTCCTTGAATTTGGCTTGGGATGCCTTGGGCATCCCCAAGCTAGATCTATTTCCACTCCTTATTTCATTTTCCATGAGAACATCACCGAAAACTTGAAAACTTCACAACACAAAACTTAAACAGAAACTCGTGATAGCATTAGCACAAGAAAACAAACTACCACTTCTTTTGGTACTATAGAAAACTTGAATTCTATCTATACTGATGCTGGGCTACTGTATTCTCACTTTTCCATGGCTACAACCCCCCCCCCCCCCGATACTAACAATAGTTTCATCAAAACAAGCAACCAACTCAACAAAAATAGAATCTGTCAAAAACAGACCAGTCTGTAGAAATTTGTATACTTCGTATACTTATGGTACCTCAAAAAATCTGAAACATTACGATAGCCTGGGCAAAAAGAATATCAATCAGCAGCAAAAAGAATCAACTCAAAAGATGTTCCTGAATAAAAATTAAAAATCATCTCGTGAGCGAAAAGTTTATGTATTTTTCCAGCAGGATCAAACAACCATTACCAAGACTAGTCATAAAGGCTTTGCTTGGTTCAAACATAAAAAGAAACACAAAAAACACAATCACAACAGAATTAAGAAAGTGTGGACGCAACAAAACAGAAAGAAAAAGATAAATTCATTGGGTTGCCTCCCAACAAGCGCTATCTTTTAACGCCCTTAGCTAGGCATAAAAGCGATAGAATCACGTATCGTCGTCTTTGGTGCTCAAACCATAAGTGGCCCTCATCATGGAGTCATAAGGTAATCTTATTTTCTTTCTAGGAAAGTGTTCCATGCCCTTCCTTAAAGGAAATTGAAATCTAATATTCTCTTCCTTCATATCGATGATAGCACCAATAGTCCTTAGGAAAGGTCTACCAAGAATAATAGGGCATGTAGGATTGCAATCAATGTCAAGCACAATGAAATCCACGGGTACATAGTTCCTATTTGCAATAATAAGAAGATCATTGATCCTTCCCATGGGTTTCTTGACAGTAGAATCAGCAAGATGCAAATTAAGAGAACACTCTTCAATCTCATTAAAACCCAGAACATCACATAAAGACTTTGGAATCGCAGAAACACTAGCACCCAAATCACACAAAGCATTGCACTCATAGTTTTTGATTTTGATTTTGATGGTAGGTTCCCACTCATCATGAAGCTTTCTAGGGATAGAGACTTCCAATTCAAGTTTCTCTTCAAGAGATTTTATCATAGCTTCGTTGATACGATCGGTAAAGGCTTTGTTTTGGCTATAAGCGTGTGGAGAGTTTAACATGGATTGCATCAAAGAAATGCATTCAATCAAGGAGCAACTATCATCATTGATTTCCTTGAAATCCATGGTAGTAATTTCATTACTACTCAAAGTTTTAACATCTGCTACTCCACTTTTAATGCTTTTAGCATCAAGATAGATGGACTCTGAATCATTGGAGCACTTTTCAACCAAAGTGGATTCATATCCAGCCCCATCATCATTAGGTTTGACACAAGAAAACAAAGATTCAATAGGAGTCACACCAAGCACTTTAAGATCTTCGTGATTCTCATCACGAGAACACGCCTTTTTAAGTCATTCATGTCTATCACGAATTTGGGCGGTTGTTTCTTGGCTTTCAATCATGGAAACACGCATAGCTTTCAAAGTTTCATCCATGTTGATTTTGGGAGGAGCACATCTAACTTTCAAAGCATCAACATCACAAGAAATTCTATCAACGCTCTTAGCCAAATCGTAAATTTTGAGTAGTTTTTCCTATACGGACGCATTGAAAATCTTTTGAGAGTTGATGAACTCTTTGATATTACTCTCTAGACCAGAGGATAATTTATTATAATTTCCATTAGTATTGTTGTAGGAGTTTCCAAAGTTATTAGAGGAGTTACTAGGAAAAGGCCTAGGAACATAGTTTCCTCTAAAAGCATTGTTGTTGCCAAAGTTATTCCTACCAACAAAATTAACGTCCAAGCTAGCGTTGCTACTCTCAATCAAAGAAGACAAGGGCATATCATTAGGATCTAAAGGAGCATTTCTACTAGCAACCAAATTCATTAACTCGTCCATCTTAGCACCTAACGAGTTAATTTCTTCTATAGTGTGTACCTTCTTACTAGTAGGTGACCTTTCAGTGTGCCACTGAGAGTAGTTTGTCATGATGTTGTCTAAGAGCTTTGTGGCTTCCCCTAACGTGATTTCCATGAACGTCCCACTTGAAGCTTCAAGATATTTCTAGAAGCGAAATTCAAGCCAACGTAAAAGATTTGAATAATCATCCAAAGACTCAAGCCATGAGCGAGATAATTTCTAATCATTAATTTCATTCTCTCCCAAGATTGTGCAACATGTTCATGATCAAGTTGCTTGAAATTCATGATATCATTACAGAGAGAGATGATCTTAGCCGGCGGAAAATACTTGGATATATAAGCATCTTTGCACTTATCCCAAGAATCGATTATATTTTTGAGCAAAGAAGAAAACCAAGTTTTTGCGCGATCTCGCAACAAGAAAGGAAAAAGATTCAATTTAATCGCGTCATTATCCACATATTTTTTCTTTTGCATATTGCAAAGCTCAATGAAGGTATTGAGATGGGATGTGGCATCTTCACTAGGAAGGCTAGATAATTGCTCTTTCGTAACAATATTCAGCAAAGCGGCATTGATTTCTTATGACTCCGCACTAATGGCGGGAGCAATCGGAGTACTAATAAAATCATCTATACCTATACTAATTCTAGACTCCCTAGAAATTCTCGCATAAATCAGATTTTACGAGCCGTTAATAATGTGGGGCCGAGTTATTAAGGTCTAGATCGACCGATAAAATCATGGACAAAAAAAACTAGAGAAAAATGATATAAAAATAGAAAAGAAAGAATCCCATGTCAATCTATATACTACTCACCCGCAAATAAAAAAGCTATCTACTACTCTTTTTTTAAAGCTAATCTACCTACTACTAGGCTAACAGAAAAATATGAATGCTAACAAACAATGTTTACGGAGTATTGCAGGACCGGTTCTCCTGGTTTGTTCGACCTATACACGCACCGCAACATCCCACAAATCACATGATACTCCCGACGCCACCAGTCCCATCCATCGGCGTATCGACGGGACTACACGTGCACGCGCAGCTCGAATGTTCATGCAACTTAATTGGAAATTCATCTGAAGACGAATATCCTCTTTCACTAATTGTCTATTCTGTAATTTCACTCAGTATTACCATGTAACTTCCAGATTATATATCTTTTGTCATTAACGGTGTTTAGTGGTATTTCGGTAAGCCATGCGTATTTGCATATAGCTAAATTGGCAATGAATTGCTGCAAGTCTGTGCTGATTCCAGAAGACTGTCGTTGTTAAAGTCTGCTAAGTTCATGAAGCCTTAGTGACATCCCTACATCACACATAACAAGGGGACATGCTGCTGCTGCCACGATGATGTGGTGTAGCCCTGCAGGTCTGGATGAAACGGCTACCATGTACCATCGTCTTCGTAGCTATGACACATCCCAGAGTAAGGCCGGCATGATGCGAATATAACATGTACTCCTAGAGGGTCTCCATCAAGGTCGTAGGGCATAACCCGTAATGGCATTCAACTTCCAGCTTAGTAGACCAGAGTGCGTGCTTGGTTCTGTGTTCTGCACATTAGCGACAACAACTGCACGCGAAGCCAGTGCTGATCTCTCGAAGGAGGAATTTTCTTGCTTTGAATATGAAGAACGCTCAAGATGATACATGATGCTTCACTCTGCATGTTTCCATACTATTTTTTTGTCGATTTTCTTACAACTAATTACTATAGTATTGTTTTTTTCTTCCTTACATAATAGTGCAATGTTATATTTCTGAATTTTGTACAGAGTAGTGAAGTCTTTTGTTTCTTTCGTTTTTATAGAATAGTATATTATTCCGTTTGGGGATAAGCATGCATAAAGTTGGAAGGATTCCTTTCAAATCGTTCTCCATTATTTTTGCGCCATCAATGTCATAATGTACCAAAAAGAGTGCGGAGATAATACTTATTTCATTTGTTAAAACAAGAATTGTTCCGAAGTTTTGTTAGATTAACTGTCTACCTACGTACACATGAACTATTTATAATTTCCATTTCGTTCCATTCTATTAGTACTACTACTAGCATAGAGTCTTTGTTATTATCGATTAATTATTTTTCTTTTCAAAACAGAAGTTCTCAGTTTGATACCCCCTTCTTTTAATGGGCTTTCTTGAAGTAAAATATTTGGATGTCGTGTGCAGAAACTGTATAGTCAACATCTTTCTCTTTTCATTCCTTACTCTGCATGAATTTGGTTGATACAGTACATGTTCATAAGAGGAACTCTTAGCATTGCGAAAAACAAAGTTCCAATATGTGTTTACACATGTAATTCACATGTCTAAAATCACAGAACAATAATCAATGTATATGACATCAATATAATGGCAAGGACCAAAAAACAACACATATAAAAATACATTAGAAATCACTAATTTCCTTTGTTTGACTCAAAACTAATATACTCCCTCCGTTCCTAAATATAAGTCTTTTTAGAGATTTCACTAGTGGACTACATACGGATGTATATAGACATACTTTAATGTGTATATTCATTCATTTTGCTTCGTATGTAGACGCCTAGTGAAATCTCTTAAAAGACTTATATTTAGGAACGGAGGGAGTAATATTTTAAATAAATAAAACATGGATTTCCTTCTTGACTCACATACAAACATCTATCCATGACACCTTCAACCCATCTCATGTGCATTAGGATATGGATGCAAGCAACACATCATAGAGTTGCAAAGGGAGTTCACCCCGGTGTGGGGACACATCAGAAATGAAGGGGATTGGGGGGTTAATTCAGATGGTACTAGCCAATTCAATTGTACGTTAGAGGAGGGATTTGGAAATCATTGGTACATTCATCATAGTAGCTTTAGATTTAGCCATTCTTGAGCTGGCAAGAAGAGGACCATAAGAGGCAAAGTTAATCACTAACCGAGACAAATGGCAACAATCAAATTTAAAGGGAGAACTAAGTAAGGAATCTATGAAATTTTCCATGTTGTGAAATAAACTAAGAAACCAATTTCTAATTTGGCCAATATTGTTTAAGAATGGCTGTGAATCCATTGTATGTGGTCAAAAAGTGGGTATATGAAAAATTGTGCCACACCTTACATGAAACTTTATGTTTGCCCCATTAATAAAATGGTTAATTAATTGCAAACCAATTTTCAACTACAAATAGCTTAATTATATAATTTTTTAAAACTTATATAAATTTAGCACTATTAATATGTTAGACGGTGCGAAGCACGGGTTTACGACTAGTTGTTATTAGTATTCGAGAAGTCACAAAGTTTGGTGTTTTCGTTCATGGTGACTTCAGCAAGCAAGCAAGCACACACGCAAACAAAGAGCAAGAGAGAAAAAGGGCGAACGGAAAGGCAAACGAAAAAGGCAAACTGGTGAAGTGGGGGAGAGGAAAACGAGAGGCAACTGGCAAGCAAAGTAAATGCAAGAGATGAGTTTGCGACACCTACTTGGATGAGTCCTTGACTTGATCTTCCTCCCCGGCAACGGTGCCAGAAATTCTTCTGCTACCCGACAGACAACAGCGCCAGAAATTGATACGTTGACGGAGGCTGGGCTTGCGTTGGTTTTTCCCTTGAAGAGGAAAGGGTGATGCAGCACACGAGCAGTAAGTATTTTCCTCAGTTTGAGAACCAAGGTATCGATCCAGAAGGAGGGACTCGTCAAGTCCAGAGTACCTGCGCAAACACAAACAAGCATGCACCCAACGCTTCAAAGGGGTTTTCAATCCCTTCAAGATTGTTTGCAAAGTGAGATCTGAAGGCGGAAAGTGCAACGAAGTAAATAGTGTAAGGCTGAAAATATGGTGTGGAGTAGACCCTGGGGGCCATAGTGTTCACTAGAGGCTTCTCTCAAAATAGCAAGAATTACGGTGGGTGAACAAATTACTATCGAGCAATTGATAGAACCGCGCAAAGTCATGACGATATCTAAGGCAATGATCATACATATAGGCATCACGTCCGAGACAAGTAGACCGATACTTTCTGCATCTACTACTATTACTCCACACATCGACCGCTATCCAGCATGCATCTAGTGTACTGAGTTCATGACGAACAGAGTAACGATTTAAGCAAGATGACATGATGTAGAGGGATAATCTCAAACCAATGATGAAAACCCCATCTTCTTACCCTTGATGGCAATAACACGATATGTGCCTCGCTACCCCTTCTATCACTGGGTGAGGTCACCGCACGGTATGAACCCAAAACCAAGCACTTGTCCCATTGCAAGAATCATAGATCTAGTTGGCCAGACAAAACCCACAACTCGAAGAGAATTACAAGGATATGAAATCATGCATAAGAGAGATAAGAAGAAACTCAAATAAGATTCATAGATAATTTGATCATAAATCCACAATTCATCAGATCTCGACAAACACACCGCAAAAGAAGATTACATCAGATAGATCTCCATGAAGATCATGGAGAACTTTGTATTGAAGATCCAAGAGAGAGAAGAAGCCATCTAGTTACTAGCTATGGACCCGTAGGTCTATGGTGAACTACTCACGCATCATCGGAGAGGTCATAGTGTTGATGAAGAAGCCCTCCGTGTCTGAATCTCCCCTCCAGCAGGGCACCAGGACGTGCCCTAGATGGGATCTTGCGGAGAGAGAAGCTTGCGGCGGCGGAAAAGTACTTTCGATGATCTCTTGATTTTTTTGGGATTTTTAGGTAATTTATAGGCGCAACCCCTAGGTCAGGGGACGCTCAAGGGGCCCACAAGCCTGGATGGCGCGACCTCCCCCCTGGCTGCAGGGTGGGGGCTTGTGGGGCCCCTGGGGCTCCTTTGCCTTGGCTCCCGAGCTCCCCGATCTTCTTCCATTCCAGAAAAAATCTTTTCAGGGATTTTATTCCGTTTGGACTCCGTTTCAAAATCTCCTATGAAAGGGGTCAAAAACATGGAAAAAACAGGAACTGGCACTTGGCAGTGAGTTAATAAGTTAGTTCCAAAAAATATATAAAAGGCATGCAAAACATCAAAGTTTGACAAGATAATAGCATGAAACCATCAAAAATTATAGATACGTTGGAGACGTATCATGTGCCTTCGTGGTAACACCCACCTCTCTAACGATGACGTAGCTTCCTTCCAAGGAAGTGAACATCGGCATACATCTTTGTCTCTCGGAGTTGCAGTTATCCCTAACCCTAACTTCCTACTTGTTACTAGTCTTTGATTACTTACTTGTGCTTTATCATACCATACTTGTTGCCGATCTTGGTACACAAAGACCAACCTTCACCCTTGCAATTGTTAGGCTCACTTTCATATTCCACATTATTGCCTAAAATTGCTATGTAACCGTTAAAATTTGTAACTGTACCTATTCACCCCCCCTTTAGGTCCATCTCGATCCCTTTCAATTGGTATCAGAGCCTCGTGCTCTATTCTTGTGGCTTAACCGCCCGAGAGCAAGATGAACCCTGATGGCACTCCCCTTGTTGCGGATCCAAAGGATAAGTGTGCGACTTCCATTGAAGTCAAGTCCTTCACTTATGAGGATCTGAACGGGCTCTTTCTAAGCAAAAGGAGGAGCATGATGCTTCTCTTGAGGCCTTGATTCAAATGATATTGGCCACATTATCCACGATGATGGCATCGCCTCGAAGTGGTGCGGCCTCGAGGCCAAATGTTCCTATTTCTTCACCTGGCCAACAACCTCCTAACAATGACCAAACTAGTGTTCCATGGCTTTATGCTAGACCTCAAGTTGAGAAACCTAAGTATAATCCTAGAAGAAACCTTCCTTTGCTTGATGATAGTTCCAATTTTGCCTTTTGGAAAGTTGGTATGCATGATCAACTTAGGTACGCTAATGATAAAATGTTGGACATTCTGGAGCATGACTACCACCCTGTCGATCCAAAGAATCTCACTCCAAGAGAAACTTATGACAAGCATCTCAACGACACCGCAATCATGTGCATAAGAAAAGGAATGAATGATAAGCAACGGAGACCTTACATACACATCACAAATGCCAAGGAATTATGGGACAACATTGTAAGGACCAAGACTAGTACCTCCACCATCCGGCTTGCTCAGTATGAAATTGCCAAGGGTCAATTGCAAAAAAATTGTATGGAAAAAAGGTGAATCCCCCAAGCAGCTTCTAGAGGGGCTCATGACTCTCACCGCCGACATTGAGTCATGTGACTGTCACAAGATACAACATGGACTCAACTTGACCAAGAGATTTCTTGTGGACAAGCTACTTCATGCCCTCACTCCATATCATCACCAAATGGTGTGGGATATAAGACAACATCATGGGTTCAAGGAAATGACTCTGGATGACATCATATCCACTTTCCAGCTATTTGAAGAGTCAAAGGCAAATGCTACAAAACATCTTGCCATGCATGGTACCTCAACATCAAAGATCAATCTTGCTTTGAGGCCAAGCATTTATGTGAGGAAGAGCAACGTGAAGAAGAAGATGATGATGATGATGAAGATGGTGATGAGATTGACTCTGATGAGAGCCCATCATATGAAGACATTGCCCTCTTTGTAAAGAAGTTCAGTGAAGGAAAATTCAAGGGAAGATTCTAGAAGAAGGTGAGAAAATGCTACAACTGTGAGGAAACCAACCACTTCTCCAACGATTGCCCTTATGAGAGGAGAGAAGATAAACCAATGTTTCCCAAGACCATTGCAAAGAAGAAGTTTCCAAATCCTATGAACTCCAAGCTCAAGAGAAGAGATGGGAAAGCAATGGTTGCTCATGAAGAATCCGATCAAGAAGATGTTGGTGGGGTTGCCGAAGTAGCTCAAGATTCAGAAAACACCTTGAGGTTTGTCAACAAGAGTGGTGATGTTGTCGCCTACAACTATATGAAAGACTACAAGCGCAATGCTCACAAGTGCTCGATGGCAAAGGGCCTCATAGAAGATGGAGAGGATGAAAACTCTCCTGACAAGGTTAAGGTAACTCCATGCTCAAATTCCCCCTTCATATTGTCTACTCCTTGTGATGAGTATCTTGATGCGAAGGATAACTATGATGATGACGATATAGATGATCCTATGCTTGCTAAAGTAAATAAGTTCATGTGCTCCCTTAAAGGAAAGAAGCTCACTATGTTTCTTATGCTTATGGAGATTGTGAGTAAACACACCAATACCTTTAAGGAACTCGAAACCCTCGTCACCGAGGAAAAGGAAAAGAATGAAATCCTTGAGAGGAAAGTCTAATATGAGGAAGCAAAAAATGATGAACTATGCTTAAAAATTGGTGCAAACATTGACAATCATGCTAACAACCTTGCCTCCTTGGAAAAGGCTAAGAACTCGTGCAAGGAGTTGATGAATGATAAAAGTAAGCTTGTGAAATCTCATGCTTCTCTCTCTAAGGATTGTGAGCTTTTATCTGTGTCCCTCAAGACTAAGGAAGAGGAGCTCACTCTTCTTCCAAAGAGCCTTGAGACGCTCAAATTTATCTTGAAACTCTAGCCAAGGTTTACTCCTCACCTATTATCAATGTTGATACTTGTACTACTAACTCTAGTGGTGACCAAGAATCTATTCTTGAGGGAAGCCATTTTCTAAAGGACACTAAGGGCATGCCCACTCTCAACAAGCCAAAAGAGTTCATGCCTCCATCCTATGTACTACGTACAACAAAGGATGGAGAGGTTTATGCAAAATTTCTTGGTCCTCGTAATGCATTCCGGTTCTATGCTATTTGGGTCCCTAAGACCCTTGTGACTAACTTGAGAGGTCCCATTGTAAAATGGGCACCTCCAACCAAGTCATAAATTGTGTGTAGGTTGCTTTCTCTGGTTGAGTCAAATTGGTGATCGATAGTGGATGCACCAACCATATGACCGGAGATAGAAAATTGCTTTTTGATTTCATGGAAGTTATTAAACCATTTATGAGCATTGTGTTTGGTAGAGGATCAAAAGGACAGGTGCTCGGGTTGGGCAAGGTGGCAATCAGAAATGACATGTCTCTTGCAAATGTCATGCTTGTCCAATCCCTTAAATACCAGTTGCTTTTTGTTCGCCAATTGGCTTCCGTTGGTTATGATACACCATTTGGACTAACGGATGTGAAAGTCTTTAAGAGAGATACTCCCGAAGTGGATTTTGTTGGAGAGTTGGATGGCAACCTTTACACGGTAGATTTCTCGAAAGAGAGCACATTCCATGCAACTTGTCTAATGGCCAAGGCCGATAAGGGATGGCTATGGCATCACCGGCTAGCCCATGTCAACATGAGAAATCTTCAAAATCTATTAAAGGATAATCACATCCTTGGACTAACCAATGTCTCTATTAAGAAAGATCGTGTGTGTAGTGCATTCATAGCCGGGAAGCTCCTTCATGTGGATATTTTTGGGCCTCCGTCATGCGATAGTCTTGGTGGGAAAAAGTATGGACTTGTCATTTTTGATGGTTATTCAAGATATACATGGGTGTTTTTCCTCAAGTCCAAGGACGAGACGAAGATCACCTTCATTGATTTTGCCAAGCAAGCCCAACTGAAGTTTGACAAATAAATCTTGGCAATAAGAAGTGATAATGGCTCCGATTTCAAGAACTACAGCTTGGAAGAATTTCTTAGTGATGAGGGGATTGAGCATCAATATTCCGCACCCTACACTCCTCAACAAAATGGTGTAGCTGAGAGGAAGAACCATACACTTGTGGAAATGATAAGGTCCATGTTGGATGAATACAAGTCACCACATAGTTTTTGGGCTAAGGCTATCAATAAAGCATGCCATGCATCAAACCAGCTCTTCCTCCGCCCAATATTGGAGAAGACTCCATATGTGCTCCTAACCGGGAACAAGCCAAATGTCAAGTACTTACGTGTATTCGGATGCAAGTGTTTCATCCTCAACAAACGGGAACGGTTAGGAAAATTTCAATCCAAGACAATTGAGGGGATATTTGTTCGTTATGGATCAAACTCTCATACCTATAGAGTCTACAACAAATCCAATGGATGTGTTGTAGAAACTTGTGACGTGATGTTTGATGAACTTAACGACTCTCATGGGAGCAAGTTGATCTAAGTGATGCAGGTGAAGAAGGTCCCTCTCAAGATCTTTTGACCATGGGTGTTGGTGCCCTTCTTCCAATGGGACAAGAACCTCATGATGATGAAGAAGAATATGGAAGTTTCCCTCATCCTTAAGTCGACTCAACACCCATACCTCCACAAGATCCTAGTGCTCAAACCATGCAAGTTGTTAAGGATCAAGAAGGAGAACACGTCCCTCACCATGATAACATTGAAGAAGTACAAGATCATTGTAAAGAGCTAGACCAAGAAAATGCTATCATTGATCATGAACCACAACAATTGCAACATAAATAAAATATCTTCCACCACACATTAATGATCCATATATTGACGATATATATGATGGAAATTAAATAGAACCTCGTGAAACCCTGACCTCCATCATGCCACGAGTGGCCGGTCGTGTCGATGTTGATAAAATTCTTACCGGCATATCGGAAGGTAGAGTCACTCGTAAACAATTAACAAACTTTTGTGCTCACTTTTCGTTTGTCTCTAGTGTTGTGCCACTCAAGGTAAAAGATGCATTGTGGGACAATGATTGGCTTGTTTCTATGCAAGAAGAGTTGAACACTTTTAAACGCAACAAAGTATGGTCATTAGTCGAAAGACCAACTGAGGAACACAATGTCATTGGAACAAAATGGATTTTTAAGAACAACCAAGATAGAATGGCATAATCATCCGCAACAAGGCAAGGTTAGTGCCACAAGGGTACTCCCAAGTTGAAGCTTTGAACTTTGGTGAGACCTTTGCTTCCATTGCTCGTCTTGAGTCTATTCGCATTTTACTGGCTTATGCTGCTTTCAATGATTTTACGTTGCATCAAATGGATGTGAAGAGTGCTTTCCTTAACAATCCTCTACAATAAGAAGTATATGTATCACAACTACTTGGGTTTTTTGACCCCAATCACAAAGACTACGTGTATAAACTTAACAATGCTTTGTATGGCCTCAAACAAGCACCGCGTGCTTGGTATGATCATCTTAAGAAGTTTCTACTTGATAATGGCTTTGTGAGAGTGGTGATCGATCCTACTCTTTTTACTAACAAGGATAAGGGTGATTTGATCTTATGCCAAATCTATGTGGATGACATCATTTTTCGTTCTCCTAACATTCATTTGTGCAACAATTTTGCGGCCTCCATGACCTAGACCTTTGAAATGTCACTCAATACGGATTTCAAGTTCTTTCTCGGATTCCAAATACAACAATTTCAAGAAGGAAATTTATTGTCTCAAACAAAATACCTCAAGGACATTCTAGAGAATTTTGACATGACAAATGCTAAACCATGTAAGACACCCATGTCCACAAAACTTGTTCTCACTGAAGACACCGACGGTATTGCTTTTGACCCATCTATTTACCGCTCTATGATTGGTTCATTGCTTTATCTTTGTGCATCTAGACCAGACATCATGTTAAGTGTAGGCATATGTGCAATTTTTCAAGCTTCCCCTAGGGAAAGCCATCATACGGCGGTTAAGCATATCATTAGATACCTTGTCCACACCCCAAAGTTGGGTTTATGGTACCCCAAGGATGCAAAGTTTGACCTCATTGGGTACACAGATGTGGATTGGGCTGGTGACAAAGTGGGATGGGAATCTACTTCATGTGCATGTCAGTTTCTTGGACGCTCCTTGGTAATTTGGTCCTCGAAGAATCTGAATTGTGTTTCCCTCTCCACTGCCGAAGCTGAATACATTGCAACTACAAGTTGTGCAACTCAATTGCTATGAATGATACAAACTTTAAATGATTATGGTATCACCTATAGACATGTGTCTCTTTTATGTGATAATGCAAGTGCCATCAAGATTGCTGAGAACCCCATTGATCACCCTCGCACAAAACACATTGATATTATGTATCACTTCTTGAGATATCATGTGCAAAAGGGTGACATTGATTTTGCTCACGTGTGTACAAATATGCAACTAGCAGACATCTTCACCAAGACATTGGATGAAGCAAGGTTTTGTCAACTTAGGCAGGAACATGGTATCTTGGAGCTTGATAACATTATGTGAAATCTTGTAGACCTACATACACTTCATTTTTTTCTAGGTGTACGCATGTATTTAGGGGGATACTTTCAATTCATGAGTTCTCTCACCCTATATGATGCATAAATCAACCCAACACTCTCAAAGTTACTATGTTCACCTTGGTGACTTGGTGCTTTAAATTATGCAGTTGTGGTGATTGGCTCAAGTTATCTTCGAAGTGCCATCCCATGTTTACTTAAACATGGTGGCTTGAACCACCACCCACACCCTTATAATGAACATCATTAGAGTTGTCTAGCTAGAATGGTCACTATTTGAAACAATCTTGGGTGTTACATGTGTTAGGATATTCTCCATCATCTCACTATCATGGGTGACACAGAACACGAAAAAACAATCCTCCCTGTTTGCCTCAATATCATTGCCCCTCTCAGACGTTCGACGTGTCTCGACCATCCGGTGACCCATTGATGTCCGGACGTTCGAAGAGTGTCTGTCATCCAACGATTTATTAATACCCGAATGTCTGCCATCTGTCGAAAGTCCGGCGATTCGACCCCCATATGAAGTCTGGAGGCCCGCGGGTCTGGGCATTTGCCCTATCTCCCTGCGCTGCCTCCCCTCTTTGTTCTTTCCCCCTGCGTCGCGAGGCAGCCACCAGGCCACCGCCAGGTTCCCTCCGGCCGCTTCTTCGGCCGGATCCCTTCTCTTTCTGCGCCTCGAGGTAACCTCTTCCTTCTCGCTCTTTCAACCAATTCCTTCCCTGGAGTTCTGCTCTCGGTGCTCCAAATGCATTAGGTCCCAAACTTAGGGTTTCTCAAACATGGTTGTAGGAGTTTTTTTGCCATGCCGAAGATCAAGCACTCCGCACGCAAGATCCCCGTCAGTTCGTCCTCTCGTGCCACCCATGGTGCGGGGACCAACGACTCCCAAGAACGGGCTCATCCCTCCAAGCGCGTCGCCAAGCGTCTGGTTCGTGGAACCATCTCATCCTTGGAGGGTTCCAACTACGAAGAAGAGATAGAGTATGAAGAATGGGCTCAATTTGTCGGGATTCACAGAAATCTTCCAAAGCCCAAAACTCGGAGACCGTCATACATGCCTCCTCCGCCTCCGGATCAGCCTCAAGGTGATGCTCACCGCATCTCTCTTGAGCTCCCTCCTTCTCTAGGTTGCGAAATTAAGGATTTCACCAAGGTCCCTAAATCTGCCTATCTTAAGTTTCGCCGCGACACTAATCAATTCTCTGTTGTGCATGATTCTGTGGACTCACGTTTTTACACAAATGTTCAGGCGGACATTTTCTCCACTGTTATTATTCCGAAAGGTCTGCCGGTTCATGACTACATTGACTTAGAGCATATTCGCACTCACCCGGCGAAATATCCGGGTGCCATTAATCTCATCGAGTCATCTGGTCTTGCTGCACCATTTGCTTTTCAGCATGACTTCAACTGTGCTGCCATTCATCAGTTCTATGCAACTTGCTTCTTTGGTCCGCATAACACCGTCACTTGGATGACGTCCGACGCCGAGCTCTCAGCCTCTTATGCTCAGTTGTCGCTGCTCTTGGTTTTCCAAACACCGGCTTTAAAATCAATAAGAGTGACCCAAATCATGCACCTAGAGCCATTGAAGCATGTGCCTATCTTTCAAAAAGCCTTGATGAGCTTGATAAGAGGAAAAGGGCTAAGATCTCAATCAAGTTTCTATTTGGAGATCTCCCTTCTTCATTATTGTTCAGTGCGTCATCCGCACCATCTATCCCACGATGGGTTACAGGGGAACCTGTAGCGGATATTGCATTGATCTCTTGACACACCTTAATGAACATCCTAAAAGGAAGATCAATGTTCCTCACTTTTTATGGCATGAGATTCGCCTTGCTAGTTTTCAATACAAGCAAGCCTTTCCTCATGCCCCCTTTATTCAGGCTCTCATTGAACATGTGGCCCCTTTTCTATTGCTCGCACTCATGTGCATAAAAAATGGGTCATTCCCCCTCACATGGTGGATGATTGGTCTCCCAAGAAATCCTCATCCGCTCCTACTCGACGTGCTGCTCCTCGGTCTAGGTATCTCTCATCTAACTTTGTCTCTTTCGGTCACTTTGCTAGTTTTCTTGGGAAAGCACATTCTGCCATAATGAAGGCTTTCACCTTTTAGTGCTCACAAAACCACGATGTGGTCACTCGCATGATTTCTTCTAAGAATGCTCTCAAGGCTCGTGTGAGAGACTCGAGAGCAACTGATGTGAGTGAGGATGAGGATCTTCCCCCTGCTCCTCCTTTCGACTTTGGTTTTCCCTCTGGCCCCCGGTGGGCTGATTTCCTTGATGAGGCAGGTGGCGGTGGCACCCATGGTGATGATGATTATGGTAGTGGTGCCTGAGTGCGTGGTTGCATGTCCTGGCCCTTCCCTTTTCGGTACTTGATGTCAAAGGGGGATGACATTATCTTAGTATTCGACTTGTTACCCTTAATGTATGGATGATGAATTGTGCCTTAATGTATGGATGATGAATTATGCCTTAATGTATGGATGATGAGTTATGCTGAACTATTATGACATATATAGATGATGGGTTATCCTGCTATTTTATTGATCTATATGATATCTTCGATGCACTCATTATCAAAGTAAGGGGAGCTCCCCAACCATAACTATTTTATTGTGCATATAATCAGGGGGACCTCCGTAACAAATCTCTCCTAAGCTACATAAGTCTACTTTACTTTTTGAGAGCTATATGTATGTTGTCATCAACTACCAAAAAGGGGGAGATTGAAAGTGCAATCATGCCCTTATGCATATTTTGATGTTGCTAACAACATACATATAGGAAACTAATCATCTTAATCGAGTGTATCTCAGGTTTTGTTCCCATGAGAGCTTTTGTATGGATCATGACTAATTTGTCGAGGATGCTCAAGAACGAAGAAACAAGACAAAGTGGTCTATCATTCTATTTGTCTTTCTTGAGTATAGGGACCCCGCATTATTAAGAGGGGATCACTGGGTCTCACAAGAAACTTGCTCAAAACTCTAGGCAATTCCTCTCTCTTTATCTTCATGTTGTTGGTCTACTCTTTTTCGTTTGTCTGGTGGTTCTCGGACGTCCAGATGCCAGATGGCCGACGTCCTCTAGAAATTCAGAGCCAACCAACAGATTCAAACCCTTGGACTTCCGGCTTCTCCGGTCATCCGAGGACCGGACATCCGGGTACGTTAGGAATTCCGTTGCCACTCAATAGATTCAAAATGTGAAAATTCTGACCATTTCCGGGCGACTTGCCCTCGACAGTCGATGCCTTTCGGATGTCCGTATGATGTTCACCTTTTCACCAGATATTGTGCTAACCTAATACCTTGTGTATCTTCGGACGGCCGACGTCTTCCGGACGTCTGTATGATGATCACCTCTCCACCAAACAATCTGATACTTTATGCATCTTCGGACGACCGACCGATCTCGGACGTCCGACCGCTCGTGGTTGTCCGGACGACCGTGAACTGCCCGACGTCCGACAACACCACAGCGTAAGTGGCTCCAACAGCCACTTTTCTACCACCACTATATATAGTCTTCTCCCACCTCGAGTGGGGGTTGTCCAACACAGTGAAAAGATTCCAAGAACACTTTTCTCTCTCACTCCCATTTGCCTACACCAAAATCCTAGATCCTAAGAGCATCTATGAGTTCTGTTGAGTGTTGTTCCAATCAAAAGATAGATCATCTTCCTCTCCTCCTCTCAACCCAAACTATTTGTGATTTGAGCAAGTTTTGAGCAATCGCCGTGATCTTGTTACTCTTGGAGGTTGGAGATTCCTAGGCGGTAGGAGCTCTTCGGAGAGGAATCAAACCATTGTGATTTCCCCGGAAAGTTTCTGATTGTTTGGAGGCCACCTCAAAGGCTTACCACTAGTGGTTGAGAAACGCCTTCGTGGTGTTGTATCAAGGAGAGAATATGGTGTGCCTTCATGGCATTGGTGTGCCTTCGTGGTAACACCCACCTCTTTAACGGTGACATAGCTTCCCTCCAAGGAAGTGAACATCAGCATACATCCTTGTCTCTTGGATTTTCTGTTATCCCTAACCCTAACTTCCTACTTGTTACTAGTCTTTGATTACTTACTTGTGCTTTATCATACCCTCCTTGTTGTCGTGCTTGGTACACAAAGACTAACCTTCACCCTTGCAATTGTTAGGCTCACTTTCATATTCCGCATTATTGCCTAAAATTGCTAAGTAACCATTAAAATTTATAACTGTACCTATTCACCCCCCCTCTAGGTCCATCTTGATCCCTTTCGGATAGCTAGCACGATATTTCCATGTCTTGTCCTTTTTTTCATGTTCGTGCTACACTAGATCATTGCACATCCGTGTGCACTACCAGATGCATTCATATATTCATACTTTGTTCTAGGTATCTAGTTGTAATATTGATTTGTAAGTAAATAGAAGTGTTATGATCATCATTATTAGAGCATTGTCCGAGTGAGGAAAGGATGATGGATACTATGATTCCCCCACAAGCTGAGATGAGACTCCAGACGAAAAATGAAAAATGAGGGAGGCCAAATGATCCCACCACAAAAAAAAAGAAAAAAAAAAGAAAAAGAAAAAAAAAATGAGAGAAAAGAGAGAAGGGGCATGCTAGTTCCACAATTGTGCTTCAAAGTAGCACCATGTTATTCATATAGAGAGTCTCTTGTTTTGTCACTTCCATATGCTAGTGGGAATTTTTCATTATAGAGATTGATGCACACCCACTTAGTTTTAATATTGAGCTTTCATACACTTATATCTCTAGTGCATCCGTTGAATGGCAATCCCTACTCCTCGCATTGATATCTATTGATGGGCATCTCCATAGCCCGTTGATACGCCGAGTTGATGCGAGACTTTCTTCTGCACTTTTACCCCTTTGAAACCTACCAGCATATTATATTCCACCTTTATGCTAAATCCATGGTTTATGCTCATGTATAGAGTGACTAATAAAAAGTTGAAGCGCGTTAAAAAGTATGATCCAATTGCTTGATTTGACATCGGGGTGCTCATGATTTATACCATATGCTAGGAAGACCAAGCATGACAGGCTATATGATTTTGTAGGGATAGCTTTCTTTAGCATTGTTATTTTGAAAGGACATGATTGTTTGTGAGTAAACCTGAGTATGGATGTCTTTTTTTCAAATGATAGACTATTGCCTTGAATCACTTGTATCTTAATATTCATGCCATGATTAGATATATGATCAAGATTATGCTAGGTAGCATTCCACATCAAAAATTGTATTTTTATCATTTACCTACTCGAGGGCGAGCAGGAATTAAGCTTGGGGATGTTGATACGTCTCCGTCGTATCTATGATTTTTGGTTGTTCGATGCCAATATTATACATCTTTCACATATTTTTGGCAAAATTTTATATGATTTATTGGACTAACATATTGATCTAGTGCCAAATGCCAGTTCCTATTTGTTGCTAGAATATCCATATCAAACGAAGTTCACACGCGATAAAAATTTATGGAGAATTATTTTGGAATATATGTGATTTTCGGCATGTGGAATCAATGTAAACGGAGGCCCACAGCCTCCACTACCCACGAGGGTGCGACTGATACGTCCATTTTGCATCATGCTTTCATGTTGATATTTATCACTTTATGGGCTGTTATTACACTTCACGGTACAATACTTATGCCTTTCCTCTCTTATTTTGCAAGGTTTACATGAAGAGGGAGAATGCCGACAGTTGGAATTCTGGCCTGAAAAGGTAGCAAGTTTGAGATACCTATTCTGTGCAACTCCAAAAGCCATTAATATCAACGAGGATTTATTTTGGAATTTATAAAAAATACTGGGCCGAAGAAGTACCAGAGGGGAGCCAGCAGGAGGCCACAAGCCTGCTAGGCGCGCCCCCCTGGTCGCGCCTAGGGGGCTTGTGGGCTCCCAGCTGGCCCTCTGGCGCCCCTCTTTTTCTACAAGAAGGGTTTCGTTCCAAAAAAAAGCAAGAGGAGGCTTTCGGGAGGAATCATCCCCGCCACGAGGCGGAACTTGAGCAGAACCAATCTAGAGCTCCGGCAGGGTCGTCTTGCCGGGAAAACTTCCCTCCCGGAGGTGGAAATCGTGGCCATCGTCATCACCAACACTCCTCTCATCGGAGGGAACTCATCACCATCAACATCTTCATGAGCAACATCTCATCTCCAAACCCTAGTTCATCACTTGTAACCAATCTTTGTCTCGCGACTCCGATTGGTACCGGTAAGGTTGCTAGTAGTATTAATTACTCTTTGTCGTTGATGCTAGTTGGATTACTTTGTGGAAGATTATATGTTCAGATCTTTCATGCTACTCCTTACCTCTCTGGTCATGAATATGATTATGCTTGGTGAGTAGTCAATTTTGTTCCTGAGGACATGGGATAAGTCATGCTATAAGTAGTCATGTGAACTTGGTATTCGTTCGATATTTTGATGTGTTGTATGTTGTATCTCCTCTAGTGGTGTTATGTGAACATCGAATACATAACACTTCACATTTATTTGGGCCTAGAGGAAGGCATTGGGAAGTAGTAAGTAGATGATGGGTTGCTAGAGTGACAGAAGCTTAAACCCTAGTTTATGTGTTGCTTCGTAAGGGGCTGATTTGAATCCACTAGTTTAATGCTATGGTTAGACTTTGTCTTAATTCTTCTTTCGTAGTTGTGGATGCTCGCGAGAGGGGTTAATCATAAGTGGGATGCTTGTCCAAGTAAGGGCAGTACCCAAGCACCGGTCCACCCACATATCAAACTATCAAAGTAGCGAACGCGAATCATATGAACATGGTGAAAACTAGCTTGACAGAAATTCCCATGTGTCCTCGGGAGCGTTTTACCTCCTATAAGAGTTTCTCCAGGCTTGTCCCTTGCTACAAAGGGATTGTGCCACTTTTCTGCACCTTTGTTACCATTGTTACTTCCTAGTTGCTACGAATCATCTTGTCACACAACTACTTGTTACCGATAATTTCAGTGCTTGCAGAGATTACCTTACTGAAAACCACTTGTCAGATCCTTCTGCTCCTCATTGGGTTCGACACTCTTACTTATCGAAAGGACTATGATAGATCCCCTATACTTGTGGGTCATCAAGACTCTTTTCTGGCGCCGTTGCAGGGGAGTGAAGCGCCTTTGGTAAGTGGAATTTGGTAAGGAAACATTTATATAGTGTGCTGAAATTTATTGTCACTTGTCACTATGGAAACTAATGCTTTGAGGAGCTTGTTCGGGGTATCTTAGCCTCAACGGAAGCACAAGGAGTTGCTCCTCAACTTGCTGCACCTATTGAAAATATTTGCTATGAATTTCCTTCGGGTATGCTTGAGAAACTGCTGGCTAATCCTTTGACACGAGATGGAACATCACATCCAAACTTGCATCTAATCTATGTAGATGAAGTTTGTCGTTTATTTAAGCTTGCAAGTTTGCCCGAGGATGAGGTCAAGAAGAAGGTATTTCCCTTATCTTTGAGGGATAAGGCGTTGACATGGTATAGGCTATGTGATGATACTGGATCATGGAACTACAACCGGTTGAAATTGGAATTTCATCAAAAGTTTTATCCTATGCATCTAGTACATCGTGATCGGAATTATATTTATAATTTTTGGCCTCGTGACAGAGAAAGCATCGCTCAATCTTGGGGGAGGCTTAAATCAATGTTATATTCATGCCCCAACCATGAGCTCTCGAGAGAAATTATCATTCAGAACTTCTATGCTCGGCCTTCTCATGATGATCGCACCATGCTTGACACTTCTTGTAGCGGTTCTTTTATGAAGAGAGATATTGACTTCAAACGGAATTTATTGGAAAGAATTAAATGCAACTCTGAAGATTGGGAGCTTGATGAAGGTAAGGAGTCAGGTATGAATTTCTAGTTTGATTGCGTTAAATCCTTTGTTGAAACAAATACTTTTTGTGATTTTAGCGCTAAATATGGACTTGACTCTGACATAGTAGCTTCATTGTGTGAATCATTTGCTGCTCATATTGACCTCCCCAAAGTAAATATCATCCTCCCTTAGAAGTCAATGTAGTTAAACCCAATCCAGTTGAAGAGAAAGTCATTGCCTATAATGATCCTATTGTTCCTAGTGCTTACATTGAGAAACCACCTTTCCTGGTTAGGATAAAGGATCATTCTAAAGCTTCAACTGTGATATGTAGGGGCCACATTAGAACACCTACACCCCCTGAGCAAATTAGAGTTGAATCTAGCATTGCTATTATCAAAGATCTCCTGTCCGATAATGTCGAGGGCCATGATATTCACTTCTGTGAAGATGCTGCTAGAATTGCTAAACCTCATGCTAGAGACAAACATAGGCCTGTTGTTGGCACGCCTGTTGTTTCTGTTAAGATAGCATATCATTGTTATCATGGTTTATGTGACATGGGTGCTAGTGTTAGTGAAATACCTCGATCCTTATATGATGAAATCAAAGACGAGATTGCACCTGTCGAGATAGAACCCATTGATGTCACTATTTAGCTTGCCAATAGAGATATTATCTGCCCTTTGGGAATTGTTAGAGATGTTGAAGTCTTGTGTGGTAAAACGAAGTATCCTGCTGATTTCCTCGTTCTTGCTACCACACTAGATAGCTTTTGTCCCATCATATTTGGAAGACCTTTTCTCAATACTGTCAATGCTCATATTGACTGTGAGAAGCAAATTGTCAGTGTTAGCTTTGAAGGTGTGTCATATGAGTTCAATTTCTCCAAGTTCGGTAGACAACCTCATGAAAAAGAGTTGCCTAGTAAGGATGAAATTATTGCCCTAGCTTCTATTGTCGTGCCTCCTACTAATCTTTTAGAGAAATACTTGCTTGAGCATGAAAATGATATGCATATGGATGAAAGGGATGAGATAGATAGAGTTGTCTTTGAACAGTATCCTATCCTTAAGAATAATTTGCCTCTTGAACTGCTTGGAGATCCACCTCCACCAAAGGGTGATCCTGTTTGGGTGCTCTTAAGTATGCTTATCTTGATGAAAAAGAGATATATCATGTTATTATTAGTGCTAGCCTCTCAGAGCATGAAGAAAAGAAGTTACTACAAACTCTGATGAAGCACCGTGCTGCTATTGGATATACTCTTGATGATCTTAAGGGCATTAGTCCCACTCTATGCCAGCACAAGATTAAAACCGATCCTGATTCCAATCCAGTTGCTGATCATCAAAGGAGATTAAATCCTAAGATGAAAGAGTGTAGCGACCCGACTCAAGACGAGTCAAGCCTCTGTGTTTCTGTGCCATCCCTGGATCAGTATGCTGGCACACATAGTACATCAATGTATATATCAAAGTGCAATCACATGTAAAATAGCGTAAAAACTGATATATATATATATATACCTTAAATATTTCAGCGGAAGCGGTCAAGGGAGTGGAGTCCCAATAAACACCAACGGCAAGTTGAGTGTAGACCGTAACCCTGAATCGTACTCTTACTCGTCGAAGAAAAATATCTGCAACATAAGACGTTGCAGCCGTGTAGGTCAGCATATTGAATATGCCGGCAAGTCACATAAGAGAGGGGTGAAAAGTAATCATCTATACTATATGCATATATGGCACGTGGGGCTATAAGTTTTTAGCAAAAAGCAAATTTTCTCCTACAACAAAAGAGGGGCTAAAAGCAAAATATTACTACGTAGTTGGTTGTTAATGAGATGGTTCCGCCAACCAGTTCTCATACCCGAGTTTTCAATAATTACCCTCATCAAATATATATATAATGGTGTTGAGAAATTCAGATAACTTCAGTTCCTTTGGCTCAAGTTGTCCATGACCGTGGAAACGGCTAATCGATTAGGTTTGAGTACTCTGCAGAGTTTTGCACACGTTCCCCACAAGATTTGATCGCCTCCGAGTATGTCCTCGCACTTCAAGGTGTTTAAAGACCGGATGATCAAAACATGGTCTTTCAACGGGTCCCTCTGAATCCCTGTCGGTGCCCATCCATTCCTACCGTTCTTCTACATCTGCTAGCACCGCCTGTCCAGAGTCGCCGCATTGTCCAACCAAGTCAGAGCCCATAATGACTTGTGGCTGTGCAGGTAAGCCTTGGGTCTTGAAAATATCCGTCCGTCTCTTTGAGCCTGGGTGAAGCTTTCCGCAGGATGTCATGGCCGTCCCCAGCATCCCGGGTCATCCACTGGGTTCTCCAGGGAGCCGATCAACCGTCATTCACCCAGAGTTGCATTGCGTCCGAGGTCTTGAAAATCTTGTCTTAACCGGTCTTGATTATTTAATCAACCTCCCATCACTCGTGTTATGCACTCAACCGAAATCCCGTCTACTCAAGCATAGCAATATGAAATTTGTCGTCCCGGGGCCAAGTATCGGGGTTGTTGTGTGCCTACCACATGATACTACAATCTATACTAAAATTTCCAAGTACCTACTCAGCATGCAATTGGGCATAGGATGGTAGAACTACGATGCATAAAACATAGGTGATAGTATGATCAAAGTGACTTGCCTGGTGATGTTGACGAAGAAGAATTTCTCGAGAAATAACTTGATAGACTACTCGTCACTCTTCGATGAAATCTATATAACAAACATATCATTCACATAATCACTCATACTAGCAATCATTCTAGCAATCAAAAAAAAAGAGAGAGCGAATAGGAATCCGAAGGAAACTTCAAATAAGACTAGGGAGTTTTCTACTACGTCAAACACTAAATAGTTTTTTTGTCTAACAGAAAATAATAACAAGGAACTAAGATATAAGTTTAACTAAGATAAAATAGAGTATTTTTCACAAAACTATTTGAAAGTATTTCCAAACGGGATTTGAAACAGTGGGGAAACCAATTGCAAGTTACTAAGGAACTAGAATTGATTTCATGAAAACAAATAAAAATAAAATAAAAACTTGTTGCAAAACTACTGTTTAACTAACAGAAACAAAACATAATATTTCTGAAATAATAATGAAAATATTTTAAAAACAAATATAGAAAAGGAGTTAGCCGTAATCCTAGAAGAGGTGAAACAGAAATTGTTTCACAAGAAACAGTGAGCTAAAATACTCAAACAAATCTGAAATTGTTACCACTGATAAATAAGATCACTAGTGATCAGTAGAAAAAGGAATCAAATTAAAAGCTATTTTTAAACTCCTGGAATAAGCAAAACAAGGTTTAAACTAAATCTGATCTAATTCAAATTTGAAAATTTCAAACATAGACAAATTATATGTTTTTAAACACTACAGAAAATTTGGAATCTACTGGAACAAGAATCAACATCATTGGACTTCGGGATCAAAAATTATGGCCAAAACAAAACAGAAACTTTGCTATTTTTGGAACTAAACAGAAAAAAGAAACTAATTTGCTAACAGACAGGGGGGGTACACGTGGCGCGCTGTGAGTGGCTGCAGGGGTGTATGTTGCTAACTTTAGGAGCAAACGGACGATATCCAACAAAAACTTACCGGCTAAAATTTAAGTGAAATAAAACCGGCGTGGTTTTTGTTTTAAAAACCGAAAGGGTATCCTACTCTAATCTACACCGTTGACTAAGATCTAACAGATGAAAATAAGGGGGGGAAGGCTCACAGTGGTGGTGGATACTCCGGCGAGGTCGTCGGCGAGGCTGAGGCGGCGCGGTTGACGGGGGGCGGCTCCGGTGGTCTCTCGCGAGACTTGAGGGGTCGGGGAGACGGCGGCGGTCCTCCTCCGTCGGGTGGCAGCGTCGGAGGGGCAAGGGAGGCGCCGGGGTGAGCTGCGGGGCTCGGGGAGCTTCGTGTGGAGCTCGGCTCCGGTGAGGGTGACGGGGCGGCGCTGCGGTGGCGGGGAGCTTCGGGTGGTCGGGGGAACGGGGTGCGGCGGCGGCGGTGGAGCCTTTGGTGGCGTCGGGGGGGGGGGGGGGAGGGGGGCTTGGGGGCGGCTAGGGGAGGCAGAGCAGGGTGCCGGGGTGAGCTTCGGTCGGCTCCGGCGAGGTGGTGCGGGCGGGGCGGCGGTGAGGGGTGGAGCAGGGCGACCGCGAGGAGGGGGTGCTCGGGGCAGCGCTTTATAGGGGAGAGGAGGGGGGCCGAGGGAAGGGGAGGGAGATCCGGCGGGGATCGCGGCGTACTGGGGGGGCTCGGGCTCGTACTCGTTCTTAGGAAAGGGGAGAGGCGACGGGAGGAAGGAGGAGACCGAGGAGAGGGGAGGTCGGCCAGGGGTCCCACGCGGCAGGGAGAGAAGGCTGGGGAAGGAAGGAGCTGGCGGCCGAAATCTAGGGGTTTCGGGTCCCGGGCTGTGGGGCGGCGGCCCACTGCTATTAAGCGCCCAGGCGGTTGCCCTTTTAAAAAAAACTTTCCTAATTTAAATCTTTTCCGAAACAGAAAAATAAAAGTGAATAAAAAGGAAACAAATCAAACATTTAATATGGGGTATTATATACCAAAAAAATCAGAAAAATATCCTCTATTCGAATAACATTTTTCCAAAGCAAAAATAAAAACTTTAAAAAAATGTTTTTTTTTCAGAAATTCCCTAAATGCTTTATTTTCTTTTGCAAATAATTTTCGAATGACCCTCTAAGTTTTAGGGTTCAAATGACTTTCAAAATGCCCGTGTGTTGGAGGTTCATGTTCCTCCTCTCTTTTCTGTTTGACAGAATTTTATTTCCCAACATTTCTTGCACGAAGAAAACAGATAGAAATGCAAAAGAATTCATATGCAAATATCTCCGTTCAACTTCTTTATAGTTGAAGAAGTCATGTCATCTTCTCTCTTTGCTTTTAAAAGATTGAATTTGAATTCACCGGAGAAGGGGAAAGTCATTTTATTCTCTCCCATTCAAAACTTTTGAAAAGTTTCAAATTTCCACTCAAGTTTCAATCACTCAAGCAAACAAACAAACAATCTAATAATTATTATATTAACATTCCAAAATTTATAATTTTGGGATGTTACAAACTACCACACTTAAAATGAATCTCGTCCTCGAGATTCGAAGAGGCTAGAAAGAAAGGTTAGGGTTTTGGGGGTCTTCTAGCAATCCAATCTCCGGCAAGGTGGGATGCTACCACACTTAAAATGAGAGATACTGGTCCCTCAAAATGCTTTAATGATCCTCTGGGGTTTTGGCAACTGACATCGCACAATCTTCATATTAAATCCTTTGGTGATGCTCTCCTGTTGATATAAGCTTCTTCCGTCACTGGGTCTTCTTAACTGACAGTCTCGTGGTCAATTCTAAATAACCTATCGATGGTTCTCACGGTGGTCTACCATTTGTGGTTATCCTGCAGAGAAAGGGGTCTTGTCTTCATCCTCACCGTAAAATTTCCTACGCGTGACAACAATTGCCATGTACGTGGGGCTTTCATCATACCATTCTAAGGCTTAAATAAAAGCTTCAAACAACGTCGTCTCTCTATATGGGTAAGTCTCTCAGATTTACCATTCCGAATAGCAACATAAATGATAAGAGTAAGTCGTCCTGGTGATCAATCCATTCCGCACCCAAATCATTTCTCTGTATAAGGTTTAGCGAATCTCGCATTCTAACACTTGGGCATCCTCACAAGCGTTGCAGAAATTTCTCTTGTCCACGAACGAAGTTTGGATAATCCATTGGTTCTGCAAACTGAACAAAACATCTATCGTATCTTCACAACTCTCTGGTTTTCGTATGCTCCTAAGAAAACGTTTGCTGATCCATCATAGCTTCTTCCATAAATCATATTCATTTCATAATCAATCCTTTATTACATCCTTAATTTCTTATCAAAAACTCCAATTCAAAAGTACTCTATTACAAATGCTGCCATCCACATTGTTCGGTATGGTCGAGCATTTCTGCCAACTTTATTCATCTGCCTCTCTTGGAGGTACTTTAGTTCCACTCGAATTTTCCGATGTGCTCCTTGAAAACATCCATCTTTTGCTTCATCATGGTGGCCATTAGCTTCATCTCCATCATCTCAGCATGCACTTCACTCAGGTATTCCTGGGTATGACGAAGTCTTGCTTCAAGTATTTCTCCAATCTGACGTATGGCTTCCATGGCAGCTTCACGAACAGCATCAAAGAAGGTTGCTCGTGGTACACGTGAAATGAAAAAGTATTGCCCCATAGTCTTTGGACAAACTCCTTTCACATGGTGGAGGTGTACTTCCACATACCAAAGTTCCACTCCATTTCCCACAAATGGGTAGCCTTTGTAGACTGCATCTCCTTCAAGGTGAATGTGCTTCATCATGTCCTTCCGGATTTTTGGGTAATCATGATCACTGGTCAGGGTCATGATCGTTTCTGGGCCCTTGAGGAATGACTCGTAGAGAGTTGTCATCTGCAGGTGTCAGTAAATAGGTACTCAGAGGAATGTATATGTCTCCTTGGTAATCATGGTACACTCCTACTCAATGGATCCTGTGGGTTTACCGATTACTACCACACTTAAATGAATTATACTCATGCCTGCATAGACCATATTTTCTCATATCCTCATAAATGTTCAGAGATCTTTGCTCAAAGAGAAACAACGCATACAGTTTCAACATAGACAATCATGAGACAATAATTTCCATTTATTCATGATGTTATTACAATCTCAGGGACTTCTGTTACAAAAATTTCACTCCATGATCTCATGAAAAAAAAGAGTGCTTCGGATTACACTTATTGCCATGGTCAAAACTTAACTACTCCATTCTAGCTTTCTTCCTTTGTGGGCAATCGCTCGCAAAATGTCCTGCTTCCTTGCAACAAAAGCAAATGAGTTCTGACAAGTCTAGAGGCGTCTTAGCTTTTGCTCCTTGGGTTTCCGGCTTCCTTCCCGAGCACATGTATTTGTGGTGGCCAGATTTCATACACTTGTAACATCTGACATGACTCAGGTCATTGTCTGCAGAGATTTGGTTCTTCCGAGGGTACTTTTTCTTCTTTCCGGACTCCTTTATTTTGGCCAGTTCTTCTATTTCAAGTGGGTCAAACTCCACTTCTTCCGTCGGGAAGTTTCCCAGATACTCTTGGCTTCTCTTCGTGCAGTCCTGTGAATAACGTCCTTCTTCTCCACATGAGTAGCATGCATTGGAGAAAAATCTGGTCAGACCTTGTCCCTCAGGGTCTTCAATATTTTCAATCATCACCGGTTCCTCTAGAATCTTCTTCTTGAGGGTTTCCTTCACTGCATCTTTCTGCTACTTGACAACTTATTGCACCTTGGGGTAAATATGACACTGAGCTGGGTAGTTGGTGGTTCCTTCACACAAGAAACAAGTCACCTGACTACTTGGGCACTCCTCAGCTGGGTGATTTTCTTCAGAATGAGTGCATCCATCCTTGTGTTCTTCCTGGGTGTGTCCTATTTCTCCACAGATCTTGCATGCACAAGTCTTCTCCTTCGGATTATCATAGCCCTTCTGAATGAGACGGGATCTTAACAGAGTCTTCTTGAATTCTTCCCAACTTTCTGCTCCACTAAATCCTTGTATGGCATGGTGCATTTTCCACCAGATTGCAGCACTTTGGGTAAAGTACTGGAGAGCGTGTTCTACTTCATACTTCCTTGAGATCAAGTTACTCCCGAAGTGGTTCTCCATGTTCTGAATCCATATTTGAGCCTCCAGCTGGGTCATTGGTCCAGAGACTACAAGTCCAGCTTCATACTCCATCTGGTAGGGTTAAGGTTTTTGGGATGAGACGGGTAAGATAGGGAGGGAGATGCACACAATACAAACAATATTTTTGAGAATAGATTTTAGTTGTGGCTGTCGGAAAACACACACCAATGACGGCTCACAATTCATCGTATCTAACGTGGGTACATAAAAGGGGTTTGGACTTCTAATGGTCATATAATTATTCGGACATTTCAGGGTCTTTGCGTTCTTCGAGTCTTGAGAGTCTACTGTTGGTGTAGCTTCAATTCTTCAAACGCGTGGTGAAATCCTCTTTACTTTGAAGTAGAACTCCGTTGATTCTTCATGAGGTCGAAGGGGTAAGGGGATTGTATAACTATTTGAGGTGAGAGGGAACATTTGATGAAATCAGAAGGGATGAGAAGTAAAGGATGTTCTAGAAAATAATTTTTTTAAGAGATTCTTCCCTAAGGGATTTCCAGTTTCTAGGGTCACATCCTACAGTCAACATATGCTCTGATACCATTTCTGTAGCGACCCGACTCAAGACAAGTCAAGCCTCTGTGTTTCTGTGCCATCCCTGGATCAGTATGCTGGCACACACAGTACATCAATGTATATATCAAAGTGCAATCACATGTAAAATATCGTAAAAACTGATATATACCTTAAATATCTCAGCGGAAGCGGTCAAGGGAGTGGAGTCCCAATAAACACCAACGGCAAGTTGAGTGTAGACCGTAACCCTGAATCGTACTCTTACTCGTCGAAGAAAAATATCTGCAACATAAGACGTTGCAGCCGTGTAGGTCAGCATATTGAATATGCCGGCAAGTCACATAAGAGAGGGGTGAAAAGTAATCATCTATACTATATGCATATATGGCAGGTGGGGTTATAAGTTTTTAGCAAAAAGAAAATTTTCTCCTACAACAAAAGAGGGGCTAAAAGCAAAATATTACTACGTAGTTGGTTGTTAATGAGATGGTTCCGCCAACCAGTTCTCATACCCGAGTTGTCAATAATTATCCTCATCAAATATATATATAATGGTGTTGAGAAATCCAGATAACTTCAGTTCCTTTGGCTCAAGTTGTCCATGACCGTGGACACGGCTAATCGAATAGGTTTGAGTACTCTGCAGAGTTTTGCACACGTTCCCCACAAGATATGATCGCCTCCGACTATGTCCTCGCACTTCAAGGTGTTTGAAGACCGGATGATCAAAACATGGTCTTTCAACGGGTCCCTCTGAATCCCTGTCGGTGCCCATCCATTCCTACCGTTCTTGTACATCTGCTAGCACCGCGTGTCCAGAGTCGCCGCGTTGTCCAACCAAGTCAGAGCCCATAATGACTTGTGGCTGTGCAGGTAAGCCTTGGGTCTTGAAAATGTCCGTCCGTCTCTTTGAGCCTGGGTGAAGCTTTCCGCAGGATGTCATGGCCGTCCCCAGCATCCTGGGTCATCCACTGGGTTCTCCAGGGAGCCGATCAACCGTCCTTCACCCAGAGTTGCATTGCGTCCGAGGTCTTGAAAATCTTGTCTTAACCGGTCTTGATTATTTAATCAACCTCGCATCACTCGTGTTATGCACTCAACCGAAATCCCGTCTACTCAAGCATAGAAATATGAAATTTGTCGTCCCGGGGCCAAGTATCGGGGTTGTTGTGTGCCTACCACATGATACTACAATCTATACTAAAATTTCCAAGTACCTACTCAGCATGCAATTGGGCATAGGATGGTAGAACTACGATGCATAAAACATAGGTGATAGTATGATCAAAGTGACTTGCCTGGTGATGTTGACGAAGAAGAATTTCTCGAGAAATAACTTGATAGACTACTCGTCACTCTCCGATGAAATCTATATAACAAACATATCATTCACATAAGCACTCATACTAGCAATCATTCTAGCAATCAAAACAAAAGAGAGAGCGAATAGGAATCCGAAGGAAACTTCAAATAAGACTACGGAGTTTTCTACTACGTCAAACACTAAATAGTTTTTTTTGTCTAACAGAAAATAATAACAAGGAACTCAGATATAAGTTTAACTAAGATCAAATAGAGTATTTTTCACAAAACTATTTGAAAGTATTTCCAAACGGGATTTGAAACAGTGGGGAAACCAATTGCAAGTTACTAAGGATCTAGAATTGATTTCATGAAAACAAATAAAAATAAAATAAAAACTTGTTGCAAAACTACTGTTTAACTAACAAAAACAAAAAATAATATTTCTGAAATAATAAAGAAAATATTTTAAAAACAAATATAGAAAAGGAATTAGCCGTAATCCTAAAAGAGGTGAAACAGAAATTGTTTCACAAGAAACAGTGAGCTAAAATACTCAAACAAATCTGAAATTTTTACCACTGATAAATAAGATCACTAGTGATCAGTAGCAATAGGAATCAAATTAAAAGCTATTTTTAAACTCCTGGAATAAGCAAAACAAGGTTTAAACTAAATCTGATCTAATTCAAATTTTAAAATTTCAAACATAGACAACTTATATGTTTTTAAAAACTACAGAAAATTTGGAATCTACTGGAACAAGAATCAACATCATTGGACTTCGGGATCAAAAACTATGGCCAAAACAAAACAGAAACTTTGCTGTTTTTGGACCTAAACAGAAAAAAGAAACTAATTTGCTAACAGACAGGGGGGGGGGGGGGACACGTGGCACGCTGTGAGTGGCTGCGGGGGTGTATGTTGCTAACGTTAGGAGAAAACGGCCGAGATCTAACAAAAACTTACTGGCTAAAAGTTAAGTGAAATAAAACCGACACGGTTTTTGTTTTAAAAACCGAAAGGGTATCCTACTCTAATCTACACCGTTGACTAAGATCTAACGGATGAAAATAAGGGGGAAAGGCTCACGGTGGTGGTGGATACTCCGGCGAGGTCGCCGGCGAGGCCGAGGCGGCGCGGTTGACGGGGGCGGCTCCGATGGACTCTGGCGAGACCTGAGGGGTCGGGGAGACGACGGCGGTCCTCCTCCGTCGGGTGGCGGTGTCGGAGGGGCAGGGGAGGTGCCGGGGTGAGCTGCGGGGCTCGGGAAGCTTCGGTTGGAGCTCGGCTCCGGTGAGGGTGACGGGGCGGCGCTGCGGTGGCGGGGAGCTTCGGGTAGTCGGGGGAACGGGGTGCGGCGGCGGCGGCAGAGCCTCTGGTGGCGTCGGGGGGGGGGGGGGGGGGTTGGGGGCGGCTAGGGGAGGCAGAGCAGGGTGCCGGGGTGAGCTTCGGTCGGCTCCGGCGAGGTGGTGCGGGCGGGGCGGCGGTGAGGGGTGGAGCAGGGCGGCCGCGAGGAGGGGGTGCTCGGGGCGGCGCTTTATAGGGGAGAGGAGGGGGGCCGAGGGGAAGGGGAGGGAGATCCGGCGGGGATCGCGGCGTACTGGGGGGGGCTCGGGCTCGTGCTCGTTCTTAGGAAAGGGGAGAGGCGACGGGAGGAAGGAGGAGACCGAGGGGAGGGGAGCTCGGCCAGGGGCCCCACGCGGCAGGGAGAGAAGGCTCGGGAAGGAAGGAGCTGGCGGCCGAAATCTAGGGGATTCGGGTCCCGGGCTGTGGGGTGGTGGCCTACTGCTATTAAGCGCCCAGGCGGTTGCGCTTTTTAAAAAAAACTTACCTAATTTAAATCTTTTCCGAAACAGAAAAATAAAAGTGAATAAAAAGGAAACAAATCAAATATTTAATATGGGGTATTATATACCAAAAAAATCAGAAAAATATCCTCTATTCGAATAACATTTTTCCAAAGGAAAAATAAAAACTTTAAAAGATGTTTTTTTCAGAAATTCCCTAAATGCTTTATTTTCTTTTACAAATAATTTTCAAATGACCCTCTAAGTTTTAGGGTTCAAATGACTTTCAAAATGCCCGTGTGTTGGAGGTTCATGTTCCTCCTCTCTTTTCTGTTTGACAGAATTTTATTTCCCGGCATTTCTTGCACGAAGAAAACAGATAGAAATGCAAAAGAATTCATATGCAAATATCTCCGTTCAAATTCTTTATAGTTGAAGAAGTCATGTCATCTTCTCTCTTTGCTTTTAAAAGATTGAATTTGAATTCACCGGAGAAGGGGAAAGTAATTTTATTCCCTCTCATTCAAAAGTTTTGAAAAGTTTCAAATTTCCACTCAAGTTTCAATCACTCAAGCAAACAAACAAACAATCTAATAATTATTATATTAACATTCCAAAATTTATAATTTTGGGTTGTTACAAAGAGGTAGTAAGAAAGGAAATACTAAAGCTCCTGGAAGCAGGTATTATTTATCGTGTTGCTCATAGTGATTGGGTAAGTCCGGTGCATTGCGTCCCTAAGAAGGGAGGTATTACCGTTGTCCCTAATGGTAAGGATGAATTGATCCCACAGAGGATTATTACTGGCTATAGGATGGTGATCGATTTTAGGAAATTGAATAAATCCACTACGAAAGATCATTACCCTTTGCCTTTTATCGACCAAATGCTAGAAAGACTGTCTAAACACACACACTTCTGCTTTCTAGACGGTTATTCTGGTTTCTCCGAAATACCAGTTGCACAAGCTAATCAGGAGAAAATCACTTTCACCTGCCCTTTCGGTACCTTGGCTTACAGACGTATGCCTTTTGGCTTATTTAATGCACCTGCCACCTTTCAAAGATGTATGATGGCTATATTCTCTGACTTTTGCGAAAATATTGTTGAGGTTTTCATGGATGACTTCTCCGTTTACGGGTCTTATTTTGATGATTGCCTCAGCAACCTTGATTGAGTCTTGCAGAGATGTAAAGACACCAACCTTGTCTTGAATTGGGAGAAGTGCCACTTTATGGTTAATGAAGGCATCGTGTTAGGACATAAAATTTCTGAAACAGGTATTGAAGTCGATAAGGCTAAGGTTGATGCAATCGAGAAAATGCCATGCCCCATAGATATCAAAGGTATAAGAAGTTTCCTTGGTCATGCTGGTTTCTATAGAAGGTTTATTAAAGACTTCTCTAAGATTTCTAGGCCTCTTACCAATCTCTTGCAAAAGGATATTCCTTTTGTTTTTTACGATGATTGTGAGGAAGCCTTCGAAATACTTAAGAAGGCTTTGGTAACTGCACCTATTGTTCAACCACCTGATTGGAACTTACCTTTTGAAATCATGTGTGATGCTAGTGATTATGTTGTTGGTGTTGTCCTAGGGCAAAGAGTTGATAAGAAGTTGAATGTTATTCACTATGCTAGTAAAACTCTAGACAGTGCCCAAAGAAACTATGCTACTACGGAAAAGGAATTTTTAGCAGTCGTGTTTGCATGTGAAAAGTTTAGATCTTACATAGTTGATTCCAAAGTCACTATTCACACTGATCACGCTGCTATTAAGTACCTCATGGAAAAGAAAGACGCTAAACCTAGACTTATCAGATGGGTTCTCTTGCTACAAGAATTTGATTTGCATGTTGTTGACAGGAAGGGTGCTGAGAACCCCGTAGCAGATATCTTGTCTAGGTTGGAGAATGTTCTTGATGTCCCACAACCTATTGATGATAGCTTTCCTGATGAGCAAGAATGTCATCAATACTTCACATAGTGCATCGTGGTATGCGGATTATGAAAATTATGTCGTTGCCAAATATATACCACCTAGTTTCACATACCAACAAAAGAAGAAATTCTTCTTTGATTTGAGACATTACTTTTGGGATGATCCTCACCTTTATAAGGAAGGAGTAGATGGTGTTATTAGACGTTGTGTACCTGAACATGAACAGGGACGGATCCTATAGAAGTGTCACTCCGAGGCCTACGGAGGACACCACGCGGGAGATCGAACTACACACAAGGTATTGCAATCAGGTTTCGGTTGGCCCGCTCTCTTCAAGGATGCCCGTAAGTTTGTCTTGTCTTGTGACGAATGTCAAACAATAGGTACTATCGGTAAACGTCAGGAAATGCCTATGAATTATTCACTTGTCATTGAACCATTTTTATGTTTGGGGCTTTGATTATATGGGACCTTCCCCAAAATCCAACGGGTATACTCATATCCTAGTTGCTGTTGAATACATTACTAAGTGGGTAGAAGCTATCCGAACTAGTAGTGTTGATCACAACACCTCTATCAGTATGCTTAAAGAAGTTATTTCCCTAGATTTGGAGTCCCTAGATATCTAATGACCGACGGTGGTTCACATTTCATTCATGGTGCTTTCCGTAAAACGCTCTCTAAGTACGATGTAAATCATAGAATTGCATCTCCCTATCATCCTCAGTCCAGTGGTCAAGTAGAGCTAAGCAATAGAGAGATTAAACTAATTCTGCAAAACACTGTCAATAGGTCTAGAAAGAATTGGTCTAAGAAGCTCGATGATGCATTGTGGGCTTATAGAACTGCCTATAAGAATCCCATGGGCATGTCTTCGTACAAAATGGTTTACGGCAAAGCATATCATTTACCTCTTGAGCTAGAGCATAAGGCTTATTTGGCAATCAAAGAGCTCAACTTTGATTTCAAACTTGCTGGTGAGAAGAGGTTATTTGATATTACCTCACTTGATGAATGGAGAACTCACACATATGAGAATACCAAGTTGTTCAAAGAAAAGGTTAAGAGGTGGCATGATAAAAGGATAAAAAAGCGTGAGTTCAATGTAGGTGATTATGTCTTTCTATATAATTCTCGTCTAAGATTTTTTTTGCAGGCAAGCTTCTCTATAAATGGGAAGGTCCTTACATTATTGAGGAAGTATATCGTTCCAGTGCCATAAAGATCAACAACATGGAAGGTAATTTTCCGAGAGTGGTAAATGGGCAAAGAATCAAGCACTATATCTCAGGTACTCCCATAAATGTTGAAAGCAATATTATCAATACCATAACTCTGGAGGAGTACATAAGGGATATTTATGAGCCTGTTTCAGACTCCAAAAACAAAGATGTATGTGATTCGGTAAGTAAACCGACTCCAAAACTTTTTCCAGTAGGAATTTTTCTCCGTTTTGGAATTTTTGAAAAAATAGAAAAAATTAAAGTAGTCCGGTAAGCGCACGAGGAGGCGACAAGCCTGCGAGGCGCGGGCCACCCCCCTGAATAAACCGACTCCAAAACTTTTTCCAGTACGAATTTTTCTTCGTTTTGGTATTTTTGAAAAAATAGAAAAATTTAAAGTAGTCCGGAAAGGGCACGAGGAGGCGACAAGCCTGCCAGGCGCGGGCCACCCCCCTGGCCGCGCCTGGGGGCCTTGTGGCCGCATCGTGTGCCTCCCGGACTCCGTTTTCTTGCGGAGTATTCCTTTTGGTCGGGAAAAAATCATTATATATTCTCCTGAAAGGTCTGACCCTCGTATCACACAGTTTTCCTTTGTTTTCGTTTCGAGCCTGTTTTCTGCCACAGATTTAGAGCAAGGATGTCGTCTCAGGAATCTGTTAGGGAGAACAATTTCCCTCAAGTCTATGAAGAAGTAGATGCTGATCTCAAAAGAGTGGAAGTCATGGAAGCCAAGGGCAAAACTAAGGAGGAGAATCAGGCGTGGGACGAAGGACAATTTGTGTTCAACAAGGAAGAAGTTGAAGAAGTGGGTTTCCTTCAACCCTACCTCCAGCTATTGTCTCCATCCTTGATTGGACTCTTAAGGTTTTGTGAAACAACTCGTGTTCGCAATACTTTTCTCACCCGTGAAATTACTTTGCTGGAGAAACAAATCACAGATCTTCAAAGCATAAATCGAAGATTGGTGGCCCTCTTGCAATTAAGGGACAGGACTGCTCCACCACCATCACCTCCAAAGGAAGACAACTAAGCATGGGTATGGGCAGTCCCCTTGGCTTGTGCCAAGCTTGGGGGAGTTGCCCCGGTATCGTATCACCATCATATCTTTTGCCTTTACCTTTTCTTAGTTCGTTCCTTTTTGTTTTTATCTTTCTCTAGTAGAATAAAGTTCTTAGTGTTTTAGGCTTGAGTTTTTCTTTGTGTCACCCCCGATGTATTCGAGTTCGTGAGTCATATAATAAAGAGTGTCTTAGTTAAGGGCCTTGCCTCATGCCATGATCAAGAGAATGAGAAAAGAACAAAAGCATGAAAGATCATGTAATGATCTTATGGGAAGTGATGGCTTCACATATAAAAAGAATGTTGATTGACACTTGTTGAGGGTGGACAAACGTAGACCTTGGTCATTGCTGCAATTAATAGGAAGTGATAGAGAAGGAGAAGTTCACATATAAATATATCATCTTTAACACCATCTATGATTGTGAGCACTCACTAAACTATTACATGCTTAGAAGTAGATGTTGGACAAGGAAGACCAAATAATGAATTGTGTTTGCTTGGTTCCGAACAATGATTATATGACTAGAGATCCCTTAGCATGTGACGATTGCTTCCACCTCATACTAGCCAAAACTTCCACACTAAGTAGAGATACTACTTGTGCATCCATAAACCTTCAACCCAGTTTTGCCTTGAGAGTCCACCATACCTACCTATGGATTGAATAAGATCCCTCAAGTAAGTTGTCATCGGTGCAAGCAATAAAAATTGCTCCCTAAATATGGATGATCTATTAGTATGTGGAAAATAAGCTTTGTACGAACCTGTGATGAGGAAGACATAAAAGCGACACACTGCATAATAAAGTTCTTTATCACTGGAGGCAATATAAAGTGACGTTCCTTCACACTAAGAGGACACACATCCGAACCTCAAAAGCGCATGACAACCTCTGCGAAGGGCCTATCTTGTACCTTTACTTTTTGTCCTTCAAAGAGTCATGGTAATCTACACCAATTCCTTATTTCGCCTTTATCTTGGATAAAGTCATATGCTAGGGAAAGATCTATATTCATATGTCAACTTGGAGGTAAGTATTCATGAATTGTTATTGTTGACATTACCCTTGAGGTAAATGGTTGGGAAGCGAAACTATAAGCCCCTATGTTTCTCTGTGTTCGACTGAACTTTTATCTCATGAGTACCACGTGAGTTGTAGCAATTTTAGAAGAAAAAAGGATGATTGAGTATGTGGATTTGCTTTACAAGATCTTACTTGACTCTTTCTGATGTTATGATAAATTGCAATTACTTCAATGACTAAAGGCTATCGGTTATTAATTCTCACTAAGGCTCTTGATCCATACTTTACCTTGTGAAGGAATTGTCACTTTAGCATAAGAGTTCATATGATGGTATTGTTGTTCTGACTATGATCATGATGCCTGCATGTTCGTATCTTGTTTTGTCGACACCTCTCTCTCTTAACATGTGGGCATATTTATTGATCTCGATTTCCGTTTGAGGACAAGCGAAGTCTAAACTTGGGGAGTTGATACGTCCATTTTGCATCATGCTTTCATGTTGATATTTATCGCTTTATGGGCTGTTATTACACTTCACGGTACAATACTTATGCCTTTTCTCTCTTATTTTGCAAGGTTTACATGAAGAGGGAGAATGCCGGTAGCTGGAATTCTGGTCTGAAAAGGGAGCAAGTTTGAGATACCTATTCTACGCAACTCCGAAAGCCGTGAAAATCAACGAGGAATTATTTTGGAATTTATAGAAAAATACTAGGCCAAAGAAGTACCAGAGTGGAGCCAGCAGGAGGCCACAAGCCTGCTAGGCGCCCCTGGCCGCGCCTAGGGGGCTTGTGGGCTCCCAGTTGGCCCTCTGGCGCCCCTCTTTTGCTACAAGAAGGGTTTCGTTCCAGAAAAAATCAAGAGGAGGCTTTCGGGAGGGTCGTCCAGCCGGGGAAACTTCCCTCCCGGAGGGGGAAATCGTCGCCATCGTCATCACCAAGACTCCTATCATCGGAGGGGACTCATCACCATCAACATCTTCACCAGCACCATCTCATCTCCAAACCCTAGTTCATCACTTGTAACCAATCTTCGTCTCGCAACTCCAATTGGTACCTGTAAGGTTGCTAGTAGTGTTAATTACTCTTTGTAGTTGATGCTAGTTGGATTACTTGGGGGAAGATTATATGTTCAGATCTTTGATGCTACTCATTACCTCTCTGGTCATGAATATGATTATGCTTTGTGAGTAGTCACTTTTGTTCCTGAGGACATGGGATAAGTCATGCTATAAGTAGTCATGTGAACTTGGTATTCGTTCGATATTTTGATGTGTTGTATGTTGTCTCTCCTCTAGTGGTGTTATGTGAACGTCGACTACATAACACTTCACCATTATTTGGGCCTACAGGAAGGCACTGGGAAGTAGTAAGTAGATGATGGGTTGCTAGAGTGACAGAAGCTTAAATCCTAGTTTATGCGGTGCTTCGTAAGGGGCTGATTTGGATCTACTAGTTTAATGCTATGTTAGACTTTGTCTTAATTCTTCTTTCGTAGTTGCGGATGCTTGCGAGAGGGGTTAATCATAAGTGGGATGCTTGTCCAAGTAAGGGAAGTACCCAAGCATCAATCCACCCACATATCAAACTATCAAAGTAGCGAACGCGAATCATATGAACATGTTGAAAACTAGCTTGACAGAAATTCCCATGTGTCCTCGGGAGCGTTTTACCTCCTATAAGAGTTTCTCCAGGCTTGTCCCTTGCTACAAAAGGGATTGGTCCACTTTGTTGCACCTTTGTTACCGTTGTTACTTGCTACTTGCTACGAATCATCTTGTCACACAACTACTTGTTACCGATAATTTCAGTGCTTGCAGAGACTACCTTGCTGAAAACCACTTGTCACATCCTTCTGCTCCTCGTTGGGTTCGACACTCTTACTTATCGACAGGACTACGGTAGATCCTCTATACTTGTGGGTCATCAGCGACCCATACCCCCTGGCACGCCTTTCCCTCTAGTGGCCACACCACAAGTCAGTTGGGGCTGTTCTTCGTGCGCAAGCAAGATAATTTATGTCAAAAATCATGAAAAAATTTCAGCCAGATCGGAGTTACGGATCTCCAGGAATTTAAGAAATTGTGAAGGGCCAGAAACTAGGAGCGTGAAACACAAGAGAACAGAGAGGGAGATCCAATCTCAGAGGGGCTCCCACCCATCCGCCGCCATGGAGGGCATGGACCAGAGGGGGAACCCTCCTCCCATCTAGGGGGAGACCAAGGAAGAAGAAGAAGGAGGGGGCTCTCTCCCCCCTCTCTTGGTGGTGTTGGAGTGCCACGAGGGCAAGGAGCGTAACGGAGATCTACATCAACAATCTTGCCGCCATCAACACCAACTCTCTCCCCCTCTATACAGTGATGTAACACCTCTTTTCCCTTTGTAACTCTCTACTTAAACATGGCGCTCAACACTACATACTATTTTTCAATGATATGTGGTTATCCTATGATGTTTGAGTAGATCCGTTTTTGTCCTACGGGTTAATTATGATATGATGTTATTGATATGAGTTTTGTGTTGATATGGTGCTGTCTTAGGGTGCCTTCCGTGAGGCGCACATGTGAAGGATACACACTGGAGGGTTTGCAATATATTCATGATTCGCTTATAGTGGGTGGTAAGAGTGATAGAAACATACACTCGAGTAAGGGAGTTGTGCGCGTATGGGAGTAAAGAGGACTTGATGTTTAATACTATGCTTGGGTTTACCTTAATGATTTCTAGTAGTTGTGGATGCTTGCTAGAGGCCCAATCATAACTGCATATGCTCCAAGTACGGAAAGTGTGTTAGTGTATGCTCTCCTCATAACACATGATAAGTATCTATCATTTTATATTCAATTGCCTATGGACAATCTTTTTCTTGCGTTACACAAAAAGCTTTCTATTAAACAACCCCTAAATTTTATTTCCACGTTCTTTATTTTCTTGCAAAAAAGAACCTAACCTTTATTTACTTGTTCTTTATTATCTTGCAAACCTATTGATACGTCTCCATCGTATCTACTTTTCCTAAGGCTTTTTCTCTTGTTTTGGACTCTAATTTGCATGATTTGAATGAAATTAACCCGGACTCACGCTGTTTTCACCAGAAATACCATGGTGTTGTTTTTGTGCAGAAATAAAAGTTCTCGGAATGGAACGAAACTTTTTTGAGATTTTTTCTAGAATAAATGAAAAATACTGGTACCATGACCCACCAGAGGGGTGGCCACAGGCTCCCCCTAGACATCAGGGCGCGCAACGCCCCCTGGCATGGCGTGGTGTCTAGTGGGACCCACGGGGCTCCGCTGACCCTAATTCCAGTGCTATAAAATCCTATTTTCGGAGAAAAACCAGAGAGGAAGTTTCATCATGTTTCACGATACGGAGCCGCCGCCACCTCCTGTTCTTGATCGGGAGGCCTAATCTAAAGTCCGTTTGGGGCTCCGGAGAGGGGAATCTTCGGTCTTCGTCATCACCAACCCTTCTTCATCGCCAATTCCATGATGCTATCCATCGGGCGTGAGTAATACCTTCATAGGCTTGCTGGTCGGTGAAGAGCTGGATGAGATTCATCATGTAATCGAGTTAGTTTTGTTAGGGCTTGATCCCTAGTATCCACTGTGTTCGAAGATTGATGTTGCCATGACTTTGCTATGCTTAATGCTTGTCACTAGAGCATGAGTGCCATGATTCCAGATCTGAACCATTTATGTTTTCACCATTATATCTATGTTCCTGATCCGATCTTACAAGTTATATGCGCCTACTACGTGCTAGGATCCGCATATCCCAAAGTGATAATAAGTGGGTTTCTTTCCGATGATTACCATAGTATGAGGAGTTCATGTATTCACTATGTTTTAATGCTTTGTTTGAGTTTGCTATTAGAAGGAGGCCTTAATACCCCTTAGTTTTCTTATGGACCCCACTTCCATGGGAGAGTAATACAAAATATGTCATGAAAGTTCTTTTTCAAAAGCACGTATGACTATTTACGGAATACATGCGTACATTATAATGATGAACAGGAGCTAGTTGTCTGTCGCCCTATGTTGTGACTATTTTATGATGAATATTATCCCGTAATATCACTGATCCCGTGTCTACTATTTTTGTACATATTGTCCTTGCCAAGTTACTGTTGTTGCTACTGCTCTTACAACTACTACAAAACTGCTATCACTGTTACCGTTACTGCTACTATTGTTACCACTGCTATCAAAACTATCATATTATTGTGCTAGTGATCACTATGTTGTAGATACTAAACCACCAAGTGAGTTTGAATCGAAAACTTAGCTGGTAATACCTGCAAATATTCTTTGTCTCCCGTTGTGTCGAATCTATAAAATTGGTTTGAATACTCTACCCTCGAAAACTATTGCGACCCCATATACTTGTGGGTTATCACGAATGTTTTCTGATGCCGTTGCCGGGTAGGCATATCTATATTTGCTGAGTCACCTGGGATATCTATTTATTGATCACTATGAAGAATCTGAAAGGTACAAGAACCAAGATTGTTCCCTCTAAGACGAGAGTAGGTAAGGAACTGCCATCTAGCTCTACACTTGATTCGCCCTCTGTTTTGAATAGACTTGCAACACCACCACCACATGCTAATAATCCTGATATGTCGCAAGTTATTGATGATGGTACCTCTGCTATTAATGATGCTTATGATGATGCTAGTATCTTGCTTGATGATACTGTGCCACTAGGTGAATTTCTTGATGAACACATTGCTAGAGCTTAAGAAATTGAGCATGCTGAAACTGATGATACTGTTGAAACTGATGAAGTCCTTGCTACTGAAAATATTGAAATACCTTTTAGACATGACTATCCTATAACTGAAATGCCCGAAATACCTAAAGATTATGTTTTGGATGAAGAAATTGCTAGATACTTTCTTGCTTGTGAGGATAGAGAAGATATTAAGAAACTACTATGCAAGTTGAAATAAAAATCCTTGAATGCTAGAATGAAATATGATCCTAAGTTTGCTACTTCACCTATCTTTGTTACCGATAAGGATAATGAATTCTTTGTCCACCCAGAGATAATTACTATGGTTGAATCTGATCCTTTTCGTAGCTATGAAAATGAAACTATTGTGGCACATCTCACTAAGCTAAATGATATAGCCACCCTATTTACTAATGAAGAGAAAATCCGCTACTACTATATTCTCAAATTATTTTTGTTCTCATTAAAGGGCGATGCTAAGATTTGGTATAATACTCTTGCTCCTAGTTGTGTGTGTAGTCCCGAGGATATGATTTACTACTTCTCTAAAAATATTTTCCTGCTCATAATAAACAAGTTGTCTTACAGGAAATATTTAAATTTGTGCAAATTGAAGAAGAGAGTCTCCCACAAGCTTGGGGGAGGCTTCTCCAATTACTTAATGCTTTGCCTGATCATCCTCTTAAGAAAAATGAAATACTTGACATATTTTATAATGGACTAACCGATGCTTCTAGGGACCACCTAGATAGTTGTGCTCGTTGTGTTTTCAGGGAGGAAACTGTCGAACAAGCTGAGGAATTATTGACTAATATATTGAAGAATTATGATGAATGGACACTTCCTAAACCACCACCTAAACCTACTCCAAAAAAGAGGGGTACCTTATTCCTTAGTCGTGAAACTATGCAAGAGGCAAAGAAATGTATGAAGGAAAAGGGCACTAAAGTTGAAGATGTTAAGAATTTACCACCTATTGAAGAAATTTATGGTCTCAAAACACTACCACAGGTGGTGGAGGTAAATTCTCTTTTAAAGTTTGATGAAGGTGACATCCCTTAAAATAAACATCCTAGTCGATGCTTATATGAGTTTGATAATTATATTATAAAGCAAGATCATCTCAACCCCTATGTCATGAAACAATTGAAACAAACTCTGATATGATTGCTCGCTTAAGTGACTTGTTATTTAGAATCACCAATGATGTAAGATGTGTAGGAAAACATGCTTCTATGGTTCAAACCCAATTAGTACAAGTTGCTAAATCTCAAAGTGAGATACCTCATGAAATGAGTAATTATATGAATGATCATGCTATTAGAGTAATGACTACAGGAGGAACAATGACTCAAGATCCACTATATCCAGAAAGTCATCCAAAAAGAACTAAATAAGATTCACAAAGAATTAATATTGATGCAACTTGTCCTTCTACGAAGAAAAATAAAAATAAAAATGATAGGACCTTGCTTACTTATAGTGAACCTAAATTAGAGGAACCTTCTCATAGTGCTAATGATATCTCTATCTGTGGTGCTGAAACTCAATCTGGTAGTGAGCATTCACCTTGTGTTAATGAAAATTATAATGCTCATGTAGATGCTCAACCTGACAATGATAAAGAACCAGATAATGATGTTGAGATAGAACCTCTTGTTGATCTTGATAACCCACAACCTAAGAATAAACATTATGATAAAAAATTGTTACTAGAAAACATGGCAAATAAAGAGATCCATGGGTTCAAAAACCCATGCCTTATCCACCTAAACCAACATAGAAAAAAGATGATGAAGAATTTGAACGCTTTGCTGAAATGCTTAGGCCAGTCTTTTTGCGTACTCGTTTAACTCATCTTTTAGAGATGGTCCCTTATGCTAAGTACATGAAAGACATTGTCACTAATAAAAGAAAAATACCTGAAGCTATGATCTCTAACATGATTGCTAGTTATACTTTTTAAGTATGGAGTACCTAAAAAGATAGGAGATCAAGGAATACCAACTATACCATGTTCCATCAAAAGTAAATATGTGAAAACTGCTTTATGTGATCTAGGAGGATGTGTTAGTGTTCTGCCTTTATCTTTATACAAAGTACATGACTTGAATAAACTCACACCTACTGAAATTTTGTTGCAAGTGGCTGGCAAATCAACTAGCATACCTATCGGTATTTGTGAGGATGTACCCGTTGTTGTTGCAAATGTTACTATCTTGACAAAACTTTGTTATACTTGATATGCCTGAGAACGACAACATATCAATTATCCTTGGTACACCTTTCTTAAATACTGTAGGGGTTGTTATTGATTGCACAAAAGCAAGGTCACTTTTCATGTCAATGGTAAAGAACATGCGGTGCATTTTCCGAGGAAATAATTTCAAGTGAATGGTGTTAATGTTATTGAAAAATCTCCGACTACCACCAATGAAAATTTTCAACTTTTTTCGGCACAATAAAAATGTGCCCCACAATAAAAGTTCTCCAAATCACCTGAAATTTTCACATGATTGTTTTCTGAATATTTGAGAATATCTAGCACTAAAAACACTACAGGGGGTGTCCCAGGTGGCCACTAGACACCAGGGCATGCTAGTCCCACCAAGCATGACCAGGTGTCTAGTGGGCCTCTTGGGGGTCCCCTCACTTATTCCTTCATCTCCCTTCGTTGCCTACGTCTAGAAAAAAAAATCCATGTATTCCTATCTCTCGTGTTCTTGCTCTCAAACCCATGGATTTCGATCTCTTTGCTCGAAACTTCATTTCTAAAACTGTTTTGGGGGATTGCTCCTTGGTATGTAACTCCCCCACTCCTCCAATTAATTTTGGTTATAGCGGTTTATCTTAGAAGTAATTAGCTATTCTAGGTGCTATTGTAGATAAGCTTGCATGTTGAATTCTTGAATTTCCAAGTAGTTTGAATGCGTGTTTTGGACTCTAGGCATCCCTATGAGTAGTTGCTATCATTATTGTGAAGTTTTGTTAACTTTAGTTTGTGACCCAATTTTTTCAGAAATTAGTTCTTGGAAAAATGAACCTCTTCGGGAGAAGTTCATCCAAGAAGAATGCGAGGGGGTTAATTTTGAATCATCTGCTGCTGGACTCACCACTCCGTGCTTGAGAGAGGTCCAGCCATGCGAATGGCCACACACTCCCTTCATGGAACATGCCAGATTTCACCATGAGTTTGCACAATTCATGGCAAATGCTGGGTTGACCAAGTTCATCGCACATGAGTGAGACCAATAGCATACCCACACTAATTCCTTTGCTCAAAATTTCTATTTCCTAAATAGGCATGATCCACCTTCAGTGCGGTTTAAACTATATGATGAAACCCGCCAAATACCGCTTACTGAATTTTGTGAGATATGTTTGATTCCCTCTCATGGGGAGTTAAGAGAACCCAAACCGATTGAGTTTGAGGATTTGGTTCTCACCTTAATAGTCGGTAAGACGAGAGGCATGTCAAAAGCCACATTCTCGAGCTTGTAGTTTCCTTCAGTTCACTACTTTGCTTTATATATCATGAAGTGTTTAACTACTAGGGGGAGGGTAGTATCATTAGTGATCATGACCTTGCCATTTTGTGTCGAGCAATCCATAATGATGATACCTTTAATTTGGAAGCTATTATTGCTCGATGTTTACACAATAATAGATCTAAGGGTAAAATCCATGGTGGTATTTATGCCACTCACTTAGCGAAACGCTTAACATCCCTTTTCATCATGATGACTATCTTTTACCACAAACTTATCTCGATCGCTAGTCTATGGTTGATCACCAATTTATTGACAGTAATGACTCCTTGGATAACCTTCTGTATAACTTATTTTTTAGTGAGGTTACCCAGATATTATCCCATTGCCGGCACCTGCTTTGTTTGATTCTATTTCCAGAAACAGATACAAGATCATGCCTAAGGACATTATTGCCTAACGGAATGCCCAGGTAGTGGCTGAGCAGGAGCCCCAGGAGTGGGAATCTTTGGTACCACCGCCCAAACACTTCGACATGAGGCCAGATGACTACTATGGGTGGTGATTACCAAGCTAGGCCAAAACCCTAAGCTTGGGGGAGTACGTGTTCTACCGACTCTACATTCATGCTTACATATTCTAGTTGACGGTGTTCACACTCTTGCATGGTATTATCCTTGTTAGATTTATTTTCTTGCCTTCTCCTTGTGTGTTTGAAAAACTTGCAGAAAACCCAAAATGATTTCTCTTATCTTGTTTTACTTGTTGGGAGATTTCCTGTATAAATAGTTTTTCTCGTTTTAGTTTCCACTTCTTTAATTTACTTTCTTCTTGAAAAAACAAAAAACTCCAAAAGTATTTTAGTGTATTTCTCTAAATTTATTTTACCTTCTTTGAGTTTCTCTAAGTGTATTTCTCTAAATTTATTTTGCTGAAAATATTGAGTGGCTCTCATATGCATTGTTATTGATCTAATAAAGAGCCCATATTACTTTGTCTTTTCCTTTTGAATAAAACGTTGTAGATTCCATCTTAGTCTACGACACTCTTGCACTATTATTATTTTCATATCGTTCGGTCGTGCAAGTGAAAGGCAATAATGACGATATTTGATGAAGTGACTATAGCAAAGAGAAGCAGGTATGAACAAACTAGTTTTTTTGTACATATGTTTCGACCAATATCCATGATCCATCATATTATGACCAAACATGTTTGCATTGAAAATTAGAGATTATAGTTATTCATGCCATGCTTAAGTAGCTAGGAGTGGATAATGATTTATCTTGGATGTCAACATGCATTAAAATGGTTGTGATGTAGTATGATGATATGGTATCCTCCAATGAATGTTCGAGTGGCTTGACTTGGCACATGTTCACGCATGTAGTTGAATAAAAACCAATATAGCCTCCACAATTTTTATGTTCATGGTGTTTATATCCTACTCATGCTAATATGCAACTATAATTATTCATAAAACATGTTCATGACCGTCTTCGCTCTCAAGCTGGTCGATTCCCAACCTATTTGCTAGCCTTCGTCTGTACTGAGAGGGAATACTATTTGTGCATCAAAATCCTTGAAACAAAGTTATACCAGATGAGTCCACTATACCTACCTATATGCAGTATTACCCTGCTGTTCCAAGTAAATTTGCATGTGCCACCTCTAATATTTCAAATGAACTTCTGTTTTGTGTGCTTCGACCTCTCATGGAGCGACACGGGATGGTCGGTATATTCCATGCTAAGCGGGTTATTCTCATGATGAGTGTTTATTCACTCATCCTTGCATGAGAGGGGCTGGTAAAAGGGACTCCTAATCCCGAAATCATAAATCACAAATAATTAAACAAAACTCCTCCTAGATTGTTGTTGGTATGGATGTTACCCGTGGACTCGGCTAGCCGTGGAGTGTGTTTGTTGGTGGAGAGGGAGTAAACCTTTACTTTTATTGCCTAGGAACTGCCGCTAATTTGTTTAGCATGGAAGGTATCAATAAGTCCTGGTCATAACGTTGACAGGAAGGGTGTACCTCCCAAAATAATTTATCTCTTATTTCCTCTATGAGCTCTGGCACCTCTCCAAATCCCTGCTCCCCTCTAAGAAGGGACTTTCTATTTACTTTCATGTTATTTTATTTTTACCTTGAGTCATCACCTTCTCAAATAAGCACTAGATCTGAGTACACTCCTCTCATCCTCATGCTTTGTGTCTAGTTAGTCGTTGTTTGCAGCATGACTATATCTCTTTTGCCACGAATTACAATGTCTAGCTGTTGGTGCACTAAACACTGGGGTCCCTAGTGCCCCAGACTTGTGCACGGGCACAAAGAACCCCTAACGGCAGAGCATGGCGGGTCCCAGACAAGATGCACCCCCGAGATTACCAAGGCCCCAACAAGCCTGCCTTGCCGGGAAGATAACCAAGGCCACGCCCATTTAGTGGGTGTGATGAACTCACCAAGTACAAGACCTCAACAGGCCTCCCTTGCCGGGACGACAACCGAAGCCCTCGGCAAGCTCTCTTGCCGGGACAAAGACAGAGGCCCCGGCAAGCCTCCCCTTGCCGGGGTGACAAGGCCAGGCATTGGAGGGCGACCGCCCTCGCTACAGTGCCACCGCCCCCCAAGTTCCAGCGCATTCCGCATGCGCCGGCGCAGTTCGACACCTGGACACGTGTCTTCACCAGCACATTGCTGACAAGGACAAGACATGCATTTAATGCACGTGACAGCGGTAGATGGATAAGCACCACCCTAGGTTCACTGTAACTTCTCGTGAACCTACCACCGAGCACTGTTGGTGACCCTTTGCCTATAAAAGGAGGCCCTTAGCTCATTCACAAGGGGTTAGACTCTTTGGAGATTGGCTAGAAGACGATTATCATCAGTCACTATAACGACCAACAAAACGCTTAATACGAGCACACAAGTAGGACGTAGGGTTTTACGCGTAAGCGGCCTGAACCTGGGTAAAAAGGCTTGTCGGGTGTTGATCGTTAGCTCTGCTCTTGACGTCTCCTTTCCCCGCCCTACGATCACAAGGGTTTCATGTTGATTCCCGTAGGTGTCGACCTAGCATCACCGACATCTTCGGCGCGCCAGATAGGGGGTGCGGAGTTGTGCGTGAATCAGAGCAAACTCAACACCGGATGCATCAAAGTTTGGGCGCTACGCCTCGTTCCCCCGGACACGGGGTACCGCGGCGGACACTCTGTTCTGCTACGGCTTCCCAAGGCCTGCGCGAGCGCGTTGCTACATGCGCGGGCGGGGCAGGGAGGCGGAGGCTCCAAGAGGAGCGTCGTCAGGCCGATGCGTCGCTCGGGGCCAACGCGCAGCTGTCGAGGGCGTGCCTGAGCGCTACACAGAGGCCCCGACGCATACTCCGGCGGACGCACCTCCCGAAGCCCCGGCGCGCACTCCAGTGCGGGTGTTGCGGCCCTGAGAGCGTCGCATCACTGCCCAAATACGCGCTCAGGGGCTCCGCAAGCACAGCCTAGCAAGAGAAAAGCAAAGGGGTTACACCCTGGCCGGCATTTCCTCCAAACGACGGTCGCGGACTGTCGGCAAGAAGACTTTGCTGGAGGAAAAAGCCGCCAGGAGCGGTGATTCCCTGCTTGCCGAGGGCTCCGACGCCGTGGCAAAAGACTCAAACGCCATGCAACCGCGGTGAGAGCAGATAAGTTTTTGAGTTTAACATTCATATCCGAAGTAGATAGATTCTTTGCTTCCCCTTTGAAAGTTTCCAATCTTTGTGTGTGGAGTTTGCGCATGTTGGGACCTTCCCAAAGATCAGTGCACCTTGTCTTTGTTTCAAACTCGTTCAAATGACCTGAATGGCCATAGACCGCCTTCAAAACAGTTGTGAACCTGATCAATAGAGCAAGTGGCTACGTAGAACCCGATTTCGTCTCAAGCTGCGCTTGGCGATTTCCATGGTTGTACTGAACGCGGCAAGGAGTCTTGCCGGTAGTTGCCGGCAAGCTCCCAGATTATGCAAAGGCGAATCATACAAAGAACAGAATGGAAAAAAAGGGAAAAACAGTCTTTTCATTCATCTGAATGGATACATTTGGCTTTGCTTACGAGGCGTCGTTATCCTAACCTAAAGACGACGTCTTTTGACGAGGATTGACCTACGTGGAGGAGAGAAGTTCAAGAAGACAAAAAGGCAGAGCCCGCGGCGCGGCCAGGGGTGGCCCCCTAGGGCCAGCACTATGCCGACGAGAATGGGACCACCCCCGACGAGTGTCACCTCGCCCCCCTATGGCCAAGGTGTAGAGGGCGGGGCACAGGAAGGGGCGAAGGATCTGGAGCCCGTGGGCGCGCCTCCTCCTGGAGCCGGGAGCCAATACCCGCTCGTGTGAGGTGGCCCAAGCAGAGGACCTGGAGAAGTCACAGCTGGTGGAGGTGCCTCCTCCTCAAACACGAGGCACCGACGCCAGCTCCGGCAAGACACCCCCGCCAGGTGGGGGCGAGCCGTGAGCTATCCGCGGCAGTGCGGTCTACGTCCAGTTGCGGCCCGGGGAGTCGGCATCCAGTTTGACACCCCGTGGCCCTAACCCAACACGGACCTCACCACCACTGTTGTCCTTGTCATCCCTATCGCTCGAGGCAGGACAGCCGGCGTCACTCAGGCTCTCTTCGCAGTAGCCGAGAAGCACACCTGGGGGCCCCTAAAGCAACATGGAGGTCCGCCCCAGGAGCAAGCCCCGGGGAAGCCGGAGGCGTTGGAGTAGCGCTCCGCCTTCCCCAGCCTTGACCTCCACGGCGACCGCGACCCCTCGCCCTTCCTCCGCCACGGGCGCTCGGGCCGTCTTCCACCACGGCACCCCTAAAAGTTGTGGCATGATCCGAACGGGATCCCCTCGCCTCCCTGGAGGCCGACGGTGACCGGCCTCGTCCCCTAACCATGGTTAGGGGCGAGCGCCACCGACAGATAGAAGAAGATTCTGAAGGCCAAGATCGAGGAGTGGTGGATTCAGGGGGAGTTGGGTGAGCAAAACCCCTCGCAAACCCTCCCAATTTACAGGACGGGGCGCGAGGGCTAGCCTCCCTTGCTCCAGAAGCCACCACCCCTCGCGCCCAATCGCTCGAGCTCACGGGAAAACAGAGAACCGCCCTGATGCGCCAATGCATGCACGGGCAGGCCCAGCCACTACTGCGCCTTCCAAGGCCTCGTCTGCCACCTGTCCATCCATAACTTTGCATGCCACACGCGTGGCAAAGGCATTTCAGGAGGCGGTTAGGCCACTCCGCTCACGACCTCCCACTTCGTGCATCCGATGCGCGGCGTGGGGAGGAGCAACCGCCATCAGATCCAGCAATGAAGGCTCGTGCACCTCTTTGGGCCTAGCCCAACAACGCTCTGCACGCGTGTGTGGCCCAGGCCCGGGGCTCCTATCGGTGAAGTAAATACTGGGGTCCCTAGTGCCCCATACTTGTGCACGGGCGCAAAGAACCCCTGACGGTAGAGCATGTCGGGTCCCAGACAAGATGCACCCCCGAGATTACCAAGGCCCCGACAAGCCTTCCTTGCCGGGAAGATAACCAAGGCCACGCCCATTTAGTGGGCGTGATGAACTGACCAAGTACAAGACCTCGGCAGGCCTCCCTTGTGGGGACGACAACCGAAGCCCCCGACAAGCTCTCTTGCCGGGATGAAGACCCGAGGCCCCGGCAAGCCTCCCCTTGCCACGGTGACAAGGCCAAGCATTGGAGGGCGACCGCCCTCCCTATAGTGCCACCGCCCCCCAAGTTCTAGCGCATTCCGCATGCGCCAGCATAGTGCCCAGGTGTCGAAGCACCTGGACACGTGTCTTCACCAGCACATTGCTGACAAGGACAAGACGTGCATTTAATGCACATGACAGTGGTAGATGGATAAGCATGACCCACCGAGCACTGTAGGTGACCCCCTTGCCTATAAAAGGAGGCCCTTAGCTCATTCACAAGGGGTTAGGCTCTTTGGACATTGGCCAGAAGACGGTTATCATCAGTCACTGTAACGAACAACAAAATGCTTAATACGACCAGACAAGAAGGATGTAGGATTTTACACGTAAGCGGCCCGAACCTGGGTAAAAAGGCTTGTCGGGTGTTGATCGTTAGCTCTGCTCTTGACGTCATATTTCTCCGCCCTACAATCACAAGGGTTTCACGTTGATTCCCATAGGTGTCGGCCTAGCATCGCCGACGCTAGCCACTGCTTGAACTTTGGAGGTTCTCTGCATTTATGTTTTGCAGCCTCAAAAAGGGCTAGCAAGATACCATTGTTGTCATATTATATCATGATTGTTTTGACAAAGTGTTGGTGTCTGAGTTATCTTATTATTGCTTGCTAGTTGATTATGACATTGATATGATCTAATAGAATTTCTAAGGGTTATTGTCGATATGATTAGTCATGATTTATGCTGAAAACCTGGTTCTCTCTCAGCATGTATACGTAAACAAGAACAAAAGAGTTCATAAACGTTTTTATTTATCGCTTTCAATTTGTCAACTTAATTTCTTGAGGACAAACAATGAGTTAAGCTTGGGGGATTTGATACGCCTCCATCGTATCTACTTTTCATAACACTTTTTCTCTTGTTTTGGACTCTAGTTTGAATGAAACTAACCCGGACTGATGTTGTTTTCAGCAGAACTACCATGGTGTTGTTTCTGTGTAGAAATAAAAGTTCTTGGAATCGAAGGAAACTTTTTGGAAATTTTTCCTGGAATATATGAAAAATACTTGAACCAAGACCCACTAGGGAGGAGGCCACAGGCTCCCACTAGACATCAGGGCGTGTTAGACTATCTAGTGGGGCTAACGGGGCTCCGCTGAGCCTAATTCCAACGCTATAAAATCCTATTTTCGAAGAAAAACTAGAGAGAAAGTTTCATCGTGTTTCACGATATATAGCCGCCGCCACCTCCTGTTCTTCATCGGGAGGCCTAATCTAGAGTTCGTTTGGGGCTCTTGAGAGGGTAATCTCCTGTCTTCGTCATCACTAACCCTTCTCCATCGCCAATTCCATGATACTCTCCACCGGGAGTGAGTAATACCTTCGTAGGCTTGCTGGCCGGTGAAGAGCTGGATGAGATTCATCATGTATCGAGTTAGTTTTGTTAGGGCTTGATCCCTAGTATCCAGTGTGTTCGAAGATTGATGTTGCTATGACTTTGCTATGCTTAATGCATGTCACTAGGGCCTGAGTGCCATGATTTCAGATGTGAACCGTTTATGTTTTCACCATTATATCTATGTTCTTGACGCGATCTTGCAAGTTATATGCACCCACTACATGTTAGGATCCACATACCCCAAAGCGACAATAATTGGGATTCTTTTCGGTGATTACCGTAGTATGATGAGTTCATGTATTCACTATGTGTTAATGCTTTGTTCCGGTTCTCTATTAAAAGGAGGCCTTAATATGCCTTAGTTTCCAAATGGATCCCGCTCCCACGGGAGGGTAGGACAAATGATGTCATGGAAGTTCTTTTCCATAAGCATGTATGACTATTTACCAAATACATGCCTACATTATATCGATGAACGGGAGCAAGTTCTGTGTCACCCTATGTTGTGACTCTTATATGATGAATATTATCCAGCATTATCACCGATCCAGTGCCTACGAGTTTTCCACATATTGTGCTTGCTAAGTTACTACTCTTGCTACCGCTGTTACAACTGCTACAAAACTGCTATTTTTACCGTTATTGCTGCTATGGTTACCACTGCTATCAAAATTATCATATTACTATGGTACTGATCACTGTGCTACAGATACTAAATCTCCAAGTGTGGTTGAATTGACAACTGAGTTGCTAATACCTACAAATATTCTTTGGCTCCCCTTGTGTCGAATCTATAAATTTGGGTTGAATTCTCTACCCTCAAAAATTATTACGAACCCATATGCTTGTGGGTTATCACCTATCTATTACACCTACTAAGTACTTCTAGTTTTATTCTTGTTTGAGGTAAAGCAAACATTATGTGTGCTAGAGTTGTATCGATGGTCAATAGAACTTGAGGGAATATTTGTTCTACCTTTAGCTCCTCGTTGGGTTCGACACTCTTATTTAGCGAAAAGGGCTACAAACGATCCCCTATACTTGTGGGTTATCAAGACCTTTTTTTGGCGCCGCCGCGAGGGAGCAATAGCGTGGGTGAATATTCTCGTATGTGCTTGTTTGCTTTATCACTAAGTAATTTTTATTTTCTGTTATTAGTTGTTTTATATGTTAGGTTATGGATATGGAACACGAAACACCAAGCAATTAGTTGTACTTGCTACTCATGGAGATGGGGAACCTCGTGAAACCCACGATGATGGTTATTTGGAAAACGTTAAATACTACTTTGATAATCCTGAGAATTCCCATTGAACTTGATGATGGGATACACGTTGGATCAACGTGAGTATTTTAGGGATTATCGCTTGACTCAAAAAGGGAAACGCGTATGGGATCAAATTAAAATTTTGTGTTGGTATGCTTGGAATTTATTCTTGAGGTGTGATTATACTTGTTGTTTTAAGTTGGAGACTTCACACCTTCCCTTTCAATGTGAATTTAATGATAATGAAACATTGGATTCTTATGCTCATGGTTTATATGATTACTATGATGTGGAACAAATAGAAGAATCCGTTGCCTTTAAGGGTGCTTATGAAATTTCTTCTTTGATTGAAAACTATGATGCTATTCTTTACAAATCTGAAAAATGTGACATACTTAAATATTGCTTTGAGAATTATGAATACAATGCCCATATTGATGAATTTATTGAGAGAATGTCTGATGTCTGGGAAGAAACAAATATTTTGCAGGAATCTATGGAAGAAGAAATTGTTGAAACTGTGAGCTCATTAGATGAAAAAGATGAGGAGGAGAGGGAAGAACAAAAGGGAGGAAGAGTGGATTAGCTACCCGCGTCCACCTTCCAATGAGAGTAACTCTTCTACTCATATCTATCTATACTTATACTAATTAGAGACTCTCAAGAAATTTCGACGTTAATTAGAAATTAGGAGCCGTTAATCAAGTGGGACCGAATTATTACGGTGGAGATCTTTCCATACGTTTTAACTTTTTTTTTCTTCATCTGAACATTACGGTGGAGATCTTTGCATACATTTTAACTTTTTTTTCTTCATCTGATCATCCTAGGATCAATCTAAAGCTGTAGGATAAACGCATACCCTGTAGAAGCCACATACACAACACGACTCCTATCTCTCCTTTCTTTTCCAAAAAGAAAAAAACACAAATCTCCTATCAATTATCATCCGGCCTGCCTCCAATTGGTTCATGATATTCCAGTGCAAGGTGGAGATGCGGCTCTTTCATTTTTTGCTTCCTTCTCGATCTGCTGTGGATGAGAGTCCTATCATCCAGACTGTCTCCAACCATCGGTATCCTCATCTTCCGGTTGTAAAGCATGAACAAGAGCGAGGACCGTGCGGCTCTCCCGGAGCACATCTGCGACGTGATGAGAAGATGCATTAGCCGATCATGGTAACGGACGGGTTTTCTCTGTTTAAAACTCATCTTTTTCCTGGGCGACTGATTTGAACACAAACATCCTGATGTATGGCTCAACATACTTGGTGCGAGAAGCACTATTCCGTGCAGGCGAGTATAGTTGCCGTAGTTCTCTGTAGAGGAGAGGCAGATGCGAACACAGACATGATGATGCATGGCTTCACGTACATGGTTGGAGAGGCAGTAGTGCTTGAAGGAGACGTTACAATTAGTTGCCATGGTACCCTGGATAGGAGCGGCAGTTACGTACTGCATCCATAATTCCAGCCCAACAGATGGCGAATTGTATGGTCCATGCCCCATGAGACGAACATGAGGTGGGGTGTGGAGCTAGCTAGCGCTGCATGTGCGGGGAGGTATTCTATGGCGCTAGGCTGATTTCTCCCCATGTAGTCTCAGTCAATCATGATTCATGGTACTGCCTTGCTGTTAGTATAGGTTCGATTCGACTGTACCTGCTGCCACCGCATATGGTTACCAGCCTTGCCGTCTGTTTTATACGTTGTAATTTAGGCAACTATTCAAATCTTTAATACGAAATCCTTCACAGTCCAACACAATGTGAAGAAGATTTACATTTTATGGACACCTATCCGTCATGTGGTGTTTTTTAATTAAGATTGCATGATTTATCTTAGTTTTGTTTCTAGCGGAGTCGATAGTCCTATTTCATATATTTGTTTCTTCTACAATGTCTCATGGTGGCATCAGAATTCTTGATGAAAGGAGGGGTATATATTTAAGCCAGGACACCTTTTCGAGGTTACTGTATCATGGTCTTCAAATCTTATAATCATGAATTCTTCCCAACATTCTAAGCTATTCCAATTTCTAACCTCCGTTCTAATATGATTGTTTGTAGACTCTTTTTTCCAAAAAATTATCGTACTACACATTAACCAAAATGTAAATACTATATGCCTAGCCACTAAGTACTAATTACATTTCCCATTGTCTGTAATTACTCCATAAGTACTAATTACCTTGGATTGAGGAATCATCAACATCACACCTCAAACCTAGAGTACGTGCCAATCGATAGAAGTTATTGTTCCGACAAGTTTTATGTCAAGAAGAACTCCTTGGTACACTATTCTTTTTGTCTACTTTAGACTCACGAATCATGAAATTAGAAAGGAATGTGGCATTTAGCCATACCCAAACATATTTGGTACATTCAAGACTTTTGGTTTCCTCCTCAAAAAAAGGCTATATGAATTAGAGTGCATGTTGAAAAGAACACAATTGTTTCTCAAATTACTATTACAATTTCAGTTTGTTATCAATTTTTTCAAATAATAATAATATTTTACTTGCAGTCCACGTGATCTCTGAGTTTAAAGCAATAATTTAGTTGGCCGCTGGATTCTGAAAATAGATGATTCATGTGGACACCTATCTAGAAAGTGTGTGTACAACTTTTTCATTTTGTACTAAATCTTTTGATAACTGAATTTAATTTCATAGAATATTATAGGGGGTGCCTAGAACTCATCTACAAGAGAGATAATTAGGTCTCAGTCACCTGATAAACAAACACATATACAAAATAGTACAATCCACGATAGCAGGCACATATCTTATAGTATCACATCCAATATGGCTATAGAAAATGAATGATACATACGTAAAACTCTGCTAGATGAGTTCTAGCAAAACTGAATATTATATCAATTTTGTGGTACAGATTTCTCTTCATAGTTACGACTTATGAAGGTGCAAAAGTGTACATGAGTATATTAACACGGACGCTAGCTTACAACAATTCCACTTGGTTAATATAGAATGAGTATGCAGGAAGAAATCATGTGCTTTCAACGTATAATGGGTTCATGCTTTTCTTTTGAGTTGTTTGGCATAATGGCATGATTATATAAGTCTCTTTCACATTCAAATATGTATCCACCAAAAAGTACATATACATTTCGGTTTTACTTGGAACATTGGGTGTTCCAACAATTGTATTTATATTTCGATATACTTGGGAGGGTTCTAGAATGGAGGAGCTTCTTGGATATCTTACATGAATATATTGTTACCAGAAAAAAATGTCATCCTTTAAATATTACGCTTTCAAGAACTTAACACGAAGTCTCTAAATTGTAATTAATTTTATTTTGAGACTTATGGCAAATGTTTCAAAATCCCCTATGCTATTGTCTAGATAACTAGCCCGTGCATTTGCACGGGTTGACGACTAGTTTTTTTAATTTACCTTCGTGCTTATTAGAGGATGAATGTTATGATGATTCCTATGATCCCTTAGATTCGTTTGAAATATCCCTTTTTGACGAACTTGATGCTTTCTATGCTTCTGGCCATGATGCCAATATGCATTATGCTTATGGGGATGAACTTGTTGTTGTCGTTCCTTATGTTAAGCATGAAATTGTTGCTATTGCACCCACACACGATAGTCCTATTAGTTGTTTGAATTCTCCTAACTACACCATATTGGAGAAGTTTGCACTTATTATGGATTGTATTGATGGCTTGTGTTTTACCACTACACATGATGATTTTGATGGATATAATATGCATGTTCTTGCTGCAACTACTTGCAATTATTATGAGAGAGGAACTACATGTCCACCTCTTTATGTTTCCAACACGATAAACTTGCAAGAAATTGTATATGCTATGTATTGGCCTTTACTTGATGTGCATGAATTGTTCTCTTATGACATGCTGATGCATATGAAGAGAGTTAGACTTCATCATTGCATGATATATGTTGCTTTGTGCTCACTGCTAAATTACAAATCATTTTTAATTTAAATTGCCTTTGGTATACCTTGGGATCCGGGTGGATCCATTACTCGAGCACTTTATGCCTAGCTTAATGGATTTAAAGAATGCACTGCCACCGAGACAAACCGAAAGTTTCACAGATTCATTTATTTCTGTTGAGACCTTTCAAAAAATTTAAAAACAAAAAATATAGAGGGCAACTTAAATATTTTTCAAAAAGAGAAGCAATTGAAAAGTTATGCATTGGAGAAGTGAGGGTCGACCTTGAACACTTGTGTTCATGCTCATGGAAACAATATAGAATTTTTCATGATTTTCTCAAAAAAAAAAGTATCCCCTTGTACAAATCCATTGTATTATAAAAATAATGTGCCAAGATTTGCCTTTAGGGTGATTAGATTGCTTGTTGGCATGTGCGGTGCAAAAACAAAAACTTTGGCTGTAGTTCGTGAATTTACATTTATTACTCGAACATCGAAAGTTTCAAAAAATTACACATTAATTCTATGCAATTTTTTATTTATTACTAATTGTTCGCAATTTTTTAAGTTCTATAAGTATGTTTAATGTTCATATTACTATGGAGTGTCCTATTTTTGACACATTCTATTTTTGATGCATTGTTTTGCTCGTTTTGATGAAACTATCAATTGTATCGGTGGTAAAATCCATGGAGAAGTTATATTAAAATAGATATAATGCAAAAAAATATTAATGGGTTTTCAACAGTATTTATGGGAGAAATTTGCATTACTATACTAACGGATCTCATGAGTTTTTTGTTAAGTTTTGTGTGCATGAAGTGTTCGAAGATCAATGAGGTATCAATATGAGGAGAAGGAAGAGAGGCAAGAGTTAAAGCTTGGGGATACCCAAGGCACCCCAAGTAGTCTCAAGCGTCTAAGCTTGGGTATGCCCCAGAAGTCATCCCATATTTCTTCAACAAGTATCGATATGTTTTCATGTTCGTTTCGTTCACGTGATATGCATAAATCTTGGAGCGTCTTTTGTGATTAGTTTTCACTTTTATTTTGTGCACCATGATGGTATGAGATAGTAAATGGTTGATTTATATAATGCTCATTACGCTTCATTTATATGTTTTGCCTATGGCTTTATGGAATTATTCATGTGCTTCACTCATATCGTTTGAAGTTTGAATTCCATGTTTCTCTACATATAGAAAACTATCATTTGTAGAATTCTCTTTTGCTTCAGCTATATTTATTATAGCATGGTATTTTCTATAAAGATATAGATTCTCATGCTTCACTTTAACTATTTACATATTCAAAAGGAATTGGTCATTTACATGGTTATTCATAAAATCCTACATAAACCTTGTAGATCACTAAGTATGATATGTTTGATTCCTGCAACAATTTTGCACCATTAAGATAGTAATATGTGGGTAAACTAGTTGATGATTGTGTATTAGTAAGAATATTGACGTTAAGGTTTGTGATTCCCGAAGCACGCACATATAATATCAGGTTATGCGATGAAGTTGGAGCATAATTTATCCTTGATTGAAACCATTTGTGTTGTTATAATCGAGGTCGCACGATGGTTAACTCCTTCCAACCTCCTCCGTTGGGGCATGCGGGTAGTGCTTTGCTTCAAGAGAGCTAATAAAATCTTACAATAAGTATGTGAGTTCTTTATGTCTAATGTAAATCCATGGATATATGCACTCTCACCTCCACATATTTTCTAGCCTCTATGGTATTTTGCATTGCCCTTTATCACTTAGAGAGTTGGTGCCAACTTTGTAGGTGCATCCAAACCCTATGATATGGTACGCTCTATCACAGAAAAGCCTTATTATATCTTACTCAAAATAGCCACCATACCTACCAATTATCACATTTCCATAGTCATTCCGAGAAATAGTGCAATGCAACTTCCACCGCTTCCGTTTTGATGACTTGAGCATTCATTGTCATATTGCTTTGCATGATCGTAAGATAGCTTGCATGATATTTCCATGGCTTGTCCATTTTTATGTCTGTGTTATGCTTGATCATTGCACATCCTGGTACACTGCCAGAGGCATTCATATAGAGTCATACTTTGTTCTAGGTATCGAGTAGTAATATTGAGTTGTAAGTAAATAGAAGTGTGATGATCATCATTATTAGAGAATTATCCAAGTGAGGAAAGGATGATGGATACTATGAATCCCCCACAAGTTGGGATGAGACTCCGAATGAAAAATGAAAAATGGGGGGCCAAATGAGCCCACCACAAAAAAAAGAAAAAAAAGAAAAGAGAGAGAAAAGAGAGAAGGGGCATGCCAATTCCACATTTGTGGTTCAAAGTAGCACCATGTTCTTCATGTAGATAGTCTCTTGTTTTGTCACTTGCATATGCTAGTGGGAATTTTTCATTATAGAGTTTGATGAACACCCACTTAGTTTTAATATTGAGCTTTCATACACTTATAGCTCTAGTGCATCCGTTGCATGGCAATCTCCACTCCTCGCATTCATATCTATTCATGGGCATCTCCATAGCCCGTTGATATGCCGAGTTCATGCAAGACTTTCTTCTTCACTTTTACCCCTTTGAAACCTACCACCATATTCTATTCCACCTTTATGCTAAATCCATGCATGGTTCATGCTCATGTATTGAGTTAATAATAAAAAGCTGAAGCGCGTTAAGAAGTATGATCCAATTGCTTGATTTGACACCAGGGTGCTCATGATTTATACCTTATCCTGGGAAGACCAAGCATGACAAGCTATATGATTTTGTAGAGATAGCTTTCTTTAGAATTGTTATTTTGAGAGGACATGATTGTTTGCAAGTAAACCTGAGTATGGATGACATTTAGTCAAATGATAGACTATTGCCTTGAATCACTTGTATCTTAATATTCATGCCATGGTTAGATATATGATCAAGATTATGCTAGGTAGCATTCCACATCAAAAATTGTATTTTTGTCATTTAACTACTCGAGGACGAGCAGGAATTAAGCTTGGGGATGCTGATACGTCTCCATCGTATCTATAATTTTTTATTGTTTCATGCCAATATTATACAACTTTCATATATTTTTTTAAACAATTTATATGATTTATTGGACTAACATATTGATCTAGTGCCAAATGTCAGTTCCTGTTTGTTGCATGTTTTTTATTTCGCAAATATCCATATCAAACGAATTCCAAACACGATAAAAATTTATGGTGAATTATTTTGGAATATATGTGATTTTTGGGAGGTGGAATCAGCATAAACGGAGGCCCACAGCCTCTACTATCCACCAGGGCGTGACCCATACCCCCTTTCCGCAAGACGACCTTTGTTGCAAAAAATATTTTACATGTGTTTCCCCTATAGATCTTTGCTAGAAGCAGGCCGGGACAAAGTATATGTTTCTATAACAAAGTCGTTGCTGCAGAAATTAATGAGTGATAGAGAGGATAAGCGAGACGTGTCAAGAGATCTATCCAATGGCCATCAAAGTGGCGGACGTATAGCATATGTCGGATGGATAGCAGTCCCCATATTTTAATACTGTGTGTTATTGATTGAAAGCCAATGTAATGTGCCAAATAAGTTTGACCCCCCCCCCCCAAAAAAAAATCTAGAAAACAATCATGCACTTTTGCAATATGTATTCTAGAGTCTCTATAAATTTATTTATTTATTAAACATACACAATACATCACTATTACGATATTAGGCTTATATGCTTGCGATATCTCTGCCAAGATATTCAATTATATATGAAACACACAGACTTTTGTATGTATAAATGTTGAAGAAGCCAACTCAAAGAGTCATGTGATTTCGTTATTTTTATTTTCACATCAAAGGGATCCAATTTCAAGATTCTTAGGCAACTTTCCCAAAAGAAGAAACTAACATAACTTCCGTTGCAAAATACAACTTACACTTACCATAATGCAAATGTATGTTAAAAATATATAACAAACAACACTATAATTTTTATTTAAAAACATCGTCATTTGGTTAACTATGTTATCAAAGTGATACGAAATACTCATAATGAGTATATATATATATATATAGTTGTACAAAATATAAAAACTTAGTAGAAAATCAATTATTTTTTATGAATTTTAAAAGTTTTATGTATTTTGTGAACTAAATATATCATTTTTGATTTATTGAGAAATCCAGAAAATCCTTTTGGCACTCATACTTAGCTAGCCTGTGTCACTGACTGGTGGGGCCGGTCAATGCCAACATGGTAGAGGTCAAACTGACGAGTTGGGCCTCTAGGTTAATGTTAATTTAACCAAGAAATAATCTTGGGGTTAATTAGAGCGTATGGCCCACATGTTAGTGGTTGCAGATTAATTAGCATGTGTAATTTGATTAGACTCAACCAGGGTTAGGCCGAGGCTTAACCACCGGCAATGCAGACGCGAAGGTGATGCCCTGAAACATAACATAGGCCACAACTAAATGCGTTGATAGGTCTGATGGAATGCGTGCAGCACAACACATTCAAGAGTGGCGGTGGAAGGTGATAGAGTGGAGCATAGCGACAAGTATACCTGGACACGAGCGGAGCCCAGCCAGGCTCGCCCCAAGTCAGTCTAGAGCTTGCTATTCTTGGTCTGAGTCGAACCGAGCCATGTGCCCAAGCAAGCTAGAGATTGCACTACTGCAGGATAATCCAAAGACAACACATATATTAGAGACTCTTCGACGAAATTGTTTGTGATGTACATCATAGCATGTTTGATCTAACATCACAAAAAAAAGCATGTGTGATGTTCCCATTTCGAAAAAATAATTGTGTGCACTGTGGTGTAAGCAATTTTTGCAAAAAACTGTGTGTGTGTTGTTGTCTATTATTATTGTACACGATAAAACACAAACATGTGTCATGCTCGGACATGGTTTTTACAAATGATATATGTGTGATGTACTCTATCATTACACACACATATTATAATGCAATCGTGTGTGGTGCCATGCATACAATTTTTATAAAAAATGTGTGTGACGTAGCATATCATTGCACACAGTGTTAAAAACGCAAAAGTGTGTGATGCCTTCCACACGCTTTTCGCATATATTGTGTGTGCGATGTAGCCTGTCATCGCACACACTTTTGTAGATGGAACTATATGTGACGCATGATAACCCATAAGTATAGGGGATCACGACAGCCTTCACGGATAGTATTTCACCATAATTTATTGATTCGACACAAGGGAGTCAAATAATATTTATAGGCCTTGATAGTTGGGTTGGCAATTCAACCGCATCTAGGATATCTCTTTGCATCAAAGGTTTAGTAGCATCGCAAATAATAGTAGTAGCAGTAACAGTGATAACAACAACATTGGTAACAGTACTACGAGTAGCAATTGAGTAGTAGGTGTGACAGAAACAATAGTAGTATTAACTTAGCAAGATTGAGTATATGTAAAGAGTAGGCACATGGATCAACGATGGAAAGATATGGATGACATCAATCATGTAACAGTTACACACTAGAGCGACACAGAAGTGACTCCAATTCATCAATATAATGTAGGCATGTTTTCCGTATATAGTCATGCATGCTTGCGATAAGAACTTGCATGACATCTTTTGTCCTACCCCCGTGGCAGCATGGTCCTCTTGGAAACTTAGGGATATTAAGACCTCCTTTTAGTAGAGAACCGGAACAAAGCATTAACACATAGTGAATACATGAACTCCTCAAACTACGGAAATCACCGGAAAGTATCCCAATTATTGTCACCTTGGGGTATGCAGATCGAGACACGTAATAGGTAAACACAACTTGCAAGATAGGATCCGAATCGCTCTTATATTCATGAAAATATAATAGGTTCAGATATGAATCATGGCACTCGGTCCCTAGTGACAAGCATTAAGTATATAAAATTCATAGCAACATCAATCTTAGAACATAGTGGACTAGGGGTCAAGCCCTATCAAACTTAACTCGATTACATGATCAATCTCATCCAAACCTCATCACCATCCAGCAAGCCTACTAAGGAATTACTCACTCCCGGTGGTGAGCATCATGGAATTTTTGATGGAGAAGGGTTGGTGATGATGACGGCGACAAATCCCACTCTCTGAAGCCCCAAACGGACTCTAGATCAGCCCTCCGTGAGGAAGAAGAAGAGGTTGTGGCGGCTCTGTCTTGTAAAACGCGATGAAATCTTCTGTATGTTTTTTCTCCGAAGATGTGAATTTATAGGACTAGAATTAGGGTCGAAGGAGCCACGTGGGCCCTATAAGTCGTCAGGGCGTGCCCGAGGGGGGTGGGCGTGCCCTGTTTACTTGTGGCCCACAAACAGCCCTCCTCCGGTGGATCTTCACTCCACAATACATTATATATTCCAGAAATAATTCACAAAAAGTTCCGTACAGTTCCGAGAACTTTTATTTCGTCAAAAAAATAACACCAAGGTAGTTCTACTGAAAACAACGTTAGTCCGAGTTAGTTCCATTCAAATTAGCAAATTACAGTCCAAAACTAGAGCAGAAGTGTTTGAAAAAGTAGATACGTTTGAGACTTATAAAATCCCCAAGCTTAACTCATTGCTTGTCCTCAAGCAATTCAGTTGATAAACTCAAAGTGATAAAAAACTTTTACAAACTCTTTTGTTCTCATTGCCATATATATATGCTTAGCTAGTGTTCAGGTTTTCAACATAAATCACAAGGAATCATATCCATGATAACAATTAAGCATCATATTCAATCATGTTAATACATAACCAACTAGTAAGCAATAATAAGATATCTTACATGCCAATAATTTGTCAAAACAGTCACAATGTAATATGGTGATGTGGTATCTCGCTAACCCTTTCCACGACCGCAAACCATAAATGCAAAGCACCTCTGAGGTTCAAGCAGCGACTAAACAGTATAATTTAGTGTAGAAAAGATTGAGTTAATGCTCACAACCAATATTAACTAGACTCGATGCATTAGAATGACAATAGTGCTCTCTGGTCTGGTGCTTTTAGTAAAAGGGTGATGAATCAACATAAAAGTAAATAAGATAGGCCCTTCGCAGAGGGAAGCATTGATTTGCACAGGTTCCAGAGCTCAAGTTTTAAAACAGGATTGAAAATATAGTTTTTGGGTGGTGTACTGTCAACGTTACGGCAAAAGTTTTCAGTATCTTCCATGCTAAACTCATTACTAGTGTTTCCCAAATAGAATTGTAAAGTTCACTCCTATCCACCATCCATACACAAACCATGGCTACCCGAATTCACGGGTGCCCTCCAACATATCAACTGTCACAAGGAGTTTTGTTTAATTTAATTTTGATTATGTAGGAGTAGGCATCCTTTTTACCAACCTCACTAGTGCAATGACGACGAATGAATGACTGTCCTGAAAATAACTCACTTAGCATGGAAGATACAGCCCCACCCCATCGCTATATGAGCGGTACGAGCGTGCAAAACATATGTTTGTTTGAATATTTAGAGGATGGTGTTGGAAATATGCCCTAGAGGCAATAATAAAATGGTTATTATCATATTTCCTTGTTCATGATAATCCTCTATTGTTCATGCTATAGTTGTGTTAAGAGGAAACAGTAATACATGTGTGAATAAATAGATCACAATGTGTCCCTAGCAAGCCTCTAGTTGGCTAGCTCGTTAATCAATAGATGATCATGGTTTTCTGATCATGGACATTAGATGTAATTGATAACGGGATCACATCATTGGGAGAATGATGTGATAGACAAGACCAGATCCTAAGCATAGCACTAGATCGTATTGTTCGTATGCTAAAGCTTTTCTAATGTCCAGTTTCTTTTCCTTCGACCGTGAGATTGTGCAACTACCGGATACCGTAGGAATGCTTTGGGTGTATCAAACGTCACAACGTAACTGGGTGACTATAAAGGTGCACTACCGGTATCTCCAAAAGTGTCTGTTGGGTTGGCACGAAGAGGTATCTCTGGGCCCACTCCGTAGAACATCATCATAATGAGCTCAGTGTGACTAAGGAGTGACTCACGGGGTGATGTGCTACGGAATGAGTAAACAAACTTACCGGTAACGAGATTGAACAAGGTATAGGTATACCAACGATCGAATCTCGGACAAGTTCTATACCGACAAACAAAGGGAATTCTATACGGGATTGATTGAATCCTTGACATCGTGGTTCATCCGATGAGATCATCGTGGAACATTTGGGAGCCACCACGGGTATCCACATCCCGCTGATGGTTATTGGCCAGAGAATGTCTCGGTTATGTCTGCATGATTCTCGAACACGTAGGGTCTACACACTTAAGGATCGATGACGCTGGCGTTATAGGGAATTGTTATACGAGGTTACCAAAGGATATTTGGAGTCCCGGATGAGATCCCGGACATCACGAGAAGCTCCGGAATGGTTTGGAGGTAAAGATTGATATATAGGTTGGATGGGTTTGGACGCCGGAAATGTTTCGGGCACCACTAGCAATGTGTCGGGACCACCGGAAGGGTTCCGGAGGCCCACCGGGAGGGGCCACAAGCCCCGGAAGGCTACATGGGCCAAATGCGGGAGGGAACCAGCCCCTGGGTGGGCTGGTGCGCCCCCCACACTCAGCCAGGCACACCAGAGAGGGAGGGAGGGGAAACCCTAGGCGTTGGTAGGCCTAAGGCCCACCTAGGGGGGCGCCAACCCCTCTCCTCCCTGGCCGCCGCCCCCCTCTCCCATCTAGGGCTGCCGCACCCCACCCTCAAGGGGGAAACCCTAAAGGGGGTGCCACCCCTCCCTTCCCCCTATATATAGTGGGGGTTTTGGACTTTAGAGATACGGTTTTTCCATCTCTCTTGGCGCAGCCTTGTCTCTCTTCTTCCTCCTCTCCCACGGTGCTTGGCGAAGCCCTGCCGGGAGACCTCGTCTCTCCGTCGACACCACGTCGTTGTGCTGCTGGAGATCTTCCCCAACCTCTCCCTCCTCCTTTCTGGATCAAGGTGCGGGAGACGTCACTGGGCTGCACGTGTGTTTAACCCGGAGGTTCCGTGGTTCGGCACTAGATCGGAATCACACCGCGATCTCAATCGCCGCGAGTATGACTCCATCAACCGCGTTCTAGCAACGCTTCCGCTTAGCGATCTTCAAAGGTATGAAGATGCACTCACCCCTCTCTCATTTCTAGTCTCTCCATAGGAAGATCTGAATATGGCGTAGGAAATTTTTGCATTTATGCTACGTTACCCAACGGTGGCATCCGAGCCAGGTTTTCTATGCATAGATTCTATGCACGAGTAGAACACAAAAGGTTGTGGGCGCTGATTTGTGAATTGCTTTCTGGTACTAGTCTTATTCTTTTCCGGCGGTATTGTGGGATGAAGCGGCCCGGACCGACATTACACATACGCTTACGTGAGACAGGTTCCACCGGCCGACATGCACACCATGCATAAGAGGTGGCTAGCGGGTGTCTGTCTCTCCCACTCTAGTCGGATTGGATTTGATGAAAAGGGTCCTTTTGAAGGGTAAATAGCTTTGGCATATCATCGTAGGTAAGAAGGCGTTCTTGCTAGAAACCCAAACCAGCCACGTAAAACTTGCAACAACAATTAGAGGACGTCTAACTTGTTTTTGCAGGGTTTGACATGTGATGTGATATGACCAAAGTTGTGATGTTTACATGTGTGATGTATGAGATGATCATGTTATTGTAATAGGATTCATGACTTGCATGTCGATGAGTATGACAACCGGCAGGAGCCATAGGAGTTGTCTTAATTTATTGTATGAGATGCAACGCCATGTGTTTACTACTTTTACTTCATTGCTAACGGTTAGCTATAGTAGTAGTGGTAGTAGTAGTTGGCGTGATGACTTCACGGAGACACGATGATGGAGATCATGGTGTCACGCCGGTGACAATGATGATCATACGATGCCTGAAGATGGAGATCGAAGGAGCAAAGATGATAATGGCCATATCATGTCACTATATGATTGCATGTGATGTTTATCATGTTTTTCATCTTATTGCTTAAAACAACGGTAGCATAATAAGGTGATCCCTCATAAAATTTCGACAACGTATTCCCCTAAGTGTGCACCGTTGCGAAGGATCGTTGTCTAGAAGCACCACGTGATGATCGGGTGTGATAGATTCTAACGTTCGCATACAACGGGTGTACGCCAGATGTACACATGCGAAACACTTAGGTTGACTCGACGAGCTTAGCGTGTACAGACATGACCTCGAATACAAGAGACCGAAAGGTCGAACATGACTCGTATGGTTGAATACGATCAGCATGAAGTTTCTCACCATGACGACTAGTCCGTCTCACGTGATGATTGGACGCGGGTTAGTCGACATGGATCATGTATCACTTAGATGACTAGAGGGATGTCGATTTAAGTGGGAGTTCATACTTAATTTGATTAAATGAACTTAATTGTCATGAACTTAGTCTTAAAGTTGTCTTTATAAATATTGTAGATGGCCAACGTCAACCTCAATTTCAATGCATTCCTAGAGAAAAACAAGCTGAAAGATGATGGTACCAACTATGCAGACTGGGTCCGCAACTTGATGCTCATCCTCGAAGAAGCTAAAAAGGCTTATGTCCTTGATGCACCTCTAGGTGACCCTCCTGCTCCCGCAACAGCCCAGGACATTCTGAACGTCTGGCAAACGCGGAGTGATGACTACTCTCTGGTTAGGTGTGGCATGTTATACAGTTTGGAAACGGTGCTCCAAAGGCATTTTGACCAATACGGTGCATATGAGATGTTCCAAGAGCTGAAACTAGTTTTTGAACCTCATGCCCGTGTCGAGAGATATGAAGTCTCCGACAAGTTCTTTAGCTGTAAGATGGAGGAGAACAGTTCTGTCAGTGAGCATATACTCAAAATGTCTGGGTTACACGGTCGTCCGACTTCACTTGGATTCAAACTTCCAGATGACGCTATAATTGACTAAATCCTCCAGTCTCTCCCAGCAAGGTACAAGGGTTTTGTGCTGAACTACAACATGCAAGGGATGGAAAAGACCATTCCCGAGTTGTACTCGATGTTGAAATCTGCAGAAGTAGAAATCAAGAAAGAGTATCAAGTGTTGATGGTCAAGAAGACCACCAGTTTTAAGAAGGGCAAGGGTAAGAAGAACTTCAAAAAAGATGGCAAAGCCGTTGCCGCGCCCGGTAAGCCAGATACCGGAAAGAATAAAAAGAATGGACCCAAGCCTCGGACTGAGTGCTTCTATTATAAGGGAAAAGGTCACTCGAAGCGGAACTGCCCCAAGTACTATAATTTTTTATGGTTCCATGCTATTATCTTGTCAAACTTTGGATGTTTTGTATGCCTTTTATATCTTTTTTGGGACTAACTTATTAACTGAGAGCCAAGTGCCAGTTCCTGTTTTCTTCCATGTTTTTGACCCTTCCAGTGCCAGGGGGCCCCGCGCCTAGCAGGCTTGTGGGCCCCCTGTGGATCGTCTGCCCTACCTCTTCCGCCTATAAATTACCGAAAAATCCAAAACTATGAGAGAGATCCACGAAAATGCTTTTCCGCCACCGCAAGCTTCTGTCTCCGCAAGATCTCATTTGGGGCACGTTCTGGTGCCCTGCCGGAGGGGGATTCGGATACGGAGGGCTTCTTCATCAACACCATGACCTCTCTGGTGATGCGTGAGTAGTTCACCATAGACCTTCGAGACCATAGCTAGTAGCTAGATGACTTCTCTCTCTTGGATCTTCAATACAAAGTTCTCCATAATCTTCATGGAGATCTATCCGATGTAATCTTCTTTTGCGGTGTGTTTGTCAAGATCCGATGAATTGTGGATTTATGATCAGATTATCTATGAATCTTCTTTGAGTTTCTTCTAATCTCTTTTATGCATGATTTCATATCCTTGTAATTCTCTTCGAGTTGTGGGTTTTGTTTGGCTAACTTGATCTATGATTCTTGCAATTGGAGAAGTGCTTGGTTTTGGGTTCATACCGTGTGGTAACCTCACCCAATGACAGAAGGGGTAGCGAGGCACGCATCGTGTTGATTCCATCAAGGGTAAAAAGATGGGGTTTATATCTATTGCATGAATTTATCCCTCTACATCATGTCATCTTGCTTAAGGCGTTACTCTGTTCGTCATGAACTCAATACACTAGATGCATGCTGGATAGCGGTTAATGTGTGGAGTAATAGTAGTAGATGCAGAAAGTATCGGTCTACTTGTCTCGGACGTGATGCCTATATGTATGATCATTGCCTTAGATATCATCATGACTTTGCACGGTTCTATCAATTGCTCGACAGTAATTTGTTCACCCACCGTAATATTTGCTATTTTGAGAGAAGCCTCTAGTGAACACTATGGCCCCTAGGTCTACTTCACATCATATTTTCAGCCTTACACTTTTACTTCGTTGCACTTTCCACCTTCAGATCTCACTTTGCAATCAATCTTGAAGGGATTGACAACCCCTTTATAGCGTTGGGTGCAAGCTCGTTTGTGTTTGCGCAGGTACTCTGGACACTTGGCTTGATTCTACTGAATTGATACCTTGGGTCTCAAACTGAGAGAAATACTTACTGCTGCTGTGCTGCATCACCCTTTCCTCTTCAAGGGAAAAACCAACACAAGCACAAGAGGTAGCAAGAAGAACTTTTGGCGCCGTTGCTGGAGGATCAAGTCAAGAATAGTCTCCCCTCAACGTGTCAATCTGTGGCACCGGGGATTATTCTAAGTGAAGCTTATCCAAGTAAGTGTCGCAAACTCATCTCTTGCATTTACTTTTTTGCCTCTCGTTTTCCTCTCCCCCACTTCTGAAAAATAAAAATTTACAAAAATATTTTCCTTCTTCATTTGCCCTTTTCTTTTGCTCGCTTTCTGTTTGCTTGTGCGCTTGTCTGCCTGCTAAGACCTGTATGGCCCAACCAAAGGATTATGATACTTACTACACAAGGTTGGAAGAGATTGAAACTAGTGTTAAAGGCTTCATGTCTACACAGTTTGATTATAATAGTTACTTCCGTAGAGAACTAAGGGTGCAAAATTATTTTTTGGCTATTATGAATAATGAAGTTGATGATATGGCCAAAGAATTCCTTGCGCTAAATTCTCAGTTTGCTCGTCTTGAAAAATTGGTAGGCCAGATTTCTGATAAACACGCTACCTTAGTCAATAAAATGGTTGCTAAACCTGAAATTTGTGATGAGAATCACGAAGATCTTAAAGTGCTTGGTGTGACTCCCATTGAATCCTTGTTTTCTAATGTCAAAGCTAATGATGATGGGGCTGGATATGAATCCACCTTGGTTGAAAAACGCCCCAATGATTCAGAGTCCATCTATCTTGATGCTAAAAGCATTGAAAGTGGAGTAGAGGATATCAAAACTTTGAGTAGTAATGAAACTACTACTTTGGATTTCAAGGAATTCAATTATGATAGTTGCTCCTTGATTGAATGCATTTCCTTGATGCAATCCATGCTAAACTCTCCACACACTTACAGCCAAAACAAGGCCTTTACCGATGATATCGTCGATGCTATGATAAAATCTATTGAAGAGAAACTTGAGCTGGAAGTTTCTATTCCTAGAAAGCTTCATGATGAGTGGGAACCTACTATCAAAATAAAAATAAAGAACTATGAATGCAATGCTTTGTGTGATTTGGGTGCTAGTGTTTCCGCGATTCCAAAGTCTTTATGTGATGTTCTAGGCTTTAATGAGATTTAGGAGTGCTCTCTTAATTTGCATCTTGCGGATTCTACTGTTAAGAAACCCATGGGAACGATCAATGATGTTCTTATTATTGCAAATAGGAACTATGTACCCGTGGATTTCATTGTGCTTGATATTGATTGCAATCCTACATGCCCTATCATTCTTTGTAGACCTTTCCTATGGACTATTGGTGCTATCATCGATATGAAGGAAGGGAATATTAGATTTCAATTTCCTTTAAAGAAGGGCATGGAGAATTTTCCTAGAAAGAAAATAAGATTGCCTTATGAATCCATGATGAGGGCAACTTATGGTTTGAGCACCAAAGACGACGATACGTGATTCTATCACCTTATGCCTAGCTAAGGGTGTTAAACAATAGCGCTTGTTGGGAGGTAACCCAATGAATTTATCTTTGCTTTTTTGCTTTCTGTTTTTTGCGTGCACACCATCATAATTCTGTTATGATTGTGTTTTTTGTGTTTGATCCAAGTAAAACCTTTATGACTAGTTTGGTGATGGTTGTTTGATCCTGCTGGAAAAAGACAGAAACTTTTCGCTCACGAAATTATTTTTCATTTTTATCCAAAAATAGCTTTTGAGTTGATTCTTTTTTCTGCTGGTTGATATGCCAATTTTCCAAAATGTCGTAATTTGTCAGAATTTTTGAGATATCTGAAGTATACAGATTGCTACAGACTGGTCTTTTTTTTGACAGATTCTGTTTTTTGTTGTGTTGGTTGCTTGTTTTGATGAAACTATGGATAGTATCGGGGGGTACTAGCCATGGAAAAGTGATAATACAGTAATCTAACATCAATATAAATAGAAATCAAGTTTGCTACAGTAACCTAAGAGGTGGTATTTTGTTTTCTTTTGCTAATGATATCACGAGTTTCTGTTTAAGTTTTGTGTTTTGAAGTTTTCAAGTTTTGGGTGATGTTCTCATGGACAAAGTGATATCCACTGAAGCTTGGGGATGCCCAAGGCACCCCAAGCCAAATTCAAGGACACCAAAAAGCCTAAGCTTGGGGATGCCCCGGGAAGGCATCCCCTCTTTCGTCTTCAATCCATCGGTAACATTACTTGGAGCTATAGTTTTATTCACCACATGATATGTGTTTTGCTTGGAGCGTCTTGTATCGTAGGAGTATATTCTTTTTTTTTGTGTCACAATCATCCTTGCTGCACACCTTTTGAGAGAGACATGCACTTATCGTGATTTTGCTAGAATACTCTTTGAGCTTCGCTTATATCTTTTGAGTTAGGCAATTTAGCTCACATGTGCTTCACTTAGATCTTTTAGAGCACGATGGTGTCATACTTTGGAGAAATAAAAACTCTCCATCTTCACTTATATGTTTTTGAGAGTGATCTATCTGAGTAACTTGGTAGTTGGCTTGTGCTATGAAAGTAGTCCGAAAGGTGATAGGAATCCAAAGAGAATACAATGAAACTTCCATCTTCTTATGCATTGATTAGAAAGAGAAGTTTGATTCCTCTCAACCAGTTTTGAGATATGGATTTGGTGATACTAAGAGTTATGTTAGTAGGGTGTTTTGAATCTAGAAATACTTGTGTTGAAGTTAGTGATTCCCGTAACATGCACGTATGGTGAACCGCTATGTTAGGAAGTCAGAGCATAATTGATCTATTGATTGTCATCCTTTGTGTTGCGGTCGGGATCGCACAATGGTTAACACCTACCAACCCTTTCCCTAGGAGTATGCATTTAGCACTTTGTTTTGATTACTAATAAAAACTTTCGTAATAAGTATGTGAGTTCTTCATGACTAATGTGAGTCCATGGTATAGATGCACTTTCACCTTCCACCATTGCTAGCCTCTTTAGTGCCGCGCAACTTTCGTCGGTGCACAAACCCACCATATGCCTTCCTCAAAACAGCCACCATACCGACCTACTATGGCATCTAGATAGGCATTCCGAGATATATTGCCATGCAACTCCCACCGTTCCGTCTCATGACTTGTGCCGTCACTTTCATATTGCCATTGCATGATCGTAAGATAGCTAGCGAGTCATACGCCAAGCTAGATCGTTGCACATCCCGGTACATTGCCGGAGGCATTTCCTATAAGAGTCATCATTGTTCTAAGCATTGAGCTTTGAGTAAATTAAAGTGTGATGATCATCGTTATTAGAGCATTGTCCCATGTGAGGAAATAAAAAAAAGAGGCCAAAGTTGCCCACAAAAAAAATATGGAAAGAGGCCAAAGAGCCCCAAAAAAGAAGAGAGAAAAAGAGAGAAGGGACAATGCTACTATCTTCTTCCACACTTGTGCTTCATGATAGCACAATGTTCTTCATGTTTGAGAGTTTCTTGATTTTTTACCACCATATGCTAGTGGGAATTTTCATTATATAACTTGGCATCTACATAGCCCTTTGATACACCGAGTCGATGTGTCAATCTCCTCCTTTTTGTCTCACAACCTCCACCACACTCTATTCCACCTATAGTGCTATATACATGGCTCATGCTCATGTATTGCGTGAAACTTGAAAAAGCTTTGAGAAAATAAGAGTGCGAAAACAATTACTTGGCCAATACCGGGGTTGTGCATGATGTAAATTAGTTGTGTGGGGATGATGGAGCATAGCAAGACTATATGATTTTGTAGGGATAACTTTCTTTTGACTTGTTATTTCGAAAGTTCATTATTACCTTGCTAGTTTGCTTGAAGTATTATTGTTCTAATGTCAATAGCAAACTATTGTTTTGCATTTTATGGATCTGAACATTCATGTCACATGAAAGAAGTTACAAAGGAAAAACATGCTAGGTAGCATTCCACATCAAAAATTCAGTCTTTTTCACTTCCCTACTCGAGGACGAGCAGGAGTTAAGCTTGGGGATGCTTGATACATCTCCAACGTATCTATAATTTTTTATGGTGCCATGCTATTATCTTGTCAAACTTTGGATGTTTTGTATGCCTTTTATATCTTTTTTGGGACTAACTTATTAACTAAGTGCCAAGTGCCAGTTCCTGTTTTTTCCCTGTTTTGACCCTTTTCAGAGGAGAATATTAAACGGATCCCAAACGGAATAAAACTTCCGAAAAGATTTTTTCTGGAACAGAAGATACGCAGTGGGGCGTGAGAACCAAGGCATCGGCCACCACAGGAGGCCACAACCCCCCAAGCGAGGCCATGGGGCCGCTCCTAGCAGGCTTGTGGGGCCCCTGTGGCTCGTCTGCCCTACCTCTTCTGCCTATAAATTCCCAAAAAATCCAAAACTACGCGAGAGATCCACGAAAATACTTGTCCGCCGCCGCAAGCTTCTGTCTCTGCAAGATCTCATCTGGGGCACGTTCTGGTGCCTTGCCGGATGGGGGATTCGGATACTGAGGGATTCTTCATCAACACCATGACCTCTCCGATGATGCGTGAGTAGTTCACCATAGACCTTTGGGTCCATAGCTAGTAGCTAGATGGCTTCTTCTCCATCGTGGATCTTCAATACAAAGTTCTCCATGGTCTTCATGAAGATCTATCCGATGTAATCTTCTTTTGCGGTGTGTTTGTCAAGATTCGATGAATTGTGGATTTATGATCAGATTATCTATGAATCTTATTTGAGTGTCTTATGATCTCTTTTATGCATGATTTCATATCCTTGTAATTCTCTTCAAGTTGTGGTTTTTTTTGGCCAACTTGATCTATGATTCTTGCAATGGGAGAAGTGCTTGGTTTTGGGTTCATACCGTGCGGTGACCTCACCCAGTGACAGAAGGGGTAGCGAGGCACGCATCATGTTGTTGCCATCAAGGGTTAAAAGATGGGGTTTATATCTATTGTATGAATTTATCCTTCTACATCGTGTCATCTTGCTTAAGGCGTTACTCTGTTCGTCTTGAACTCAATACACTAGATGCATGCTGGCTAGCGGTCAATGTGTGGAGTAATAGTAGTAGATGCAGAAAGTATCGGTCTACTTGTCTCGGACGTGATGCCTATACATATGATCATTGCCTTAGATATCGTCATGACTTTGTGCGGTTCTATCAATTGCTCGACAGTAATTTGTTCACCCACCATAATATTTTCTATTTTGAGAGAAGCCTCTAGTGAACACTATGGCCCCCGGGTCTACCCTTCACATCATATTTTCAGCCTTACACTTTTACTTTGTTGCACTTTCCACCTTCAGATCTCACTTTGCAATCAATCTTGAAGGGATTGACAACCCCTTTATAGTGTTGGGTGAAAACTCGTTTGTGTTTGCGCAGGTACTCTGGACACTTGGCTTGATTCTCCTTCTGGATTGATACCTTGGTTCTCAAACTGAGGGAAATACTTACTGCTGCTGTGATGCATCACCCTTTCCTCTTCAAGGGAAAAACCAACGCAAGCTCAAGAGGTAGCATCCGACAACGTTAAAGGTTTATATGATATATATGTTATTGATGTGTACCTTACCAGCGCTCGTAGTAGCTCCTGGGTATTTGATACTGGTGTTGTTGCTCACATTTGCAACTCAAAGCAGGAACTGCGGAATAAGCGGAGACTGGCCAAGGACGAGGTGACGATGTGCGTCGGGAATGGCTCCAAGGTCGATGTGATCGCCGTCGGCATGCTGCCTCTACATCTACCTTCGGGATTAGTTTTAAACCTTAATAATTGTTATTTAGTACCAGCCTTGAGCATGAATATTGTATCAGGGTCTTGCTTAATGCGAGATGGCTACTCATTTAAGTCAGAGAATAATGGTTGTTCTATTTATATGAGTGATATGTTTTATGGTCATGCTCCGCTGGTGAATGGTTTATTCTTGATGAATCTCGATCGTGATGTTACACATATTCGTAGTGTGAGTACCAAAAGATGTAAAGTTCATAATGATAGTCCCACATACTTGGCACTGCCGCCTTGGTCATATCGGTGTTAAGCGCATGAAGAAGCTTCATACTGATGGACTATTAGAATCTCTTGACTTTGAATCATTTGACACATGCGAACCATGCCTCATGGGCAAGATGACTAAGACTCCATTCTCAGGAATAATGGAGAGAGCAACCGACTTATTGGAAATAATACATACTGATGTGTGTGGTCCGATGAACGGTGAAGCTCGCGGTGGCTACCGTTATGTTCTCACTCTCACCGATGATTTGAGTAGGTATGGGTATATCTACTTGATGAAACACAAACCTGAGACGTTTGAAAAGTTCAAGGAATTTCAGATTGAGGTTGAGGATCAACATGACAGAAAAATTAAGTGTCTACGATCTGATCGTGGAGGAGAATATTTGAGTCACGAGTTTGGCACACACCTAAGGAAGTGTGGAATTGTTTCACAACTAACGCCGCCTGGCACACCGCAACGCAACGGAGTGTCTGAACATCGTAATCACACTTTATTAGATATGGTGCGATCTATGATGTCTCTTACCGACTTACCGCTATCATTTTGGGGATACGCATAAGAAACTACAGCATTCACTTTAAATAGGGCACCATCTAAATCCTTTGAGACGACACCGTATGAACTATGGTTTGGCAAGAAACCTAAGATGTCGTTTCTTAAAGTTTGGGGCTACGATGCTTATGTGAAGAAACTTCAACCAGAGAAGCTCGAACCCAAAGCGGAGAAATGTGTATTCATAGGATACCCTAAGGAAACTATTGGGTATACCTTCTATCTTAGATCCGAAGGTAAAACCTTTGGTGCCAAGAACGGATCCTTTCTAGAGAAAGAGTTTCTCTCGAAAGAAATAAGTGGGAGGAAAGTAGAACTTGATGAGGTAATTACACCCCCTCTCGAACCGGAGAGTAGCGCAGCATGGGAAATTATTCCTATGGCGCCTACGCCAACTGAAGAGGAAGTTAATGATGATGATCATGAAGCTTGGGATCAAGTTTCTACTGAACCGCGAAGGTCCACAAGGGCATGCGCCGCACCAGACTGGTTCAGCAACCCTGTGATGGAAATCATGTTGTTAGACAACGGTGAACCTTCAAACTATGAAGAAGCAATGGCGGGCTCGGATTCCAACAAATGGCTTGAGGCTATGAAATCCGAGATAGGATCCATGTATCAGAACAAAGTATGGGCTTTGGTGGACTTGCGCAATGATCGGCGAGCCATAGAAAATAAATGGATCTTCAAGAACAAGACTGACACAAATGTTATGTGACCATTTACAAAGCTCGACTTGTTGTAAAGGATTTTCCAAAAATTCAAGGAGTTGACTACGATGAGACTTTCTCCCCCATAGCGAAGCTGAAGTCAGTCCGAATCATGTTGGCAATTGCCGCTTTTCATGATTATGAAATTTGGCAAATGGACGTCAAATCAGCGTTCCTTAACGGGTATCTTAAGGAAGATTTGTATATGATGCAACCAGAAGGTTTTGTCGACCCTAAGAGTGCTAACAAGCTGCACAAGCTCCAGCGCTCCATCTATGGGCTGGTGCAAGCATCTCGGAGTTGGAACATTCGCTCTAATGAGGTGATTAAAGTGTTTGGGTTCATACAGGTTTATGGAGAAGCTTGTCTATACAAGAAAGTGAGTGGTACCTCTGTAGCTTTCCTCATACTATATGTGGATGACATATTATTGATGGGTAATAATATAGAGTTGTTGGAGAGCATAAAGGCCTATTTGAAAAAGAGTTTTTCAATGAAGGACCTTGGAGAAGCTGCATACATATTAGGCATCAAGATCTATAGAGATAGATCGAGACGCCTCATAGGTCTTTCGCAAAGTACATACCTTGACAAGATATTGAAGAAGTTCAATATGGAAAACTCAAAGAAGGGGTTCTTGCCAGTTTTGCAAGGTATGAGATTGAGTAAGACTCAGTCATCGACCACGGCAACAGATAGAGAGAAGATGAGTATTGTCCCCTACGCTTCAGCCGTAGGATCTCTAATGTATGACATGTTGTGTACCAGACCTGATATAAACCTTGCCATAAGTTTGGTAGGAAGGTACCAAAGTGATCTCGGTATGGAACACTAGACAGCGGTCAAGAATATCCTTAAGTACCTGAAGAGGACTAAGGAGATGTTTCTCGTTTATGGAGGTGACGAAGAGCTCGTCGTAAAGGGTTACGTCGATGCTAGCTTCAACATACATCTGAATGACTCTAAGTCACAGACCGGATACGTGTATGTTTTGAATGGCGGGGTAGTGAGCTGGTGTAGCAGCAAGCAATAAGTCGTGGCAGCATCTACATGTGAAGCAGAGTACATAGGTGCTTCAGAAGCGGCTCATGAAGGGATTTGGATGAAGGAGCTCATCACCGACCTTGGAGTGGTCCCAAGCGCGTCGGGTCCGATGACACTCTTCTGTGATAACACTGCGGCCATTGCCATAGCCAAGGATCCCATGTTTCATCGGAAGACCAAGCACATTAAACGCTGCTACAACTCCATCTAGGACCACGTCCAGAGTGGAGTAATAGATATTTGTAAAGTGCACACGGATCTGAAAATTGCAGACCCGTTGACTAAACCTCTTCCTCGAGCAAAACATGATCAACACCACAATGCTATGGGTGTTCGATACATCACAATGTAACTAGATTATTGACTCTAGTGCAAGTGGGAGACTGTTGGAAATATGCCCTAGAGGCAATAATAAAAGGGTTATTATCATATTTCCATGTTCATGATAATCTTCTATTGTTCATGTTATAATTGTGTTAACAGGAAACAGTAATACATGTGTGAATAAATAGATCACAATGTGTCCCTAGCAAGCCTCTAGTTGGCTAGCTCGTTAATCAATAGATGATCATGGTTTCCTGATCATGGACATTAGATGTCATTGATAACGGGATCACATCATTGGGAGAATGATGTGATGGACAAGACCCAATCCTAAGCATAACACTAGATCGTATTGTTCGTATGCTAAAGCTTTTCTAATGTCAAGTGTCTTTTCCTTTGACCGTGAGATTGTGCAACTCCCGGATACCATAGGAATGCTTTGGGTGTATCAAACGTCACAATGTAACTGGGTGACTATAAAGGTGTAGTACGGGTATCTCCGAAAGTGTGTGTTGGGTTGGCACAAATCGAGATCGGGATTTCTAACTCCGTGTGACGAAAAGGTATCTCTAGGCCCACTCAGTAGAACATCATCATAATGAGCTCAGTGTGACTAATGAGTTAGTCACGGGATGATGTGCTACGGAACGAGTACAGAGACTTACCGGTCACGAGATTGAACGAGATATAGGTATACCGACGATCGAATCTCAGGCAAGTTCTATACCGACAAACAAAGGGAATTGTATACGGTATTGATTGAATCCTTGACATCGTGGTTCATCCAATGAGATCATCGTGGAACACGTGGGAGCCACCATGGGTATCCAGATCCGGCTGATTGTTATTGGTCGGACAGTGTCTCAGTTATGTGTGCATGATTCGCGAACCCATAGGGTCTACACACTTAAGGTTCGATGATGCTAGGGTTATAGGGAATTGTTATATGAGGTTACCGAAGGATATTCGGAGTCCCGAATGAGATCCCGGACATCATGAGGAGCTCCGGAATGGTCTGGAGGTAAAGATTGATATATAGGTTGGATGGGTTTGGACGTCGGAAATGTTTCGGGCACCACCGGCAAAGTGCCGGGACCACCGGAAGGGTTCCGGAGGCCCACCGGAGGGGCCACAAGCCCCGGAAGGCTACATGGGCCAAGTGCGGGAAGGAACCAGCCCCTGGGTGGGCTGGTGTGCCCCCACACTCAGCCCAGGCGCACCAGAGAGGGAGGGAGGGGAAACCCTAGGCGCTGGTGGGCCTAAGGCCCACCTAGGGGTGCGCCAACCCCTCTCCTCCCTGGTCGCCGCCCCCTCCCCCATCTAGGGATGCCGCCCCCCCCTCAAGGGGGAAACCCTAAAGGGGGCGCCACCCCTCCCTTCCCCCTATATATAGTGGGGGTTTTGGCCCTTAGAGATACGTTTTTTCCATCTCTCTCGGTGCATCCCTGTCTCTCTTCTTCCTCCTCTCCCACGGTGCTTGGCGAAGCCCTGCCGGGAGACCTCGTCTCTCCATCAACACCACGCTGTCATGCTGCCGGAGATCTTCCCCAACCTCTCCCTCCTCCTTGTTGGATCAAGGTGCGGTAGACGTCACTGGGCTGCACGTGTGTTGAACGCGGAGGTGCCGTGGTTCGGCACTAGATCGGAATCACACCGCGATCTGAATCGTCGCGAGTACTACTCCATCAACCGCGTTCTAGGAACGCTTCCGCTTAGCGATCTGCAAAGGTATGAAGATGCACTCACCCCTCTCTCGTTGCTGGTCTCTCGATAGGAAGATCTAAATATGGCGTAGGAAAATTTTGAATTTATGCTACGTTACCCAACAGATGGCACATGCAAATTTACTTGGAACTAGAGGGTAATACCACATATAGGTAGGTATGGTGGACTCATGTGGAATAACTTGCTTTAAGGATTTTGGATGCACAAGCAGCATTCCCGCTTAGAGCAGGTGAAGGCTAGCAATAGATTGGGAAGCGACCAGCTAAAGAGCAATAACGGCCATAAACATGCATTGTGAGTAATTAACATTGGACATTAGCACGAGTAGGATATGAACACTCTGAATTTAAACACCATGAAGGCTGCATTGGTTTTGAATCAACTACATGTTTGCACATGGGCCAAGTCAAGCCGCTCGAACTACTGAGAGGGAAATACCATACTTTCATACCACATCATAACTTTTTTAATGCATGTTGACACACAAGATAAATCATTATCCACTCCTAGCTATTTAAGCATGGCATGGGAAACTACAATCTCTAATTGTCATCATAAACATGTTCACTCAGGATATACCGAATCGAGATCGAACGAGCTAAACATATTTACAAAAGCGGGAAAGAAGAAGAGTTCATACCAGTTTCCTTTGCCAGGATCACTTCATCTAATATCGTCATTATTGCCTTTCACTTGCACAACCGAACAATGTGATAATAATAATAGTGAAGGTGTGTCATGGACTAAGTTGGAATCTGCAAGGTATTTGTGTAAAGAAGGAGACATGGTAATATTGACTCTTTGTTAGATCATCAATAATGCATATGAGAGCCACTCAACATTTTCATCGTGGTCTTGTGCTTTCAGCGACTCAAAGAAAAGAAAAGAAATTCAGAGAAACACACTAAAATATTTTTGAGTTTTTGATTTTTCTTAAGAAAGCAAAGAAACCAAGGAAAAACAAAGACAAGAAAAAGTATTTACACGGGAAAGCTCCCAACAAGGAAAGGAAATCTTATTGGGTTTTATTTTTAATGCTACAGCTAAAGAGACAAAAAAAAAGGAAAACCAAAAAGAAACAAGAAATATTTTTGGATTTTCTAAACTTTTTTTCAAGCACATAAGAAGAAAGCGGAAAAATAAAACTAAAATGGATTTACAATGAAAGAGGATGAACACCGACAATTTATATGAAGTGTGTGGACATGAATGTAATGTCGGTGCGAAGTACGTATTTCCCCAAGCTTAGGTGTTTGCCTAGCTTGGTGATCACCACTCATAATAGCCGTCAGGTGTTGGAAAATATTGTTGCTGAGGCACCTGAGCATCCCATGCGCGGGCCTCGGCCTCCACAACAGCCAACTTGTTCCGATAAGCAATTATATCTATTGGCATGATGGTGTACCCGTGCCTGGCATGATAGTTAAACAAAGAAGGTACACACAAGGTAATAATATCACAAGTCTTCATGCTAAATATTAAGCTGTAACAAATGTGTTGTGATGGTTGAGGTTCCTCAATGAACTGGTGCTCTATCTTAGATTGGTGATCAAGATAAATCTTAGGCAATAAGTAGTCAGTGGGGTGTATGGTGACATTAAAATGCTTTGCTAAGCATGTGGCATAAATACCTCCATGATTTTTGCCTCTAGTTCGGTTAAGATTCCAGCGACGAGCAACAATAGCTCACGCAAAATAGCAAGGGTGGGGGCACTGAGACCACCACCCTGCTCCATAGCACTTATGCATTTTCCTTTAAACAAGGAGAAATAGTGCAGAGACAGAAAATGCAAACTAGCGCCCTAGTATTTGATACGCCCCTAGTTTCTCCCACAGTTAAGGTGAGGAGTAAATCCTCAAACTCCTCAGGCTTAGGATCATGCATTCCCCTGTCAGAGGGAAGCAAGCATATTTCACAACATTTAGCGAGCAGTAACACATAATGTTCAACATATTAATAAAAAAAACCATGGGAGCATCTGGCGTATTAATGAAGTAGAAATTTTGCACAAAATAATTAGTAAGGAGGTAGTATTGGTCACACTCATCTGCGAGGAAGTTGGTCAACCTCGAACTTGCAAGGAATTGCATGAACTCTTGATGAAAACCCGCTTCACTCATGAAAGGTGTATGTGGCCATTCACACAGCCTAACCTCCGTGGTGCGAGGGCTGTTAACATCTTGGTCTGGGGGCCTTGCAACAACCCCTTTGGAGCTCCGTCTCAAAGAACCTCTCCTGAAGAAATTCATTTTACTACGAACAAATTTATGAAATTTTTGGACCACAGAATTATGTCAGTAAAACTTTGCAAGATTGATAGCAACTACTCATATGGATGCTTAGAGGAAGTATCAAGCATTCCAACTACTTGGAACTCGAAGAATTAGACATGCAAGCTCATTTTCAGTAGCACCGAATGCGGCAAAATATGCAACATATAAACCACTAAAGCAAAAACTAATTGGAGGAATAGGAGAGTCACGTACCAAGGAGCAATTTTTGAAAATAGTTTCGGAAACAGAGTTCTGAGCAAAGAGATCGACAATTTCAGTTTGTAGATGAAGAACGAGAGAGAGAGAGAGAGAGCTAGAGAATTTTTTCTGGATGTAAGTGATGAAGTGAGTTGAAGGGATAAGGCAGGGGGGCTATAGGCCCCACAAGCCATCACGGCGCGCTCGGGGGAGTGGGCGCGCCCTCTTGGCTTGTGCCCCACATGTCCACCTCATTGCTGTAATTTTTGCACGACAAATTCTAATATATTCCAGAAACTTCATGATAAAATTTTGTGGCAATTTGATAATTTTTATTTTTGGGCCATTTTTCTATCGCACAAAAAATCAAAAAGTAGGATAATTATGGCATTTTATTTTTCTTAACTAAGAATAAACTTGTGGTACATAGAGTTGTGAATACTCAATTCATGAATTACATGTCTTTCATAAAGGTCCATTAATAAGGTTGATCAAGTCTTATTAACAACCGTTTTCGATTGATATGAAACCAAAGAATTTTTATATAACACTAGGTTACCTTAATGGGGATTTTCATCTCCCCAACAACAAGATAGTAATATCTTTTATTGGCAGTAGGTAGAGGGATTTTTGTTTGAAATATGCCCTAGAGGCAATAATAAATTGGTTATTATTATATTTCATGTGTGGATACATAGACAACACACTGTCCCTAGTAAGCCTCTAGTTGACTAGCTCGTTGATTAAAGATGGTCAAGGTTTCCTAGCTATAGGCAAGTGTTGTCACTTGATAACGAGATCACATCATTGGGAGAATGATGTGATGGACAAGACCCAAACTATAAACGTAGCATATGATCGTGTCAGTTTATTGTTACTGTTTTCTGCATGTCAATGTATCTGTTCCTATGACCATGAGATCATGAACTCCTGGACACCGGAGGAATACCTTGTGGGTTATCAAACGTCGCAACGTAACTGGGTGACTATAAAGGTGCTCTACAGGTATCTCCAAAGGTGTCTGTTGGGTTGGCATGGATCAAGACTGAGATTTGTCACTCCGTGTGACGGAGAGGTATCTCGTGGCCCACTCAATAATACAACATCACAACAAGCCTTGCAAGCAATGTGACTAAGGAGTTAGTTACGGAATCTTGTATTATGGGATGAGTAAAGAGACTTGACGGTAACAAGATTGAACTAGGTATAGAGATACCAACGATCGAATCTCGGGCAAGTAACATACCGAAGGACAAACGGAATAGTATACGAGATTATATGAATCCTGAACGTAGAGGTTCAACTGATAGAGATCTACGTAGAATATGTAGGAACCAATATGGACATCCAGGTCCCATTGTTGGTTATTGACCAGAGAGTGTCTCAGGTCATGTCTGCATAGTTCTCGAACCCGCAGGGTCTCCACACTTAAGGTTGGGTGACATTTCTGTATAGTTGAGTTATATGTTTTGGTGACCGAAGTTTTGTTCGGAGTCCCGGATAAGATCCCGGACATCACGAGGAGTTCTAGAATGGTCCGAAAACGAAGATTGATATATATGAAGTTGGTATTTGGATTCCGGAAGGTTTTCGGGCATTGCCGGCAGTGTACCGGGAGTGACGAATGGGTTCCGGGGGCCCACCGGATGGGCCCACCACGCCCCAAGGGGTACACGTGGGTTTACTGGATGCACACTAAGGCATAATGGGCTGACAAAGTCATCCAAGGAAAGCCCATGAGGAAAAAGTGGAAAATCCAAACGAGGTGGGAAATTAACGAAGGAGTCCTAATCCAAGTGGGATTGGAGGAGGACTCCTCCCTCCTCCACTTTGGCTGACCCAAGGGCTCCTCCCTTGTGGCGCCAAGGCTGCCTCCTCCGTCCTCCTATATATACTAGAGGTTTAGGGCTTTTGAGACACAACTTTGCCACGGGCAACCCTAAATCTCTACTCCGTAGTTCTTCCTCTAGATCAGTTTTCTGCGGAGCTTGGGCAGAGCCGTGCAGGAATAGATCATCAACATCACCGGCGCGCCGTCACGCTGCCGGATAACTCATCTAGTTCTCTATATCAAGAAGGAGGAGATCGTCACCGAGTTTTACGTCTGCTGAACGCGGAGGTGCCGTCCGTTCGGTGCTAGATCGAGACGGATCGTGGAACGACGGTGATTTGAATCACAAAGCTGTTCCACTACATCAACCGCGTTCCTTAACACTTCCCGCTTAGCTATCTAAAAGGGTATGTGGATCCAATCTTCTTCTCATATATGAACATCACCACAATAGGTCTTCCTGTGCGTACACATTTTTTTGTAATCTCGAGTAGATGTAATCTCAAGTAGAACACAAAAGTTTTTGTGGGCGTTGATTTGCAGCCTTCCTTAGTCTTTTCTCGATTCAGCGGTATTGTTGGATTGAAGCGGCCCGGACTAACCTTACTTGTACGCTTACGAGAGACCGGTTTCATCGACTAACATGCAACTTGTTGCATAAATATGACTCACGGGTGTTTGTTTCTTCAACTTTAGTTGAATCGGATTTTACCGAGGTGGTCCTTGGAGAGAGGTTAAATAGCAATTTGCACATCATCGTTGTGGTTTTGTGTAAATAAGATGCGATCATACTAGATACCCATAGCAGCCACATAAAACATGCAACAACAAATTAGAGGACGTCTAACTTGTTTTTGCAGGGTATGCATGTGATGTGATATGGTCAAAGACATGATGTGATATATTGGATGTATGAGATAATCATGTTCTAATAGTTAAATATCGACTTGCATGTCGATGCTACGGCAACCGGTAGGAGCCATAGTGTCGTGGTATTATCATGGCAGATGTCCTCGTGAAAGGACTTAATAAAGGAGCCATCGCACCTTGGTGGCGACTCAAAGGGGGTGAGCGGAAGCGAGACTGAGATTTACCCAGGTTCGGCCCCTCCTGTGGAGATAAAAGCCTACGTCCTGCTTTGTGTATATTGATGGTGGATTCGATTACAAGGAGGGCGTAACTCTCCTGACCTAGCTCTCGATGGATTCTAACTTGATCTATCTTCCCTAGAGACTTGCCTTTATATACAGGCCGAGGCTCTAGATATTACAAAGTCCTGAGCATATTACAAATCGTGGTCTTCCATATCTCTAAGTCGTCGTGTTTGCCAAGCCAGGAAACCTCCTTGGCGACTTATATTCTTCATCAATCCCGAACCGCCATCCGGCTCATGGGCAGTGGCGGCCTTCTGACGAAGACCTCCCTACACGCCTCAGACCTCGGCCAAGGCTTGCACTGACCATGTATGTATGAGTCACAACTATCCTGACCAGGCCCAACAGGGCAGGTCATACCGCATGTAATATCCCCAACATTAGGACCCAGTTTGACTTGAATTTATTCACACCAACAAACCTTTATGCTTATATTCGGTGACTCATATTACCTCCTTCTTTTCTTTAATAAGTGACAAGCCGCCAACTTTCTCAATTTGCTTGAGTCGCCAAGTCATCTGTCGGTGAAATCACCTTGTCCACTATTGTCGGGATTCTGGTGACATCACTTTCCAACAGATCTTTTTCGTCTGTATCATGTCACCCGAAAATCTAGGCATCCTCGTTTTCGGTTTTCAATTTGTCGCATTGATTCCTGTGCCTGCCGTTTCATCCTCGCCATAGGACTTTAAAAATGGACGTAGTGGAATGGGAGGGCATCGCCTCCTGCCCCCATTCCATCTCTTCGGCGGCATCGTCTTCCTCAAGCTCGCGTCTAGACCACCTCGCCTCCGCCGAAGCTCTGTCGTAGGTCGTCATGGTCCAGCCGTTTCCCAGGCCAATCGGGGGTGCTGATGGGGTTATAGTCCTAGGGTAGGGTCATAGGCCTGCCTTATGGGTCCTACCCAAGGACTACCCTTCATAAGGGATAAGGCCCTTAGTCAGTTTCGACTGACTTAAGGACTTCCCATCATCCAGTCAGTGACGATTCCTCCATCATCCAGTCGGAGATGAGCATTCGGAGCTTATCAAACTTACCGACTGGATTCCACTCTGTACATCGTAACCCCCCCTGGAGGGCAACGGTCATACGTTTCAATGTACCTTTATTAGCATTTAAGACATACGTTACCTGTAACATAGGCATTTATTCGCCACTACTCCACCCCTGTGCACCGAACCGTTGTGAAGGGCAGCGCACTCTATATAAGCCGCCCTTCCCCACTGGTGCAGGGGTTAGCAATTCACTGTAATCCATATTCCACTCGACAACAAGCTCCCAAGAGCACTGAGACGTAGGGCTTTTACCTCCACCGTAGAGGGGCCTGAACTCATACAACCTCGCCGTGGCTAAGGCTCTGCCAACCCTTTCGTACCGTACACATCTACTGTCAGACTTATACCCAAGACAGTTGGCGCCCACTGTGGGGCAGGCGTCTAAGTGACTTCCGGCGAGTTTGCGACTACATCTGTTCATCATGTCATCCAGTGGAGATTTGAGCATGGGTCACGAGATCCTCTTCGGCGCTCTCTCCTTCATCATCGATGATTCGACATAGTTTCGGGATGCCCCTCTCGACGTCGAGGCCCTCCCCAGTCGCAGGGCTACACACTTCCGTGCCGGCGCCCGCGGTATCCTTCTTCTCCAGCAATCGGCTCCGGTATTGACCTACGCCGCCGTCGCGCGCCGCAACAATCGGTCCCGCCGTCCGCGGCTCCAGCGTTGGGTGCAACACGCCCAGGCGCGCCAGAACGCGTCCTCACAAGTGGCGGTCCTAGAGTCGGTTGTAGTGGCGCCGCCGTCCCAGCGCTCGGACTCAGTTTCGACTGAGTTTCCTTCCGAGTACTTGGGTCGCGGGCCTGCAGCCGAAGTGCACATGGCCAACTCCCATGAAAGTCCCCGCCAAACCGGCCGGAACGAGCACGAGGTCGGCGAAACATCCGGCGCTCGCCGTCAGCCCCGCCGTTCTACTAGTCGGCACACTCGTCGGAGCAACGTGGAGGTGTTCCGCACACCCATCCTCAACCTGGCTGCCGCCGCCAAAATAGCCGATTCCCTCCAGCTGACTGATTCAGAGGCTGGCAGAGGGATCGAGCAGATCCGTGCCCTGCCGCACACGGCGCAGCAGCAAAATTCGGCGGTCTCCGAGTCGCACAACATGATCCACAATAGTTGTGTTCACGCGAACACGCATCTGTCAGTTCACAGCCCCGGTTCTCATCAGCGACACAGGGGAGGCAGCCGTTCCATGAATCCCGAAGATCGCCGCCGTTCACGCACCCCTCCGCGGGGTGGGCCCTACGGGCCCCAACATCATGATGATCGGCGTTCAGTCGGTGACACTTATGATCCAAGGCCCGACGCAAGAGGCCATATCGCCAGAGGAGGGTCGACAGGGGCCAGGCCCACCGTGATGGTCATGATATGGACCTTCCGAGTGGAAGCAGGACCATCGTCTCTGGTCCCGAGTGTTTCAGTCGAGCCATCCGTTCAGCTGACATCCCTCCCAACTTCCGATTGGCGATGGGGATCAACAAGTTTACAGGAGAATCCACGCTAGAAACGTGGTTGGACGACTACCGAGTGGCTGTCCAGATCGGAGGAGGGGACGACCACGTCACCATGAAACACCTCCCCCTGATGCTCGATGGCTCGGCACGAGCGTGGCTGAACCAGTTGGCTCCTTCAAGCATCTACAGCTGGGCAGATTTGGCCCGACTCTTCATCAGGACCTTCGAAGGGACGTGCAAACGCCCTGCTGGTCTTGTGGAGCTCCAGCACTGTGTCCAAAAGCAGAATGAGCCCCTGCGCGATTTCATTCAGTGTTGGATGACCCTCTACCACACGGTGGAGAACGTCACAGAGTACCAAGCAGTCTGCACCTTCAAGGCAGGCGTGCGGTACAGAGATCTGTACCTGAAGTTCGGTCGAACAGGCGACATCTCCATGAGTAAGATGATGGAGATAGCGGCACGCTATGCAAATGGCGAAGAATAGGACCCCATTCGTAGTGGCAAGCACAAAGCAGTCGCCGATGGAGATGGGAATAGCACTCGGAAGCAGAAGCAGAAAGCTCCGTCCACTCCGCAGGCAGAGGCCGCAGCCGTTACCAATGCCAAGTTCAAGGGCAAGGGGAAGGCCCAGTTCACCCCCAAGAAGAAGCAGTTCAGAAACCACATCCTGGACCAGCCATGTCCAATTCACACGAAGATGGATGAAGAGGGCAACGCCATATTTCCGAAGCATACCACTCGGCAATGTCACCTCCTGATCCAAGGGTTCGGCGAAGGGCAGCCGAGTGAAAAGGACAATGAACAGGATGAGGAGGACAAGGTGGATCCGTTCCCCCAAGTCCATGCAACACTGGTGATTTTTGCTGACGTTGAGAGCAAGAGTCGACTGAAGCTGGTGAACAGGGAGGTGAACATGGCCACGCCGACCAACCCAACGTTCCTCAAATGGTCTCGGACTGCGATCACCTTTGACCAGTCGGATCATCCAGCGCACGTACCCACCCCCGGGAGGCAGGCTCTGGTCGTCGACCCGGTGGTGGAAGGAGTCCGACTGCGCAAAGTCCTCATGGACGGTGGCAGTGGCTTGAACATCATGTACGCTGACACTCTCAAGGGTATGGGCATTCCGATGTCCAAACTTAATGAGAGCAGCATGCAGTTCCACAGAGTCGTCCCTGGACGAAAGGCCAAGTCACTCGGCCAGATCGCGTTGGACGTCATCTTCGGTTCCGACAAGAACTTCCGCAAGGAAAAGCTGACGTTTGAGGTGGTGGACTTCCAGAGTGCGTACCACGCAATTCTGGGCCGCCCGACGTATGCGCGTTTCATGGCCCGTCCATGTTACGTGTACCTGAAGCTGAAGATGCCACGCCCAAAAGGTGTGATCACTATCACAGGCAATCGGCAGCGGGAAGAGGAGTGTCTGCAGCAGGGATCGAGGATCGCCGATCAGCAGATGGCTGTCCTCGAGCTTGATGAGTACAAGAAGACAGTCGACCTCGCTGACTTGATGCGTTCGAAGAAGCCAGCTTCGGAGTCCGCATTCTAGTCGGCGGGAGAGACGAAGAAGGTCAGCATCCACCCGACGGACGACACCGCTGCCCCGACGAACATCTCCACCACCCTCGATCCTAAATAGGAAGCCGAGATCATCCAATTCCTCCGTTAGAACTGGGACATCTTCGCATGGAAGCCCGCTGACATGCCAGGTGTACCCAGGGAGTTGGCTGAGCACCGACTGCATGTGGTTCCCGCCGCTCGGCCTGTCCGAGAACGCTTGCGTCGGTCTGCCGGGCACAAGAGGAAGGCAATCGGAGAAGAGGTGGCTAAGCTTTTGGCAGCCAACTTCATTCGCGAGGTGCACCACTCCAAGTGGCTCGCCAATGTTGTCATGGTGCCCAAGAAGGACAAGTCACTCTGAATGTGCATCGACTTCAAGCATCTCAATCAGGTCTGCCCGAAAGACCATTTTCCGCTCCCCCGCATCGATCGAATTGTCGATTCGACTGCGGGTTGTGAGCATTTGTCATTCATTGATGCCTACACGGGCTATCATCAGATCCGACTGTATGGCCCCGATGAATTAAAAACAGCCTTCATCACCCCATTCGGGTGCTTCTGCTACATCACTATGCCATTTGGTTTGAAGAATGCAGGAGCAACCTTTATGCGCATGATCCAAAAATGCCTCCTTGACCAGATCGGTCGGAATGTGGAGGCGTATATGGATGATATCATAGTCAAGTCACGCAAAGGTTCCGACCTGCTGACTGACTTCGCAGAAACATTCGCCAACCTTCGTAGGTACGATATCAAGCTCAACCCAGCCAAGTGTTCGTTCGGTGTTCCCAGCGGAAAGTTACTCAGTTTCTTCGTTTCCGAACGAGGGATCGATGTCAACCCCGAAAAGATCGGGACCATCGTCCGAATGGAGCGGCCAGTCAGAATACACGATGTTCAAAGGCTCACAGGTTGCCTAGCGGCTTTGAGCAGGTTTATTAGTCAACTCGGTGAGAAGGCACTTCCACTGTACCGACTCATGAAGAAGTCAGATACTTTCGAGTGGACAGACGAAGCCCAAATCGCAAACGACGACCTCAAAGTCCTACTTTCCACCCAGCCGGTTCTTACTACTCCGCTCAGTAAAGAACCCCTTCTTGTGTACATCGCAGCTACAAATCAAGTCGTCAGCACTGTTCTCACAGTCGAACGGGAAGAAGAAGGCAAAGCATACAAGGTTCAGCGGCCAGTGTATTATGTCTCCGAAGTCCTGACTCCTTCCAAGCAGAGGTATCCCCACTATCAAACACTTATCCACGGGATTTACATGACTGCGAAGAAGGTGGCTCATTATTTCCAAGACCACTCGGTGTCTGTCGTTTCTGATGCTCCGTTGTCGGAAATCCTACACAATCGGGACGCATCGGGCTGAGTGACGAAGTGGGCAATGGAGATGTTATACTGCGACATCAAGTTTGAGGCCAAGAAAGCTATAAAGTCTCAAGCTCTGGCTGACTTCATAGCAGAATGGGTAGAACAACAGCAACCGACCCACATCTACTCAGCTCATTGGACAATGTTCTTCGATGGGTCCAAGATGTTGAATGGCTCCGGCGCTGGCGTTGTGATCATATCGCCAAAAGGTGACAAACTCAAGTACGTGTTGCAGATACACTTTGATTCCTCCAACAACGAGGCAGAGTATGAAGCTCTCCTTTATGGACTGCGCATGGCCATCGCACTCGGCGTCCGTCGCCTGATAGTCTATGGCGATTCGGATTTGGTGGTTAATCAAGTGATGAAGGAGTGGGATGTCAGGAACCCCACCATGACCACATACTGCAATGCGGTGAGGAAGCTCGAGAAAAAGTTTGAAGGTCTGGAACTCCACCATGTTCCGCAACTAAAAAACCAAGCAGCTGATGAATTGGCGAAACTCGGATCCACTCGGAGACCAGTCCCGAGTGACGTCTGCCTCGAGCACCTTCACCTTCCCTCAGTTAAAGAAGATCCTTTCACAGAGGAACCAGTACAACCAAAGAGCTCGACAGATCCGACTGAAGTCGAAGTCCCTACTGTGGTTGATTTGATCATCGAGATTCGTGCTATCATCCCCGATTGGACTGTGCCGTTCATTGCTACATCCTGAGGCAAGAATTACCAGAAGACGAAGTCCAAGCCAGACAGATCGTCCGCAGGTCAAAGTCGTTCACTGTCATTGATGGCCAGTTGTACAAGGAAAGCGTTTCAGGCATCCTTCAATGATGCATCTCCCCTGAGGAGGGACAGTTAATCCTGGAAGAAATTCACTCGGGAACCTGCGGTCATCACGCCTCCTCAAGGGCAATCGTCGCCAAAGCATTCAGAGCTGGCTTCTTCTGGCTCCAGGCGAATGAAATAGCGAATGATATGGTCGACCGATGCGAAGGCTGTCAGTTCTACTCTAATAAGTCCCACAAGCCAACATCTGCGTTGAAGACAATCCCTCTTGTTTGTCCGTTTGAAGTGTGGGGATTAGATACAGTCGGTCCATTCAGGACAGGCCAAGGGGGATTCACACATCTGTTGGTGGCAGTCGACAAGTTCACAAAGTGGATTGAAGCCAAGCCCATCAAGAAGCTCGACGCCCTTACGGCCATCAAGTTTATCAGGGACATCATCTCCAGATTCGGGGTACCTCACAGCATAATCACTGACAATGGAACAAACTTTGACTCGGACAGATTCAAAGGTTTCTGTACAGGCCAAGGTATCTGAGTGGATTTTGCATCTGTGGCGCATCCCCAAACAAACTGGCAAGCAGAGCGAATGAATGGACTTATTCTGCAAGGTTTGAAGCCTCGACTCCTGCGAGAAGTGGGACATGCCGCTGGCACATGGGTCACCGAGCTGCCTTCGGTGCTTTGGGGTCTCCGCACAACCCCAAATAGATCTACAGAGCGATCCCCGTTCCTCCTCGTTTATGGAGCAGAGGCAGTCCTTCCGAGTGACTTGCTTCACAATGCTCCACGAGTTGAACTCTTCTCCGAAGCTGAAGCAGAGCAAGCAAGGCAAGACGGAGTGGATCTTCTAGAGGAGGAGCGCGAGATGGCACTAACTCGCTCAACCATTTGTCAACAAGATCTACGGCGCTTTCACGCGCGACACGTCAGGAGTCGCACATTCCAAGCAGGCGACCTGGTGCTCCGAGTGGATCAGCAGAGACCTCACAACTTGGCTCCCGCCTGGGAAGGACCCTTCATCATCTCCAAGGTGCTGAACAAGGGAGCATATAGACTCTACAACCTCGACAGGGAAACGGACGAGCCGCGAGCATGGAACGGAGATCTCCTGAAGCGCTTCTACACGTGATCGTCGACTGAAGCAATGTAAAGAACAAGTATCGTTGAAGTAATACAAAGCATATTGAGTTTTTGCAGATTCAAAATTCTTTCGCGTTCGCAGACTCCGGTCTCAAAAAAAAACTTTGCTGCGAACCAGAATCGCCTAAGTACTAACTTTCTCCGAGTGTGCACTAAACGTCGCACTCGGGGACTTAGCTGCGATCCAGAATCGCCTAAGTACAAACTTTCTCCGAGTGTGCGCTAAACGTCGCACTCGGGGACTTAGTTGCAATCAAGAATCGCCTAAGTACAAACTTTCTCCGAGTGTGCGCTAAACGCGCACTCGGGGACTTAGTTGCGATCAAGAATCGCCTAAGTACTAACTTTCTCCGAGTGTGCACTAAACGTCGCACTCGGGGACTTAGCTGCGATCTAGAATCGCCTACGTACAAACTTTCTCCGAGTGTGCGCTAAACGTCGCACTCGACGACTTAGCTGCGATCAAGAATCGCCTAAGTACAAACTTTCTCCGAGTGTGCGCTAAACGTCGCACTCGACGACTTAGCTGCGATCAAGAATCGCCTAAGTACAAACTTTCTCCGAGTGTGCGCTAAACGACGCACTCGGGGACTTAGCTGCGATCAAGAATCGCCTAAGTAGAAACTTTCTCCGAGTGTGCGCTAAACGTCGCACTAGGGGACTTAGCTGCGATCAAGAATCGCCTAAGTACAAACTTTCTTCGAGTGTGCGCTAAACGTCGCACTCGGGGACTTAGCTGTGATCCAGAATCGCCTAAGTAAAAACTTTCTCCGAGTGAACACTAAAACGTCGCACTCGGGGACTTAGCTGCGATCCAGAATCGCCTAAGTACTAATTTTCTCCGAGTGTGCACTACAACGTCGCACTCGGGGACTTAGTTGCAATCAAGAATCCCCTCAGTACAAACTTTATCCGAGTGTGCGCTAAACATCGCACTTGGGGACTTAGCTGCGATCAAGAATCGCCTAAGTACTAACTTTCTCCGAGTGTGCACTAAACGTCGCACTCGGGGACTTGTCTGCGACCAAGAACCGCCTAAGTAGAAAACTTCCTTCGAGTGTATCTTACAGATCCACTCGGAGGCTTAGCAGACCCTCATTGAGGCTCATGTAGATGTCAAGACAACTGACAATTACATGAGTAGCAGAACCTCATTGAGGCTCATGTAGATGTCAAGAATACTGACAAATACATGAGTAGAAGAACCTCATTGAGACTCATGTAGATGTCAAGACAACTGACAATTACATGAGTAGCAACTCGCTCCGAGTACGACCTTACAGTCGCCCTCGAAGACTTAGCCGCGATAACGAATCGCCTAAGTACACAATTGCCTTCGAGTGTATCCTACAAATCCACTCGGAGACTCAGTACACCCTCAGTGAGGCTGATGCAGATGTCAAGACAACTGACAATTACATGCTCTGCATGTTTGCCATTGGCTTCACCAAAAAACGCCAAACAAAAACCACGAGCAAAAATCGTGTCAACAATTCTTTTGGAAAGGAAGAGCAAAAGATTCGATTCAAATTCAAAGTTCGTCTAAAGATAGTTGGTTCGGTGTAGATCAAGCTTGTCCACACTGAACCACGAATGTGACAGCCAACAGCAGTGGCCAAAGTTTGATACAACTACCACTCGGCATACCGAGGTAAAGTTTTTTAACGCGTCGTCAGGACTGGCACTGGGACTCGGAGGTTCCACGAAAGTGTCGAGGTCGATCCCGTCTGCGATGCGAGTGGCGCTCTCAAGGAAGGTCTCCATGAGGTCTTTGAATCGAAGCTTCTTCGTGTTAGCGACCTGCAGCGCTTTCAACTTCTCTTTGCGAGACTCCTTGCAGTGCACTCGGACCAGCGACAGCGCCACGTCCGCACCACATCGAGCAGCAGACTTCTTCCACGCCTGCACTCGGTTCGGGACGTCCTCTAGCCGAGTCATCAACCCTTCCATCTCTTGCCGGTACTCGTCTTCGGGCCACAACTCCTTGTCGATTCGGCCAACGACCTCTCTCAGTCGACCGATGAAAGGTCCCACTTTACCCAGGCGAATGTGCGCTCGGAGCATGTCTCGATTGGCGTCGTCGCCAAGTGGAACATTCGGAATAACCGACCGCTCAACGTCAGCTGCTTCAGCCTCAGCGTCCATACAAAAATCTGCAAAGACAAGACGAGCAGAAAGTAAGCGCAGAATGCAATACACAGTCACCAAGCACTCGGAAAAACAGAACTTACCAATGAGAAGCGCAATCATCTGCCTTGCCCAGTCACTGACGTACTTCTCCTGTGATATGCACCGCATGTTCATCACCTTCATCTGTCCCATCAGCTCGGTTATTTGTTTCCCCATTTTCTCCATTTCGGCCACCAATGCCTTGTTTTCCTCACGGGACTCCTCCAAGGACTTCTCTCGTTCATCCAGAGCACCCTTCACACCAGCCAAGTCATGTACCGCTGCCTCCAGTTTCGCAGCAAGCTGAATCTTTTCAGCCTTCAGAGTGTTGTACGCTGATCCCATCTCGCAAGTCTTCTGCAAATCAGCGCGAAGAGAAGATCAGAAAAATTCAACAAGGACAACAATAAAAACTCCAAGTTCTTCATACCCCTGCCGACACAAGCAGTCGACAGCGGTCTCGGGGACTACACCCAGTGGGTTCACTAAGAGTGACCCCACTGGCATGAACCTCAAACAGGTCCGCCCTATTGAGATACATAACAAAAGCAAGCCTATGAGGCTACTACTACCCGACCTGAGTAAAATTACTCTCGGGGACTACTCCAGTAGGTGCACTCCGAGTGCCCCCACCGGTAACATTCGAACATATTAGTTTTGACCTGATCAACTTAAAGAAAATGTATATAAAGACAACTGATGGTGCAAACACTCGACAGAAGTCTCGGGGACTACACCCACGGGGTTCACTAAGAGTGAACCCACTGCAAAATAATTATCCTGTATCCGAGTAAACACCCAGTGGGTTACAAGGGGAAAGCAAATACTTACTAGCCCACTTACTCGGATATCGTCCCGGAGTTCGAAGCTTCGCTTGTATAGAGACGCGATGGAGTCGTACGCTCTCTTGGCATCACCCGCCATCAACTCTGCCTGCACCATGGCCCCCATGGCAGCTCCCACCTGATCTTCCGGAAGGCGCTGGGCGTCGAACTGGACGGTTGACAGACCTGGCACCACAAGCGACTCCTTGGGCATCCCAAGTCCTGGTCCAGTCGGTTCAGCAGCGGCGACCACCGTTTCAGTCAACGGCATTGTCTCGGTTGGCGGCGCGTCCATGGCGGGAGTAGTAACAGACGGAACAGCCCCAAGGACAGGCACCGTAACTTGCTCGGACCTCTTCTGCTCGTCCTCCTCCACATGAATCACCTCTGAAAGAAGCCTGACCGAACGACGTGACACCACAGGAAAAAGGGCAAGACCAAAGGCAGAATTCGCGAAACAATAATGTAAGCTGTCGGAGTCGCCACGACGTACCTTGCTGGGACGTGGCAACATTGTCCGTATCCATGGGATCGTCTTCCTGGCGTGGCAGAGAAGTGGCGGAGGTGGCAGCTCTGTCAATTAAAATTCACTCGACCAATAAGCATGAGTTCAATCAAATACTGGAAGAAGATAGAAGAACAATACACTTACGCTGAGGCGATGGGAACGGCGGTCCTCATCCGCGGCAAAGCCTTCCGAGGCTTGGATCCACTCGGTTTGGCCACCTTCGAGGGCTGGCCCGCGGGCTCAGCAGCAGAGTCCCTAGTCCTCTTTGTGCTCCGAGCACTCGGAACCACGGGAGAAGCTGGCAAGGCACTCGGAAGCACAGGAGGAGCTGGCGGGCACTCGAGGCTGCTGGGGGAGCCGACGGAGCCACGGGTTCGTGACGGCGTTTAGTTCGAGGCTCTGGTGCTGCGGGTGGCGAGCTCTGTTCCTCATCTTCCCCCTCTTCTTCGTCGGACTCCTCCTCCATCTCCCCACTGTCGGAGACGTACTCGACGCTCTCCACGCTGCCCTCGTGGATACCTTCCTCTTCCTCGGCCGGATTCCCGTTCGAGACAGGAGAAAACCAGTTGGTCCACGCCTCCACGAGATACAGTCGACAACATCAGACGTCATACAGTGATACAAGAAAAGGCGATAAATCTAAGACAATTGTGTGCACTCAACGAGTTATACTCACCTCATTGGAAGGAGGGCTGTCTGCGCGGAAGGGCTTCACTCGCCGGGCACCTCTGGGGTTATCGCAGGCGGCTGTGATGTTGAGGACCCACGACGTCACAAGCTCCCCAGTCACGCACTCGGGGTTAGTCCGAGTGGAGTCCTCAGGCCCCGTATAGTGCCACATGGCGTGGTGTCGAGCTTGCAAACGCCGACCCAGAAAAATCTCTAGCAAATCTATGCTAGTGACCCCCTTTCGTACGAACTCTACCAGCGCATCAACGAGAGGCTGGATCTGGATCTTCTCCATCTTCGTGAGCGCAAGCTGCCTACGCGGAGCCAGTCAGTCTAGGCTAAAAGGTGGCAGTCCAGTTGCGGCATTCGGGCAAGCAATGTCCTGGCAGTAGAACCAAGTCGAGTGCCAGTTCCTAACGGATTCAGACAACTGAAGAGCGGGATAGCTACTTTTACTTTTCTTTTGGAAGCCTAAGCCTCCGCAGAGCTGGAGGAGGTGAGTTTTGTCGTTCGACTGGCTAAGTCTTTTGATGGTTTGAGATCTAGCAGAGAAGATGTGCTTAAAGAGCCCCCAATGGGGAGGACAGCCGATAAAACACTCGCACAACACGACGAAGGTAGAGAGATGAGCTATTGCGTTGGGAGGAAAATGGTGGAGCTGCGCCCCGAAGTGCTTCATTATACCTCTGAAGAAGGGATGAGGAGACAGAGAGAAGCCCCGGTACACGTGACTGAGCAGCAAGACGCGCTCCCCCTCCTGGGGTGCCGTCTCCGTCTCGCCCTCCGCCGGCAACCTCCACGTCTTGTGCTCGATCATGCCTTGCTCCACCAGCTCCAGCATGTCCGCCACCGTTACCGTGGAGGGGAGGAAATCCCCCTGGATCCAACCCGCCGGCAGTGCTCGATGCCGCCGCTGAGCAGGAGCCGCCGCCTTCTTCTTCTTCCGCGCCTCAAGCTTGCTCGTCTGCCCCTTCGTCATGGTGGAGGCTGCAGATCCGCGGAGGAGGAGCGGAAGGAAGGAGCTTGGGATGCACAGGAGGTCACGAGAGAAGTGGGGCAAGTGCGAGTTATCTGGCGAGTGCAACGAAAAACCCTCGCTTTAGAGGTTTAAATAAGGTTCCGACTGGGTCACTAGCAGGTGGCCTCGAAATCTTATCCCCCGACCGGTTGCTGCGATATTAGTGGAGGAGATAAAGGCGTGGAAATCGAGGCGGCAGATACTACTCGATTACGATGTTGTCATCCCCGCTCAGCGCGTGGCAACCGAAATTTGAGGATCCCAGAAAATCCGCCGCTGTCAGTTGACTGGTCATGTCAAAAGATTCCACGTAAGCACTCGGTCCCTGATGGTTCGTTTCACAGATACATCCACTCGTATCACTGGTCAAGAGGATAAAATGGATCGAGGCAAACAACGCCAAAGTCGCATCCATACCAGTCGGATCCGTACTCCAAGCATCGCTTCGTCGTTCCAACCCCAATCCACTCGGGGACTAATGATGGGGTTATAGTCCTAGGGTAGGGTCATAGGCCTGCCTTATGGGTCCTACCCAAGGACTACCCTTCATAAGGGATAAGGCCCTTAGTCAGTTCCGACTGACTTAAGGACTTCCCATCATCCAGTCGGTGACGATTCCTCCATCATCGAGTCGGAGATGAGCATTCGGAGCGTATCAAACTTACCGACTGGATTCCACTCTGTACATCGTAACCCCCCCTGGAGGGCAACGGTCGTACGTTTCCATCTACCTTTATTAGCATTTAAGACATACGTTACCTGTAACGTAGGCATTTATTCGCCACTACTCCACCCCTGTGCACCGAACCATTGTGAAGGGCAGCGCACTCTATATAAGCCGCCCTTCCCCACTAGTGCACGGGTTAGCAATTCACTGTAATCCATATTCCACTCAACAACAGGCTCCCAAGAGCACTGAGACGTAGGGATTTTACCTCCACCGTAGAGGGGCCTGAACTCATACAACCTCACCGTAGCTAAGGCTCTGCCCATCCTTTCGTACCCTACACATCTAGTGTCAGACTTATACCCACGACAGGTGCGGTCGCCGTCACGGAACCTTTGCAACCTTCTTTCGGCATCTCCTTCCTTCCTGAGGTAAGTTCTCCTCCTCCATTAGGAATAGATCTCGAACCCCTGTACTTCTTAGGGCAGTGCCGAAACTCCATGAACGCCATATCGCCTTACCTTTTAGTCCGTCCGGATACGGCATTGTAGATCCGTGCATGTAGTAATAGCCGCGGTAGTTTCTCGTGTTCCCGAGCGAGTGATATTCTTCCTTCGTTGCTCATAGATCCACACACTGTTTTTCGTAGTGTTCTTGTGTACTTGGCACCTAAATGTTTGACCAGCATTATTTTCTCAATTGGAACTACACGTAGATCCGTAAATTATCTCTCGGTGTTGGAAACATGTTTTCCCCAATTTAAGAATATTCTTAAGGAATTTTTTAGAGCCATAACCCGCTCCTTCTTGCTAGGGTGAGTCACAACATCCTTGTAGACATGCTCCCGAACGTTAGCCAGCGAGTTTCCATTCTGTAGATCCTCACAACCCGCCAATCTCTTTCTTTTTGTAGTTATGGGTAGCATCTCAAAATGCAACTGGCTGCCAACAGAGGTCAATGATGCTTATCTTGATAAATATGTAAAAGTGGGTAACCTTGATCCCAAGGAAGTTATTGGGTGGCGGACCGCCTTCGGGGAACCAATCCCTCAACACGCGGAAGGGGAAATAGTCATTTTTGCTGATCATTTGGAGCGAGGCTTCAAGCCGCCCGGCTCGAAATTCTTTAGAGACGTCTTGCACTTCTTCAACCTTCATCCCCAGGACTTGGGGCCAAATTACATTAGTAACCTTTGTCAGTTCCAAGTGTTCTGTGAGGCTTATCTACAAATAGAGCCCACTTATTGCTGTTCCAGAAGTTTTTCTATCTGAACTGCCAGACGGAGCTTGCCAACGGGCCTAGCTTAGAGCTTGGTGGAGTCAATATCCAGCGGTGTCCTGAATGCGGGTTTCCTGCCGTTACATTGCCTAGACATCCCAAGGGTTGGTCGAAGACTTGGTTCTACTGTCGTGACACCTCTCGATCCAATGAGAACCCTTTACCAGGCTTCAGGAAAGAACGCCTATCCATGGATTTCAAGTTGCCGGAAAAGATAACTAAAGAAGAAGAAGCCACATTTGTTCCCATCTTTGCAAAGCTGAAATCCCTCACCACCAATTGTCTTACTGGGATTGATCTGATCAGTTGCTGGGTAGATTGGAGAATCCTGACCTTAAGTCGCCGAGACGGCTTGATGTGTGAATATAATGGCGACTTGGACCACCCCCAATGCTTTTACAATGTGAGGCTTTTGGAAGAAGACATTGCTGATATTATAAAGAAACTATGTGGTGAGCCTATTGAGAATTTCTCAAAGATTGGGCTTAAACAGTAGCAACAGGTGACTCCGAAAATGCCAACTCGGGCTTGAGGACGAGAAATATCATGGCGACTCCCACCTCCCACCTCTCGCTCGGGCGACTCCATGGCGATCAGTATTTCTAGCCGGCGTCTCCTCCATCACTCGGTGCATCATCTCCAGTGCACCGCCACGATCACCTACGTGCTCTTTCATTGCTTGCATGGGTGGTTCCACGTTGGATCTAGATTTCTCCCCTGGTGCAACGTTTGCGGATAAAGTTGTCTACTCCTATGTCTTCTCTGTACACCCGATGCATCGTCGTCGACCTTTCATCATGGTGGTATCTTTTGGTCGTCATATTTTTCGCCTCACCGAGGATTCCATAGATGCGGCGTTGGAGTCTGCCATAGGGGTTCCGCCATTGATATTATGGTGACGAAGATCTCGGACTCGGTTTTCTCCTTCCTGGTTTCTTGCAAACAAGTTGGTTTTCATATCTTGGATTTACATTCTTACAAGTGCTCCAGTTTTAAATGTTTCTTTCACTTATGGGGTAATGGTGGCCCGAATTGGAACCGGGAATTTTCTCTATGGAAGAAACAATGTGATGCTGAATGGGTTTTGGTCAGACCCTCTAAGCGACGAGTTGCACTAGGTCTGATGGCAATGCATTCCAGGCCAGGAAAATCATGTTTCAAATCTGGATCATCTACACGTAAGATGCTCTCTTTTGCAACCCTCCAACAGTATGAGGTTTGCAAGGGTTATCGATGTCCAGTCACGCAGGATGAACTGTTGACTTTGCAATCTGCTGGTTATTCGGTTCCAATGCAGGAGTATGTCATCATCAGTGCAACCCCACCAGCTGAACTCCGGTGGACGACAGCGACACCTCATATTACTTTTGGCACAGTTTGTCAGCCGATGTCATCTCCCAGATTATACGGCAAGGAAACAAATATCTCCGTGATTGATGGGGTTTCTCCCTCCCATTGCGCTGATCGGGTGACCCCCTCACCCTCAAGCGGGGTTTCAAAATCTTTGGATTTCTCTAGGATGGATAATTCTACCTCCGGGCCTGTTTCTGCTAAACCTAATGGGCCATCGGTTAGCTCTCCTTTGATGGGTCTAGAAATTCCTTCCTCACAGGAACCGCACCAACAGTTTGACAAAATCATCAACGGAATGGTTCAGGAGATATTTTCCTGCATGATCTTCTCTGAACGTGGGAACGTAGCTCCCAATTGCATGTCGCCGAGATGCTCCTCCCGCGGCTATGTGGGCCATTCCAAATCTAACTGTGCTTCCTTTACCCGTGATAATTGTCTTACTTGGAAACGCAAGAGCCCCACCACCTCCCCTGTCGCCGATTTCTCGGGAACCTCTGTTGTTCTTGGGGAAGCCGCACCGCCTGCCGAACAGTTCCTGCCGGTCCTATCGCACTCATCGCCTCCCAGGACTCCATAAGAGCCACCGCCATTGACGCCTCCTCCACTTGAAACTCTCCCCGACATGGCCAACTTCGAACTCCACCCTAAGCGGTTTGTGCCTCCAGGCCACAACATCATCGACGGAGGCCCTGACCCCCTCCCATGGACATTCATCACGCCGAAAAACCCCACTGCCTGCATACATGAACAGTACGTCATCGCCGAAGTCATGCATGCCCCCCTGCTGATCAAGTCTCTCAGGTACGGCAGGAGGTTGTTGATCTTCTCCACAACCTCGGCTTCCATGTTCGCTCTCCTCAACCATGGATTGAGGGGGTAGGTTTATTTGAGCTTAGGGATGCTAGAGAGAGCTTTTCCGCTGCTAGGATGGTTCCCCAAGCTATGGGGGACGATACTTTTGTTAGATGCATGAGACACAATGAGGGAGTAGGTTTTAGAGGGGCTATTGGCTTTTGTCAGGGTTGTCTGATGCTTTTAGGCGTTCCGTTGGATTATCGCAATACTAATGATCTATGGGCTGCAGTTAGTACTTTTGGGGAATTTCACCATTGGGTCAGTGATGATCCATATCTTGTCCGTTCCATCGTCTTTGCATCCTTCCCAGAGGATAATATGGTGCCATGCAGTGTCACCTTTTCAGAATATGCTGCTTGGGGGGACGGTTTCTTGGTATGCACCTGTGTTCATCTAGGGTGCAGGTTTTGCTGAGCAAATGCCGAATGATGAGGATCCTATGCCCCTTGATGGAAATCCTCATCCACTGCCAGGCTAGTTGGAGAAAAACAACATGTTATTCGCTCTTCCTCCGTACCCAGCGTTAGGCTGGAATGTTGTTCCACCACCACCACCACCCCCAATGCCTGAGCCGCTGCCTCAACACAATGATGGCAGTTGGGTTGGCCTCCTGAAGCTGCTCATCTAGAGGAACCTGCCACTCCAGATCAAGACCAGGAGTCTATGGTTGTTGATGAACCAACTTCTTCTGACTCTGTTTAGGAGATTGTGGTGGTTGATCCTCAACCGGCTGCTGCTGATGCCGCTGCAGAAGATGATGCTACAGGAGAGGAGGCGGTTCATGATGCTGCTGACGACGCTCCCACCGCTCCTAATGGGGGCAATGCTGATGTGGAGGAGGCTGCCAAAGACTTGGCACGTGAGGAGGAGGTCGCTGCGGAGGAGGAAGCTGATGATTACAATTCTCTGGCGATTGTGCCCTACTAGCAGCCCCTGTTCCGATCTGATCAACTGTTGATCGAAGCAGTTCGGGTGGCCTATGGTCCTCCGCTACCACCGGTTGTGTCTTGGACACGCTCTTTTTAACCACTAATGGGGGTTTTCACCTCCAAGGATGTTCCTCATCAGCTTGCCATGCCTGCAGCCATGCCAATTGTGCTTCCCAAGCGCTCCTGGTCGTTGGCTTTTGATGAAGAGAGCATGGAACCTCGCATCGTCTACCTCGACAACAACCCTGCTACTGATCCTAAGGTAACAGCTTCATCTGACAGCATCTCTGCTCGATCAGGTGAACTGTTCTCCTTTGAGACACCGGCTGCCCTGAAGCGGGGGCCACGCAAGAAGGCCACGCCCATTGTAGACTCCTCGGTACGTGCTGTACAAGGGGGTCAATCAAGAGAGATGGTTGCAAGCCGGTGCTGCAGGAGCTTCCGATGCATGTGTCCAAGAAGAGGAAGCCACGAGCAAAACTTGTGGACACTCCGGAGGTTCAGGCAGCGCCGTCTTCATCTCAGGACGAGGCTCTTCCACCTACGAATCCTATGCGAGTCATTCAAGTGGTGGGCCAAAGCCTTGGCATTGCACCGGAGAAGCTGTCCAAGGATCATCTTATGGAGGACCCTGATGTTCCCAAGCCTGCACCTACTGATGATTGAACTACATCTCATGTATCTATGTTCTTATTACTGTCCAGTTTATTTTGCTACCGTTGGTCGTGTTTCTTGGCCGTCAGAACTTTGGATGCGTGGGTTATTATGTAACTCCGCTTTTGCTTCTCTACATACTTGCTATGGATAGTTGACGTACAAGAAGCTGGTGTGTTCTTTGCTGGAATGTGCATGGTTTAAATTCTGATTCACATCAATGAGTGGTTAGAAACAAAATTGATGAAAGCATGGCTACTGTTATTTGTCTTCAAGAAACCAAAATGCAACATATTGACTTTCAGACTGTTAGGAGGTTTTGCCCCAAAAGATTTGATCAATTTGCATACATCCCCTCGCGTGCCGCCTCTGGTGGATTGATGACCCTTTGGAACTCATCAGTTTTAACTGGCATTCTGCTTGAAATGCAGAATTTTGGCTTAATTGTGTCATTTATCTCCAATCAAACATCAAAGGCCTGGACTCTGGTTAAAGTATATGGCCCTTGTCATGGAGAAGTGATACGTCCATTTTTCATCATGCTTTTATGTTGATATTTATCGCTTTATGGGCTATTATTACACTTCACGGTACAATACTTATGCCTTTTCTCTCTTATTTTACAAGGTTTACATCAAGAGGGAGAATGCCGGGAGCTGGAATTCTGGTCTGAAAAGGGAGCAAGTTTGAGATACCTATTCTGCGTAACTCCAAAAGCCGTGAAAATCAATGAGGAATTATTTTGGAATTTGTAAAAAATACTGGGCGGAAGAAGTACCAGAGGGGAACCACCAGGAGGCCACAAGCCTGCTAAGCACGACCTACCCCCTCGCCGCGCCTAGGGGGCTTGTGGGCCCCCTGTTGCCCCTCTGTCTCCCACCTTTTGCTATAAGGAGGGTTTCGTTCCAGAAAAAATCAGGAGGATGCTTTTGGGAGGAATCACCGCCGCCACGAGGCGGAACTTGAGCAGAACCAATCTAGAGCTCCGGCAGGGCCGTCCTGCCGGGGAAACTTCCCTCCCGGAGGGGACTCATCACCAACACTCCTCTCATCGAGGGGACTCATCACCATCAACATCTTCATCAGCACCATCTCATCTCCAAATCCTAGTTCATCTCTTGTAACCAATCTCCATCTCGCGACTCCGATTGGTACTTGTAAGGTTGCTAGTAGTGTTAATTACTCTTTGTAGTTGATGCTATTTGGATTACTCGGTGGAATATTATATGTTAAGATCCTTGATGCTATTCAATACCTCTCTGGTCATGAACATAATTATCCTTTGTGAGTAGTTACTTTTGTTCCTGAGGACATGGGATAAGTCTTGCTATAAGTAGTCAGGTGGATTAGGTATTCGTTCGATATTTTGATGCGTTGTATGTTGTGTTTTCCTCTAGTGGTGTTATGTGAACGTCGACTACATAATACTTCACCATTATTTGGGCCTAGAGGAAGGCATTGGGAAGTAGTAAGTAGATGATGGGTTGCTAGAGTGACAGAAGCTTAAACTCTAGTTTATGTGTTTCTTTGTAAGGGGTTGATTTGGATCCACTAGTTTAATGCTATGGTTAGACTTTGTCTTATATCTTCTTTCGTAGTTGCGGATGCTTGCAAGAGGGGTTAATCATAAGTGGTATGTTTGTCCAAGTAAGGGCAGCACCCAAGCACCGGTCCACCCACATATCAAACTATCAAAGTAGCGAACACGAATCATATGAACATGATGAAAACTAGCTTGATAGAAATTCCCATGTGTCCTCGGGAGCGCTTTACCTCCTAGAAGAGTTTGTCCAGGCTTGTCCCTTGCCACGAAAGGGATTGGTCCGCTTTGCTGCACCTTTGTTACTTGCTACTTGCTACGAATCATCTTATCAAACAACTATCTGTTACCGATAATTTCAGTGCTTGTAGAGAATACCCTGCTGAAAACCACTTGTCAGATCCTTCTGCTAGTGATTATGCTGTTGGTGTTGTTCTAGGACAAAGAGGTGAGAAGAAGTTGAATGTTATTCACTATGCTAGTAAAACCCTAGACAATGCCCAAAGAAACTATGCTACTACTGAAAAGGAATTTTTAGCAGTCGTGTTTCATGTGAAAAGTTCAGATCTTACATAGTTGATTCCAAAGTCACTATTCACACTGATCATGCTGCTATTAAGTATCTCATGGAAAAGAAAGATGCTAAACCTATACTTATCAGATGGGTTCTCTTGCTACAAGAATTTGATTTTCATGTTGTTGATAGGAAGGGTGCTGAGAACCCCGTAGAAGATAACTTGTCTAGGTTGGAGAATGTTCTTGATGACCCACAACCTATTGATGATAGCTTCCCTGATGAGCAATTGAATGTCACCAATGCTTCACGTAGTACACCGTGGTACGCTTATTATGAAAATTATATCGTTGCCAAATATATACCACCTAGTTTCACATACCAGCAAAAGAAGAAATTCTTCTTTGATTTGAGACATTACTTTTGGGATGATCCTCACCTTTATAAAGAAGGAGTAGATGGTGTTATTATACATTGTGTACCTGAGCATGAACAGGGACAGACTCTACAGAAGTGTCACTCCGAGGCTTACGGAGGACACCATGCGGGAGATAGAACTACGCACAAGGTATTGCAATCAGGTTTCTATTGGCCCACTCTCTTCAAGGATGCCCGTAAGTTTGTCTTGTCTTGTGATGGCTGTCAAAGAATAGGTAATATCAGTAAACATCAGGAAATGCCTATGAATTATTCACTTGTCATTGAAACTTTTGATGTTTGGGGTTTTGATTATATGGGACCTTTTCCAAAATCCAATGGGTATACTCATATCGTAGTTGCTATTGATTACGTTACTAAGTGGGTAGACGCTATCCCAACTAGTAGTGTTGATCACAACACCTCTATGAGGATGCTTAAAGAAGTTATTTTCCCTAGATTTGGAGTCCCTAGATATCTAATGATTAATGGTGGTTCACATTTCATTCATGGTGCTTTCCATTAAAACGCTTGCTAAGTATGATGTCAACCATAGAGTTGCATATCCTTATCATCCTCAGTCCAGTGGTCAAGTAGAGCTAAGTAATAGAGAGATTAAACTAATTCTGCAAAATATTGTTAATAAGTCTAGAAAGAATTGGTCTAAGAAGCTTGATCATGCACTGTGATCTTATAGAACTGTTTATAAGAATCCCATGGGCATGTCTCCGTACAAAATGGTTTACGGTAAATCATGTCATTGACCTCTTGAGCTAGAGCATAAGTCTTATTGGGCAATCAAAGAGCTCAACTTTGATTTCAAACTTGCTGGTGAGAAGAGGTTATTTGATATTAGCTCACTTGATGAATGGAGAGCTCAGGCATATGAAAATGCCAAGTTGTTCAAAGAAAAGGTTAAGAGGTGGCATGATAAAAGGATACAAAAACGTGAGTTCAGTGTAGGTGATTATGTCTTGCTATACAATTCTCCTTTAAGATTTTTTGCAGGCAAGCTTCTCTCTAAATGGGAACGTCCTTACATTGTTGAGGAAGTATATCGTTTCGGTGCTATCAAGATCAATAACACGGAAGGTAATTTTCTGAGAGTGGTAAATGGGCAAAGAATCAAGCATTATATCTCAGGTACTCCCATAAATGTTGAAAGCAATATTATTAATACCATAACTCCGGAGGAGTACATAAGGGATATTTATCAGCCTGTTTCAGACTCCAAAAACGAAGAGGTATGTGATTCGGTAAGTAAACTGACTCCAAAACTTTTCCAGTAGGAATTTTTCTCCGTTTTGGAATTTTTAGAACAATAGAAAAATTTAAAGTAGTCTGGAGACCGCAGGAGGAGGCGACAAGCCTGCCAAGCGCGGGCCACCCCCCTCGTCGCGCCTCGGGGGCTTGTCACCACCTCGTGTGCCTCTCGGACTCCGTTTTCTTGTGGAGTACTCCTTCTGGTCGGGAAAATTTCATTATATATTCTCCCGAAAGGTCTGACCCTCATATCACGCAATTTTCCTATGATTTCGTTTCGAGCCTATTTCTGCCGCAGATTTAGGGCAAGGATGTCATCTCAGGAATCTGTCGGGGAGAACGATCTCCCTCAAGTGTATGAAGAAGTAAATGCTGATCTGAAAAGAATGGAGGTCATGGAGGCCAAGGAAAGGCTGCTTGAAGAAACTAAGGGAAAAATTAAGGAGGAGAATCCGGCATTGGACAAAGGGCAATCTGTGCTCAACAAGGAAGTAGTTGAGGAAGAGGATATTCTTCAACCCTATCTCCAGATTTTACCTCCATCCTTGATCGAACTCTTGAGGTTATGTGAAATAACTCGTGTTCGTAATACTTTTCTCACCCGTGAAGTTGTTCTGCTGGAGGAACATATCACAGAGCTCCAAGGTATAAATCAAAGATTGATGGCCCTCTTGGAATCAAAAGACAGGACAACTCCACCACCATCACCTTCAAAGGAAGACAACTAAGCATGGGTATGGGTAATCCCCTTGGCTTGTGCCAAGCTTGGGGGAGTTGCCCCGGTATCGTATCACCATCACATCTTTTGCCTTTACCTTTTCTTAGTTCGATCCTTTTTGGTTTTATCTTCCTCTAGTAGAATAAAGTCCTTAGTGTTTTAGGCTTGAGTTTTGCTTTGTGTCACCCCCGATGTAATCGTACTCGTAAGTCATATAATAAAGAGTGTTTTAGTTAAGGGCCTTGCCTCATGCCATGATCTAAAGAAAAGAATGATAAAAGAACAAAAGCATGAAAGATCATGTAATGATCTTATGGGAAGTGATGGCTTCACATATAAAAAGAATGTTGATTGAAACTTGTTATGGGTGGACAAACGTTGACTTTGGTCATTGTTGCAATGAATAGGAAGTAATCAAGAAGGAGAGGTTCACATATAAATATACCATATTTCACACCATCTATGATTGTGAACACTCATTAAACTATTACATGCTTAGAAGTAGATGTTGGACAAGGAAGACAACATAATGAATTATGTTTGCTTGGTTCCGTACAATGTTATATGACTAGCGATCACTTAGCACATGACGATTGCTTCCACCTCATATCAGCCAAAACTTCCGCACTAAGTAGAGATACTACTTGTGCATCCATAAACCTTCAACCCAGTTTTTCCATGAGAGTCCACCATACCTACCTATGGATTGAAGAAGATCCCTCAAGTAAGTTGTCATCGGTGCAAGCAATAAAAATTGCTCCCTAAATATGTATGATCTATTAGTGTGTGGAAAATAAGCTTTGTACGAACCTGTGATGAGGAAGACATAAAAGCGACATATTGCATAATAAAGTTCTTTATCATAGGAGGCAATATAAAGTGACGTTCCTTCACACTAAGAGGTCACACATCCAAACCCCAAAAGCGCATGACAACCTCTGCTTCCCTCTGCGAAGGGCCTATCTTGTACCATTACTTTTTGCCCTTTAAAGTGGCATGGTGAACAACACCAATTCCTTATTTCGCCATTATCCTAGCTAACGTCATATGCTAGGGAAAGATCTATATTCATATGTCAACTTGGAAGTAAGTATTCGTGAATTATTATTGTTGACAGTACCCTTGAGGTGAATAGTTGGGAGGCGAAACTATAAGCCCCTATCTTTCTCTGTGTCCGACTGAAACTTTGATCCCATGAGTACCACGTGAGTTGTAGCAATTGTAGAAGACAAAATGATGATGAGTATGTGGATTTGCTTTACAAGCTCTTACTTGACTCTTTCTGATGTTATGATAAATTGCAATTGCTTCAATGACTAAAGGCTATTGGTTGTTAATTCTCAATAAGGTTCTTGTTCCATACTTTACTTTGTGAAGGAATTATCTGTTGGAATTATGCCCTAGAGGCAATAATAAATGTATAGTTATTATTATAATTCCTGTATCAAGATAATAGTTTATTATCCATGTTATAATTGTATTGAATGAAGACTCATTTACATGTGTGGATACATAGACAAAACACCGTCCCTAGCATGCCTCTAGTTGGCTAGCCAGTTGATCGATGATAGTCAGTGTCTTCTGATTATGAACAAAGTGTTGTTGCTTGATAACTGGATCATGTCATTAGGAGAATCACGTGATGGACTAGACCCAAACTAATAGACGTAGCATGTTGATCGTGTCATTTTGTTGCTACTGTTTTCTGCGTGTCAAGTATTTATTCCTATGACCATGAGATCATATAACTCACTGACACCGGAGGAATGCTTCGTGTGTATCAAACGTCGCAACGTAACTGGGTGACTATAAAGATGCTCTACAGGTATCTCCGAAGGTGTTAGTTGAGTTAGTATGGATCAAGACTGGGATTTGTCACTCCGTGTGACGGAGAGGTATCTCGGGGCCCACTCGGTAATACAACATCACACACAAGCCTTGCAAGCAATGTAACTTAGTGTAAGTTGCGGGATCTTGTATTACGGAACGAGTAAAGAGACTTGCCGGTAAACGAGATTGAAATAGGTATACGGATACTGATGATCGAATCTCGGGCAAGTAACATACCGAAGGACAAAGGGAATGACATACGGGATTATACGAATCCTTGGCACTGAGGTTCAAACGATAAAGATCTTCGTAGAATATGTAGGATCCAATATGGGCATCTAGGTCCCGCTATTGGATATTGACCGAGGAGTCTCTCGGGTCATGTCTACATAGTTCTCGAACCCGCAGGGTCTGCACACTTAAGGTTCGACGTTGTTTTATGCGTATTTGAGTTATATGGTTGGTTACCGAATGTTGTTCGGAGTCCCGGATGAGATCACGGACGTCACGAGGGTTTCTGGAATGGTCCGGAAACGAAGATTGATATATAGGATGACCTCATTTGATTACCGGAAGGTTTTCGGAGTTACCGGGAATGTACCGGGAATGACGAATGGGTTCCGGGAGTTCACCGGAGGGGGGCAACCCACTCCGGGGAAGCCCATAGGCTTTTGGGGGACACACCAGCCCTTAGTGGGCTGGTGGGACAACCCCAAGGGAGCCTATGCACCAAGATAAGAAAATCAAAGAAAAAAAAAGAGAGGGAAGAAGTGGGAAGGGAGGGGGACTCCTCCCACCAAACCAAGTCCAACTCGGTTTGGGGGGGGGGAGTCCTCCCCCCCTTGGCTCGGCCGACCCCTTGGGAGTCCCTTGGACCCCAAGGCAAGGTCCCCCTCCCTCCTCCTATATATATGGGGCTTTTAAGGCAGATTTGAGACGACTTTCTCACGGCTGCCCGACCACATACCTCCATAGTTTTTCCTCTAGATCGTGTTTCTGCGGAGCTCGGGCGGAGCCCTGCTGAGACAAGATCATCACCAACCTCCGGAGCGCGGTCGCGCTGCCGGAGAACTCTTCTACCTCTCCGTCTCTCTTGCTGGATCAAGAAGGCCGAGATCATCGTCGAGCTGTACGTGTGCTGAACGCGGAGGTGCCGTCCGTTCGGTACTAGATCGTGGGATTGATCGCGGGATTGTTCGCGGGGCGGATCGAGGGACGTGATGACGTTCCACTACATCAACCGCGTTCTCTAACGCTTCTGCTGTATGATCTACAAGGGTACGTAGATCACTCATCCCCTCTCGTAGATGGACATCACCATGATAGGTCTTCGTGCGTGTAGGAAAATTTTTGTTTCCCATGCGATGTTCCCCAACAGTGGCATCATGAGCTAGGTTCATGCGTAGATGTCTTCTCGAGTAGAACACAAAAGGTTTTGTGGGCGGTGATGTGCATTTTGCTGCCCTCCTTAGTCTTTTCTTGATTCCGCGGTATTGTTGGATTGAAGCGGCTTGGACCGACATTACTCGTACGCTTACGAGAGACTGGTTTCATCGTTACGAGTAACCCCCTTTGCTCAAAGATGACTGGCAAGTGACGGTTTCTCCAACTTTAGTTGAATCGGATTTGACCGAGGAGGTCCTTGGATGAGGTTAAATAGCAACTCATATATCTCCGTTGTGGTGTTTGCGTAAGTAAGATGCGATCCTACTAGATACCCTTGGTCACCACGTAAAACTTGCAACAACAAAATTAGAGGACGTCTAACTTGTTTTTGCAGGGTATGATTGTGATGTGATATGGCCAATGATGTGATGTGATATATTGGATGTATGAGATGATCATGTTGTAATAGAAATATCGACTTGCACGTCGATGGTACGGCAACCGGCAGGAGCCATAGGGTTGTCTTTATACTAACATGTTTGTGCTTGCAGATGCGTTTACTATTTTGCTAGGATGTAGCTTTAGTAGTAATAGCATAAGTAGCACGACAACCCCGATGGCAACACGTTGATGGATGATCATGGTGTGGCGCCGGTGACAAGAAGATCGTGCCGGTGCTTTGGTGATGGAGATCAAGAAGCACGTGATGATGGCCATATCATGTCACTTATGAATTGCATGTGATGTTAATCCTTTTATGCACCTTATTTTGCTTAGAACGACGGTAGCATTATGAGGTGATCTCTCACTAAAATTTCAAGACGAAATTGTGTTCTCCCCGACTGTGCACCGTTGCTACAGTTCGTCGTTTCGAGACACCACGTGATGATCGGGTGTGATAGACTCAATGTTCACATACACCGGGTGCAAAACAGTTGCGCACGCGGAACACTCGGGTTAAGCTTGAGGAGCCTAGCATGTGCAGACATGGCCTCGGAACACATGAGACCGAAAGGTCGATCATGAATCATATAGTTGATATGATTAGCATAGGGATGCTTACCACTAAAACTACTCTCGACTCACGTGATGATCGGACTTGGGATAGTGTAGGTGGATCAAGAACCACTCAAATGACTAGAGATATGTACTTTTTGAGTGGGAGTTTAGCATATAATTTGATTAAGTTGAACTCTAATTATCTTGAACATAGTCTAAGTCCACTTTGAATATATTTGTGTTGTAGATCATGGCTCACGCAAGTGTCATCCTGAATTTTAATACGTTCCTAGAGAAAGCTAAGTTGAAAGATGATGGAAGCAACTTTGTAGATCGGGCTCGTAATATTAAGCTAATCTTACAAGCTGGAAAGAAGGATTATGTCCTTAATTCTGCGCTAGGAGATGAACCAACCGCTACGGCTGATCAGGATGTTAAGAACGCTTGGTTAGCACGTAAGGAGGACTAGTCGATAGTTCAATGTGCAGTCTTGTATGGCTTAGAGCCGGGACTTCAACGTCGCTTTGAGCGTCATGGAGCATTTGAGATGTTCCAGGAGTTGAAGTTTATCTTTCAGAAGAACGCCCGGATCGAGAGGTATGAGACCTCCGATAAATTGTATGCTTGCAAAATGGAGGAAAACTCATCTGTCAGTGAACATGTGCTCAAAATGTCTGGGTACTCAAACCGTCTAGCTGAACTGGGGATTGAACTCCCGCAAGAAGCTATCACTGACAGAATCCTCCAATCACTGCCGCCAAGCTATAAAGGCTTTGTGTTGAACTACAACATGCAAGGGATGAACAAGTCTCCCGGTGAGTTGTTTGCGATGCTGAAAGTCGCAGAGTCTGAACTCCGTAAAGAGCATCAAGTGTTGATGGTGAGCAAGACCACTAGTTTCAAGAGAAACGGCAAAGGCAAGAAGGGAAATTCGAAGAAGAGCGGCAAGCCTGTTGCCAATCCGCCGAAGAAACCCAAGGCTGGACCTAAGCCTGAAACAGAGTGCTTCTATTGCAAGCGTATGGGTCACTGGAAGCGCAATTGCCCCAAGTATCTGGCAGATAAGAAGGCGGGCAAAGAAAAATCAGGTATATTTGATATACATGTTATTGATGTGTACTTAACCGGCTCTCGTAGTAGTGCTTGGGTATTCGATACCGGTTCTGTTGCTCACATTTGCAACTCGAAGCAGGAACTGCAGAATAGACGAAGGCTGGCGAAAGACGAAGTGACGATGCGCGTAGGAAACGGTTCCAAGGTTGATGCAATCGCCGTCGGCACCGTGTCACTTCAACTACCATCGGTATTAGTGATGAACTTAAATCATTGTTATTTAGTGCCTGCGTTGAGCATGAACATTATATCTGGATCTTGTTTATTGTGAGACGGTTACTCTTTTAAGTCTGAGAATAATGGTTGTTCTATTTCTATGAGTAACATCTTTTATGGTCATGCACCGAATGTGAGAGGATTGTTCATATTGAATCTCGATAGCGATACGCATATACATAACATTGAGACCAAAAGAGTTAGAGTAAACAATGATAGCGCCATATTTTTGTAGCACTGCCGCTTGGGTCATATTGGTGTAAAGCGCATGAAGAAACTCCATGCTGATGGACTTTTGGAGTCACTTGACTTTGATTCACTTGACACGTGCGAACCATGCCTCATGGGCAAGATGACTAAAACTCCGTTCTCCGGAACAATGGAGCGTGCAAGTGACTTGTTGGAAATCATACATACCGATGTGTGTGGTCCGATGAGCGTGGAGGCACGCGGCGGATATCGTTATTTTCTCACCTTCACCGACGATTTAAGTAGATATGGTTATGTCTACTTGATGAAGCACAGGTCTGAAACATTTGAAAAGTTCAAGCAATTTCAGAGTGAAGTAGAAAATCATCGTAACAAGAAGATCAAGTTCCTACGGTCTGATCGTGGGGGTGAATATCTGAGTTTCGAGTTTGGTACTCACTTAAGACAATGTGGAATTGTTTCGCAGTTAACACCGCCTGGAACACCACAGCGTAATGGTGTGTCCGAACGTCGTAATCGTACTTTGTTAGAGATGGTGCGATCTATGATGTCTCTTACTGATTTGCCGTTATCATTTTGGGGTTATGCATTAGAAACAGCTGCATTCACTTTAAATAGGGCACCATCAAAATCCGTTGAGACGACACCATACGAACTGTGGTATGGCAAAAGACCAAAGTTGTCGTTTCTTAAAGTTTGGGGATGTGATGCTTATGTCAAAAAGCTTCAGCCTGAAAAGCTGGAACCCAAAGCGGAAAAGTGCGTCTTCATAGGTTACCCAAAGGAGACAGTTGGGTACACCTTCTATCTCAAATCCGAGGGCAAAGTGTTTGTTGCTAAAAACGGAACTTTTCTTGAGAAGGAGTTTCTCTCGAGAGAATTGAGTGGGAGGAAGATAGAACTTGACGAGGTTGTCGAACCTCTCATCCCTCTGGATGGTGGCGCAGGGCAAGGGGAAACCTCTGTCGTTGCGACGCCAGTTGAGGAGGAAGTTAATGATGATGATCATGAAACTCCAGTTCAAGTTTCTGTTGAACCACGCAGGTCGACGAGATCACGCGCTGCTCCAGAGTGGTACGGTAATCCCGTCTTGTCAATCATGTTGTTAGACAACAATGAACCTGCAAATTATGAAGAAGCAATGGTGGGCCCAGATTCCAACAAATGGCTAGAAGCCATGAAATCCGAGATAGGATCCATGTATGAGAACAAAGTGTGGACTTTGGAGATACTACCTGAAGGCCGCAAGGCTATTCAGAACAAATGGATCTTTAAGAAGAAGACGGACGCTGACGGTAATGTGACCGTTTATAAAGCTCGACTTGTGGCAACGGGTTTTTCACAAGTTCCAGGAGTTGACTACGATGAGACCTTCTTACCCGTAGCGATGCTTAAGTCCGTCAGAATCATGTTAGCAATAGCTGCATTTTTCGATTATGAAATCTGGCAGATGGATGTCAAAACGGCATTCCTTAATGGTTACCTTAAGGAAGAGTTGTATATGATGCAACCTGAAGGTTTTGTCGATCCTAAAAATACTGACAAGGTGTGCAAGCTCCAGCGATCCATTTATGGACTGGTGCAAGCATCTCGGAGTTGGAACAAGCGTTTTGATGAGGTGATCAAAGCATTTGGGTTTATACAAGTGGTTGGAGAATCTTGTATTTACAAGAAAGTGAGTGGGATCTCTGTGGCGTTTCTAATATTATATGTGGATGACATATTACTGACTGGAAACAACGTAGAGCTTTTGGAGAGCATAAAAGGTTACTTGAATAAAAGTTTCTCTATGAAGGACCTAGGAGAAGCTGCTTACATTCTAGGCATTAAGATCTATAGGGATAGATCAAAACGCCTGATAGGACTTTCACAAAGCACATACCTTGATAAAGTTTTGAAGAGGTTCAGAATGGAACAGTCCAAGAAAGGGTTCTTGCCGGTGTTACAAGGTACGAGATTGAGTAAGACTCAGTGCCCAGCAACTGATGAAGATAGAGAGCATATGCGCTCCGTCCCCTATGCTTCAGCCGTAGGCTCTATCATGTATGGAATGTTGTGCACTAGACCGGATGTTAGTCTGGCCATAAGTATGGCAGGTAGGTTCCAGAGTAATCCAGGAGTGGATCACTGGACGGCGGTCAAGAATATCCTAAAGTACCTGAAAAGGACTAAGGAGATGTTTCTCGTGTATGGAGGTGACGAAGAGCTCGCCGTAAAAGGTTACGTCGATGCAAGCTTTGACACAGATCCGGATGACTCTAAGTCGCAAACCGGATACGTATTTATTCTTAATGGGGGTGCAGTAAGCTGGTGCAGTTCCAAGCAAAGCGTCGTAGCAGATTCTACATGTGAAGCGGAGTACATGGCTGCCTCGGAGGCGGCTAAGGAGGGTGTCTGGATGAAGCAGTTCATGACGGATCTTGGAGTGGTGCCAAGTGCACTGGATCCAATAACCTTGTTCTGTGACAACACTGGTGCCATTGCCTTAGCAAAGGAACCAAGGTTTCACAAGAAGACCAGACACATCAAACGACGCTTCAACCTCATCCGCGACTACGTCGAGGAGGAGGACGTAAATATATGCAAAGTGCACACGGATCTGAATGTAGCAGACCCGTTGACTAAACCTCTTCCACGGCCAAAACATGATCGACACCAGAACTGTATGGGTGTTAGATTTATTACAATGTAATTCACATGGTGATGTGAGGGCTAGATTATTGACTCTAGTGCAAGTGGGAGACTGTTGGAATTATGCCCTAGAGGCAATAATAAATGTATAGTTATTATTATAATTCCTGTATCAAGATAATAGTTTATTATCCATGCTATAATTGTATTGAATGAAGACTCATTTACATGTGTGGATACATAGACAAAACACCGTCCCTAGCATGCCTCTAGTTGGCTAGCCTGTTGATCGATGATAGTCAGTGTCTTCTGATTATGAACAAAGTGTTGTTGCTTGATAACTGGATCATGTCATTAGGAGAATCACGTGATGGACTAGACCCAAACTAATAGACGTAGCATGTTGATCGTGTCATTTTGTTGCTACTGTTTTCTGCGTGTCAAGTATTTATTCCTATGACCATGAGATCATATAACTCACTGACACCAGAGGAATGCTTTGTGTGTATCAAACTTCGCAACGTAACTGGGTGACTATAAAGATGCTCTACAGGTATCTCCGAAGGTGTTAGTTGAGTTAGTATGGATCAAGACTGGGATTTGTCACTCCATGTGACGGAGAGGTATCTCGGGGCCCACTCGGTAATACAACATCACACACAAGCCTTGCAAGCAATGTAACTTAGTGTAAGTTGCGGGATCTTGTATTACGGAACGAGTAAAGAGACTTGCCGGTAAACGAGATTGAAATAGGTATACGGATACTGACGATCGAATCTCGGGCAAGTAACATACCGAAGGACAAAGGGAATGACATACGGGATTATACGAATCCTTGGCACTGAGGTTCAAACGATAAAGATCTTCGTAGAATATGTAGGATCCAATATGGGCATCCAGGTCCCGCTATTGGATATTGACCGAGGAGTCTCTCGGGTCATGTCTACATAGTTCTCGAACCCGCAGGGTCTGCACACTTAAGGTTCGACATTGTTTTATGCGTATTTGAGTTATATGGTTGGTTACCGAATGTTGTTCGGAGTCCCGGATGAGATCACGGATGTCACGAGGGTTTCCGGAATGGTCCGGAAACGAAGATTGATATATAGGATGACCTCATTTGATTACCGGAAGGTTTTCGGAGTTACCGGGAATGTACCGGGAATGACGAATGGGTTCCGGGAGTTCACCGGAGGGGGGCAACCCACTCCGGGGAAGCCCATAGGCTTTTGGGGGACACACCAGCCCTTAGTGGGCTGGTGGGACAGCCCCAAGGGAGCCTATGCACCAAGATAAGAAAATCAAAGAAAAAAAAGAGAGGGGAGAAGTGGGAAGGGAGGGGGACTCCTCCCACCAAACCAAGTCCAACTCGGTTTGGGGGGGGGGGGGAGTCCTCCCCCCCTTGGCTCGGCCGACCCCTTGGGAGTCCCTTGGACCCCAAGGCAAGGTCCCCCTCCCTCCTCCTATATATATGGGGCTTTTAAGGCAGATTTGAGACGACTTTCTCACGGCTGCCCGACCACATACCTCCATAGTTTTTCCTCTAGATCGTGTTTCTACGGAGCTCGGGCGGAGCCCTGCTGAGACAAGATCATCACCAACCTCCGGAGCGCTGTCGCGCTGCCGGAGAACTCTTCTACCTCTCCGTCTCTCTTGCTGGATCAAGAAGGCCGAGATCATCGTCGAGCTGTACGTGTGCTGAACGCGGAGGTGCCGTCCGTTCGGTACTAGATCGTGGGACTGATCGCGGGATTGTTCGCGGGGCGGATCGAGGGACGTGAGGACGTTCCACTACATCAACCGCGTTCTCTAACGCTTCTGCTGTACGATCTACAAGGGTACGTAGATCACTCATCCCCTCTCGTAGATGGACATCACCATGATAGGTCTTCGTGTGCGTAGGAAATTTTTTGTTCCCATGCGACGTTCCCCAACATTATCACTTTAGCATAATAGATTATATGATGATATTATTGTTCTAATTTTGATCATGATGCATGCATGTCCATATTTTGTTTTGTCGACACCTCTATCTCCAAACATGTGGGCATATTTATTGATCTTGGTTTCCGCTTGAGGACAAGCGAAGTCCAAGCTTGGGGGAGTTGATACGTCCATTTTGCATCATGCTTTTATGTTGATATTTATCGCTTTATAGGCTGTTATCACACTTCACGGTACAATACTTATGCTTTTCTCTCTTATTTTACAAGGTTCACATGAAGAGGGAGAATGTCGGCAGCTGGAATTCTGGTCTGAAAAGGGAGCAAGTTTGAGATACCTATTCTGCGCAACTCCAAAAGCCGTGAAAATCAACGAGGAATTATTTTGGAATTTATAAAAAATACTGGGAAGAATAAGTACCAGAGGGGAGCCACCAGGAGGCCACAAGCCTGCTAGGAGCGGCCTACTCCCCTCGCATTGTCATCACCAACACTCCTCTCATCGGAAGGGACTCATCACCATCAACATCTTCATCAGCACTATCTCATCTCCAAACCCTAGTTCATCTCTTGTAAACAATCTCCGTCTCGCAACTCCGATTGATACTTGTAAGGTTGCTAGTAGTGTTAATTACTCTTTGTAGTTGATGCTAGTTGGATTACTCGGTGGATGATTATATGTCCAGATCCTTGATTCTATTCAATACCTCTCTGGTCATGAACATAATTATGCTTTGTGAGTAGTTACTTTTGTTCTTGAGGACATGGGATAAGTCTTGCTATAAATAGTCATGTGAATTTGGTATTCGTTCGATATTTTGATGTGTTGTATGTTGTTTTTCCTCTAGTGGTGTTATGTGAATGTCGACTACATAACACTTCACCATTATTTGTGCCTAGAGGAAGGCATTGGGAAGTAGTAAGTAGATGATGGGTTGCTAGAGTGACAGAAGCTTAAACCCTAGTTTATGCGTTGCTTCGTAAGGGGCTGATTTGGATCCTCTAGTTTAATGCTATGGTTAGACTTTGTCTTAATTCTTCTTTCGTAGTTGCGGATGCTTGCAAGAGGGGTTAATCATAAGTGGGATGTTTGTCCAAGTAAGGGCAGCACCCAAGCACCGGTCCACCCACATATCAAACTATCAAAGTAGCAAACGCGAATCATATGAACATGATGAAAACTAGCTTGACAGAAATTCCCATGTGTTCTCAGGAGCGCTTTACCTCTTATAAGAGTTTGTCCAGGCTTGTACCTTGCTACAAAAGGGATTGGGCCACTTTGCTGCACCTTTGTTACCTGCTACTTGCTACGAATCATCTTATCAAACAACTATCTGTTACCGATAATTTCAGTGCTTGCAGAGAATACCTTGCTGAAAACCACTTGTTAGATCCTTCTGCTCGTCGTTGGGTTCGACACTCTTACTTATCGAAATGAATACGATAGATCCCCTACACTTGTGGGTCATCAAGAAGCTCGAGACCAATTTGTCATCTGGCTATACAATCTTAATATCCCTGCGAATGCTGATTGGATGCTGCTTGGAGATTTCAATTTTATTCGATCTCCTTCCAATAGAAATCTCTCGGGTGCTGATGTGAATGACATGTTCATTTTTAATGAGATCACCGGCCACCTGGGCCTTTTAGAATTGCCCCTCAAAGGTAGGTCTTTCACTTGGTCCAACATGCAAGACTCACCCCTCCTAGAACAATTGGATTGGTTCTTCACTTTTGCTAATTGGATATCATCCTATCCCCGGACACAAGTCCTGCCTTTAGAAAAGTCTGCATCTAATCATGTTCCATGTGTGGTGACAGTCAACACCTCCATCCCTAAATGTAACCTTTTCAGGTTTGAAAATTATTAGGTGGAGATCGATGGTTTTCTGGAATGTGTACAGCAGTCTTGGCAGACCCCTTCTAGGAAAGGTCACATCTCTGCCATCGTCATGAATAAATTTAAACAACTGAGGCAGGCCCTTAAGAGATGGCAAACAGGTCTTTCCAAACTAAAAACACTTATTCATAAGTGCAATCAGGTGGTGCTCTGTCTAGATGACCTTGAGGAGCTCAGACCCCTTTTTAGACCTGAAGCTAATTTCAGGCTGATTGTTAAACTACACCTAGATCATCTCCTGCATTTGCAATTCTTGTACTGGAAAAAGAGAGCTACTATGAGGTTCATCAAGGTGGGAGAGGAAAATACTAAAAAAAATCATGCCATGGCTACTGAAAGATACAGAAGAAACTCCATATCATCTCTTAGGTTGGAAGATGGCTCTACTATCACTGATCATTAGCAGATTGCTGGATGCTTTTGGCCTTCCTTCAAAAACAGAATGGGTTCTTCTCAAGGAATCAACTTGGAATTTGATGTCCAATCTCTCATTCCAAGAGTGGATGGACTTGATATTTTGACACTGCCCTTCACCCATGAAGAAATGAATAGGAGTGTCAAAGAAATGCCCATTGATAAGGCACCTGGTCCAGATGGTTTCAATGGTCTTTTTTTTAAGAAATGCTGGCACATCATTAGTTCTGATTTCTATCAGCTTGCGGCTGACTTTCATGCAGGGATTGCCAAGTTGGAAAATATGAACTCCTCCTACATCACTTTGATACCCAAAAAAATATCCCCTGAACAAGTTGGTGATTTCAGGCCTATCTCCCTGACTGGATGGGTCTTAAATTCCTCTCCAACATGATTGCCAACACAATGCAGATGCACATCATGAAATGTATTCATAAAAATCAGTACGGTTCCATCAAGTCCAGAACCTTACAAGATTGTGTTGGATGGACCCTGGAATATTTGCATCAATGTCATCAATCCAAACAACCAATTCTCATCCTCAAGCTTGATTTTGAAAAGGCTTTTGACTCTGTGGAACATGAATTCATATTTCAGATTCTCAAGTAAAGGTTTCAATTCTAAGTGGATTTTATGGACACAACAGCTGCTCAGTTCTGATTCCTCCTCTGTTCTTCTTAACGGAGTCCCTGGTAAAAAAAATGTGCAAAAAAGGGGTCAGGCAGGGAGATCCCATGTCCCCTCTTCTTCTTGCCATTGCTGCTGATTTTCTCCAAACATTAGTCAACCAGTTGTTACATGATGGCCTCATTCAGCTGTCAATACCATGTCATGACAAAGATTTTCCAATTGTTCAATATGCAGATGACACCCTCATCATTTTGCCTGCTGTTGAGTCTCAGGTACTAGAGTTCAAAAAGATGCTCCTACTTTTTTCCCAATCCACATGTATTCATGTAAATTATCACAAGTCTGCTCTGCTACCCATTAATATTGATCAGGAACAGCTTCAAACACTTGCTGACTCTATTGGTTGTAAGGTTGGATCTTTACCTTTCACCTATCTTGGTTTGCCTGTGGGGACAACAAACCAGAATAATTGATCTAATGCCCTTGGTTGACAATATGGAAAGGACACTTTCTGCTAGCTCCTCTTTCTTGGCTCAGGGAGGAAGATTGCAATACCTAAGTTCTTCCGTGTCCTCTGTTCCCATATTTTTCCTCTACAGTTTGGATATACCACCAAGGATTCTTAAATACTTGGAAGGGATACAGAGACAGTGTTTGTCGAGGAAAAATGGTCAAGATCATGCCCCTTCCCTTGTTGCTTGTTACTTAGTATGTAGACCAAAGATGAAGGGGGTTTGGGAATTATGAATGTGTCTGTCCAGAATGAAGCCCTGTTGCTTAAACATGCAGACAAATTCTTGAACAAGGTTGATATACCCTGGGTGCACATAATCTGGAACACATATTATCATAACACAGTTCCTGAGTGATGGGGTTATAGTCCTAGGGTAGGGTCATAGGCCTGACTTATGGGTCCTACCCAAGGACTACCCTTCATAAGGGATAAGGCCCTTAGTCAGTTCCGACTGACTTAAGGACTTCCCATCATCCAGTCGGTGACGATTCCTCCATCATCCAGTCGGAGATGAGCATTGGGAGCGTATCAAACTTACCGACTGGATTCCACTCTGTACATCGTAACCCCCCCTAGAGGGCAACGGTCATACGTTTCCATGTACCTTTATTAGCATTTAATACATACGTTACCTGTAACGTAGGCGTTTATTCGCCACTACTCCACCCCTGTGCACCGAACCGTTGTGAAGGGCAGCGCACTCTATATAATTCGCCCTTCCCCACTGGTGCAGGGGTTAGCAATTCATTGTAATCCATATTCCACTCGACAACAAGCTCCCAAGAGCACTGAGACGTAGGGCTTTTACCTCCACCGTAGAGGGGCCTGAACTCATACAACCTCGCCGTAGCTAAGGCTCTGCCCACCCTTTCGTACCCTACACATCTACTGTCAGACTTATACCCACGACAGTTGGCGCCCATCGTGGGGCAGGCGTCTAAGCGACTTCCGGCGAGTTTGCGACTACATCTTTTCATCATGTCATCCGGTGGAGATCTGAGCATGGGTCACGAGATCCTCTTCGGCGCTCTCTCCTTCATCGTCGACGATTCAGCATGGCTTCGGGATGCCCCTCTCGACGTCGAGGCGCTCCCCAGTTGCGGGGCTACACACTTCCGTGCCGGCGCCCGCGGTATCCTTCTTCTCCAGCAGTCGGCTCCGGAGTCGACCTACGCCACCGTCGCGTGCCGCAACAAGCGGTCCCGCCGTCCGCGCCTCCAGCGTTGGGTGCAACACGCCCAGGCGCGCCAGAACGCGTCCTCACAAGTGGCGGTCCTAGAGTCGGTTGTAGTGGCACCGCCGTCCCAGCGCTCGGACTCAGTTCCGACAGAGTTTCCTTCCGAGTACTTGGGTCGCGGGCCTGCAGCCGAAGGGCACATGGCCAACTCCCATGAAAGTCCTCGCCAAACCGGCCGGAACGAGCACGAGGTTGGCGAAACTTCCGGCGCTCGCCGTCAGCCCCGCCGTTCTGCCAGTCGGCACACTCGTCGGAGCAACATGGAGGTGTTCTGCACACCCGTCCTCAACCAGGCTGCCGCCGCCAAAATAGCCGATTCCCTCCAGCCGACTGATTCACAGGCTGACAGAGGGATCGAGCAGATCCGTGCCCTGCTGCACACGGCGCAGCATCAAAATTCGGCCGTCTCCTAGTCGCACAACAAGATCCACAATAGTTCTGTTCACGCGAACACGCATCGGTCAGTTCACAGCCCCGGTTCTCATCAGCGACACAGGGGAGGCAGCCGTTCCGTGAATCCCGAAGATCGCCGCCGTTCACGCACCCCTCCGCGGGGTGGGCCCTACGGGCCCCAACATCATGATGATCGGCGTTCAGTCGGTGACACTTATGATCCAACGCCCGACACAAGAGGGCATATCGCCCAGAGGAGGGTCGACAGGGGCCGGGCCCACCGTGATGGTCACGATATGGACCGTCCGAGTGGAAGCAGTACCATCGTCTCTCGTCCCGAGTGTTTCAGTCGAGCCATCCGTTCGGCTGACAGCCCTCCCAACTTCCGATTGGTGACGGGGATCAGCAAGTTTATAGGAGAATCCAAGCCAGAAACGTGGTTGGACGACTACCGAGTGGCAGTCCAGATCGGAGGAGGGGACGACCACGTCGCCATGAAACACCTCCCCCTGATGCTCGACGGCTCGGCACGAGCGTGGCTGAACCAGTTGGCTCCTTCAAGCATCTACAGCTGGGCAGATTTGGCCTGACTCTTCATCAGGACCTTCGAAGGGACGTGCAAACGCCCTGCTGGTCTCTTGGAGCTCCAGCACTGTGTCCAGAAGCAGAATGAGCCCCTGCGATTTCATTCAGCGTTGGACGACCCTCTACCACACGGTGGAGAACGTCACAGAGCACCAAGCAGTCTGTGCCTTCAAAGCAGGCGTGTGGTACAGAGATCTGTACCTGAAGTTCGGTCGAACAGGCGACATCTCCATGAGTAAGATGATGGAGATAGCGGCACTCTATGCAAATGGCGACGAAGAGGACCGCATTCGTAGCGGCAAGCACAAAGCAGTCGCCGATGGAGATGGGAACAGCACTCGGAAGCAGAAGCAGAAAGCTCCGTCCACTCCGCAGGCAGAGGCCGCAGCCGTTACCAATGCCAAGTTCAAGGGCAAGGGGAAGGCCCAGTTCACCACCAAGAAGAAGCAGTTCGGAAACCACATCCTGGACCAGCCATGTCCAATTCACACAAAGATGGATGAAGAGGGCAACGCCATATTTCCGAAGCATACCACTCGGCAATGTCACCTCCTGATCCAGGGGTTCGGCGAAGGGCAGCCGAGTGAAAAGGACAATGAACAGGATGAGGAGGACAAGGAGGATCCGTTCCCCAAGTCCATGCAACACTGATGATTTTTGCTGACGTTGAGAGCAAGAGTCGACTAAAGCTGGTGAACAGGGAGGTGAACATGGCCACGCCGACCAACCCAACGTTCCTCAAATGGTCTCAGACTGCGATCACCTTTGACCAGTCGGATCATCCAACGCACGTACCCACCCCCGGGAGGCAGGCTCTGGTCGTCGACCCGGTGGTAGAAGGAGTACGACTGCGCAAAGTCCTCATAGACGGCGGCAGTCGCTTGAACATCATGTACGCTGACACTCTCAAGGGTATGGGCATTCCGATGTCCAAACTTAGCGAGAGCAGCATGCAGTTCCATGGAGTCGTCGTCCTTGGACGAAAGGCCAAGTCACTCGGCCAGATCGCGTTGGACGTCGTCTTCGGCTCCGACAAGAACTTCCGCAAGGAAAAGCTGACGTTCGAGGTGGTGGACATCCAGAGTGCGTACCATGCAATTCTGGGCCGCCCGGCGTATGCGCGTTTCATGGCCCGTCCATGTTACGTGTACCTGAAGTTGAAGATGCCAGGAACAAAAGGTGTGATCACTATCACAGGCAATCGGCAGCGGGCCGAGGAGTGTCTGCAGCAGGGATCGAGGATCGCCAATCAGCAGATGGCTGTCCTCGAGCTTGACGAGTACAAGAAGATAGTCGACCCCGCTGACTTGGTGTGTTCGAAGAAGCCAGCTTCGGAGTCCGCATTCCAGTCGGCGGGAGAGACGAAGAAGGTCAGCATCCACCCGACGGACGACACGGCTGCCCCGACGAACATCTCCACCACCCTCGATCCTAAATAGGAAGCCGAGCTCATCCAATTCCTCCGTGAGAACTGGGACATCTTCGCACGGAAGCCCGCTGACATGCCAGGTGTACCCAGGGAGTTGGCTGAGCACCGACTGCATGTGGATCCCACCGTTCGGCCTGTCTGAGAACGCCTGCATCGGTCCGCCGCGCACAAGAGGAAGGCAATCGGAGAAGAGGTGGCTAAGCTTTTGGCAGCCAACTTCATTCGCGAGGTGCACCATTCCGAGTGGCTCGCCAATGTTGTCATGGTGCCCAAGAAGAACAAGTCGCTCCGAATGTGCATCGACTTCAAGCATCTCAATAAGGTATGTCCGAAAGACCATTTTCCGCTCCCCCGCATCGATCAAATCGTCGATTCGACTGCGGGTTGCGAGCGTTTGTCATTCCTTGATGCCTACTCGGGCTATCAATAGATCCGACGGTGTGGCCCCGATGAATTAAAAACAGCCTTCATCACCCCATTCGGGTGCTTCTGCTACATCACTATGCCATTTGGTTTGAAGCATGCAGGAGCAAGCTTTATGCGCATGATCCAAAAATGCCTCCTTGACCAGATCGGTCGGAATGTGGAGACGTATATGGATGATATCATAGTCAAGTCATGCAAAGGTTCCGACCTGCTGACTGGCTTGGCAGAAACATTCGCCAACCTTCGTGGGTACGATATCAAGCTCAACCCAACCAAGTGTTCGTTCGGTGTTCCCAGCGGAAAGTTACTCGGTTTCTTCGTTTCCGAACGAGGGGTCGATGTCAACCCCGAAAAGATCAGGACCATCGTCCGAATGGAGGGGCCAGTCAGAATACACGATGTTCAAAGGCTCACAGGTTGCCTAGCGGCTTTGAGCAGGTTTATCAGTCGACTCGGCGAGAAGGCACTTCCTCTGTACCGACTCATGAAGAAATCAGATACTTTCGAGTGGACAGACGAAGCCCAAATCGCATTCGACGACCTCAAAGTCCTACTTTCCACCCAGCCGGTTCTTACTACTCCGCTCAGTAAAGAACCCCTTCTTCTGTACATCGCGGCTACAAATCAAGTCGTCAGCACTGTTCTCACAGTCGAACGGGAAGAAAAAGGCAAAGCATACAAGGTTCAGCGGCCAGTGTATTATGTCTCCGAAGTCCTGACTCCTTCCAAGCAGAGGTATCCCCACTATCAAAATTTTATCTACGGGATTTACATGACTGCAAAGAAGGTGGCTCATTATTTCCAAGACCACTCGGTGTCTGTCGTTTCTGATGCTCCGTTGTCGGAAATCCTACACAATCGAGACGCATCGGGCCGAGTGGCGAAGTGGGCAATGGAGATGTTATACCGCGACATCAAGTTCGAGGCCAAGAAAGCTATAAAGTCTCAAGCTATGGCTGACTTCATAGCAGAATGGGTAGAACAACAGCAACCGACCCACATCTACTCGGCTCATTGGACAATGTTCTTCGATGTGTCCAAGATGTTGAATGGCTACGGCGCTGGCGTTGTGATCATATCGCCAAAAGGTGACAAACTCAAGTATGTGTTGCAGATACACTTTGATTCCTCCAAAAACGAGGCAGAGTATGAAGCTCTCCTTTATGGACTGCGCATGGCCATCGCACTCGACGTTCGTTGTCTGATGGTCTATGGCGATTCAGATTTGGTGGTTAATCAAGTGATGAAGGAGTGGGACGTCAGGAACCCCACCATGACCACATACTGCAATGCGGTGAGGAAGCTCGAGAAAACGTTTGAAGGTCTAGAACTCCACCATGTTCCGCGACTGAAAAACCAAGCAGCTCATGAATTGGCGAAACTCGGATCCACTCGGAGACCAGTCCCGAGTGACGTCTGCCTCGAGCACCTTCACCTTCCCTCAGGTAAAGAAGATCCATTCACAGAGGAACTAGTACAACCAAAGAGCTCGATAGATCCGACTGAAGTCGAAGTCCCTGTTGTGGTTGATTTGATCATGGAGATTCTTGCTATCATCCCCGATTAGACTGTGTCGTTCATTGCATACATCCTGAGGCAAGAATTACCAGAAGACGAAGTCCAAGCCAGACAGATCGTCCGCAGGTCAAAGTCGTTCACTGTCATTGATGGCCAGTTGTACAAGGAAAGCGTTTCAGGCGTCCTTCAACGATGCATCTCCCCTGAGGAGGGACAGTTAGTCTTGGAAGAAATTCACTCGGGAACCTGCGGTCATCACGCCTCCTCAAGGGCAATCGTCGCCAAAGCATTCAGAGATGGCTTCTTCTGGCTGCAGGCGAATGAAATGGTGAAGGATATGGTCGACCGATGTGAAGGCTGTCAGTTCTACTCTAACAAGTCCCACAAGCCAACATCTGCGTTGAAGACAATCCCTCTTCTTTGGCCGTTTGCAGTGTGGGGATTAGATATAGTCGGTCCATTCAGGACAGGCCAAGGGGGATTCACACATCTGTTGGTTGCAGTCGACAAGTTCACAAAGTGGATTGAAGCCAAGCCCATCAAGAAGCTCGACGCCCTTACGACCATCAAGTTTGTCAGGGACATCATCTCCAGATTCGGGGTACCTCACAGCATAATAACTGACAATGGAACAAACTTTGACTCGGACAGATTCAAAGGTTTCTGTACAGGCCAAGGTATCCGAGTGGATTTTGCATCTGTGGCGCATCCCCAAACAAACGGGCAAGCAGAGCGGGCGAATGGACTTATTCTGCAAGGTTCGAAGCCTCGACTCCTGCGAGAAGTGGGACATGCCGCCAGCGCATGGGTCACCGAGCTGCCTTCGGTGCTTTGGGGTCTCCGCACAACCCCAAATAGATCTACAGGGCGATCCCCGTTCTTCCTCGTTTACGGAGCAGAGGCAGTCCTTCCGAGTGACTTGCTTCACAATGCTCCATGAGTTGAACTCTTCTCCGAAGCTGAAGCAGAGCAAGCAAGGCAAGATGGAGTGGATCTTCTAGAGGAGGAGCGCGAGATGGCACTAACTCGCTCAACCATTTATCAACAAGATCTATGGCGCTTTCACGCGCGACACGTCAGGGGTCGTACATTCCAAGCAGGCGACCTGGTGCTCCGAGTGGATAAGCAGAGACCTCACAAGTTGGCTCCCGCCTGGGAAGGACCCTTCATCATCTCCAAGGTGCTGAACAACAGAGCATATCGACTCTACAACCTCGACAGGGAAACGGACGAGCCACGAGCATGGAACGGAGATCTCCTGAAGCGCTTCTACACGTGACCGTCGACTGAAGCAATGTAAAGAACAAGTATCGCTGAAGTAATACAAAGCAGATTGAGTTTTTGCAGATTCAAAATTCATCCGCGTTCGCAGACTCCGGTCTCAAAAAAAACTTAGCTGCGAACCAGAATCGCCTAAGTACTAACTTTCTCCGAGTGTGCACTAAACGTCGCACTCGGGGACTTAGCTGCGATCCAGAATCGCCTAAGTACAAACTTTCTCCGAGCGTGCGCTAAACGTCGCACTCGAGGCTTAGCTGCGATCAAGAATCGCCTAAGTACAAACTTTCTCCGAGTGTGCGCTAAACATCGCACTCAGGGACTTAGCTGCGATCAAGAATCGCCTAAGTACAAACTTTCTCCGAGTGTGCGCTAAACGTCGCACTCGGGGACTTAGCTGCGATCCAGAATCGCCTAAGTACAAACTTTCTCCGAGTGTGCGCTAAACGTGGCGCTCGGGGACTTAGCTGCGATCAAGAATCGCCTAAGTACAAACTTTCTCCGTGTGTGTGCTAAACGTCGCACTCGGGGACTTAGCTGCGATCCAAAATCGCCTAAGTACTAACTTTCTCCGAGTGTGCACTAAAACGTCGCACTCGGGAACTTAGCTGCGATCCAGAATCGCCTAAGTACTAATTTTCTCCGAGTGTGCACTAAAACGTCGCACTCGGGGACTTAGTTGCAATCAAGAATCCCCTCAGTACAAACTTTATCCGAGTGTGCGCTAAACGTCGCACTTGGGGACTTAGCTGCGATCAAGAATCGCCTAAGTACTAAGTTTCTCGAGTGTGCACTAAACGTCGCACTCGGGGACTTGTCTGCGACCAAGAACCGCCTAAGTAGAAAGCTTCCTTCGAGTGTATCTTACAGATCCACTCGGAGGCTTAGCAGACCCTCATTTAGGCTCATGTAGATGTCAATACAACTGACAATTACATGAGTAGCAGAACCTCATTGGGGCTCATGTAGTTGTCAAGACAACTGACAAATACATGAGTAGCAGAACCTCATTGAGACTCATGTAGATGTCAAGACAACTGACAATTACATGAGTAGCAACTCACTCCGAGTACGACCTTACAGTCGCCCTCGAAGACTTAGCCGCGATAACGAATCGCCTAAGTACATAATTGCCTTCGAGTGTATCCTACAGATCCACTCGGAGACTCAGCAGACCCTCAGTGAGGCTCATGCAGATGTCAAGACAACTGACAATTACATGCTTCGCATGTTTGCCATTGGCTTCACCAAAAAACGCCAAACAAAAACCACGAGCCAAAATCGTGTCAACAATTCTTTAGGAAAGGAAGAGCAAAAGATTCGATTCAAATTCAAAGTTCGTCTAAAGATAGTTGGTTCGGTGTAGATCAAGCTTATCCACACCGAACCACGAATGTGACGGCCAACAGCAGTGGCCAAAGTTTGATACAACTACCACTCGACATACCGAGGTAAAGTTTTTTCATGCGTCGTCAGGACTCGCACTGGGACTGGCAGGCTCCACGAAAGTGTCGAGGTCGATCCCGTCTGCGATGCGAGTAGCGCTCTCAAGGAAGGTCTCCATGAAGTCTTCGAATCGAAGCTTCTTCGTGTTAGCGACCTGCAGCGCTTTCAGCTTCTCTTCGCGAGCCTCCTTGCAGTGCACTCGGACCAGCGACAGCGCCACGTCCGCCCCACAGCAAGCAGCAGACTTCTTCCATGCCTGCACTCGGTTCGGGACGTCCTCCAGCCGAGTCATCAACCCTTCCATCTCTTGCCGGGACTCGTCTTCGGCCCACAGCTCCTTGTCGATTCGGCCGACGACCTCTCTCAGTCGACCGATGATAGGTCCCACTTTACCCGGGAGAATGTGCGCTCGGAGCATGTCTCGATTGGCGTCGTCACCAAGTGGAACGTTCGGAATAACTGACCGCTCAACGTCAGCTGCTTCAGCCTCAGCGTCATTACAAAAATTTGCAATGACAAGACGAGCAGAAAATAAGCGCAGAATGCAATACACAGTCACCAAGCACTCAGAAAAACAGAACTTACCACCGAGAAGAGCAATCATCTGCCTTGCCCAGTCACTGACGTACTTCTCCTGTGATATGCACCGCCTGTTCATCACCTTCATCTGTCCAATCAGCTCAGTTCTTTGTTTCCCCATTTTCTCCATTTCGGCCACCAATGCCTTGTTTGCCTCACGGGACTCCTCCAAGGACTTCTCTCGTTTAGCCAGAGCACCCTTCACACCAGCCAAGTCATGCACTGCTGCCTCCAGTTCCGTAGCAAGCTGAATCTTTTCAACCTTCAGAGTGTTGTACGCTGATCTCATCTCGCATGTCTTCTGCAAATCAGCGCGAAGAGAAGATCACACAAATTCAACACAAGGACAACAATAAAAACTCCAAGTTCTTCAGACCCGTGCCGACGCAAGCAGTCGACAGCGGTCTCGAGGACTACACCCAGTGGGTTCACTAAGAGTGACCCCAGTGGCATGAACCTCAAACAGGTCCGCCCTATTGAGATACATAACAAAAGCAAGCCTATGAGGCTACTACTACCCGACCTGAGTAAAATTACTCTCGGGGACTAATCCAGTAGGTGCACTCCGAGTGCCCCCACCGGTAACATTCGAACAGATTAGTTTTGATCTGATCAACTTAAAGAAAATGTATATAAAGACAACTGCCGATGCAAACACTCGACAGAAGTCTCGGTGACTACACCCACTGGGTTCACTAAGAGTGAACCCACTACAAAATAATCATCCTATATCCGAGTAAACACCCAGTGGGTTACAAGGGGAAAGCAAATACTTACTAGCCCACTTACTCGGATATCATCCCGGAGTTCCAAGCTTCGCTTGTACACAGACGCGATGGAGTCGTACGCTCTCTTGCCATCACCCGCCATCAACTCCGCCTGCACCATGGCCCCCTTGGCAGCTCCCACCTGATCTTCCGGAAGGCGCTGGGGGTCGAACTGGACGGTCGACGGACCAGGCACCACAAGAGACTCCTTGGGCATCCCAAGTCCTGCTCCAGTCGGTTCAGCAGCGGTGACCGCCGTTTCAGTCGACGGCATTGTCTCGGTTGGCGGCGCGTCCATGGCAGGAGTAGTAACAGACGGAACAGCCTCAAGGACAGGCACCGCAACTTGCTCGGACCTCTTCTGGTCGTCCTCCTCCACATGAATCACCTCTGAAAGAAGCCCGACCGAACGACGTGAGACCACTGGAAAAAGGGCAGAATTCGCAAAACAATAGTGTAAGCTCTCGGAGTCGCCACGACGTACCTTGCTGGGACATGGCAACGTTGTCCGTATCCATGGGATCGTCTTCCTGGCATGGCAGAGGAGTGGCAGAGGTGGCAGCTCTGTCGAGTAAAATTCACTCGACCAATAAGCATGAGTTCAATCAAATACTGGAAGAAGATAGAAGAATAATACATTTACGCTGAGGCGACGGGAACGGCGATCCTCATCCGCGGGAAAGCCTTCCGAGGCTTGGATCCACTCGGTTTGGCCACCTTAGAAGGCTGGCCCGCGGGCTCAGCAGCAGAGTCCCTTGTCCTCTTTGTGCTCCGAGCACTCGGAACTACGGGAGAAGCTGGCAAGGCACTCGGAACCACAGGAGGAGCTGGTGGGGCACTCGAGGCCGCTTGGGGAGCCGACGGAGCCACGGGTTTGTGACGGCGTTTAGTTCGAGGCTCTGGTGCTGGGGGTGGCGAGCTCTGTTCCTCATCTTCCCCCTCTTCTTCTTCGGACTCCTCCTCCGTCTCCCCACTATCGGAGACGTACTCGACGCTCTCCACGCTGCCCTCCTGGCTACCTTCCTCTTCCTCAGCCAGATTCCCGTTCGAGACAGGAGAAAACCAGTTGGTCCACGCCTGCACGAGATACAGTAGACAACATCAGACGTCAGACAGTGATACAAGAAAAAGGGATAGATCTAAGACAATTGTGTGCACTCGACGAGTTATACTCACCTCATTCGGAGGAGGGTTGTCCGCGCGGAAGGGCTTCACTCACCGGGCTCCTCTGGGGTTATCGCAGGCGCCTGTGATGTTGAGGACCCATGACGTCACAAGCTCCCCGGTCACGCACTCGAGGTTAGTCCGAGTGGATCCTTAGGCCCCGTAGAGTGCCAGATGGTGTGGTGTCGAGCTTGCAAAGGCTGGATACGCCGACCCAGAAAAATCTCCAGCAAATCTATGCCAGTGACCCCCTTTCGGACGACCTCTACCAGTGCATCAACCAGAGGCTGGATCTGGATCTTCTCCATCTTTGTGAGCGCAAGCTGCCTAGGCGGAGCCGGTCGGTCTAGGATAAAAGGTGGCAGTCCAGTTGCGGCATTCGGGCAAGCAATGTCCTGGCAGTAGAACCAAGTCGACTGCCAGTTCCTAACGGATTGAGACAACTGAAGAGCGGGATAGCTACTTCTACTTTTCTTTTGGAAGCCTAAGCCTCCGCAGAGCTAGAGGAGGTGAGTTTTGTCGTCCGACTGGCTAAGTCTTTTGATGGTTTGAGATCTAGCAGAGAAGATGTGCTTAAAGAGACCCCAATGGGGAGGACAGCCGATAAAACACTCGCACAGCACGACGAAGGCAGAGAGATGAGCTATTGCGTTGGGAGGAAAATGGTGGAGCTGCGCCCCGAAGTGGTTCATTATACCTCTGAAGAAGGGATGAGGAGGCAGAGCGAAGCCCCGGTACACATGACTGAGCAGCAAGACGCGCTCCCCCTCCTGGGGCGCCGGCTCCGTCTCGCCCTACGCCGGCAACCTCCACGTCTTGTGCTAGATCATGCCTTGCCCCACCAGCTCCAGCATGTCCACCACCGTCACCGTGGAGGGGAGGAAATCCCCCTGGATCCAACCCGCCGGCAGTGCTCGCTGCCGCCGCTGAGCAGGAGCCGCCGCCTTCTTCTTCTTCCGCGCCTCGAGCTTGCTCGTCTGCCCCTTCGTCATGGTCGAGGCTGCAGATCCGCGGAGGAGGAGGGGAAGGAAGGAGCTTGGGATGCGCAGGAGGTCACGAGAGAAGCGGGGCAAGTGCGAGTTATCTGGCGAGTGCAACGAAAAACCCTCGCTGTAGAGGTTTAAATAAGGTTCCGACTGGGTCACTAGCAGGTGGCCCCGAAATCTTATCCCCCGACCAGTTGCTGCGATATTAGTAGAGGAGATGAAGGCGCGGAAATCGAGGCGGCAGATACTACTCGATTACGATGTCATCATCCTCGCTGAGCGCGCGGCAACCAAAATTTGAGGTTCCTAGAAAATCCGCCCCTGTCAGTTGACTGGTCACGTCAAAAGATTCCACGAAAGCACTCGGTCCCTGACGGTTCGTTTCACAGATACATCCACTCGGATCACTGGTCAAGAGGATAAAATGGATCAAGGCAAACAACGCCAAAGTCGCATCCATACTAGTCGGATCCGTACTCCAAGCATCGCTTCGTCGTTCCAACCCCAATCCATTCGGGGACCAATGATGGGGTTATAGTCCTAGGGTAGGGCCTGCCTTATAGGTCCTACCCAAGGACTACCCTTCATAAGGGATAAGGCCCTTAGTCAGTTCCGACTGACTTAAGGACTTCCCATCATCCAGTCGGTGACGATTCCTCCATCATCCAGTCGGACATGAGCATTCGGAGTGTATCAAACTTATCGACTGGATTCCACTATGTACATCATAACCCCCCCCCCCTGGAGGGCAACGGTCATACGTTTCCATGTACCTTTATTAGCATTTAAGACATACGTTACCTGTAACGTAGGCATTTATTCACCACTACTCCACCCCTGTGCATCGAACCTTTGTGAAGGGCAGCGCACTCTATATAAGCCGCCCTTCCCCACTGGTGCAGGGGTTAGCAATTCACTGTAATCCATATTCCACTCGACAACAAGCTCCCAAGAGCACTGAGACGTAGGGCTTTTACCTCCACCGTAGAGGGGCATGAACTCATACAACCTCGCCGTAGCTAAGGCTCTGCCCATCCTTTCGTACCCTACACATCTACTGTCAAACTTATACCCACGACATTGGGAGCTTGAAGAAGGTAAGGAGTCAGGTATCAATTTCACGTTTGATTGCGTTAAATCCTTTGTTGAGGCAAATACTTTTTGTGACTTTAGCGCTAAGTATGGACTTGACTCTAAGATAGTAGCTTCATTGTGTGAATCATTTGCTGCTCATATTGTTCTCCCCAAAGATAAGTGGTTTAAATATCCTCCTCCTTTAGAAGTCAATGTAGTTAAACCCACTCCAGTTGAAGCGATAGTCATTGCCTATAATGATCATGTTGTCCTAGTGCTTACATTGAGAAACCACCTTTCCCTGTTAGGATAAAGGATCATTCTAAAGCTTCAACTGTGATACGTAGAGGCTACATTAGAACACCTACACCCCCTGAGCAAATTAGAGTTGAACCTAGCGTTGCTATCATCAAAGTTCTTCTGTCCGACGATGTTGAGAGACATGATATTCACTTCTATGAAGATGCTGCTAGAATTGCTAAACCTCACGCTAGAGACAAAAATAGGCCTGTTGTTGGCATGCCTGTGGTTTTTGTTAAGATAGGAGATCATTGTTATCATGGTTTATGTGACGTGGGTGCTAGTGTTAGTGCAATACCTCAATCCTTATATGATGAAATCAAAGACGAGATTGCACCTGTTGAGATAGAGCCTATTGATGTCACTATTCAGCTTGACAATAGACATACTATCTGCCCTGTGGGAATTGTTAGGGATGTTGAAGTCTTGTGTGGTAAAATGAAGTATCCTGCTGATTTCCTCGTTCTTGCTACCGCACAAGATAGGTTTTGTCCCATCATATTTGGCAGACCTTTTCCCAATACCGTCAATGCTCATATTGACTGTGAGAAGCAAACCGTCACTGTTGGCTTTGAAGGTGTGTCACATGAGTTCAATTTCTCCAAGTTTGGTAGCCAACCTCATGAAAAATAGTTGCCCAGTAAGGACGAAGCTACTGCCTTACCTTATATTGCCATGCCTCCTACTGATCCCTGAGAGCAATACTTGCTTAAGCATGAAAATGATATGCATATGGATGAAAGGAATGAGATAGATAGAGTTGTCTTAGAACAATATCCTATCCTTAAGAATAACTTGCATGTTGAACTGCTTGGGTATCCACCCCCACCAAAGGGTGATCCTGTGTTCGAGCTTAAACAGTTGCCTGATACTGATAGTATGCTTATCTTGATGAAAAAGAGATATATCCTGTTATCATTAGTCCCACTCTATGCATATTGGATATACTCTAGATGATCTTAAGGGCATTAGTCCCACTCTATGCCAGCACAAGATTAAAATTGATCCTGATTTCAAACCAGTTGCTGATCATCAAAGGAGATTAAACCCTAAGATGAAAGAAATAGTAAGAAAATAAATACTAAAGCTCCTGGAAGCAGGAATGATCTATCCTGTTGCTCATAGCGATTGGGTGAGTCCGGTGCATTGCGTCCCTAAGAAGGGAGGAATTACCGTTGTCCCTAATGATAAGGATGAATTGATCCCACAGAGGATTATTACTGGCTATAGGAGGGTGATCGATTTTAGGAAATTGAATAAAGCCACTAGGAAAGATCATTACCCTTTGCCTTTTATCGACCAAATGCTAGAAAGGTTGTCTAAACACACACACTTTTGCTTTCTAGACGGTTATTCTGGTTTCTCCCAAATACCAGTTGCACAATCTGATCAGGAGAAAACCACTTTCACCTGCCCTTTCGGTACCTTTGCTTATAGATGTATGCCTTTTGGCTTATGTAATGCACCTGCCACTTTTCAAAGATGTATGATGGCTATATTCTCTGACTTCTGTGAAAAGATTGTGGAGGTTTTCATGGATGACTTTTTCGTTTACGGGTCTTTTTTTGATGATTGCCTCAGCAACCTTGATCGAGTCTTACAAAGATGAAAATACACCAATCTTGTCTTGAATTGGGAGAAGTGCCACTTTATGGTTAATGAAGGCATCGTCTTAGGACATAAAATTTCTGAAAGAGGTATTGAAGTCAATAAGGCTAAGGTTGATGCAATCGAGAAAATGCCATATCCCACAGATATCAAAGGTATAAGAAGTTTCCTTGGTCATGCTGGTTTCTATAGAAGGTTCATTAAAGACTTCTCTGAGATCTCTGGGCCTCTTACCAATCTCTTGCAAAAGGATAATCCTTTTGTTTTTGACGATGATTGTGAGGAAGCCTTCGAAATACTTAAGAGGGCTTTGATAACTGCACCTACTGTTCAACCACCTGATTGGAACTTACCATTTGAAATCATGTGTGATGCAAGTGATTATGTTGTTGCTGCTGTTCTAGGGCAAAGAGTCGATAAGAAGTTGAATGTTATTCACTACGCTAGTAAAACTCCAGACAGTGCCCAGAAAAACTATGCTACTACGGAGAAGGAATTTTTAGCAGTCGTGTTTGCATGTGAAAAGTTCAGGTCTTACATAGTTGATTCCAAAGTCCCTATTCACACTGATCATGCTGCTATTAAGTACCTCATGGAGAAGAAGGACGCTAAACCTAGACTTATCAGATGGGTTCTCTTGCTACAAGAATTTGATTTGCACGTTGTCGACACGAAGGGTGTTGATAACCCAGTAGCAGATAACTTGTCTAGTTTGGAGAATGTTCTTGATGACCCACAATCTATTGATGATAGCTTTCCCGATGAGCAACTGAATGTCATCAATGCTTCATGTAGTTGGTGTTATTAGGATGATCCTCACATTTATAAGGAAGGAGTAGATGGTATTAATAGACATTGTGTACCTGAACATGAACAGGGACATATCCTACAGAAGTGTCACTCTGTGGCCTACGGAGGACACCATGCGGGAGATAGAACTGCACACAAGGTATTGCAATCAAGTTTCTATTGGCCCACTCTCTTCAAGGATGCCCGTAAGTTTGTCTTGTCTTGTGACGAATGTCAAAGAATAGGTAATATTAGCAAACGTCAGGAAATGCCTATGAACTATTCACTTGTCATTGAACGATTTGATGTCTGGGGCTTTGATTATATGGGACCTTTTCCAAAATCCAATGGGTATACTCATATCCTACTTGTTGTTGATTACGTCACTAAGTGGGTAGAAGCTATCCCCACTAGTAGTGCTGATCACAACACCTCTATCAGGATGCTGAAAGAAGTTATTTTCCCTAGATTTGGAGTCCCTAGATATCTAATGACCAACGGTGGTTCACATTTCATTCATGGTGCTTTCCGTAAAACGCTTGCTAAGTATGATGTCAACCATAGAATTGCGTCTCCCTATCACCCTCAGTCCAGTGGTGAAGTAGAGCTAAGCAATAGAGAGATTAAACTAATTCTACAAAAGACTGTCAACAGGTCCAGAAAGAATTGGTCTAAGAAGCTCGATGATGCACTGTGGGCTTATAGAACAGGTTATAAGAATCCCATGGGCATGTCTCCGTACAAAATGGTGTACGGTAAAGCATGTCACTTACCTCTTGAGCTAGAAAATGAAGCTTATTGGGCAATCAAAGAGCTCAACTTTGACTTCAAACTTGCCGGTGAGAAGAGGTTATTTAACATTAGCTTGCTTGACGAATGGAGAACTCGGGCATATGAGAATGCCAAGTTGTTCAAAGAGAAGGTTAAGAGGTCGCATGATAAGAGGATACAAAAGCGTGACTTCAATGTAGGTGATTATGTCTTGCTATATAACTCTCGTTTAAGATTCTTTGCAGGCAAGCTTCTCTCTAAATGGGAAGGTCCCTATGTTGTTGAGGAACTATATCGTTCCGGTGCTATCAAGATCAACAACATGGAAGGTAATTGTCCGAGAGTTATAAATGGGCAGAGACTCAAGCATTATATCTCAGGTACTCCCATGAATGTTGAAAGCAATATTATCAATACCATAACTCTGGAAGAATACCTAAGGGATATTTATCAGCCTGTTTCAGACTCCAAAAACAAAGAGGTATGTGATTCGCTAAGAAAAAAGTGTCCAAAACTTTTCCAGTAGGAAATTTTCTCCGTTTTGGAATATTTGGAAAAATACAAAAAATGGAAGTAGTCCGAAAGTGCGCGAGGAGGCGACAAGCCTGCCCGGCGCGGGGCCACCCCCTGGCCGCGCCGGGAGGGCTTGTGGCCACCTCGTGCGCCTCCCGGACTCCGTTTTCGAGCGGGGTACTCCTTCTGGTCTTAAAAAAATCATTATATATACTCCCGTTTGGTCTTACCCCTGCATCATGCAGATTTCCTCTATTTTTGGTTTCGAGCCTGTTTCTGTTGCAGATCTAGATCGCTATGACTTCCCCAAAAGCTCCGAAGGACAAGATCTTCGAGAAGGTCATCAATCCCTACCTCACGGGAGTGCTGCAACACCCTCAATCTATCGAGATGCGTGAGGGGATGTTGCACATCCGTGATGTTGAGGGGCCCAAGAAGACCGGAAGCATGGAGACGAGGCTCGAAGCAATGGAGCAACAAGTCTTCAAGTGCCAAGGGATGGTGGAGCGTGGACTCAACGCCAGCCACATGATGATCACGGCATTCACCAACAAGCACAGGATTGATGCCAATGACATTGGGAAGCACCTCTCGAGGCTCTATGAAAGGATTGATCAACTCCAGGCCCAGATCTATGACCTGCAGAACCAAAACTGTGAGTATGAGTATAGATTTAAATCAATACGGTTGGTTGCAGATTTGAGGATTCCGGAGACTCGTTCATCTTTCCATGATGGAGCACCTATGCCTTGGAAGACGGAGGATCAAGCCCATGTTGCAACAACTCCACCACCCTCACCACCAAAGGAAGACAACTAAACATGGGTATGGGCAATCCCTTTGGCTTGTGCCAAGCTTGGGGGAGTTGCCCCGGTATCGTGTCACCATCACATCTTTTGCCTTTACCTTTGTTTTAGTTTTCCTTTTCAATTTTCTCTTTCTCTAGTAGATTAAAAGTCTTAGTGTTTTAGTCTGGAGTTTTGCTTTGTGTCACCCCCGATGTATTCGAGCTCGTGATCCATATAATAAAGAGTGTCTTAGTTGAAGGGCTTTGCCTCTTTCCGTGACCAAAAGAGTGAGAATAGAACAAAAGCATGAAAGATAATGTAATGATCTATGGGAAGTGATGGCTTCACATATAAAAAGAATGAGGATTGAAACTTGTTGAGGTTAGGAAAACGTAGACCTTGGTCATGGTTGCAATTAATAGGAAGTGATAAAGAAGGAGAGGTTCACATATAAATATATCATCTCTGACACCATCTATGATTGTGAACACTCACTAAACTATTGCATGCCTAGAAGTAGATGTTGGACAAGGAAGACAACATAATGAATTGTGTTTGGTTGGCTCCGAACAATGTTATATGATTAGAGATCCCTTAGCATGGGACGATTGCTTCCACCTCACATTAGCCAAACCTCCCACACTAAGTAGAGATACTACTTGTGCATCCATAAACCATCAACCCAGTTTTGCCATGTGAGTCCACCATACCTACCTATGAATTGAAGAAGATCCCTCAAGTAAGTTGTCATTGGTGCAAGCAATAAAAATTGCTCTCTAATATGTATGATCTATTAGTGTGTGGAAAATAAGCTTTGTACGAACCTATGATGAGGAAGACATAAAAGCGACAGACTGCATAATAAAGTTCTTTATCACAAGAGGCAATATAAAGTGACGTTCCTCCGCACTAAGAGGACACGCATCCAAACCTCAAAAAAGCGCATGACAACCTCTGCTTCCCTCTGCGAAGGGCCTATCTTGTACCTTTACTTTTTGCCCTTGAAAGAGCCATGGTGATCTTCACCAATTCCTTATTTCGCCTTTATCTTGGCTAACGTCATATGCTTGGGAAAGATCTATATTCATATGTCAACTTGGAAGTAAGTATTCATGGAGTATTATTGTTGACATTACCCTTGAGGTAAGCAGTTGGGAGGCAAAACTGTAACCCCCTATCTTTCTCTGTGTCCAGCCGAAACTTTGATCTCATGAGTACCACGTGAGTTGTAGCAATTGTAGAGAACGAAAGAATGATTGAGTATGTGGATTTGCTTTACAAGCTCTTATTTGACACTTTCTGATGTTGTGATAAATTGCAATTAGTTCAATAACTAAAGGCTATCGGTTGTTACTTCTCGGTAAGGTTCTTGATCCATGCATTACTTTGTGAAGGAATTATCACTTTGGCATGAGAGATTATATGTTGGTATGGTTGTTCTGATCATGATCATTATGCATGCATGTTTGTATCTTGTTTTGTCGACGCCTCTCTCCTAAACATGTGGACATATTTATCGAGCTAGGCTATCGCTTGAGGACAAGCGAGGTCTAAGCTTGGGGGAGTTGATACGTCCATTTTGCATCATGTTTTCATGTTGATATTTATCGCTTCTTGGGCTGTTATTTCACTTCACGGTACAATACTTATGCCTTTTCTCTCTTATTTTGCAAGGTTTACATGAAGAGGGAGAATGTCGGCAGCTGGAATTCTGGCCTGAAAGTGGAGCAAAATTGACATACCTATTCTGCGCAACTCCAAACGCCGTAAAAATCAACGAGGATTTTTTTCCGGATTTATAAGAAACCAGAAACTACGAAACAAGTTATGGAGTACTACGGTTCAAATTAGCCACAAACACACTCCAATGGCTCTCCCCTGGTGTTACCTGGTTGCCACATGATCAAGCAACAAAATATAAGTGGGGTGGTGCATGGGAACACACCACACCACCAACAATGCCCTCACAAGCTTCAAATAAACAAAAACATATAATCTGTTTTCAACAGCATGATAGCAGTTTGTCTACAATATTTGAAGTAGCTACGGCCATCTAAATGAGCCAAACAAGATATGAGGAAAAAGCCATCCAAAAGCTCTACAACCCTGTGCAAGAAGCTAATGCAAAGGAATCACCCATGAGCATATTTACAGGCCCTAACTTGGACAAAATATCACAGACTCTGGGACTTAGTGAAAACACATTTTTTCACCAGCTGCTTATGCTCTGAAGCATTTTGGCAGCCTCCACAATGATATCTACACGAAGTGTATAAGCATGAAATTTAACACGGAGTTATACAAACACAAAATCTCACAAACTTTAGTTTGTTGCATGGGCTAATTCCCAACACAGGAGCTAATGCAGCCAAGATAACACGGGAAGAAAATAACATCAGATTCCCAGACTTAGTGAAAATCACAAAGTGTCACAAATCTGTCAGTTTCAACCAAGTGTCAACTTTGACAAGGCACAATAGGTGCATACAAATTCCTAAGAACAAAACAAAGACCCCATGCTGTAGAGGGGTTCACCCACTACCACTACATCAAGGATTCATCCTCAAAGGTTCAAGGCACCACTTAATACAAAGCAATAAACATGGCATCATGACAGAAAATAACCGTTTTATGAAGTTTCTCTAAAGTGAAATATGATTGCACCAATGGATTCCTCGGATGATTCTACCCCAAAATCATATATAATACATGGATACTTGCATGTAACATCAAGGCACAAAGCTAGCTCGAAAAATATCACATAGAATCCAATATGGTATAAAGGAATAACATCACATGTAAAACTAGCATACATTGCACATCTACCCCTACACATGCACACACACAAGCTCTATACACCACAACACCACTTCATAGTGGCAATCATGAGGGGTTAGACCCTCATGCACATGTGCATCTGCACCCATGCACACACATACACCTACATGAGCACACACACACTCAAGTGCATACACTCACACAAACATTACAAGAATAGGTGCCACATGAGAGGCTAGGCCCTCTTGCACATGGTATGCGCACCCAAAAGCACACACACACACACACTCACATGTGTGCACACTTTCACTCATGTGCACACACACCCACATACACACTATCATGCACATACACATGCACTCTCACACACATACATGCAGATACAAGCTAAGCCTAAAAATGAATAAAACACCCCCTGGTTTTTAAAAGAATCAAAACAGTAAAATGCAGCAAAGGAAAAGAAAAGGAAGAAATAAAACAAGTGAAAAAACAAAAGGGGGAGGCCCTAGGTTTCGAACCCACAACCTCCTTCACTACTACACGCCTATGCATGATACGTCTCCAACGTATCAATAATTTTTGATGGTTTCATGCTATTATCTTGTCAAACTTTGGATGTTATGCATGCCTCTTATATATTTTTTTGGGACTAACTTATTAACTCAGTGCCAAGTGCTAGTTCCTGTTTTTTCCATGTTTTTGACCCCTTTCAGAGGAGATTTTGAAACGGAGTCCAAACGGAAGAGAATCCCTGAAAAGATTTTTTCCGTAACGGAAGAAGAACGGGAAGCTTGAGAGCCAAGGCAGGGGAGCCTCAAGGGCCCCACAAGCACCCACCCTGCGGCTAGGGGGAGGTCGCGGCCCATAGGCTTGTGGGCCCCGTGAGCGCCCCCTGACCTAGGGGTTGCGCCTATAAATTCCCTAAAAATCCCAAAAAAATCAGGAGATCATCGAAATTACTTTTCCGCCGCCGCAAGCTTCTGTCTCCACAAGATCCCATCTGGGGCACGTTCTGGTGCCTTGCCAGAGGGGAGATTCGGATACGGAGGGTTTCTTCATCAACACCATGACCTCTCCGATGATGCGTGAGTAGTTCACCATAGACCTACGGGTCCATAGCTAGTAACTAGATGGCTTCTTCTCTCTCTTGGATCTTCAATACAAAGTTCTCCATGATCTTCATGGAGATCTATCCGATGTAATCTTCTTTTGCAGTGTGTTTGTCGAGATCCGGTGAATTGTGGATTCATGATCAGATTATCTATGATTTCATATGCTTGTAATTCTCTTCGAGTTGTGGGTTTTGTCTGGCCAACTAGATCTATGATTCTTGCAATGGAAGAAGTGCTTGGTTTTAGGGTCATACCGTGCAATGTCCTCACCCAGTGACAGAAGGTGTAGCGAGGCACGCATCGTGTTGTTGCCATCAAGGGTAAAAAGATGGTGTTTTCATCATTGGTTTGAGATTATCCCTCTACATCATGTCATCTTGCTTAAGGCGTTACTCTGTTCGTCATGAACTCAATACACTAGATGCATGCTGGATAGCGGTCGATGTGCGGAGTAATAGTAGTAGATGCAGAAAGTATCGGTCTACTTGTCTCGGACGTGATTCCTATGTGTATGATCATTGCCTTAGATAACGTCATGACTTTGCGCGGTTCTATCAATTGCTCGACAGTAATTTGTTCACCCACCGTGATATTTGCTATTTTGAGAGAAGCCTTTAGTGAACACTATGGCCCCCGGGTCTACTCCACACCACATTTTCAGCCTTACACTTTTTACTTCGTTGCACTTTCCGCCTTCAGATCTCACTTTGCAAACAATCTTGAAGGGATTGACAACCCCTTTGAAGTCTTGGGTGCAAGCTTGTTTGTGTTTGCGCAGGTACTCTGGACTTGACGAGACCCTCCTTCTGGATCGATACCTTGGTTCTCAAACTAAGGGAAATACTTACTGCTCCTGTGCGGCATCACCCTTTCCTCTACAAGGGAAAAACCAACGCAAGCCCAGTCTCCGCCAACGTTTCAATCTCTGGCGCTGTTGTTTGAGAAGTAGCAATGCACCACTGGACTATCACTTCAGCTCTTGACAGAGAAGAGGGAGGGAGCAGGTTAACCTCTCTGCTTTGTACTGCTACTAGCGAAAATCGAAAAATGAAAGGGGGCCTGCGGGGGATCGAACCCCACGCCTGAGGCGAACGAGCTCACATACTACACCAGTCGGACTACGGACGGACACTTGACAGAGAGGGGTTCCTTGCTCTTTTGAGCAGGCCCCTCTGCGCTACCTGCTGCTCCATTGACCAAAACAGAGGTGTCCGCCGGCAAGCACACGGGCAGCCAACGGCGGGAATGAACACCGGCGAGGGATGCGGGGAGCACGGGGGTTCCATCCCCGAAGCTAGCACGGGAAAAGCTGCCGCTTGGCACTGCTACTACTGCGAGGAGTTGTCGCTGCTTCTACTGCTCGAGCTCCTACGGTTTTACTCCGGCTGGGATAGCTACATGCGCTGACAGAGAGGGGGAGCTGGGGAGAACGGTGCGCCGCTCACCTAGGGCTGGGGATAGCTACATGCGCAGGAGAGGAGGGAGGGCGACGAGTCGGAGCAGAGGAGCTTGCTGGCAGAAGAGGAAGAAGTCGTCGTCGTGGACGTCATGGAAGGAGTCCTCGTCGTACGGTTGCTGCGGGATCGGAGCTTCCACGGCCACCGCGTGCTCCTGGCGCTGATGAAGAGGAGGAGGAGGCTGAACTGCTGCTTGCTACCAGGCTCACCGGAGCCCATCCATGACGTCGGCGTCGAAGGGTCTCCCTTGACGGCGCGAGGGAGAGAGGAGGAGAAAATGGAATGGGTAGGGATGGAGAGGGCGTCGGACTGCTTATATGGCCTCGGGGGTCGAGCTCCAAGCCGCAAGATCGAGGGAGGAGGAGATCAGCAGCTCTGATTCGGTCGTGCAGGGTGACGACAGCGGGAGGAGGGAGACGGTCGTGCTTTGGGCCGCGCTGGCGACAGAACAGGCGAGGCCCAGGTAGGAAAGAGGGAGCCAGCCCACATGACGCATGTTAAACCAGAGAAGAAAAACAAAAGGGTTTCCTATTTTCCAATAAACCAAACAAAAAAAATACCTAGAGCATCAAAGTGTTTTAAAAAAAACACCTGGGGCATGAGGGAATTATGCCCTATTCAACAAAAATATAACTCGGACTTTTAGAGCAACTAAAATATACACCCAAAAGAGGAAATAGTTACTGTTATAATTAAAACCCTCATTTTCATAAAGCCCAAAAATAACAAGGTGAGCAACTTCTACAGTCACAATAAACCCTCTAAACCCACAACATTTTTTTACAACAAATTCAACACTGTTTGAAACACAAGTTTAAAATAAAAGGAGGGAAAGAGGGTTTTAGCTATGTTTTGAAATCACCACACTCCCACTTCCCCCTATGTGAGCACTAGCACATCAAAGAAGGATCACACAATAGCAACACAAGCAAAAGGTGCACAGGTAGCAAAAGTATGCCATGATGCAAAATGATGACATGAAATGATGGCCACATGAAATGATAACCTTATAATAATAAAAACATGGTTTCCAAAATAGGAAAGGTTCCCAAAATGGCAAGGGTTACATCTGTGGCATTACAAACTCTCCCACACTACAAAAAGATCTTGACCCGAGATCTAGGACTGAAAGAACTCTGGAAATTTGGAACGGAGGTGATCCTCCCGCTCCCAAGTGGCCTCTTTATCGGAATGATGTGACCATTGCACCTTGAGAAACTTGATTGAATTATTGCGGGTCTTGCGCTCAGTCTCTCAAGAACTGCAACCGGATGCTCACAGTAGGATAGGTCGGGTTGAAGGTCGATATCCTGAAGATCAACTGTGCGCTCGGGAGTCCTGAAGCATCTCCGGAGCTGAGAGACATGTAACACGTCATGCACATTTGCGAATTTTGAAGGGAGTTCTAATTGATATGCAAGGTCATCTCTCTTGCCAACAATTCTGAAAGGCCCAACAAAAAGAGGAGCAAACTTCCCTTTGATGCCAAAACACTAAGTGCCCTTCATAGGTGACACTTTAAGATAGACGAAGTCATCAAGCTCATAAGACATGTCATGATGCTTGCTATCGTAGTAGCTCTTCTGACGGGACTGCGCTGCTTTGAGATTATCCCGAATGACACGACAGATTTCTTCAGCTTCTTCAATCATGTCATTCCCAAGAATTTGACGCTCGCCAGTCTCTGACTAGTTGAGCGGGGTACGGCACTTCCTGCCATAGAGAATCTCAAACGGAGCTTTGCCTGAACTTGCCTGATAGTTGTTGTTATAAGAAAACTCAGCGAAAGGTAGGTAGTCTTCCCACTTCATGCCAAAGGAAATGACACAGGCTCTTAGCATATCCTCGAGGACCTGATTGACTCTCTCAACTTGCCCACTAGTCTGAGGATGAAAGGTTGTGCTACATCGAATCTTAGTACCCATCGCAGACTGAAATGAGTCCCAGAACTTGGAAGTAAAGATGCTTCCGCGATTCGAAGAAATCAGTATTGGGACGTCGTGCAATGAGACTATCCTCGAAGTATACAACTCTACAAGCTGAGCTGCCGAGATAGACTCCTTGACTGGAAGGAAATGACCTGCTTTGCTCAACTTGTCGATAACGACGAAGATGGTATCGTTACCCTTCTTGGACTTCGGAAACACGGTGACGAAATCCATCTCAATATGGTCGAACTTCCACTCGGAAATCGGCAAGGGATGCAAAAGACCTGTTGGACGTTGATGCTCTGCTTTCACCCTTCGACATACATCACATTCATTTATGAACTGAGCAATCTCACGCTTCATGCGAGTCCACCAGAAGGTCTGTCTCAAATCCTGATACATCTTGGAACTTCCTGGATGTATCGAGAGAAGAGAGTTATGAGCTTCTTCCATGATAACCTTTCTGAGATCCCCTTTCGGAACGACAAGACGATCCTCAAAAAATAATGTATCTCTGGCATCAACACTGAAGCACTTATATTTGGGAACTCCCTTTGCCAAGCCAGTCTTAACTTTGTTCACCATTGCATCAAGAAGTTGAGCTTGTCGGACCTGGTCTTCCAAGGTAGGAGAAATCTGAAGATTAGCAAGAAATCCCTGAGGTACTAACTAAAGGTTGAGATTTCTGAAAGATTCACAAAGGTCGGCCTGGAGAGGCTTCAGAATGAGACTGTTGTAGTAAGCCTTCCTGCTCAAGTCATCTGCGACAACATTAGCTTTGCATGGAGTGTACTCAACGCTCGGATTAAAATCTTGGAGAATTTCCACCCAACGAGTTTGCCGAAGATTGAGTTTAAGTTGGGTGAAGATGTACTTGATACTCTTGTGATCGGTGAACACTTCAACCTTTCTTTCCAACAAGAGGTGTCTCCAAGTCATCATGAGTGGGGTAATTCTTCTCACTTGTCTTCAACTGCCTCGAGGTATAAGCTACCACTTTCTTGTATTGCATCAACACTGCACCAAGACCTTGAAGAGAGGCGTCGCAGAACACTTGATAAGGTTTGGAGTCATCAGGAGGGACCAAGACTGGAGTAGAACTGAGCTTCTCTTTGAGTGTGTCGAAAGCCAACTGACACTCTGGAGACCAGACATACTTCACACCCTTCTGAAGAAGACTTGAGAGCGGCTTAGCAATCTTGGAGAAATTCTCAATGAATCTTCTACAATAGTTTGCAAGCCTGAGAAAGCTTCGAAGTTGCTTCACATTTTGCGGAGGTTCCCACTCAACAATGGCCTGCACCTTCGATGGATCAACTTTGATGCCCTCGGCAGAGATGATGTGCCCAAGGTAGACAACTTCTTTCAACCAGAACTCACATTTGGAAAACTTAGCATATAACTTATGCTCTCTTAGCTTATCAAGCACAAGCCTGAGATGTTCTTCATGCTCTTCCTCAGTTTCCGAAAAGACCAGAATATCATCAAGATACAACAAGACGAATTCATTCTTGAATGGGGAGAAGATATAATTCATCATCCGTCAGAAGGTCGATGGAGCATTGGCCAGACCAAAAGACATCACCGTGTACTCATACGAGCAAAAGCTTGTTCTGAAAGCAGTCTTTGGAATGTCCTCCTCGCGAATGCGAGTCTGATGATAACCATCCTGAGATCAAGCTTCGAGAAGATCTTAGCCCCTTTCAATTGCCAAAACAACTCGTTGATGTTAGGAAGTGGATACTTGCTTTTAATCGTCTTCTTATTCAATGGACGGTAATCGACAAAGAGTCGTTCCGTACCATCCTTCTTCTTGACGAAAAGAACTCCACAGCCCAGAGGAGATGAGCTTGGTCTGATTAGACACAGACGCTCTTGCTCATTGCTACGGCAACAGACAACAGCGCCAGAAATTGGCACGTTGACGGAGACTTGTCTTGCGCTGGTTTTTCCCCTGCAGAGGAAAGGGTGATGCAGCACAGGAGCAGTAAGTATTTTCCTCAGTTTGAGAACCAAGGTATCAATCCAGTAGGAGAATTGCGTCAAGTCCAGAGTACCTGCGCAAACACAAAAGAGCTTGCACCCAACGCTATAAAGGGGTTGTCAATCCCTTCAAGATTGATTGCAAAGTGAGATCTGAAGGCGGAAAGTGCAACGAAGTAAAAGTGTAAGGCTGAAAATATGATGTGAAGTAGACCCGGGGGCCATAGTGTTCACTAGAGGCTTCTCTCAAAATAGCAAATATGACAGTGGGTGAACAAATTACTGTCGAGCAATTGATAGAACCGTGCAAAGTCATGATGATATCTAAGGCAATGATCATACATATAGGCATCACGTCCGAGACAAGTAGACCGATGCTTTCTGCATCTACTACTATTACTCCACACATCGACCGCTATCCAGCATGCATCTAGTGTATTGAGTTCATGACGAACAGAGTAACGCCTTAAGCAAGATGACATGATGTAGAGGGATAAACTCAAACCAATGATGAAAACCCCATCTTTTTACCCTTGATGGAAACAACATGATGCGTGCCTCGCTACCCCTTCTATCACTGGGTGAGGTCACCGCATGGTATGAACCCAAAACCAACCACTTCTCCATTGCAAGAATCATAGGTCAAGTTGGCCAAACTTGAAGAGAATTACAAGGATATGAAAACATCCATATAAGAGATCAGAAGAAACTCAAATAAGATTCATAGATCATCTGATCATGAATCCACAATTCATCGGATCTCGACAAACACAGTGGAAAAGAAGATTACATCGGATAGATCTCCATGAAGATCATGGAAACTTTGTATTGAAGATCCAAGAGAGAGAAGAAGCCATCTAGCTACTAGCTATGGACCCGTAGGTCTATGGTGAACTACTCACGCATCATCGGAGAGGTCATGGTGTTGATGAAGAAGCCCTTCGTGTCCGAATCCCCCATCCAGCAGGGCACCAGAACGTGCCCCAGATGGGATCTTGCGGAGACAGAAGCTTGCGGCGGCGGAAAAGTATTTTCGTGGCTCTCCTAATTTTTTCTGGGATTTTAGGGAATATATAGGCGAAGGAGCTAGGGTAGAGGAGGCCCACGGAGCCCACAAGCCTGGGAGGCGCGGGCCCCCCTGGCCGCGCCATGAGGGCTTGTGGGGTCCCTGGTGACCCTCTGCCTTGGTTCTCAAGTCTCCCGATCGTCTTTTGTTTCGGAAAAAATCTTTTCGGAAGTTTTATTCCGTTTGGACTCCGTTTAAAATCCTCCTCTGAAAAGGGTCAAAAATACGGAAAAAACAGGAACTGCCACTTGGCACTGAGTTAATAGGTTAGTCCCAAAAAAGATATAAAAGGCATACAAAACATCCAAAGTTTGACAAGATAATAGGATGAAACCATCAAAAATTATAGATACATTGGAGACGTATCAAGCATCCCCAAGCTTAACTCCTACTCGTCCTCGAGTAGGGAAGTGATAAAGACTGAATTTTTTATGTGGAATGCTACCTAGCATAGTTGTCCTTTGTAACTTCTTTCATGTGACACGAATGTTCAGATCCGTAAGATTCAAAACAATAGTTTTCTATTGACATGAAAACAATAATACTTCAAGCAAACTAGCAAGGTAATCATGAACTTTCGAAATAACAAGGCCAAAGAAAGTTATCCCTACAAAATCATATAGTCTGGCTATGCTCCATCATCCCCACACAACTAATTTAAATCATGCACAACACCGGTATTGGCCAAGTAATTGTTTTCGCACTCTTACTTTCTCAAACCTTTTACAACTATCACGCAATACATGAGGAGCGTGAGCCATGGATATAGCACTATAGGTGGAATAAAGTGTGGTGCTGGTTGTGAGACAAAAAAAGGAGGAGATGGTCACATTGACTCAGCGTATCAAAGGGTTATGGAGATGCCCATTAATAGATATCAATGTTAATGAGTAGGGATTCCCATACAAAGGATGCACTAGAGCTATAAGTATGTGAAAGCTCAAAAAAAGAACTAGTGGGTGTGCATCCAACTTGCTTGCTCACGAAGACCTAGGGCAATTTGAGGAAGCCCATCATTGGAATATACAAGCCAAGTTATATAATAAAGATTCCCACTAGCATATGGTGGTGACGAACCGAGAGGTTCTCAATCATGAAGAACATGGTGCTATTATGAAGCACAAGTGTGGAAAAAGATAGTAGCATTATCCCTTCTCTCTCTTTTTTTGGGCTCTTTGGCCTCTTTCCATATCTCTCTCTTCTTCCTCTTTTTTGTGGGAAACTTTGGCATCTTATTTTCTTCACATGCGACAATGCTCTAATAATGATAATCATCACACTTTTATTTACTCACAGCTCAAAGCTTAGAACGATGATGACTCTATATGAAATGCCTCCGGAAGTGTACCGGGATGTGCAACGATCTAGCTTGGCGTATGACGTTGAAACATCTCGCTAGCTATCTTACGATCATGCAATGGCAATATGAGAGTGACGGCACAAGTCATGAGATGGAACGGTGGGAGTTGCATGGCAATATATCTCGGAATGGCTATGAAAATGCCATAGTAGGTAGGTATGGTGGTTGTTTTGAGGAAGGCATATGGTGGGTTTGTGCACCGGCAAAAATTGCGCGGTACTAGAGAGGCTAGCAATGTTGGAAGGTGAAAGTGCATCTATACCATGGACTCACATTACTCATGAAGAACTCACATACTTGTTGCGAAAGTTTTTATTAGTAATCGAAACAAAGTGCTAAACGCATACTCCTAGGGGAAGGGTTGGTAGGTGTTAACCATCGCGCGATCCCGACCGCAACACAAAGGATGACAATCAATAGATCAATTATGCTCCGACTTCCTAACATAGCGGTTCACCATACATGCATGTTACAGGAATCACTAACTTCAACACAAGTATTTCTAGATTCACAACACCCTACTAACATAACTCTTAATATTACCAAATCCACGTCTCAAAACTCATTGAGAGGAATCAAAACTTCTCTTTCTACTCAATGCACATGAAGATGGAGGTTTTGTATCCTCTTTGGGTACCTATCACCCTTGGGACTACTTTCATAGCACAAGCCAACTACCAAGTTACGCACCGCCATGCTCTAAAAGATCTAAGTGAAGCACATAGAGGAAAATTATCTAGCTCAAAAGATATAAGTGAAGCACGATGAGCATTCTAGCAAAACCACGATGAGTGTGTGTCTCTCTCAAAAGGTGTGCAGCAAGGATGATTGTGACACAACAAAAAGAAAACACTCTTGCGATACAAGACTCTCCAAGCAAAACACATATCATGTGGTGAATAAAAATATAGCTCCAAGTAATGTTACCGATGGATTGAAGACGAAAGAGGGGATGCCTTCCCGGGGCATCCCCAAGCTTAGGCTTTTTGGTTTACTAGATGCATGCTGGATAGCGGTCGACGTGTGGAGTAATAGTAGTAGATGCAGAAAGTATCAGTCTACTTGTTTTGGACGTGATGCCTATAGATATAATCATTTCCATAGATGACGTCACGACTTTGCACGGTTCTATCAATTGCTCGACAGTAATTTCTTCACCCACCGTCTACTTGCTTTCATGAGAGAAGCCACTAGTAAACACTACGGCCCCCAGGTCTATTCACACCTATCGTTTACACTTTCGTTTTTACTTTGCTTTGTTACTTTGTTGCTTTCAATTCTCACTTGGTGAACAATCTATAAGGGATTGACAACCCCTTCATAGCGTTGGGAGCAAGCTTTTTGTGTTTGTGCAGGCACTTGAGATACTCCTTCACTGGATCGATACCTTGGATCTCAAACTGAGGGAAATACTTACCACCGCTGCGCTACATCACCCTTTCCGCTTCGAGGGAACACCAACGCAAGGCTCCAAGGCCACGGGGGAGGTTCTTTGCATATTTGCCTAGGAAGTCCCTTAAGGCGTAGCCGTAGCAGAAGGATTCCTGGTGCCGTTGCTGAGGAGAATCAAGACAAGAATAGTCTCCCGTCAGCACGCGTTTCTGGCGCCGTTGGAAGGTCTTTTGTTGCAGTAGCAGAAGTATTTCTGGTGCCGTTGCCGAGGAAGGAGAGATCTATCCAAGTATGTCTCACAAACTCATCTCTTGCATTTACTTTTTTTAGCAGTTGCCTCTCGTTTTCGTCTCCCCCACTTCACATTTGTCGTTTTCATTTGCCTTCCTCCTTTGTCGTTTTCTTTTGCTTTTTGCCTTTTTGCCGTTCCCTTTCGGCCGCCTGCTCTTAGGCTTGTTCATGAGAGACCTTTCCTCATGGCCAAACCAAACTATTTCAGAAAATTGGAGGAAATTGAAACTAACGTCAAAGGTTTCATGTCTTCCCAGCTTGACCAAAATAGTTACTTCCGTAGGGAATTAAAAGAGAAAAAATCCTTATTGGTCTGTTTGAATAAAGAAGTTGATGATATGGCCAATGATTTCCTTGCACTAAATTCTCAGCTTGCTCACCTTGAAAAATTGGTGGGTCAAATTTCTGACTAGCAGGCTACCTTAGTCAATAAGATGGCAGCTAAACCTGAAATTTGTGATGCAAATCACGAAGATCTTAAAGTGCTTGGTGTGACTCCTCTTGAATCTTTGTTTTCGCGTGTCAAACCTATTGATGAAGGGCTGGATATGAATCCACTTTGGTTGAAAAACGCCCCAATGATTCGGAGTCCACCCATCTTGATGATAAAGGTGTGGAGAGTGGAGTAGAAGAAATCAAAATTTTGGGTAGCAATGAAACTCCCACTTTGGATTTCAAGGAATTGAATTATGATAATGTCTCCTTGTTTGAATGCATTTCTTTTATGCAATCCATTGCAAACTCTCCACATGCTTATAGCCAAAGCAAAGCCTTTACCGCGCATATCGTAGATGCTATGATGAAATCTCTTGAAGAGAAGCTCGAACTAGAAGTCTCTATACCTAGAAAACTTCATGATGAGTGGGAACCTACTATCAAAATCAACATCAAAAACTATGAGTGCAATGCTTTGTGTGATTTGGGTGCTAGTGTTTCCGCGATTCCAAAGTCTTTATGTGATATTCTTGGTTTTCATGAGATTGAAGAGTGTTCTCTTAATCTGCATCTTGCGGATTCTACTGTAAAGAAACCCAAGGGAAGGATCGATGATGTTATTATTGTTGCAAATAAGAACTATGTACCCGTGGATTTCATTGTACTTGACATAGATTGCAATCCTTCATGTCCCATTATTCTTGGTAGACCTTTCCTAAGGACTATTGGTGCTATCATCGATATGAAGGAAGGGAATATTAGATTTCAATTTCCTTTAAAGAAGGGCATGGAGCAATTTCCTAGAAAGAAAATAAGATTGCCTTATGAATCTATGATGAGGGCTACTAATGGTTTGACCACCAAAGATAACTATACGTGATTTCATCACCTTTTGCCTAGCTAAGGGCGTTAAACACTAGCGCTTGTTGGGAGGCAACCCAACGAATCTACCCTTTTTCTTTCTGTTTTGTGTTTTCCGCACTTCCATAATTCTTTTATGATTGTGTTTTTTGTGTTTCTTTTTGCGTTTGTGCCAAGCAAAACCGTTACGATTAGTCGTTTGGTCATGCTGGAAAAGACAGAAACTTTCTGCTCACGAAAAGAATTTTCATTTTTTTATGTAAGAGCTTTTGAGTTGATTCTTTTTGCTGCTGATTTCTACGCAAATTTTTCACACTGTCGTAACTGTTCAGAATTTTTGAAGTAATAGAAGTATACGAAGTATACAGATTACTACAGACTGGTCTGCTGTTAACAGATTATGTTTTTGTTGTGTTGGTTGCTTATTTTGATGAAACTATGGATAGTATCGGGGGGTCTTAGCCATGGGAGATTGAAGATACAGTAACCCAACATCAGCATAAGTAGAATTTAAGTTTTCTACAGTACCTAAGGAAGTGGTGGTTTGCTTTCTTATACTAATGTTATCACGAGTTTCTGTTTAAGTTTCGTGTTGTGAAGTTTTCAAGTTTTGGGTGAAGTTCTTATGGACAAAAAGATAAAGAGTAGCAAGTGCTCAAGCTTGGGGATGCCCAAGGCACCCCAAGAGATTCAAGGATGCCATAAAAGCCTAAGCTTGGGGATGCCCCAGGAAGGCATCCCCTCTCTCGTCTTCAATCCATCGGTAACGTTACTTGGGGCTATATTTTTATTCACCACATGTTATGTGTTTTTGCTTGAAGCGTCTTGTATCGTAGGATTCTTTTATTTTTGTTGTGTCACAATCATCCTTTCTGCACACCTGGAGAGAGAGACATGCACTCACCATGATTTTGTCGAGCTTCACTTATATCTTTTGGTAGACAATTCAGCTCACATGTGCTTCACTTATATCTTTCGAGCTAGATACTTTTGCTCTATGTGCTTCACTTATATATTTTAGAGCACAGCGGTGCGTGTCTTGGTAGTTGATCTATGCTTTGAAAGTAGTCTCAAAAGGGGTAGTTATCCAAAGGGATACGAAACCTTCGACCTTCATGTGCATTGAATAGTTAGAGAAGTTTGATTCATCTCAATCAGATTTGACTTGTGGTTTTGGTAATATTGAAGTTATGCTAGTAAGGTGTTGTGGATCTAGAAATACTTGTGTTGAAGTTAGTGATTCCCGTAGCATCCACGTATGGTGAACCGCTATGTGATTTAATCTGAGCATGATTAGTCTATTGATTGTTATCCTTTGCGTGGGGGTCGGGGTCGCGCGATGGTTTATACCTACCAACCCTTCCCCTAGGAGTATGCGTTGAATGCTTTGTTTCGATTACTAATGAAACTTTTGCAACAAGTATATGAGTTCTTCATGCCTAATGTTCAGTCCATGGTTTAGATGCACTTGCACCTTCCACCATCACTATCTTCTTAGTGTCGTGCAACTTTCGCCGGTGCACAAAACCCACCATTAGCCTCCCTCAAAACAACCACCATACCTACCTACTATGGCTTTTTCAAAGTCATTCCGAGATATATTTCCATGCAACTACCACTATGACATGTGCCACCACTTCTACATTGCCATTGCATGATCGTATGATAGCTAGCATGATGTTTCCATTAATGTCTATGCCATGCTAGATCATTGTCACGGTACACTACCGAAGACATTCCATATAGAGTCATCGTTGCTCTAAGTTTTGAATTGAAAGTGTGATGATCATCATTGATGGAGCATTGTCCCATGTGAGGAAATAAAAGAGGCCAAAGATGCCCACCAAAAATAAGAGGCCAAAGAGCCCACACAAAAAAATGATGAGAGAAAAAGAGAGAAGGGACAATGCTAGCACCTTTCCACACTTGTGCATATTAAGCACCATGATCTTCATGATTGAGAGTCTCTCGTTTTGTCACCACCATATATCTAGTGGGAAATTTTCATTGTATAACTTGGCTTGTATATTCCAATGATAGGCTTCCTCAAAATTGACTTAGGTCTTCGCGAGCAAGCAAGTTGGATGCACACCCACTAGTTTTCCTTAAGAGCTTTCACATACTCTTAGCTCTAGTGCATCATTTGTATGGCAATCCCTACTAATTCACATTGATATCTATTGATGAGCATCTCCACAGCTCATTGATATGCCTAGTTAATGTGACCATCTTCTTCTTTTTTTCGTCTTGCAACCTCCACCACACTCCACACCACTTATAGTGCTAAAACCATGGCTTACGCTAATGTATTGCATGAGAGTTGAAAAGGTTTGAGAAAGTAAAGGTGTGAAAACAATTACTTGGCCAATACCAGGGTTGTGCATGATTTAAATTCGTTGTGCAATGATGATAGAACATAGCCAGACTATACGCTTTTGTAGGGATAACTTTCTTTTGGCCTTGTTATTTTGAAAGTTCATGATTACCTTGCTAGTTTGTTTGAATTATTATTGTTTCCACGTCAATAGCAAACTATTGTTTTGAATCTAATGGATCTGAACATTCACGTCACATAAGAGGAGTTACAAAGGACATCTATGCTAGGTAGCATGAAAGCATCAAAAATAAATTCTTTATCACTTCCCTACTCGAGGACGAGCAGGAGTTAAGCTTGGGGATGCTTGATACGTCTCAAACGTATCTATAATTTTTGATGGTTTCATGATGTTATCTTGTCATCTTTGGATGTTTTATGTATCTTTTATATCTTTTTTGGGACTAACTTATTAATTCAGTGCCAAGTGCCAGTTCCTGTTTTTTCTGTGTTTTTGGCTCTTTTCAGATCTGATTTTGGAATGGAGTCCAAACAGAATAAAATCCCCGAAATAAATTTTTCCCGAACGGAAGAAGATCACGGGGCTTGAGGTTCATGCCAGGAGGGCTATAGGGGGCCCACAAGCCCCCTAGCCGCCACCAGGGGCGGCAGCTAGCAGTCTTGTGGCCTCCCTCGGGCCCCCCTGACCTAGCTCCTTCGCCTATATATTCCCTAAAATACAGAAAAAAATCAGGGAATCCATAAAAACACTTTTCCGCCCCCGCAAGCTTCCGTTTCCGCGAGATCTCATCTGGAGACCCTTCCCGGTGCCCTGCCGGAGGGGACTTTGGAGTTGGAGGGCTTCTACATCAACATCATCGCCCCTCCAATGACTCGTGAGTAGTTCACTTCAGACCTACGGGTCCGTAGTTAGTAGCTAGATGGCTTCTTCTCTCTCTTGGATCTTCAATACAAAGTTCTCCATGATCTTCATGGAGATCTATCAGATGTAATCCTCTTTGGCGGTGTGTTTGTCGAGATCCAATAAATTGTGGATTTGTGATCAGATTATCTATGATATATATTTCTAAGTCTTTGTTGATTTCTTATATGCATGATTTGATATCCTTGTAAGTCTCTCCGAGTCTTGGGTTTTGTTTGGCAAACTAGATCTATGATTCTTGCAATGGGAGAAGTGCTTGGTTTTGGGTTCTTACTGTGTGGTAACCTTTTCGAGTGACAGTAGGGGCAGCAAGGCACACATCGTGTAGTTCCCATCAAGGGTAACAAGGTGGGCTTTGTCGTAGATATGAGATTGTCCATCTACATCATGTCATCTTGCTTAAGGTGTTAGTCTGTTCTTTTGGACTTAATACACTAGATGCATGATGGATAGCGCTCGACGTGTGGAGTAATAGTAGTAGATGAAGAAAGTATCGGTCTACTTGTTTTGGACGTGATGCCTATAGATATAATCATTGCCATAGATGACGTCACGACTTTGCGCGGTTCTATCAATTGCTCGACAGTAATTTGTTCACCCACCGTCTACTTGCTTTCATGAGAGAAGCCACTAGTAAACACTACGGCCCCTGGGTCTATTCACACCTATCGTTTCCACTTTTGCTTTTACTTTGCTTTGTTACTTTGTTGCTTTGAGTTCTCACTTGGCGAACAATCTATAAGGGATTGACAACCCCTTCGTAGCGTTGGGAGCAAGCTTTTTGTGTTTGTGCAGGCACTTGAGATACTCCTTCACTGGATCGATACATTGGTTCTCAAACTAAGGGAAATACTTACCACTGCTTCGCTACATCGCCCTTTCCCTTCGAGGGAACACCAACGCAAGGCTCCAAGGCCATGGGGGAGATCCTTTGCATATTTGCCTAGGAAGTCCCTTAAGGCGTAGCCTTAGAAGAAGGATTCCTGGTGCCGTTGCTGAGGAGAATCAAGACAAGAATAGTCTCCCGTCAGCACGCGTTTCTGGCGCCGTTGGAAGGTCTTTTGTTGCAGTAGCAGAGGCCCAGGGAGCCCACAAGCCTGGGAGGCGCGGGCCCCCCTGGCCGCGCCATGAGGGCTTGTGGGGTCCCTGGTGACCCTCTCCGTTGGTTCTCAAGTCTCCCGATCGTCTTCTGTTTCGAAAAAATCTTTTCGGAAGTTTTATTCTGTTTGGACTCCGTTTAAAATCCTCCTCTAAAAAGGGTCAAAAACACGGAAAAAACAGGAACTGGCACTTGGCACTGAGTTAATAGGTTAGTCCCTAAAAAGATATAAAAGACATACAAAACATCCAAAGTTTGACAAGATAATAGCATGAAACCATAAAAAATTATAGATACGTTGGAGACGTATCACTCATCAAATTGTTTCTTCAGCTCCTTCAGCTCTTCTGGACCCAGTTTGTACGGCCGTTTACACACAGGCTCAGTACTCGGTTCAAGCTCAATTACGAACTCAACTGCGTGGTGCGGAGGCATTCCTGGCAGTTCTTCCGGAAAAACAACTTCATACTCACACACCACTGGGACTTGCGAAATTGGGGAGATCTCACCCTTCTCATTCAAGGAAAACAGACTGACCGTGTCATCACGCGTTGCAAAGATAATCATGTCCTTCAAAGAATGAGTTAGCTTCACTTCTTTAGCTTCACAATCAATAGACGCCTTGTTCATAGCCAACCAATCCATCCCGAGGATCAAATCAATATCAGAGTTGCCAAGGACAATAGGGGAAGCCAGAAAGGCATAATTACCCATCTTGACAGAGACATCGGGAACTACGAAGCAAGAATTCATTTGCAACCTCGATGAAAACATAGTTAAGGATCTAGGCCAATCTTCACAACACATCTCATGCTTTGCAACAAAAGGCCTTGAAATGAATGAATGCGATGCACCAGAATCAAATAAAACCTTTGCAGGAAATTCATTAACTAGGAGTTTACCCATAATCACGTCTGAGGAGTTGTCTGCTTTAGCTAAATTCACCATATTGACTCTTGCATACTTAGGATTGAACTTCACCATAGCACTGCTTGGAGGATTCCCGGGAGGAGGGGCGGAAGACGCAGCTGAGAGGTGCACTTGTTGGCATAGTGACCCTTCTTCCCACACTTGTGACAAGTAACATCTGTCGGCTGACGGAACTGCACCTGAGGATTCCCTTGCTTCTGCTGCTGAAACCTCTACTGGAAAGCTGGGTTGGTGAAGGGGAACGTCGCATGGGAAACTAAAAATTTCCTACGCGCACGAAGACCTATCATGGTGATGTCCATCTACGAGAGGGGATGAGTGATCTACGTACCCTTGTAGATCGTACAGCAGAAGCGTTAGAGAACGCGGTTGATGTAGTGGAACGTCCTCACGTCCCTCGATCCGCCCCGCGAACAATCCCGCGATCAATCCCACGATCTAGTACCGAACGGACGGCACCTCCGCGTTCAGCACACGTACAGCTCGACGATGATCTCGGCCTTCTTGATCCAGCAAGAGAGACGGAGAGGTAAAAGAGTTCTCCGGCAGCGTGACGGCGCTCCGGAGGTTGGTGATGACCTTGTCTCAGCAGGGCTCCGCCCGAGTTCCGCAGAAACGCGATCTAGAGGAAAAAACCGTGGAGGTATGTGGTCGGGCAGCCGTGAGAAAGTCGTCTCAAATCAGCCCTAAAACCTCCGTATATATAGGTGGGAGGGAGGGGGGCCTTGCCTTGGGGTCCAAGGACCCTCAAGGAGTCGGCCGAGCCAAGGGGGAGGACTCTCCCCCCCCAAACCGAGTTGGACTAGGTTTGGTGGGAGGGAGTCCCCCTCCCTTCCCACCTCCTCCCTCCTTTTTTTTATTTTCCTTTGATTTCTTCTCCTTGGCGCATAGGCCCCTCTTTGGCTGTCCCACCAGCCCACTAAGGGCTGGTGCGCCACCCTCATAGCCTATGGGCTTCCCCGGGGTGGGTTGCCCCCCCCCCCCCCCCGGTGAACTCCCGGAACCCATTCGTCATTCCCGGTAACTCCGAAAACCTTCCGGTAATCAAATGAGGTCATCCTATATATCAATCTTCGTTTCCGGACCATTCCAGAAACCCTCGTGACGTCCGTGATCTCATCCGGGACTCCGAACAACATTCGGTAACCAACCATATAACTCAAATACGCATAAAACAACGTCGAACCTTAAGTGTGCAGACCCTGCGGGTTCGAGAACTATGTAGACATGACCCGAGAGACTCCTCGGTCAATATCCAATAGCGGGACCTGGATGCCCATATTGGATCCTACATATTCTACGAAGATCTTATCGTTTGAACCTCAGTGCCAAGGATTCGTATAATCCCGTATGTCATTCCCTTTGTCCTTTGGTATGTTACTTGCCCGAGATTCGATCGTCCGTATCCGCATACCTATTTCAATCTCGTTTACCGGCAAGTCTCTTTACTCGTTCCGTAATACAAGATCCCGCAACTTACACTAAGTTACATTGCTTGCAAGGCTTGTGTGTGATGTTGTATTACCGAGTGGGCCCCGAGATACCTCTCCGTCACATGGAGTGACAAATTCCAGTCTTGATCCATACTAACTCAACTAACACCTTCGGAGATACCTGTAGAGCATCTTTATAGTCACCCAGTTACGTTGCGACGTTTGATACACACAAAGCATTCCTTCGGTGTCAGTGAGTTATATGATCTCATGGTCATAGGAATAAATACTTGACACGCAGAAAACAGTAGCAACAAAATGACACGATCAACATGCTACGTCTATTAGTTTGGGTCTAGTCCATCAAGTGATTCTCCCAATGACGTGATCCAGTTATCAAGCAACAACACCTTGTTCATAATCAGAAGACACTGACTATCATTGATCAACTAGCTAGCCAACTAGAGGCATGCTAGGGACGGTGTTTTGTCTATGTATCCACACATGTAAATGAGTCTTCATTCAATACAATTATAGCATGGATAATAAACTATTATCTTGATACAGGAATTATAATAATAACTATACATTTATTATTGCCTCTAGGGCATAATTCCAACAGTCTCCCACTTGCACTAGAGTCAATAATCTAGCCCTCACATCACCATGTGAATTACATTGTAATAAATCTAACACCCATACAGTTCTGGTGTCGATCATGTTTTGGCCGTGGAAGAGGTTTAGTCAGCGGGTCTGCTACATTCAGATCCGTGTGCACTTTGCATATATTTACGTCCTCTTCCTCGACGTAGTCGCGGATGAGGTTGAAGCGTCGTTTGATGTGTCTGGTCTTCTTGTGAAACCGTGGTTCCTTTGGTAAGGCGATGGCACCAGTGTTGTCACAGAACAGGGTTATTGGATCGAGTGCACTTGGCACCACTCCAAGATCCGTCATGAACTGCTTCATCCAGACACCCTCCTTAGCCGCCTCCGAGGCAGCCATGTACTCCGCTTCACATGTAGAATCTGCTACGATGCTTTGCTTGGAACTGCACCAGCTTACTGCACCCCCATTAAGAATAAATATGTATCCGGTTTGCGACTTAGAGTCGTCCGGATCTGTGTCAAAGCTTGCATCGACGTAACCTTTTACGGCGAGCTCTTCGTCACCTCCATACACGAGAAACATCTCCTTAGTCCTTTTCACGTACTTCAGGATATTCTTGACCGCTGTCCAGTGATCCACTCCTGGATTACTCTGGAACCTACCTGCCATACTTATGGCCAGGCTAACATCCGGTCTAGTGCACAGCATCGCATACATGATAGAACCTATGGCTGAAGCATAGGGGACAGAGCGCATATGCTCTCTATCTTCATCAGTTGCTGGGCACTGAGTCTTACTCAATCTCGTACCTTGTAAAACTGAAAAGAACCCTTTCTTGGACTGTTCCATTTTGAACCTCTTCAAAACTTTATCAAGGTATGTGCTTTGTGAAAGTCCTATCAGGCGTTTTGATCTATCCCTATAGATCTTAATGCCTAGAATGTAAGCAGCTTCTCCTAGGTCCTTCATAGAGAAACTTTTATTCAAGTAACCTTTTATGCTCTCCAAAAGCTCTACGTTGTTTCCAGTCAGTAATATGTCATCCACATATAATATTAGAAACGCCACAGAGCTCCCACTCACTTTCTTGTAAATACAAGATTCTCCAACCACTTGTATAAACCCAAATGCTTTGATCACCTCATCAAAGCGTTTGTTCCAACTCCGAGATGCTTGCACCAGTCCATAAATGGATCGCTGGAGCTTGCACACCTTGTCAGCATTTTTAGGATCGACAAAACCTTCGGGTTGCATCATATACAACTCTTCCTTAAGGAAACCGTTAAGGAACGCCGTTTTGACATCCATCTGCCAGATTTCATAATCAAAAAATGCAGCTATTGCTAACATGATTCTGACGGACTTAAGCATCGCTACGGGTGAGAAAGTCTCATCGTAGTCAACTCCTGGAACTTGTGAAAAACCCTTTGCCACAAGTCGAGCTTTATAAAAATGGTCACATTACCGTCAGCGTCCGTCTTCTTCTTAAAGATCCATTTGTTCTGAATAGCCTTGCGGCCCTCAGGTAGTATCTCCAAAGTCCACACTTTGTTCTCATACATGGATCCTATCTCAGATTTCATGGCTTCTAGCCATTTGTTGGAATCTGGGCCCACCATTGCTTCTTCATAATTTGCAGGCTCATTGTTGTCTAACAACATGATTGATAAGACGGGATTACCGTACCACTCTGGAGCAGCGCGTGATCTCGTCGACCTGCGTGGTTCAACAGAAACTTAAACTGGAGTTTCATGATCATCGTCATCAACTTCCTCCTCAACCGGCGTCGCAACGACAGAGGTTTCCCCTTGCCCTGCGCCACCATCCAGAGGGATGAGAGGTTCGACAACCTCGTCAAGCTCTATCTTCCTCCCACTCAATTCTCTCGAGAGAAACTCCTTCTCGAGAAAAGCTCCGTTTTTAGCAACAAACACTTTGCCCTCGGATTTGAGATAGAAGGTGTACCCAACTGTGTCTTTTGGGTAACCTATGAAGAGGCACTTTTCCGCTTTGGGTTCCAGCTTTTCAGGCTGAAGCTTTTTGACATAAGCATCACATCCCCAAACTTTAAGAAACGACAACTTTGGCCTTTTACCATACCACAGTTCGTATGGTGTCATCTCAACGGATTTTGATGGTGCCCTATTTAAAGTGAATGCAGCTGTTTCTAATGCATAACCCCAAAATGATAACGACAAATCAGTAAGAGACATCATAGATCGCACCATCTCTAACAAAGTACGATTACGACGTTCGGACACACCATTACGCTGTGGTGTTCCACGCGGTGTTATCTGCGAAACAATTCCACATTGTCTTAAGTGAGCACCAAACTCGAAACTCAGATATTCACCCCCATGATCAGACCGTAGGAACTTGATCTTCTTGTTACGATGATTTTCCACTTCACTCTGAAATTGCTTGAACTTTTCAAATGTTTCAGACTTGTGCTTCATCAAGTAGACATAACCATATCTACTTAAATCGTCAGTGAAGGTGAGAAAATAACGATATCCGCCGCGTGCCTCCACGCTCATTGGACCACACACATCGGTATGTATGATTTCCAACAAGTCACTTGCACGCTCCATTGTTCCGGAGAACGGAGTCTTAGTCATCTTGCCCATGAGGCATGGTTCGCACGTGTCAAGTGAATCAAAGTCAAGTGACTCCAAAAGTCCATCAGCATGGAGTTTCTTCATGCGCTTTACACCAATATGACCCAAGCGGCAATGCCACAAAAATATGGCGCTATCATTGTTTACTCTAACTCTTTTGGTCTCAATGTTATGTATATGCGTATCGCTATCAAGATTCAATATGAACAATCCTCTCACATTCGGTGCATGACCATAAAAGATGTTACTCATAGAAATAGAACAACCATTATTCTCAGACTTAAAAGAGTAACCGTCTCGCAATAAACAAGATCCAGATATAATGTTCATGCTCAACGCAGGCACTAAATAACAATGATTTAAGTTCATCACTAATCCCGATGGTAGCTGAAGTGACACTGTGCCGACGGCGATTGCATCAACCTTGGAACCATTTCCTACGCGCATCGTCACTTCGTCTTTCGCCAGCCTTCGTCTATTCCGCAGTTCCTGCTTCGAGTTGCAAATGTGAGCAACAGAACCGGTATCGAATACCCAGGCACTACTACGAGAGCCGGTTAAGTACACATCAATAACATGTATATCAAATATACCTGATTTTTCTTTGCCCGCCTTCTTATCTGCCAGATACTTGGGGCAATTGTGCTTCCAGTGACCCATACCCTTGCAATAGAAGCACTCTGTTTCAGGCTTAGGTCCAGCCTTGGGTTTCTTCGATGGATTGGCAACAGGCTTGCCGCTCTTCTTCGAATTGCCCTTCTTGCCTTTGCCGTTTCTCTTGAAACTAGTGGTCTTGCTCACCATCAACACTTGATGCTCTTTACGGAGTTCAGACTCTGCGACTTTCAGCATCGCAAACAACTCGCCGGGAGACTTGTTCATCCCTTGCATGTTGTAGTTCAACACAAAGCCTTTATAGCTTGGCGGCAGTGATTGAAGGATTCTGTGAGTGATAGCTTCTTGCGGGAGTTCAATCCCCAGCTCAGCTAGACGGTTTGAGTACCCAGACATTTTGAGCACATGTTCACTGACAGACGAGTTTTCCTCCATCTTGCAAGCATAGAATTTATCGAAGGTCTCATACCTCTCGATCCGGGCGTTCTTCTGAAAGATAAACTCCAACTCCTGGAACATCTCAAATGCTCCATGGCGCTCAAAGCGACGTTGAAGTCCCGGTTCTAAGCCATACAAGACTGCACATTGAACTATTGAGTAGTCCTCCTTACGTGCTAACCAAGCGTTCTTAACATCCTAATCAGCCGTAGCGGGTGGTTCATCTCCTAGCGCAGCATTAAGGACATAATCCTTCTTCCCAGCTTGTAAGATTAGCTTAAGATTACGAGCCCAGTCTACAAAGTTGCTTCCATCATCTTTCAACTTAGCTTTTTCTAGGAACGTATTAAAATTCAGGATGATTGTCGCGTGAGCCATGATCTACAACACAAATATATTCAAAGTGGACTTAGACTATGCTCAAGATAATTAGAGTTCAACTTAATCAAATTATATGCTAAACTCCCACTCAAAAAGTACATCTCTCTAGTCATTTGAGTGGTTCATGATCCACTTACACTATCCCAAGTCCGATCATCACGTGAGTTGGGTATAGTTTCAGTGGTAAGCATCCCTATGCTAATCATATCAACTATATGATTCACGATCGACCTTTCGGTCTCATGTGTTCCGAGGCCATGTCTGCACATGCTAGGCTCGTCAAGCTTAACCCGAGTGTTCCGCGTGCGCAACTGTTTTGCACCCGTTGTCTGTGAACGTTGAGTCTATCACACCCGATCATCATGTGGTGTCTCGAAACGACGAACTGTAGCAACGGTGCACAGTCGGGGAGAACACAATTTTGTCTTGAAATTTTAGTGAGAGATCACCTCATAATGCTACCGTCGTTCTAAGCAAAATAAGGTGCATAAAAGGATTAACATCACATGCAATTCTTAAGTGACATGATATGGCCATCATCACGTGCTTCTTGATCTCCATCACCAAAGCACCGGCACGATCTTCTTGTCACCGGCGCCACACCATGATCATCCATCAACGTGTTGCCATCGGGGTTGTCGTGCTACTTATGCTATTACTACTAAAGCTACATCCTAGAAAAATAGTAAACGCATCTGCAAGCACAAACGTTAGTATAAATACAACCCTATGGCTCCTGCCGGTTGCCGTACCATCGACATGCAAGTCGATATTTCTATTACAACATGATCATCTCATACATCCAATATATCACATCACATCGTTGGCCATATCACATCACAATCATACCTTGCAAAAACAAGTTAGACGTCCTCTAATTTTGTTGTTGCATGTTTTACGTGGTGACCAAGGGTATCTAGTAGGATCGCATCTTACTTACGCAAACACCACAACGGAGATATATGAGTTGCTATTTAACCTCATCCAAGGACCTCCTCGGTCAAATCCGATTCAACTAAAGTTGGAGAAACCGTCACTTGCCAGTCATCTTTGAGCAAAGGGGGTTACTCGTAACGATGAAACCAGTCTCTCGTAAGCGTACGAGTAATGTCGGTCCAAGCCACTTCAATCCAACAATACCGCGTAATCAAGAAAAGACTAAGGAGGGAAGCACAGCGCACATCACCGCCCACAAAACCTTTTGTGTTCTACTCGAGAAGACATCTACGCATGAACCTAGCTCATGATGCCACTGAAGGGGAACGTCGCATGGGAAACAAAAATTTTCCTACGCGCACGAAGACCTATCATGGTGATGTCCATCTACGAGAGGGGATGAGTGATCTATGTACCCTTGTAGATCGTACAGCAGAAGCGTTAGAGAACGCGGTTGATGTAGTGGAACATCCTCACGTCCCTCGATCCGCCCCGCGAACAATCCCGCGATCAGTCCCACGATCTAGTACCGAACGGACGGCACCTCCGCGTTCAGCACACGTACAGCTCGACGATGATCTCGGCCTTCTTGATCCAGCAATCTCGTTTACCGGCAAGTCTCTTTACTCGTTCCGTAATACAAGATCCCGCAACTTACACTAAGTTACATTGCTTGCAAGGCTTGTGTGTGATGTTGTATTACCGAGTGGGCCCCGAGATACCTCTCCGTCACATGGAGTGACAAATCCCAGTCTTGATCCATACTAACTCAACTAACACCTTCGGAGATACCTGTAGAGCATCTTTATAGTCACCCAGTTACGTTGCGACGTTTGATACACACAAAGCATTCCTCCGGTGTCAGTGAGTTATATGATCTCATGGTCATAGGAATAAATACTTGACACGCAGAAAATGTTGGGTAACGTAGCATAAATTCAAAAAATTTCCTACGCATATTCAGATCTTCCTATGGAGAGACCAGCAACGAGAGAGGGGTAAGAGCATCTTCGTACCTTTGAAGATCGCTAAGCGGAAGCATTGCTATAACGCGGTTGATGGAGTCGTACTCGCAGCGATTCCGATCTAGTGCCGAACAACGGCACCTCCGCGTTCAACACACGTGCAGCCCGGTGACGTCTCCCGCACCTTGATCCAGCAAGGAGGAGGGAGAGGTTGGGGAAGAAGACCAGCAACACGACGGCGTGGTGTTGGTGGAGAGACGAGGTCTCCCGGCAAGGCTTCGCCAAGCACCGGCAGAGAGGAGGAGGGAGAGGGCAGGGCTGCGAGAGAGAGAGATTAAACCGTGTCTCAAACAGCCCCGAACCTCATCTATATATAGGGGGAGGGCAAGGGGGCGCAGCCCTTAGGGTTCCCACCCCTAAGGGGTGCGGCAGCCCTCAGATGGGGAAGGGGTGGCGGCCAGGGCAAGGGGGAGGGGTGGCGCACCCCTCTGGTGGGCCTAAGGCCCACCTAAATTAGGGTTCCCCCCTTCTTTTCCTTTCCCCTGCGCCATGGGCTGTGTGGGGAGGCATACCAGCCCAACTAGGGGCTGGTTCCCACCCCCACTTAGCCCATCTTACCTCTTGGGGTCGCAGCCCCCCTTCGGTGGTCCCGGTGGTCCCGGTACGTTACCGGTGATGCCCGAAACACTTCCGGTGTCCGAAACCATCCGTCCTATATATCAATCTTTACCTCCGGACCATTCCGGAGCTCCTCGTGACGTCCGGGATCTCATCCGGGACTCCTAACAACTTTCGGTAATCTCGTATAACAATTCCCTATAACCCTAGCGTCATCGAACCTTAAGTGTGTAGACCCTACGGGTTCGGGAGACAGGCAGACATGACCGAGACACCTCTCTGGCCAATAACCATCAGCGGGGTCTGGATACCCATGGTGGCTCCCACTAGCTCCACGATGATCTCATCGGATGAACCACGATGTCAAGGATTCAATCAATCCCGTATACGATTCCCTTTGTCTGTCGGTATAGAACTTGCCCGAGATTCGATCGTCGGTATACCTATACCTTGTTCAATCTCGTTACCGGTAAGTCTCTTTACTCGTTCCGTAGCACGTCATCGTGTGACTAACTCCTTAGTCACATTGAGCTCATGATGATGTTCTACCGAGTGGGCCCAGAGATACCTCTCCGTCACACGGAGTGACAAATCCCGATCTCGATTCGTGCCAACCCAACAGACACTTTCGGAGGTACCCGTAGTGCACCTTTATAGTCACCCAGTTACGTTGTGACGTTTGATACACCCAAAGCACTCCTACGGTATCCGGGAGTTGCACGATCTCACGGTCGAAGGAAAAGATACTTGACATTAGAAAAGCATTAGCATACGAACAATACGATCTAGTGCTAGGCTTAGGATTGGGTCTTGTCCACCACATCATTCTCCCAATGATGTGATCCTGTTATCAATGACATCCAATGTCCATGATCAGGAAACCATGATCATCTATTGACTAACGAGCTAGCTAACTAGAGGCTTGCTAGGGACACATTGTGATCTATTCATTCACACATGTATTAGTGTTTCCTGTTAATACAATTATAGCATGAACGATAGACGATTATCATGAACAAGGAAATATGATAATAACCATTTTATTATTGCCTCTAGGACATATTTCCAACAGTCTCCCACTTGCACTAGAGACAATAATCTAGTTACATTGTGATGTATCGAACACCCATAGCATTATGGTGCTGATCATGTTTTGCTCGTGGAAGAGGTTTAGTCAACGGGTCTGCAATATTCAGATCCGTGTGTACTTTACAAATATCTATCACTCCAGTGTGGACATGGTCCTGGATGGAGCTGTAGCGGCGCTTGATGTGCTTCGTCTTCCGGTGAAACCTAGGCTCTTTGGCTATGGCAATGGCTCCAGTGTTATCACAGAAGAGTTTCATAGGACCCGACGCGTTTGGAACCACTCCAAGGTCGGTGATGAGCTCCTTCATCCAAATTCCTTCATGAGCCGCTTCTGAAGCAGCTATGTACTCCGCTTCACATGTAGATGCTGCCACGACTTCTTGCTTGCTGCTGCACCAGCTCACTGCCCCACCATTCAACACATATACGTATCCGGTCTGTGACTTAGAGTCATCCGGATCTGTGTCGAAGCTAGCATCGACGTAACCCTTTACGACGAGCTCTTCGTCACCTCCATAAACGAGAAACATTTCCTTAGTCCTTTTCAGGTACTTAAGGATATTCTTGACCGCTGTCCAGTGTTCCGCACCGGGATTACTTTGGTACCTCCCTACCAAGCTTATCGCAAGGTTTATATCAGGTCTGGTACACAGCATGGCATACATTAGAGAGCCCACGGCTGAAGCTTAGGGGACAGAACTCATCTTCTCTCTATCTGCTGCCGTGGTCGGTGACTGAGTCTTACTCAATCTCATACCTTGCAAAACTGGCAAGAACCCTTTCTTTGAGTTTTCCATATTGAATTTCTTCAATATCTTGTCAAGGTATGTACTTTGCGAAAGACCTATGAGGCGTCTCGATCTATCTCTATAGATCTTGATGCCTAATATGTATGCAGCTTCTCCAAGGTCCTTCATTGAAAAACTCTTGTTCAAGTAGGCCTTTATGCTCTCCAACATCTCTATATCATTCCCCATCAATAATATGTCATCCACATATAGTACGAGGAAAGCTACACAGCTCCCACTCACTTTCTTGTACAGACAGGCTTCTCCGTAAACCTGTATGAACCCAAACGCCTTAATCACCTCATTAAAGCGAATGTTCCAACTCCGAGATGCTTGCACCAGCCCATAGATGGAGCGTTGGAGCTTGCATACTTTGTTAGCACCTTTAGGATCGACAAAACCTTCTGGTTGCATCATATACAACTCTTCCTTAAGATTCCCGTTAAGGAACGCTGTTTTGACGTCCATTTGCCAAATTTCATAATCATAAAAGGCGGCAATTGCTAACATGATTCGGACTGATTTCAGCTTCGCTACGGGAGAGAAAGTCTCTTCGTAGTCAACTCCTTGAATTTGTCGAAAACCCTTTGCGACAAGTCGAGCTTTGTAAACGGTTACATTACCGTTTGCATCAGTCTTCTTCTTGAATATCCATTTATTTTCTATGGCTCGCCGTTCATCGGGCAAGTCCACCAAAGTCCATACTTTGTTCTCATACATGGATCCTATCTCGGATTTCATGGCCACAAGCCATTTCTTGGAATCCGGGCCCGCCATCGCTTCTTCATAGTTCGAAGGTTCACCGTTGTCTAACAACATGATTTCCATCACAGGGTTGCCGTACCACTCTGGTGCGGAGCGTACCCTTGTGGACCTTCGCGGTTCAGTAGTAACTTGATCCGAAGCTTCATGATCATCATCATCAACTTCCTCTTCAGTCGGTGTAGGCACCACAGGAACAACTTCTTGCGCTGCGCTACTTTCCTGTTCGAGAGGGGGTGTAATTACCTCATCAAGTTCTACCTTCCTTCCACTTACTTCTTTCGAGAGAAACTCTTTCTCTAGAAAGGATCCGTTCTTGGCAACAAAGGTTTTACCTTCGGATCTAAGATAGAAGGTATACCCAATAGTTTCCTTAGGGTATCCTATGAATACGCATTTCTCCGCTTTGGGTTCGAGCTTTTCTGGTTGAAGTTTCTTCACATAAGCATCGCAGCCCCAAACTTTAAGAAACGACAACTTGGGTTTCTTGCCAAACCACAGTTCATACGGTGTCGTCTCAACGGATTTAGACGGTGCCCTATTTAAAGTGAATGCTGCAGTTTCTAATGCATATCCCCAAAATGATAGCGGTAAGTCGGTGAGAGACATCATAGATCGTACCATATCTAATAAAGTGCAATTACGACGTTCAGACACTCCGTTGCGCTGCGGTGTGCCAGGCGGCGTTAGTTGTGAAACGATTCCACACTTTCTTAGGTGTGTGCCAAACTCGTGACTCAAATATTCTCCTCCACGATCAGATCGTAGACATTTTATTTTTCTGTCACGTTGATTCTCAACCTCACTCTGAAATTCCTTGAACTTTTCAAACGTCTCAGATTTGTGCTTCATCAAGTAGATATACCCATACCTACTCAAATCATCGGTGAGAGTGAGAACATAACGATAACCACCGCGAGCTTCAACGTTCATTGGACCACACACATCAGTATGTATTATTTCCAATAAGTCGGAGGCTCTCTCCATTATTCCTGAGAATGGAGTCTTAGTCATCTTGCCCATGAGGCACGGTTCGCATGTGTCAAATGATTCAAAGTCAAGAGACTCTAGCAGTCCATCAGTATGGAGCTTCTTCATGCGCTTAACGCCGATATGACCAAGGCGGCAGTGCCACAAGTATGTGGGACTATCATTATCAACTTTGCATCTTTTGGTACTCACACTATGAATATGTGTAACATCACGATCGAGATTCATCAAGAATAAACCATTCACCAGCGGAGCATGACCATAAAACATATCACTCATATAAATAGAACAACCATTATTCTCTGACTTAAATGAGTAGCCGTCTCGCATTAAGCAAGACCCCGATACAATGTTCATGCTTAAAGCTGGTACTAAATAACAATTATTAAGGTTTAAAACTAATCCCGACGGTAGATGTAGAGGTAGCGTGCCGACGGCGATCACATCGACCTTTGAACCATTCCCGACGCGCATCGTCACCTCGTCCTTGGCCAGTCTCCGCTTATTCCGCAGTTCCTGCTTTGAGTTGCAAATGTGAGCAACAGCACCGGTATCAAATACCCAGGAGCTACTACGAGCGCTGGTAAGGTACACATCAATAACATGTATATCACATATACCTTTAACGTTGCCGGCCTTCTTGTCCGCTAAGTATTTGGGGCAGTTCCGCTTCCAGTGACCTTTTCCCTTGCAGTAGAAGCACTCAGTCTCAGGCTTGGGTCCGTTCTTTTTCTTCTTCCCGGCATCTGGCTTACCGGGCGCGGCAACAGCTTTGCCGTCTTTCTTGAAGTTCTTCTTACCCTTGCCTTTCTTGAAACTAGTGGTCTTGTTGACCATCAACACTTGATGCTCCTTTTTGATTTCTACCTCTGCAGACTTGAGCATCGAGTACAACTCGGGAATGGTTTTCTCCATCCCTTGCATGTTGTAGTTAAGCACAAAGCCTTTGTAGCTTGGTGGGAGAGACTGGAGGATTCTGTCAATGATAGCATCATCCGGAAGTTCAACTCCAAGTGAAGTCAGACGACCGTGTAACCCAGACATTTTGAGTATGTGCTCACTAACAGAACTGTTCTCCTCCATCTTACAGCTGAAGAACTTGTCGGAGACTTCATATCTCTCGACACGGGCATGAGCTTGAAAAACTAGCTTCAGCTCTTGGAACATCTCATATGCCCCGTGTTGCTCAAAACGTCTTTGGATCCCCGTTTCTAAACTGTATAACATGCCACACCTGACCAGAGAGTAGTCATCACTCCGCGCTTGCCAGACGTTTAGAACGTCCTGCGCTGCTGCGGGAGCGGGAGGGTCACCTAGCGGTGCATTAAGGACATAAGCCTTTTTAGCTGCTTCAAGGATGAGCTTCAGGTTGCGAACCCAGTCCGCATAGTTGCTACCATCATCTTTCAGCTTGTTTTTCTCTAGGAATGCGTTGAAGTTGAGGTTCACGTTGGACATCTACAATATTTATAAAGACAACTTTTAGACTAAGTTCATGACAATTAAGTTCATTTAATCAAATTAAGTATGAACTCCCACTTAAATCGACATCCCTCTAGTCATCTAAGTGATACATGATCCATGTTGACTAACCCGTGTCCGATCATCACGTGAGACGGACTAGTCACCATGGTGAGCAACTTCATGCTGATCGTATTCAACCATACGACTCATGTTCGACCTTTCGGCCTCTTGTATTCGAGGTCATGTCTGTACATGCTAAGCTCGTCGAGTCAACCTAAGTGTTTCGCGTGTGTAAACCTGGCTTACACCCGTTGTATGCGAACGTTAGAATCTATCACACCCGATCATCACGTGGTGCTTCGAGACAACGAACCTTCGCAACGGTGCACACTTAGGGGAATACGTTCTCGAAATTTTTAGAGGGATCATCTTATTATGCTACCGTCGTTCTAAGCAATAAGATGTAAAACATGATAAACATCACAATGCAATCATATAGTGACATGATATGGCCATTATCATCTTTGCTCATTCGATCTCCATCTTCAGGCATCGCATGATCATCATCGTCACCGGCGTGACACCATGATCTCCATCATCATGATCTCCATCATCGTGTCTCCGTGAAGTCGTCACGCCAACTACTACTATCACTACTACTATGGCTAACCGTTAGCAATGAAGTAAAAGTAGCAAGCACATGGCGTTGCATCTCATACAATAAATTAAGACAACTCCTATGGCTCCTGCCGGTTGTCATACTCATCGACATGCAAGTCGTGAAACCTATTACAATAACATGATCATCTCATACATCATACATGCAACATCACAACTTTGGCCATATCACATCACATGTCAAACCCTGCAAAAACAAGTTAGACGTCCTCTAATTGTTGTTGCAAGTTTTACGTGGCTGATTTGGGTTTCTAGCAAGAATGCCTTCTTACCTACGTGACAGCCACAACAATGATATGCCAAAGCTATTTACCCTTCATAAGGACCCTTTTCATCAAATCCAATCCGACTAGAGTAGGAGAGACAGACACCCGCTAGCCACCTTTATGCACGATGTGCATGTTTGTCGGTGGAACCAGTCTCACGTAAGCGTACGTGTAAGGTCGGTCCGGGCCGCTTCATCCCACAATACCGCCGGAAAAGAATAAGACTAGTAACGGCAAGCAAATTGACAAACCATCGCCCACAACTTTTGTGTTCTACTCGTGCATGGAATCTACGCATAGAAAACCTGGCTCGGATGCCACTGTTGGGTAACGTAGCATAAATTCAAAAAATTTCCTACGCATATTCAGATCTTCCTATGGAGAGACCAGCAACGAGAGAGGGGTAAGAGCATCTTCGTACCTTTGAAGATCGCTAAGCGGAAGCGTTGCTATAACGCGGTTGATGGAGTCGTACTCGCAGCGATTCCGATCTAGTGCCGAACAACGGCACCTCCGCGTTCAACACACGTGCAGCCCGGTGACGTCTCCCGCACCTTGATCCAGCAAGGAGGAGGGAGAGGTTGGGGAAGAAGACCAGCAACACGACGGCGTGGTGTTGGTGGAGAGACGAGGTCTCCCGGCAAGGCTTCGCCAAGCACCGGCAGAGAGGAGGAGGGAGAGGGCAGGGCTGCGAGAGAGAGAGATTAAACCGTGTCTCAAACAGCCCCGAACCTCATCTATATATAGGGGGAGGGCAAGGGGGCGCAGCCCTTAGGGTTCCCACCCCTAAGGGGTGCGGCAGCCCTCAGATGGGGAAGGGGTGGCGGCCAGGGCAAGGGGGAGGGGTGGCGCACCCCTCTGGTGGGCCTAAGGCCCACCTAAATTAGGGTTCCCCCCTTCTTTTCCTTTCCCCTGCGCCATGGGCTGTGTGGGGAGGCATACCAGCCCAACTAGGGGCTGGTTCCCACCCCCACTTAGCCCATCTTACCTCTTGGGGTCGCAGCCCCCCTTCGGTGGTCCCGGTGGTCCCGGTACGTTACCGGTGATGCCCGAAACACTTCCGGTGTCCGAAACCATCCGTCCTATATATCAATCTTTACCTCCGGACCATTCCGGAGCTCCTCGTGACGTCCGGGATCTCATCCGGGACTCCTAACAACTTTCGGTAATCTCGTATAACAATTCCCTATAACCCTAGCGTCATCGAACCTTAAGTGTGTAGACCCTACGGGTTCGGGAGACAGGCAGACATGACCGAGACACCTCTCTGGCCAATAACCATCAGCGGGGTCTGGATACCCATGGTGGCTCCCACTAGCTCCACGATGATCTCATCGGATGAACCACGATGTCAAGGATTCAATCAATCCCGTATACGATTCCCTTTGTCTGTCGGTATAGAACTTGCCCGAGATTCGATCGTCGGTATACCTATACCTTGTTCAATCTCGTTACCGGTAAGTCTCTTTACTCGTTCCGTAGCACGTCATCGTGTGACTAACTCCTTAGTCACATTGAGCTCATGATGATGTTCTACCGAGTGGGCCCAGAGATACCTCTCCGTCACACGGAGTGACAAATCCCGATCTCGATTCGTGCCAACCCAACAGACACTTTCGGAGGTACCCGTAGTGCACCTTTATAGTCACCCAGTTACGTTGTGACGTTTGATACACCCAAAGCACTCCTACGGTATCCGGGAGTTGCACGATCTCACGGTCGAAGGAAAAGATACTTGACATTAGAAAAGCATTAGCATACGAACAATACGATCTAGTGCTAGGCTTAGGATTGGGTCTTGTCCACCACATCATTCTCCCAATGATGTGATCCCGTTATCAATGACATCCAATGTCCATGATTAGGAAACCATGATCATCTATTGACTAACGAGCTAGCTAACTAGAGGCTTGCTAGGGACACATTGTGATCTATTCATTCACACATGTATTAGTGTTTCCTGTTAATACAATTATAGCATGAACGATAGACGATTATCATGAACAAGGAAGTATGATAATAACCATTTTATTATTGCCTCTAGGACATATTTCCAACAGAAAACAGTAGCAACAAAATGACACGATCAACATGCTACGTCTATTAGTTTGGGTCTAGTCCATCACGTGATTCTCCCAATGACGTGATCCAGTTATCAAGCAACAACACCTTGTTCATAATCAGAAGACACTGACTATCATTGATCAACTAGCTAGCCAACTAGAGGCATGCTAGGGACGGTGTTTTGTCTATGTATCCACACATGTAAATGAGTCTTCATTCAATACAATTATAGCATGGATAATAAACTATTATCTTGATACAGGAATTATAATAATAACTATACATTTATTATTGCCTCTAGGGCATAATTCCAACAGTTGGGTGGGTGGTAAGAACCACGACCACCTGATTGCTTGAACTGCTGAGTGTGTCGAGGAGGAGGAGGAGACACCCATTATTTCTACTGCTTCGGAACCACCTTAGTTGAGGGTGATGAACTAGACTCTCTGAAACATTTCCTCGAATTCTCCACCTTGAGCAAAGCTGCCTCAGCCCTGAGAGCCAAGTTATAGAACTTATCAAACTCATCGGGATCGTGCAAGGAGAGGGCCAGCTACAAGTCCTCTCTCATACCACCTCTGAACTGATAGATCTTACTCTTCTAATCTGAAATGTCCTGCAAGGCATATCGAGCGAGCTCATGGAACTCGACGTTGTACTTGTACACAGAGGAACCACCTTGCTGCAAGCGTCTCAACTTCTCACGCATCTCTTCCACAAAGCTAGACGGGATATAGTGAGACCTAAAATCTCTGCAGAACTCATCCCAACTGATCAATTTGCCACCCCTGGAGTCCTTCAACTGCTGCCATCAAACTGTTGCCTGCCCCTTGAGCTGAAACGTTACAAACTTGACGAAGTCCTCTCGACAGACATTGCTGCACTCAAAGTGTTTTTTCATGTCCCGAATCCAGACCTCAGTGTCAAACGGCTGATCACACGACGTGAAGGTCTTGGGCTGGTTCGCCAGGAATTGATTTAGAGAAGTAAACTGATTACCACCATGGTTGAAATTGCCCTATTGCTGATTGGTCCTCTCTTGCAACAGCTGGATTAACATCTGGGTGTTAGCATTTGTTGCAGCCATCACCGCTTGCCAAGCCTCTGCAGGAGGAGGAGGCTGCGGAGGAGGAGGAGGCAGAGGAGGTGGTGGTGGACCATCAGCACCCTCGCGACCCGGATTCTGGCAAGTTGGTGGAGCCATCCTGAAGACAGACAACACATTAGACCAGAGAATAATATTCAAGGTAAAGCTAAATGAAAAGGCAGGAATATCTGAACAAGAATAATTAGCAATTGCACTCGAACAAAATAGTAAAAATGCTTCCTCAAAGTGACTGTCGACAAAATCTGATTAAGACCACTTGCAAACCAAGTATAAGCTAGAACTGCTCGGAACAAACGTATGACACAACGACTTACGAAGCATCCCCGAGCCGTAGCAAGCTACAAGGACTCTTTAAGACACAACGAGAACCGTTGTAAGACGACTATGAACAAACGTATCCACTGAATGTCGAATCCCAACCTCACATCATGCATCTGTAGGAAGATTGTCCTATAAGTCACTACCTGATATCCCACCTATGAATTCCCGAAATATCTCGTCATGCAATCTGGTACAGGGATACAAGGAGTAATATGTCACACAACTCCTATACTAACCTGTCCAGTGTATCACATCCGTCAACACATAACCAGAATCTCAGACCTTCATCTACTACAGACCCTCGTAAACACAGTGATACAAAGTGTGGCGATACATCTAGAACTCTCTGCACCAGTACTGGGGAAGTCGGACTCCTCTCGTCACAACTAGTATTGAAGCAATTACGAACATCCTCCATCCTAAGATACTAAGAAATCTGAATGATGGCGATGTGCACAAGAATCCCTTGGAGCTCAACTCCGTGGAAAAAATCAAGTCAGACAGGAGGCACCAAGACATAACTCTGTCACATCGATATCATATAGATTTCAAAATACCCGCGTGATCCTAAAAATAATTTGAGCGAGAAGAGGAGTAGAATTAAGATTTCCTAAGTCGAGAACCTCACCAGAGCATAGAAGAGGAGAAAAATAAACCTACTCTCTGATATAACTAAGACTCAAAACATTTTACTAGACTCGACTTGGCCAAGTTCGATCACACAAAGGCTCTTATGGTCGTAAGGCTCTGATTACCAACTTGTAACGAATAAGATGCGGCCCTTTCCTTATTTGGGGGCGATGCCTCAAAAGGGGAAAGGGGCACATCTATGCGTTTCACAAACGGGATAATCATCACAATACATAAGTAAAGATTAACAAGTAGGGCATACACTTGCAATCTGTTAAGAATATATCATATAGCTTACAGACGCACATTATTCATAGTAACAGCAAGTCCAGCTACGGAATTAAACAGAAAACAGATGATCTAACACAACCCATATGCTAGCCCACGATCACGACCACGGCCTCGGTCTTTCGGATAGTTCACATATAGACGGCCACAGTCCTCATCGAACTCCCACTTCAGTTGGATGTCATCAGGATCTCCTGCGTCGGGCGTACCTATACCTGTTGGGGTTTGTAGTAATCTGTGAGCCATGGGGACTCAGCAATCTAATGACCTTGGTACTGAATCTAGTCAAGTTATTAGGTGAGGAAGGTTTAGTGTATTGGTTTGTAGCAACCTAAGCATGTATGGTGGCTAACTTACGTTGATCAGAGTATCATATGGTGGTCTACGCAAGCATTCGAAGACTAAATTGAACACTAAGTGATCATGAACACCTACTTACGTCAAACATAACCCCACCGTGTTCTCGATCGAAGAGCAATCTCCGAAGGAGACAGTCAATGTTACACACACAGTTGGCAGTCTTATTAGAGTTACTTCAAGTTGTCTAGAACCGGATGTTAACAAATTATCCACGTTTGCCACATAACCGCGGTCACGGCTTTCCGAAAGATTAAACCCTGCAGGGGTGCTCCAACTAGTCCATCACAAACTGCCACGGGCCGCAAGTAATCCTCTATCACGAAACTCGTGATCTCGTCGGATACCTTAGAGGAAAACCTCAACTTTGAGGAGACCCAAAGTTTCACCGAAATCCCTATACGCAAGATATATCGCTAAAGTAAGACAAATATGGCAAGACCTCCCGTCGTGTCGATGAACCCGATAGGAGTCGCGTATCTCGTTCTCAGGACACGACGGATTGTCCAAACTTCCAGTAGGCCAATCATAGAGTTGTCCCTGGTAGCCACCGACGGTTGACACGGTGGACCAACACTCATGAGGAGCACTGGCCCGGATTTTTGATTAAATTCTCGGGGTAGCTATTCCTTATGCAAATTATTATTAGGTGATTAGCAGATTAAAACCAATGTTGGGTCCTGCCAGATGAGCCTTAACACTACACGATTTATCAAGGGGGTCCCATAACAACCCCGATCGTGTTAGGAGCGATCAGTTATGGAATCAAACACCGGTAACCGAAACTAGGGCGGCAACGACGGAACAAATCACCCGGCAAAAGGCTAGGCCTCCCGTTGTTTACCAAGTATATAGATGCATTAATTAAATAGCAGTTTAAACATAATGATATCAAAATACTCATGTTTTCACATGAGATAGTTGGCACCTGCAACTAGCAAAGCTACTTATTAGAGGTTGAGCAAGCCTACTTAGCCAAACAACATTTGCTAGGAGAGGGAGGTGTTTTGGTTCGTGGCAAAGACAGGTGGCATTTATATCAAGCGGTAGACAGCGAGCATGTATCGAAGGAAACGTGATTCTAAGCATAACAAAGCTAGATACAGTATCAAGGTCACAGTCATCTTGCATGTGATGTCTTCAGCTTGGAACTGCTCTTGATCTTCCGTTCCTCCACGTACTCTCCAGAATCCACGTACTCACTCTCCGATCCCGATGCTACCCAAGACAATATAACGGCCAATGAACACCAACACAACATGATGCAACAAGCAAAATGATGCATGTGTGAAGAAGGAAGCATGCATCACTATCCTAGTCACTTTCATATGTATTAGTTGAGTTATATGAATTCTGGAAAGAACCTCATATTAAGTTGTCTTGACATGCATGAATATGGCATGAACATGTGCATCAAGAGAAAACGAAGCAAAAAACATATAAAGAACATAGAGAACGGAGCTACGGATCAACCGGAAACTACGAAACAAGTTATGGAGACCTATGGTTTAAATTAGCCACAAACACACTCCAATGGCACTCCCCTGGTGTTACCAGGTTGCCACATGATCAAGCAACAAAATATAAGTGGGGTGGTGCATGGGAACACACCACACCACCAACAATGCCCTCACAAGCTTCAAATCAACAAAAACATATAATCTGTTTTCAACAGCATCATAGCAGTTTGTCTACAATATTTGAAGTAGCTACAACCATCTAAATGAGCCAAACAAGATATGAGGCAAAAGCCATCCAAAATCTCTGCAACCCTGTGCAAGAAGCTAATGCAAAGGAATCACCCATGAGCAGATTTAGAACCAATAACTTGGACAAAATATCACAGATTCTGGGACTTAGTGAAAATCACAGATTTTCACCAGCTGCTTATGCTCTGAAGCATTTTGGCAGCCTCCACAATGATATCTACAGGAAGTGCATAAGCATGAAATTTAGCAGGGAGCTATAAAAACACAAAAGCTTACAAACTTTAGTTTCTTGCATGGGTTGATTCCCATCACAGGAGCTAATGCAACCAAGACAACAGGGGAAGAAAATAACATCAAATTACCAGACTTAGTGAAAATCACAAGGTTTCACAAATATGTCAGTTTCAACCAAGTGTCAACTTTGACAAGGCACAATAGGTGCATACAAATTCCTAAGAACAAAACAAAGACCCCATGCTGTAGAGGGGTTCACCCACTACCACTACATCAAGGATTCATCCTCAAAGGGTCAAGGCACCACCTAATACAAAGCACTAAACATGGCATCATGACAGAAAATAACAGTTTTATGAAGTTGCTCTAAAGTGAAATATGATTCCACCAATGGATTCCTGGGATGATTCTACCCCAAAATCATATATAATACATGGATACTTGCATGTAACATCAAGGCATAAAGCTAGCTCGAAAATATCACATAGAATCCAATATGCTATAAAGGAATAACATGACATGTAAAACTAGCATACATTGCACATATACCCCTACACATGCACACACACAAGCTCTATACACCACAACACCACTTCATAGTGGCAATCATGAGGGGTTAGACCCTCATTCACAAGTGCATATGCACCCATGCACACACATACACCTACATGAGCACACACACATACATGTGCTCACACACACTCAAGTGCATACACTCACACAAACATTACAAGAATAGGTGCCACATGAGAGACTAGGCCCTCTCGCACATGGTATGTGCGCCCCCCCCCCCAAGCACACACACACACACTCACATGTTTGCACACTTTCACTCATGTGCACACACACCAACATACACACTATCATGCACATACACATGCACTCTCACACACATACATGCACATACAAGCTAAGCCTAAAAAGGAATAAAACACCCCCTGGTTTTTAAAAGAATCAAAACAGTAAAATGCAGCAAAAGAAAAGAAAAGAAAAAAATAAAACAAGTGAAAAAACAAAAGGGGGAGGCCGTGGGTTTCAAACCCACAACCTCCTGCACACTACAACATGACCCCCCCCCCTATAGCAACGCATTTTTCCGTATCTAAAAGTCCATATATGCGTTGTTAGTGTCTTTACCAACGGTCTGGGATGTGTTGCCTTATCCAGTGTTGCTAGTGCATATTACAACGCTTATATTACCGTTGGTAAAAGGGACCGTTGCAACAATGCAACACATAAAATAGATTTGTGCAACAATTGTATATGTTGGTGCTAAATGTACAGGAATCAAAATTCAATTGCTTAATAAGGAGGATATTGCAACACATCCAAGTCTTGGTACTTATATATATTGCCGGCAATTTAATAATGCTAGTTGTAGCGGTGACAATTATATATACCGAAAGTGGACAAAAACAAGAGAATATATTCACGGGATGAAAAAAATCATATATTAGATAAAAATGTTGGATTACAACAATGGATATTACATGCGGAATATTGTCCAAATGTGAGGCATAATCTAAATATTTTCTTAACAACAAAACAAAAATTGAAAGCATCCATCATCCCAAAAACTTAACTAAAACTCAACCGAGGAACATCATCCCTACAACTTAAACTAAAACCGAAAGCGTCGAACATCGTCATCATGAATATGAGCATCATCATCATTGTCGTATACTTGCCACACACCCATACAATCATCCATTTGTCGTTTGAATCTACAAAAGAAAAGAAAAACATTTGTTAGCACATAATAAATTTGACATGATGCAAATAGTGAGAAAGACACAAGATATTAGTCACATACAAAGGTTGAACGCCATGCAATCTTTGTTTTTTCGGTCATACCAAGAGTATTGCAGTTTGTGCGACCTCACACCAAATCTTCAGTTTTCACAAGTGCCATATCTACATGCACTGCCCATAAATTCATTTGTAATCTTAGCACTCAAGTTTAAATTTAGGGTCAAAATTCTATTTGTACATCGATCAAATACCAACATATTTGAAACACCTGATTTTTGAGGTTGTGAACAATTATGCAGCACCATCATTAAACAATTTTTTATTTACATAAATATGAGGAAGCAAACTAAATTGTATTCACAATTATAGAACAAGTTGTATGCATAGTAGGATTGCCTGATACACTAATTATATATATGATATACTGGTCATCAACCCATGTAGCACATGGGCTAGTGATTTTGGAAACACAATGCTATTAAAAATTCAAATAACTTTTTATGGTTATGAAATAGTAATTAGTCAACGTCAATAAATTTTGAACATCTCGCAAGTGACCATTAATTTTATGTCATGGATTCAGAGGAAAAAAAATATGGCTACTATGGGACGATAAAACTGGAAACTCAAAATAAGATATTCCACAGAATATCTAGAAGGGACCATGTATCTATATTTGTGCAGAAACAACCGTTTTAGCTCCTGTATACGTGATGAACAGTTAAAAGGAGGGCATTTATTTTGCTTTGGTGATATACAACAAATCCATTGAAATGGTCTATAGGTAACACAAAAGAAATATCAGTTTTTTCGTTTTTCTTTATATCATTTTCTAACTAAAGCGAGGGAGATAACCTGGATTTCCAGTTCATTTATGTTGAAGAGTTTCCAAAAGAAACTTCAATTCTAAGACTTAACAAATGCATACGTACACATATCAAATCTATGGTATACATACTCATCTATAAAATATTTTGTTTGTGCATGATACATATAGGTATCTTAGTTGTTTCCCTTTTAATTAGTACATCTAGATTTATTTTTCTACTGATTTTGATATGGTTTTTCTCTCTTTCGTATCACGTCAAAATAAAAACATAGATTTATAGAGCTTAAAAAACATAGATCATATATTCTACATACCTCTGTATATACGTATGGTAAGCATAGGTAATCCTCTCTTAGCTTAGGACCACATAACCTAATCATATGATCGATGCTCTCCAAAGATATATGAGCTCATCATCCATGCATCATGGGAAAAGGTGTAAAGTTGTAATAAGAAATAATCCTAGAAATCAAACATGTAGTCCGGTACGTACGTGTAGAAAATAGAACTCTATGAAGCCAATACCTACACACCTGGAGATATGGGATGCAGCCAAATGACGGATAAGAAGCTCATTCGGCCATTATACCTCTTCGTTGGGGGATGTCAACTTGATTATCATCTTCATCACCCAGGATTTTGTTAGGTAATGTTTAATGACATGCTCAGTGAGTTTCCTTTTTTGCTACATACCTTCTCCTATTATGTGAAATGGAAGAATCATGTCAAAGATATTACACACTTTCAACATGAATCAGAAATATACAACATGAGTCTTTCCTTTAGTATATGTTCCATTATATGAGAATGGAAATGCATGTATGCAAGGTCATATTTTGTGCTTAATGAAAGAAATAGAGACAAACCTTATCTATTCACAATGTGTGCCTAATAACTGCACATGTATGTATAACACATACATCAAGTTATGAACTACAACAAACATATAGTTTATTAACATGGATTGAGTCAGCGAATTATAAAAAGAAGCCCTTCCAAAGCAAGTTCTAGCTCCATAAAACAGATTCATGAACTTTAAAAAAAATCAACCCAAATATCTTCTTAATTATTTAGTACATCAATTTAACAAAATAATGACATTATAAGAAACCAAGAAGAAAAAATATGAGGAAAGAGGTTAACTTAGCAACATCTATTTGATCTCGCGTGTAGCTCCAAATAAATATTGTTATCTAATCATACAATAAATAAATAATGTTACCGTGCCACCTTGACCTCCTGATGCATATACCTCCAAGTGTGCAGCAACACTATCAAAGAAATTCCATTTGAACGATGTAGTTTGTGCTTTTAAGCCCTGTATCACTCGGTGTGCATAAAACTAAAAGAATATATCCTAGTATACAAAGTGGTACCTTTTGCATGTAAGGAACATAGACAAGTAGACTAAACAAATCATGTAATGATCAAAAACGGCTTATCCACTTTCCAACAAAAATTAGAAGTGGTGCTTGAGTTCGTGTGCAGAGGTACGTACGTCCACACCTTATGTGAACTGAATCGCCTAATTGCTTGTATAGCGCCTACAAATCTTAGTCATCCAAGTAATATGTATCTTCACCTTCTTGAAATTAAAGAACGCACATCATCAGCAAGGCCCATTACGAAACTCTAGGCTGTACTTTCTCATTATATACCAAGAAATCCCCACAACAGAACTCTAGGCTGTATATCTCAGATTTCACTAACACAACACAACATAAAAAATCCTCAAAAGCAAAAACCGACTCTCTTCTTCCTCCTTTCCAACCTGCAACCAGTCTGCTGTTGTTGGGTGGTATCTGGGGTACGGGCCGTTGGTTGTCTGTTCTTGTTTATGGCCATACCTTTGGATTCGGTGTTGGGCGCAGGGCAGCAGTTACAAGGGTCGGCGCACTGGTATGCAGGGTCGCAGGGATGGTGACGTGAGACAGCTTGCCGGGACAGAGGCTCGCATGCGAGTGGTGAGGGGCGCCGCCGAGACAAAGGATCGCAGGGGTGTGCTGAGGCGCAGTGCGCCGAGATGCTAGGTCGCAGCGATGCAAAGACTTGCGAGTGGCGGCGGCCGGCGTGGCAGCGCTAGAGAGGAATATGGGAGGCTGGGGAAAGGAAACGACCTAGGTTAACCCTTTTTTTAAGAATCATGACCTAGATTAACTATTTAAGCCAACTTCTGTTGGGCTAGACAAGAGGCTTATCGATTAGTGCATTGGGCTTTAAGTTCTGGTCGGTTGCAATGGGTACACATATTAACATTGTAGAATATGTGTTTCTTTATGGGGGTATTCTTGTAGTGGCACTACTACACGCCTATGCACCACTTGGCTATCACTTCAACTCTTGACAGAGAAGAGGGAGGAAGCAGGTTAACCTCTCTGCTTTGTACTGCTACTAGCGAAAACAAAAAAATAAAAGGGGGCATGCGATGGATCGAACCCCAGAACTGAGGCGAACGAGCTCACATACTACACCAGTCGGACTACGGACGGACACTTGACAAAGAGGGGTTCCTTGCTCTTTAGAGCAGGCCCCTCTGCGCTACCTGCTGCTCCGTTGACCGAAACAGAGGTGGCCGCCGGCGAGCACACGGGCCACCAACGGTGGGAATGTACACCGGCGAGGGATGCAGGGAGCACGGGGGTTCCATCCCCGAAGCTAGCGCGGGAAAAGATGCCGCTTGGCACTGCTACTACTGCGAGGAGCTGTCGCTGCTTCTACTGCTCGCGCTCCTACGGTTCGACTCCAGCAGGGCATCGCCTCGATCATCTACATGCGCTGACAGAGAGGGGGAGCGGGGGAAACGGTGCGCCGCTCACCTAGGGTTAAATCTGAGAATGTTTTTATACTTGAACCATAGCTAAACCATACCCATACATTTATCTCTCAAAACCATACTTAAACCATACCCATTTGATGTCATTTTCAGCCCAACCAAAACTAAACCCATTATTTTTTTCACTCAAACCAACTTAAACACAATACATAACCGTGGGTTTAAAACCAATACATAACTATGGGTTTTCTTTAATATACATATAATTACACAAATTGACAAGTTAAGAAGCAAATGAGATAGAAAAGGCATAAGTGCATCTACAACAGTTTGAGAACAAAGTTATCCTTGAGATAGTCAACATACAGCAAAAGGCAAAAAAAATGTCCATGTATGAATAGCTCACTAACAAGTGTATTAAAACAAAAATACTTAGCTAAAGCACAAGCAAACACTTCCGATTTTTATGTGGTATTTCTCCATAATACATAATTACATAGTGCATTACAACATGCATGCAGATCAAAGATATTCGTTCTCGGTCATCGTTGGTTATTGCACATAACCAATGCCTAGAAACCGGTTTGGACCCATAGTTTATAACCGTTTATAACCAAACTGTTTAAGCCCATAACCAACTATATCCAGACTGATTTCTCCACATACCCAAACCAAAACCAAACTAAAAAAAGTTCAACCCAATAAAACCTAAACCAATCAAATCCAAAGTAATAACCGAACCGTTACACCCGATTTTCTAATAACCATTCCCAGGTTTACCTAGGGTCTAGGCGACGATCCGGCGCAGGAGAGGAGGGAGGGCGACGAGTCGGAGCAGAGGAGCTTGCTGGAAGAAGAGGAAGAAGCCGTCATTGTGGACGTCGTGGAAGGAGTCCTCGTCATCCGGTTGATGCGGGAACAGAGCTTCCACGGCCACCGCATGCTCCTGGCGCTGACGAAGAGGAGGAGGAGGCCGAACTTCTGCTTGCTACCAGGCTCACCGGAGCCCATCGATCGCGTCGGCGTCGAAGGGTCTCCCCTGACGGCGCGAGGGAGAGAGGAGGGAGAGAATGGAATGGGCTAGGGCTCAAGAGGGCGTCGGACTGCTTATATGGCCTCGGGGGTCGAGCTCCAAGCCGCAAGATCGAGGGAGGAGGAGACCGGCGGCTCTGCTTCGGTCATACAGGGTGACAACAGAACAGGCTACGGGTCGCGCTTGCGACAGAACAGGCGAGGCCCGGGTAAGAAAGAGGGAGCCGGCCCACCTGGCGCCTGTTAAACCAGAGAAGAAAAACAAAAGGGTTTCCTATTTTCCAATAAACCAAACAAAAACAAAAAATACCCAGAGCATCGAAGTGTTTTAAAAATAAAAATAAGAACACCTCGGGCATGAGGGAATTATGCCCTATTCAACAAAAATATAACTCAGATTTTTAGAGCAACTAAAATATACACCAAAAACAGGAAATAGTTACTGTTTTAATTAAAACCCACATTTTCATAAAGCCCAAAAATAACAAGGAGAGAAACTTCTACACTCACAATAAACCCTCTAAACCCACAACATCTTTTTACAACAAATTCAACACTGTTTGAAACACAAGTTTAAAATAAAAGGAGGGAAAGAGGGTTTTAGCTATGTTTTGAAATCACCACACTTCCACTTCCCCCTATGTGAGCACTAGCACATCCAAGAAGGATCACACAATAGCAACACAAGAAAAGGTGCACAGGTAGCAAAAGTATGCCATGATGCAAAATGATGACATGCAATGATGGCCACATGAAATGATAACCTTATAACAATCACAACATGGTTTCCAAAATAGGAAAGGTTCCCAAAATGGCAAGGGTTACATCTGGGGCATTACACTCCTTTTACCTTGTCCCGCGGGGTTGTTGTTGCCTCGCCCTTAGAACTGAGAGTGGCCCTTTGACAACTCGCCTCTCCTGGCGGTGCTAATTTTGTCGTCATCCTCCCCGGGATCTTTAGTGTCGTCCGATTCGGCATACCTGGTCAGGGTGTCCATCAATTATCCCATGTCCTACACCTTATGTTTGAGTCTCCCAAGCTTCAGCACCAAAGGCTCGTAGTGACAATTTTTCTCCAGGATCAGCACGGCCTGAGCCATCGAGATGCTATCCGACAAATGGATTACTTCTGCAACTCGCTGCATCCAATGATGGACCGACTCATCTGGACGCTGGACACAGTGATGTAGGTCGACAATGGTCATCGGGCACTTGCAAGTTCCTCTGAAATTTTTGACGAAGAGTTCCTTCAATTCGGCCCAGGTGTTGATGGAGTTGGGCAGCAGGTTCTTCAACCACGTGGGCGTTGTTCCTTCGAGCATCATGGTGAAATACTTAGCGCAAATCGCCTCACTCACATCGAGATATCCATCGCAAGCTCGTAACTCTCGATCCATGCACCTGGCTCGAGGTCTGGCGTGTAATTGGGTACCTTCCGTGGTCCTTTGAAATCTTTCGGCATACGCTCGGTGCGAAGGGCGGGTGCTAGATAGGGCACCCCCAACGTGCCTGCCACCTGTTTCTGTCAATGTGGGAGAAGGCAAGGTGTAAGCCGGATAACCATGACCCGTGGCGGCCGATGTTTCCATCAAGCGAGCGGCTCACGCCACGTCCACAAGATCCTGAGCCCGTGTGTCGGGCATCCCGAGCGGATTGATCTACGACAAACGTCGTTGCTCGCTGGTCACCGTGGGCGGGTCATCATGGCGGCTCCTGGTGTGACTCGCCTGGGGCGTGGAGTGTAGCCGCTCGCGGCTATAGGAATACTGCGCCTGCTGCACTACCGTTGTTTTCAGCATCTCGATGGCGTTTCTCGCCTCCACTTCGGCCGGAGAGTTTCCGTGAATGGGGAGAGATTCGAGGTGGCGGCTTGCTGCTAGCATGTTGTCAACGGGGTTCAAGAAGTGACCCCGCGGTGTCTAGAAACAAGGTGCATGAGCCTCCATCTACTGTGGCAGTTGTGGATTAAGCGGTGGCCGAGCCGGATCGCCTCCTGGGGCGGCCTGCTACGGCCGACTGGGCTCCATCCCAGGGGTATGTGGGTTGTCGAAGAGCCGAGTTGGGTTTAAATCAGCCGGCAGGTGGCCGTGATGGCTCCTCTGGTGGATTGCATAAGAGGCACGCTGCTGTCGCTCAAGCCGCCATCCCTCCGTGGTTAGTCACTCTGTCTCCGCGGTGATCTGGGGCCCCTGTATTGCCATACTGGCGGCTTCTTCTTCTATGTCGCTCTAGATCTTGGCCATCTCCTCCCTCAGTTTCGTTAGTTTGGCGTTGACCGTCTCCTGGGTCTCTGCCATCACAGTGATCGCCATGAGTTTGGTTGTCTCTGCTACCAGGCCTGCCATGGCTTGAGCCAGAGCCTTCCCCGATCCGTTGGCTTCATTGTTACCCGCCACGTTTAGCTGAGGTGGCGCTGCCCCCGCCATGTAGATGTCGACTTGATGGTGTGGACCCACAAAGTCGTCAAGGATTACTGCCTCCGGCAACCCCCCGAGCTGTCCTTCGTGGAGAGGGTAGATTGAATCTGTATATCACCCATGGATGACTCGTCGTCCAAGTTGACGGGGTGACCTCCTAGATTACCGGTCTGTCCGGTAAATCGGTTCCTTGCGTGAAACTAATGAAACCGTGGTGTTTCCTGACCTGATGTTTGGCGGGATGGGCGTACCGGGCCGGCTCGATGATGTCGGTGGAGGTGTCCGGCTCAGGTACGGGCGCCCCAATCTTGTCGATGAAAACGTGGATCTTGCCGAAGGGGACCTGCTACTGCAACAAAAGACCTTCCAACGGCGCGAGAAATAGGTGTGTCGACGGCACCAGGAATACTTCTGCTACGGCTACGCCTTAAGGGACTTCCTAGGAAAATATGCAAAGGATTTCCCCCATGGCCTTGGAGCCTTGCGTTGGTGTTCCCTCGAAGCGGCAAGGGTGATGTAGCGTAGCGGTGGTAAGTATTTCCCTCAGTTTGAGAACCAAGGTATCGATCCAGTGAAGGAGTATCACAAGAACCTGCACAAACACAAAAAAGCTTGCTCCCAACGCTATGAAGGGGTTGTCAATCCCTTATAGATTGTTCGCCAAGTGAGAACTGAAAGAAACAAAGTAACAAAGCAAAGTAAAAGCAAAAGTGAAACGATAGGTGTGAATAGACCCGGGGGCCATAGTGGTTACTAGTGGCTTCTCTCATGAAAGCAAGTAGACGGTGGGTGAACAAATTACTGTCGAGCAATTGATAGAACCGCGCAAAGTCGTAACGTCATCTATGGCAATGATTATATCTATAGGCATCACGTACAAAACAAGTAGACCGATACTTTCTGCATCTACTACAATTACTCCACACGTCGACCGCTATCGAGCATGCATCTAGTGTATTAAGTCCAAAAGAACAGAGTAACGCCTTAAGCAAGGTGACATGATGTAGATGGACAATCTCATATCAACGACAGAGCCCACCTTGTTACCCTTGATGGCAACTACTCAATGTGTGCCTTGCTGCCCCTACTGTCACTGGGAAAGGTCACCACATGGTAAGAACCCAAAACCAAGCACTTCTCCCATTGCAAAAATCATAGATCTAGTTGGCCAAACAAAACCCAAGACTCAGAGAGACTTACAAGGATATCAAATCATGCATATAAGAAATCAGCAAAGACTCAAATATATATCATAGATAATCTGATCACAAATCGACAATTCATCGGATCTCGACAAACACACCACCAAATAAGATTACATCGGATAGATCTCCATGAAGATCATGGAGATCTTTGTATTGAAGATCCAAGAGAGAAAAGAAGCCATCTAGCTACTAACTACGGACCCATAGGTGTGAAGTGAACTACTCACGAGTCATTGGAGGGGCGATGATGATGATGAAGAAGCCCTCCAACTCCAAAGTCCACTCCGGTAGGGCGCCGGGAAGGGTCTCGAGATGAGATCTCGCGGAAACGGAAGCTTGCGGCGGCGGAAAATTATTTTCGAGGCTCCCTTGATTTATTTCTGATTTTTTGGGAATATATAGGCGTAAGATCTAGGTCAGGGGGCGCCAGGGAGGCCACAAGCCTGCCCACCGCCGCCTCCCCCCTGGTGACGGAGTGGGGGCTTGTGGGCTCCCTGCAGCCCTCCTGGCTTGGCCCACAGGCCCCCTGACCTTCTTTCGTTCGGGAAAAAATCATTTTGGGGATTTTATTCCGTTTGGACTCCGTTCCAAAATCAGATCTGAAAAGAGCCAAACACACAGAAATAACAGGAACTGGCACTTGGCACTGAATTAATAATTTAGTCCCAAAAAAGATATAAAAGGTACATAAAACATCCAAAGTTGACACAATAACAACGTGAAATCATCAAAAATTATAGATACGTTTGAGACATATCAAGCATCCCCAAGCTTAACTCCTGCTCGTCCTCGAGTAGGGAAGTGATAAAGAATGAATTTTTGATGCTTTCATGCTACCTAGCATAGAAGTCCTTTGTAACTCCTCTTATGTGACGTGAATGTTCAGATCCATTAGATTCAAAAAAATAGTTTGCTATTGACGTGCAAACAATAATAATTCAAGCAAACTAGCAAGGTAATCATGAACTTTCAAAATAACAAGGCCAAAAGAAAGTTATCCCTACAAAAGCATATAGTCTCGCTATGCTCTATCATCATTGCACAACGAATTTAAATCATGCACAACCTCGGTATTGGCAAAGTAATTGTTTCACACCTTTACTTTCACAAACCTTTTCAACTCTCACGCAATACATGAGCGTGAGCCATGGTTATAGCACTATAGATGGTGTGGAGTGTGGTGGAGGTTGCAAGACAAAAAATGAGAAGATAGTCACATTAACTAGGCATATCAATGAGCTGTGGAGATGCTCATCAATAGATATCAATGTGAATGAGTAGGGATTGTCATACAAATGATGCACTAGAGCTAAAAGTATGTGAAAACTCTTAAAGAAAACTAGTGGGTGTGCATCCAACTTGCTTGCTCACGAAGACCTAAGGCAATTTTGAGGAAGCCGATCATTGGAATATACAAGCCAAGTTATATAATAAAATTTTCCCACTAGCTATATGGTGGTGACAAAACGAGAGACTCTCAATCATGAAGATCATGGTGCTTAATATGCACAAGTGTGGAAAAAGTGGTAGCATTGTCCCTTCTCTCTTTTTCTCTCATTTTTTTGGTGGGCTCTTTGGCCTATTTTTTTTTTATTTTGGTGGGCTTCTTTGGCCTCTTTTATTTCCTCACATGGGACAATGCTCCATTAATGATGATCATCACACTTTCAACTCAAACCTTAGAGCAACTATGACTCTATATGGAATGCCTTCGGTAGTGTACCATGACAATGATCTAGCATGGCATAGGCATTAATGGAAACATCATGCTAGCTATCTTACGATCATGCAATGGCAATGTAGATGTGGTGGCACATGTCATGGTGGTAGTTGCATGGCAATATATCTCAGAATGACTTTGAAAAAGCCATAGTAGGTAGGTATGGTGGCTGTTTTGTGGGAGGCTAATGGTGGGTTTTGTGCACCGGCGAAAATTGCACGGCACTAAGAAGATAGTGATGGTGGAAGGTGAAAGTGCATCTAAACCATGGACTCAACATTAGTCATGAAGAACTAATATACTTGTTGCAAAAGTTTTATTAGTAATCGAAACAAAGCATTCAACGCATACTCCTAGGGGAAGGGTTGGTAGGTATAAACCATCGCGTGATCCCGACCGCCACGCAAAGGATGACAATCAATAGACTAATCGTGCTCAGATTTCATCACATAGCGGTTCACCATACGTGCATGCTACGGGAATCACTAACTTCAACACAAGTATTTCTAGATCCACAACACCTTACTAGCATAACTTCAACATTACCACAACCACAACTGAAAACTAATTGAGATGAATCAAACTTCTCTAACTATTCAATGAACATGAAGGTGGAAGTTTCCGTATCCCTTTGGATAACTACCCCTTTTGAGACTACTTTCAAAGCATAGATCAACTACCAAGACACGCACCGTTGTGCTCTAAAAGATATAAGTGAAGCACATAGAGCAAAAGTATCTAGCTCAAAGGATATAAGTGAAGCACATGTGAGCTGAATTGTCTACCAAAAATTATAAGTGAAGCTCGACAAAATCATGGTGAGTGCATGTCTCTCTCTCTAGGTGTGCAGCAAGGATGATTGTGACACAACAAAAATAAAATACTCCTACGATACAAGACACTCCAAGCAAAAAACACATAACATGTGGTGAATAAAAATATAGCCCCAAGTAATGTTACCGATGGATTGAAGACGAGAGAAGGGATGCCTTCCCGGGGCATCCCCAAGCTTAGGCTTTTACGGCATCCTTGAATCTCTTGGGGTGCCTTGGGCATCCCCAAGCATGAGCTCTTGCCACTCTTTATCTCTTTGTCCATAAGAACTTCACCCAAAACTTGAAAACTTCACAACACGAAACTTAAACAGAAACTCGTGATAACATTAGTATGAGAAAGCAAACCACCACTTCCTTAGGTACTGTAGCAAACTTAAATTATACTTATGTTGATGTTGGGTTACTGTATTTTCAATCTTCCATGGCTAATACCCCCTGATACTATCCATAGTTTCATCAAAATAAGCAACCAACACAACAAAAACAGAATCTGTTAACAGCAGACCAGTCTGTAGCAATCTGTATATTTCGTATACTTCTGGTGCTTCAAAAATTCTGAACAATTACGACAGTCTGAAGAATTTGCGTAGTAATCAGCAGCAAAAAGAATCAACTCAAAAGCTCTTACAGAAAAGAAAAAAATTCTTTTCGTGAGCAGAAAGTTTCTATCTTTTCCAGCATGACCAAACGATCATCCCCAAGACTAATCATAACGGTTTTGCTTGGCACAAACGCAAAAAGAAACACAAAAAACACAATAATAACAGAATTATGAAAGTGTGGAAAACGCAAAATATAAAGAAAAAGGATAGATTCGTTGGGTTGCCTCCCAACAAGCGCTTTTGTTTAACGCCCTTAGCTAGGCAAAAGGTGATGGAATCACGTATAGTCATCTTTGGTGCTCAAACCATAAGTAGCCCTCATCATAGATTCATAAGCCAATCTTATTTTCTTTCTAGGAAAGTGCACATGCCCTTCTTTAAAGAAAATTTAAATCTAATATCCCCTTCCTTCATATCGATGATAGCACCAATAGTCCTTAGGAAATGTCTACCAAGAATAATCGGACATGAAGGATTGCAATCTATGTCAAGTACAATGAAATCCACGGGTACATAGTTCTTATTTGCAATAATAAGAACATCATCGATCCTCCCCATGGGTTTCTTGATAGTAGAATACGCAAGATGCAAATTAAGAGAACACTCTTCAATCTCATGAAAACCAAGAATATCACATAAAGACTTTGGAACCGCGGAAACACTAGCACCCAAATCACACAAAGCATTGCACTCATAGTTTTTTATCTTGATTTTGATAGTAGGTTCCCACTCATCATGAAGATTTCTAGGTATAGAGACTTCTAGTTTGAGCTTCTCTTCAAGAGATTTCATCATAGCATCTATGATATGCGCGGTAAAGGATTTTCTTTGGCTATAAGCGTGTGGAGAGTTTGCAATGGATTGCATCAAAGAAATGCATTCAAACAAGGAGCAATTATCATAATTGAATTCCTTGAAATCCAAAGTGGGAGTTTCATTACTACCCATAATTTTGATTTCTTCTACTCCACTCTCCACACCTTTATCATCAAGATAGGTGGACTCTGAATCATTGGGGCGTTTTTCAACCAAAGTGGATTCATATCCAGCCCCTCCATAAACAGGTTTGACACGCGAAAACAAAGATTCAAGAGGAGACACACCAAGCACTTTAAGACCTTCGTGATTTGCATCACTAGAACGCACCCTTTTAAACCATTCATGCTAGCCCGAATTTGGGCGGTTCTTTCTTTGCTCTCATTCATGGAGACACGCATAGCTTTTCAAAGTTTCATCCAAGTTTACCTTGGGAGGAGCGCGTCTAACTTTCAAAGCATCAATATCACAAGACATCCTATCAACGCTCTTAGCCAAATCGTCAATTTGAGTAGTTTTTCCTCTATGGACGCATTGAAAATCTTTTGAGAGTTGATGAACTCTTTGATATTACTCGCTAAATCAGAGGGTAATTTGTTGTGATTTCCATAAGTGTTGTTGTAGGAATTGCCATAATTGTTAGAGGAGTTACTAGGAAAAGGCCTAGGAACATAGTTTCCTCTAAAAGCATTGTTGTTGCCAAAATTGTTCCTACCAACAAAATTCACGTCCAAACTAGCGTTGCTACTCTCAATCAAAGAAGATAGTGGCATGTCATTAGGATCTACAGTAGCGTCTCTACTAGCAACCAAATTCATCAACTTGTCCATCTTAGCACTAAGCGAGTTAATCTCTTCTATAGCGTGTACCTTTTTGCTAGCAGGCGACCTTTCAGTGTGCCACTGAGAGTAGTTGGTCATGAAATTGTCTAGGAGTTTTGTAGCGTCTCCTAACGTCATTTCCATGAACGTTCCACCTGAGGCGGAGTCCAAGATATTGCGAGAAGCAAAATTCAAGCCAGCGTAAAATATTTGTATAATCATCCACAAACTCAAGCCATGAGCGGGACAATTTCTAATCATAAGCTTCATCCTCTCCCAAGATTGTGCAATGTGTTCATGATCAAGTTGCTTCAAATTCATGATATCGTTACGTAAGGAGATGATCTTAGCCGGCGGAAAATACTTGGATATGTAAGCATCTTTGCACTTATCCCAAGAATCGATACTATTTTTAGGCAAAGAAGAAAACCAAGTTTTTGCGCGATCTCGCAACGAGAAAGGAAAAAGTTTCAACTTAATCACGTCATTATCCACATCTCTTTTCTTTTGCATATCACAAAGCTCAATGAAGGTATTGAGATGGGATGTGGCATCTTCACCAGGAAGGCCAGAGAATTCTCTTTCATAACAAGATTCAGCAAAGCGGCGTTGATTTCATACGATTCTGCACTAGTGGCGGGAGCAATCGGAGTACTAATAAAATCATTATTATGAGTGCTCGAGAAGTCGCAAAGTTTGGTGTTTTCAGCCATGATGACTTCAACAAACAAACAAGCACACAAGCAAGTAAGAAAGCCGGCAAAGGAAAACGACAAAGGCAAAAGAAAACGGCAAAGGAGAAAGGCAAATGAAAACGGAAAATGTGAAGTGGGGGAGAGGAAAACGAGAGACAACTGGCAACAAAAGTAAATGCAGGAGATGAGTTTGGGAGACCTACTTGGATAGATCTCTCCTTCCCCGACAACGGCGCCAGAAATACTTCTGCTAGTGCAACAAAAGACCTTCCAATGGCGCCAGAAATAGGTGTGTCGACGGCACCAGGAATCCTTCTGCTATGGCTACGCCTTAAGGGACTTCCTAGGCAAATATGCAAAGGATTTCCCCTGTGTCCTTGGAGCCTTGCGTTGGTGTTCCCTCAAAGCGGAAAGGGTGATGTAGCTTAGCCGTGGTAAGTATTTCCCTCAGTTTGAGAACCAAGGTATCGATCCAGTGAAGGAGTATCACAAGACCCTACACAAACACAAAAAGCTTGCTCCCAATGCTATGAAGGGGTTGTCAATCCCTTATAGATTGTTCGCCAAGTGAGAACTGAAAGCAACAAAGTAACAAAGCAAAGTAAAAGAGAAAGTGAAACGATAGGTGTGAATAGACCCGGGGGGCCGTAGTGTTTACTAGTGGCTTCTCTCATGAAAGCAAGTAGACGGTGGGTGAACAAATTACTGTCGAGCAATTGATAGAACCGCGCAAAGTCGTAACGTCATCTATGGCAATGATTATATCTATAGGCATCACGTACAAAACAAGTAGACCGATACTTTCTACTGCATTAATGATTATATCTATGGTTAATGATTATATCTATGGTTAATGATTATGCCTTCATTAACCATAAAGTGGCACTTCTCCCAATTCAAGACAAGGTTAGTATCTTTACATCTCTGCAAAACTCGATCAAGGTTGCTCAAGCAATCATCAAAGGAAGATCCGTAAACGGAGAAATCATCCATGAAAACCTCAACAATCTTTTCACAAAAGTCAGAGAATATTGCCATCATACATCTTTGAAAGGTAGTAGGTGCATTACATAAACCAAAAGGCATATGGCTATAAGCAAAGGTACCGAAAGGGCAAGTAAAAGTGGTTTTCTCCTGATCAGATTGTGCAACAGGTATTTGGGAGAAACTAGAATAACCATCTAGAAAGCAAAAGTGTGTATGTTTAGACAATCTTTCTAGCATTTGATCAATAAAAGGTAAAGGTTAATGATCTTTCTTAGTAGCTTTATTTAATTTCCTAAAATCAGTTACCATCCTATAGCTAGTAACAATTCTTTGTGGGATCAATTCATCTTTATCATTAGGGACAACGGTAATACCTCCCTTCTTAGGGACACAATGAACCGGACTTACCCAATCACTATGAGCAACAGGATAAATAATACCTGCTTCCAGGAGCTTTAGTATTTCTTTTCTTACCACCTCTTTCATCTTAGGATTTAATCTTCGTTGGTGATCGGCAACTGGTTTGGAATCAGGATCAGTTTTAATTTTATGCTGGCATAGAGTAGGACTAATGCCCTTAAGATCATCAAGAGTATATCCAATAGCAGCATGGTGCTTCCTCAGGGTTTTCAATAATTTCTTTTCTTCATGCTCTGAAAGGTTAGCACTAATAATAACCGGATATATCTCTTTTTCATCAAGATAAGCATACTTAAGAGTATCAGGTAATTGTTTAAGCTCAAACACAGGATCACCCTTTTGTGGAGGTGGATCTCCAAGTAATTCAACAGGCAAATTATTCTTAAGGATAGGACATTGTTCAAAGATAACTCTATCTGTCTCATCCCTTTCATCCATATGCATATCATTTTCATGTTCAAGAAAGTATTGCTCTAAAGGATCAGTAGGAGGCACAACAATAGAAGCAAGAGCAATAATTTCATCCTTACTAGACAATTCTTTTTCATGAGGTTGTTTACCAAACTTAGAAAACTTAAATTCATGTGACACACCTCCAAAGCCAATAGTAACAGTTTCTTTCTCACAATCAATTTGAGCATTAACAGTATTGAGGAAAGGTCTACCAAATATGATGGAACAAAAGCTATCTTGTGTGGTAGCAAGAATGAGAAAATCAGTAGGATACTTAGTTTTACCACACAAGACTTCAACATCTCTAACAATTCCCACAGGGTAGATAGTATCTTTATTAGCAAGTTTAATAGTAACATCAATAAATTCCATCTCGACAGGTGCAATGTCATCTTTAATTTCATTATATACAGATTGAGGTATTGCACTAACACTAGCACCCATGTCACATAAACCATGATAACAATGATATCCTATCTTAACAGAAACAACAGGCATGCCAACAACAGGTTTATGTTTGTCTCTAGCCCGAGGTTTAGCAATTCTAGCAGCAGCTTCACAGAATTGAATAACATGCCCATCAACATTATCGGCCAAGAGATCTTTAATAATAGCAATACTAGGTTCAACTTTAATTTGTTGAGGGGTGTGGGTGTTCTAATGTAGCTCTTACGTATCACAGTGAAAGCTTTAACATGATCCTTTATTCTAACAGGGAAAGGTGGTTTCTCAATGTAAGCACTAGGAACAATAGAATCATTATAAGCAATAACTTTCTCTTCAACTGGATTGGGTTTTACTACATTAACTTCTATGGGAGGATGATATTTAAACCACTTCTCCTTAGGGAGATTAATATGTGCAGCAAATGATTCACATAAAGAAGCTACTATCTCAGAGTCAAGTCCATGTTTAGCGCTAAAATCACGAAAAGTATTTGTTTCAACGAAGGATTTAACGTGATCGAACTTAAGAATCATACATGACTCCTTACCTTCATCAAAATCCCAATATTCAGAGTTGCATTTAATTCTTTCCAATAAATCCCATTTGAAATCAATATCTCTCTTCATAAAAGAACCGGTACAAGAAGTGTCAAGCATGGTGCGATTGTCATGAGAAAGCCGAGCATAAAAGTTCATAATAATAAGTTCTCTAGGTAGATCATGGTTGGGGCATGAATATAACATTGACTTAAGCTTCCCCCAAGCTTGAGCGATACTTCCTCTATCATGAGGCCAAAGTTTATAGATATAATTCCAATCACGATGTACCAAATGCATAGGATAAAACTTTTGATGAAATTCCAATTTCAATCGGTTGTAGTTCCATGATCCAGTATTATCACATAGCCTATACCATGTCAATGCTTTATCCCTCAAAGATAAGGGAAAGACCTTCTTCTTGACCTCATCCTCGGGCAAACCTGCAATCTTAAATAAACCACAAACTTCATCTACATAGATTAGATGCATGTCGAGATGTGATGTTCCATCTCGTGTAAAAGGATTAGCCAACAGTTTCTCTAGCATACCCGAAGGGATTTCATAATAAATATTTTCAGTAGGTGAAGTAGGTTGAGGAGCAACTCTTTGTGCTTCGGATCGAGGTGAATATACCCCGAACAAGCCCCTCAAAGGATTAGATTCCATAGTGACAAGTGACAATAAATTTCAGCACACTATATAAATGTTTCCTTACCAAATTCCACTAACCAAAGGCACTTCACTCCCCGAAAACGGCGCCAGAAAAGAGTCTTGATGACCCACAAGTATAGGGGATCTATAGTAGTTTTTTCGATAAGTAAGAGTGTCGAACCCAATGAGGAGCGGAAGGAAATGACAAGTGATTTTTAGCAAGGTATTCTCTGCAAGCGATGAAATTATCGGTAACAGATAGTTGCGGGATAAGATAATTCGTAACGGATAACAAGTAACAATAGTAACAAAGGTGCAGAAAGATGGCCAAATCTCTTTTGTAGCAAGGAAAAAGCCTTAACGAACTCTTATATAAGGTAAAGCGCTTCCGAGGACACATGGGAATTTCTGTCAAGCTAGTTTTCATCATGTCCATATGATTCGCGTTCGCTACTTTGTTAGTCTGATATGTGGGTGGACCGGTGCTTGGGTGCTGTCCTTACTTGTACAAACATCCCACTTATTATTAACCCCTCTCGCAAGCATCCGCAACTATGAAAGAAGAATTAAGATAAAGTCTAACCATAGCATTAAACTGGTGGACCCAAATCAGCCCCTTGCGAAGCAACGCATAAACTAGGGTTTAAGCTTCTGTCACTCTAGCAACCCATCATCTACTTATTACTTTCCAATGCCTTCCTCTAGGTCCAAATAATGGTGAAGTTTCATGTAGTTGACGTCACATAATACCACTAGAGGAAAGACAACATACAACGCATCAAAATATCGAACGAATACCAAATTCACATGACTACTTATAACAAGACTTATCCCATGTCCTTAGGAACAAACGTAACTACTCACAAAGCATAATTATGTTCATGATTAGAGAGGTATTGAATAGCATTAAGGATCTGAACATATGATCCTCCACAAAGTAATCCAACTAGCATCAACTACAAGGAGTAATTAACACTACTAGCAACCTTACAAGTACCAACCGGAGTCGCGAGATGGAGATTGGGTACAAGAGATGAACTAGGGTTTGGAGATGAGATGGTTTTGATGAATATGATGATGGAGATGAGTCCCCTCCGATGAGAGGAGTGTTGGTGATGACGATGGCGATGATTTCCCCCTCCGGGAGGGAAGTTTCCCCGGCAGGACGGCCCTGCCGGAGCTCTAGATTGGTTCTGCTCAAGTTCCGCCTCGTGGCGGCGGCGTTTCTTCTCGAAAGCTCTCTCTTGATTTTTTTTGTGGGACAAAACCCTCCTTATAGCAGAAGATGGGAGCCGAAGGGGTAACAGGGGGCCCGTGAGCCCCCCAGGCGCGCTGAGGGGGTGGGGCGCGCCTAGCAGGCTCGTGACCTCGTTGTGGCTCCCCTCCAGTATTTCTTCCACCCAGTATTTTTTATATATTCCAAAATAATTCCTAGCTGATTTTCACGGCTTTTGGAGTTGTGCAGAATAGGTATCTCAAACTTGCTCCTTTTCCAGCCCGGAATTCCAGCTGTTGGCATTCTCCCTCCTCATGTAAACCTTATAAAATAAGAGAGAAAAGGCATAAGTATTGTACCATAATGTGTAATAACAGCCCATAATGTGATAAATGTCAATATAAAAGCATGATGCAAAATGGACTTATCAATGACACTATATGAACTATGGTTTGGAGAAACCTAAGTTGTCGTTTCTTAAAAGATTGGGGCTGCGATGCTTATGTGGAAAAGTTTCAGCATGATAAGTTCGAACCCAAAGCGGATAAATGCATCTTCATAGGACGCCCAAAACATTTGGGTATACCTCCTATCTCAGATCCGGAAGCAAAGAGTTTGTTTCTAGAAACGGGTCCTTTCTCGAGGAAAAGTTTCTCTCGAAAGAATTGAGTGGGAGGGTGGTGGAACTTGATGAGGTTATTGAACCGTCACTTTAACCAAGGTGTAGCACGGCGGAGGAAGTTGTTCATGTGGCTCCTACACCAATTGAAGTGGAAACTGATGATGGTGACCATTAAGCTTCGGATCAAGTTACTACAAACCTCATAGGTCGATAAGGTCACGTACTAATACAGAGTGGTACGGTAACCCTGTCTTGGAGGTCATGTTGTTGAACAACAATGAACCTACGAGCTATGGAGTAGCGATGGTGGGCCCGGATTCCGGCAAATGGATGGAGGCCATGAAATCTAAGAGAGGATCCATGTATGAAAACAAAGTGTAGACTTTGGAAGAACAACTTGATGGTCGTAAGACTATTAAGTAAAGATGGATCTTTTAAAGGAAGACAGGCGATGATGGTGAGAGTCACCATTAAGAAAAGCTCGACTTGTCGCAAAGATGTTTCCGACAAGTTCAAAGAGTTGACTATGATGAGACTTTCTCACTCATAGCGAAACTAAAAGTCTGTTGGAATTATGTTAGCAGATGCTCCATTATTTATGAAATATTGCACATAGGATTTCAAAACATTGTTTCCTCAACGGTTTCCTTGACGAAAGGTTGTATGTGATACAACCAGAAGGTTTTGTCGATCCTAAGGATGCTAACAAGTATGCAAGCTCCAGCGATCCTTCTATGGACTGGTACAAGCATCTCGGAATTGGAATGTACGCTTGGTGAGATGATCAAAGCTTTTGGGTTTATACAAGGTTTGTGAGAAACTTGTATTTACAAAGAAGTGAGTGGGAGCACTATAGAATTTCTCATAAGTATATGTGGTTGACATATTGTTGATCGGAAGTAATGTAGAATTTCTGTAAAGCATAAAGGGTCGTTTGAAAGGAGTTTTTCAAAGGAAAACTTGAATAGAGCTACTCGAACATTGAGCATCAAGATCTATAGAGATAGATCAAAACGCTTAATAGAACTTTCAATAAAATGCATGCCTTGACAAGTTTTTGAAGGAGTTCAAAATAGATCAGCAAAGAAGGAGTTCTTGGTTTTGTTGTAAGCTCTGAATTTGAGTAAGACTCAAAGCCCGGCCACGATAGAAGAAAGAGAAAGTATGAAGGTCGTCCCATGTGCCTTAGGCGTAGGCTCTATAGTATGCCAAGCTGTGTACCGCACCTGATGTGTGCCTTGCCATGAGTCTGTCAAGGGGTACAAAAAGTGATCCAGGACTGAATTGCTAAACATCGGTCAAAGTTATCCTTAGTAACTAGTGGACTAAGGAATTTTTCTTAATTATGGAGGTGATTAAAGAGTTCGTCATAAAGGGTTAAATTGATGTAAGCTTTGACACTAATCCGAATAACTCTGAGTAGTAAATCGGATTCGTATAGTGGAGCAGTCATTTGGAATATTTCTAAATAGCACGTAGTAGCAACATCTATATGATGACTTAAAGATTTGTAAAGCATAGACGGATCTGAAAGGTTCAGACCCGTTTACTAAAAACCTCTCACACAAGCAAGACATGATCGAACCCCAGAACTGTATGGGTATTAGATTCATTACAATCACATAGTTATGTGAACTAGATCATTGACTCTCGTGCAAGTGGGAGACTGTTGGAAATATGCCCTAGAGGCAATAATAAATTGTTTATTATTATATTTCCTTGTTCATCATAATCGTTTATTATCCATGCTAGAATTGTATTCATTGGAAACTCAAATACATGTGTGGATACATAGGCAACACACTGTCCCTAGTGAGCCTCTAGTTGACTAGCTCGTTGACCAAATATGGTCAAGGTTTCCTGGCCATAGGCTAGTGTTGTCACTTCATAATGATATCACATCATTGGGAGAATGATGTGATGGACAAGACCCAAACTATAAACGTAGCATATGACCGTGTCAGTTTATTGTTACTGTTTTCTGCATGTCAATGTATCTGTTCCTATGACCATGAGATCATGCAACTCTCGAACACCGGAGGAATACCTTGTGGGTTATCAAACATCGCAACATAACTGGGTGACTATAAAGGTGCTCTACAGGTATCTCCAAAGGTGTCTGTTGGGTTGGCATGGATCAAGACTGGGATTTGTCACTCCGTGTGATGGAGAGGTATCTCGGGACCCACTCAGTAATACAACATCACAACAAGCCCTGCAAGCAATGTGACTAAGGACTTAGTTACGGGATCTTGTATTACGGACCGAGTAAAGAGACTTGTCGGTAACGAGAATGAACTAGGTATGGAGATAACGACGATCGAATCTCGGGCAAGTAACATACCGAAGGACAAAGGGAATAGTATACGGGATTATATGAATCCTTGACATAGAGATTCGACCGATAGAGATCTTCGTAGAATATATAGGAACCAATATGTACATCTAGGTATCACTGTTGGTTATTGACTGGAGAGTGTTTTAGGTGATGTTTGCATAGTTCTCGAACCCGCGGGGTCTACACACTTAAGGTTCAGTGACATTTCGGTATAGTTGAGTTATATGTGTTGGTGACCGAAGTTTTGTTCGGAGTCTTGGATGAGATCCCGGACGTCACGAGGAGTTCCGAAATGGTCCGGAAACGAAGATTGATATATATGAAGTTGGTATTTGGATTCTGGAAGGTTTTCGGGCATTGTCGGCAGTGTACCGGGAGTGACGAATGGGTTCCGGGGGCCCACTGGGTGGGCCCACCACACCCCAAGGGGTCCACGTAGGTTTATTGGATGCACAATAAGGCATAATGCGCTGACAAAGTCATCCAAGGAAATCCCATGAGGAAAAAGTGGAAAATCCAAAAGAGATGGGATATTAAGGAAGGAGTCCTTATCCAAGTGGGATTGGAGGAGGACTCCTCCCTCCTCCACTTCGGCTGACCCAAGGGCTCCTCCCTTGTGGCGCCAAGGCAACCTCCTCCATCCTCCTATATATACTAGAGGTTTAGGGCTTTTGAGATACAACTTTGCCACGTGCAACCCTAAACCTCTACTTCGTAGTTCTTCCTCTAGATCGGTTTTCTGCGGAGGTCGGGCGGAGCTCGGGCAGAGCCCTTCAGGAATAGATCATCACCATCACCGGCGCACCGTCACGCTGTCGGAGAAGTCATCTACTTCCCCGTCTCTCTTGCTGGATCAAGAATACGGAGATCGTCATCGAGCTGTACGTGTGCTGAACGCGGAGGTGCCATCCGTTCGGTGCTAGATCGGGACGGATCGTGGGACGACGGTGATTTGAATCATGAAGCTGTTCCACTACATCAACCGCGTTTCTTAACACTTCCCGCTTAGCGATCTACAAGGGTACGTGGATCTGATCTCCCTCTTGTAGATGAACATCACCATGATAGGTCTTCCTGTGCGTAGGCAATTTTTTGTTTCCCATGCAGTGCTCCCCAACAATTTTAAAATCTCCAATGATAACCGTGGGCGTAGGCTCAATGCATTAATATTATTAACCATAGTTTTCTTATTCAAAAAATGCACGATATTTTGCTTGCCACTGACATGAAAAGTAAGCTTGCTTTTGTTGCTATCAATAACAACCCCTGCAGTATTTAGAAAGGGTCTACCAAGGATGATAGACATATTGTCGTACTCGGGCATATCAAGAATAACAAAGTCTGTTAAGAAGTAACATTTCCAACCACAACAGGAACATCCTCGCAAATTACATAGTGGTATTTCTCCATAATACATAATTACATAGTGCATTACAACATGCATGCAGATCAAAGATATTCGATCTCGGTCATCGTTGGTTATTGCACATAACCAATGCCTAGAAACCGGTTTGGACCCATAGTTTATAACCGTTTATAACCAAACTGTTTAAGCCCATAACCAACTATATCCAGACTGATTTCTCCACATACCCAAACCAAAACCAAACTAAAAAAAGTTCAACCCAATAAAACCTAAACCAATCAAATCCAAAGTAATAACCGAACCGTTACACCCGATTTTCTAATAACCATTCCCAGGTTTACCTAGGGTCTAGGCGACGATCCGGCGCAGGAGAGGAGGGAGGGCGACGAGTCGGAGCAGAGGAGCTTGCTGGAAGAAGAGGAAGAAGCCGTCATTGTGGACGTCGTGGAAGGAGTCCTCGTCATCCGGTTGATGCGGGAACAGAGCTTCCACGGCCACCGCATGCTCCTGGCGCTGACGAAGAGGAGGAGGAGGCCGAACTTCTGCTTGCTACCAGGCTCACCGGAGCCCATCGATCGCGTCGGCGTCGAAGGGTCTCCCCTGACGGCGCGAGGGAGAGAGGAGGGAGAGAATGGAATGGGCTAGGGCTCAAGAGGGCGTCGGACTGCTTATATGGCCTCGGGGGTCGAGCTCCAAGCCGCAAGATCGAGGGAGGAGGAGACCGGCGGCTCTGCTTCGGTCATACAGGGTGACAACAGAACAGGCTACGGGTCGCGCTTGCGACAGAACAGGCGAGGCCCGGGTAAGAAAGAGGGAGCCGGCCCACCTGGCGCCTGTTAAACCAGAGAAGAAAAACAAAAGGGTTTCCTATTTTCCAATAAACCAAACAAAAACAAAAAATACCCAGAGCATCGAAGTGTTTTAAAAATAAAAATAAGAACACCTCGGGCATGAGGGAATTATGCCCTATTCAACAAAAATATAACTCAGATTTTTAGAGCAACTAAAATATACACCAAAAACAGGAAATAGTTACTGTTTTAATTAAAACCCACATTTTCATAAAGCCCAAAAATAACAAGGAGAGAAACTTCTACACTCACAATAAACCCTCTAAACCCACAACATCTTTTTACAACAAATTCAACACTGTTTGAAACACAAGTTTAAAATAAAAGGAGGGAAAGAGGGTTTTAGCTATGTTTTGAAATCACCACACTTCCACTTCCCCCTATGTGAGCACTAGCACATCCAAGAAGGATCACACAATAGCAACACAAGAAAAGGTGCACAGGTAGCAAAAGTATGCCATGATGCAAAATGATGACATGCAATGATGGCCACATGAAATGATAACCTTATAACAATCACAACATGGTTTCCAAAATAGGAAAGGTTCCCAAAATGGCAAGGGTTACATCTGGGGCATTACACTCCTTTTACCTTGTCCCGCGGGGTTGTTGTTGCCTCGCCCTTAGAACTGAGAGTGGCCCTTTGACAACTCGCCTCTCCTGGCGGTGCTAATTTTGTCGTCATCCTCCCCGGGATCTTTAGTGTCGTCCGATTCGGCATACCTGGTCAGGGTGTCCATCAATTATCCCATGTCCTACACCTTATGTTTGAGTCTCCCAAGCTTCAGCACCAAAGGCTCGTAGTGACAATTTTTCTCCAGGATCAGCACGGCCTGAGCCATCGAGATGCTATCCGACAAATGGATTACTTCTGCAACTCGCTGCATCCAATGATGGACCGACTCATCTGGACGCTGGACACAGTGATGTAGGTCGACAATGGTCATCGGGCACTTGCAAGTTCCTCTGAAATTTTTGACGAAGAGTTCCTTCAATTCGGCCCAGGTGTTGATGGAGTTGGGCAGCAGGTTCTTCAACCATGTGGGCGTTGTTCCTTCGAGCATCATGGTGAAATACTTAGCGCAAATCGCCTCACTCACATCGAGATATCCATCGCAAGCTCGTAACTCTCGATCCATGCACCTGGCTCGAGGTCTGGCGTGTAATTGGGTACCTTCCGTGGTCCTTTGAAATCTTTCGGCATACGCTCGGTGCGAAGGGCGGGTGCTAGATAGGGCACCCCCAACGTGCCTGCCACCTGTTTCTGTCAATGTGGGAGAAGGCAAGGTGTAAGCCGGATAACCATGACCCGTGGCGGCCGATGTTTCCATCAAGCGAGCGGCTCACGCCACGTCCACAAGATCCTGAGCCCGTGTGTCGGGCATCCCGAGCGGATTGATCTACGGCAAACGTCGTTGCTCGCTGGTCACCGTGGGCGGGTCATCATGGCGGCTCCTGGTGTGACTCGCCTGGGGCGTGGAGTGTAGCCGCTCGCGGCTATAGGAATATTGCGCCTGCTGCACTACCGTTGTTTTCAGCATCTCGATGGCGTTTCTCGCCTCCACTTCGGCCGGAGAGTTTCCGTGAATGGGGAGAGATTCGAGGTGGCGGCTTGCTGCTAGCATGTTGTCAACGGGGTTCAAGAAGTGACCCCGCGGTGTCTAGAAACAAGGTGCATGAGCCTCCATCTACTGTGGCAGTTGTGGATTAAGCGGTGGCCGAGCCGGATCGCCTCCTGGGGCGGCCTGCTACGGCCGACTGGGCTCCATCCCAGGGGTATGTGGGTTGTCGAAGAGCCGAGTTGGGTTTAAATCAGCCGGCAGGTGGCCGTGATGGCTCCTCTGGTGGATTGCATAAGAGGCACGCTGCTGTCGCTCAAGCCGCCATCCCTCCGTGGTTAGTCACTCTGTCTCCGCGGTGATCTGGGGCCCCTGTATTGCCATACTGGCGGCTTCTTCTTCTATGTCGCTCTAGATCTTGGCCATCTCCTCCCTCAGTTTCGTTAGTTTGGCGTTGACCGTCTCCTGGGTCTCTGCCATCACAGTGATCGCCATGAGTTTGGTTGTCTCTGCTACCAGGCCTGCCATGGCTTGAGCCAGAGCCTTCCCCGATCCGTTGGCTTCATTGTTACCCGCCACGTTTAGCTGAGGTGGCGCTGCCCCCGCCATGTAGATGTCGACTTGATGGTGTGGACCCACAAAGTCGTCAAGGATTACTGCCTCCGGCAACCCCCCGAGCTGTCCTTCGTGGAGAGGGTAGATTGAATCTGTATATCACCCATGGATGACTCGTCGTCCAAGTTGACGGGGTGACCTCCTAGATTACCGGTCTGTCCGGTAAATCGGTTCCTTGCGTGAAACTAATGAAACCGTGGTGTTTCCTGACCTGATGTTTGGCGGGATGGGCGTACCGGGCCGGCTCGATGATGTCGGTGGAGGTGTCCGGCTCAGGTACGGGCGCCCCAATCTTGTCGATGAAAACGTGGATCTTGCCGAAGGGGACCTGCTACTGCAACAAAAGACCTTCCAACGGCGCGAGAAATAGGTGTGTCGACGGCACCAGGAATACTTCTGCTACGGCTACGCCTTAAGGGACTTCCTAGGAAAATATGCAAAGGATTTCCCCCATGGCCTTGGAGCCTTGCGTTGGTGTTCCCTCGAAGCGGCAAGGGTGATGTAGCGTAGCGGTGGTAAGTATTTCCCTCAGTTTGAGAACCAAGGTATCGATCCAGTGAAGGAGTATCACAAGAACCTGCACAAACACAAAAAAGCTTGCTCCCAACGCTATGAAGGGGTTGTCAATCCCTTATAGATTGTTCGCCAAGTGAGAACTGAAAGCAACAAAGTAACAAAGCAAAGTAAAAGCAAAAGTGAAACGATAGGTGTGAATAGACCCGGGGGCCATAGTGGTTACTAGTGGCTTCTCTCATGAAAGCAAGTAGACGGTGGGTGAACAAATTACTGTCGAGCAATTGATAGAACCGCGCAAAGTCGTAACGTCATCTATGGCAATGATTATATCTATAGGCATCACGTACAAAACAAGTAGACCGATACTTTCTGCATCTACTACAATTACTCCACACGTCGACCGCTATCGAGCATGCATCTAGTGTATTAAGTCCAAAAGAATAGAGTAACGCCTTAAGCAAGGTGACATGATGTAGATGGACAATCTCATATCAACGACAGAGCCCACCTTGTTACCCTTGATGGCAACTACTCAATGTGTGCCTTGCTGCCCCTACTGTCACTGGGAAAGGTCACCACATGGTAAGAACCCAAAACCAAGCACTTCTCCCATTGCAAAAATCATAGATCTAGTTGGCCAAACAAAACCCAAGACTCAGAGAGACTTACAAGGATATCAAATCATGCATATAAGAAATCAGCAAAGACTCAAATATATATCATAGATAATCTGATCACAAATCGACAATTCATCGGATCTCGACAAACACACCACCAAATAAGATTACATCGGATAGATCTCCATGAAGATCATGGAGATCTTTGTATTGAAGATCCAAGAGAGAAAAGAAGCCATCTAGCTACTAACTACGGACCCATAGGTGTGAAGTGAACTACTCACGAGTCATTGGAGGGGCGATGATGATGATGAAGAAGCCCTCCAACTCCAAAGTCCACTCCGGTAGGGCGCCGGGAAGGGTCTCGAGATGAGATCTCGCGGAAACGGAAGCTTGCGGCGGCGGAAAATTATTTTCGAGGCTCCCTTGATTTATTTCTGATTTTTTGGGAATATATAGGCGTAAGATCTAGGTCAGGGGGCGCCAGGGAGGCCACAAGCCTGCCCACCGCCGCCTCCCCCCTGGTGACGGAGTGGGGGCTTGTGGGCTCCCTGCAGCCCTCCTGGCTTGGCCCACAGGCCCCCTGACCTTCTTTCGTTCGGGAAAAAATCATTTTGGGGATTTTATTCCGTTTGGACTCCGTTCCAAAATCAGATCTGAAAAGAGCCAAACACACAGAAATAACAGGAACTGGCACTTGGCACTGAATTAATAATTTAGTCCCAAAAAAGATATAAAAGGTACATAAAACATCCAAAGTTGACACAATAACAACGTGAAATCATCAAAAATTATAGATACGTTTGAGACATATCAAGCATCCCCAAGCTTAACTCCTGCTCGTCCTCGAGTAGGGAAGTGATAAAGAATGAATTTTTGATGCTTTCATGCTACCTAGCATAGAAGTCCTTTGTAACTCCTCTTATGTGACGTGAATGTTCAGATCCATTAGATTCAAAAAAATAGTTTGCTATTGACGTGCAAACAATAATAATTCAAGCAAACTAGCAAGGTAATCATGAACTTTCAAAATAACAAGGCCAAAAGAAAGTTATCCCTACAAAAGCATATAGTCTCGCTATGCTCTATCATCATTGCACAACGAATTTAAATCATGCACAACCTCGGTATTGGCAAAGTAATTGTTTCACACCTTTACTTTCACAAACCTTTTCAACTCTCACGCAATACATGAGCGTGAGCCATGGTTATAGCACTATAGATGGTGTGGAGTGTGGTGGAGGTTGCAAGACAAAAAATGAGAAGATAGTCACATTAACTAGGCATATCAATGAGCTGTGGAGATGCTCATCAATAGATATCAATGTGAATGAGTAGGGATTGTCATACAAATGATGCACTAGAGCTAAAAGTATGTGAAAACTCTTAAAGAAAACTAGTGGGTGTGCATCCAACTTGCTTGCTCACGAAGACCTAAGGCAATTTTGAGGAAGCCGATCATTGGAATATACAAGCCAAGTTATATAATAAAATTTTCCCACTAGCTATATGGTGGTGACAAAACGAGAGACTCTCAATCATGAAGATCATGGTGCTTAATATGCACAAGTGTGGAAAAAGTGGTAGCATTGTCCCTTCTCTCTTTTTCTCTCATTTTTTTGGTGGGCTCTTTGGCCTATTTTTTTTTTATTTTGGTGGGCTTCTTTGGCCTCTTTTATTTCCTCACATGGGACAATGCTCCATTAATGATGATCATCACACTTTCAACTCAAACCTTAGAGCAACTATGACTCTATATGGAATGCCTTCGGTAGTGTACCATGACAATGATCTAGCATGGCATAGGCATTAATGGAAACATCATGCTAGCTATCTTACGATCATGCAATGGCAATGTAGATGTGGTGGCACATGTCATGGTGGTAGTTGCATGGCAATATATCTCAGAATGACTTTGAAAAAGCCATAGTAGGTAGGTATGGTGGCTGTTTTGTGGGAGGCTAATGGTGGGTTTTGTGCACCGGCGAAAATTGCACGGCACTAAGAAGATAGTGATGGTGGAAGGTGAAAGTGCATCTAAACCATGGACTCAACATTAGTCATGAAGAACTAATATACTTGTTGCAAAAGTTTTATTAGTAATCGAAACAAAGCATTCAACGCATACTCCTAGGGGAAGGGTTGGTAGGTATAAACCATCGCGTGATCCCGACCGCCACGCAAAGGATGACAATCAATAGACTAATCGTGCTCAGATTTCATCACATAGCGGTTCACCATACGTGCATGCTACGGGAATCACTAACTTCAACACAAGTATTTCTAGATCCACAACACCTTACTAGCATAACTTCAACATTACCACAACCACAACTGAAAACTAATTGAGATGAATCAAACTTCTCTAACTATTCAATGAACATGAAGGTGGAAGTTTCCGTATCCCTTTGGATAACTACCCCTTTTGAGACTACTTTCAAAGCATAGATCAACTACCAAGACACGCACCGTTGTGCTCTAAAAGATATAAGTGAAGCACATAGAGCAAAAGTATCTAGCTCAAAGGATATAAGTGAAGCACATGTGAGCTGAATTGTCTACCAAAAATTATAAGTGAAGCTCGACAAAATCATGGTGAGTGCATGTCTCTCTCTCTAGGTGTGCAGCAAGGATGATTGTGACACAACAAAAATAAAATACTCCTACGATACAAGACACTCCAAGCAAAAAACACATAACATGTGGTGAATAAAAATATAGCCCCAAGTAATGTTACCGATGGATTGAAGACGAGAGAAGGGATGCCTTCCCGGGGCATCCCCAAGCTTAGGCTTTTACGGCATCCTTGAATCTCTTGGGGTGCCTTGGGCATCCCCAAGCATGAGCTCTTGCCACTCTTTATCTCTTTGTCCATAAGAACTTCACCCAAAACTTGAAAACTTCACAACACGAAACTTAAACAGAAACTCGTGATAACATTAGTATGAGAAAGCAAACCACCACTTCCTTAGGTACTGTAGCAAACTTAAATTATACTTATGTTGATGTTGGGTTACTGTATTTTCAATCTTCCATGGCTAATACCCCCTGATACTATCCATAGTTTCATCAAAATAAGCAACCAACACAACAAAAACAGAATCTGTTAACAGCAGACCAGTCTGTAGCAATCTGTATATTTCGTATACTTCTGGTGCTTCAAAAATTCTGAACAATTACGACAGTCTGAAGAATTTGCGTAGTAATCAGCAGCAAAAAGAATCAACTCAAAAGCTCTTACAGAAAAGAAAAAAATTCTTTTCGTGAGCAGAAAGTTTCTATCTTTTCCAGCATGACCAAACGATCATCCCCAAGACTAATCATAACGGTTTTGCTTGGCACAAACGCAAAAAGAAACACAAAAAACACAATAATAACAGAATTATGAAAGTGTGGAAAACGCAAAATATAAAGAAAAAGGATAGATTCGTTGGGTTGCCTCCCAACAAGCGCTTTTGTTTAACGCCCTTAGCTAGGCAAAAGGTGATGGAATCACGTATAGTCATCTTTGGTGCTCAAACCATAAGTAGCCCTCATCATAGATTCATAAGCCAATCTTATTTTCTTTCTAGGAAAGTGCACATGCCCTTCTTTAAAGAAAATTTAAATCTAATATCCCCTTCCTTCATATCGATGATAGCACCAATAGTCCTTAGGAAATGTCTACCAAGAATAATCGGACATGAAGGATTGCAATCTATGTCAAGTACAATGAAATCCACGGGTACATAGTTCTTATTTGCAATAATAAGAACATCATCGATCCTCCCCATGGGTTTCTTGATAGTAGAATACGCAAGATGCAAATTAAGAGAACACTCTTCAATCTCATGAAAACCAAGAATATCACATAAAGACTTTGGAACCGCGGAAACACTAGCACCCAAATCACACAAAGCATTGCACTCATAGTTTTTTATCTTGATTTTGATAGTAGGTTCCCACTCATCATGAAGATTTCTAGGTATAGAGACTTCTAGTTTGAGCTTCTCTTCAAGAGATTTCATCATAGCATCTATGATATGCGCGGTAAAGGATTTTCTTTGGCTATAAGCGTGTGGAGAGTTTGCAATGGATTGCATCAAAGAAATGCATTCAAACAAGGAGCAATTATCATAATTGAATTCCTTGAAATCCAAAGTGGGAGTTTCATTACTACCCATAATTTTGATTTCTTCTACTCCACTCTCCACACCTTTATCATCAAGATAGGTGGACTCTGAATCATTGGGGCGTTTTTCAACCAAAGTGGATTCATATCCAGCCCCTCCATAAACAGGTTTGACACGCGAAAACAAAGATTCAAGAGGAGACACACCAAGCACTTTAAGACCTTCGTGATTTGCATCACTAGAACGCACCCTTTTAAACCATTCATGCTAGCCCGAATTTGGGCGGTTCTTTCTTTGCTCTCATTCATGGAGACACGCATAGCTTTTCAAAGTTTCATCCAAGTTTACCTTGGGAGGAGCGCGTCTAACTTTCAAAGCATCAATATCACAAGACATCCTATCAACGCTCTTAGCCAAATCGTCAATTTGAGTAGTTTTTCCTCTATGGACGCATTGAAAATCTTTTGAGAGTTGATGAACTCTTTGATATTACTCGCTAAATCAGAGGGTAATTTGTTGTGATTTCCATAAGTGTTGTTGTAGGAATTGCCATAATTGTTAGAGGAGTTACTAGGAAAAGGCCTAGGAACATAGTTTCCTCTAAAAGCATTGTTGTTGCCAAAATTGTTCCTACCAACAAAATTCACGTCCAAACTAGCGTTGCTACTCTCAATCAAAGAAGATAGTGGCATGTCATTAGGATCTACAGTAGCGTCTCTACTAGCAACCAAATTCATCAACTTGTCCATCTTAGCACTAAGCGAGTTAATCTCTTCTATAGCGTGTACCTTTTTGCTAGCAGGCGACCTTTCAGTGTGCCACTGAGAGTAGTTGGTCATGAAATTGTCTAGGAGTTTTGTAGCGTCTCCTAACGTCATTTCCATGAACGTTCCACCTGAGGCGGAGTCCAAGATATTGCGAGAAGCAAAATTCAAGCCAGCGTAAAATATTTGTATAATCATCCACAAACTCAAGCCATGAGCGGGACAATTTCTAATCATAAGCTTCATCCTCTCCCAAGATTGTGCAATGTGTTCATGATCAAGTTGCTTCAAATTCATGATATCGTTACGTAAGGAGATGATCTTAGCCGGCGGAAAATACTTGGATATGTAAGCATCTTTGCACTTATCCCAAGAATCGATACTATTTTTAGGCAAAGAAGAAAACCAAGTTTTTGCGCGATCTCGCAACGAGAAAGGAAAAAGTTTCAACTTAATCACGTCATTATCCACATCTCTTTTCTTTTGCATATCACAAAGCTCAATGAAGGTATTGAGATGGGATGTGGCATCTTCACCAGGAAGGCCAGAGAATTCTCTTTCATAACAAGATTCAGCAAAGCGGCGTTGATTTCATACGATTCTGCACTAGTGGCGGGAGCAATCGGAGTACTAATAAAATCATTATTATGAGTGCTCGAGAAGTCGCAAAGTTTGGTGTTTTCAGCCATGATGACTTCAACAAACAAACAAGCACACAAGCAAGTAAGAAAGCCGGCAAAGGAAAACGACAAAGGCAAAAGAAAACGGCAAAGGAGAAAGGCAAATGAAAACGGAAAATGTGAAGTGGGGGAGAGGAAAACGAGAGACAACTGGCAACAAAAGTAAATGCAGGAGATGAGTTTGGGAGACCTACTTGGATAGATCTCTCCTTCCCCGACAACGGCGCCAGAAATACTTCTGCTAGTGCAACAAAAGACCTTCCAATGGCGCCAGAAATAGGTGTGTCGACGGCACCAGGAATCCTTCTGCTACGGCTACGCCTTAAGGGACTTCCTAGGCAAATATGCAAAGGATTTCCCCTGTGTCCTTGGAGCCTTGCGTTGGTGTTCCCTCAAAGCGGAAAGGGTGATGTAGCTTAGCCGTGGTAAGTATTTCCCTCAGTTTGAGAACCAAGGTATCGATCCAGTGAAGGAGTATCACAAGACCCTACACAAACACAAAAAGCTTGCTCCCAATGCTATGAAGGGGTTGTCAATCCCTTATAGATTGTTCGCCAAGTGAGAACTGAAAGCAACAAAGTAACAAAGCAAAGTAAAAGAGAAAGTGAAACGATAGGTGTGAATAGACCCGGGGGGCCGTAGTGTTTACTAGTGGCTTCTCTCATGAAAGCAAGTAGACGGTGGGTGAACAAATTACTGTCGAGCAATTGATAGAACCGCGCAAAGTCGTAACGTCATCTATGGCAATGATTATATCTATAGGCATCACGTACAAAACAAGTAGACCGATACTTTCTGCATCTACTACTATTACTCCACACGTCGATCGCTATCCAGCATGCATCTAGTGTATTAAGTCCAAAAAACAGAGTAACGCCTTAAGCAAGATGACATGATGTAGATGGACAATCTCATATCAACGACAGAGCCCACCTTGTTGCCCTTGATGGCAACTACTCAATGTGTGCCTTGCTACCCCTACTGTCACTAGGAAAGGTCACCACTTGGTAAGAACCCAAAACTAAGCACTTCTCCCATTGCAAGAATCATAGATCTAGTTGGCCAAACAAAACCCAAGACTCAGAGAGACTTACAAGGATATCAAATCATGCATATAAGAAATCAGCAAAGACTCAAATATATATCATAGATAATCTGATCACAAATCCACAATTCATCGGATCTCGACAAACACACCGCCAAAGAAGATTACATTGGATAGATCTCCATGAAGATCATGGAGAACTTTGTATTGAAGATCCAAGAGAGAAAAGAAGCCATCTAGCTACTAACTACGGACCCGTAGGTCTGAAGTGAACTACTCACGAGTCATTGGAGGGGAGATGATGATGATGAAGAAGCCCTCCAACTCCAAAGTCCCCTCCGGCATGGCGCCGAGAAGGGTCTCCAGATGAGATCTCGCGGAAACGGAAGCTTCCGGCGGCGGAAAAGTATTTTCGAGGCTCCCTTGATTTTTTTCTGATTTTTAGGGAATATATAGGCGCAATATCTAGGTCAGGGGGGCGCCAGGGATGCCACAAGCCTGCCCACCGCCGCCTCCCCCCTGGTGGCGGTGTGGGGTTTGTGGGCTCCCTGCAGCCCTCCTGGCTTGGCCCACAGGCCCCCCTAACCTTCTTTCGTTCGGGAAAAATCATTTCGGGGATTTTATTCCGTTTGGACTCCGTTCCAAAGTCAGATCTGAAAAGAGCCAAAAACACGGAAAAAATAGGAACTGGCACTTGGCACTGAATTAATAAGTTAGTCCCAAAAAAGATATAAAAGGTACATAAAACCTCCAAAGTTAACAAGATAACAGCGTGAAACCATCAAAAATTATAGATACGTTTGAGACGTATCAGGACCCTGTATCTAGATTAGATTGAATCGGCCTCTGGTCCCCACTAAGAGTTGTCGATGCAGTACTTCCCGCGGCGGCTCTTCATCATGATGCCGACCGCGTAGATTCCTAACCCTCCAAGGGCTCCCTTTGAGAACTCAACTCCACCGTGCGCAGGCCCCACGGTGGGCGCCAACTGTCGTGGTTTTGTCACGGCAGATGTCCTCGTGAAAGGACTTAGTAAAGGAGCCATCGCACCTTGGTGGCGCTCAAAGGGGGTGTGCGGAAGCAAGACTCAGATTTACCCAGGTTCGGCCCCTCCTCTGGAGGTTAAAGCCTACGTCCTGCTTTGTGTATATTGATGGTGGATTCAATTACAAGGAGGGCATAACCCGCCTGACCTAGCTCTCGATGGATTCTAACTTGATCTATCTGCCCTAGAGACTCGCCTTTATATATACAGGCCGAGGCCCTAGGGATTACAAAGTCCTGACCATATTACAAATCGTGGCCTTCCATATCTCTAAGTCGCCGTGTTTGCCAAGCCAGGAAACCTCCTTGCTGACTTATCTTCTTCATCAATCCCGAACCACCATCTGGTTCATGGGCCGTGGCGGCCTTCTGACGAAGACCTCTCTACACGCCTCAGGCCAGGGCCAAGGCTTGCACTGACCATGTATGTATGAGTCACCACTTTCCTGACCCAGCCCAAGAGGGCGGGTCATACCGCAGGTAATATCCCCAACACATAGGGTTGTCTTTAAACTAACATTTGTGTTTGCAGATGCGTTTACTATATTGCTAGGTTGTAGCTTAATAGCATAGATAGCACGAAAACCTCGATGGCCGCACGATGATGAAGATCATGATGATGGAGATCATCGTGTGGTGCCGGTGACGATGAAGATCATGCTGGTGCTTTGGTGATGGAGATCAAGAAGCACAAGATCATGGCCATATCATTTCACTTATGAATTGCATGTGATGTTAATCCTTTTATGCACCTTATCTTGCTTAGAACGACGGTAGCATTATAAGGTGATACCTCACCAAATTTCAAGATAAAATTTTGTTCTCCCCGATTGTGCACAGTTGCGATAGTTCGGCGTTTCGAGACACCATGTGATGATCGGGTGTGATAGACTCAATGCTCACATACAACGGGTGCAAAACAGTTGCACACGCGGAACACTCGGGTTAAACTTGACGAGCCTTGCATGTTTAGACATGGCCTCGAAACACAAGACACCGAAAGGTCAAGCATGAATTGTATGGTTGATATGATTAACATAGAGATGTTTACCACTAAAACTATACTCAACTCACGTGATGATCGGACTTGAGTTAGTGGATTTGGATCATGCGCCACTCGAATGACTAGAGGGATGTCTATTTGATGGGAGTTCTTAAGTAATATGATTAATTGAACTAATTATCATGAACATAGTCAAAAGGTCTTTTTCAAATTATGTAGTAGCTTGCATTGTAGCTCTACTATTTTTTATGTTCCTAGAGAAAATTTAGATGAAAGATGATAGTAGCAATTTTGCGGACTGAGTCCATAAACTGAGGATTGTCCTCATTGCTGCGCAGAAGGCTTATGTCCTTAATGCACCGCTCAGTGTGCTGCACCTCAACCGTCATCTGTGGATGTTGCGAACATCTGACATACACGTTTTTGATTACTACGTGATAGTTCAGTGTGTAATGCTTAACGACTTATAATTGGGGCGCCGAAGACGTTTTGGAATGTCACGGAACATATGAGATGTTCTAAGAGATGAAATTGGGATTTCATGCTCATGCCCTTGTTGAGAGGTATGAGACCTCCGACAAGATTCTTTTTCTACAAAGTAAAGGAAAAAAGCTCAATCGTTGAGCATGTGCTCAGACTGTCTGAGTGCAACAGTTGCTTGAATCAAGTGGGAGTTAATCTTCCAGATGAGATAGTGATGGTTCTCCAAAGTCGTTGCCACCAAGCTACTAGAGCTTCGTGATGAACTATAACATATAAGGGATAGATATGATGATCCTTGAGCGATTTGCATTGTTTGACACTGCGAAAGTAGAAATCAAGTAGGAGCATCAATTGTTGATGGTTAGTAAAACCACTAGTTTCAAGAAGGGCAAAGGCTAGAAGGGATACTTCATGGAACGGCAAACGAGTTGCTTCTCTAATGAAGAAACCCGAGGTTGAATCCAAACCCAAGACTAAGTGCTTCTGTTATGAGGGGAACAGTCACTGAGGCAGAACTACACTAGATACTTGGTAGATGAGAAGTCTGGCGAAGTCGACACAAGTATATTTGATATACATGATATTTATGTATACTTTACTAGTACTCCTAGTAGGACGAGGGTATTAGATACCGGTTCGGTTGCTAAGTGATTAGTAACTCGAAATAAAAGCTACGGAATAAATGGAGACTAGCTAAAGGCGAGGTGAGGATATGTGTTGGAAGTGTTTCCAAGGTTGATGTGATCAAACATCGCACACTCCCTCTACCATCGGGATTAGTGTTAAACCGGAATAATTGTTATTTGGTGTTTGAGTTGAGCATGAACATGATTAGATCGTGTATATTGCAATACCATTATTCATTTAAAGAGAATAATGGTTATTCTGTTTGCTTGAATAAATACCTTCAATGGTTTATTGAATCTCGATTGTAGTGATACACATGTTCATAATATTGATGCTAAAAGATACAAAGTAGTAATGATAGTACCATTTACTTGTGGCAGTGCCGCTTGAGTCATGTTGGTGTAAACGCATGAAGAAACTCCATGCAGATGGATCGTTTGGACTCACTTAATTTTGAATCACTTGAGACATGCAAATCATACTACATGGAACAAGAAAGTAACATGTTGGAAGTAATACATTTTTTGTGTGTGTAGTCCAATGAGTGCTGAGGCACGCAGTGGATATCGTTATGTTCTTACTTCACTGAAGATTTGAGTAGATACAGGAGTATTAACTTGATGAATCACAAGTCTAAAATATTGAAAAGTTCAAAGCTATTTCAGAGGAAGATCGTCGTGACAAGAGGATAAACTGTCTACTATATGATCATAGAGATGAATATCTGAGTTGCGAGTTTTGGTACACAGTTAAGACAATGTGGAAATTGTTTCGCAATTCATTCCACCTAGAACACCATAGTGTGATGGTGTGTCCGAACGTCATAGCCGCGCCCTATTTTATATAGTGCATACTATGATGTCTCTTATCGAATTACCACTATCGTTTATGGGTTGTGCATTAAAGACAACCACATTCACTTTAAATAGGGCACCACGTATTTCCGTTGAGATGAATCATAACCCACAAGTATAGGGTATCTATCATAGTCCTTTCAATAAGTAAGAGTGTCGAACCCAACGAAGAGCGGAAGGAAATAACAAGTGGTTTTCAGTAAGGTATTCTCTGCAAGCACTGAAATTATCGGTAGCAGATAGTTGCGGGATAAGATAATTCGTAATGGGTAAGAAGTAACAATAGTAACAAAGGTGCAGCAAGATGTCCCAATCCCTTTTGTAGCAAGGGACAAGCCTGGACGAACTCTTATATAAGGTAAAGCGCTCCCGAGGACACATGGGAATTTCTGTCAAGCTAGTTTTCATCATGTTCATATGATTTGCGTTCGCTATTTTGATAGTTTGATATGTGGGTGGACCGGTGCTTGGGTGCTGTCCTTACTTGTACAAACATCCCACTTATTATTAACCCCTCTCGCAAGCATCCGCAACTACGAAAGAAGAATTAAGATAAAGTCTAACCATAGCATTAAACTGGTGGACCCAAATCAGCCCCTTGCGAAGCAACGCATAAACTAGGGTTTAAGCTTCTGTCACTCTAGCAACCCATCATCTACTTATTACTTTCCAATGCCTTCCTATAGGCCCAAATAATGGTGTAGTTTCATGTAGTCGACGTTCACATAACACCACTAGAGGAAAGACAACATACAACACATCAAAATATCGAACGAATACCAAATTCACATGACTACTTATAGCAAGACTTATCCCATGTCCTTAGGAACAAACGTAACTACTCACAAAGCATAATTATGTTCATGATTAGAGAGGTATTGAATAGCATTAAGGATCTGAACATATGATCCTCCACAAAGTAATCCAACTAGCATCAACTACAAGGAGTAATTAACACTACTAGCAACCTTACAAGTACCAACCGGAGTCGCGAGATGGAGATTGGGTACAAGAGATGAACTAGGGTTTGGAGATGAGATGGTTTTGATGAATATGATGATGGAGATGAGTCCCCTCCGATGAGAGGAGTGTTGGTGATGACGATGGCGATGATTTCCCCCTCCGGGAGGGAAGTTTCCCCGGCAGGACGGCCCTGCCGGAGCTCTAGATTGGTTCTGCTCAAGTTCCGCCTCGTGGCGGCGGCGTTTCTTCTTGAAAGCTCTCTCTTGATTTTTTTCTGGGACAAAACCCTCCTTATATCAGAAGATGCGAGCCGGAGGGGTAACAGGGGGCCCGCGAGCCCCCCAAGCGCGCTGAGGGGGTGGGGCGCGCCTGGCACATTCGTGACCTCGTTGTGGCTCCCCTCCAGTATTTCTTCCACCCAGTATTTTTTATATATTCCAAAATAATTCCTATCTGATTTTAACGGCTTTTGGAGTTGTGCAGAATAGGTATCTCAAACTTGCTCCTTTTCCAGCCCAGAATTCCAGCTGCCGCATTCTCCCTCTTCATGTAAACCTTATAAAATAAGAGAGAAAAGGCATAAGTATTGTACCATAATGTGTAATAACAACCCATAATGCGGTAAATATCAATATAAAAGCATGATGAAAAATGGACGTATCAACTCCCCCAAGCTTAGACCTCGCTTGTCCTCAAGCGGAAGCCGAGATCAATAAATATGTCCACATGTTTAGAGATAGAGGTGTCGATAAAATCAAATACATACATGCAGGCATCATGATCATATTTAGAACAGCAATATCGTCATATAAACTCTTATGCTAAAGTGACAATTCCTTCACAATGTAAAGTATGGATCAAGAACCTTATTGAGAATTAACAACCAATAGTCTTTAGTCATTGAAGCAATTGCAATTTATCATAACAACGGAAAGAGTCAAATAAGAGCTTGTAAAGCAAATCCACATACTCAATCATCTTTTAGTCTTCTACAATTGCTAAAACTCACGTGGTACTCATGAGATCAAAGTTTCAGTTGGACACCGAGAAAGATAGGGGCTTATAGTTTCGCATCCCAACTATTTACCTCAAGGGTAATGTCAACAATAATAATTCATGATTACTTACTTCCAAGTTGATATATTAATATAGATCTTTCCCTAGCACATGATGCTTGCCGAGATAATGATGAAATTAGGAATTGGTGTCGATCACCATGACTCTTTTAAACATAAAAAGTAAAGGTACAAGATAGGCCCTTCATAGAGGGAAGCAGAGGTTCTCATGCGCTTTTGAGGTTTGGATGTGTGATCTCTTAGTGTGAAGGAACGTCACTTTATATTGCCTCCTGTGATAAAGAACTTTATTATGCAGTTTGTCGCTTTTATGTCTTCCTCATCACAGGTTCGTACAAAGCTTATTTTCCACACACTAATAGATCATACATATTTAGGGACCAATTTTTATTGCTTGCAGCGATGACAACTTGCTTGAGGGATCTTATTCAATCCATAGGTAGGTATGGTGGACTCTCATGGCAAAACTGGGTTGAGGGTTTATGGATGCACAAGTAGTATCTCTACTTAGTGCGAAAGTTTTGGCTGATATGAGGTGGAAGCAAGCGTCACATGCTAAGGGATCTCTAGTCATATAACATTGTTCGGAACCAAGCAAACATAATTAATTATGTTGTCTTCCTTGTCCAACATCTACTTCTCAGCATGTAATAGTTTAATGAGTGTTCACAATCATAGACGGTGTCAAAAGATGATATATTTATATGTGAACCTCTCTTTCTTTATTACTTCCTATTAATTGCAACAATGACCAAGGTCTATGTTTGTCCACCCACAACAAGTTTCAATCAACATTCTTTTTATATGTGAAGCCACCACTTCCCATAGGATCATCACATGATCTTTCATGCTTTTGTTCTATTATTATTATTTTCTTTAGATCATGGCATGAAGCAAAGACCTTAACTAAAACACTCTTTATTATATAACTCACGAACTCGATTACATTAGGGGTAACACAAAGCAAAACTCAAGCCTAGATCATACTAAGAACTTTATTCTACTAGATAAAGATATTACCAAAAAGGATGGAACTAAGATAAAGGTAAAGGCAAAAGATGTGATGGTGATACGATACCGGGGCAACTCCCCCAAGCTTGGCACAAGCCAAGGGGAGTGCCCATACCCATGTGTTTAATTGTCTTCCTTCAGAGGTGATGCTAATGGAGTTGTTGGAGTCTGGGGTTGATTCTCTGTCTTCCAAGGCATAGGTTCTCCATCATGGAAAGATGACCGAGTCTCCGGAATCCTCAAATCTGCACCCAACCGCATTGCTTTAAATCTATACTCATACTCACAGTTTTGGTTCTGCAGGTCATAGATCTGCGCTTGGAGATGATCGATTCTGTCATAGAGCTTGAAGAGGTGCTCCCCGATGTCCTTGGCATCGATCTTGTGCTTGTTGGTGAACTATGTGATCATCATGTGGTTGGCGTTGAGTCCGTGTTCCACCATCCCTTGGCACATGAAGACTTGTTGCTCCATTTCCTCGAGCCACGCATCTACGCTTCCGGTCCTCTTGGGCCCCTCAACATCACGGATGTGCAGCACCCCCTCATGCATCTCGATAGATTGAGGGTGTTGCAGCACCTCCGCGAGGTAGGGATTGATGACCTTCTCGAAGAACTTGTCCTTCGGAACTTTTGGGGATGCCATAGCGATCTGGATCTGTCTGCACAACAGCTCGAAACGAAAACAGAGGATATTTCCGTGATACGAGGGTCAGACCTTTCGGGAGATTATATAATGATTTTTTACCGACCATAAGGAGTATTCCACAAGAAAACGGAGTCTGGGAGACACACGAGGTGCTCACGAGTACCCCAGGCGCGCCCAGGGGGGTGGGGCGCGCCTGGCAGGCTTGTCACCTCCTCGTGCGCTTTCCGGACTACTTTAATTTTTTTCTATTTTTCTAAATATTCCAAAACGGAGAAAAATTGCTATTCAAAAAGTTTTGGAGCCGGTTTACTTACCATATCACATACCTCTTCGTTCTTGGAGTCTGAAACAAGCTGGTAAATATCCCTTATGTACTCCTCCGGAGTTATGGTATTAATAATATTGCTTTCAACATTTATGGGAGTACCTCAGATATAATGCTTGATTATTTGCCCATTTACAACTCTCGGAAAATTACCTTCCGCGTTGTTGATTTTTATGGCACCGGAATGATATACTTCCTCAACAATGTAAGGTCCTTCCTGTTTAGAGAGAAGTTTACGTGCAAAAAATCTTAAACGAGAATTGTAGAGCAAGACATAATCACCTACATTGAACTCACGTTTTTGTATCCTTTTATCATGCCACCTCTTAACTTTTTCTTTAAACAACTTGGCATTTTCATATGCATGAGTTCTCCATTCATCAAGTGAGCTAATATCAAATAACCTCTTCTCACTAGTAAGTTTGAAATCAAAGTTGAGCTCTTTGATTGCCCAATAAGCCTTATGCTCTAGCTCAAGAGGTAAATGACATGCTTTACCGTAAACCATTTTATACGGAGACATGCCCATGGGATTCTTATAAGAAATTCTATAAGCCCACAATGCATCATCAATTTTCTTAGACCACTTCTTTCTAGACCTATTAACAGTATTTTGCAAAATTAATTTAATTTCTCTATTACTTAACTCTACTTGACCACTAGACCAAGGATGATAAGGAGATGCAATTCTATGGTTGACATTATACTCAGCAAGCATTTTACAGAAAGCACCATGAATAAAATGTGAACCACCATCAGTCATTAAATATCTAGGGACTCCAAATCTAGGAAAAATAACTTCTTTAAGCATCTTAATAGAGGTGTTATGATTAGCACTACTAGTTGGAATAGCTTCTATCCACTTAGTAACGTAATCAACAGCAACTAGAATATGAGTATACCCGTTGGACTTTGGAAAAGGTCCCATATAATCCAAACCCCAAACATCAAATGGTTCAATAAAAAGTGAATAATTCATAGGCATTTCCTAAACTTTACTGATATTACCTATTATTTGACATTCATCACAAGACAAGACAAACTTACGAGCATCCTTGAAGAGAGTAGGCCAATAAAAACCGGATTGCAATACCGTGTGTGCAGTTCTATCTCCCGCATGGTGTCCTCCGTAAGCCTCGAAGTGACACTTCTGTAGGATCTGTCCCTGATCATGCTCAGGTACACAACGTCTAATAATACCATCTACTCCTTCTTTATAAAGGTGACGATCATCCCAAAAGTAATGTCTCAAATCATAGAAGAACTTTTTCTTTTGTTGGTATGTTAAACTAGGTGGTATATATTTAGCAACAATATAATTAGCATAATCAGCATACCATGGTGTACTGCGTGAAGCATTGATGACATTCAATTGTTCATCAGGAATGCTATAATCAATAGGTTGTGGGTCATCAAGAACATTCTCTAACCTAGACAAGTTATCTGCTACGGGGTTCTCAGCACCCTTCCTATCAAAAATATGCAAATTAAATTCTTGTAGCAAGAGAACCCATCTAATAAGTCTAGGTTTAGCATCTTTATTTTCCATGAGATATTTAATAGCAGCATGATCAGTGTGAATAGTAACTTTGGAATCAACAATATAAGATCTGAACTTATCACATGCAAACACAACTCCTAAAAATTCTTTTTCAGCAGTAGCATAGTTTCTTTGGGCACTGTCTAGAGTTTTACTAGCATAATGAATAACATTTAATTTCTTATCAACTCTTTGTCCTAGAACAGCACCAACAGCATAATCACTAGCATCACATATAATTTCAAAAGGTAGGTTCCAATCAGGTGGTTGAACAATAGGTGCAGTTATCAAGGCCTTCTTAAGTATTTCAAATGCTTCTTCACAATCATCATAAAAAACAAATGGAATATATTTTTGCAAGAGATTGGTGAGAGGCCTAGAAATCTTAGAGAAGTCTTTAATAAACCTTCTATAGAAACCAGCATGACCAAGGAAACTTCTTATACCTTTAATGTCTGTAGGGCATGGCATTTTCTCGATCGCATCAACTTTAGCCTTATCGACTTCAATACCTCTTTCAGAAATTTTATGTCCCAAGACAATGCCTTCATTAACCATAAAGTGGCACTTCTCCCAATTCAAGACAAGGTTAGTATCTTTACATCTCTGCAAAACTCGATCAAGGTTGCTCAAGCAATCATCAAAGGAAGATCCGTAAACGGAGAAATCATCCATGAAAACCTCAACAATCTTTTCACAAAAGTCAGAGAATATTGCCATCATACATCTTTGAAAGGTAGTAGGTGCATTACATAAACCAAAAGGCATATGGCTATAAGCAAAGGTACCGAAAGGGCAAGTAAAAGTGGTTTTCTCCTGATCAGATTGTGCAACAGGTATTTGGGAGAAACTAGAATAACCATCTAGAAAGCAAAAGTGTGTATGTTTAGACAATCTTTCTAGCATTTGATCAATAAAAGGTAAAGGTTAATGATCTTTCTTAGTAGCTTTATTTAATTTCCTAAAATCAGTTACCATCCTATAGCTAGTAACAATTCTTTGTGGGATCAATTCATCTTTATCATTAGGGACAACGGTAATACCTCCCTTCTTAGGGACACAATGAACCGGACTTACCCAATCACTATGAGCAACAGGATAAATAATACCTGCTTCCAGGAGCTTTAGTATTTCTTTTCTTACTACCTCTTTCATCTTAGGATTTAATCTTCGTTGGTGATCGGCAACTGGTTTGGAATCAGGATCAGTTTTAATTTTATGCTGGCATAGAGTAGGACTAATGCCCTTAAGATCATCAAGAGTATATCCAATAGCAGCATGGTGCTTCCTCAGGGTTTTCAATAATTTCTTTTCTTCATGCTCTGAAAGGTTAGCACTAATAATAACCGGATATATCTCTTTTTCATCAAGATAAGCATACTTAAGAGTATCAGGTAATTGTTTAAGCTCAAACACAGGATCACCCTTTTGTGGAGGTGGATCTCCAAGTAATTCAACAGGCAAATTATTCTTAAGGATAGGACATTGTTCAAAGATAACTCTATCTGTCTCATCCCTTTCATCCATATGCATATCATTTTCATGTTCAAGAAAGTATTGCTCTAAAGGATCAGTAGGAGGCACAACAATAGAAGCAAGAGCAATAATTTCATCCTTACTAGACAATTCTTTTTCATGAGGTTGTTTACCAAACTTAGAAAACTTAAATTCATGTGACACACCTCCAAAGCCAATAGTAACAGTTTCTTTCTCACAATCAATTTGAGCATTAACAGTATTGAGGAAAGGTCTACCAAATATGATGGAACAAAAGCTATCTTGTGTGGTAGCAAGAATGAGAAAATCAGTAGGATACTTAGTTTTACCACACAAGACTTCAACATCTCTAACAATTCCCACAGGGTAGATAGTATCTTTATTAGCAAGTTTAATAGTAACATCAATAAATTCCATCTCGACAGGTGCAATGTCATCTTTAATTTCATTATATACAGATTGAGGTATTGCACTAACACTAGCACCCATGTCACATAAACCATGATAACAATGATATCCTATCTTAACAGAAACAACAGGCATGCCAACAACAGGTTTATGTTTGTCTCTAGCCCGAGGTTTAGCAATTCTAGCAGCAGCTTCACAGAATTGAATAACATGCCCATCAACATTATCGGCCAAGAGATCTTTAATAATAGCAATACTAGGTTCAACTTTAATTTGTTGAGGGGTGTGGGTGTTCTAATGTAGCTCTTACGTATCACAGTGAAAGCTTTAACATGATCCTTTATTCTAACAGGGAAAGGTGGTTTCTCAATGTAAGCACTAGGAACAATAGAATCATTATAAGCAATAACTTTCTCTTCAACTGGATTGGATTTTACTACATTAACTTCTATGGGAGGATGATATTTAAACCACTTCTCCTTAGGGAGATTAATATGTGCAGCAAATGATTCACATAAAGAAGCTACTATCTCAGAGTCAAGTCCATGTTTAGCGCTAAAATCACGAAAAGTATTTGTTTCAACGAAGGATTTAACGTGATCGAACTTAAGAATCATACATGACTCCTTACCTTCATCAAAATCCCAATATTCAGAGTTGCATTTAATTCTTTCCAATAAATCCCATTTGAAATCAATATCTCTCTTCATAAAAGAACCGGTACAAGAAGTGTCAAGCATGGTGCGATTGTCATGAGAAAGCCGAGCATAAAAGTTCATAATAATAAGTTCTCTAGGTAGATCATGGTTGGGGCATGAATATAACATTGACTTAAGCTTCCCCCAAGCTTGAGCGATACTTCCTCTATCATGAGGCCAAAGTTTATAGATATAATTCCAATCACGATGTACCAAATGCATAGGATAAAACTTTTGATGAAATTCCAATTTCAATCGGTTGTAGTTCCATGATCCAGTATTATCACATAGCCTATACCATGTCAATGCTTTATCCCTCAAAGATAAGGGAAAGACCTTCTTCTTGACCTCATCCTCGGGCAAACCTGCAATCTTAAATAAACCACAAACTTCATCTACATAGATTAGATGCATGTCGAGATGTGATGTTCCATCTCGTGTAAAAGGATTAGCCAACAGTTTCTCTAGCATACCCGAAGGGATTTCATAATAAATATTTTCAGTAGGTGAAGTAGGTTGAGGAGCAACTCTTTGTGCTTCGGATCGAGGTGAATATACCCCGAACAAGCCCCTCAAAGGATTAGATTCCATAGTGACAAGTGACAATAAATTTCAGCACACTATATAAATGTTTCCTTACCAAATTCCACTAACCAAAGGCACTTCACTCCCCGAAAACGGCGCCAGAAAAGAGTCTTGATGACCCACAAGTATAGGGGATCTATAGTAGTTTTTTCGATAAGTAAGAGTGTCGAACCCAATGAGGAGCGGAAGGAAATGACAAGTGATTTTTAGCAAGGTATTCTCTGCAAGCGATGAAATTATCGGTAACAGATAGTTGCGGGATAAGATAATTCGTAACGGATAACAAGTAACAATAGTAACAAAGGTGCAGAAAGATGGCCAAATCTCTTTTGTAGCAAGGAAAAAGCCTTAACGAACTCTTATATAAGGTAAAGCGCTTCCGAGGACACATGGGAATTTCTGTCAAGCTAGTTTTCATCATGTCCATATGATTCGCGTTCGCTACTTTGTTAGTCTGATATGTGGGTGGACCGGTGCTTGGGTGCTGTCCTTACTTGTACAAACATCCCACTTATTATTAACCCCTCTCGCAAGCATCCGCAACTATGAAAGAAGAATTAAGATAAAGTCTAACCATAGCATTAAACTGGTGGACCCAAATCAGCCCCTTGCGAAGCAACGCATAAACTAGGGTTTAAGCTTCTGTCACTCTAGCAACCCATCATCTACTTATTACTTTCCAATGCCTTCCTCTAGGTCCAAATAATGGTGAAGTTTCATGTAGTTGACGTCACATAATACCACTAGAGGAAAGACAACATACAACGCATCAAAATATCGAACGACTACCAAATTCACATGACTACTTATAACAAGACTTATCCCATGTCCTTAGGAACAAACGTAACTACTCACAAAGCATAATTATGTTCATGATTAGAGAGGTATTGAATAGCATTAAGGATCTGAACATATGATCCTCCACAAAGTAATCCAACTAGCATCAACTACAAGGAGTAATTAACACTACTAGCAACCTTACAAGTACCAACCGGAGTCGCGAGATGGAGATTGGGTACAAGAGATGAACTAGGGTTTGGAGATGAGATGGTTTTGATGAATATGATGATGGAGATGAGTCCCCTCCGATGAGAGGAGTGTTGGTGATGACGATGGCGATGATTTCCCCCTCCGGGAGGGAAGTTTCCCCGGCAGGACGGCCCTGCCGGAGCTCTAGATTGGTTCTGCTCAAGTTCCGCCTCGTGGCGGCGGCGTTTCTTCTCGAAAGCTCTCTCTTGATTTTTTTTGTGGGACAAAACCCTCCTTATAGCAGAAGATGGGAGCCGAAGGGGTAACAGGGGGCCCGTGAGCCCCCCAGGCGCGCTGAGGGGGTGGGGCGCGCCTAGCAGGCTCGTGACCTCGTTGTGGCTCCCCTCCAGTATTTCTTCCACCCAGTATTTTTTATATATTCCAAAATAATTCCTAGCTGATTTTCACGGCTTTTGGAGTTGTGCAGAATAGGTATCTCAAACTTGCTCCTTTTCCAGCCCGGAATTCCAGCTGTTGGCATTCTCCCTCCTCATGTAAACCTTATAAAATAAGAGAGAAAAGGCATAAGTATTGTACCATAATGTGTAATAACAGCCCATAATGTGATAAATGTCAATATAAAAGCATGATGCAAAATGGACTTATCAATGACACTATATGAACTATGGTTTGGAGAAACCTAAGTTGTCGTTTCTTAAAAGATTGGGGCTGCGATGCTTATGTGGAAAAGTTTCAGCATGATAAGTTCGAACCCAAAGCGGATAAATGCATCTTCATAGGACGCCCAAAACATTTGGGTATACCTCCTATCTCAGATCCGGAAGCAAAGAGTTTGTTTCTAGAAACGGGTCCTTTCTCGAGGAAAAGTTTCTCTCGAAAGAATTGAGTGGGAGGGTGGTGGAACTTGATGAGGTTATTGAACCGTCACTTTAACCAAGGTGTAGCACGGCGGAGGAAGTTGTTCATGTGGCTCCTACACCAATTGAAGTGGAAACTGATGATGGTGACCATTAAGCTTCGGATCAAGTTACTACAAACCTCATAGATCGATAAGGTCACGTACTAATACAGAGTGGTACGGTAACCCTGTCTTGGAGGTCATGTTGTTGAACAACAATGAACCTACGAGCTATGGAGTAGCGATGGTGGGCCCGGATTCCGGCAAATGGATGGAGGCCATGAAATCTAAGAGAGGATCCATGTATGAAAACAAAGTGTAGACTTTGGAAGAACAACTTGATGGTCGTAAGACTATTAAGTAAAGATGGATCTTTTAAAGGAAGACAGGCGATGATGGTGAGAGTCACCATTAAGAAAAGCTCGACTTGTCGCAAAGATGTTTCCGACAAGTTCAAAGAGTTGACTATGATGAGACTTTCTCACTCATAGCGAAACTAAAAGTCTGTTGGAATTATGTTAGCAGATGCTCCATTATTTATGAAATATTGCACATAGGATTTCAAAACATTGTTTCCTCAACGGTTTCCTTGAGGAAAGGTTGTATGTGATACAACCAGAAGGTTTTGTCGATCCTAAGGATGCTAACAAGTATGCAAGCTCCAGCGATCCTTCTATGGACTGGTACAAGCATCTCGGAATTGGAATGTACGCTTGGTGAGATGATCAAAGCTTTTGGGTTTATACAAGGTTTGTGAGAAACTTGTATTTACAAAGAAGTGAGTGGGAGCACTATAGAATTTCTCATAAGTATATGTGGTTGACATATTGTTGATCGGAAGTAATGTAGAATTTCTGTAAAGCATAAAGGGTCGTTTGAAAGGAGTTTTTCAAAGGAAAACTTGAATAGAGCTACTCGAACATTGAGCATCAAGATCTATAGAGATAGATCAAAACGCTTAATAGAACTTTCAATAAAATGCATGCCTTGACAAGTTTTTGAAGGAGTTCAAAATAGATCAGCAAAGAAGGAGTTCTTGGTTTTGTTGTAAGCTCTGAATTTGAGTAAGACTCAAAGCCCGGCCACGATAGAAGAAAGAGAAAGTATGAAGGTCGTCCCATGTGCCTTAGGCGTAGGCTCTATAGTATGCCAAGCTGTGTACCGCACCTGATGTGTGCCTTGCCATGAGTCTGTCAAGGGGTACAAAAAGTGATCCAGGACTGAATTGCTAAACATCGGTCAAAGTTATCCTTAGTAACTAGTGGACTAAGGAATTTTTCTTAATTATGGAGGTGATTAAAGAGTTCGTCATAAAGGGTTAAATTGATGTAAGCTTTGACACTAATCCGAATAACTCTGAGTAGTAAATCGGATTCGTATAGTGGAGCAGTCATTTGGAATATTTCTAAATAGCACGTAGTAGCAACATCTATATGATGACTTAAAGATTTGTAAAGCATAGACGGATCTGAAAGGTTCAGACCCGTTTACTAAAAACCTCTCACACAAGCAAGACATGATCGAACCCCAGAACTGTATGGGTATTAGATTCATTACAATCACATAGTTATGTGAACTAGATCATTGACTCTCGTGCAAGTGGGAGACTGTTGGAAATATGCCCTAGAGGCAATAATAAATTGTTTATTATTATATTTCCTTGTTCATCATAATCGTTTATTATCCATGCTAGAATTGTATTCATTGGAAACTCAAATACATGTGTGGATACATAGGCAACACACTGTCCCTAGTGAGCCTCTAGTTGACTAGCTCGTTGACCAAATATGGTCAAGGTTTCCTGGCCATAGGCTAGTGTTGTCACTTCATAATGATATCACATCATTGGGAGAATGATGTGATGGACAAGACCCAAACTATAAACGTAGCATATGACCGTGTCAGTTTATTGTTACTGTTTTCTGCATGTCAATGTATCTGTTCCTATGACCATGAGATCATGCAACTCTCGAACACCGGAGGAATACCTTGTGGGTTATCAAACATCGCAACATAACTGGGTGACTATAAAGGTGCTCTACAGGTATCTCCAAAGGTGTCTGTTGGGTTGGCATGGATCAAGACTGGGATTTGTCACTCCGTGTGATGGAGAGGTATCTCGGGGCCCACTCAGTAATACAACATCACAACAAGCCCTGCAAGCAATGTGACTAAGGAGTTAGTTACGGGATCTTGTATTACGGACCGAGTAAAGAGACTTGTCGGTAACGAGAATGAACTAGGTATGGAGATAACGACGATCGAATCTCGGGCAAGTAACATACCGAAGGACAAAGGGAATAGTATACGGGATTATATGAATCCTTGACATAGAGATTCGACCGATAGAGATCTTCGTAGAATATATAGGAACCAATATGTACATCTAGGTATCACTGTTGGTTATTGACCGGAGAGTGTTTTAGGTGATGTTTGCATAGTTCTCGAACCCGCGGGGTCTACACACTTAAGGTTCAGTAACATTTCGGTATAGTTGAGTTATATGTGTTGGTGACCGAAGTTTTGTTCGGAGTCTTGGATGAGATCCCGGACGTCACGAGGAGTTCCGAAATGGTCCGGAAACGAAGATTGATATATATGAAGTTGGTATTTGGATTCTGGAAGGTTTTCGGGCATTGTCGGCAGTGTACCGGGAGTGACGAATGGGTTCCGGGGGCCCACTGGGTGGGCCCACCACACCCCAAGGGGTCCACGTAGGTTTATTGGATGCACAATAAGGCATAATGCGCTGACAAAGTCATCCAAGGAAATCCCATGAGGAAAAAGTGGAAAATCCAAAAGAGATGGGATATTAAGGAAGGAGTCCTTATCCAAGTGGGATTGGAGGAGGACTCCTCCCTCCTCCACTTCGGCTGACCCAAGGGCTCCTCCCTTGTGGCGCCAAGGCAACCTCCTCCATCCTCCTATATATACTAGAGGTTTAGGGCTTTTGAGATACAACTTTGCCACGTGCAACCCTAAACCTCTACTTCGTAGTTCTTCCTCTAGATCGGTTTTCTGCGGAGGTCGGGCGGAGCTCGGGCAGAGCCCTTCAGGAATAGATCATCACCATCACCGGCGCACCGTCACGCTGTCGGAGAAGTCATCTACTTCCCCGTCTCTCTTGCTGGATCAAGAATACGGAGATCGTCATCGAGCTGTACGTGTGCTGAACGCGGAGGTGCCATCCGTTCGGTGCTAGATCGGGACGGATCGTGGGACGACGGTGATTTGAATCATGAAGCTGTTCCACTACATCAACCGCGTTTCTTAACACTTCCCGCTTAGCGATCTACAAGGGTACGTGGATCTGATCTCCCTCTTGTAGATGAACATCACCATGATAGGTCTTCCTGTGCGTAGGCAATTTTTTGTTTCCCATGCAGTGCTCCCCAACAATTTTAAAATCTCCAATGATAACCGTGGGCGTAGGCTCAATGCATTAATATTATTAACCATAGTTTTCTTATTCAAAAAATGCACGATATTTTGCTTGCCACTGACATGAAAAGTAAGCTTGCTTTTGTTGCTATCAATAACAACCCCTGCAGTATTTAGAAAGGGTCTACCAAGGATGATAGACATATTGTCGTACTCGGGCATATCAAGAATAACAAAGTCTGTTAAGAAGTAACATTTCCAACCACAACAGGAACATCCTCGCAAATTCCAATAGGTAAATTAGTGGATTTATCAGCCATTTGCAAAGATATCTCACTGGGTGTAAGCTTAGAAAAATATAATCTTTTCTAAATAGAGAAAGGAATAACACTAACACCAGGTCCTAAATCACATAGAGCAGTTTTAACATAATTTCTTTTAATAGCCAAGGTATTTTGGGTACACCAGGATCTCCCAACTTCTTAGGTACTCCACCATGAAAATAATAATTAGCAAGCATAGTAGCAATTTTAGTTTCATGTAGTTTTCTTTTGTTGGTAATAATATCCTTCATATACTTAGCATAGAGAGGCATTTTCAATCTACGAGTCAAGCGAGTGCGCAAAAAGACAGGTCTAATCATTTCAGCAAAGCGCTCAAATTCTTCCTCGTCCTTAACTTTAGAAGGCTTACGAGGGGAGGACATGGGTTTCTGAACCCATGGCTCTCTTTATTTTCCATGTTTTCTAGGAACAAAGTCTCTTTTGTCATAGAGTTTATTCTTAGTGTGTGGGTTATCAACATTTTCAGCATGTTCTATTTCCACATAATTATTAGGTTCCTTATTACTATATGGTGGATCTTATACATGTAAATCATTATTATCATTATCATTATCACTAAGTTCATGTTCACTACCAGATTGTGTCTCAGCATCTCAAATGGAAATATCATTATTTTTCTCAACAGGATTAATAGAAGCATGCAAAGCCCTATCATCTTTGTTTTTCTTGTTTCTTTTTAGATGAGCTAGGTGCATCTTCATTAATTCTCTGAGAATCTTGTTCAATTCTTTTAGATTCCTGAGTCATTCTACCTCCTCTAGTCATTACTCTAACATCATGACCATTCATATCATTATTTATCTTAGCAAACAAATCATTTTGTGACTTAACAACTTGGTCTAGTTGGTCATGAACCATAGAAGCATGTTTACCTAGAACTTTCACATCATTAGCAATTCTGAACATAGTGTCACTTAAGCGGTCTATCATCATGGAATTACGTCTTAATTGATCTTTAACATAATTATTGAAGTGCTTTCGCTTAACAATGTAATTATCAAATTCATCCATCCATTTACTCGGAGTCTTAGTATAATGTATATCACTTTCATTAAAGGAATGGAGACAATTTAACTCTACTATCTGTGTCAGGGTATCAAGTCCATGTATTCCTTTGATAGGTGGTAAATTCTTGACATCTTCAGTTTTAGTACCTTTCTCTTTCATAGATCTTTTTTGCTTCTTGCATATCTTCAGGGTTGAGGAATAGAATACCTCTCTTCGTTTGAATAGGTTTTGGAGGTGGTTCAGGGACTGGCCAATCAACGACATTTTGCAATATGTTATTCAATAATTCTCCATCGTGTCCAACAGTTATTTCCCTTAAAACAAAACCATCACAACTATCTAGGAAGTACCTAGAAGCATTGGTTAGTACATTATAAAAGATATCAAGGATTTCATTTTTCTTAAGAGGATGATCACGCAAAGCTCTCACTAGTAGAAAACATGGCTTTGGTCCTGGCCTGATAAGAGCATTAGTCCCGGTCGACTTACGAACCGGGACTAATGCGTGCATCAGTCCCGGGTTGAGCGGCCAAGACGCCGGTCGGGCCTCAATGGGCATCAGTCCCAGTTCGTGCCACAAATCGGGTCTAAAGGTCCTAGCTCCTCGCGCAACACCTTTAGTCCCGATTCGTGTATGGAACCGGGAATAAATGGCTATCTTCAGTCCCAGTTCTAGACACCAACCGGGACTAAAAGATTGCATATATAAATGCTCCTCCCTGCCCGCTGATATGTCCATTTTGCATCATGCTTTGATGTTGATATTTATTGCTTTATGGGCTATTATATTACTTTGTGGTACCATATTTATGCCTTTTCTCTCTTATTTTGCAAGGTTTATTTGAAGAGGGAGAATTCTGGCAACTGGAATTCTGGACCGGAAAAGGAGCAAAACTGAGTCCTCTATTCTACACATCTCCAAATGCCCTGAAAAGTTACATGGAATTTTTTGGGATTATATAAAAAAAACTTTTCGAAAGAAGTACCAGAGGGGAGCTACCACGGCGCCACAAGCCTGGTAGCCGCCACCCCCCCCCCCCCCCCGTGGTGGCGGCTAAAGGGCTTGTGGGCTCCCTGACGGCCCACTGGCCCCCTTCTTTTGCTATCTGAAGGGTTTCGTTCCAGAAAAAATTAGTAGGGAGATTTTTCGTGGTTTCGCCGCCGCCACGAGGCGGAACTTGAGCAGATCCAATCTAGAGCTCCGGCAGGACGATCCTGCCGGGGAAACTTCCCTCCCGGAGGGGGAAATCATCGCCATCGTCATCACCAACACTCCTCTCGTCGGAGGGGAGGCATCTTCATCAGCACCATCTCCTCTCTAATACCTAGTTCATCTCTTGTAACCAATCTCCGTCTCGCGACTCTGATTGGTACTTGTGAGGTTGCTAGTAGTGTTGATTACTCTTTGTAGTTGATGCTAGTTGGATTACTTGGTGGAAGACTTTATGTTCAGATCCTTGATGCTATTCATTACACCTCTGATCATGATTATGATTATGCTTTGTGAGTAGTTACTTTTGTTCCTGAGGACATGGGATAAGTCATGTTAATAATAGTCATGTGAATTTTGATATTCGTTCGGTATTTTGATAGGTTGTATGTTGTCTTTTCCTCTAGTGGTGTTATATGAACGTCGACTACATAACACTTCACCATATTTGGGCCTAGAGTAAGACATTGGGGAGTAGTAAGTAGATGATGGGTTGCTGGAGTGACAGAAGCTTAAACCCCAGTCTATGTGTTACTTCGTAAGGGGCTGATTTGGATCCACTAGTTTAATGCTATGGTTAGATGTTGTCTTAATTCTTCTTTCGTAGTTGCTGATGCTTGCGAGAGGGGTTAATCATAAGTGGGATGCTTGTCCAAGTAAGGGCAGTACCCAAGCGCCGGTCCACCCACATATCAAACTATCAAAGTAACGAACGCGAATCATATGAACATGATGAAACTAGCATGACAGAAATTCCCTTGTGTCCTCGGGAGCGTTTTTCCTCCTATAAGACTTTGTTCAGGCTTGTCCCTTGCTACAGAAGGGATTGGGCCACTTTCTGCACCGTTGCTACTACTTGTTACTTGTTACTTTTTGCTTGCTACGTTTCACCTCACTACACCATCACGTGTTACCGCTACTTTAAGTGCTTGCAGTTATTACCTTGCTGAAAACCGTTTATCAAAGCCTTCTTCTCCTCGTTGGGTTCGACACTCTTACTTATCGAAAGGACTACGATTGATCCCCTATACTTGTGGTTCATCAAGACTCTTTTCTGGCGCCATTGCGGGGGAGTGAAGCGCCTTTGGTAAGTGGAAATTGGTAATGAAACATTTATATACTGTGCTGAAATTTATTGTCACTTGTCACTATGGAAATTGTTCCTTTGAGGAGTTTGTTCGGGGTATCTTCACCACGAACAGAAGCACGAGGAGTTTTCCTCAACCTGAGGTACCTACTGAAAATATCTTTTATGAAATTCCTTCGGGTATGCTTGAGAAACTGCTGGCTAATCCTTTTACACGAGATGGATCTTCACATCCAGCCTTGCATCTGATCTATGTAGATGAAGTTTGTGGTTTATTTAAGCCTGAAGGTTTGCCCGAGGATGAGGTGAAGAAGAAAGTCTTTCCTTTATCTTTGAAGGATAAGGCGTTGACATGGTATAGGCTATGTGATGATACTGGATCATGGGACTACAATCGGTTGAAATTGGAATTCCATCAAAAGTTCTATCCTATGCATTTAGTACATCGTGATCGGAATTATATTTAAAACTTTTGGCCTTGTGACAGGGAAAGCATAGCTCAACCTTGGGAGGCTTAAATCAGTGCTATATTCATGCCCCAATCATGAGCTCTCGAGAGAAATTATCACTCAAAACTTTTATGCTCGGCTTTCTCATGAAGATCGTACCATGCTTGACACTTCTTGTATCGGTTCTTTTATGAAGAAGGATATTGACCACAAGTGGAATTTATTGGAAAGAATCAAACGTAACTCTGAAGATTGGGAGCTGGAGGAAGGTAAGGAGTCAGGTATGAATTTCCAGTTTGATTGCGTTAAATCTTTTGTTGAGACAAACACTTCTAGAGATTTTAGCGCTAAGTATGGACTTGACTCTGAGATAGTAGCTTCTCTATGTGAATCTTTTGCTGCTCATGTTGATCTTCCCAAAGAGAAGTGGTTTAAGTATCATCCTCCTGTAGAAAGCAACATAGTCAAAACCAATCTAGTTGAGGAGAAAGTCATTGCTTTTAGTGATCCTGTTGTTCCTTGTGCCTATGCCGAGAAACCACCATACCCTGCTAGGATAAAAGATTATTCTAAAGCGCCAACTGTGATACGTAGGGGTTACATTAGACCACTTGCACCCCCTGAGGAGATTAGAGTTGAACCTAGTGTTGCCATTATCAAAGATCTCTTAGCCGAAGACATAGATGGTCATGTTATCAAATTCTGTGAGGACTCTGCTAGAATTGCTAAACCTCACGCGAAAGACAAATACGGACATGTAGTTGGCCTGCCCGTTGTTTCTGACAAGATAGGAGATCATTGTTACCATTGTTTATGTGATATGGGAGCTAGTGTTAGTGCAATACCCCGTTCCCTATATGATGAAATAAAAGATGAGATTGCACCTGCTGAGTTAGAACCCATTGATGTCACTATTACGCTAGCTAATAGAGACACTATCTGCCCTATGGGAATTGTGAGAGACGTAGAAGTCATGTGTGGTAAGACAAAGTATCCTACTGGTTTCCTCGTCCTTGGTACTGCACAAGATAGCTTTTGTCCCATCATATTCGGTAGACCCTTTCTCAACACTGTCAATTCTCACATTGATTGCATTAAGCAGACTATCACAGTTAGTTTCGAGGGTGTGTCTCATGAATTTAACTTCTCCAAGTTTGGAAGACAACCCCATGAAAAAGAGTCGTCTGGTAGGGATGAAATCGTTGCTCTTGCCTCTATTGTCGAACCTCCTACGGATCCTTTAGAGCAATATCTGCTTGAGCATGAAAATGATATGCATATGGAGGAAAGAGATCAGAAAGATAAAATTGTCTTAGAACAATATCCTATTCTCAAGAATAATCTGCCTGTTGAAGTGCTTGGGGACCGTCCCCCACCAAAGGGTGATCCTGTGTTCGAGCTTAAACAGTTGGCTGATACTCTTAAATATGCCTATCTTGATGAGGAGATATATCCTGTTATTATTAGTGCTCTCCTCTCAGAGCACGAAGAGAAGAATTTACCAAAAACTCTGAGGAAGCACCGTGATGCTATTGGATATACTCTTGATGATCTTAAGGGTATTAGTCCCACTCTATGTCAGCACAAGATTAAAACCGATCCTGATTCTAAACCAGTTGCTGATCATCAAAGGAGATTAAATCCTAAGATGAAAGAGGTCGTTAGAAAAGAAATATTAAAGCTTCTAGAAGCAGGAATCATTTATCCTGTTTCTCATAGTGATTGGGTGAGTCCAGTACATTGCGTACCTAAGAAGGGAGGTATCACTGTCGTTCCTAATGATAAGGATGAACTAATCCCACAAAGCAATATTACCGGCTATAGGATGGTGATAGACTTCCGGAAACTGAACAAGGCAACCAGGAAAGATCATTATCCTTTGTCGTTTATCGACCAAATGCTAGAAAGGCTATCCAAACACACACACTTTTGCTTTCTAGACGGTTATTCAGGTTTCTCTCAAATACCTGTTGCACAATCTGATTAGGAGAAAACCACTTTCACCTGCCCCTTCGGTACATTTGCTTATAGACGTATGCCTTTTGGCTTATGCAATGCACTTGCCACCTTTCAAAGATGCATGATGGCTATATTCTCTGACTTTTGTGAAAAGATTGTCGAGGTTTTCATGGATGACTTCTCCGTTTACGGGTCTTCCTTTGATGATTGCCTCAGCAACCTTGATCGAGTCTTACAGAGATGCAAAGATACCAACCTCGCCTTGAATTGGGAGAAGTGCCACTTTATGGTTAATGAAGGTATCGTCTTAGGACACAAAATTTCTGAAAGAGGCATTGAAGTTGATAAGGCTAAGGTTGATGCAATTGAGAAAATGCCTTGCCCCACAAATATCAGAGGTATACGAAGTTTCCTAGGTCATGATGGTTTTTATAGAAGGTTCATTAAAGACTTCTCTAAGATTTCTAGGCCTCTTACCAACCTTTTGCAGAAGGATGTTCCTTTTGTTTTTGATGAGGATTGTGAGGAAGCTTTCGAAATACTTAAGAAGGCTTTGATAACCGCACCTATTGTTCAACCACCTGACTGGAACTTGCCCTTTGAAATCATGTGCGACGCTAGTGATTATGCTGTTGGTGCTGTTCTAGGACAAAGAGTTGACAAGAAGTTGAATATTATTCACTACGCCAGTAAAACTCTAGACAGTGCCCAAAGAAACTATGCCACTATGGAAAAGGAGTTTTTAGCAGTCGTTTTGCATGTGAAAAGTTCAGATCTTATATAGTTGACTCCAAAGTCACTATTCACTCTGATCATGCTGCTATTAAGTACCTTATGGAGAAGAAGGACGCTAAGCCTAGGCTGATCAGATGGTTCTCCTGCTACAGGAATTTGATTTGCACGTCATTGATCGAAAGGGTGCTGATAACCCTGTAGCAGATAACTTGTCCCGGCTAGAGAATGTCCTTGATGACCCACGACCTATTGATGACAGCTTTCCTAATGAGCAATTAAATGTCATCCGCACTTCACATAGTGCACCGTGGTATGCCGATTACACAAATTATATCGTAGCCAAATACATACCACCCAGTTTCACCTATCAGCAAAAGAAGAAATTCTTCTTTGATTTGAGACACTACTTTTGGGATGATCCTCACCTTTATAAGGAAGGAGTAGATGGTGTTATTAGACGTTGTGTGCCTGAACACGAACAGGGACAGATCTTGCAGAAGTGTCATTCCGAAGCCTACGGAGGACACCATGCTGGAGATAGAACTGCTCATAAGGTATTGCAATCAGGTTTCTATTGGCCCACTCTCTTCAAGGATGTCCGTAAGTTTGTCTTGTCTTCTGACGAATGCCAAAGAATAGGGAACATCAGTAAGCGTCAGGAAATGCCTATGAACTATTCACTTGTCATTGAACCATTTGATGTCTGGGGCTTTGATTATATCGGACCCTTCCCGAGTTCCAATGGGTACACTCACATCTTAGTCGCTGTGGATTACGTCACTAAGTGGGTAGAAGCTATCCCCACTAAAAATGCTGATCACCACACCTCTATTAAGATGCTTAAAGAAGTCATTTTCCCAAGATTTTGAGTCCCTAGATATTTGATGACTGATGGCGGTTCACACTTCATTCATGGTGTTTTCCGCAAGATGCTCGCTAAGTATGATATCAACCATAGAGTTGCATCTCCTTATCATCCTCAGTCTAGTGGTCAAGTGGAGTTGAGTAATAGGGAGATCAAATTGATCCTACAAAAGACTGTCAATAGATCTCGAAAGAATTGGTCTAGCAAACTTGACGATGCACTATGGGCTTATAGGACTGCTTATAAGAATCCCATGGGCATGTCGCCATTTAAAATGGTTTACGATAACGCCTGTCATTTACCTCTTGAGCTGGAACACAAAGCTTATTGGGCAATCAAAGAGCTCAACTTCGATTTCAAACTTGCCGGTGAGAAGCGGTTGTTTGATATCAGCTCATTAGATGAATGGAGGGCCCAGGCATATGAGAATGCCAAGTTGTTCAAGGAAAAGGTTAAGAGATGGCACGATAAACGAATACAGAAACGGGAGTTCAATGTAGGTGACTATGTCCTGATATACAATTCTCGCTTAAGATTCTTCGCAGGCAAGCTTCTCTCTAAATGGGAAGGTACTTACGTTATCGAGGAAGTATATCGTTCCGGTGCCATCAAAATCAATAACACGGAAGGAAATTTTCCTAGAGTGCTAAATGGGCAAAGAATCAAGCACTATATCTCCGGTACTCCCATAAATGTTGAGACCAATATCATCAACATCATAACTCGAGAGGAGTACATAAGGGATGTTTATCAGCCTGTTTCAGACCCTGAAAACAAAGAGGTATCTGTTTCGGTAAGTAATTAGACTCCGAAGCTTTTCCAATAGGAAATTTCCTCCGTTTTGGATTTTTTGGAAAATTAGAAAAATAAAAAGCAGTCTGGAGAGCGCACGAGGCGGCCACAAGCTTGATAGCCGCCACCTACCCCACTGGTGGCGGCTAGAGGGCTTGTGGGCACCTCGTGTGCCTCCCGGACTCCGTTTTCTTGCGGAGCACTCCTTCTGGTCCAGAAAAAATCAATATATTTACGCCCGAGGGTTTTGATCTCCGTATCGCGCAGTTTTCCTCTGTTTTCGTTTCGAGCCTCTCGTCTACCACAGATTTAGGCCAAGATGTCTTCTCAAGATTCAGAAGAAGAGATCTATGTGGCCGATAATCTTGCTAACTCCAGGATTAATGGGGACTTAGAACCATATGGTTGGACCACTGACGAGGAAGAGGACTATGAGCCCAAGGGAAAGGAACAAACGAGTTCCAATGAAGAGGAGGTTCCTTTACCTCAACCTGCAAACACCCATGTGGAGTTCAAGAAGTCAAGCCTCCCCAACTCCAGGAAGAAGCCTAAGACCATATTTATCCCCTCTCGTTTCTTGCAGGAGAGTAAGCAGGTGCTTTGCCATAGAGTGTTGAAACTTGAGGAGGACAATGACGATCTGACGAAGCAGAACTTTTTGCTCAAGTGGAAATTAGACAAGCTCAATACTGCTTCAACAACAACAACACCATCACCACCAAAGGAAGACAACTAAGCATTGGTATGGGCAATCCCCTTGGCTTTTTCTAAGCTTAGGGGAGTTGCCCTAGTATCGTATCACCTTTATATCTTTTGCTTTTACCTTTGTTTTAGTTCTTTCCTTTTCAGTTTTTATTTCTTCTCTTAGAGGAATAAGTCTTTAGTGTTTAGTTTGAGTCTTTTTCTTTTGTCTCTCCCCCGATGTATTCGAGCTTACGAGCTATATAATAAAGAGTATCTCAGTCAAGGGCTTTGCTTTATGTCATGATCAAAAGTATGAAAAGAACGATAGCATGAAAGATCATGAGATGATCTTATGGAAAGTGATAGCTTCACATGTGACACGTATGATGATTGAAACTTGTTGAGAATAAATCAACATAGACCTCAGTCATTGTTGCAATTAATAAGAAGTAATAAGGAAAGAGAGGTTCACATATAAATATATCATCTTAGACACTTTTTACAACTGTGAGCACTCACAAAACTATTACATGCTTAGGAGTAGATGTTGGACAAGGAAGACAACATAATGAATTGTGTTTGCTTGGTTCCAAATAATGTTATATGATTAGAGATCCCTTAGCATGTGACGATTGCTTCCACCTCATATTAGCCAAAACTCCCGCACCAAGTAGAGATACTATTTGTGCATCCATAAACCTTCCACCCAGTTTTGCCATGAGAGTCCACCATACCTACCTATGGATTGAATAAGATTCTTCAAGTAAGTTGTCATCGGTAAAAGCAATAAAAATTGCTCTCTAATATGTATGATCTATTAGTGTGTGGAAAATAAGCTTTGTACGAACCTGTGATGAGGAAGACATAAAAGCGACAGACTGCATAATAAAGTTCTTTATCACAGGAGGCAATATAAGTGACGTTCCTCCGCACTAAGAGGACACGCATTCAAACCTCAAAAGCGCATGACAATCCCTGCTTCCCTCTGCGAAGGGACTATCTTGTACCTTTACTTTTAGCCCTTGTAAGAGTCATGGTGATCTTCACCAATTCCCAATTTTTGCCTTTGTCTTGGCTATCGTCCCATGCTTGGGAAAGATCTATATTCATATATCAACTTGGAGTTGAGTACCTATGCTTTATTATTGTTGACTTTACCCTTGAGGTAAATGGTTGGGAGGCAAAACTATAAGCCCCTATCTTCCTCTGTGTCCAGCTGAAACTTTGATACCATGAGTACCACGTGAGTTGTAACAATTGTGGAAAATAAAAGAGATGATTGAGTATGTGGGTTTGCCTTACAAGCTCTTATTTGACTCTTTCTGATGTTATGATAAATTGCAATTGCTTCAATGACTTTGGACTGTTGTTGGTTACTTCTCGGTAAGGTTTTTGCTTCATGCTTTGCTTTGTGAAGGAATTGTTACTTTCCCATAAGAATCTTTATGATGTATTGTTGTTCTATGTGTGATCGTGATGCCCTCATGTCCGTATTATGTTTTATCGACACCTCTGTCCCTAAACATGTGGACATGTTTATGGAACTTGGTTTTCGCTTGAGGACAACGAGGTCTAAGCTTGGGGGAGTTGATACGTCCATTTTGCATCATGATTTCATGTTGATATTTATTGCTTTATGGGCTGTTATATTACTTTGTGGTACCATATTTATGCCTTTTCTCTCTTATTTTTGCAAGGTTTATTTGAAGAGGGAGAATTCAGGCAGCTGGAATTCTGGACTGGAAAAGGAGCAAATCTGAGTCCTCTATTCTACACATCTCCAAATGCCCTGAAAAGTTACATGGAATTTTTTTGGGATTATATAAAAAATACTGGGCAAAAGAAGTACCACACGGGAGCTACCACGGCGCCACAAGCCTGGTAGCCGCCACCCCCCTAGTGGCGTCTACAAGGCTTGTGGGCTCCCTGACGAACCACTGGCCCCCCTCTTTTGCTATATGAAGGGTTTCATTCCAGAAAAAATCAATAGGGAGCTTTTTCGTGGTTTCGCCGCCGCCACAAGGCGGAACTTGAGAAGATCCAATCTAGAGCTCCGGCAGGACGATCCTGCCGGGGAAACTTCCCTCCCGGAGGGGGAAATCGTCGCCATCGTCATCACCAACACTCCTCTCGTCGGAGGGGAGGCATCTTCATCAACATCCTCATCAGCACCATCTCCTCTCCAATCCCTAGTTCATCTCTTGTAACCAATCTCTATCTCGCGACTCAGATTGGTACTTGTAAGGTTGCTAGTAGTGTTGATTACTCTTTGTAGTTGATGCTAGTTGGATTACTTGGTGGAAGACTTTATGTTCAGATCCTTGATGCTATTAATTACACCTCTGATCATGATTATGATTATGCTTTGTGAGTAGTTACTTTTGTTCCTGAGGACATGGGATAAGTCATGTTAATAATAGTCATGTGAATTTGATATTTGTTCGGTATTTTGATATGTTGTATGTTGTCTTTTCCTCTAGTGGTGTTATGTGAACGTCGACTACATAACACTTCAACATATTTGGGCCTAGAGGAAGGCATTGGGGAGTAGTAAGTAGATGATGGGTTGTTGGACTGACAGAAGCTTAAACCCCAGTCTATGCGTTGCTTCGTAAGGGGCTGATTTGGATCCACTATTTTAATGCTATGGTTAGACGTTGTCTTAATTCTTCTTCCGTAGTTGTGAATGCTTGCGAGAGGGGTTAATCATAAGTGGGATGCTTGTCCAAGTAAGGGCAGTACCCAAGCGCCGGTCCACCCACATATCAAACTATCAAAGTAACGAACGCGAATCATATGAACATGATGAAACTAGCATGACAGAAATTCCCGTGTGTCCTCGGGAGCGTTTTTCCTCCTATAGACTTTGTTTAGGCTTGTCCCTTGCTACAAAAGGGATTGTTCCACTTGATGCACCGCTGCTGCTACTTGTTACTTGTTACTTTTCGCTTGCTACGTTTCACCTCACTACACCATCACGTGTTACCGCTACTTTCAGTGCTTGCACTTATTACCTTGCTGAAAACCGTTTATGAGAGCCTTCTGCTCCTCGTTGGGTTTGACACTCTTACTTATCGAAAGGACTACGATTGATCCCCCATACTTGTGGGTCATCACCCATTCACTCCTCTCATTTTTGGCCGGCGAGCGTGTGGAGTTGTGTCCTACTCTAGTTCTCACCTCCTATGCACATGAGGTGTTTGATGAAATGGCCGAGCCACCTCAAATTAACTTTTTAGTTTGCATATGTGTAGGGTGTCGTCCCGTCCCCGTGCACGTCGTCCTCTCCCCCGTCCATTACCCGTGCCAATCTCGTAGATCGCCTGCACCACCGTGGTGAGCCTCTTGTTCTTAATTATCTTTTTTAGAGAAACAATTCTGACTTGTATGATTTATATAGCTACATGTATAATTTCTTAGTTCTATTATTGTTTGTTATTACATAGTGCCATGGTTTTGGTATCCGCCCCCGTCGGCTCTCGTCCGGTCTATGATTCAGATATGGTACATATCTTTTATAACTATTTGTTTTATTTAGTATTTATGACAATTATACTGACCAACTTGACATAGATGTCTTTATATAGGAGGTATGTGAACCGGAAATTCCAACTGACCATCTTATCGAGAGGTTAAATATAGTTGAAAAAGAAAAAAATATTTGAAATAAAAATTGAAAAGAGTTGAAGAAGAGAAGATGAAATTGGAGATGCAATGCGCTTGAAGATTAAAATAATTAGAAAACATGTCGTTGATAATGAGGCTTGGTACCATTATGTTGTTGGATCAATTGTTACCTTAGTTGCGATTTTGGTCGCATTTGTTGTTGCATTTAAATGTTTTACATAGTTGTATTTTAGTTTCAATGTATGTTTTAGTTAGATTCTCTAGAGAGTTGTATGTTGTTCTATGAGGACTATATGTATTGAATATATGTATTTGTTTTTTCAGTAATAATATTTTATGATGAACTTGTATTAATTTGGTCACGTTTCTCTATTCATGATGTTTTGTAATGTCTGTACACGAAGTGCATCCAGTTTTTGTGATAATCCTCTCAACTTTTTAGCACATGTTATGTGGGTGAAATTATGATACCATGCCAAGTTTCAACCTTTTCACATTTCATTTGTAGTGCTTTTAAATTTCAGGGTCATTTAGCTCAAAAATGATTAAATGCATGAAAAGTAGCAAATGAAGTCAGGAAAGGGTTGAAAATTGATGGTGTGGCTTTGAATGGTGCATATTGACCTCACAAATAGTCTGGAGTTAAACTATGTTCAAAAAAATGAAATCCCTTTGTAATAAATGAGTTTTCGTCTGAAACCCTCATACTTCAAAAGAGATTATTCAGTTCGTACACAAAGTGCATCCAGTTTTTCCCATAACCCTCTCAACTTTTTAGCACATGCTATGTGGGTGAAATTATGATACCACGACAAGCTTCAACCTTTTCGGAGTTCATTTGTAGTGCTTTTCAATTTCAGGGTCATTTAGCTCAAAAAGTGATTGAATGCATGAAAAATAGCAAATGAAGTCAGGAAAGGATTGAAAAAATTATGATGTGGCTTTGAATGGTGCATATTGACCTCACAAATAGTTTGGAGTTAAACTATGTTCAAAAAAATGAAATCGCTTTATAATAGATGAGTTTTTGTCCGAAACCCTCATACTTCGATATAGATTGTCGAGTTTGTACACATAGTTTATCCAGTTTTTTCCATAACCCTCTCAACTTATTATCACATGCTATGTGGGTGAAATTATGATACCATGTCAAATTTCAACCTTTTCAGAGTTCATTTGTAGCGCTTTTCAATTTCAGGTTCATTTAGCTCAAAAAATGATTAAATGCATGAAAAGTAGCAAATGAAGTCATGAAAGGGTTGAAAATTGATGAGGTGGCTTTGAATGGTGCATATTGACCTCAAAAATAGTCTGGAGTTAAACTATGTTAAAAAAAAATCCCTTTGTAATAGATGAGTTTTCGTCCGAAACCCTCATACTTCGTAAGAGATTGTCTAGTTTGTACACGAAGTCCATCGAGTTTTTACCATAACCGTCTCAACTTTTTAGCACGTGAGATGTGGGTGAAATTATGATACCATGCCAAGTTTCAACCTTTTCAGAGTTCATTTTTAGTGCTTTTAAATTTTAGGGTCATTTAACACAAAAATTTGATTAAATGCATGATAATAAATTAGGTTAACAAAAAGTACTAGGTTAAACTAATTAATTAACAGAAAAGAAAATATAACATTATTAGGTTAACAAAAAGTATTTTATAATATTCTTTATTTCTAGTGATTTTCAATTTCACGGCCATTTAGCTCAAAAACTCATTAAAAAGTATTTTATAATACAAAACTATAATATTCTTCAATAGCAAAAAGAATGAACTAAAAAGATTTTATAAACCTCTAGTTATGATCAAAATTATAATAACTTAAAATTATATAAAATTTAAAAACTAAAATTATCAAAGTATTTTTTGATAAAGCTTGAATAAGAAAAATATTTTTTACAAAATATTTTTGTTAAAAACTATAGTAGCAAAAAAATAACATAAAAAAATTAAAAAGCTCGCCTACAAGGCCACCACGGCCCGCATACGACTAGAAATCCTACCAAACATGGGCGAGGATGAAGGCCCGCAGGGCAAGTAGGCCCAATAGGGGCAGGCCTGCAAGAAATAGGCCCAACATATTATGCTTTAGAGAGGAGCTCGAATCTCGAGCCGTAGCGGTGCTTATAAACACCTGTGTGCGACTCTCGCTTGGCGAGGTGGGACTAAAATTGCACCACCCCGACGCAGTCCGAGGAACATACATTTAGTCCCAGTTGGAGCCACAAACCGGGACTAAAGCGGTACCTTTAGTCCTGGTTGGTGGCTCCAACCGGGACTAAAGGAGAAATTTTGCCCGTCGAAAGGGCGGGAGCCTAGGCATTTAGTCCCGGTTGGTGCCTCCAACCGGGACTAAATGCATGGGTATATAAGCCACCAGGCCACCGGCCTCCTCACCTCGATTCAGTTACTCCTCCCCCTCTCCCCGATGACGTTGACGACCACCTCGACGCCCCAGGTTGTCACACCTCACTGCCGACGCCCTCGTCGCGCCGTGCCCCTCTGCCCCGACTAGCGCGCTACCCCGACGAGCGTGCTGCCCCGACGCAACCGCTCCCCGTCGTGAGCCGCCCTGCCTGACACCGCTGCTACCTGCGCCCCTGCCGTGCCACGACGCCACTGCTCCCCGTCATGAGCCGCCCTGCCCCGATGGTGCTCCTGCCCGCGCCCCTGCCCTGCCCCGACGTCGCCTCTCCCCATCGTGAGCCGCCCTGCCCCGACGCCGCTGCCTCCCGTGCCCTTTCCTTGCCCCGCCGCCGCCGTTCCAGTCGGTCAGGTATACTCCCTCCTCCCTCCCACCCCTCTCCTCCCTTCTTCCTCGCCCAAGGCAAATTGTTTTAGCTCTAGGGATCATTTGCTCGTGGATGAACAATAAATTGGATATAAATAGTAAAATGTTCTAAAATATGATTTGTTTTGTTGATGTTCATGTTTTTTGTGGGAATAATACTTGTATTACTCAATTTGCAAGTCCTTACAACAATCATCAAGGAGCAACTTCAAAACGTCCTCTAGACCCAAACCAACCCAAGTCATAGGTCAACCTTGTAGTCTACCAAAACTAGCTAACCGATTACTAGCTTTATTTTGAGTGTGAGCCATAAGAGTAATACAAGTTTGCCTAAGGCTCAATAGATACCTGATTTCACCAATTGCAACCAGCAAGAGGTATACACTGACCGATATGGTTCGTCACTTGAAATCATCGCCACCGCCATGCTTGAGTCCATCTCAATCACAATTGGATGGTTTGATCATTGGATAGCAAAGGAAATTCCTTCCATACAAGCACACAATTATGTTTCCCTTTCAACTGATCCTGAGTTGGACCTTCACTGATGCTTGACAAAGCTACAAAGTATTCCCGCAAGAACCTCAGCGAGACAATCATGAGTGGGGCGGGTTTAGAATGCACCAACTGATTAGTAAATTCATGCCCAATCTTATGTTTGTTTTTCCAGGTTGGTAATGAATCAATCGATAGTCTCCAAGAAAAAAAAATCATGTGAAGTAGATTTCAATCGGTGATTGACAATTTTCATGCGAAGTAGATTTCAAAGGGTGCTTGACAATTTTCATGTTTTGTTGATGAAGTAGATTTCAATCTATGGTTTTGTACAACTTTGATTTATTCATGGATGGTGTCAATAAATTGTAAGAAACCATGGATAGAGACTTAGAAAAAGAAGAGTTGTTGGGGGATATAATCCGCGACGGAGGTGATGTTGATATCACCTTGTCGTATCTCAACGACACCGATCGAATGGAGGAGGGAGGAGATAACGGCTCCAGTGATCGAATGAAGGAGCGAGGAGATGACGGCTCCGCCGGTGTTGGAGCCTTAACTATTGTAAAGTCTCGCGAGGTATATATATATTAATTAAGCTTGTGCTGACTAGATACATTAATTGTTTTGTATGTGCATATATAAACGCTTCTTTCTTCTTTTAGCCCTCCGGATCGAGCCAAACTTCTGTAAGGAGATGAGGCCCGAAGAAAAGGTTGGGCCAGGATGAATGGTTCATGATCGAAGAAGTCGCTCCAGATGGCCAACCGATAGGTCCCAAGAGGAGCAAAGACAAATTTATATATTAGTGCAGAGTTATAGTCAGGGACAGCGTCCCGATCAGTATCCAAGAATGGAATGAGAGGAAGGACGGTGAAGTTTCTTATGTCGATGATAGATAGAAATATGAGCTTTGGAACTCACTGATGATAAATTTCAGCATACCTGAGAGGAGGATCCAAATAACCGAGTTATATAGCAAAAGGTCAAGGTGTTCGCTCTTAAGAAGATGTCGGAACTGTTCAAGAACTGGATGAAAATATTGAACGAGTTTGTCATGAAAGATTAGACTCCAGAATTCACAGGTCAATTTGCGAAGATAAAAAATCACTGGCCCGCATTTGTGGCGTACAAGAAATTGGAGAAAGCTAAGCAAAGGTCACAGGTAAATAAGGAAAATGCTGTAAATAAGAAGTATCACCATGTTACAGGGTCGGATGGCTACGAAGTTTCTCGGACTACGTGGGACAAAGCTGAGAAAGACCTACTTGATAAAGGGGTACAACCAGCGACATTGCACTGGCCCGATCGGTCAAGAACTTGGTTCTTCGGGAATGGGGGAGCTTTGAACCCAGAAACAGGGAAGTGTGTTTTCACAAAAGCTAAACTTGAAACACCCGTCTTAAATATTATCGAAGCAATCAAGGACACGCAGGAAGGGAGGTTCCATCCTGACAGAGAGAAGGACGAGCTGACAAAGGCCCTTGGGAATCCTGAACACCCTGGACGAACACGTGGCACATCAGGATCCATTGTGTGGAAGTATGGGTTTCCAGCGAGCACAGATTATAGAAGTCGAGGGAGAAAGAAGAGAGAGGAAGCATACCAGATGCAGAGGATGGAAGAAAGATCATCGCTGCAGGAGAAGAAACTAGAGGCATATAGCAGTCAACGAGCTTCTCAGCACCACGAAGCTCCTTCATTCGATACTGCCCACAAAGCTACCCCATCATCTCAGCAGAAAAGTAGTGTGGCTTCCACTGAGCTCATTTAGCCTGATATCATGTCTCCTCGCTACTCCGTGGATGGTATCACGGAGAGGGAAAATTGTGTGCTAATTGCCAAATGCCAAAACCTAACATTGAAGATGGCGGTCGGCTATGCCTTATCTCATCGACCTAATGAAACTTTCCATTTCAATCCAATTCCAGATGGCTTTGCTGTTGTCGGGGTGGATGAAGTGATGAGCGGATTTGAGGGGCTGAAGCTTGAATAGCCTAGATGTGAAGGGGAGATTCATTTGGAAAATTCCTTAAGGACTACATGTCCATGGAGAAAGGAAAACATCCTGCTTCCGCGCTGGATGCTGCCTCAGGTGGAGCAGGCCCGTCTGTCTCTGCCGCATGAGCAGAATCAACCGAAGGAGGCCCCTCAGTTGTCTCCGCCGCGTCGACACACTGAGGAGGAGGAGGCTCGGTTGTCTCCGTCGCGTCAACAGACTCAACTGGAGGAGGCCCCTCAGCAGAATCCTCCTCTGCCTGAGCTGTCTCCGCCGCGTCAGCGGACTCCGCCTCCTCCGCCGTGTCAGCTGACTCTGCCTAATCAGCAACGGCGGAAGAGACCCGCCGCCACTCCGGCGGCTAGCAGTACAACAAGAAATAAATAGAAAGCACTCCCAAGAGTCCCTAAGGCTCTTCCCAAGAGACCCTACGACATGATAAGGAGGAATACGAGAAAATCGTGGATGACTATAATAAGGCTTTTTTTGCACCGAAACGTCCACCTCCAAAGGACAAAATTGATCCGGTAAAAGCGAAGCGCTGTTTGGATGCCCTTAAGCGACCACCACCACGTCCGCTGATATCACACTATGAGCGAATTCTTGAAAATACATATGATCAAGCGAAGCAGTCGGGAAGCTTAAATACGAGTGGTGCAAGAAGTGGGAAAACAATTCTGCAACTCGACGAACAGGAGAAGCAATTGTGCCCCCCACTCAAGGTTTTTACGGATGTCGCTAATATAGATTCGGGGGTAGTGGCCGCTAATCCTTGTTTCACTCTTGGTGATTTCTTAAGCGAAGATTTACAGTTCAAAATTGCCCCGACACTAGCCCTTAGATACGAGCACGAGAAGCCTCACGTCAAACCTGAGTAGTTGAAGGAACTATCAACGATGATGCAAATACTACATGACTAGTACTTGAAAACCTGCAAGGATGGGACCAACAGTATCTACGTGGTAACTAAAGATGAGCACTACTTCAATGGAGAAGAGTCGTTGTACATTGAGTTTGAAGAATTCTTTCAGTTATACAAACAAGACGCCCTCGACATTACGCTCGTTAGTTCCTATTATTTGTAAGTATTATTTCGTTAATTAAGTCTCTAGATTAACTCATTCATTTCATGTATAATTATCCTCACTTTATTATGTAGATTGAAGATCCTTGAATGCAAAATAGGACAAATATATGACATTGGGTTCATTAACCCAAATACCATATATGAACATACAGTACTGAAGATCCCCGTGGATGCAGAGAAAGTGTTGCTAAATGTGATACTTCAACAACACCAAAAAAATGAAATACTATTTCCTTACAAGTTCACGTGAGTGTTGCTAGCTAGTTGTCTTCTGCACATTTTGTTTCACTTACTCGAGGCTAAGTGTAATTGATGAGTTCGAGTGTAGGTTTCACTTTGTTCTGCTAATCATTAGGCTTGAGGAGGGAGTAATAATTGTCTTGGACTCATTACGTAAAGACCCTACAGAGTTGGCGCCGATTATGGAAATGCTCCATAAGTAAGTTCAATCATTATCGCACCATATCAACAACTTTCTTTCATTTCATGCTATCAAGTAATCATTTTCTTTGTCGTGCACGGTTTGGAAAAAGTTCAGCCACACCACTAGGGGTGAATGCAATAAGGCGCTACAATTTTCCTTCGCCAGAGTAAGTGGTACTAGCTAGTTCCGCGCATCTCTCATTCACGTGCAAAGGGAAATACCATTACCATGCTTGATTATTATTTTGATTGAACTCTATTCTCGTAAAGTACTGCTCGAGGCAGGGATCCGCGAATAATTTAAGTGCATACTACGTTTGCGAGTGGGTTCACCAGACGACCTATGGGAAGGGCAGATCTTCAAAAGAACTTGAAGTACGTAAACAATATTCACATTTTTATTTTATTACCATCAATTGTGTTGAGTTTCATTCATATATACATATTGATCCCGTTCTTTAAATTAGATCATGCGGATGCGCGAAGACCTCCTACCAACTGATCACCTATGAGCAATTCAAGAGGAATTGGCGGGATTCTTTGTTGAGCATGTCATACCCACATAAGGGGAATATCATCAGGATTTCCTTATCGATTTTTGTGGACAGATATTAGCTAGTTAGGGATCGCAAGAGATGTTATATATTGTATGTATGAATGATCATGTACTATATGTAGTAGCATCGAGTTGTTCGACCAAGCACGGAGAAAGAGAGGTCACTTCTATCTATATATGTTCATGACGATGTTGTGTAATTAATGGTCCCTTCATTTCTATATGTAGTACCGAGCGTTGAATTGAATGAACAACATAAAATAAAATGAAATCCTAAATGTAAAATAATTGAAGGGTAAACACAAAAAGAAAAGGATAAACACAATATAAAACCCCTAAACCTCTGCTTTCAAAAGAAACAAAAACCCCAGCGTCAAGTAGCTGCTGACGAGTGGCTGCCTTTTAGTCCCGATTTTTGTTACCAACTGGGACTATGCAAATTTAGTAGGGGAAGTAGCAAATTTAGGACTATGCAAATTATCTCTATCTTTACAAGCAATAAAGTCCCTAGCTACTTCCCAATCCATAACATAACCTTTAGGTACATAAGGTAGTTAATATCTATTAGGAGAGTGAGGTGTAGCATGCGATTCAAAATCTTCATTAGTTTCAGCATTTTAAAGTTCTATAGCTTTAGCAATATGAGCATCAGGTAATTCATTCAGTGGCACAATTTCACCTTCATCAAATATAGCAATAGTATCATCATTAATTTCATAAGTAGCATCATCAAGTTCATGTGACATATAATGAAGAGCAACAGGCGGTGGTGTAAC